>NW_023416346.1:8251927-9609427 GCF_014108235.1 Myotis myotis
AGGCATGGACTCTTACTGTGCCAAATTGACAAGTGAGGAGACCTAGGATCCCAGATTCACTAACTTGCCTGGGAACACACTGTGAGCCAATAGGAAAACTGGAATTCTGACTCCAGAGCCAAGCCCTACCAGCAAGGAGATCTCAAGTCACAAAGGTGCTCTAAGCCTCTACTTCCACATCTGTAAATTGGGACTAAACATAGGTCCTCTGCACTGAGTTGGGAGACTTGCTGCTGTAAAAAAAAGATCTGCTTTCTTGCTGTAGTCTCTGGGCCTGTGTGGGATTATCCAAGGATAGGTGTGTACTGACTTTTAAAACATTTGTTCCTAGAAATATTTCCTCTAGTTCCCACATTTTTAATGGATGGCCCAATAGGTTATTGATCTCTTTCCTGAGTTTAATTTTGTCTGCATCTTAGTCTGCTCCTGCAGGTGATGAATCCCTTTGTGTTCTTTTGAGAACTGCCAAGAGGCTGACTATAGACAGTTTATCATCAGACAGTGGGGAAGCGGCTAGGCGGAGGTAGCACAATGCCAAGGAGCAAGGATGCTGGGTGATGGAGATTCTGGGGAGATGGTGGCTGCACAGGTTTTCAATCTGACCAAACACCCATATAAAAAGAGAACAATTAAATAGCCAAAACCAAACATATGTGTACATCACTGACAACAAATTCACAGGACAAGTTATCCCCCAGGTGCCCAAATTTAAGTGCATAGGGACAAACCACAGACCCTTTAACCTCAATAAAAACCTTTATTAAAAGAATAAAGCCAACATTTTATTCTTCCAAGATTCATGGTATAAAAGGCAAATGAGGAAAGGGGGATCTCAACTCAGGAGCAAAGGCAGACCCTTTGGAGGGAGAAGAGGGCCTGGAAGCAAGGGCCAACAGCAGGCTAAGTGCTAGGTGGGGGCGTCCTGGGAAGAGGGGGCTTTCAAACTCATGACATGGTTGCTGGCTCACAGAACTCTTGGAAACCTCACAGGACACCCCCGAGCAAGCAGCAGCCCATCCCCCACAGTGGGTGGCTGTGCATTCCTCCTGGGTCTTATGAGGATGCCCATGGAGGGTCACAGATCAGGAGTGGTAGGGCGGGGAGGGGTGCTTTCTGCTTCAGCCTGCTCTCCTGGAGCGGCGGGGCTCCCAGGATCCAACCCCAGCAGCAAGGCCCGTCTCAGGTTAGCAGGGCTAGGAGGGGAGACGGGGGCCAGGCCAGGCAGATTATGGGCAGATGCAGGGGAGCTGTGGCCAGAAAAATCAGTTGGGGAAGAGGAGGGGCCCTGGCCAGGAAACCCAAGAGGGGCGGGGTAGGGGGCCCAGGCTGGGGCGGAGAGAGAGGAGGAAGAAGAGGAGGAAGAAGAGGAGGGGGTGGAGGCAGAGGAGGAGGAAGAGAAGGAGGAGGAGGAGGAGGAGGAGGAGGAGGAGGAGGAGGAGGAGGAGGAGGAGGAGGAGGAGTCATAGTAGGAGGTATCCTCAGGAAACAGCCATTGGCAAGTTAAGGGCCTAGGAGTAGGTGAGTGTGAGGAGGCGTGCGTATGCATTACCCACCAACGTGGCTGGGAAGGACTGCGCGGGGCCTCAGGATCCCGAGAGCTTGAGCTGCTCTGGAAGGCAAGCCCTGGGGAAAGAGAACTCTGCCCAGCAGGCCCAGGCAGCGAGAGGCGGCTGGTAGGGGTTGATCTTCTCTGGGTGGGGCGGCCCCTGGGGAGAAAACCTGGAGTGCTGCTGCTTCTTGGGCGGGCCTGGCCATGGACGGCTTGGCTCCGCCTGGATGAGGGGCTTTGGGGGGCAGGGCCTGGCCGCCTGGTGTGGGTGCTATGGGCAGGGGCTGGCCCTGATGCAAGGCTCTGGGCAAAAGAGACTGGCTCACAAGCACTGCATCTGAAAGCAGAGCCTGGCCTCCAAGCGCGGCGGCTGCGAGGAGGACCTGCTGCGGATCCAGGGCTACCAGGGGCTGTACCCGGCCCAGCAGCCTGGTTAGGGGCAGCAGAAGGTGGCGGCGCTGTTGCAGGGCGGCTGGATGCTGGGCCTTGCGCAGAAGCACGTGCAGGTGTAGGTACAGACGCAGATGCACGCTGGCGGCGGCTGGGTGCGTGGCCTGGCACAGATGCAGATGGAGATGCACGATGGAGACGGGGTGCAGGCCCTGGCTCTGATGCAGATGCACGCTGGCGGTGGCTGGGTGCCTGGCCTGGCACAGATGCGGATGCACGCTGGCGGCGGGGTGCAGGGCCTGGCTCTGATGCAGATGCACGCTGGCGGCGGCGGCTGGGTGCCTGGCCTGGCACAGATGCAGATGCACGCTGGCGGCGGGGTGCAGGGCCTGGCTCTGATGCAGATGCAAGCTGGCGGCGGCTGGGTGCCTGGCCTGGCACAGATGCAGATGCACGCTGGCGTCGGCTGGGTGCCTGGCCTGGCACAGATGCAGATGCACGCTGGCGGCGGCTGGGTGCCTGGCCTGGCACAGATGCAGATGCACGCTGGCGGCGGGGTGCAGGGCCTGGCTCCGTCGCAGATGCACGCTGGCGGCGGCTGGGTGCCTGGCCTGGCACAGATGCAGATGCACGCTGGAAGCTGATGGGTGCCTGGCCTGGCTCTGATGCAGATGCACGCTGGCGGCGGCTGGGTGCCTGGCCTGGCACAGATGCCGATGCACGCTGGCGGCTGTGGGGTGCAGGGCCTGCCGCAGTTGCAGATGCATGCCGCCTGCTGCGGGGCGCAGGGCCCGGTGCAGCTGCGAGGCCCTGGGCAGCAGGGCGTGGCTTGGGGGCCTGGCTGCGGTGGCAGGCAGCATGGCGTGGCTTGGGGGCCTGGCTGCGGCGGCGGGCAGTAGGGCCGGGCTGGGGTACCTGGCTGCGGCGGGAGGGTGCAGGCCCTGGCACAGATGCCATGGCAGATGGACGCTGGCGGCGGCGGGGTGCAGGGCCTGGTGCAGCTGCGCGGCCCCGGGCAGCAGGGCCTGGATCCCGTGCACGGCGGCAGTTGGCAGCAGTGCCTCGCAGGGTGGGGCGGCTTCGCAGGGCAGGGCCTGGGGCCGCTGGCAGGGCCTGGCTTCGCAGGACAGGGCCTGGCTGAGAAGCGGGACTGCCCGGAGAAGCGCGAGGGGCTCGGCGGCGGCGGCGGCGGCGGCTGCTGGGCGGATCCCTTGGAGGGGAGGGCGCCGAAGGCACGGACCTCGGAGGCGCGGGAGCCCCTGCAAAGAGACAGCGCCCTGGAAGCTTCCGGGGCTGGGCCGCCGCCCTCGGCTGCCACCCTTCTGCCCGCGGCCCGGAGCTGGGCCCGGGGTGCGGCCCGGACGCCCGCAGGCCTGGCCGGCGCCCCTCAGGGCCTGCCCCGTGGCGGCCGCGCTGCCCGCGGTTCGGTCTGGAGACCCAGGTGAGCCTCGGCCCGCACACAGCTCAGTTCTGAGTGGGGACCCGGGCCCCTGGCGCTCGGGACGCCCGCTTTCTGCCCACAGGCCTGGAGGGCAGCCCCGGCGCCCCCGGCTATGGAGGTGGCGCCCCTGACCCCCGGGCACAGGAGGAGGCACCTGCGGTGCCGCTGCGCCGGGCGCCCCCCTCCCCCACGGAGGCCGGTCGCTGGAGACCAAGGGCCCCGAGGCGCCGGGATTCCCCTGGTCTCCAGGGACCGGTCTCCTTCGGTCACTTTGTTCTTCGGCCCTGAGGGCACCTTACCTTCCTGTTCCTTCTGCTCCTTCTCCAAGCACGACTGGGTGGCCATGGCGACAAGTCCTCCGTCAGACACCGAGTTGTCGCTCCGTCAGGGCCCGAGTCCTCCCTCAGAGACCGAGTTCTCCGTCAGAGCCCGAGTCCAGTGAGAGCCCGAGTCCAGTGAGAGCCCGAGTTCTCCGTCAGAGCCCGAGTCCTCCCTCAGAGACCGAGTTCTCCGTCAGAGCCCGAGTTCTCCCTCAGAGCCCGAGTTCTCCACCGTCAGAGCCCGAGTCCAGTGAGAGCCCGAGTCCAGTGAGAGCCCGAGTACTTACTCTCCGAGAGCCGACACTCCCTGCCGAGAGCTGGAGCTGGAGGTGGGCGGGTCCTGGGGAGTCCTCGCTTCTGATTGGTCAGTTGCAGCCACGTGAAAATCCACTTCTCAGAGAGCGGCAACCGCTGCTGCTAGAAGCAACCCCCGCTGGCGCCAAATTCAAACTCAAGGTGCTTCCACGCCAGCCCCCGCCCCGCCCTGCACCCGCCAGCCAGCGGCCCCTCCCCCTCCCGCCCTGCTCCCCGCTCAGGACCGTGAATGCCCGGCCGTCCCTGAACCCTAGTGGGTGTGTTTGGGGGTGGGGGCCGGGCGGAGAGGTGGCCACGTAAACAATTCGAGTCACCCCAAGTCAGCTTACCTTCTCGGCACCGCCCTGGTGGCTCAACCTCCAGCGGGGGCGGCGGCGGCTGGAGAGAAACACCACCCTGGCCGACAGCAGACGCCCGGCCAGCTGTGCCCCTGCAGCCTGGTCCGCACACCCGGTCCTGCCGACCCACAGGGCCGGTCCCAGCCCTCCCGGGCCTCGGGGTGACCCCACACGGGGTCTGCGTGCAGAGCAGTCTGGGGGGACAAGAGCGCTGGGGCCCACGCTGTCTTGGCTGCGGAGGTCCCGCACCGCTGCCGGCACCGGGGCGGGCGGGGTGGGTCCGCGGGGCCTTCCAGGGAGATGCCGCCCCTGCCTTCGGTCGAATTGCCCGCCATTCGGGGCGATGCGGCGGGTCCTGCAATGGGCGTCGTCCAGTGTCCGGGCTGCGTAGGAATCCGCTGATGAGCGCTCCTCCGCGGATCGGCCTCCTCTCTTATTCCTGTTCACGGAAACACGCCACCACGACGCTGTCCGTGTCATAGGCTTCACGTTCAGTGTAGGCAGCCGACTTTAATCATCAGTCCCAGAGGCCGCCTGTTCAGCGCCCCAAGCAGAAGAGCGAGGGTAAGAGAGCCGGCACCTCGATTCTCTCCCGCCCCTAAGCAAGACCTGGGACGCTACCTCCGTGCCGGTAGAAGAGCCATTCACACACATCTCATAGCCTATTTTATTTTACGGCACGGGCGGACTTCTCCGGAGATGTTGTCTGGGCACCTGCTTCTGGAGTCCAGAAAACACCCTTGCCGTATCAGTCAATAAACTTCCACGAGGCCATTTTTAAGTAGAAAACACTCCGGCTACAGAAGAAGCTTACATTTGCTAACCTCCAATATTCACATCGCTTCCACTTTTCACTCTTCTAACACATCACTGTGAGGCACACCCTCCTTAATAAAAATGGTTCATGTCCTCAATCGTGTCCCTGTTATGAATAAATACCCAGAAAAGGAAATTCTTGATACAGGCCATGCACTCTTGAAACCCTTTCATCAGAATAGTAGCAAGATGTCCTCCCGGAAGTCACTGTCCAAGCCATTGCTCCCGAATGCAATGGCATGCTGACCGGACCGGATGAGCAACGGGAGTGAAACACAATGCAAGATGGACTGGGATGGTACTGGGAGCGTTGAATAGTAGGCAATGGGAATGGATTTGGAATGAAATGCAGAAAGCGAGCCCATACGGACTCTGCCTGCAGTGGACACAGGAATGCAAGAGGGACATGGAATCCAGACTTGAACCGGATGTGGAATGGAAAATTGAGTGGGATGGAAATGGGATGGAATAATGGGATTGAAAGGCGAGTGCAAAGAAATATCCACTGGCAGGTGGAATAAAAATGTACGTGCTGTTATGAGAAAAGGAATGGAATGGAATGGAATGTACGGTGAAGGAAAATAGTAAAGAAAATAAGAGAAAATCAAAATTAAGTAGGAAGGAATCAGAAAGGATCAGAATGTGCAATGTCATGAAATCAGTGGACTATGAAATTTGCACTATGCACAAAAGCACTGTAAAGGAGTAGAAATGAATGGAATGAAATTTAGAATGAAATATAGAATACACTGTGATGAGGATGGAATAGACAATGAAAAAAGTTGAAGTGGACTGGAATATGGAAAACAAAAATACTGATGAAATAGTAGGTGTCCTTGAATGAAGAATGAATGAATGGAATGGGTTCTGGCCATCTACCACTCTGTCACTTAGTGTCATGGTACAATGACCACTGCATCATGCTCAGGCACTCTGTAGAGCTGGAATTTAGACAGGGAAGAGTGTAGATGGCTTGTGTCTGCTCCACAATGTCCTTGTCTGAGGCTTCAGAAGGGAGCACTTGATTGGCTGTGAGGTCATGGAGGAAGGAAAGCAATCAATCACTGATGACACTTAGTAGACTTTGTCCACAGTATCTGGGTGGACGGTGGTGCCACTTCCTGGAACTGGCAAGACTTGCAGACCGGGGACACAGAGCAGATCGGTGATGCTCGTGGACAAAGAGAAATTCTGGGAGAGCAAGTTTTGATTGCCTCATCCTTTCTATCCTGAATGTTTTCAATAAGTATGGCTTACTCTTACATTCAGAAAAATGCAGCTATTTACTTTTTAGAAAGCAACTAATTTTTATTGTTTAATAATGATTTAACCTGTCATGAGAAACAAAGCCCTCTCATATACTACAGGATGGGGTTATGCATGCATATCACCTGGCCAGATGGAGATTTGACAGGACATATAAGAAGTCATAAACAGGAGATCCATTTGATGCTGCAATTCCTCATGTAGGCAGTGAGTCTCAAGAAAGAAATATTATGTAAATATATATATTATCAAAAGTGATTTGCTGTCCTTCACTTTTAAAATTTTGAAAAGACCCGAATTTCCAGCAGGATCCTGAATGTCTTTAGAATCAACTTATGCAAATTTTATAGGATATTTTTGAATAACGTTTAATGCTGTTGGAAAATGATTATGTTATGCAAGCAAAAAATTACTTACTGAGTATACGGGTGTGTATTTACACCCATTCATCTTTATATACACCTAGCATTCTATGAGTATTGGAATTTCATACACGGTATAGCAAGGATGTTCAGCCAGGGGCATTTTGCCCTCCAGGGGACACTTGGCAATGTCTGCAGACATTTTTCTTTGTCGCAACTGGGGAAAGGGAAGGTACTCCTGGTATCGGGTAGATCAAAGCTAGGAATGCTGCCTAAACTCCCTGAATGCGCAAGGCAGCCTCTCACAACAAGAAGTTATCTGGTCCAAAAATGCCAGTAGTGTCCAGGTTGGCAAACCCTGGGGCAGGGCATTGAGACGATTTGGAAAAGATTAAAACAGAATTTAAATCACAGGCAATCCTGCCAGTGATCAATAGCTATTGTTGACAGTTTGATATGTCTATGTGTTCACTTTCCTATGACTACTTGGTACAATCACCAGAAGGCTATGTGTGAATTAAATGACTTCATTTTGAGAGTTCATTCTTCCTCCGCAATCAGCAAATGGTTTTCACATATTAAACTTATTAGTCTTAAGAGATGATATACCTCAAGAGTTGTAAAGTCAGCTCATTTTCATGGATGGATGTTCCAGCAATATCAACCCATCATCATCTTTCCCCCTGATTTTCACCCTTCGGATCAACGGTTTCATGTCCAAATTAAAATAGAGGAAAGCCGTGGCCCGTGATGCAGTGGATTTGATTATACAGGGCAGTGTGGTTGACTAGCCAGGTCAGAGTCATCTCATTACCTTTCCAGTGACTGGTGTAGGGATGGGCATTCCCCAGTTGCAGTCGATGAGATGTTGATGCATAGCTGCTTGGAGTCTTTAGGCCAAGGTCTCTCGGCTCTTAAAGAAACAAAAGAGACACCAACAGATTGTGTACATTAAAAATCTAAAAGATTAATATATGTCGAATGTTATGATTAATAAATGAGTTAGCATGATTGATGTGTATATGGTTGATACTACAAAATTCGATTGGCTGCCTGTACGCTAGCATTGCAATTGTAAAAAGAAAAAATTTAAATGCCATTTCTCACGGCATCAGAAAACAGCAAACACCTAGGAACGAATCTAACAAAGGAGTGCCAAGAGCTCTTGCACACAAAAACATAACCTCTCTGGGAGACATTAAAGAAGACCTACATAAATCAGAGATATATATCGTGTTTGTGTAGTAGAAGACAATAATACATAAGTGGGTTGAAGAGAGAGTTCTTGTGGAAATGACCTATGGATTCAATGCAACACCAACCAAATTCCCAGCAGTTGATTGATTGATTGCTTGATTGATTGATCGATTGATTTTTGAAACTGAAAATTGGCAAACTGCTTCTAAATAATATATGCATAATGAAGACCCAGTAACAGACAAGTCCACCTAAAGCAGGACTTTTGCAGCCAGATAGCAAGGCAAACTATGAGGCTATAGTAATGAAGGTAGTGCCCGATGAGCACAAGAACAGACAAGCAGACCAATGGAACAGAGAAGGGTCCGTGAACCCACTCACACAAGTCCAGTCACCTCAATTCTAACAATTGTGCCACTGCTGCAATCCGGGTCGTGTTTTAAATAAGACGAGCTGGGCCAATTGGGTCAACTTTTGGTCCCTAATTTGTGCTGAAAACGAAACATAATCCCAGAAGGTGAAGCTTATACAAAATGACGAATGAACATAACTTCATGACCTTAGCATAAGCAATGATATTGGAAACAGAACACAGAACACCCCAAATGATAGAGGAAAACACCTTTGTTTGGACTTCATGAGAATAAGGACTTCCAATCCTCCAAAGACACATGTGGAGAGGGAAGAGATAAACCTCAGAATGGGAAAAAGCTATCTGCAACACGTATATCCCGCAAATGTCTTCTACCCAGAACAGGAACCTCAACCACAAATAGGACATCCAAGCAAGTGACCAGTGAGCAAATAAAAAGCTGCCCAAGCTCAGTCACCAGGGATATGCATGTAAAAACCGAAATGAGACATCACGAGACAGCTACCAGAATAGCCAAGACAACTAACAATAAGAAGGGTTGGCCAGGTAAGGGAGGAACCCTTCAACAGTGGCGGGGTGTAAATTGGTACCAGCACTTTGGAAAAGTGTTTGGCACTATCCGCTAAACTGAACATGTGCATTCTCGATAACCCAGCAGTGCTACCCGCAGTGTCTATTCCTGCATAAGAAGCTACCAAAAACTTCGGGACTTCAAACAATGCCTACTTATTAGCTCACAGTTCCGCAGGCCAGAAGTATGTGCGTGACAGGGCCTTGTTTGTTCTCTGCAGAATGTCTCACTGGGTGAAATCAGGCTGTGTTTCTTTGTGGAGACTCTGAGGAGGAATGCACTTCCAAGTTCACTTGGGCAACCGGGCAAATTCAGTTCCACTCTCAGCTCCTCGAGGCCTCCCGCAGTTCGCTGCCACACGAACTCCTCCATAGGCCGTCTCCCCCTTGAGTGTCTCAGCAGGGGCATAGGCCATTTTAGGGGCTCGTGGGATTAGGCCCACGCAGGTTGGAAGATCCACTGACTTGGAACCTTAACACATCTGCAAAATCTCCTTTTCTTTCTTTTCACATTTCAGAGAGGAAGGGAGAGGGAGAGAGAGCTAGAAACATCAAGGATGAGAGAGAATCACTGATCGGCTGGCTGCCTCCTGCCTGCCCCACACTGGGGATCAAGCCCACAACCCGGTTATGTGCCCTGACCAGAAATTGAACTGTGACACCCTGGTTCATAGGTCGACACTCAACCACTGAGCCACACCAGCTGGGCTGCAAAATCTCTCCTCCAGACGATAGAACATAATCACAGAAATGGTGTGTCGTCATACTCACGGTCTCCTCTCACAGTCAACCAGAGGGGATTAAACAAGGTCAAGGGTCATCAGGGGTGATCTTAGAATTCTGCCTAGCACAGTCACCCCTCTCACCCCCAGGGATCCAGGCTGCCCCACATCCAGTGCTCATTCGCTCCATTCCACAGTCTGAAAAATGTCATGGCATTATGCCATCAGCTCAATTCCAGAAGCTCATCGATATTACTTTAGCTCATAGGCCCAAAATCTCACCACCTTGATCATCTAAATCAGGCATGGGTGAGATTCCTGAGTATAACCCACACAACCCAACTGCTGGCCCACAGACCCTCTCCAACTGGGGCCCGGTGACACTAAAGTGACAAGCTATGCTCTCACACACACAATGGTGGGTCAGGCATAGGACAACAGCTATAAACCTTCTGGTTCAGTATGGGAGGGAAGGGAAGACAGAAGGGAGTTAGAGTCCCAAGGCGCTTTGGGAATGCAGCCGAGAAGACACCAGCCAGAGTTCTTTGAGAAAATGTCAAAGCCTGGAAAAACCTTCCCCAGCGCTCCGTTCTGACCTCCAGGCCCTTGCTTCCACCCTCTGAGCCATCCTTTCTGTTTCGTGAAAGGTAGCAGGTGTCTGCTGCTGGGATCAGCCCGCCCTTGCCTCTTCCATTTTGCACCATCACTTTCCCTCTTAGTCCAAGCTCACAGTGTTCCTGCAGAGTCATGTTTCTCAAGAACCTTGTGGGACCTGTGTGGGTTTCACTGCATTCCCTCTATTGCACAAAAGCACCGCCCATACATTTGTTCCAGGCAATCCCTCCTTCGGGGGTCCTGCTTGGATGGCTGAGGGACAGCTACCTTGAGATTCCCAGAGGCCCTCCAGTATAGTTAAGAAAATCTGTGAGGCCCACGTTTAGTCTCTTGAAAGGGCTTTTTCTGGGACTGAATCCTCTGAACTTTTGGGGTTTTTGAACTTTTAACTAACAAAAGTTTGTACAACCGCACCCCGGGCTTTTCCCCTCTACCACACTTTCAGAAGCACGCTCTTAATTTTAGATTTTTATCTCTTTCGGTCACCTGGCTACTTTGAGAGTTTTCCAAATCATCCAATCCCGGTTCCTTTTGTTTAACACTTTCCTCCCAATTTATCTTTCTCTTCTCACATTTTACTATAAGCAGCAAGAAGAAACCGGGCCACACCCTTAAGACTTTGCTTGGAAATCTCCTCAGATATATATTCACGTGAGTTTGTTTTTTTATTTTTATTTGCTTATTTATTTTTATTTTTTTTAGTTCAACACTCCACCTGACTGCAGAGTGCAATTCTGCGAAGCGTTCTGCCACTCGAGAAACCCCAGGCTCTTCCTAGACTTTGTAGTTACACGTTCTTAGTCGGAGGGAGCCCCACTGTCAGGAACCTCCAAGTCCTGATTGCTGCTAGAAGACTGTTAGCAGTCCTTTTGGCTTTCCCTAGGGCAAATTCTCCCCTGGCTTAAGAGCGCCCACCAGCAGAGCTTCCCGACTCCAGATGTGTCCCAACACTGCTCAAAGCAATCTAGGTTCATTATATTATGCTCCCCACATTGGGCTACCTGTACCCACTCGGCCTCGGCCATGTATCCCGAGTTGTCTTTTACATTTCCTTCTTTGCACATAACTGGAGACAACAATCTCGTTAACACTTCTGCCATGACCTAGCAGGTATCCCCTTCTTCCAGTTCGCAAGAACACCTTCCTCGCTTCCTTCTGAGGCCCCGCCAGCCATGTCCACGAAGTGGACCAATCGGACCCATGCAGCGCCTCTATTGCGCTTGGCCCAGTCCTTTACCTCATGACAGAAGAACCTTGAAGGAGCTCTCAGTAGCATTCCATTGCCAGGGTTTGAGTAGGACAGGAGTGCGGAGGGCAAAAGGGGGAGGGAAGGAGATAGAGACCAAGATCGAGATGAGACAGAGATGGAGATATGGATAGGGGAGAGGGAAGTAGGCTGGATACTTGTTACTCTTCTGGCAACATCAGTACTTCTGATTTGGAAAACACTGCATGCAAAGCCTCCTTTCTTTCTGGGTGAGAACCGTACTTTTTCATAAAGAACTGCATAATAGTGAGGATTGTCAGGCAGTAGATGTGAAACACTTAGCACAGTAGTCTCTGGGAAATCTCAAGTGCTGAAAATCAGAGAGCCCTGGTTTGAATCTTAATGCCTTCCTTTTGAGCTGTGTATTTCTGGGTAAGTTCAGTAGCCCCTGAGTCTGAGGGGCTTTTTATTGACATGTAATTGACCTGTAATAACAGTAACTACCACCTAGTATTGTTCTGAGGATTAAAATGGATGTTGGCATACAGTTTGCCCTTAAAAATGCAGCCCTTCACAATGAGTTTCCTGAGGCCAGCCAGACCACTTCCTTGTCAGATCCCTATCTAATCTGTTCTCAGGACTGTCCCATCTCTGTGGATCAGGCAACACTGAATTATCCCCACTTCCATTTTGTGGCCACAAAACTGTAGATTAATAATAATACCCAAGATATATTGGCAGACCTGAGCTAATCCCTGGTGGTCACACAAGGTCCAAGACGAATGCCACGTGCTTCTGCCATGTACATCAGTGACTTCTGTTCTTTCTGGTAACCCTGGGAGTTGGTGTTATTTTCTCTCATTTATGCATGATGTAAAAAGCTCAGAGGAGCTTAAGGTCCTGTCCACGGTCCCCAACCAATAAGTGTTGATCAAAGGCGTATTTTGGATCTGGACCTCCGTACCTTCACCTTATTCCAAACTGCCGTCAGTTTACCAGTGAAGGAGGTACTATGCACTTTCTTCCCAACTGGGCTATAGGGTCATTAAATGCAGAAAACCCGAGTTAGCATTCCCTTGTGCTGTGGTACCTAACGTAATGTTAAGGTAGGTATGCACGAAATGCCCGTTGACTAGTTTATGAGAGCTCAGTTCATATTTTAAAATTTAACATAATTGGACAAGACTGAATCTGTAACGATATCACAGTCATATTTCTGAATCTTCCGCACCCACAGGGCTGCCTGGACCTATTCAGTGAATACTAAATAGTTGTTGCATGAATACTGTGATCCGTCTTGGAACACAAGGTCCATCTGAAACGAAGCTCCTTTCTGAATTCGGAGTGGCGTGTAAGTGGCCAAGAGCAGCTGCAGGGACCCCCAGAGTCTGGTAGAGCCAGTACAAGCAGGACTGCGGGCTTCCTGATGACCGCCGGCCTGGGGTCGGGTTCTGCTTCTCCCACCTGCCGGGGTGTGACACCGGGATTGCTTTGGAATGACTCTTAGCCTGTTACCTCCTCAGCATTGTTGTAGGATACTCACAAAAACTCTCATTCATTCATCAGGGAAGTATTTATTGATGTCCTCCATGCGCCAGGCACTGTCATGGGTGCTGGGAAGAGAAAGAGGAACAAGCACACTTTGTGGGCCTCTGGGAGGTCACAGTGGTCAGACAGGCACGTTGCAGCAGCAGGGGATCAGGGCTCTGAGAGGGATAGTGCTGATGTAGCAAGAGAAACTGTTGCCGCGCCCGGTCTTCCAATCTTTCTGGTAAACCCATACACCTCCAAAAGGCCCCCAGTCGCCTGTGTGTAAAATTTAGCATGGCGGAGAGAGTGAGGAAGTACTTCTGGCTCAGCTCTAGCCAGTGTAGCTGAAAACCTCGAGTGACAGAAGAGTCACAATGGAGCAAAATATCTTTCCACTGTGGCCGTCCCCACCAACGCTGGCCTGGGGGCAGTTTCTACAGCCTTCCGGAGTGCAAGAGAGGAGCGCCAAGACATGTCAGAAAGATCTCTAAGATAAGCACCGTGGCCTCGGAGCAGAAGCTGAAACCTGGTTCAGGAAAACGGCACAAGGATTTGGACGGAGAGCCACTCTGGGCTGGACATGGTTTGGTCGGGAGTTGTCAGGGCCCAGAGTGGACCCGGACAAGGCCCCTGCCTTCAGGGAGCTGCAGAGTTTAGTAAGGAGGACACACAAACAGATCGTCCCAATGAGCCCGTTTGTTTCTTTCCCAACCACTCTGAGAGGTAGTCATCACCTGTACCTGCCCCCTGCTTCTACAGAGGAGGGCCGGCTGAGAGGTGTTCAGTGATGTGGGCAGTGAGCGATGGAGCCGGTCTCACATCCAGGCCTGTCTCCAAAGCCAGACCTTTATCCCCTCGCTCTACAACACTTCACTTACATTCCAGTTTCCTGAGACGTACCCGTCCTTCCAGGTGAGACGTGCATTACGCTTCCCATGGGGCCCCCACGAGGAAAATCCAGGCTGCCTTTAGGGAAGAGGAGCCCTGCAGTGTTTGGTCATATTTCAAAATTGCTGCTCTGAACACCACCGGCTTTGGGGTCAACTAGGGCAGGTTAGAGTGAGTCAGGAAGGAGGAGGCCGTGTGAAA
Organism: Myotis myotis; assembly: GCF_014108235.1. Classification (NCBI taxonomy): domain Eukaryota; kingdom Metazoa; phylum Chordata; class Mammalia; order Chiroptera; family Vespertilionidae; genus Myotis; species Myotis myotis. Next base: position 8,266,028 of record NW_023416346.1, read on the forward strand.
AGCGATAGCCGCGCCAGGGCCAGTGAACGCTTCAGCTCTGAATGAAAACTGGTGGCGTTGCAGCAGGGGGAGCCTGGGCTAACGCAAGCTGCAGGGAGCACTGGGCTCAGACTGACCCAGCGATGAAAACGGATCACCGTTTAGCTCCATGTCTCACCCAAGGGAAGCCATTCTGCAGCCTGATTACACCTGCCCACTCCTCAGCCTGGAGTTTAGAGGCCTTACTCCAGGTTCCCATGCCTGTTTTTCTTACTCCTGTCAGAGCCCTTGTCACAGTGTTTGGTAATGGCATTTCTGTATATGTGTCGGTCCCCCCACCACCCCAGTGGGTTCCTGTCTGTGAGCAGAAAGCCCCGTGGGGGACCCACACGTGTCCATTGTGCACCTTCTGTGTGATCGGTCGGTCTCTCAGTAAAGGACAGCTGTGATCCCACCACTGCACTCAGACCCCTTTCACTTAGAAGGAGATTTGTGATTTTCATCCCCTCTCGGCATTTTGAACCGGGCTGACCTTCCACTCCTGACTCACTTGCTGGGTCTTGGCCAATTTGTCACTATCCTATCCACTGATCTCGCCTCAGGGTGAGAGCGCTGTGCGTGACTCATGGAAACTTTCCCAAATTCCTTCTTGGGGGGAGGAATGGTTGTATTCACACAAGCCCGCCAATTGTGTTGTTTTATTTCGGAGTTTAAATTCACAGACATTGTTTTGACAGAATTAAGTCCTGGCAGAAGAGGATTTCTGAACCCAATGATTAGTGAAGCTGTCAACATAAGTAAAAATGTTTACACCCAGGACGAGGTGCCTCTCGTTTCCTCCTACTGCTTGGCCACTCATTTTCAGTCTATTCGGCTTAATCCTGTGCTTCTCTTTTTAAAATTAAATCTATCAAAGTAACATTGGTGTACAAGATTATCGTTGAACATCTAGTCTCCTTTCATTACCATATATCGGACCCCCGTTACCCATTTGGCACTCCCCACCTTTCCCTGTTGCGACCACCATTCTACTGCCTGCATCATTAGTTTCTTTTCATTTGTCTTATTACTTCATTTGTTACTTTTTGCTTTAAATCCCACAAATGAGTGAAATCATACATTTTTTTTTTTGTTCTTTTCCTCCTGGCATTTCACTTGGCTTAATACTCTCAAGATCTACCCATGTTCTCACAAATAGCAATAGTTCATGTTTTCATGGCTGACTAGTATTCCCCCGTAGTTATGCACGACATCTTCTTATCCAATCATCCATGGATGGACACAGGTTGTTTCTATGTTGTGGCCACTGTGAATAATAGTGCTATGAACATAAGGATATAGCCAGAAGAAGAATTGGCAGTTCGTATGGTAGTTCTATCCTTATGTTTTTGAGGAACCTGCAAACTGATTTTCATAGTGGCTGCACTAATTTACGTTCCCACCGACAGTGTATGAAGTTCCCTTTTCTCCACATTCTCTCAGACACTTGGTATTTCTTATAGTAGCCATTCTAACAGGTGGTATCTCATTATGGTTTCGATTTGCATTTTCCTAACAACTAGTGATGCTGAACACCTTTTCCCTATCAGAATCACAATGGCATTTTTCACAGAAATAGAACAGAAAAGTCCTAAAATTTGTACGGAACCACACAAGATCCCAAATAAGCAGGGCAATCTTGAGGGCAAAAAGAGAAGAAAACTAGAGGTTTCACACTCCCCAACTTCAAACTATACTACAAATATACAGAAATCAAAATAGTGTGATATTGGTAGAATAACAGACACACACACACCCCCCAATGGGGCAGGACTGAGAACCCAGAAATAAACCTCCACGGACACCGGCAACTAATTTTCCACAACGGAGTGAAGAAGGTACAATGGAGAAAGGAAAGCCTCTTCAGTAAGTGGTGCTGGGGAAACTGGAAAGCCACAAGCAAAAGAATGAAACTAGACGGCTCTCTGACACCATACACCAAAATGAACTCAAATGGATTAAAGACTTGAGTGTAGGACCTGAAACAAAAAAATGCATAGAAGAAAACACAGGCGGTAAATATATACACCTTGGTCTCAGAGGGGGTTTTTGTGATCTTGACCCCAAAGGCAAGGAAAACAAAAGCAAAAATCAATGATTGGGAGTCTATAAAATGCTGTACAGCAAAAGAAACATCTACAATACAAAAGGCAACCAACAGAAAATGGGACTCATGTCAATAACTCAGCAACAGAAAAACACACCAAACAATCCGATTAAAAACACGGTCAGAGGACCTGCATAGACACTTTTCCAAGGAAGACATACAGATGGCCAATAGACATATAAATCCTTTTCTTGTTGGTCGTTTTGTTCCTGCTGCACCAGGTAAAGATTTCTAATTCATCACCTACAGTCCATTTTTATGATGCATGTGAAGGCATTCTCTATTAGACTCCAGGAAATCAGACTAAAATACCGTAAACATCACCATGTGCTTGTTGGAACCTCTCTTCCAAATTGAATTAATAAAGTAGGTAGCATAATTTGGCTGTTTCATATAAGGTGCCAAGTAACATTTTCTATCACACTGTGAGGTAAAGAAGGAGAGGGAAATATTGCCTCATTTTTCAGTGTCATCCCTAATTGGAGCCAGAATAATCCACAGCATTCGACATAACTTGGGTTAGCATTTCTCAAAACACATTCACATGTTTAAGATTGTTGAAGATTTTTAATACCACTGGGCTTTTTTTTTTTCTTCCTACATTTTCAGTAAAACTGAATGACTTTTATGAGTGAAGTGGAAAATCAAGGCAATGTCAAGATACCTAGAAAAATAAATATGGTAAGATGTTCAAAGGTTTTTACATATTCCTTTTATTTTTAAAATATATTTTTAAGAGAGAAATCAATAAAAAAATATTTTTATTGATTTGAGAGAGAAAGGGAGATAGAAACATCAGTGATGAGAATCACTGATCTGCTGCCTCCTGCATGCCCCCCACTAGGGATTGAGCCTGCAACCCGAGCATGTGCCCTGACCAGGAATTGAACTGTGACCTATTCGTAGGTCAATGCTCAATCACTGAGCCATGTTGGCTGGGCTACATATTCATTTTAAATGTTAAAACGAACTAAAAAGAGCGACATGAACAGACTTCCACATTACTACTCATTTTATTTGTATTCTCTCATTTAGTACTCATAAAACAACTCAGAATGCACAGTACCATTTCCATTTTTCAAGATGAGTCAGTTGAGACCCAAGAAGTTAGGAGATATGCACAGTGACAGAATTGCCATGCACACACTCAGGATGGAAACACAGTCATCTGATGCCCAAGTTCACAGAACTATCTGCCCAGGCAGAGTGTGCAGTCCTCAGCTCACCTACCTACTATCAATGATCTCTTTTTTCCCTCTGACACAGCTTCATGGAGTTTACATCCCATCTCCTCTCAACACTATCAGCCAATTTCTCATCCCTGAGATTGTGGCAAATTGCCCAGGACATGCTTCAAGAGTAAGTATGGCCTTTTTATTCCTGAAATGTAGTTATATTTTCTGTTGGGGACAGGGCAATTTGTTTGAACGCTTTCCAAGAGGGAAAATTCATTGTTGTGTACAATGTCCTGCTGTGATCTCAAAACTGTGTGCTGAGGAGGGTCCTTTATTGCAGAAATAATTTTTGGTAGAAATAATGCAAATTAGAAGCATAGACTTTGCCTCTATAAAAACAGATGGCAGAGGGGAAGGACAGAGAGGCAACTTCTATTCTTGGGGAAACAAAAAGTATGTAAGGGACAAAAGGGAGAGGGAGAGAGAGAGAGAGAGAGAGAGAGAGAGAGAGAGAGAGAAATTATATTTGTGGTGATTTTCCATTGAGGGTGCCATATCAATGCTCTTCCCCATCATTCCATAAAGGCTTTGATGTGCCTTTGATATGCTATATATTTATTGTCAAATAAAACACATGTGATACTATTAGGTTTTTAATGTCTGAGGAGCACTGATATTATTCTGGGTTTCACGTTTTCTGTGTTCCACACTTGTGGAAGCTCTTATTTTCAGGAAAGAGAACAGACTTGAAGTTAAACCTGGATTAGAAAGTTTCACAGGAAGTGGACAGGGAGAGCAAACAGTCGACAATCTTGTCTATAATTGCTCATTTTGCATTTTTCAGCCTGAGATAACCCCTCAGTCCTGGGCTATGGCATATTTACACAGAGTTGCTGAAGAGTGCATGCTGTTTCAGGGAGAGCAATCACACTGTACTTGTGGTAACAGGTAACACACATCAGTGTTGAAGGAAGAATGCCAGGACTCCTGGGGTCCTCAGCCCATGGATAGGGGACAAGGCTGGGGCCAGATCACTACCATTTCTATCGTGTCCGTTCTGTCCACAAAATTAAGCCCTGCACATATTTTACATTTAAGTACATTGGGGGGGCCTTGGTGAAATAGTTGAAGGAATTAAGCAAAAAAGAAAACTCATAGACATAGACAACAGTATGGTGATTACCAGAGGGAAAGGGGATAAGGGGAGGTAAAAGAGGTTAAAGGGGAGATAAATGTTGATGGAAGAAGACTTAACTTTTGATGGTGCACACACAATATGATATACAGATGATGTATTATAGAATTGTATACTTGAAACCTACATAGTTTTATTAACCAATGTCACCCTTAAATTTTAAAAAAGAACCCAACCATACTATAACTCTAATATTTGTCTTCCCAAACTCTAGAACAGTGAGAATTCAATGTCTGTTTTTTGATTCATCATGTCTATGGTATTTTCTTATAGTAGCCTTACCTGACTAAGATTGCATGATGTTTTAATGGTGGCTGCATGACACTCTTCTATGCCTTTGACAAAACCCATATATACTTACAGCACACAGAGTAAAATTTAATGTATGCAAAATTGAAAACATCATTAAAAAGTGAAGAATATCAGTATGGAATGCAGAATGTGACAAAAATATCTAACCATCTAAATATATAAAAGCCTAAGTGACCGAATGACCAAATGACTGAACGACTGGTCTACCAGTTGCTATGATGCGCACTGACCACCAAGGGACAGATGCTCAATGCACAGGATCGGGCTCCCTCCTATCTGGATAGGGCGTGTGGGGATTGGGCCCATGGGGATCGGGCTCCCTCTTGTCTGGATAGAGCCTGCAGGGATTGAACCTGTGGGGATCGGGCCTATGGAGATTGGGATCCCTCCTGTTTGAATCAGGCCTGCAGGAATCAGACTCTCTCCTGTCTGGATCAGGTCTGCGAAGATCGTGCTTCATCCTGTCTGGATCGGGCCTGCGGTATTGGGACTGTGGGGATCGGGCTCCTTCCTGTCTGGATGGGGCTTTGGGAATAGGGCTCCCTCCTATCTGGATTGGGCCTGTGGGGATCGGGTTTGCAGGGATTAAGCCTGTGGGAATCAGGCCTGCGTGGATCAGACACCCTCCCATCTGGATCGAGTCTGCAGGGATCAGGCTCCCTGCTATGTGTATCTGGCCTGTGAGGATCGGGCTCCATCCTGTCTGAATTGAGCCTTGGGAATCTAGCTCCCTCCTGTCTGGATCCGGCCTGCAGGGATCGGGTTTACAGGGATCAAGCCTGCAGGGTTCGGGCCTGCATGGATAGGGCTCCCTCCTGTCTGGATTAGGCCTGCTGGGATCAGGTTTGCAGGGATCAAGCCTGCAGGGATCTGGCCTGTGGGGATCAGGTGCCATCCTGTCTGGACTGGGCCTGCGGGGATTGGGCCCATAGGGATAGGGCTCCCTTCTGTCTGGATTAGGCTTGCAGCGATTGGGCCTATGAGGATCAGGCTCCCTCCTGTCTGGATTGGTCCTGCATGGATTGGGTTTGCAGGGATCGAGCCTGCGGGGATCGGGCCTGCTTGGATTGGGCTCCCTCTTGTTTTGATCAAGCCTGTGGGGATCAGTTTCCCTCCTGTCTGGATCTAGCCTGCAGGGATTGGGCCTGCGGGGATTGGGCTCCCTTCTGTCTGGATCGGCCCTCAGGGATCCGGTTCCCTCCTATCTGGATTGGGTCTGTGGGGATCAGGTTTGCACGGAGCAGGCCTGTGGGGATCGGGCTCCCTCCTGTCTGGATCAAGCCTGCATGGATTGGGCCTGCAGGGATTGGGCTCCCTCCTGGATGGATCGAGCCTGCAGGGATCATGCCTGTAGGGATCAGGTTCCCTCCTGTCTGGATCGGGCCTGCGGGATCTGGCCTGCAGGGATCAGGTCTGTGGTAATCAGGCCTGCGGGGTTTGGGCTCCCTCCTTTTGGGATTGGGCCTGTGGGGATTTGGTTCACTCCTGTTTGGTTTGGGCCTGCAGGGATCAGGGCAAAACTGGCTATCCAACATCCCCTGAGGGGTTCCAGATTGTGAGAGGGCACAGGCCTACCTGAGGGACCCCATCAGTACACAAATCTGTGCACCAGGCCTCTAGTATTTTACATTCATGAAAAAAAATTCACTGAAGGTCGTTGAGGAAACAGTGCCAACTTAGTAACTTTGGGACTGAAATAAATAAATAAATGAAAGAAAGCTACGGATGTGCTTGTCATTTTATCATTTTCACATGATTTATAATTTCACATGTGAAAATGATAAAATGACAAGCTATATCCTTAGAGAAAATATTTTCAAACCACATATCTTAATAGTGGAATGTACAACAATTCTCTAAACTCACAATAAAATAGCATCAAAAAGAATAAAATATTTGGAAATTAACTTTGTCAAAGACGTGAAACTACAAAAAATGTGAAAGAAATTAAAAAATATATAAATAAATAGAAATACATACCATATTTATGGGTTGGAAGACTTAATAGTGTTAAGATGCCAATGACGTTTATTTGCAGATATAGAAAAATCCATCTTAAAATTTACATGGACTCTCAAAAGACCTTGCATATTCAAAATAGTCTTGAAAGAGATTAATTAGGTTGGAAGATTCACATTTCCTGATTTCCAAACTTACTACAGAGTTACAGTAATCAAAACAGTGTGGTTGTGGCATAAAGACAAACATATATACAAACCAACTGTCCATTGATTTTCAACAAGGGTGTCAAGGTTGTTCAATGGGGAAAGGATGGTCTCTTCAACAAATGTTCTGGAAAAACTGGAAATACACATGCAAAAGAATGTAAGTAGACCACAAAGGTAGGACATATGGTGTATAATACACCATACCCAGCTTTTAAAAAGAAGGAATTATGTAATATGTGACAACATGCAGGAACCCTGAGGACATTATGTTAAGTGAAATAAGCCAGATCAAAAAGATAAGTACTGCATGATTCCACTTATATGAGATATCTAAAATAGTAAAATTTATAAAATCAAACTGAAATGGTGGTTACCAGGGGCTGGAGGGAAGGGGGAAAGAGGGATATATTAATCAACTAGCATAAAGTTTCAGTTAAGTAAGATGAATAAGCTATAAGGATGTGATATACAACATTGTATCTAAAGCCAATTATCTACACTTAAAATTAGTTAATAGATCTAATATTAAGTATTATCACAATACAATTTAAAAAATTATTGTACTTCACTAAACAGTTTCATTTGTATTGGTAATAAATTGTGAATAAGCATTTGTTCAGTACCTACTACATGATAGGCACTATGAATTTCATAACCTTAAAAATCTGCTCCCCCCAAGAAGCTCAGACAGATGGAAAAGAGGTTTGAGAAAATAGATTATTCCAACAGAACATGAGTACCATTAGGATAGCAATAAAACACTTTTGAGTACTGTGAAAGCAAAGAGATGGTACATCTAACCCAGCCAGCCCATCAGGAGGTTAAAGAAGGCTTCTTTTTTCTTTTTAAAAAGGCTTCTTTTAAAATGCTTTTTATTATAAAATATTCATATACAAAAATGCCCCAAACATAGCTCAACAATAATTTAACACAAACACCCATGTAACCACCACTCAAATTAAAAAATAAAACATTGGCCCTGGTGGGTGGCTTGGTTGGTTGGAGCATCATCCTATATACCAAAAGGTTTTGGGTTCTATTCCTAGTCAGGGCATCTACATAGGTTGTGGGTTCTATCCCTGATCAGGGAGCATATGGGAGGAAATTGATGTATGTTTCTCTCTCATTTCTCTCTCTCTCTCTCTCTCTCTCTCTCTCTCTCTCTCTCTCTCTCTCTCTCTCTCTCTCTCCCCCTCTCCCCTTGAGTGAGGAGTAAAAGTATTTTTTCAAATAAAACATTTTTTAGCACCCAGACAACCTACTCTTGCCCCTCCTCCCCAAAGGAATCATTACTATGACTTCTATGTTAATTACTTCTCAGCCTTTAAAACAAACAGTTTTAGAGAAGGCTTCTTGAACAGATGACATATGAACTATCAGGAAATATAAATAGAAACTAGTACAGTGAAGATCATTTCAAGGTATAAGAGAAAGCATTCTAAGTACCTCAACACATGAAAATGCTTTCAGATAACTAGGATGTTCTGTATGATTCATGATACAGTTTGGAAAGAAGAGTAGGTGTTGGAGGTAGACACCCTGAAACAGTAGGAAAAGAGTATATCCTAAAGACTTCATTTTTTAAATATTTTATTGATTTTTTACAGAGAGGAAGGGAGAGGGATAGAGAGTTAGAAATATTGATGAGAGAGAAACATCGATCAGCTGCCTCCTGCGCACTTTCCACTGGGGATGTGCCCACAACCAAGGTACATGCCCTTGACCGGAATCGAACCTGGGACCCTTGAGTCCACAGGCCGATGCTCTATCCACTGATCCAAACCGGTTATGGCAAGACTTCATTTTTCATGCTAAGGACTTTTGGGTCATCTTGACAGCAATGGGAGTCATGGACTATTATGGAGCAAAGGAGTGCTTTTGTACAGATGATAACTTTTTAAATAAACCTGATCTTATCTAATCTTCCTAATGTTGAGAGATGCCATTGTTCCCATTTTACATATCAGGAAACTGATGCTGCGAGAGGTCATCAGGTGTATCCTTGGTTTCAGAGGTGTAAGTGAAAGATATGTGATGGAGGCCATCATTCCGGATGATGTGCACAATCTTCCCTTAAACCTTTGCCTCTGCTATCTCCTAGCTCTTCACAACTCTTGTATTCACAAGAGTGGCAATTTGGGGGAAGCCATGGAAAAAAAGGTTGAGGAATACTTCGATATAATGTAATAGCACTGACATCAATTCAGAAAATAGTGGCTTCAAATCCTAGTCTGCTGCTTAGTCACTATGTCATCTTAGAGAAGTTTCTTAACCTCTTTAGACCTCAGTTGCTTCTTTTTAAAATGGGAATAAATTTACACAAACTTACATGAAGCAAATAAAATATGTATAGTGCCTGGCATGCAACAAGCACTCAATAAATGATAGCACTTATTGTAATACCAGCTGTGTAACTTCAGGGTAATTACCCTCTCTGAGCTTCAGTTTTCTCATTTTGTGAAAATCCAATAAGATTCATGTCTGTGTGATTTCATTTTTATGTGGAATCTAAAGAACAAAATTAATGAACAAACAAAACTGAAATAGTCATAGAGAGCAGACTGGTGGTTGTCAGAGGGGAGGGGGTTGAGAGGCTAGGAGAAAAGGTGACAGGAGTAAGAAGTACAAATTGGTAGTTACAAAATAGTTACTGGGATGTAAAGTACAGCATAGAGAACAATGTCAATAATATTGTGATAACTGTGTATGGTGCCAGTTTGGTACCGGTTATGTTGGGGGAAACACTTTGTAAAGTATATTATTGTCTAACCACTATGCTATATACCTGAAACCAATGCAAAATAATGCTAAAAGTAAATTATAATTGAAAACTTAAAATAAAAAGATTCATGTGTGTACTATTAGTACAGTGCTGGGCACACAGTAGGCACTCAATAAAATAATGGCTATTTATGTAGTACTAGAGGCCCAGTACACAAAATTCATGCACAAGGGGAGTGTGTCCCTCAGCCCAGACTGCACCCTCTCCAATCTGGGACCCCTCGAGGGATATCTGCCTGTTTAAGCCTGATCCCACCAGGATCGGGCCTAAACCGGCAGTCTGACATCCTTCTCACAATCCAGGACTGCTGGCTCCCAACCGCTCACCTGCCTGCCTGCCTGATTGCCCCTAACCACTCCCTTGCCAGCCTGATCACCCCCTAACCACTCCCCTGCAAGCCCAATTGCCCCTAACTGCCCTCCCCTGCCAGCCTGGTCACCCCTAACTGCCCTCCCTTGCCTGTCTGGTTGCCCCTAACTGCCCTCCCTTGCAGGACTGGTTCTCCCCAACTGCCCTCCCCTGCAGGCCTGGTTCCCCCCAACTGCCCTCCCTTGCAGGCCTGGTTCCCCCCAACTGCCCTCTCCTGCAGGGATGGTCCCTCCCAACTGCCATCCCCTGCAGGCCTGATTGCCCCAACTGACCTCCCTTTCAGGGCTGGTCCCTTCCAACTGCCCTCCCCTGCCGGCCATCTTGTGTCCACATGGGGGCAGCCATCTTGTGTGTTGGAGTTATGGTCAATTTGCATATTACTCTTTTATTAGATAGGATAATATAAATATCATTGACTTTGCAGATAGTGAAAACTGTGTTCAAATGCTGCATTCACACTCTTGAGGAAGTTATTTAACCTCTTGGAGCCTCAGTATCCTCATCTGTCAAATGGAGATAATTCCCTCCATTTGCCAAGAAGCAGAGTTATGAGAGCTGCAGATAATCCATATGAATTGCCTAGCACATAGAAAATATTCTGTATAAGAAAATGTGAATCTGGATTGCAGAGCTCTGAATCCTAGTCTTTTTATAAGCCACTATAAAGTCTACTTCTTGGATACATTTTTTCTTGAGTGAGCATGGGATACAAGAAATTCACAATTTTAAGTGTGACTTAGAGTCAATTTCACAGATATAAAGAATTTATTCTAAAGGAGAGAGACTCATAGCAGAGAATACAAATAGGTACTATTTATTAAGTGCCTACTCTGTGCCAAGTATTCTATATATATACATGGTTATACTAATTATCTCAGCAGTTCTGTAAGACAGTTATTACCATGACCATTTTTACAATTAAGGACTGTACATTTCAGAGAGATTAAGTATCTTGCCAAGGTCAGAGAGCTAAAAAGTAGCAGGTTTGTATGACTGCAAAGTCCATGCTTTCAACTGTATGAAGGTATCTATAAAGTAAGCACTTCCACAACAAAGATATAAAGAAAACAGGTTGTGCAGGCACAAATCAGAGAAGCAAAGCAATTAGTAATGATGTGTTGGACATCTACCATGTTCACACTATACCAGGAAATTTTCATATACAGGATCTTATTTAATCTTTCCAATATTAGTAGGTGTTGCTATTCTTGTTTGAAAGATCAGGAAACTGATGCTCAGAAAGGTCAGCAAATATATCCACGGTTTTAGAGGTGGCAAGTCAAAGATATGTGATGGAGGCTATGCTGCCTCCAATTAAGAAACAATCAAAATGGCACTGAATTTAGTAATAACTATATAAATAAGTATATTAGAAATTATAGTCTATTATAAACCTGGCTCAGCTTTGGATTATCTGAAACCTAACAAGCCTGTAAATCAGACAAGCTTCCCCCCCCCTTTTTTTCTATACTTGAACACTAAATAATGATTACTATGTATAGACTTTATTCATAATGATCAGTGTTAAGTATTGCTTTTCATCTGCATTTTTCCAATTCCACCCACACCAAAATGTTTCTAGAGACCAATGATCACTTAACCCACAAAACTTGGGCTCTGATCGAAATTATGGATTTTTTATGTCAAGCAAGTTGAGATTTCAGACTAAAGGCCTTCTCACTCATTACTTTCCTGGGGGTTTTCTCCACTGTGATTGGGTGATGGCGAATTAAGGTTAGATCTCCCCACAAAGGCTTTACCACATTTGTATTCATAGGACCTTTTACCATTATGGATATTCTAATGGTTATTAAAAGCAGACATTCACCTGAATTTTTTTCCACATTGGCTACACAATAGGGTTTCTCACTACTTTGAATTCTCTGATGTCCAATAAGGTATGAACTCTGACTAATAGTTTTTTCATATTGATTATATTCATATGGTATTTCTCCACTATGACTTTTCTGATGCTGAACAAGATGTGAGTTTCAAATGAATGCTATTCCACTTATAAAGCTTTCCTCCACATTGAATTTTCTGATGCCCAGGAAGAGATGACCTCTGACAGGCTTTTCCACTTTTGGCACATTTCTGAGGATTTTCCCTACTATGAATGCTTTGGTGTCTCATCAGATATGAACTTCTGATGAAACTTTTACAACGTTCCTTGCATTCATAAGGTTTCTCTGTATTCAGATCCTATGTGTGTATTATATACTCAAAATTGCGCTAAAAAACTAGGGTTATATGAATCATAAAATGGGACTTCCTCACAAACAGGATCTTCATCTGATGACACAGAGGTTGCCTCACATCAGAGCTCTTGTCACATTTAACTAATTCATTGTTCAGCTCCTTTGTAGGGCTTAGTCCATTGGCCATTATTCTGAAACTACAGTCTCAGAAAGGAATGTGTCTCTGTCTTTCCCATGTCGAGTTTCCCTGGGACTGCTCAAACTGCCTTCCACAAAATCAGAGGAAGAGGCCGTAAGAATCCTGTCAGCAGAACCCACTTGGGCTTAACTTTTTTCAGGTACTTTTTGGTTAAAAAGAGATTCTATTGTGTCCTTTGGAGGTTCATCAACTGAAATGATAACAAGAAAATAAAAATAGAAACTGTTTTGCCGAAACCGGTTTGGCTCAGTGGATAGAGCATCGGCCTGCGGATTGAAAGGTCCCAGGTTCGATTCCGGTCAAGGGCATGTACCTGGGTTGCGGGCATATCCCCAGTGGGGGATGTGCAGGAGGAGGCAGCTGATCGATGTTTCTCTCTCATCGATGTTTCTAACTCTCTATCTCTCTCCCTTCCTCTCTGTGAAAAATCAATAAAATATATTTTTTTAAAAAAAGAAACTGTTTTGTATATTGAAAATAAATCAGTGGCTGTTCTGAAATCATGGGAAAGGGGTTAACTTATTTAAACCAATGCCCATTTGCCATCATATTAAAATACAGGATGAGCAAGTTGAAAAACAGGATTTTGCCCCTGCCACCATCACACACACACACACACACACACACACACACACGCAGGCACGCACGCACGCATGCACGCACGCACCCACAGTATATTGCTTAAAAATTTCTCAGGTGCCAGGGTCCAACCCCAGCGGGTCCAGGGGTTCCTAAAGGTGTAGACGGAGTCGGCGAAGAAGGAAGGACATGGAGACAGTGTTCAGTTGATCAGCAGCCTAGCCAGGATCTCCAGCCAGGATCTCCAGCGAAGTTCTGGTCTGGATCTCCAGAGAGGTTCTGCTTAGGATCTCCAGCCAGGTTCTGTGTCCATGTTGTCTTGCTAGGTTCTCTAGCCAGGTTCTCCAGGTTCTCCAGCCAGGTTCTGTAGCCAAGTTCCCTCGCTAGGTTCTCCAGCCAGGTTCTGTCCAGGCTCTCCAGCCAGGTTCAGTCACCAGGTTCTAGTCAGGTTCTCTTGCCAATTTCTGCAGTCAGGTTCAGTCCAGGATCTTTTGCCATGTTCTCTCGCTAGGTTCTGTCTCTAGGTTCTGAGGCCAGTTTCTGTCCAGGATCTTTTGCCATGTTCTCTCCAGCGAAGTTCTTCTGTCTCTAGAGAACGTTCTGTGTAGGTTCTGTGCCTAGGTTCTGTCTCTCTTGGTTCTGTCTTCTGAGTTCTGTGTTGTTACATCTGTATTTATACCAGTTGATTCCAATCCTATCAATCTCTATTCCAAAGGTTAGGGCGTTTCTTATCTCCATTCCAGGGAGTAAAGATTATGTAGCTTAAACATGATTGTTCGTAGTTAAAGTGATTAATTACCCGCCTGGCACTTAGTTAAGAGGTTTTATTCCCTCCCTAACTTCAGGGGAAAATCCCTACCTGGGGATTGAACCTTTTTCGGAGAGGTGACCTTGGTTAAAACATAGTGCCAAGAAGGTGAGCAAACATATTAAGAACAGTATGCCATATATGCCAGGTCCCTTGAAACAGCAAGGATGGACTGGCTCCAGGCACTCAGGTGCTATAGTATATTATAAAGTGGGCAGGGAAAATGATTGCAGTTCATAAATCAGGAAACAGAGACTAAAAGAGGAGAAATGTCACATACAATGACTATTCATGACAAATTTTATAATAGATCCCATTTCTGAGAACTGTTTTTTCCCCCACAACACACAAACCAAATTTGCATTTGAATTTTATAGAACTTCCTACTATACCTATACTTGTAAAACTGTATCAAAAGTTTGAAACTTGTGAAGGAATTTTAAAAATATAGGAGAGAGTGTGGATGAGCTCACATGAAAGAGAATATAAAGTGAGAGTATTTGTTTTTTGCAATGCAGCACGAATAAGGAAGCAAAGTTGAATCCTACTCAGCCTTGTGAGTTCATTCCAGTCTGTTAAAAAGGAGGGAGCTAGTACTGTGGGCGAAGGAAACAATGGAGACTGGAGAGTGTCCTATATGGTCTAGACTAGGGGTGGGGAACTTTTTTTCTGTCAAGCTTCATTAGGATATTTATAATATCATTCACTTAATATAATTCACTTAATATAAATTTATGTTGCTATGAGAAAAGCTCCTAGATTTATTGAAATTTGAGACCCATCTGATATTGCCTTGGCAGGGCCAGACCAAATGATTTTGCAGACCTTATAGGGCCCGTGGGTCAGATGTTCCCCACCCCTGGTCTAGTCAATAAAATTTTCCTGGGTAGAGTTATAGCCTTATAGTCTTGGTTTAGAAGGAAGGTTTGCACAAACATCTCAGATCATGCATCCTGTGTTCCCATTTAGACATCCCAAACAATGTTAATTTAAGGTAACATAATAGCTTTTATTCATCTAGCAGCGGTCACCAACCTTTCAGACCTCGAGGACTACCAGTGGTCCACGGACCACCGGTTGGCGACCGCTGAAGTGCATCTAAGTTACTGAGTCTCCAGAGTTAGACTGTACTAAGAGGAGAGAAGAAATAATAATTGGAATTATGAATATGCATTAGTCAGGGTGCAGCAGGAAACAGATGACACTCAAAATGGGAAATTTGAAAAGAGTTTAATATACCAACTAATGATAATGGTGTGGGCAAGGGTGTAGGGGAAAAAAAGGATAATCAGCATCCCCTGGCTAGTAAATAGAGGATCACTTAGCAATTCTGGACCTGGTCCCATAAGATAACAGTGGAGCTGAATTTCCTGTAAGAAATGAAAGGATTTTTTTTTTTCAGGAGTAATTCTTTTTTCTCTTGCAGGAGCAATATCTGTGGGGCTTGGCAATAGATTCCATCTCACTACACCTCATTTTGAGTGCACAGATTACATCACAATCAGTCAGACACTGACCTATTTCAGCACAGAGGAGCCCGTCCCCCCAGCGCTACATGTTCAGAGGGTGCAATAGCCCTCCCAGATTGATGGTCTTCACAGTACATTGCTAGGCTCTTATGTGTTTAGATGTTTCCTTTAGCCCCTACACTGAAGGCCCCTAGTATGATGCCTCTGGGTGTAGCATAGTATTTGGGACATGGTGAGTGCAGGGAAGAAATTGGAATGTGTGATAAACTGAGGGAACAACAAATAGTGTATATGTCAGTTTTTGAATCAAACAGCACCAGGAATACACAGATAGTTAAATAAGTTGTGTATGTTACTCCTTGTAGTGAAGAAATGCATGACATGAGGAAGTGTGGTGGTGTTTCAAGAATATCATGTTAGAAGAAACCTACTTTTCTCCTCCATATGAATAAAGAGCAGAGAGATTTGGGGGGAAATGGTACAAGTACGTGGAGAGAGAGTCAGGGTCGGGCAAGGCAGGGCCTGAAAGACCATGCTATCAGAGTTGAACTTTGTCCTAAAAGCAAAGGGAAACAAGAGTGATGTACTTCAACCCGTGTGTCAAGGACAGTGGAGGGTCTGAGATTTATGCTACTTGTGACCTTACGAGGTAATTTGTCGCCAATTGGCGAATGCTGACAGAGACAGAGGACTCCTGGGCAAGAGACAAAGGACGTGCTTGCTTGCAGCAGAACCATGTTTGCACTGGTTGCACCAGTTCCCAAGGAGCCCTGGGGGCAGTGAAGATAGACGTACCCGGATGCCCACACACGGCGGAGGGCTGTGATGCAGGAGGGGAACCCTGCTCTTGGGAGATTTTCTGCTCTGATAGTGAGCAGAAGCAATCCTGCTTGTGGGAGGAGGTGTTCCCTCAGCCCTCAGGATTGCTCAATACACACTGAACCCAGAGAAACCTCCCAGGTACAGCGATTAGGGCTTTGAATTCTTGGCATACCCAGAAGGAACATGAGGGAACATGCAGGGCCCATAGTGGGTGTCCTCTCCCAACACAGTGCTCTCTTAAAGGTCAGCATTGGAGAACTGGCTACTACATGAGAAAGGCAACACTGAATCTGCCTGACACTCGATCTGAATTATAACGTACAAACACGCGCTAATTTCTCCCCTGTTGACCCTCTCATTCCCCTCCGGCTACTGGCCCACCCTGTCAACCTATTAACGGGCAGGGAGACTGTAGCACACCCTGGATGACTCCGATGACAAGGGCTGTAAAGGGGTGATGGCACTTTGATGAGGGAGAGAAGGGTCACCCCACCCCAG
The DNA here is from genome assembly GCF_014108235.1 of Myotis myotis. Taxonomy (NCBI): domain Eukaryota; kingdom Metazoa; phylum Chordata; class Mammalia; order Chiroptera; family Vespertilionidae; genus Myotis; species Myotis myotis. The sequence continues at coordinate 8,282,727 of NW_023416346.1, forward strand.
GAGGAAGGAAGGACAGGTAGAGGCAAGGAGGATGGTCTTCTGGGTTGGTGACACGGATGATGCTGAGCCTGGGGGCAGTGGTGCTCTATGAAAGCATGAAAAGGTCCCTCCCAGAGGTGGTTTTGTATCTAGACAGTGTGAGCCCACTGCAAAGTAGGCAGGACCCACAAGAGAGGCATGAACCCACCCACCAACCTCCAGGCTACCCCTGAGACAAAGGCTCCCCTTGCATTTTCTATGGGAGATGGATCTTCCTGATATACTTGGTTGCCATGGGAACTCAGGTGGATGCCAGCTTCTGTGAACCACATGTGTCTCACCAGGACCAGCTATTCCGCACTTGCATTCAAAATGATTTTGTTCTGAACTTGCTGCCATCTTCTGCAGATGGGCGAACACCTGGCGTGTTTGGGCTTTAGCCATGAACTGGGGCATAGTTCTTCCCTGAAACCCTCGGAGGATTACCCCTGTCTAATCTGTTTAGTGCATGGCTCTATCTGTTCTATCTGTTGTGATGTTTGCTTCTCCCCTACTTGCATAGAATATTTAATAACTAGAATTCTGATACAATATTTGCTGATTGTTAATTGATAACAGCCTAGTCTCATTAATGCTGTAATAAATGAATATTCAACATGTAATGATTGATTACACTGCCAGCTACATGTAAAAGAATCAATCTCTATTTTACAGAAGAGACTGAAGACCTAGAGAAGTTGACTGATGGTGCACAGGTCAGGTAGGGCAGCTTCAAAGGTAGTGTAGTCCCACAGGGCTATGGTGAGAACGGGTCCTTGGGCTTGTGGGTTGATGTTGCCTCCTTGAAATTCTGAACCTTTTTCTTGAATTTGTGTTTTGTAAGAACTGTCTGATGGCACAGCGCAGCATGTGCTGGGCACCTGGAGCCTCAGCTCTCCTGTGGCCTAGACCTGCCAGCTCTCCACCTCAGGGGGACAGGTTTTCTGCTGCTGGCTCACCCACCCCCCACTCACCCACACACCTCGTCCTCTCTTGCCCATGTGACTGCTGCTGCACTTCACCCTCTTGGGGTCTGGGTGTGAGTGCAGGAAAGGTCAAGGTTGAGAGTGCAAGGTCATGGGGTAGGGGGCCTGGCCACCTGTGAGGACCTTCACGACATTCAACAGCTAATACAAAAGACCATGACTGGTCAAAAGAGTGACTGTGGAAGAAAGGAAAAAGGAGCTTTTCCCTGCTTTCTGAAAGGAAACCCCACCTTTTCATTCTGCACAAGGCCCCTCATTATGTATTAGGTCCTACATGGTAGAGAAGGCCACAAATTCAGGATGCATGGCTCCTAAGCTGAGTTATTGCATTTTTTTCTCTTTTAGCCTTTAATGACAAGAAAAAAAAAAGGAACAGGTGGTACCTGCATCCATGGTATAAAATCCAAAAGTTTCCAAACATGCAGTCCAAAGTATGCCTCTCCGTCCAGATGGCTAAGCAACCAGCTCTCTGAATAGCAACCGGCATGTCCACCAGGTTCTTCTGTAGGCTTCCTTGCAGGGGTACCTTATGCATGTACAAGCATGGCGCATATTTCACTCACTCCCCTTTATATACAAATGATTAAGTACCAAACAGCTTCCTGGACCTTGCTTTCTTCGTTTCTCAGGTGCCTTGGAGATCTTTCTTATGGTCACAGTGAGAGCAAAGCCCAGAGAGGGCCTGTCATGCCATTGTTTAAGTGCTATATCATAACCCTCATCATGCCATGGACGTGGCCACTATCCTCATTCACTGATGAGGAAACTGGAACATAGAATTTAAATAACCTTCCAAAGGTAACATGGCTAAAAGTGGGAAGACCCATGACTGGACCCGTGCAGTGCATCGTAGTTCCAGAATGTACACTTAACCACAGAGCAAAAAACATTCTACTCATTTAAAAAATATTTTTATTGACTTTTAGAGAAAGAGGATGGGAGAAGGATAGAGAGATAGAAACATTGATGAGAGAGAATCATCAATTGGCTGCCTCCTGCAGGGCTCCCACTCGTGATGAAGCCTGCAACCTGGGTATGTGCCCTGATCAGGAATTGAACTGGTGACCTCTTAGCTCCTGGGTTGATGCCAACAACTGAGCCACACCAGCCAGGCCATTCTACCTTTTAAAAGTCGTTGCCTGAGGTCCTTTTTATGGGTGTATCCTCCTTTATTTGTTTAGCCAGTTTGTTACCGATTGACACTTATGGTTTTTCCAATCTTGTGCTATTGCAGACAATAATAACACAATTGTTATTATTCAATGCCTTTGAATAAGCTTGTACATAACTTCATTCCACACGTGTGCAAGTACATCCCATGGATAAACTCATAGAAGTTGCATTCCTGGATCAAAGGGTAAAAGCACACATAATTTTGACAGATATTGCCCACTCCAGACGCTACATCTGATTACACCGGCACTCACAGTGCAGGAATGTTTCTGTTCGCCGCCCCCACCCCCCCGACATCTTCCCCACAACAGTGCATTTCAAATGTTGGTATATTTGGCAATATATAGATAATGGATGGTCTCTTCTTGTAGTTAAAATTTGCATTTCTTTTACTATGAGTTTGCTGCGGGGGAGGGGGGTGTAAAACTTATTTAGGGGCATTTTGTGCTTTCCCTCCTATGAACATATTTGTCATACTAGTGACCGAGACTGACTCTTGTCCAAATCTGTTTCCCTTTCCTCCTGGAGTTATATATAAATTTTAGATACCAGATGTCTTATTGGCAAACATCTTCTCTCATTTGATAGGTTGCCTGTTTGTTTTGTTGATCATTTCTATTGTTGTGCAAAAAGTTTTTAGTTTACTGTTGTCTCATTTGTTTATTTTCCTTGCCCGAGAAGATATATCAGAAAAAATATCACTAAGAGCAATGTCAGAGAGTTTACTGCCTATGTTTTCTTTTAGGATTTTTATCGTTTGAGTCTTACATTTATGTTTTAATCCATTTTGAGTTTATTCTTGTATATGGTGTAAGAAGGTGGTCTAGTCTACGGCCATACCACCCTGAACGCGCCCGATCTCGTCTGATCTCGGAAGAAGGTGGTCTAGTTCCATTTTTTGCATGCATCTGTTCATTTTTTAAACACCTTTTATTGAATAGACTGTCTTTACTCCATTGTAAACTCTTGTTTCCCTGAAAAAATATTGACTATAGAGAGCCAAATATTAATTGGCTCTCTATTCAGTTCCTTTGATCTATGTGTCTGTTTTTATGCCAGTACCATGCTGTTTTGATTACTATAGCCTTGTAATATAGTTTGACACCAGGTAGGTAAGACCTATTTTGTTTATACTTTTGGCTCCGAACTTCAGCTTAAACTCATTTGAAGTTAACTTTTACAAATATTAATACTGGCTCTATATCCAGAAATTCTGATTTCATAGTCTATATTGTAATTTTGGATTTTTTAAAAAAATTATATTAGAAATACTATCAAATTGATAAATGGCAATATAATAAAGAACCCACATGTAAATCCCACCCAGCTTCAACAATGATGAGCTTTTGGTCAATTTTATTTTATCAACACCTACTAACTTCTCCCACACCCCAGGTTTTCTTCAGGCATACCCAAACATTAATTCTCTCCCTCTCTCCCTTCCTCCCTTTCCTCTCCCTTCCTCCTTCCCTCCCTCCCTATAATACTACATTAATAATGCAATTCATGCCATTATCATACCTAAACAATAATTAATAATTTCTTAATATCTTCAATATTCATTGACAGATAAAGTTTCCTTTACTCTCTCATAAAAGCAGTTTTCATTTTATTTTCTTCAACTCTGAATCCCATTTAGACTCACACATTGCAATTTCTCAGTATGCATGTTAATTCTCTGTAAAATTAACCCTCTCTTACTCTTTTTTTCTTGTGAGAAATGAGTTCTTTGTTCTCCAGAGTCATCCACATGCATGCTTTTGCTTATTTCATTTGGGGGGCATCATTTAACATACTCTGTCCTCTGTCTTTCTTGTAAATTGAGATTTAGATCTACAGTCTTCTGATTCAGTCTTCACATTTTAGAAAGACTGTCTCAGAAATAGTGTCCCATTAGTCCATTAGGTGGCACATACTGCATGGTTGCCCCTCTTTTTGTAATGGGAGCAGATATTGGTATCCATTGCCTAGAGCACTTGTGTCATTCGAGGCTAAAATTGAAGATATTTTCATTCTATTTATCCTTCTTCATTTATTAGATGGAATTATTCTATGAGAAACTTCCCTCAATCACTACTTTGTTACCAATGTTATAGTTCACATGCCAAACACAGGATAATTGTTTCATTATTTGCTTCTGCTTACTCAATTTCAAAATAATAAATCAATTTCCTAGAATTTAATAACTGTGACCATGAGGTCTTTTTTCCTTTAAAGCTGCTAAGAACCCAATAATGATGTGTTTAAATTCATTTTAGTTATTATTCTTATTGACACTCAATTTTCTCCTACATGATGCAGACTTATAATCTGAATCTGCCTATACAGGAGCGATCACAAAGTAGGTGCTCAGTAAATGTGTGTTGAAAGTATGTCAAATAACAGTGAGGCATATTGACAACTATTTGATTGTTTTATTTTAACATTATATTATTGTGTCCATCCTTCCACCAAATGTTTGAAACTGACATTATTCCTTTGCTATCTTTGGTGTCATTCAAGTATTACTACATTTGGAGACAGAAAAATCAAGACTCACTCTCCTTCATTGCATCTTTCTACTGTAGTTAGGGGGACAAGTGACTGCAACTAGGCTCATGGATTTGATTCTCTTTTGGCTTACAAAATTCATTTCTCCACATTACCATTAATTCTCATCCAACACTTTCTCCATGAACATCAGTGCCATCATCTGCTCTACTTTCCAGAACTTTGCATAGCTCAAATTTCCCCTTTCTCTACACAGCTCCTTATCATTGTACAATCACTCCTATGGAAGTAGTATGTCAGTAAATCAACAAGTGTCTTTACTCTGCTTCTTCATCTCAATGATTATTCCATTTATGGGTGTGCATTTTGAAGGCTGAGTATATAGGCCTTCAATTTTTGATGTCTAATATTGGGCTAAGAGCTAGGCTCACCTGTGTCATTATGAAATGAGCTCCACAAAGGATTGTTTGCACATGATGAAGTATACAAAGTCTGGGATGTATAAAACATTTAAACCAGTGATTACTTGAATACAAGCTGCTATATAAGAAGTGTTGGATTAAATGTAGGGGAATTAGACAACCCCTTGAATGTATCTCATTACTCTGAGAGAACAGTAATATTTACACAACTATTTCTAGGACATACACAGGAATTAGTTGGCCATTATGTTAGTGTATGGAGATACTTTTCTCACCTTTTAACCCTCAAATTAGCCTACTTTCTGGAAGGGCTACTCCAGCCCTTGGCTATCAAGCAATTCATTTCCAGCGAAGTGTGCTTCACTAACATTTTTAGCAGCAATTGTGGGTACTAGTGGAAAATAAACAAGGCTGAGTAACCAATGATCCCAGTTTTCAGAGTTCTTCATATTCCCCATATGTATTATGTGTGAATTAGCCTGAAAGCAACAGGGTTGTAGTGTCAGCTTTGGTTTTGTAGTGTATCCTCATCTAGCACTGGAAACACTGGATGGGTAATCTCCCAGAATGTTGTGTGGACATTTGCAGGTAATGGGGATTACCTTAAAATGGAGATACATTTTTCCTGTTTAATCTCAAAATTAGGCTATTTTCTCAGTGTGCTATTACACTTGGCTATCACGCATTTCAGCCCTGACTGAGGTTGCTCTCCCACACCTTACTGTAATTATGGTGGGAAATGGTGTCTGAAAAATGATGAAGCTGCTGAAGCGACATAATTCCAGCCTCTGTGTTTTTTGTGTGGCCTCTTGGTATCCTTACAACTAGCACCCCAGGGTGCAGCTGTAGATGTCGATTCAAACATCGCCTGACAGTGAGAGAAAGCTTTTACTCAGACACTAGGCCCCCTCAATGCAGTTGCTATGGGAGATGATGCATCCTGATTATGTTGTTGCCATGGTAACTCATGCACTTGACCCAATCTTGTTCAGAGTTGACACACCAAAGGCAGCTTTTCCTCAACTGCCAGAGCCATCTCCTTTGTCAGTTTAGGGTGAGAAAATAGAGCCAAAAGAAATATTTTCCCAAAGGTATTCACTATCCCATAACTTATTTGGCTCCATAACTAGGAAAGGATTGCTTCTGAAATTTTTATTATTGTGTGCAGGTGTGTACACATATATATTATTTGTATAATGGGGATGTACTGCATAGAGCACATCAACTGATTCACTATTGAAGGAGCAAGTGCCCAGGTCATATATTATTCATGATTAGAATAAACTGGAATAAAGATAGCTAGAGCTTACTGAGAACGTTCTATTTAAAAGGCTCTATTCCTTGTCTTTATAGGTAACTTGATTATCACTTGCTTATTATTCAATGTATAATACACATAAAATAATAAATGCATGAGACAATGTGCATAAATCACAACAGATAGGAACAGAGAATAGACAACCTGATAGGTGAAAAATAGTTTTTAAAAGTAGTTTTAATTTACCTTTCTGTTGTTATGAGTAGATTTTATCATCTCTTTATATATTCAACTAGAGGCCCAGTGCATGAAAATTGTGCACAGGTATGGTCCCTAGGCCTGGCCGGTGATCAGGGCCAATCAGGTTTCCCACCTCCCCACCTCCCTACCTCCTCCTTCCCTCGCTCCCTCAGCACCTCACCACCACTGCCGCAGCTCATCACTCACCATGTTCCATGCCACCCACCCCTGGTGGTCAGTGCAGTCATAGCAAGCGATCGAACTCCCAGTCTCTTGGTCAAACTTCCAAGGGGACAATTTGCATATTAGCCTCTTACTATATAGGATGGTCATTTGTATGTCTTTTTAAAAAAACATTTTTGGCCGAAACCAGTTTGGCCCAGTGGATAGAGCATCGACCTGCAGACTGAAGGGTCCCGGGTTCGATTCCGGTCAAGGGCATGTGCCTGGGTTGCGGGCATATCCCCAGTGGGAGATGTGCAGGAGGCGGCTGATCGATGTTTCTCTCTCATCGATGTTTCTGACTCTCTATCTCTCTCCCTTCCTCTCTGTAAAAAATCAATAAAATATATTAAAAAAAAAACATTTTTGCCATTTTATGTAATGGATTTATGGTCTTTTTTACTTGTCTTTAAAGATCACTTGCATTTATTTGGGATATTAGCTTTTTATTTTTTATACATTTTAAAAACATGTTTTCCAAGTTAGTTATTAGAGTTTTGTTTGTCTTTTTGTTTTGTGTTTTGCTAGAACAAAATGTTTTTTCTTCTTTATTTGTAGCTAACTGATTTATCCATTTTCCTTTGTGTTTGGATTTTAATTCTTTGATAGAAGTTCTTTCCACAACTCCAGATTATTACAGAATCTACTTGTTTTCTCTCTAGTATAAAAGAGTTTCATTTTTTTAAATATAGGTCTCTAAACCATTTGGAGATTGTATTTTTATTATATGAATTATGGATCAAATTTTACCTTTTACCAAATGGCTAATCAGTTGTCCCAACAGCATTTGTCAAAATGTTTATTTTTTCCTTAGTCATATGTGATGTCACCTTTTTTTATATACTAAGTTTCAATATGTACATGGGTATATTTCAAATCTCTCTATTCTGTTTCATTCAAATGCTGGTACTATATGGTTTTAATTATCAAGACTTTATAGAATGTTTATTCCTGGTTGGGCTAGCTTTCCCTCATTGCTACTTTTTTCATAGTGTGTTATAGCTATTCTTGCATATTTGTTTTTTCCTCCAAAGGAACTTTAGAATTAACCTGCCTTTCTCTGGGAAAAATAAAACAACTTGCTGGTGTATTATTTAAATTAAGAATGCATTAAAAAAGAAAGAAATATTACCTTTGAGATAGCATGGATGGACCTGGAAAGTACTATGCTAAGTAAAATAAGCAAGTTAGAGAAAGACAAATAACATATGATTTCAAATATATGTGGAATCTAATGAACAAAATAAACTAACAAACAAAATAGAAACAGACTCATAGATACAGAAAACAAACTGACAGCTGTCAGAGGGGAGGGTGTGTGAAAAGGTGAAGGGATTAAACAACAATAACAACAGAAAACCTCATAGACATCATTGTGGTGATTACCAGAGGGAAAGAGGGGTGATGGGAGGGTAAAAGGGAGATAAATGGTGATGGAGGGAGACTTGACTTTGGATGGCGAACATATAATACAATATACAGGTGATCCTATATAATAAAGAGGTAATATGAAAATTGACCATCACTCCAACACACAAGATAGCACCCCCATGTGGTCAAAGATGGCCACCCCCCTGTGGACACAAGATGGCCCCCACAAGATGGCCAGCAGGGGAGGGCAGTTGGGGGTGACCAAGCCTTCAGGGGAGGGCAGTTGGGGGGGGGACCAGGCTGGCAGGGGAGGGCAGTTAGTGGTGACTGGGCCATCAGGGGAGGGCAGTTGGGGGTGACCAGGCCACCAAGGGAGGGTAGTTAGGGGTGACTGGGCCAGCAGGGGAGGGCAGTTGGGGGTAACCAGGCCTAGAGTGGAGGGCAGTTGGGGGCAACCAGGCCACCAGGGGAGGGTAGTTAGGGGTGACTGGGCCAGCAGGGGAGGGCAGTTGGGGGTGACCAAGCCTGCAGGGGAGGACAGTTGGGGGTGACTAGGTCGGCAGGGGAGGGCAGTTAGGGGCAACCAGGCTGGCAGGGGAGTGGTTAGGGGGTGATCAGGCTGGCAGGCAGAAGCGGCTCGGGGCAATCAGGCAGGCAGGCGAGCGGTTGGGAACCAGCAGTCCTGGATTGTGGGAGGGATGTCTGACTGCCCGTTTAGGCCCAATCCTGATGGGGATCCCAGATTGGAGAGGGTGCAGGCTGGACTGAGGGACACACCCCCCCCCGTGCATGAATTTCATGCACCAGGCCTCTAGTGTATTATATAATTGTACAACTGAAACCTGTATCATTTTGTTAACCAACTAGGGGCTCAGTGCACGAATACATGTACTTTGAAAGGCACTGTGGGCCGCAAGGCTGTGGTGGGCACAGGGGTGGGTCTTGGCCCATCCTCTGGACCCTTGCCCAGCCCCTCCTGCCATAGCCCTCCCCCCTCTCCCGTCCCCTGTCTGCCAGCAGCCCCGCTCCTGCCACTGCTGTTCCCATGTGCTGATGGTGCCGGCACCATTCACACCCGCTGATGGCGTGGAGCAATTGGGGCTGGCACTGTCAGTGGGTGCAAGCGGCAGCTGCTGCCCCTATTGCCCCTCAGGAGCAGGGGGAGGTGAATAAGCCCTCAGGGGCGATTGGGGCTGGCAGCCGCTGCTCACACCTGCTGACATTGCCAAGCCACTGGGGCTGGTGCCGGTTGCCGGCAGTGGGTGTAAGCGGCGGCTCTGGCACCAGCAGCAGGTGCAAGTGGGGCAGGCACCGGCAGTACATTCAAGTGCCAGGCGGGACGGCAGTACATTCAAGTGCCAGGCGGGACCGCAGCACGTGGGAGGAAAGAATTTTTTAGTAACCACCAGAGGCTCACCCCGATGACAGTGACCAGTGCCCTGCCTTGGTCTGGGGCCCCACTCACCTGCTCCACCATCCCGGGTGGCCGAAGCCTGCCATGTACCATGCTCTGCCGCCTGCTGCTGATGCCCGCCATGTTCCGTGTGCGCCCGCTGGTAGTCAGTGCACGTCATAGTGACCAGTTGTTTGGTTGTTCAGTTGTTCCGCCATTCGGTCTATTTGCATATTAGGGTTTTATATATATAGATGTCAGCCAAAAAATTTCAATAAAAATTTTTAAAAAGGAAGTCAAAATTATTAGTCATAAAGTAGTCAAGGGGATGTAATACCCAGCATAAGGAATATAATCAATAATATTACAATAACTCTGTATGGTGCCAGGTGGGTACTTGAAATATTGGCGGGACCAGTTTGTAAAGTATATGATTGTCTAACCACTGAGTTTTACACTTAAAACTAATGCAAAATAGCATTGAGTGTAAACTGTAATTGAAAAGAATTTTAAATGTGTCAATTAGTTTCTAAATATTTGTGGATTTTCCAGAGATTTTTCTGGTATTGATTGGTAGTTAAATTCCAATTTTGTCAGAGAATATTCTTTATAGCACTTGTTTCTTTATACATTTATTGAGAATCTTTTCATGGTTTAAAATAGGCCTATTTTGTTAAATGTTTTATGTGCATTTGAGATGAATATATGTTTTGCTGCCCTTGGGTGGTATATTTGATAAATGCTAATCTGGTTAATTTTGTTGATGCTGTTGTTCCAATCTACTATGTCCTTGCTGTGTTTGTATGTCTACTATAAATTATTGAAAAGGTGTTATTGAAATCTCACATTTTCACTGTGGATATATCTATTTCCCTTGCAGTCCTAGCAATATTCAGATGATGTATTATAGAATTGTATGCTTGAAACCTATATAATTTTATTAAACAATGTCACCCCAATAAATTCAATAAAAAGATTTTTAAAGGAATGCATTAAATTTGTAAACGAATTATATCTTTACTAGAGTCCCGGTGCACAGATTTGTGCATGGGTGGGGTCCCTCAGCCTGGCCTGTGCTCTCTCACAATCCGGGACCCCTTAGGCAATGTCAGACTGCTGGTTTTGACCGATCCCCAAGGGCCTGCAGGGATCGGGCCGAAACCAGCAGCCTGACATCCCCTGAGGGATGTAGCAGTGCTGAAGCAGCAGGAGGCTGGGGAGGAGCCTGAGCCAGGGCCTGGTGCCCTGCCGCTGCCACTCATCCTGGCCCCGCTGCACCTGCCACCACCATCACCACCTGCTGCCTCTGCCGCTCAGTTGCACTGCCACGGAGGCAGGAGAGGCTCCCGCCACCACAGCCTGGCTTCTGGCTGAGCAGTACTCCCACTGTGGGAGCACACTGACTACCAGGGAGCAGCTCCTGCATTGAGCATCTGCCCCCTGGTGGTCAGTGTTCATCATAGCGACCAGTCATTCTGGTCATTTAGGTCTACTGGTTATAATGGTCACTTAGGCTTTTATATATATAGATGATGTTGAGCCCTTTCATCCAAGACCAGAAAATATTTTCTTACTTTTTACAGTTTTCAGGAGTCTTTAAACTTTTCCTCGTATAGCTTTTTCATATTTCTTGTCAAGTTTATTCCTAATAATGTTACCATATTTGTTGCTATTATAAGTGAGATTTTTTTTCTCATCTATAATAATAAAAGGGTAATATACTAATTAGACTGGACATCATTCTGGACGTTCTTCCTGACAAAGCCGGGGCTGGAGGGAAGCCAGCCTGGGTCCCGGGTGCCTGCGGGCGGCTGGAGGAGGGAAGCCCGGGTCCCGGGTGCCGGAGGGAAGTTGGTGGAAGGAAGGCCTACTTTTGCACAAATTTTCATGTATCAGGCCTCTAGTTTCATTATATCTTGTTTCTGGTTATTGTTTAAATATGCAGAGTTGGGTAAAGTAGGTTTACAGTTGTGCATACACATAACACAGAGTTTATTTTTGTATTATTATTTTTAATTATTGTATTATATTCCATATGAACAACTGTAAACCTACTTTTGCCCCACCCTGTATATAAATAATAAAAGAGTTGGTAAATTTAGAGGGTATAAATTGATACACAAAACTGAATTTTTATATCCTCCTAAATTTATCAAGTCTTATTGTTTATGTTAATTTTTTAAAATTTTGTTCACTAATAGCTCCACTAGAGTTTAGACTAGTGAGAGCATGGACAATATTTTTCTTGTTCTTGAACTTAGCAGAATGCTTTTTGTGTTTCCCATTAGAAATTATAATATTAAAATCAACACTTCCTTTGTGTGTGTTTGCGTATCTAGACCTCCATACACAAATATATATATATATATGTATTTATAGGAAGTGTCCAAGATTTCTCTTTTTGCTGAGCTTTCTTAATTCTTTTTTTATTTTGCCCTGTTTACATTTTTTTTGGAATGGGTATTAAAATTTTATTGAACTCTCTTTCAGGAGTTCTAGAGATTTTCATATGATTTTTCTCCTCAGGCCTATCTTAAGGTGAATTATATTAATAGATTTTCTAATTATAGAATCATCCCTGATCGCCTAGAATAAATCTCACTTGTTCATGGTGTATTATTTTCTTAATGTTAGATTATGTTCACAGATGTTAAATTTTGGAAATTTGGATCAATATTCATAATGGAAATTGTTCTATAACTTTCTTTTATTATACTGTCTTTATCAGGTTTTGGTATCAATGTGATGCTCATTGTATAAAAATAATTTGAATTTTTCCTTATTTTTTATGTTTTAGAATATTTTGTGTAGCATTGGGAGTAATAACTTAGGTACCATTGTGATTAGTTGCTGGTTAAGTTTTGGCAAATTCTGTGAAAATTTTAAGACCTGGAATTTGAATGGAAAGTATCAGTATAAACTTATGCTATATTTTGCTTAAAAATGCATGTGTATTTCTTAGCTCTGCCCTCTAAATGCACTAGAAACCATGATGGACCCACTAGCATGCAACCAAGCACCATGATTCTATCTTTCAAAAGCATCTTCCACTAAAATATAAATTAAGATTACACGATGGACTAGCTGATTTCAGGAACTGTATAGGTGAGCCTTGAACCAGGAAAGAGGAAAGACTGTTAGGGTCCTGTAAAAAGGATTCCAGAGCTACTATGAAGAGCCTAAGTCCTAAAAATTGGACAGTTTGAGTATCTATAAAATAATAATTAAATGTGTTTAAATATTGTATTAATGGTGATTCTAAAATATATTCTGTGGTCACCTATAAAAGTGCTAGAAAATAAAGTCATAATTTGAACCAATAAATACAAGGAAAGAATGAAATAATTATCCTTCCATTTGTATATATACTGTGTTATCAAATAATTAATGAGGGAAAGATTCTCTTTAGATAAGTGTTCTAGCTGATAAAGGATGAATAGAATATCTTTATTCTACAATCTGTAATGAAATAATGAAGAAGAAGATTTTGAAGGAGGAGGAGGAGGAAAGAAGGAGAAAACAAACTTGAATCTAATGAAGCCTTTATCTCTAACAACTAATTTACATGAAAGCCAGGTGGCAGAGGGTCATGGAGAATGTCAGCAAAATCCAGACTGTATGAAAGTCTAGAAAATAAAGGAGCCAAATTCTTCAACAAAAAATTACAAGAAAAACATAAATAAAGTGACAACCTATAGATTGAAAGAGACTTAATAGTCATATTAACAAATTATAATGCATGAGAGTAAACTGGATCCTGAGTTGAAAATGAAAAAATATTTATGATAAAATTGGAAAATTTAAACTATGAATATTTGAAGACATTTTAAAATTGTAATTAAGTCTTACATATGATAATGTTATTGTGTTCATATTTGCAAACGGTATGACTTTCAGAGAAATATACTGAAATAATCTTTTATTAAGTGATATGATGTTTAGTATTAGCTTCCAAATAATCTGTGGGTGGAGAGAAGTGGTGGGAGGACAGATGTAATAAGATTGACCAAGAGTTCTTAATTGTTAAAGCGGTGTGAGATTTACATGGGTTATTTACTATTGTATCTTGTCATGTATCTGACACTATTTATAACAAAAATGTTTTTTAATGTCCAAAGCCACAATATAGACTAATTAATCACAATTTCTGGGTATGTATCTGAGATATTAATATTTCTGAAAGCTACTTTCAAGTAAGTTTGCTTTTTAATGGGAAAATGTTGTGCTTATACAATCCAATAATCACATTCTTGAAACAACTCTTAAACATTTAATAAATCATTTAGTCAATAAATTGATTCTGTAAATCAATACATTTATGTATATTAAGCCAAAAATTTAGATAATTAAGACTCTTTTAGTAATGTGTAGGTATGTTGAATGAGACTATTTGCACAGATCTGAATGTTTTGTAAATAGCATAATCACTGCATTAATATACCCTGAATGTGCAGTGTTTATAATCTCACTTTTACTATCAACTCTCCTCAGAGAGGGTCAATTCTACTTAGTTTTGTACTTGAAGTATTACTGTGCATCTAATAAACAAAGAGGGCCAAGAGGGCCTTTAGTTTTGAATCATGATAACAGGGACTTTAGTTTTGAATCATGATAACAAGTCTGGAAGTATCTTCATTAGTCCAAGTGCTCAGAGGTGTCATCAGAATACCACAGCTTCCATCTTCCTGCTCAACCATTTTCAGCAGGTTGACTCTATGACTACATGCTTGCCTCAACATGGCTGCAACAGCTCTAGGCACCTCTATCACATTCCAAGTACATTGCTATCACATCTGTCCTTCTTATTAAGAAACATCATTTTCTATAGAACTCCCTACATTTCTTGTAAACCTCATTGGGCAGAACTGGGCACATGGCCACTTTAAGGTGTAAGGGAGTTTGGAAAACCATAATCTGACAAAGGGGGATGGGATAGCTATGACTGCATTGGAGAAATCCTGAGGTCCACCCCCTATTCCAGACCAAACATATTGCTTCTTTTTAAAAAAATTTCTTTATTGATTAAGGTATTACATGTGTCCTCATCCCCCCTTACCCCCCTACCCCCCTTTTTAAACAATCAGTTTTTCTTACGATAGGACATTGCTGGAAAGGCTATTGGGTTAGCAATTTTAAAAATCCAGTGAGATAAAAGAAGCAGAGTTCTAGAATTAAAAACACAGTCAAGGGTAAAACCTGAATATGCACTGAAGGGAATAAACTCATAAGGATTGAGCCACATACTGTTTCCAGGTAATTTTGTACCTGCTACCTTGTTCAGTCCTCACAACAATTCTATAAACGAGGTAATTGACATTATCTCTATGTTATGCATGAAGGGCAAGAAATTCATAGAGGCGGCTTGTTTAGTGTTCACACTGCATTACTCTACCCCTTGGACATGTGTCATAGTCCCTTATCTAGCTTACCAAGGCCACTGTCAGAAACAAGTAGGGGAAGAACAAGAGGCCGACTATTTATGTGTTCAGCATAGTACTAGGCATATTCCATTTTTCTTCCCCCTAGTGGCCATGTCAGGAAGGTGACATTTGGATTCTGGCTACTTATCTGATAATGGGATCTTCTGCCAGAGGTAGAGGCACTAGGGTGGCCCAGAGCAGAACTTGCCCTTTGTTGTAGCTGTTACTACTCTGCACAGTCAGGTCATATATGTTATCTTGGATCCCACTAACTCAGTCTGGCATTGGTAGATAGTGCGGAGCCTCAAACCCATACCTGTGGGTCTTTGAGGCTTGGCAATGTCACGGTCCTCAGAGTTGGCTGCCATGCTGCCAATATTGCCAGCAGTTTTTACCTCTTTGTCTTACAGAATGTGTGTGATATGCATGAGTCCCCTAGCCACCCGTGGGCCCAGTTAAGAATCTTCTAGGAAAGCAATATGACCTTTCTCATGCCCCCAAATTCTCTCCAGGTCTTGAATACTGTGCCTTCCATAGAAGCAAACAGTTCTTCTTGAATTATGTTAACTTTTGGTCACTGCAATGTTTTGCTCACCAGCAGGGCCTTGCGAGGTCATCTCTCATCCATCCTGAATCACAATCCTTAGGGCCTCCTTACCTATATCTCCTGCTCTTCAAACCCTCTGTGTTCCTTTTTCAAGTGTGTAAAATATATGCTTGCAGCACATCTACCCGTTTAGGCCAGAGTTCTTTTTGGTTTAGCATGTATTGAATGCAGCGTTCTGTCACTAGCATCACTCAGGAGCTAAGCCTTTAGATGTTCAAAAATGTATTAATACATTTTATTTCATCTATTCATTTATACTTTACCAATTTGGTGAAAGAAAGCTAAATAATACATGTCATATGAGCATCAATTAAAGGAGGGTGCAAAAAGAAACACAAAGGTAGAAATCAAACACTAACCTTTAATCCAAGAACTGACAGCTGAACCCACAGAAGCCATTTGGGGTCTTTGTTAGTCATTTGCCATGTGACAATGTGTTCTTCTGTAAATTTATTGGTGTGACCAAAGGTCACTGATAGACTATGCTGGTGCTAGTAAAAGCAATCTCAGGAGGAGATAATTAATTTAATCCTCTGTTAGAGACTAGAGGAAACCTTTTACTCAGTGTCCCAACTGTGAAAGAAGAGCTATACCTGAATGCATATTCAATACCTGTCATATCAAGTGAGAGATACACTAACATGGTTGTATACAGCAGCCTGACTTTGGACAAATCTTTTTTTGTTTTGTTCCCCTCATGCTGAAACTAAAATATCTTCTCAATATTCTATGCTTGGATTTTTGAAGAAGTCCAGCAATCAAAGGGAGAATAATATTCATTAGAGGACTGAGAAATGTCTGCAAATTATCTGTATATGTAAATTCTGATTAATATTAATCTGAGTAGAAAATAAGGGACTTTGCTGAAGACCATTTTGATCAATGTCTGATTCTGAGATCCTGAACCTTTCATCCAGTAACTTAAAAAACAAACACTATACAAAACTTTAAGGGTAAGTGAAGGAAAAGAATTTAGACAAGTTTCCTCTAAAACACTCTGGTATTGAGTTCAGAATATATGGGAAGCCAACATTCAGTATTCTACTGGCTATACTATAAAATCATAAGCTGTGCCCTCTTGCATGTAAACAAAGCTTTCGTGTGTGTGTGTTTGTTTTTTTGATGCTTTTTCATATATGGCATGCTCATACAGTAGGTTCTTTTTTTTTCTTTTCCCTTTTCCTTAATTTTGGTGACTTAGTGAACATTCTCACACACACATACATACACTCAAATTTTAAGGCAAGTCCACATTCCCCACTCCATGGAGTTAGTGGTGTCCCTGGTGAGAAACTTTGGGTCAAATTTTTCTTCCCCCCTCCCCAGTGGCCAACCATGAATAGATATTGTAACTGAAAACTAGGGCAAATAGAAATATGACCATAGTCTTAACAGAAAATATAGAAACAACCATACTGAACATAAAAACGGGCACTGGACCAATGTGAACATAGTCAAATGTTCGGGTTTGGGCAGAACTTCTCTGGTGGTTGAACAGTTTCTTTTTCAATGGCCATAAAGTGATATCTAATCATCTCCTTGTTGCTACACAGTTTATTTGAACTAAAAAAAATGAGTTTGAATATTTGTGCTACAAAATGTTTATAAGTAACCTTTTAAAAGAGCAAGTTTCTTGCATTTTAATAAACCAGAATTATGATATTGTGAAAGGAGTGTCTATTTTGATAAAGGATTTGTCTTTTGAAGACAGGAACAATAACTGCAGTAGATATATTTTTTTAATCTTTTATTGATTAAGTTATTACATATGTGTCCTTATCCCCATATTACCCCCCATTGTAGTAGATATTAGCACTGGCAATTTATCCTGGTACCAGAGAAAGATCCTCAGAGTAATTTGCTAGCTTCTACCCACCCAAACTTTTCCCTTTCCTTTTTGGGTCTTTGTTGAAGTACAGAATAAGTTAGTCCCTTTTCCTACATATTCTCAATGACCAGAGAAATAGAAACTTGGGCCCAGCCAGTATGGCGCAGCGGATGAACATCAGCCCAGGAACCAAGAGGTCACTGGTTGGATTCCCAGTCAGGGTACATGCTAGAGTTGCAGGCTTGATCCCTGGTGGGGGCGTGTAGGAGGTAGCTGATCGATGATGTCTCTCTCTCTCTATCCCTCTTTCTTCCACTCTCTCTAAAAAAATCAATAAAAATTTATTTAAAAAAAAACTTGGAAGTTGCCAAGAGCCAATAGGTAAACACTTACTGTATTGAAAAAGCCTGAAGTGTTAAGTTTATAATGTATTTACAGCATGCAGTCAGACTTGGGGAGATGCTACATTATCTTGGATGCCAGGAATTGGAGATGAATATCTGAGGACACTTCAAATTGGAATGAATTGGGGGCAATAGGGGACTTCTGAAGGGACACTACTTTACATGTCCTTGGGAAACTAGTACTGTGCTTGTGAATGGCCCCAATTTGCAGTATTTAGAAAACACCACCAGACATTAAGAACTATAAAGGAAGGTACTCAGACAGTTAGAAAGAAGTGTTACCCTGAGTTTATATCTACTTTTCTACAGAGCCAGAGTCTGGTGTCTCCAACCACCTGGATGATGTGCTTCTCATTGAAGAGATTTGGTTTCCAAAATCTATTTACAAAGATGTCCTGCTCTCTGAAAGTTTTTTTTAATACAATTTAGAGACCCTGGTGAAGAAATCGCTATACAACTGGCTAATGAGAAAGACATTTCAGAGCCAGTTTTTGATGGGAAATTATCCAAATTGGATAGAGAAAAAGAGTTCTGTCCCACTTTGTGGCTTTGGCCTATTAGTGACAGATGTCCACAATAATCCCATTGGTAAATTACTAAAATTGCAAAACAATGAGATTGAAGCAGCATCAGAAATATATTTTTAAAAGAGTGGCTGCCAGGGCAAAACTTTTAGCAAACACTGGATTGGCCTGTATTTTGTACCCAGTTCAGAGCACAGAGGCAAGAAGGAAATCTAAAATAAAGATGAAACTCTTGCCACTGACATTCTAATCATTAAAGCACTGGGTCCAAGACAGTAAGGCACATCCCTGTGGATGAGGTTAGCTGACATACAACCAAATGAAGTCCTCATTTCTCATGTGGGTGTCCTGCATATCTGTGTTACTTGATGTTTTGACAAGACCAGTGGCTATTCTGACAGGTTAGACGTCTTAGAGATACATGGGTACAAAAACAAAGGGCAATGGAGAAGGGGGCACTGCCTTTGCCTGAGCATGGGCCCAGGGTATTCTGGCAACAGCCTCCACCCCTGTCCAACCAGCCCATGTGTGTGAGGAATTGGTTCTGCCCACCATCGGGCAGGTGTTTTCATTGGGCCACTACCCACTTACCAAGACAAAGTTTTTATAGCTGTTGATAGTTATGCAGGTTATAAGTTCACTCCCCTGGCAATAAAAGTAGCCACTTCAATCCACAGTTGGTGTTTTCCTCAATCTTCTGTTCAGAGATAAGTCCTGTATCCCAAACCCCAAAAATGGGTCATGATCTGATTATCAAAATGGCCTTCCACCTGTGCTACCAACCCCAATCATTGAAGAAGGGTTGAATAGTCTCCTCAATGTCCCAGCTCACAACCCTCACTAACCCTTAATTTTCAGTAAATGACTCGCAGCCCTATTGAAAGCATTTATCTTCTCAGTAGTCATGCCCCTTTATTGTGCTGTATCCCACATCCCAAGTGACAAGGGGAACAAAACCAAGGATTGTGTTAAGATGATGGAGTACAGATAAGAGTCTAGTCAACATATGGTCTGAATCCCCAGGTAAATTTGTAATTTGGCCATGCTTAACATTAGTGGACCTGATATATGGCCTAAGCCTTTCTTTTTCAAATCACAAGTGGAGAAGCAGAATATCCTTTGTTGACTGGACTTGGGCAGAGAAAACAAAATTCACTGGGAAAAAAAGAGCCCTAAAATTAAAAATTTTCAAAATTAAAATTTTTCCTTTAATACAAACTTGTGCATTGTTTGTAAATACCTGATCTAAAACAGTGAGTGGAGGACAGTTTTTAAAAACTCAATAAAATATATTAAATTACTTGGGAAAGTAAAAAGGCTAATTGCAAAGTATTATATACAAATTTTAAAAGTATTCAAAAGCATTTCAAATACCAATAAGAGTTTCAAATGGAGTATTTTATTCACATATTACTTGTCTTTTTAACATATACACACACACTGACACACTCTGACTGGTCTGCGTGAACAAGGGTTGTCTAAATATCCTAATGGAAAATGAAAAATTAAAAAATATATTAATTTTTCATTGTTATACACAATTACATCCACATCACTTACAAAGCTATTACTGATTCTGTCCACGGAAGCAGAATGGTATTGGAAGAGGAAATTTGTGGGTAAGTTCATCAGTGAAACATAACTGAGATCTCAACATGAGAAAGCTGACAAAACACGAATTTTTGCTGTGAAATTTTTCTTTGCAAAATATGGAGAAAAGTCTATCAATGGCCAGTAAATAAGAGAAGGTGGTGTCAATTCTCACAGTATTGTGCAAAGATATCAAGAAAGCTGTTCAGTCCTTCTCCGGAACCAGTTTCAGAACTTTTCCAATTGCAATGGTCTTACCCTCATCTCTTAAAGTAAAACGACCCATCTGAGGAAAATCTTTGAATGTCTCAAGGCAGATAGTTCCTGCTGTCCTTAAACGGGCAATGCACACTTGATCTTGTTTCACGAAGCGGGGCCGTGTCTTACTTTTTTCTCCAGACTTTTTGTCTACCAAGGAGATTAAGGCTGTTATCTCTACTTCCTCAATGCAAGTATGAATGTGCAGCACCGCATTATAACCCGGACAGATGATGGACTTGTGCTCAATAATCACTATCTGAACGTCAAATGTACGTCCAGAATGGCAAAGATTATTAGGGTCACAAAGTATAAATCCTGGAAGAATCTCTTCTTCTTCAATTCCCTTCAGTCTGATTTTAAGATTTTCACCTGGGGCTACATAATCAGTTTCGGCATCATCAGAAAGTATTCCAAGAACTTCCACATTGTGCTTGTTTGGCATCATCACAAGCTGCTGGCCTTTAAAAATGGATCCTGATTCCAGCTTGCCCAGGACCACAGTACCCATATCCTTGTACTTATCCACAATTGGCAGTCTAATTGGTCCATCAATTGATCTGTTGAAGTTTGGCATGTTATCCAAATATGGAATAAATGGTAATCCAGTGTACCAGGGGCAGAAATCTGATTGCTCTTTAATATTTGCCCCAGTTAGCCCTGAGCAGGGCATAAAGTGAATGTCCTTTTTGGGACTGAAGCCGACTTTTTTCAAAAAGGGCACCAGTTTTTCTTTACATTCTTCATATCTCTCGCTGCTCCAATTTACTGTGGGATCATCCATCTTATTAATAAGCACTACTAAATGCTTTACACCTGCTGTCTTTGCCAACATAGCATGTTCTCTTGTCTGTCCACCTTTTTCAAAGCCAGTTTCAAACTCCCCTTTCCTGGCAGAAATGACCAGTACAGCCAAATCAGCTTGAGAAGCACCACCAATCATATTTGGGACAAAACTCTTATGGCCAGGGGCATCTAGAATTGTGAAATGTTTCTTTTCTGTTTCAAAATAGGCACGACCCACCTCTACTGTTTTACCCTTGTCTCGTTCTTCTTGATTTGTATCTAAGGCCCAGGACAAATACCAAGTTTCTCTGTTTTTTTCTTTAGCTTCTCTTTCATATTTCTCAAGTGTCCTTTTGTCAACCATTCCTGTCAAAAACATTATCTGTCCTCCAATGGTTGACTTGCCAGCATCTACGTGCCCAATGAATACAACATTTACGTGTTCTTTTTTAGGAGCACCTGAGGGTAGGACCACAGATTTAGATTTTCTCATTTCCTCTTTCTCCATCATTTCCTGGCCACTTTCTTCTGGGGGCCCTGCATCTCCCAATGAACAACCCCCTGGCTCGGCTTCACTCATTTCTTTATTGTGCTCCCATGACTCCTCTAGAACCATCTCCACCTCTCCATTTTCTATAACAGGTTCAGAAAGTTCCATGGTGACGGCTGAATTGGAGCCTTCACACAACACTCTCTGCTCCTCTTTGGCATGTTCCACAGGTGCCCCCAGTCCCAGCCTTTTACCTTCAGGTGTGCCCGCGCCGGTGCAGGTTTCCTCAATGCTGGTGGTGTCCGCAGAGGGGGTCTGCGGCTGGGCCGGGCCCCGCAGGAAGGACGGCACGAACTCCGCGGCGTGTACGTTAGGCACGAAGGGTTTGGCGTTGACGTTCAGCTGACGGCTGAAGGCCGAGCTGAGGTGCTCACGCTGGGCCTCGGCCACCGCTGCTGAAGAGGGTACGTCCCCGCTAGGGGCTGAACCCACTGCTTCCATGTCCACCTGGTCCCAGCAGTCGGGCGCTGAGTCGCTGCTGCTGCTACCCGTATCCATCATCTGAGGACCTGATGGGTGGCGGGGAGGGAGCGGAGTCAGCAGGACAGAAAGAGCGGGCTATGCCGACAGGGGGAAGGCAGCAAGAGCGCGGGGCCAAGGGGTAGCGACACGCACCTTAGCGGCAGCACGGAGACAGCGAAGTACCGACACTGCATTCGCAGCTGCGGCAGCGGCAGCAGATATGGCGGCTCAAGCCTCTCCTCTTGTGTGTGAGCGGATCTCCTCCCCCAAACCCCAACCACTTCCGACTCCTCCACTGGCGACCCAGCGCCGGGCACGGATTGACCCCTCGCTGCCATCCGTACGCCTGGCTTCCTTAGTTCTCAGTCATGGGCTAAGTCCCAAAGCATAATTTTTTAAATGAAAATTTGTAGTTATTTGTCTTACACCATCTGGGAGAGTAATTTGACCACGATTTAATGAATAAACCTACACAGGCACATCTCATTTACATTTCTACTCGAAGATTCAAGTAAAAATAAAAATTCCTATTGAACAAACGGAGGCAGGATGTGGGTTAACTACCTGGAAACCCAGTAACCAAAGGAAGAAATTAGTGACTAGGGAGGCAACCATAATATACATGAAGATGTAGCTGAATCTAGGAAATGCAACGTTAAAGCATTCACTCATTTGAAACCCAGAGGTCTTTCGATTTTCCCTTTTTCAGTTGGCCCCCATATGCCCATAAGCTTTACTGATAGCTTCAACGGTGTAAGGATGGGGTTATAATGACTTTCCATGTTAAACACCCTACCTGTCTGCAGGGAAGAGCCTTGTCCCAGTGAAGCTCCCCAATCTACAGCATTTGTGCAGGTGCCTGGACAATGGCTGGCCTGCTATCTACTGTGTGGTGCCTTACATACACAAGCTCCAGACTCAGATCCCTTTATTCGTCTAACAAACCAGAATCTGGATGTACCTGCCCCACTCACCCGCACCTCCCCAGAGTACACCGTAGTTCCACAGGCTTTCCTGCCTCCTTCTGAGAACCTGGAACCCTACTCACAGCTGGTAATGGGTTTGCTTTAAGAAAGAATCAGTGTCATGTTGGAACCTTCTTCAGTTAGTGGCAATACCATGGGGCTGTGCGTATCAGCCTAATTAAACCAATTGAGACCTCTGAAATGGGCAAAATCCCTTTAGCCAAAAAATCTCACTCTTAGAAAGAGATTTAACATTTGTGCCTAAGCCTAGAAGAGCTACTTTGTAAATTATCTTATTCTAGGCCAGACTGAAATAGGAAAAAAAAAACACAGGGAAAATACAATGTGCTAATACACGATAAAATCATAGAGTTGTATATTAAAGAAATCCAACAAGTCAAAATGTTATAAAAATTAATAACTGATTCATAACTTTAGAATTGTGTTCTCCAGATTTTAAGAGTACAAAATAGTCCCATCTCTAACATAGTTGGATCCTTGATGGTTTCATTCTGGGGCTGCCACCTTTTACTTAGCTCTATGCTGTTCTCAAGCTATTAGCTATCAAAACTCCTTCATTCTTTTTGCCTCAGGTAATGTCTTTTATTTGCTGTCATATAAAGAGAATGTGCATATCTATTCACAATGAATAGGAGGAACTGAGAGATTGAATGTGCAGAGACCTTTGCACAATACTGCACAAATGTGCTGGAGACTTTATTGGACATTCTGTGAACATAGGATAGACTTAATTAAATGTCTCTGGGAGAACTTGTCAAGATTTAAGCAGTCATGTTCACATAAGGTTAGTAACAGCAAGGAAGCAGGGAAGACCTGGGATGTTTCATTAATCTGGGTCAATTTCATTGACCATGAGAATATTAGCATGACTACTACTTAATAATATCTCTGTTAAAGAACGGAGGATGCTTCACTCTTAGTTCCTTAAAGGAAAAATGAGAATTTGGGAGTGGATGTTTTCACAAACCATCATCCTTGAGGCTCAGGGAAAGGCAGGTCCACCCAAGAGAGAGAAACATTGACCGGGCTGTGTCCACAGAAACTAACCTTGGATGAAGTCTTTTGGTTTATGTGATGGAGTGATCATCTCCAGTATATCTGCCTAAAACTTTGAAAGAGTTAATTCAGTAAATGAGAGAATTCCTTTCACCAAAAGCTTTTTTAAAGTGCAGACAATATCTGTCCAGTGTTTAATAATTTTCCTCTTAAGTTTTTTGTAAAACATAGCATAAATACAGAAAAATCACATAAGACAAAATTATTATATCTTATTGACTTAGAAGGGAAACATACTTATACCCACCACTTAAATTAATAATTAGAAATTTTCTGGACGACTCAGACAGGTTCTCTATATCCCATTGAATCACAACCCACACCCTCCACCCCTAAATGGAACCACTATCCTGACATTTATGATAATTACCTCCATGATTTTCTGTATAGTTTTAGCACACAAATGTATGCTCAAACACTATAGTTGAATTTTGCCTAGCTTTTTTGACACTTCTCTTAAGTCTCTCATAATCTACAGGTTCACTTATTTCATATCATTTATTCATTGAAGAAAGTGGGTGGTATGACTTGTAGAATTTTCTACATTCTTGACTTTGCTGATTGTATCCCTATGGAATAGATTTCAATATTCCTTTTTGATCTGTATTTCCTGTGTATCAATAATTGGGTCTATGAGCATGATTAGACATATGTGCAATTTTTTAGCAAGAATACTTCAAGGGGGATTTTGAGTATTTTCATAAAGAGACTCATAAGGTCAAGCTGTGACTCCTTTTACAGTTAGTAGCAATTAATGATAATTATGTAAAAATATATCATTAGAGGCTGTAAAATGTGATATTGTACTTCTGTCATTCTTCCTTTTTTATTAACTGGAATACTGCTTTAAGACAATGTCCCTTCTTCAACAATTTTGTTATTTTGAGGTACCAATTGTAAAGGAAGTACTTAATTATTTCTTTTTATTTGAGAGTTTATGGATTATTAGATTTACATATTTTTGATGTGTTTTAAACAATTTTCCTTATTACACTTATTGATGTTACGATGTTCCATCCCTGGCCAGTGGAAGCCTCTTCAAGTTGGACTCTGAATGGTTTTGAGACGATGCTAGTAGTCCTCCATGGTTTATTATCTGGTATGACAAAATGTACCAGACCAATTGTATATATTTCTGCCAAACCAGAAATACTGGTTCTCAATGATAACAGGGGATGATGACATCATAAAATAAAACAATTATTCATTTGATTTAGCTCTCTTACACATATAATAGTCTCAGTATGACCACCACCAACATGAATGGAGAAAACAGATTTTTAAATAAACTCTCCAAATTCTCTATCAATATATCATAGTTGAACTACATCTATCTGATAATAACCTACTTTTGTTTAGTGTTTCCTAGGTACAGCTTATATTTCAATTATTTTCTATAAATTCCTCATTTCATTTTCTGTAGTATTCTGTGAAGGAAGTGATCTTATCACTTTGTTTACAGATAAGAAATGGATGTTTAGTGAGGCTAAGTAAATTATCTAAGGTCACTTAGCTAGTAAATAGTGGACTTGGTGCTCAAACACAGACAGTATAATTCTAAGTCCATACTGACTTATAGAATCTATTATATACTAAGAAAAGAATAGGGAGATTTGGCAGGTTAAAATCACAAATGGGAGAAGAGGGTAAAGTATTATATTATCTAGAGAGAATGGAAATATGGGTGAATTTAAGAGAGAGAGGATAATTCAGTGAATTTCTTTTATGAGGACTTATGTTTTCTTCCTGAAGTAGGTGATAATGCTGTGGAAATTGTGAGGGAGGATTACAATAAGAAAAATGAGGAATGGGAGAAGATTTAGAATAGACTGTTGAGGTGTGGGAGAGGTGGCTGTCTTAGGAGTAGTAAAATTATTTTCTTAAGAATTCCAACTAAACAAAAGAAGTTTTGACTAGAAATGTAATACTCCAAGGTCTTGAGATTCTTCTCTTCCCCCAACATACCCCTAGCATCACTGGGTGACCTGGAGCACAAGCAGAGTTTTGTTTCATCCTGATTTAAAGAATAGTAATGTAAGATGGGTTGAAAGAAGAATAACAGGAAAATATCAAGGGGCTAGTGAACACAGGGTTAAGAACACTGTGTTGGATGCCTCATATTTAGTCCACAGTGATCCACAGTGGCTCTATAGGAACAAAGACCTCATGGTCATCATTATTACATGCTAGGAAACTCATTATTTTGAAATTAGGTAAGCAGAGGCAAATAATGAAACAATTATCTTGTGTTTGTCATATGAACTGTAACATTAGTTACCAAATAGTGGATGAGAGAAGTTTCTCATCAGAGAATAATTCCATCTAATAAATGAAGGATAGATAGAATGAAAACATCTCCATTTTAGCTTCAATGACCCAAGTGCTGTAGACAATGACCACCAATATCTGCTCCCATTACAAAAAGAAGGCATCCCTAGAGTATGTGTTTATCTTTTTTCCCCCCCAGTATGTGTTTCCTGATGAACTAATACAACATTAACGTCTCTGAGACATTCTTGCCAAAATATGAAGAGTGAATCATATCTATCGTATCTAGATCTAAATCTCAATTTACAAGAAAGACATCTAGATATCTAACTCCCTGACACAAATGGCAGGATTTTCTTCTTTCTCATGGGTGAATATTTCATTGTATGTCCTTTTATCAAGAAACAGAATCTTCCACAGAAGACTCCCACACATTCCCCATTCACCTCATTGGGCAGAACTAAGTCTCAGGGACACCATTAGATATAAGGGAGGCTGGAAAAACCATCATCCGACAAAGAAGAATGAGATAGCCATGACTGTATTGGGGAAATCTTGAGTCACACCCTGGGATTGGACATATTACTTCTTTAAACAAATTTTTTTTTTGTCTTACCATAGGACATTGGCAGGAAAGGCTGTTGGGTCAGTAATCAACAAATCTAGTGAGGATATGAAGCAGGTGTCTAGGATCAAAAAACAGTCAAAGGTAATACTTGAATATGAACTAAAGGGGTTAAATTAAAGGGATTGAGCTACATATAGTTTCCAGGCACTTTCGTACCTGCTACCTACTTCAGTCATCACAACAATCCTATAAACAAGGTAGCTAGCATTATTTTGTTTAGGGTTCAGATGAATGGTTCCACAGTGCATTATTTTACCTCTTTTATGGATCATAGATATCCCTGTCTCTGGCTTATCAAATTTATCATGGGAAATGTAAACAGGAGAAGAGAAAGAGGTCCACTATTTGCTCAGCACAGTGCTAGGCATATTTCAGGAAGGAGACATATTTTGATTCTGGCCACTTCTCTGATGATGGGAGATGGTGGCAGAAATGGGGCTGACAGAGTGGCTTATAGCTGATTCTGCCTATATAGGCTAAATTTTATTCCCACAAAATTCTTATATTGAAGTCCTAATCCCCAGTACCTCAGATTATGCATGTATTTGAGATTTGACTTTTTAATTTATTAAATTTATTGGGCCTAGCTGGGGTGGTTCAGTGGCTGAGTGTTGACCTATGAACCAGGAGGTCATGGTTCATTCCTGGTCAGGGCACAAGCCCGGGTTGTGGCTCGCTTCCTAGAATCTAGTATTTGGATGTTTAAAAATATATACCATTAAACATTTTAAAAAATTTAAATTCTTTATTGTTTAAAGTATTACATAAGTCTCCGTTTCCCCCCATTGACCATTCCCGGCCCACTCCCGCCCCGCAGCACATGCCCTCATCCCCCCCACTTCTGTGTCCATTGATTGATCTATTACCCCCTCATTCCCCCACCTTCCTTCATAGGTTGGACAGTCTGTTGGATGCTTCTATGACTCTGGTTCTATTTTTGTTCATCAGTTTATGTTGTTCATTATATTCCACAAATGAGTGAGATCATGTGATGTTTATCTTTCTCTGACTGGCTTATTTTGCTTAGCATAAAGCTCTCCAGTTCCATCCATAGTTTTGCAAATGGTAAGAATTCCTTCTTTTTTACAGCAGCCTAGTATTCCATTGTGTAGATGTACCACAGTTTTTTAATTCACTCATCTGCTGATGGGCACTTAGGCTGATTCCAAATCTTTGCTATGGTAAATTGTGCTGCTATGAACATAGGGGTGCATATATTCTTTTTGATTGGTGTTTCTGGTTTCTTGGGATATATTCCTAGCAGCGGGATTACTGGGTCAAATGGAAGATCCATTTTTAATTTTTTGAGGAAACGCCATACTGTTTTCCACAGTGGCTGCACCAGTCTGCATTCCCACCAGCAGTGCACGAGGGTTCCTTTTTCTCTGCATCCTCGCCAGCACTTGTCATTTGTTGATTTGTTGAAGATAGCTATTCTGACAAGTGTGAGATGGTGCCTCATTGTTGTTTTGATTTACATCTCTTGGATGATTAGTGACTTTGAGCATGTTTGCTTATGTCTCACGGCCTTCTGTATGTCTTCTTTTGAAAAGTGTCTATTTAGGTCCTTTGTCCATTTTTTAATTGGATTGTTTATCTTCCTTTTGTTAAGTTGTATGAGTTCCCTATAAAGTTTGGAGATTAAACACTTATCGGTGATAACATTGGCAAATATGTTCTCCCATGCAGTGGGCTTTCTTGTTGTTTTGTTGATGGTTTCTTTTGCTGTGCAGAAGCTTTTTATTTGATGTAGTTCCATTTGTTATTTTCTCTTTAGTTTCCATTACCCTAGGAGCTGTATCAGTAAAGATATTGCTATGACATATGTGTGATATTTTGCTCTCTATGGCTTCTTCTAGGATTTTTGTGGTTTTCAATCTTACATTTAAGTCCTTTATCCATTTTGAGTTTATATGTGTGTATGGTATAAGTTGGTGGTCTTGTTTCATTTCTGTGCATGTGTCTGTTCAATTTTCCCAACACCATTTATCGAAGAGATTGCCTTGACTCCATTGTATGCTCTTGCCTCCTTTTTCAAATATTAATTGAGCATAATGGCTTGGGTCTAGTTCTGGGTTCTCTGTTCTGTTCCATTGGTCTATATGTCTGTACTTGTGCCAGTACCAGGCAGTTTTGAGAACAGTGGCTTTGTAGTATAGCTTGATATCTGGTATTGTGATCCCTCCAACTTTGTTCTTCTTTCTCAAGATCGCTACAGCTGTTCGGGGTCTTTTTTTATTCCAGATGAATTTTTGGAAAATTTGTTCCAGGTCTTTGAAATATACATTGGTATTTTAATGGGAATTGCATTGAATCTATAGATTGCTTTGGGTAGTACGGACATTTTAATGATGTTGATTCTACCAATCCATGAACACGATATAGTCTTCCATTTGTTTATGTCTTCATCTATCTCTTTTTTCAGCGTCCTGTAATTTTCTGAGTACAGGTCCTTTACCCCTTGGTTAAATTTATTCTTAGGTATCTTAATTTTTTTGTTGCAATGGTAAATGGGATTTATTTTTAGTTTCTCTTTCTGTAAGGTCATTATTGGTGTATTAAAAATCCATAGATTTCTGGGTGTTAATTTTGTATCCTGCCACACTGCCGAATTCATTTATTAGTTCTAGTAGTTTTTTGATGGAGTCTTTAGGGTTTTCTATGTACAATATCATGAGATCTACCATTAAACTTTAACCAATTTTTTCCTATGTCATGCAAACATTGATTAAAGCATCATAGCCCTTCAGACTCACCAGTTCACACGTGGCATCTCCTCTTTCTTCTGATTACCTATTGTATACTTCGTACACTTACTAGCCTCTCCATAGGAAATCAAGGCACTGCAAAGTGGAAACATTTCTAATCACTGTAGATAATAAGTGCAAAGAGGTAGAACACAGAGTGGAATGTTCCTTCTTTAATAATTTTATCTGTTTCATGTTTGCCTATTAATTATAAAATCTGTTTTGTAATAAATGAAATAAACCTTTCAGATACCCAAATGATTAAGGAGAAGTAGTGGAGTGGCTGGGTGCTATGGCTGGCAATCCTCTCGGTGTATATCAGGAAGGAGCCACCTAAAAAGGGACAAATGGTGAACAGATCATGTCCACAGAGACTCACCCTGAAAAACACCTTTTTTTTTTTTTGGTCTTTCCTTCCTGATATGGCTGAGTTTCTTTGATTAGGATTTGAGAGAAGTGTACAATTTTTCTGTTCAGATCTTGAAGTAATCCATCCACTAATAAAAGAAATTTCACCATTACAGTCTGAGAAATCAGTGTAGATGATGTCTTATCTCAATTTAATCTTGAGTAGAAAATAAATGGTCTGTGATGAAAACTCCTTTTAATTTTCTTCTTCTATTTCACATAAATCAGACCATATCACTCATTCATTTATTTTTTTAAAATATATTTTTTTAAAATATATTTTATTGATTTTTTTACAGAGAGGAAGGGAGAGAGATAGAGAGTTAGAAACATCGATGAGAGAGAAACATCGATCAGCTGCCTCCTGCACATCTCCTACTGGGGATGTGCCCGCAACCCAGGTACATGCCCTTGACTGGAATTGAACCTGGGACCTTTCAGTCCGCAAGCCGACGCTCTATCCACTGAGCCAAACCGGTTTCGGCACTCATTCATTTATTGACACATCACATCTATTACTTGACAAGCTTATCAGGGAGAGAGCAAGCATACTTGATCTTTGCCTTAACATTCCCCTATAACATCAGAGACATGGCTCATAGGCACACAGTGAGTTATGCTCATGCCTACAGTGGCTACCAAAAGTTGGCTTTGAAGTTTTCTTAAGCCTGGCCAGTGTGACTCAGTGATTGAATGTCCACCTATGAGCCTGGAGGTCCCAGTTTGATTCCCAGTGAAGGCACATGTGCAGGTTGTGGGCTTGATCCCCATTGTGGGTCATGCAGGAGGCAGCCGATCAATGGTTCTCTCTCATCAGTGATGTTGCTGTGTCTCTCTCCCTCTCCCTTTCACTCTGAAGCCAATAAAAATATATTTAATTTTTTTTCTTCTCATCCCAAATCATTATGGAAACCTTGTTATTTTTACCCTTTAAAGTGTTTTTAGGATACATGCCACCAGATGGTTAACCTTAAAAACATTGTGCTAAGTGAAATGACCCAGACACAAACAAATAGTGGACAGCTACAAATATATGAAATGTCTAAAAATAGGCAAATTTGTACAGACAGAAAATAGAGGAGACTAGGAGCAGTTGAGAGAAGGAAATGGGGAGTCATTGTTCAATGGGTACAGAGTTTCTGTTCAGGTTAATGGAAAATGTTTGGAAATAGTGGCGATGGTTGCATTATGTTGTGAACCTAATGCCACTGAATTGTACACTTAAATATGGTTAAAGGGGACAATTGCATGTCATGTGTATTTCGCTACCATAAAAACATTTTTAAAAAGTCACTGAGGCTTTTTGATCAAGAGGCCGAAGTGTCTCCTGATGATCAGATGCAGCAATTTGGAAGAGGTCCCTGAGTCTTTCTGGATGAAGATTGCAAAGCCCAAGCAGAGTGTCCAGTATACAGCAAGGGTTCCATAGGTCTTAGCTGCCACTTAAGTCACAGCCTGTCCTTGCCCCTTCTATGCAGAAAGTTGTATCTCTGAGGTCTTAGGGACAAACCCTACACACCTGTCAATGTCAGCATTATACTTGCATTTCTTTCCCAGAAACTTCCTCTCTCTTCCCCTCTATTCTGCTGTTTCTGATGTGCTGTTACACTCAAATGTTGAATTCTTACCATCACTGATTGTATTTTTTAGTTTTCAATTTTTCAATGTATCCATGTGATTGATTTGTAAATTCCAGTTTTCTGTTGAAATCTCAATTTTGTCATCCATATTCATGAACATATTAATCCTAATTATTGCATTGCCCATGTCTAATCATTACAATATTTGGGTCTTCTGAGTCTTTTCTTTTCTTTTCTTCTTCTCTTAACCTGTTTATGGTGTGTCTAGTGGTTAAATTAAATGTCAGGCATTGTTTAGGATAAAGTTGAATGTCTTTGGATGATACTTCTCCCTCCACAGAAGTTTCACCCTCTCTCTGGCAGGCTGCTAGTGTAGTCATATTAATCCATCAGGGACTGAGCTCTACCCAGGATTATTCAGGCTTTCCAAGGCTTGGATTGGTCCTGGTTTCCCCTCCCCTCAGATGGCCCCTCTCCAGGAGATCCCAGATGTCAACTGCAGTGTTTACTGGGGCCCTCTTTTTGGTGAGTTCTGAACTGTTTTAGGCTCTTCCATACCATAGGACTGCTAAGAAATCTGTTGAGACTTTTACCCATTGTCTGTTCAGCCTTCTAGTCATATGTCCTATGTAGGTTAGGTATGGACAAGTGCCTGTAGGTATCACCTCTGTCTGCCTTTCTTCTTCCTAAGATCTTGACTTCTCAAATATTGACTAGTTTATAAGTCTTTCTCTAAGGTTTTTTCCTCTAGCCCCATAAGTTTTCCAAGGAGCTAATATCTTCTCTGCCTCTTAGTGGGTGTTTTGCTTATTGAATGGTGCACCTTCTCCCAGGACAGGTTAGGATTCAGCAAATTCCCTGAGGGAAAAGCAGCACAAGGTTGTTGGATTCTCCTCAGTGAGCTTCCCTACTTTCCAGGTTCTTCTGCCCTGATGTCCTGGAAATAAAAGAAATTTCCTGATGTTTTCAGAGTAGAATTGTTTTCTTTTATCCAGATTTTAATTTTTTTTTCTGTGAGTTAATGTGGCAGGATGGTACAAAACTAAGAAAATGGAAAATCCCTGAGCATGTGGAATGGGGAAACTGAGATAAGAAAATTAAACAAGGCCAAACAGTCTGGGCAGCTTGCAGCCAGCTTGTGAATGCAAGGCCTTATCTTCCCTAACCAAGGACACTTAAGAGCAAATGGTTCATACCCTCCACCCTAGCCAGAGAATACATAGTTTGAATCACCCTGGCCTGGGAAAATAGACAACAAAGACCCAATTAATGCCATTTGCGCCAGCTAAACCCAAGGACAGAAGAAGTTGGAGAACAAATAACAAAAACCCCATTAAAGGCAGGCAGACCTAAGATAAAAGTAAAAGAGACCAAAAAAGAATCCAAAACTCCCCTATACACTCATTTTGATGCATCAGCATATTAAAAATGCACCTGGGAAGCTGATGAATAGTCTATGGAAACCCTCCCCTAAGATTCTTGCCTGCAGAAAAATAAAAGGATAAAAAGCCCTCAGGACAAAGACTCAATGCAGCTAGCTCTAGAGCACACCCATGCTCCTTCCCAGGCATGAACTTTTTATTTCTAAGGGTACCCATGAAACTTGCAACCAGGGGAGCAGTAGACAGTGGTAACTTCCACCTGGGCTCCCCCCACCCCCCATCCTGTCTCCAAGGCCCCCATTTTCTCTGACTTCCCAGTGAGCTAAAGCAGCCCCACCCAGGCACACTTCTGTCACACTAACCCTCACTTCCTAGTGAGCTAACAGCAGCCCTGCCTTGGCTCACTTCTTTCCTATAACCAAAGCAGAGCACCGCCTAGGCCAGTGATGGCGAACCTATGACACACGTGTCAGAGGTGACACGCTAACTCATATTTTGGGTTGATTTTTCTTTGTTAAATGGCATTTAAATATATAAAATAAATATCAAAAATATAAATCTTTTTGTTTTACTATGGTTGCAAATATCAAAAATTTTCTATAAGTGACACGGCACCAGAGTTAAGTTAGGATTTTTCAAAATGCTGACACACCGAGCTCAAAAGGTTCGCCATCACTGGCCTAGGCTCTCCCCTGTTGCTTCTTCTACCCTGATTTCTTCCTTTGTTTCACTGTCCCCAGCTTTAATAAACACACTCTCAAACCCAGCTGGAGTCGTGTTGTGAAATTTTTCTGACACAAAGTCAACAACCCACATACTAATGCCAGACTGAGGCAGACCCACCCCAGGCCGGTCCCTGTCCAGTAACAACAAGAGGACAGCAACAAGCTCTTTCATCACAGCCATAGCTGGAAGTGGAAATTACCCACACATGATTTAAAAAAATTTGTTTTCCTTTATTGATTAAGCAGTGGTTCTCAACCTCCCTAATGCCGCGACCCTTTACTACAGTTCCCCATGTTGTGGTGACCCCCCAACCATAAAATTATTTTCATTGCTATTCATAACTGTAATGTTGTTACTGTTATGAACCGTAATGTAAATATCTGATAAGCAGGATGTATTTTCATTGTTCGAGACACACAGGTTGAGAACCGCTGGATTAAGGTATTACATATGTCTCCTTATCCCCCCATTGCATTCCACTCATGTCCTCACCCCCCTGGTGTCTGTGTCCATTGGTTATGCTTATTTGCATGCATACAAGTCCTTTGGTTGATCTCTCCCCCTTACCCTCACCCTCCCCTACCTTCCCTCTGAGGTTTGACGGTCTGATCGATGCTTCTCTGTCTCTGGACCTGTTTTTGTTCATCAGTTTATGTTGTTCATTATATTCAATAAATGAGTGAGATCATGTGATATTTATCCTTCTCTGACTGACTTACTTCACTTAGCATAATGCTCTCCAGTTCCATCCATGCTGTTGGAAATGGTAAGAACTCCTTTTTTACAGCAGCATAGTATTCCACTGTGTAGATGTACCACTGTTTTCTAATCCACTCATCTGCTGATGGCACTTAGGCTGTTTCCAAATCTTAGCTATGGTGAATTGTGCTGCTATGAACATAGGGGTGCATATATCCTTACTGATTGGTGTTTCTTGGGATATATTCATAGAAGTGGGATTACTGGGTCAAATGAAAGTTCCATTTTTAATTTTTTGAGCAAACGCCATACTGTTTTCCATAGTGGCTGCACCAGTCTGCATTCCCACCAGCAGTGCACGAGTGTTCCTTTTTCTCTGCATCTTCACCAGCACTTGGCATTTGTTGATTTGTTGATGATAGCCACTCTGACAGGTATGGGATGGTACCGCATTGTCGTTTTGATTTGCATCTCTCTGATGATTAGTGACTTTTAGCATGTTTACATATGTCTCATGGCCTTCTGTATATCTTCTTTTGAAAAGTATCTATTTAGGTCCTTTGCCCATTTTTTGATTGAGTTATCTTCCTTTTGTTAAGTTGTATGAGTTCCCTGTAAATGTTGGCGATTAAACCCTTATCAGAGATAACATTGGCAAATATGTTCTCCCATGCAGTGGGCTTTCTTGTTGTTTTGTTGATGGTTTCTTTTACTGTACAAAAGCTTTTTAGTAGTCCCATTTGTTTATTTTCACTTTAGTTTCCATTGCCCTAGGAGCTGTATCGGTGAAGAAATTGCTTTGGCATATGTCTGAGATTTTGCTGCCTGTGGATTCCTCTAATATTTTTATGGTTTCCCATCTTATGTTTAAGTCCTTTATCCATTTTGAGTTTATTTTTGCCACACATGATTTTTAAGTTTATTTCTTAAAAATAAATACCCAGGTCTGGCTCTAAAAATATTTTCCTCAAAACTATTAATATCAGAGGCTTGTCCTATCAGATATCAGTATAATGTTGTGGGTTAGCACACAAATGATAGGAATTTTTTTTACTTCACTCTCATCACAGTAATTTTGTATATCTAAAACTGTTCTAAATGTAAAGGTTATTTTTTAAAATTATGTTGCTACTCTGTTACAGTAGTTTCCATTATCTTGAGGCTCTCTAGACAATATTAGTTTAAGGTATAAAATGTCATTTCTTTAAAAAATGTCACTTTATTTAAAATATATTCAAAAATAGTTGCTGGAAAATTCCAAAATTTAATGAAAGGAAAAACATACACCCAACAACCATAAAACTACAAAGTCAAGGAAACGAGTGAACTCCAAAGAAGATAACCCAAAGTGATCCTTGTGAGGACACAAGATATTGGAATTACTAAAAGATCAAAACAAAGAAAACAATCAAGGAATGAAGCACAAAGAAATGATGCATTATTTATAGGAGAAAACTAGTTTTAGCGACACTAGATTATTTTTTGTCTACAAGCATGGAGGATAGAAGAAAGTGGGATGATATTTTTTCAAGTTTTTTAGGATGTAAAATGTGGTGGATTAATATTCATAAATGTAGTTAAATGATTACCACAATAAAATAATTAACATAACCACCCTTTCATATAATTACTTTTTCTATGAGTTGAGAAAACATGAGATCTACTCTTTGCAAATGTCACATGTACAATACACTATTATTAGCTATGTCACCATGCTGTCCATTAGATTCCCAGAAGTTATTCATCATGTGACTGAAAGCTTGAGCCCTTTGACAAACATTTCTTGAGTTCATGAGAAAAAAAAACATGACAACTCTAAATTCTATATCTGGAGATACTATCCTATAGGAATAAGGTATAATAAGGTATATTCAAAACAAGGGAAACTCCAATAATTTGTGGATTGCTAATGTATCCTTAGATAATGGGTTTAAAAAGCTCTCCAGCCCTAGCTGGTTTGGCTCCATGGATAGAGCATCGGCCTGTGGTCCTGGGTTTGATTCTGATCAAGAGCACATATCCAGGGGTGCGGGCTCAATCCCCAGTAAGGGGGGAGGTCTCATCATTGATGTTTCTCTCTCTCTCTCACCTTCTTCCTTCCTCTCTGAAGTCAGTAAATATATATATATTAGGGGCCCAGTGCAAGAATTCATACACCTTGAAAGGAACTGTGGGCCACAAGGCTGCAGTGGGCATCGGGGCAGGTCTCAGCCCATCCTCTGTGCCCCCAACTGGCCCCTCCCACCATGGCTCCTGGTCCCCTGTCTGCTGGCAGCCCCATTCCTGCTGCTGCCACTCCCAAGTGCTGATGGCAGTGGCCGGCATGCACCTGCTGAAGATTGGGGCCAGAGCCAGCAGTGGGTGCGAGCGGGGCTGGCGCCATCAGCAAGTGCGAGCAGCAGCTGCTGCCCTGATCACCCCTCAGGAGCAGGGAGAGGTAGAGAAGCCCTCAGGGGCGATCAGGGCCTGAAGCCACCACTTGCACCCGCTGATGGCACCGAGTGATCTGGGCCGGCGCCAGGCACTGGGAGTGGGTGCTAGCGGGGCCATCGCTGACAGCATGTGTGAGTGGCGACTGCCAGCCCTGATCGCCCCTCAGGAGCAGGGAGAGGTGGAGAAGCCCTGAGGGGCAATTGAGGCCAGCAGCTGCCATTCGCACTCACTGATGGTGCTGAGCAATCAGGGCCAGTGCCAGGCACCAGCAGCAGGTGCAAGTGGGGCAGGCGCTGGCAACAGGTGCAAGTGCCGGGCGGGACCATGGAGAGTGGGAACAAAGAATTTTCAGTAACCACCAGAGGCTCGCCCCAATGACAGCGACCAGCGCTCCACCTTGGTCTGGTGCCCCTGCTCACTTGCTTCACCATCCCACTGCGGCTGATGCCTGCCAGGTTTCGCACTCTGACGCCTGCTGCACATGCTTGCCATGTTCCACACCCACCTTCTGGTTGTTCGGTTGTTCAGTTGTTCCGCTATTTGGTCTATTTGCATAATATATATATATATATATATATATATATATATATATATATATATATATTTAAAAGCTCTCTAAACAAAAAGGAAAGAATAATTAAAGAGAGCTTGGAACTGCACATAGGGAGGAAGATAAATGGAATAGGTTAAAAATAGGCATAAGTAAAATAAACTATCCATTTTCTCAGGAGCATCTTAAATCATGTTTGATATTTGAAGCAAAAATTACAACATCTGTTTTGATGTTAAATGCATATAAAGTGATACTTGAGACAATTCTATTTTAAAACTTAGGATAGTAAGTTGACCTAAATGAAATTAAAAGTTCTAACTTCATGCAAAATCATAAAACAGCAAAACTGTAGAAGGTGTCTACACATGTACATTATAATGCTTAGAGTACTACTGAAAAAACACACAAGGTGGTATATTCAAAAATATTAAAGGAATTGAAATGGAACTCTAAAACATATTCAAATAATTCACAGGAATGCAAAAAAGAAACAGGAATGTGAAACATAGGAAAAAACAAAAATTTTAAAGATGAAAACATAGGCTAAAGTTTTGAAACTTAAATATCTACTGTCAATATAAATTCTCTAAATTCACCAATTAAAGACAGAGATGAGCAGAAATGATTAAAGAGAAAGAAGAGACCCAAATACATTCAGTCTTAAATAAATGCATTTCAAATACAGCTACAAGCATGAATCTAAAATATGTTGATGGAAAAGAAGTATATGATGTAACACTGATTATTATTATTTTTAAAGTGTATTTTTAAATTGATTTCAGAGAGGAAGGGGGAGAGAGAGAGAGAGAGAGAGAGAGAGAGAGAGAGACATCAATGATGAATCATTGATTGACTGCCTCCTGCACACCCCCTACTGGTGATTGAGCCTGCAACCAGGGCATGTGCCCTCACCCAGAATGGAACCATCACCTCCTGGTTCATAGATCCATGCTCAACCATTGAACCACCCTGGCCGGGCCCTAAATAAGTTTTAAAACTCCCAGCCTACTCATAGTAAAAGAAATGCATATCTTAACTACAAGAAGAGACCGTCCATTATCTATATGTTACCATATCTATATGTGGGGAAGATGTCGGGGGGGGGGGGGGGGGGGCGGCGAACAGAAACGTTCCTGCACTGTGAGTGCCGGTGTAATCAGATGTAGCGTCTGGAGTGGGCAATATCTGTCAAAATTATGTGTGCTTTTACCCTTTGATCCAGGAATGCAACTTCTATGAGTTTATCCATGGGATGTACTTGCACACGTGTGGAATGAAGTTATGTACAAGCTTATTCAAAGGCATTGAATAATAACAATTGTGTTATTATTGTCTGCAATAGCACAAGATTGGAAAAACCATAAGTGTCAATCGGTAACAAACTGGCTAAATAAATAAAGGAGGATACACCCATAAAAAGGACCTCAGGCAAAGACTTTTAAAAGGTAGAATGGCCCGGCTGCTGTGGCTCAGCTGTTGGCATCAACCCAGGAGCTAAGAGGTCGCCAGTTCAATTCCTGATCAGGGCACATACCCAGGTTGCAGGCTTCATCACGAGTGGGAGCCCTGCAGGAGGCAGCCAATTGATGATTCTCTCTCATCAATGTTTCTATCTCTCTATCCTTCTCCCATCCTCTTTCTCTAAAAGTGAATAAAAATATTTTTTTTTAAATAAGTAGAATGTTTTTTGCTCTGTGGTTAAGTGTACATTCTGGAACTACGATGCACTGCACGGGTCCAGTCATGGGTCTTCCCACTTTTAGCCATGTTACCTTTGGAAGGTTATTTAAATTCTATATTCCAGTTTCCTCATCAGTGAATGAGGATAGTGGCCACGTCCATGGCATGATGAGGGTTATGATATAGCACTTAAACAATGGCATGACAGGCCCTCTCTGGGCTTTGCTCTCACTGTGACCATAAGAAAGATCTCCAAGGCACCTGAGAAACGAAGAAAGCAAGGTCCAGGAAGCTGTTTGGTACTTAATCATTTGTATATAAAGGGGAGTGAGTGAAATATGCGCCATGCTTGTACATGCATAAGGTACCCCTGCAAGGAAGCCTACAGAAGAACCTGGTGGACATGCCGGTTGCTATTCAGAGAGCTGGTTGCTTAGCCATCTGGACGGAGAGGCATACTTTGGACTGCATGTTTGGAAACTTTTGGATTTTATACCATGGATGCAGGTACCACCTGTTCCTTTTTTTTTTCTTGTCATTAAAGGCTAAAAGAGAAAAAAATGCAATAACTCAGCTTAGGAGCCATGCATCCTGAATTTGTGGCCTTCTCTACCATGTAGGACCTAATACATAATGAGGGGCCTTGTGCAGAATGAAAAGGTGGGGTTTCCTTTCAGAAAGCAGGGAAAAGCTCCTTTTTCCTTTCTTCCACAGTCACTCTTTTGACCAGTCATGGTCTTTTGTATTAGCTGTTGAATGTCGTGAAGGTCCTCACAGGTGGCCAGGCCCCCTACCCCATGACCTTGCACTCTCAACCTTGACCTTTCCTGCACTCACTCCCAGACCCCCAGAGGGTGAAGTGCAGCAGCAGTCACATGGGCAAGAGAGGACGAGGTGTGTGGGTGAGTGGGGGGTGGGTGAGCCAGCAGCAGAAAACCTGTCCCCCTGAGGTGGAGAGCTGGCAGGTCTAGGCCACAGGAGAGCTGAGGCTCCAGGTGCCCAGCACATGCTGCGCTGTGCCATCAGACAGTTCTTACAAAACACAAATTCAAGAAAAAGGTTCAGAATTTCAAGGAGGCAACATCAACCCACAAGCCCAAGGACCCGTTCTCACCATAGCCCTGTGGGACTACACTACCTTTGAAGCTGCCCTACCTGACCTGTGCACCATCAGTCAACTTCTCTAGGTCTTCAGTCTCTTCTGTAAAATAGAGATTGATTCTTTTACATGTAGCTGGCAGTGTAATCAATCATTACATGTTGAATATTCATTTATTACAGCATTAATGAGACTAGGCTGTTAACAATCAGCAAATATTGTATCAGAATTCTAGTTATTAAATATTCTATGCAAGTAGCGGAGAAGCAAACATCACAACAGATAGAACAGATAGAGCCATGCACTAAACAGATTAGACAGGGGTAATCCTCCGAGGGTTTCAGGGAAGAACTGTGCCCCAGTTCATGGCTAAAGCCCAAACACGCCAGGTGTTCGCCCATCTGCAGAAGATGGCAGCAAGTTCAGAACAAAATCATTTTGAATGCAAGTGCGGAATAGCTGGTCCTGGTGAGACACATGTGGTTCACAGAAGCTGGCATCCACCTGAGTTCCCATGGCAACCAAGTATATCAGGAAGATCCATCTCCCATAGAAAATGCAAGGGGAGCCTTTGTCTCAGGGGTAGCCTGGAGGTTGGTGGGTGGGTTCATGCCTCTCTTGTGGGTCCTGCCTACTTTGCAGTGGGCTCACACTGTCTAGATACAAAACCACCTCTGGGAGGGACCTTTTCATGCTTTCATAGAGCACCACTGCCCCCAGGCTCAGCATCATCCGTGTCACCAACCCAGAAGACCATCCTCCTTGCCTCTACCTGTCCTTCCTTCCTCCTGGGGTGGGGTGACCCTTCTCTCCCTCATCAAAGTGCCATCACCCCTTTACAGCCCTTGTCATCGGAGTCATCCAGGGTGTGCTACAGTCTCCCTGCCCGTTAATAGGTTGACAGGGTGGGCCAGTAGCCGGAGGGGAATGAGAGGGTCAACAGGGGAGAAATTAGCGCGTGTTTGTACGTTATAATTCAGATCGAGTGTCAGGCAGATTCAGTGTTGCCTTTCTCATGTAGTAGCCAGTTCTCCAATGCTGACCTTTAAGAGAGCACTGTGTTGGGAGAGGACACCCACTATGGGCCCTGCATGTTCCCTCATGTTCCTTCTGGGTATGCCAAGAATTCAAAGCCCTAATCGCTGTACCTGGGAGGTTTCTCTGGGTTCAGTGTGTATTGAGCAATCCTGAGGGCTGAGGGAACACCTCCTCCCACAAGCAGGATTGCTTCTGCTCACTATCAGAGCAGAAAATCTCCCAAGAGCAGGGTTCCCCTCCTGCATCACAGCCCTCCGCCGTGTGTGGGCATCCGGGTACGTCTATCTTCACTGCCCCCAGGGCTCCTTGGGAACTGGTGCAACCAGTGCAAACATGGTTCTGCTGCAAGCAAGCACGTCCTTTGTCTCTTGCCCAGGAGTCCTCTGTCTCTGTCAGCATTCGCCAATCGGCGACAAATTACCTCGTAAGGTCACAAGTAGCATAAATCTCAGACCCTCCACTGTCCTTGACACACGGGTTGAAGTACATTACTCTTGTTTCCCTTTGCTTTTAGGACAAAGTTCAACTCTGATAACATGGTCTTTCAGGCCCTGCCTCGCCCGACCCTGCCTGTCTCTCCACGTACTTGTACCATTTCCCCCAAAATCTCTCTGCTCTTTATTCATATGGAGGAGAAAAGTAGTGCGTGGCATCTGGGCACTAGCTTGACACTCACAAGAAAGTCTCAGTGTTGCTGGTAACATGATTTGCTACTTATGGTTAATGTTGTTCTCCCTTTGGACCTGAACAACTAAATCACCCAATCAGAACTCGAATACCAGGTATGCCGGTTAATAATACGGATTTTGTAGTCAAAGAAAACATGATAATTTCAAGAGAAACATGAAAAGTGCTTTATTCAAAATAATGTCCATCGCTAGCTGCACATTTTCCCCATCTTTCAGGTTATTTGTGGATACCGTCCCAATAGAACTTTTCTTGTTTTGAGGCAGACCATTCAGAGACCCAATTTCCCACTTCTTCGTATGTTTTGAAGTGCTGCTCAGAAAGTGCGTATGCCATCGATCGGAACAAGTGGTCTCTGAAGGAGCAAGGTCTGGTGAATACAGTGGGTGGGTTAATACTTCCCAGGCAAGATCTTTTAATGTGTCTTTAACTGGTTTTGAAGTGTGTGATGGTGCGTTATCATGAAGCAAAATTACTTTGCCATGTCTTCTGGCACATTCTGGTTGTTTTATGATCAAAGTGTGGTTCAAATTGATCATTTGTTGTCAGTAGCGATCAGTATTAATGGTTTCACCTGGTTTTAGAAGCTCATAATACACCACACCTTCCTGATCCCA
The DNA here is from genome assembly GCF_014108235.1 of Myotis myotis. Classification (NCBI taxonomy): domain Eukaryota; kingdom Metazoa; phylum Chordata; class Mammalia; order Chiroptera; family Vespertilionidae; genus Myotis; species Myotis myotis. Next base: position 8,325,316 of record NW_023416346.1, read on the forward strand.
CCAAACGCAGAGCATTGTCTTCTTTCCGAAGCGATTTGGCCTTGCAGTTGATGTTGATGGTTGACCTGGATCAACCCATGATTTTGTGCATTTGGGATTCTCAAAATAAATCCACTTTTCATCACCAGTCACAATTCGATGCAAAAAAAAAAGACTTTCTTTTGTGCCGTTGAAGCAACATTTTACTGATGACTTTTCAGTTTTCCATTTGTCTTTCATTCAGTTGATGTGGCACCCATTTTCCTTCCTTTAAAATATTTCCCATTGCTTGTAAATGATCAGAAATTGTTCGCTGAGCAACATTTAATTTTTCTGCAAATTGCTTTTGAGTTTGACCCTCATCTTCATCCAATAATGCTTGTAATTGTTGGTCTTCAACCTTTTTCAGTTGACCTGGACGTTCTTTGTCTTTCACATCGAAATCATCACTTTTAAAGCGCTTAAACCAGCATTCACAAGAATCTTGAGATGGAACATGTTCACATAAGCTTCCTGAAGTATACAATAACTTTCAGCAGCACTGTTCTTCAAAATAAAGTAATGAATTAAAACTTCCCAGAAATGCTCTTTTTTTGGCATGAAATTCGACATTTTTAAGCTTAAAAATATCTATGATGTTAACACCTTCAGAAAACTTGACATGAAGTTTTGAAGCTTGCTGTCAATACAACAAAATAGCACAATATCAAATCGCATATATATTAACATTTGTTTAACTCCAGCTATTGAAAAAAATCCACATTAGTAACCAGTACATCTGGTACTGTAATAATTTCTTTCTAACATGATGTTCCTGAAAAACAACCACAGTTCCCCATGTCATGCATTTCTTCACTACAAAGAGTAATATATGCAACTTATCTATCTGTGTATTCCTGGTGCTCTTTGGCTGGAAGCCACTGATATATACAATGTCTGTTGTTCTTTCAGTTTATCACACATGCCAATTTCTTCCCTGCCACAGGGAGATTGCACAAACTGTTCTGTCTAGAAACACTGTTCTCCTCACCTCATTACCTTTGTTAACTCTTCATTATCCTGAAACTTTCAGCATAAATATAACTTTTGGTAGAATTTTTTTCTAATTCTCTTAGCAAAATTTGTGGTAATGCCATATATTTTTTCATTTATACATTTTTTTGCAATTTAAAATATATGTTTCTTTCTCTTGCTTATTATTATTTACCAATATCTATCATTGTTCCAAAAACATTCTTCAAATAATTATTTATACCTATTATGTGCCAGTCACTATTGTTTGATCTGGGGATTCAAAGGGGAAACAGACCATATCCTGGCCCTTATGGAGATTAAATTTTCATTAGGGGAGGAAAGAATATAAGAATTAGATATGGTTCTCCATACCTATTTATTGAGCAACTACTAGATACTACGCAGTGTTCTATGCAGCAGAGGAGAATATCAATAAAATTTGGTCGTTATATTAAATTGTATTTTTTTCTGACCAAGATGGAGAGCAATGAGAGGTTGTTGAGCTGAGCAGGGGATTTAGCTTGTTCTTTATCAGGATTTTGCTGGCATTGTGAGGAGTACTGACTCAGGAGCAGGAGGTGAGGAACAAGAGTGATAACAAGGAAATTACCTAACAGGCTACTGATATTATCCAGGTTAAAAATGATGGTGACTTAGATCATAAATGTGTGGCACATATATCTGAGATGCACCTCTCAGATCTGTCTTCAGAATGAAACCTGCCATCCAATTGAGAGGTATGTGTTTAACTGACAACCTCCATTGTTAGCTCCTTCAGGCTCTGCCTTTGCTTTCCAACTGGAGTCCTGATAGTCTCTGGTGGAACCCGAACAAGATGGTGGTGGCCAATATCAAGGGTTTTACTGGATGGCTCCCAACTATTGAACAGTGTAGTTATATAAGGGCCTAACCATTTCTAGCCATTTTAAAAATTCATGTTCTCCCTGTGTTTCGTTTTGGACAATTTATGCAATCAAGTACATTAGTTTTTTTTCTTCTGCAATGTCTAATCTGCCATTAATTCCACCCACCTTATTTTTCATGTTACAAATTTTAGTTTTTATCACCAGAATGTCTGTTTGCATCTTTTTCAGACATTCCATGTCTCTACTTAACTTTTTGAACATATGCAATTATAATGTCTATTTAAATGTCTATGCCTGCTAATTCTAACATCTCTATCAACTTTGGATCAGTTCCAATTGTTTAACTTTTCTCCTCAATATAGTTTAAATTTTGATGCTCTTTATATTCTTTGTAATATTTAATTGGATACTAACTAGACATTGTAGATTTTACCTTGTCCAATGCTGAATATGTCTATATTCCTGTAAATATTTTTGTCATAGTTCTAGGACATAGTAAAGGAATCTGGAAATAGTTTGATCCTTTGTGTCATGCTTTTAAATTTTGTTACAGGACTAGAGTACTACTCTTTCTGTCTAGCCCTAATTATTGCCCACTACTGAAGCTACCCTTCTGTATAGCCCCCATGAATTCTGAGGCTTGCTAGTGTGGCTGGCAGGAACAGGCGCTGTTATTTCTGGCCCTGTATTCAAGCCAGACATTGTTAGATCTAATCCTTTTGGGTGATTCTCTACCTGGTGTTGGATAGTTTCTTCACATGCATGTTTGGATAAGTCCTCAGCCGAAAGCTGAAGGGGAATCTTTGTAGATAATCTAGAGTTCGATCTCTATGCAGTTTCTCCTCTTCAGTTCTCTCTCCTAAAAATTCTAGTTACCTAAGTTTTTCTGGACACTCAGCTCCATCATTCATTGCAGGAAGTCTATCAGTCTTCTCCTCGATTCTCCCTCATATACCATAGCCCAAAAAAAGGCAATAAAATGGGACAAATTTTGAGCTCACTCATTTGTTTCCATTTCTGGATCTTTGGATTCCCATTGTCTTGAAAACCGATGTTTCATATAGTTTGAAACATTTTTTGGTTGTCTCAGCTGTCTGGATAAATCTGATATTTTTTACTCCATATTATCCATAAGCAAAAGTATCTGTTCTTTTTTTCTTACTGTCTTTTAAATTGAGATATTTTCCATGCAATAAGTGTGTACAGCTCAATTATTTATATATCTATGTAATCACTGTCCAGATCAAAATATTGAATTTTCAAGCACTCCTAAGAAAGCCCCTTAATTACCCCCCTCTACTTTGTTTTATTAGAAGCTAGCTACCATGCCCTTCTTTCAATTTTGAACTTAAGGAAACTTATGCTATAATCAGGATAAAGCTATGTAATTTTATTGGTGCCACACTTCAGCTATCAATTCTTGTTTTCTAGAAGTAGTCTCATCATACAAATATATATAATAAAAATATATATGTACATATAAAATATATGAAAAATATATGTATACATGTATATGTGAAAATACATTATATGTATATACATACAGGGTGTCTCAAAAATGTATACACACTTTGAATAATTATCAATTCCAATGGGTTAAATCTAAAAAGAAAGAAACTTCAATTGAGCTATACATTACAGATTGCCATTACAGAACAGAGTGATTTTTTTTACTTTATTTTTATGAGGTAATTGACATATAACATTACATTAGTTTCACGTGTACACTGTAATGATCTTATATTTGTGTATATTGTGAAATGATCACCATAAAAAGTCTAGTTAACATCTGTCACCATACATAGTTATAAAAAGTATTTGTTTTCTTGTGATTTGGGCTTCTAAGATTTACTCTCTTAGCAACTTACAAATATGCAATACAGTACTATTAACTATATTCACCATGCTGTACCTTACATTTTCATACTTATTTATGTTATAACTGGAAATTTGTACCTTTTGACTCCTTTCACCCATTTTGCCTACCTCCCACCCACCACTTCTGTTCTCTGTATCTGTGAGCTTGGTTTGTTTGTTTTGTTTTAATTGCACACATCAGTGAGATTATACATATTTGTCTCTCTCTGTCTGAATTACTTCACTTAACACAATGCCCTCAAGGTTCATCCATGTTGTCATAGAGTGCTGGGAATGACCAGCAGATCCTGAACGACAGATGAACAGATTACTTTGACACATGCTTCTGTGAAAGAGAGGCTGAGGGAATACTTGACTATTGCCACCAAGTAGCCCCATTCACCTGCCTCCTTAGGCTTTTATTGTAACAACAGCTTGAACTAAAATTAACCTCTGGATACAATCAGCAGGGTAAGTATCCTTGAGAAAGCACATGCTTCTACAAGGTCATGTCTAAACATGAAGACTAAACATGAAGATTCTAGTAAAACACCCGGGGGATCACACTTGTTTGGAAAAGTCAAGGTAGGGGCTGCCACCTTCAGCAAGGTCCCCCCAGAGGACCCCGACCTTTCAAAGAATCCTCCTTACAGAAATTCCAACCAAGTCCCGTGTTTCCCTACAATAGAGGGCAATAGTTCCATTCCATCCTTTTTATGGCTGAATAGTGTTCCATTGTGTGTGTGTGTGTGTGTGTGTGTGTGTGTGTGTGTGTTTTACGTCTTCTTTATCTATTCTTCCATCAGTGGACACTTAGGTAGCCTGCTTGCATATCTTGGTTATCTTACCTAATAATAGACAAACATGTAAATTGACCATCCCTCTGCTACGCTCACCAACCAATCAGGAGAGTATGCAAATTAATCCAACAAAGATGGAAGCTAATTTGCATACATAGGCGTGAAGCGGTACAGTGAAGATGAAAGGCTCCAGCCCAGCAAACTCTCCCCTCCCCTTGTATATTGCTATGGTACTTACCTGATATACTTCTCCATGGCACTGTCGCCTTCTTGCTTATCTTTTCTTAAATATATTATTATCTGACACAAAACATAAGTCCTGTGAAGGCAGAACTTTTTGTCAGTTTTGGTTATGGCTCAATCTTCAGGGCCTGGTGCATATTAACTACTCAGTAAATATTTGTATGGCATGAATTAATGAAAATTTTGAATGCAGAGGGAGTAAAAAGAATGACCATGTTTCAATGATGCTGGGTTTCTGATAATCCATTGGTTATTTTTTTCCAACTCATTTCCTAATTACAATTAAACCTTAATAGCATAAGCTTCTAATTTTCTGTATCTACTCATTGATTACCACAATACCCTCTAAACCAACCTCTCTGCCTCCAGATTATACCAGTACGACCCATTTTTTTATATTCTGGTTTGAAACATTACTATTTATTTTCTTGCTTAAAATTCTTTTTTTTTTTTTTTTGGTTTTCTGTTTTTCTCATAATTAAGCTCAAACTCCATAACATGAAATGCAAGGTCCTTCTTTCTCTGACCTCTTATTATATCCATCCTCATCTCTAGTCACTACTCTGTTCACACTATACTTTAACTCCATTACCATTCTTCCCTTTTTTTCGTTCATCCAATCATTTAGTCAACCTTAAACAAGTCTTTATTGAACAGCCTCTAGACATAAGGTCTATTGTAGCTTTTTAATATGCACCAGTCAATGGGATAGCCAGAGTTCCTACATTGCCTCCTCTTTACTGATTATTATTGTCATATTATCGTGCTGGTAGCTGTTTATGTGTTCGTTTTCCCTATTGGTTGGAGGATCTTAAAATGCAGAACTGTGTCTTATTCTTCTGTACATGGGTATATCAGGAACAAAACCTTACTCTGAGTGGTTGTTCAAAATCTGTTAGTTGAATAACAAACTATTAGTATAAGTCAAAATGTTTAAATGAATTATAAAAATATTAGCAAAAGTAAGGACCTGTGCTAGCCCCTGTCATTGCCCTAACTATATTTTGGTCAATTATTCATTCAACAAACATTGATAATCACCTATTTTATGCTAGGCTCTTATGTGTTTAAGTGTCCCCTTTGGCCCCTATGCTAAAAGATTCTAGTACAATGCCTCTGGGTGTAGTGCGTGGGACGTAGTAAGTGCTCAGTATATAACTGTGGATTGACTGAAAATATCTGCAAAAGAGAAAAACTGAGGTCCAGATTTTGGGCCCAGAATTGCTTTCTGGAGGTAGTGGCAATATGTAATTCAATATTGAAATTTTAATCAGAGCAAGGATTATTGTTATTACTGTATTGAAACATTTATAAGTTGTCATTTTCTTTATTGAGGGTGGCATATATAAGTATACAAGAATGCTTTCTAAATGAGTTCACCTTTATTTATTTGGAAATATAATATGGCATGTAACTCTCTGGATACCATTCTAAGACAAAAATAATTCAGATTTAAGATTTTTAAAAAACCTTGAAACCAAAGTATGCCACTGATGAAAAGAAACAATTTTTTTCAAGGTATACCAGAAAACAGTAGACAGATATGGTAAATGTGTAACCATAGACTTCCAAGAGTTAGGGGAGGACTAAGGATAAGGGAGCTATTTAATAAGCTAAATCAACAAGGTGAAGTTTGTCAGAGATACTGCAGTTCCTGGAATGACTAAAGTTAGAATTTGAAAAACATAAACTGATTTCCAAACGGTTTTCATCTCTACCAGGTTGGTGAGAAAACAATGAAATAAAAGTATTGCAAGAGCTTCCTAGAGAGGCACAGGAAGCTGCTTGGAGTGAAAGTGAGGGAGTGGGGGTGGTGGCAGAAGCCTTAGCTTCTGCCAAACAAAAGGAAATAGAACTTCCGGTCACTCAGTCGTCGCGTTGCGGCTTTCTTCAAGGTGAGTGTTAAGGAAGGGTCCGTAATTCTCATAAGTGAATCTGCAAACATGCCAGGGAAGCTTTCCCTCTTGTTGCAGCATGGGGTGGAAAGAATTCATCCCCAGAGTGAGAAAGATGTTTCTGATGCTTGTGGCTCTAATCGCTTCATTATCTCCTCCTAATTCTCCGGAGATGGCAGGTCATCACCCCCACCCCCCACCCCCTATCGACTCTGGTCCTTTTATCCCTGGTCATTCTTCACCTCTCCTCTTTATCCCATATCCTCTTCCTGATATTTCTGAGCCTGGATCATTCCCTCTACCACAGATTTCTTTCCTAGCTCTAACTCCTACCTCCCACTCCACCCCTTTTAAGCCTCAGAACTTTTGCAAACCCCTCCCCCAACTCTGAACCTACATTCTTCCTTTTCCCCTTTCCTACCCCAGTATTGTACTGTCCCTGACGGCTTCTGATGTCTCCTGTCCCTGACCTGCAGAGGCCAGTGAATCATATACTTTACAAAATCAAGTGTGACTTCAATTTCAAGGTCAAGGTATTTCTTTTTAAAAATAAGCAGAGAAACAGAAATTTTAGAGCCCTTGAGACAAAGGGACATATTCAAATTATTCTGTCCTTTTATTTATATTTTTACTCTCAACAAAATTACACGTTAGGTATTGCAATGGTTTCAGCCCTCTACTCATGACTTTTTTTTTTTTACTTTTAAATGTTAGCATAGAATTGAATCCCCAAATTTTTATAAAGTGGAAAACATAGCGGGTTTTGCCTATACCTGGTGTCAGCTTTAGAAGGTGGAAGCTTTCCTATCCCCTTCAGAACCTCTCATAGAAACAGAAATGGTTGACAGATATGACATCCAATCACAAATGTATTATTTCATGAGTTGGGTTTATTATGAAAGTCATTTTTGTGGTCTCTGGCAGTACCATTGAACAGCAAGCTGGCAGATTTTTCAGACAAAAAATTTTCTTACAGGTTTTACAAGTATTACCTATTTTGATGCATTGTAACTTTTTTTCATTTAGTGCCTTGTGAAATATATTTTGCTGTTTCACTTATCATGAGTAATTGATCTTGTGAGAAGGTTAGTTGATAATCACAATTTATTATTTCAATTCTTTACCCATGGGAAGGGAAATGATCGTTAAATTTATAATGAGGCTCAGGGTTTTCAGGCTCTAAAGGCCAATTCAACCAAGTATCTTCTTTTTTAAAAAAATTCTTTATTAGTTAAGGTATTACAAATGTATCTCATCTTCCTCATTAAACTCCCATCCTCCCCACCCCCACTCATGCTCTCATCCCCCTGTTGTCCATGTCCATCAAGTATCTTCTTGAACAAGCAGTTCATTCCCTTCTCTTGTAACTACTGAGTTATGCTTGCCAAAAATAAAAGGTGATTCTTTTTTCTAGGCCATCTTCAATTCTTTTAGAATAAACTATAGGTAGAGGTTTTATGACACAAAAACACCGGAACCTTTCCAAAGGGTATTGTTGATGTCTCTTCATTCTCTATTCAAATCATAATTTACACAGGATTTAAATGTCATCACACTGCCTTCAGCCCATGGTGCATCCATCCATCCATTCATTCAATGGCTTTTATTGAATAACTTTTATGTGCCAGACAGTGTCCTAAGCATTGAGGATACAACAGTGGGCGGGGGGGGGGGGGGGGAGCAAAAGATTTCCATAAATTTGGAAAAGTTGTATTTTCATTTCTCTCAAGGTAGTTTTTTATTTTCCTGTCTGATTTCCTCTTTGATTCATTGGTTGTTTAGTAGAATGTTGTTTAGTATCCATGTATTTGTGTTTTTTTCTGGTTTTCTTTCTGTGGCTGATTTCTAGTTTCATGCCATTGTAATGAGAAAAGATTTCAGTTCTTGAATTTATTGAGGTTTGTTTTGTAATATATCTTGGAGAATGTGCACTTGAAAAAACTGTGTTTTCTGCAGTTTTTGGATGAAATGTTTTATAAATGTTTGTTAAGTTAATCTGGTATAACATGGCATTTAAGGCCATTATTTCCTTCTTAATTTTTTGTCTGGATGATTTACCCATTGATATGAATAAGGTATCAAAATCCCTTAATATTATTGTACTACTGTGAATTTCTCCTTTATGTTCACTAATATTAGCTTTATATTTTTAGGTTCTCCGATGTTGTTGCATAGATAGCTATGATTGTTATAGTCTCTTCTTGAATTGACCCCCGAAAACAAAGTCTTTTAAACTATAGCTGAGAGAAAGAAAATAAATGAATATGTAATAAATATGCAATAGGTTGTGATGGGGAGGGGCTGAATTAATTTAGATAGGATGGTCAGGAAGGCCTCTTGGTAAGGTGAAATTTGAGCAGAAACCTAAGGGATGTGAGGGCATGAACTATACAGCTATTTGTGGAAAAACAGGATACAGTATATCAGTGTCTCTGCATTTGTTGATCACTCTGCTTCCTAAGCACCCCCACTCCATCACTTTCTGCATAGCATTAATGCAACACTGCATACTCAACTAATCTACAACTAATCTAATCCATCCACATAAATTCCCCATATTCTCTTTCTTCTGGCTAACCATTAGGTGAGTTGTCAGCTACCAGCCCCTCTAGTAAGACATATCTCTATCCTCAATCCATTTCTTTGTGGTGCACTGTGTTCCTAATATATTACCCATAAATGTTTGGCATGGTAAATGGCAATGAATTCAGTGCTTGTTTGTAACAGACAACCTTTTCAATATAGTAGGCCACCTTATGTTAAAAACCACCCTCTAGCCTTGGCCAGTGTGGCTCAGTTGGTTGAACACTGTCTAGTGCACTGAAAGGTCGCCAGTTCGATCCCCAGTCAGGGCACATTCCCAAGTTATGGACTCGATCCTCAGTCTGGACTCATGTGGGAGGCAGTGGATCAATGTTTCTCACATCAATGTTTCTCTCTCTCCTTCTCCCTTCCTCTGTCTCTAAAATCAATAAAATTAAAAAATAAAAACCACCCTCTAAGGTCAGTATTATCATTGTCATTTACTGATGATAAAAAAAAAAAAGACCCAGGGGTGGGTGGTAATTTGGTAAATGGTGGTAGAGTTCATGAAGTTAAGGTCTGTAAGATACTGATTTCTTGCCTGGTTCTGTCTTTCTCTCTGCCTGTCTGTCTCTCTGTTTACTAGTGAGGAATAGAAAATATATGGAATATTTCATTATTTTATAAGACATAATCTGGGTATTAAAATTTTATTTTTAAAAATATTTTTATTGATTTCAGAGAGGAAGGAAGAGGGAGAGATACCAACATCAATGATGAGAGAGAATCATTGATCTGCTGCCTCTGCACACCCTCTCCTGGAGATTGAGCCTGCAACCCGGTCACATGCCCTGACCTGGAATTGAACCATGACCTCCTAGTTCATAGGTCGACATGCAACTACTGAGCAACACTGGCTGGGCTACAAATTTTATTTTTAAAGCTTACTTTCACAGGTCAGAATATGTCAGTGGCTTTAATTACTTCCTGGTCATAAATATTAACAAGTGTGATAACTCTTTTTACTTGAACATTTTCTAATAAAAAGTTTAAACAAGTATAAGTTGAAGGAAGAATACAATAGTAACTATATCCTTAAAATTTTAGGAACCTCTATAATGTTATCCATAGTGGCTGTACTAGTTTACATAACCACAAGCAGTGAATGGGGTTCCTTATACTCCACAACTTCTCCGAAACTTGTAATTACTTGTCTTGTTGATAATAGCCATTCTAACAGGTGTGAGATGGTATCTCATTGTAGTTTTGATTTGTATTTCCCTAATAGCTAATGAAGTTGAGAAACTTGTCATATATCTGTTGGCCATTTGTATGTCTTCTTGGGAGAAGTGTCTGCTCAGGTCCTGTACCCATTTTTTAATTGGATTGTTTGTTTGGTGTTGAGTTGTATGAATTCTTTATATACTAGTATACTTGAAAGCTACATAACCTTATTAACCAACTAGAGTCCTGGTGCAAGAATTCATGCACGAGTGGGGGCCCTCAGCCTTACTGGCGATCAGGGCCGATCGGACCGGCTGGCCAGGGGAAGGGACCGCCGGAGGTTAGCCGGCCATGGGAGGTTGGTTGTGGGAGCGCACTAACCACCAGGGGGAAGCTCCTGCATTGAGTGTCTGCCCCCTGTTGGTCAGTGTGTCATCATAGCGACCAGTTGACTGGTTGTTTAGTCGACCGGTCATAAAGGTCACTTAGGCTTTTATATGTATAGACTAGAGGCCCAGTGCATAAAATTTGTGCAGGGGGGTCCCTCAGCCCAGCCTGCACCCTCTCCAATCCAGGACCCCTCGGGGGATGTCCAACTGCCTCTCACAATCCGTGACCGCTGGCTCCTAAATGCTCACCTGCCTGCCTGCCTGATTGCCCCTAACCCCTTTGCCTGTCTGCCTGATCGCCCCTAACCACCTCTGCCTGCCTGCCTGATCGCCCCTAACTGCTCCCCTACTGGCCTGATCTCCTCTATGTGCCTCTGCCTCGCCCCACACCTGGGACCCAGGATTCCCTCCTCTGGCCAGCCACAGGCACCCAGGACCCGGGCCGGCTTCACCCAGGCCGGCTGCAGCCGCAGGGCACCATGGGCAGGTGGCTTCACCTGGGCTGCAGCCACAGACTGCCGGGACCGTGGGACGGGCGGCTTGTCCCTCTCCCGGGCCGCAGCCCCAACCACTGGCCCCTGGGACCACAGGGCGGGTGGCTTGTCACTCTCCTGGGCCACAGGTGCAGGTGCAGGCACAGCTGCTGGTGCACAGGTCCATGGGGTAGTTGTCTTGTCCCTCTCCCGGGCCTAGCTGGTCCCCATTCCTCTCTCCCCAGTGTTGAGTGTCTGAGCAGTTCCGGCATGAAGGCATGAGAGCATGACGACCATTGGCATATTAGCTCTTTATTATATAGGATGTCACTCTGAACCTAGATTCTAAAGTTGTTAATTTTTGCCATATTAGTTCACTTGTTCATTCACTTGCTTACTTTATTTATCTATTCATCCATTTTTTAATTGAGGTATAATTTATCTATTTTGGCTGAATTATTTGAGATTTGCAAGCATGATTTCTAAGTAAACTTAAGTACACACACAATGGTGCCCATATCATAAATATACAACTCAAAGCATGTTTACAATGTAAACACAGCTGGATAACCACCATGGAGATTAGGAAATAGAACACGATTAGTATTTGAAAGACCTTGAATGTATCCTCTCCTAGTCATAAGTAAACTCCAAATTAATCACAATTCTTATTTTTATCACTAATTTTGCCTGGTTTTGGATTTTATAAAAATACTAGAGGCCCAGTGCACGAAAATTCATGCAAGAGTAGCCTTCCTTCCCCCAGCTGCCAGCACCAGCTTCCCTCACACTCAGGACACAGGCTGGCTTCCCTGGATGCCCACAAGGTACCCGGGACCTGGGCTGGCTTCCCTCTGGCCTGGCTTCGTCAGGAAGGACATCCGGAATGACGTCTGGTCTAATTAACGTATTACCCTTTTATCATTATAGATAATAGTATAGTCTGCATTTTTTTTATGCCTTGATTTTTTGGCTTAAGATTTTGTTTTTGAGATTCAACCATGTTATTGGGAGTGGTAGTAATTCCTTAATTCTCATTGACATGTATTCCACTGTGAGAATATACCACAGTAGATGGTCATTTTGACTGCTTCCACTTTTGGACTGCAAATAGTACTGTGAACATTTTAGTACATGCCTTTTTGTGATATATGCACACAATTCTGTTAAGCATATACCTAAGAGTAGCATTGCTGAACATAGGTCATGTATATGAAGAACTTTAATAAATATTGTCAACCAGTGTTCCAAAGTGGTCATACTAAAAAACTCCCAAGAGAAAGTTTTAAGGTTCCAGTTGCTCTATAATATTGCCAACACTGTCATTGTTTTCTTTTTAAGGAAAAAGTAGTCAGTCTAGTGATTATAAATATCTCATTGTGGTTTAAATTTCATATCTCTGATGACATATGTACATCTTTCCGTATGTTTGTTGGCCTAGATATCTTTTATAAGGTGCTTATTCAAATCTTTTGACTAGTGTTTATTTTGGGGCTTTTAAAAAATTGATTTATAGGTGATTTTTCTAAATTAAGTATGCAAATACTTTGTCAGATATATTTACTGCAAGTCTGAGGTTATTTGCATTTTCAGTCTCTTGATGGTGTCTTTTAATGAACTGAATATGTCCATTTCAATATTGTTCAACTTATAATTTTCCTCTTTATGGCTAGTGCTTGTTTGTCCTGGTTAAGAAATCTGTCTTTTTCAAAGTCATGAAGATTTTTTTCTATGTTGTGTTATTGTCTAATCTCTCGTTTATATTTACAATTCATTTATGATCAATTTTTGTTTATGTTGCCAGTGCGAATTATGGGTATGCCTTTATAGCCCCCCACTTTTTTTGTTGAAATGGACGTTCAGTCAATCTCATAGCACTTATTGAAAAGATCATTTTTCTCTCCTATAGTAAAATCTTTTTAATAAATCAAATGATTAGATTATATATGTGAGTTTGTTTCTGGATTCTTTTTATGAGTACCACTGTCATAATTAATATAACTTTATAATAAACCTTACATATATCATTAAGTCCTACAGTTCTGTTATTTTTCTTCAATAATGCCTTGGTTATTCTTGGTCTTTTGAATTTCCATTTACAATTTAGAATCAGCTTGTCAATATCCACAAAAATTCTTGTTGGCATTTTGATTGTAATACTACTTAATAAATCAACTTAAGGAGCACTTATCATTGCACTTCAGCCCAAAATATCTCAGTGTTCATCTTCTAATATTAGGAACATTGTGTAAATAATTTAATTACCATCATCTCACCAAGAAAAATTAACATTAATTTCCTAATATCATCTAATACTTAATCCATTTTGAAAGTTCTGTTTTCTCCCATGCCTTTCATACCGAGTACTGAAAAACCATCATCCAACCTAGATTAATGTATTTTTATAATTGAGATTTTATTGTTGCTGTTTTTTCTATGTTGTTGACCTTGTGGATATGTATATATTTAGTACCTTTTAGTTCATTTCAGTCATTATTTCTTCTGTTGCTCAAACTGTTCAGTTTGGAAAGGGCCAGTTAGAGCCCCTTCACATTGGATTCTGTTTTTTTTCTTTTATTACTTAAATTTTCAAATACAGGGTGTCCCCAAAATGTATACACACCTCAAATAATTATAAAGGCAGTGTTTATTAAGATACTTTTTATTTTTAAAATGTAATAGAAATCAGCTGTTAAAGTGTGTATAAATTTTGGGGGGATGCCCTATATATTTAAAGTAGAAACAAGTAAAATAAACATGCAGATACCCATTCCCCAGCTTCAGTGATTAATGTCATTTTGTCAGTTTTGTTGATCTTTTCTCCTCACTCACTTTTTTCACTGGTGTGTTTTAAAGCAATCCCCAACATCATGTCATTACACAAATATAACTCATGCATCCTTAGCTCATAGGTGCATTATATTAAGTAACCACTAGGCATTCATACATGATAAAATTAACAATAATTCCTTATATCATCTAATACTCAATTCATATTCAAATTTTTATGAATGTCTTAAAGATGTCTTTTAGCAGTAGCTTTGTTAAATCTGTATCCAAACATGGGCTGTTTATTGTCACTGGATATTTTTCTCTTAAGCCTCTTTTCCTGTAAAACCCTCTATAGCTCCTTCTATTTTAAAGATGATTGATTTATTAGAGAAACTAAGTCATTTATCCTACTGACAAATGGATTTAAATTATTACTTCCTTGAGGTGACATTTATTTTCCCATTCCCATGTTTATTGTTCACTGGCATTGAGAGCTAGAGGCTTGATTAGATTCCGTTTCCATTTATGTTGTTTTTAAATATATTTTTATTGATTTCAGAGAGGGAGAGAGAGAGAGAGAGAGAGAGAGAGAGAGAGAGAGAGAGAGAGAGAGAGAGAGAAACATCAATGGTGAGAGAGAATCATTGATCGGCTGCCTCCTGCATGCCCCACACTGGGGATCGAGCCCGCAAACCAGGCATGTGCCCTGACCAAGAATCAAACTGTGACCTCCAAGCTCAACCACTGAGCCAACATGGCTGGGCCATTTCATTGTGTTTGTGTGTTTTTTTTTAAGGGAAAGAATCATTTCAGGCAGTGATATACACTTTCTATTACATTTCATCATATATGGTTTTATTTTTTTAACTGATGCTAAGATTGATTGATGTTTTCAGGTATTGTCAGCCTGATCCTTCCATTGTAGAGTATCCTACCAAACTTTCTGTTGGGCTTAGCAGCCATTGAAGATAATTATCTAAATTCATTATTTCAATAGTGGTTGAAAAATAATAGGCTAATTCTATCAATCCTTAACTGCATTTTATAAAAAAGACCTTTTCCTTATAGCTACTTTTATTTATCCTGAAATTATATAAAAATAAAGTCAGGATGCATTCAATATTATTTTGTATTAGTTTCAGGAGTACAGTATATGGTTAGACAGCCATACTTTTAAAAGTGTTCCCCCTGTTATTTCCAGTACCCACTTTTCACCATACGTAGTTATTACAATATTATTAACTATATTTCCTATACTGTACTTTACATACCTATGACTATTTTGTAACTACCAATAGCTACTTTTCAATCTCTTCATCTTTTTCACCCAGTTCCCCAATTCTCCTCCCCTCTGGCTACCATTAGTCTGTTCACTATCTATGAGTGTTTCTGTTGGTTTGTTCATTTATAGTGTTCTTTAGAGTCCACATATAAGTGAAATCATATAGTATTTGTCTTTCTTTGGCTGACTTATTTCACTCAGCATAATACCTTCTAGGCCCATCTGTGCTGTTGCAAAAAGTAAGATTTCCTTTTTTAATAGCCAAATAGTATTCCATTTTGTAAATAGTATTCCATTTTTTTAAATATACCACAACATTTTTATGCACTCATCTACTGGTGGCACTTGGCTGCTTCCAAGTCTTGCCTATTGAAAGTAACACTGCAATGGACATAGGGGTGCATATCTTCTTTCTGATTAGTGTTTTGGGTCTCTTTAGATATATTATCAGAAGTAGAATCTCTGAGTCATAAGGCAGTTCCATTTTTAATTTTTTGAAGAAACTCCATACTGTTTTCCACAGCGGTTGCACCAATCTACATTCCCACCAACAGTGCACAAGGGTTCCCTTATCTCTATACTTGTTGTTTGTTGAGTTATTGAAGATAGCCATTCTGACAGATATGAGGTGATATCTCATTGTGGTTTTAATTTGCATTTCTCTGATGATTAGTGATGTTGAGCATCTTTTCATATGTCTATTGGCCATCTGTATGTCCTCTTGGAGATGTGTCTTTTCAGGTCCTTTGCCTATTTTTTAATTGATTTGTTTGGGGGTTTTTGTGTTGAGTAATATGAGTTCTTTATAAATTTTGGGTATTAACCCCTTACCAGATGTATCATTGGCGCATATGTTTTTCCATTCAGTGGGTTGTCTTTTCATTTTTGTTGATGATTTCTTTTGTTGTGCAAAACTTTTTAGTTTGATGTAGTTCCGTGTGTTTATTTTTAAAAGTAAGGATAAATGCTTTTTTAAAAATTTATCAACTTTCAGAGTAATGAGTTGATTTCCTAGAGAACATCATTGCTTTCATTGGTAACTTTAGGAATTCATGGATTTTTATGTATTTTATGTGCATCCATTGGGATCTTTTTTTATGCTTACACTTTGTCATCTTAGAAATTAGGAGCCCTTTTTGTTTGGCTCCTGTATCCTTTTCACATGGCCTCATTAGCTTCCTTGCTTTTTGACACAAGATATTTTAGGCTCATCGTGTACACTGCCTGCCCTAGTCCTGGAACCAGACATTTTGTGAGGAATCATGTACTCTTTCGGTAGGGATTTGGACTTAGAAACCAAGATGTGAGTGCTCAGGGATTATTATTTTTAGTACCTTTTTTGTGGGGCAGCTTCCGGGAGGCGGTGTGGAGACCTGAGGGCCCCCTAAGTGGGCCCTGGGTGGGGTTCAGTCCTCGACGGGTTCTCCCAACCATGGCCACGAGGTCATCCTCGCAGGGTCCCTGGGGCAGCCCCTCCGCGGAAATGGCTTGCTGAGCAGCTTCACCTTCCAGGTCCTGCCTCCGGAACCCTGGGCACAGCCAGGCAGGATTCAGTGATTTTGGGAAAAGTGCAATAAAATATGAAATGTGGGCCCTGAAAAAAAAATGCTTTAAGAGAGTTCCATAGGAAGCCCCTAGATTCTTTCGTTTTAAAAAGGGTTTTTACATTGTGCAATATCACAAAAATGTCCAAAGTTGCATAAAATGTAAATGTACACTAAAGTGAATAATTATAAAGTATCATGCAAGGTTATTATGATGTTATTGACTGTATTCCCTGTGTTGCACATTACATCTCCGTGACATTTATTTTTTCACAAGAGGTTTGTACTTCTTATTCCTCTTTACCTTTCCCACCCCCTTCTCCTCTGGCAATCATTAGTTTGTTCTCTATATCTATGAGGGTGTATCTGTTTTGTTTGGGGTTTTATTTTTTTTTAGGTTCCACATATAAGTGAAATCACACAGAATTTTCCTTCTCTGTCTGACTTATTTCACTTAGCATAATACCCTCTATGTTGTTGGAAATGGCAATGTTTCATTATTTTGTATGGTTGAATAATATTTCTTTTAAAATATATTTTTAATGATTTCAGAGAGGAAGGGGGAGGAAAAGAGAGAGAGAGATCAATGATAAGAGGGAATCATTGATTGGCTGCCTCCTGCACATCGGACTGAGCCCGCAACCCAGGCATGTGCCCTTGACCGGAATCAAACCCGGGACCCTTCAGTCCACAGGCTGAACTCTGTCTACTGAGCCACACCGGCTAGTGCTGAATAATATTTCATTGTATACGTATGTACTACAGATTTATCCATTTGTCCAACAATGGACACTTAAGTTGCTTCATATCTTGGCTATGGTAAATAATGCTGCAATGAACATTGGTGCATTGCTTTTAGATCCATTCACCTTGCTAATCTCTTTCTCTAGGTCCAGTTTTTATTTATAGGTTTTACTAAGTTTTTATATAACCTTTATATAAAATATACTTAAAAGTACATAAAACGTAATTATACAGCTCAATGATTTAATCATAAAATGTTTTTGATTTGTTAATGTAATTTATGAATAATTGTAAGTTTTTACTTTCCAGTCCTTATATCTCTGTAAGTTGATGTCATTCTATATAAAATAAAGTAGAATTTCTTTTCTGAAACAATTTTACTTAAGCATCTCTGAGGCCTTATGCTCTCATTAACTGTGTTTGATGTATACTCTTGAAGTTATTACAGAAAGGAAGTTCCCTGTATTTGGAAATTCCAACAGAACTTAATAAAAGAGCCAAGTGGGTGGTGATATTTCAGTTAGTTGACTACAGTTCAGGATTTGGTCTTCAGGATTTATGAAATGCTTAAATGAAGTTTCATAATAAATAAGTACAAATTAATTTTCTGAGACTGAAGTAGATGTACAGAGTGTCCCAAAAATGTATACACACACTTTTGAATAATTACAAAGTCAGTGTTTATTAAAATATATTTTATTTTCATTTAACAGCTATCACACTGATAGGAATACGTTTTTTAAAACATCTTTATTGCTTAAAGTATTACATATAGTATTGCATATGTCTCCTTTTCCCCTCATTGACCTCTCCCCAGCCAGCCCCCCCACACACACGCGGGCCCTCACCGCCCCCCGCCCAGTGTCTGTGATAATTGGTTATGCATATGTGCATGCATATAAGTCCTTTGGTTGATCTCTTATCCCCGTCCACTCCCCTGCCTTCCCTCTGGAGTTTGAAGGTCTGTTTGATGCTTCTCTGTCTCTGGCTCTATTTTTGTTCATCAGTTTATGTTGTTCATTATATTCCAAAAAATAAGTATGATCATGTGATATTTATCTTTCTCTGACTGGCTTATTTCGCTTAGCATAATGCTCTCCAGGTCCATCCAAACTGTAGCGAATGGTAAGAGTTCTTCCTTTTTCATAGCAGCGTAGTATTCCATTGTGTAGATGTACCACAGTTTTCTAATCCACTCATCTGCTGATGGGCACTTAGGCTGTTTCCAAATATTAGCTATTGGAAATTGTGCTGCTATGAATATAGGGGTGCATATGTCCTTTCTGATTGGTGTTTCTGATTTCTTGGGATATAGAAGTGGGATTACTGGGTCAATGGGAGTTCTGTTTTTAATTTTTTGAGGAAACTCCATACTGTTTTCCACAGTGGTTGCACAAATCTGCATTCCTACCAGCAATGCATGAGGGTTCATTTTTCTCCATATCCTTGCCAGCACTTCTCATTTGTTGATTTGTTGATGATAGCCATTCTGACAGGTGTGAGATGGTACCTCATTGTCTTTTTGATTTGCATCTCTCAGATGATTAGTGACTTTGAGTATGTTTTCATATGTCTCTTGGCCTTCCTTATGTGTTCTTTCGAAAAGTATTTAGGTCTGTTGCCCATTTTTTGATTTGTTTGTTTATCTTTTCTTAAGATGTATGAGTTCCCTATAAATTTTGGAGAGTAGGCCCTTATCAGATATAACATTGGCAAATATGTTTGCCCACGCAGTGGGCTTTTTTGTTATTTTGTTGATGGTTTCTTTTGCTGTGCAGAAGCTTTTTATTTTGATGTAGTCCCATTTGTTTGTTTTCTCCTTAGTTTCCATTGCCCTAGGGATGTATTGGTAAAGATATTGCTATGACATATGTCTGATATTTTGCTGTGTATGGATTTTTCTAATATTTTTATGGTTTCCCAACTTACGTTTAAGTCCTTTATCCATTTTGAGTTTATTTTTGTGTATGGTGTAAGTTGGTGGTTGAGTTTCATTTTTTTACATGTATTTGTCCAATTTTCCTAACACCATTTATTGAAGAGACTGTCTTGACTCCATTGTATACTCGTGCCTCCTTTGTCAAATATTAATTGACTAGAGGCCCGGTGCACAAAAATTTGTGCACTGGAGGGGGGGTCCCTCAGCCCAGCTTGCCCCCTATCACGTACTGGGAGCCCTCAGGGGATCTCCTGCTCCCTGCTCCCCTTGGGGAGTGGGCCTAAGCCACAGTCTGGCCTCCCTTTTTGGGAGGCGACTGGGCTGGTCAGGGGAAGGCACCAGCCCTATCACCCCGCTGCTGCAGCCACTGCCAGTCACCGCAGCCACCAAGGTGTTTTCATCAACACGGACTCCAGTCCCTTTACCGTGAAAAAATGACAACTTTCTTTAGGCATTTTCAAGATGTGTCTTTCATAGGATATGACATTTCTTTTATATTTTTTATCCTCACCTGAGGATATGTTTCCATTGATTTTTAGAGAATGTGGAAGAGAAAGTGAAAGACAGAGAGAAACATCAAAGTGAGAGGAACACTTTGATTGGTTGCCTCCTGCATGAGCCCTGACCTGGGCCCAGGCCAGGGAGGAGCCTGCAACCTAGGTACATGCCCTAAGTCAGAATTGAACCCAGACCCAGCAGTGGGCAAGCTGAGGCTCTATCCACTGAGCCAAACCGGCTAGGACAGGATATGACATTTCTTAGCCCTCCAGCAGCAGGCCTTCCTTTTTTTCTCCAGGAGTGTGGTAAAAAACCCTAGATCACCTATTTGGATTCTTATTACCCAAGTTACTAAGAATATTACCAGTGGCATACAGGGAGCTAAGCCAATGAGCGGTCAGAAAAGGTGTTTCCTTTGTAGTTCACACCAATTGCCGGCTTGGCCCCTGCCCAGGCCTAACGCCTCTGGCCGAGTCATTAGACCTGGGCAGGGGACCCCCAGCTCCCTCAATCGTTGGCTCAGCCCCTGCTCCCCATGATTGCTGGCTCTGCCCCTCTCCCCGCCATCGCCAGCTCCCTCCCTGCTCCCTGCAATCGCTGGCTCCGCCCCTGCACAGGCCTAATGCCTCTGGCCAAGGCCTTAAGCCTGGGCAGGGGACCCCCAGCTCCCACCATCGCCGGCTCCGCCCCTGCTACCCCCAATTGCTGGAACCGCCCCTGCCCAGACCTAATACCTCTGGCTGGGGCATTAGGCCTGGGCAGGAGACCCCCAGCTCCCACCTTGGCTGGCTCCCCCCCTGCTACTCGTGATCACTGGCACCGCCCCTGCCCGGACCTAACACCTCTGGTCAAGGAGTTAGGCCTGGGCAGGGGATCCCCAGCTCCCTATGATCGCTGACTCCACCCCCTGCTCCCTGCGATGGCTGGTTCCACCCCTGCCCAGGCCTAATGTCTCTGGCCAAGGCGTTAGGCCTGGGCAGGAGACCCTCAACTCCCTATGATCGCTAACTCCGCCCCTGCTCGCGATAGCTGGCTCTGCCCATGCCCAGGCCTAACCCTCTGACCAAGGTGTTAGGCCTGGACAGGGGACCCCCAATCCCCACGATCTCCTTCTCCGACCCTGCCTAGGCCTAACGCCTTTGGCAGAAGCATTAGGCATGGACAGGAGACCCCCAGCTCCCCCCCATCGCTGACTCCGCCCCTGCTCCCAGTGATGGCTGGCTCCACACCTGCCCTGGCCTAAAATGCCTCTGGCCAAGGTGTTAGGCCTGGGCAGGGAACCCCCAGCTCCCATTGCCGGCTCTGCCCCTGCTTCCTGCGATCACTGGCCGGGGGCGAGCAAAGGCACCCGGTTCTCCAATCACAAGGCAGGGCAAAGGCAGCCCCCAGGGGGCAGCAGCAGGCGGCTTCTTCCGTCCTTCCCTTTTCACCTCCCAGCATTGCGCCTATGTATGCAAATTAACCGCCATCTTTGTTGGCCGTTAACCACCATCTTAGTTGGCAGTTAATTTGCATATCGCCCTGATTAGCCAATGGGAAGGGTAGCGAAGTTACGGTTAGTTACCATGTTTGTCTATTATTAGATAGGATATTAATGGCTTGAGTCTAGTAATGGGTTCTCTGTTCTGTTCCATTGGTCTATATGTCTGTACTTGTGCCAGTACCTGGCAATTTTTAGAACCGTGGCTTGGTAATATAGCTTGATAACTGGTATTGTGATCCCTCCAACTTTATTCTTCTTTTTCAAGATTGCTGCAGCTATTTGGGTCTTTTTTTATTCCAGATGAATTTTTTGAGAGTTTGTTCTAGATCTTTGAAATATGCATTGGTATTTTAATGGGAATTGCATTGAATCTATAGATTGCTTTGGGTAGTATGGACATTTTAATGATGTTGATTCTACCAATCCATGAACAGGGTATATTCTTCCATTTGTTTATGTCTTCCTCTATCTCTTTTTTTAATGTCCTGTAGTTTTCCGAGTAGGAATACATTTTCATGGTCTACCCTCTCTTCATTGCACTCCAAGCAGTTTGGGGTGGCAAGATGTAGTGGAAAAATATTGGACTTTGTAGTCCGTTAATAGGGATTTGAATCCTAGCTCTTTGCACACTAACCTTAGACAAGTTATTTCTTGAGAATTTAATTTTTCTTACTGATGAAATAAAAATCATGCACCTGCCAAATTTAAAAGAAATATATCCATCCTGGTTGGGTTGCTCAGTTAGGGTGTCTTCTGATAGGCCTGGTCAGGGTACATATAACAATCAACCAATGAATGCATAAATTAGTGGAACAACAAATCTCTCTCTCTCTCTCTCTCTCTCTCTCTCTCATCAATTTTTAAAAATGTGTTAAAAAATAAATATATCCTCTTAAAGTGTTTTTTATGTAGTAAATCCAGCAGAATCGTGGGTTTGTATTTGTTTATCCATGCCTGTGGGAGAAGAGGAAAGTGCCAATAATTCTCTCTTAATTTGTCAGAATGATCTTAGAAGTATTGATGTTTCCAAATATAGAGATGGCAATTATAAATTTATCACCATATGTATTAGCTTCCTAGTGTTGCTGTAATAAATTATGACAGATAATAAACACAAATTTATTATCTTATGACAGATAATAAACACAAATTTATTATCTTGTAATTCTGTAGGTCAGCGTTTTAAAATCAAGGTGTTGGCTCCCTCCAGAGGTTCAAGGGGAGAATGTTTCATTGCTTTCTCTAGCTTCAGGAGGCTACTTGAATTCTTTGGTTCATGATCCTCTTCAGAGTCTTCAGATCCAACAGTATAGCATGTTAAACTCTTTGACTCTGACCTTCAACTTTCATTGTCACATTTCCTTCTGACCGATTCTCCGGCTTCCTTCCTATAAGGGCTCTCTTCATTAAATTTAGCCCATTAGGGTAATCCAGGATACCTTATCCATCTCAAGATCCTTAATCACATATACAAAGTCCCACTAGCCATGTATGGCAACATATTCACAGGATCAGGACATGAACATTTTGGGAGGGCCATTATTCTACCTACCATACCGAGCTAATTAACTTCCAAAGATACCTCATTAGAATTACAAATTTCTTTTGTAGGTTATTTTCATAGAACAAAACATCAATTTCTAACGTTATGGGAGTCCTACAAAATGCCTTTCTTTAAATAATATTTCCAAGGAAAGATTTATATATTAACAGAGAATAGAACTAGTTGGTGACAGTTCTGAATATTCATAAATCTCCATATTGTGAAAGAGAATAAGATTGACATTCCCATTAAAATGATCAATGTAATAAGTTTTAAATTTATCATTTGAAATAGTTGTGGAGAAAAATCATTGCCACCCCTCCACAGGCGCAGGGAAGAGAACACAGAACCTTTAATTCTTTGTGAGTTTCCTTTTGTTGATTATGAAGATCTGCATTGTAAAGTGAGGCTCTGCAATTTCATCAGTTACTTTTAAAGAAAAAGCAAGTCTTGGAGCCCAATTTTGCTTGTAGAAATGGAAAAAGGTCTGAAAAGGATTTTTATTAATATCAGTGAAATTCTATATTTTGTGCCTTGTGCAGTAGTTGGTAAGATTTGGTGTGGTTACTTTTACAAGGCCCATAAACCTTCTTGCTGAACAGGAGCAGTTTGAGTCTTACACTCTTTCCTGTATTTTCTATCTATTTGTCTCTTTGTACTAGAATAATTTCCTTTTCAAATTTTTTTTCTTTTTTAATTGAAGTGCCCTAGCTAGTTTGGTTCAGTGGATAGAGTGTTGGCCTGCGGACTAAAGGGTCCTGGGTTCGATTCTGATCAAGGGCACATGTCTGGGTTGCAGGCTCTATCCCTAGTAGGAGGTGTGTAGGAGGCAGCTGATCAATGATTCTCTCTCATCATTGGTATTTCTATCTTTCTCTCCCTCTCTCTTCCTCTCTGAAATCAATAAAAATATATTAAAAAATAATAATTGAAGTAACATTGGTTAATGACATTATATAAGTTTCAAGTGTACAAAATTATAATTTGAAATCTGTAAACAGTACCATGCTCACTACCAAAAGGCTAGTTTCCATCTATGACCATACATTTGATCCCCTTTACCCATTTTGCCTTGCCCCCATCTCTTGCCCTTCTAGTAACTACCAGTCTGTTCTCTGTATCTGAGTTTGTTTTGTTTATTCATTTTTATTATATTCCATACTAGTAGTCTGGTGCACGAAATTTGTGCACAGGGAGGGGGGGGAGGTGTCCCTCAGCCCGGCCTGCACCCTCTCCAATCTGGGACCGCTCAGGCCTAAAGTGGCAGTCGGACACCCCTCTAGCAATCCAGGACTGCTGGCCCCTAACTGCTCACCTGCCTGCCTGCCTGATTGCCCCTAACCACTTCGCCTGCTGGCCTGCTTGCCTCCAACTGCCCCCCCCCTGCTGGCCTGCTCGCCCTCAATTGCCCCCTTGCCAGCCTGCTTGCCCCTAACTCCCCCCCCCCCCCGCCGGCCTGATCACCCCCAGCGCCCCCCCCCCCACACTGGCCTGATCACCCACAACTGCCCTCCCCTCTTGGCCCCTAGCCACCTCTACCTTGGCCCTGCCACCATGGCTTTGTCCAGAACATCTGGAAGGTCTCCTGGAAGGTCTCCCAGTCTAGTTAGCATATTACCCTTTTATTAGTATAGATCAGTGATGGCGAACCTTTTGAGCTTGGCGTGTCAGCATTTTGAAAAACCCTAACTTAACTCTGGTGCCGTGTCACATATAGAAATTTTTTGATATTTGCAACCATAGTAAAACAAACACTTATATCTTTGATATTTATTTTATATATTTAAATGCCATTTAACAAAGAAAAATCAACCAAAAAAATGAGTTCGCATGTCACCTCTGACACGTGTGTCATAGGTTCACCATCACTGGTATAGATAGAGGCCGGGTGCATGGGTGGGGGCCGGCTGGTTTGCCCTGAAGGATGTTCTGGATCAGGGTGGGGGTTCCCTTGGGGGGCAGGGTGGCCTGGGCAAGGGGCCTGTGGTGGTTTGCAGGCTGGCCAAGCCCCCATTGGGGTGGGGGTCCCTACTGGGGATGGTGCCAGCCTGGGCAAGGGGCTGGGGCAGTTTGCAGGCCAGCCATGCCTCCATGGGGTGAGGGTCCCTGCTGGGGGGGGGGCGTGACCAGCCTGGGTGAGGGGCTGATGGCTGTTTGCAGGCTGGCCACGCCCCCCAGCTGGTGGTGTGGCCACCCTGGGTGAGGGGCTGAGGGCCATTTGTAGGCCCCTCCCTTGGCGGCCGGGCCCGGGTGACCCAAGCCTCCCACATGCTCAGGCCTGCTCCATGGCCGCTGCCAACAGGCCCCTCCTTCAGTGGCCGGCCAGGGTGGGCAGGAAGCTTGGCTTCCTCCATCACTGGGGGCAGCCCAAGCCTCCCACCCGATCTGACTGGCTCTATGTCTGCCGCCATCTTTGTCCAGCTAATGTGCATATTCCCTCCTGATTGGTTGTGGTGGTGCAGAGGTACGGTCAATTTACATATTTGTCTATTATTAGTGTAGATATGAATGAAATAATATGGTTGTTGTCCTTTTCCATCTGGTTTATTTCACTTAGCATATTATTCTCAAGATCCATTCATGTTGTTGCAAATGACAATATTTTATCTTTTTATGGCTTAAGTTATCCCATGATAACTTTGTACTCCTTTTCATTTGGGGTTCTATATTTTTTCTAAATGTTTGATTAGGTTTAAGTATGATATACCATTTGTTATAGTTTTCTGTTGCTTAGAAATAATTTTAAGTGTGATATTGATTTTCTTATCCATAGTAAAATAGTTATCTTATAGTTGGTGTTTGCTAACCGCAGTGTTTGAGTTCTTTTCTGCTATCAGCTGATCCTGCTGATTTACTTCTTTATCTAATTCAAAGCTCAAGGATCCCAGGGCAAGTGGTGTAATTCAATCTGAGTTGCAAAAGGGCCTATTCCATCCATCCTCCCTCTCGAGAGGGTAATCCTTTGGGGTCTCTGGACTTTAATCACTGTCTCCTTTGCTTTTCAAGGCAACAAAAAAGGAAGATTTTTTTTTTTAAATGGACAAATGTCCTCAGGGCAAAAATTGCCTCCCTGCTTATTTACTTTTTACTTTTTTACCTTTTCCCATGGTGTTGCCCTACCTTATGTTTCCATATTTTTATTGCCCTGTCTTTTTATTGTTTTAAAGTAGATGTTACATCTTTTCCACCAATACTTTTTTGTTGTTTTCAGTATGAGGATTTATCCAAACAAGTTGGTGGGCAATTACTAGAAATAGGAAAATTTCCTATAACCCTTCATACATTTTCTTTGACATTAGGTTTAGGCTCCACACTCCTTACCTTTTGGGTTTTATTTTCTTTACTTTATAGAGAAAACATCCATTGCTCAGAAAAATAAAGATACTTGCCCAAGGTCACATAGCAAGTAAGTAGTGATATTGGGACTTGATCCAGCTCTGTCTAACTCTGAAGCCTATGTGCCCAACCAGTTTAATGCATTGCATCCTTTGGATCCCAGTATTTTATGTTTCTGGATTATGGGACATCTTTCTTCTAGGAGGAGAATAAATGATTCATTGTATTGTTCTTATCAGGTTTTTATTCCTCAAGGTCTACACTCTCTCCCTAGCTCTTGGGAACATGCATTTCTGTGACTCTTTCACAAGGTCCCTGCCAGTTTCTAAGAAATCTTCATAAACAACAGACCCATTTACCACCCTCCCTGTATCTTTCAGAACTGAATTTGGGAGATTCAGTATCCTAGCTCTAACCACAAAGTTTCATTTTCTTTCCAACTGCAGGATTTTCCACATCAAAAGACCAAAATTAATTCCCTGCTGAATTGGGAAAGAACTAAGGGCAAAGTGATCCAAGAAGAAATCTTCTTAGGTGAGCCAAGGTGGGAGAATGAGACAAGTAGGGGCTTGAGAACTTACGTACAGCTTTGTTAATCTTAGAATAATTTCTAAATTTTGGTTGGGGAATGCCCACAAGCTATCTTGACATGGTGGAAAACACAGGACCTTTGGAGCCAGACACACTTGAGTTGACTCTCTAAGTTCCCCTGTTTACTAATTCTAAAATATTGTGTAAGTCAGTTCCCTTCTCTGAGCATCAGTTTCTTCATCTATACAATTGGAACAATAATACCTACCTCTCAAGGTTTCCATGTGAAATACAGATAATGTATTTCAGTTAAATGTTTGTGTATGGTACATGCTTACTAAATAGTGGTAGTTGTTATCATTATTGTTGTAACTGTATGGGTGGAAAATTTTCCCTTCTGGGTTCTTTGGCTAATCTAATAATTAAATTGACATAAGACAGATTAATAGGAGAAAAGTTTAATTTCATATGTACAGGAGCTCCATAAAAATATGAGACTCAAAAAGTGACCAGAGCAGGAAGCTTTTATAATTTTTAGATAAAGAAACAATAAATTTGTGAAAATTTGACAAGGCAGAGGAGTTTGGGCTGGGGTAGTCATTGGTAAAGATTTAACAAGGTTTGTTTATATAGCCTTCTGGGACTAAATTCCCTATCTCTGCTGATAAGATGCCTTTTATCTATGGGATCTCCTGCTTTTCATGAGGACAAAGGAGAGGCAGAGTACCCTTTCTTAAGTAACTTTAATTCAAAATAATTAATATCACAATGTAGCATATTTTGGGGTGACATTTTGAACCCTGATACCTCTCTCAAGCTTTCCATCTGGTGAGTGCCATAACACAGGCAAGGGAGGGTTCTTTCTTTTCCTATTTGTGGTTACCTTTGTGTTTTCTTACCCAGTTACTTCTCTCTTCTCTATTGCTTCTCCTTCATCAGTACTCTGAAAATGAATCTCTTGCTTTTTACCTTCTTCTAAGTCCTTGCTTTTCACTCTTAGTTCTACATATTCAATATCTCCTCTGTTCAGATTATTTTCCTTACTTAGTTGAATCTCTTTCATTGTTTCTATATTAACCTCCAAACAAACTAGTCACCCTCCCATCACTTCATTTCTCCTAATCCCTCTCTCTCTGAGTTGGGAGGCCACCTAAAAATTAGCTGAAGCCACAAAAATCACTGGGACTTAGCGGGCCATAATTTCCTGATTAATTTTCTTTCTACCCTATAGTAACAGCTTCTTTTCTTCTCTTTTTAAAACATATTTTTATTGATTTCAGAGAGGAAGGGAGAGGGAGAGAGAAATAGAAACATCAATGATGAGAGAGAATTATTGATCAGCTGCCTTCTGCACCCGCACCGGGGATTGAGCCTGCAACCCAGGCATGTGCCCTTGACCAGAATTGAATCCAGGACTCTTCAGTCCACAGGCCAACACTCTATCCACTGAGCCAAACCCACTAGGGCGGCAGCTTCTTTTTATTAAGTAAAATTTATATGCTTTTTCTATTATTTTTTAAATGTTTGCTGATGGATACCTTTATCTCTTTTGCACATTCTGTATTATAAAGGTAGGGATATGCTCCTTGTGGAAATTTTGTATAATAACAAAACTTTATAAGGAAGGAAGTAAAAATCATCTATTTCATTACCTAGAGATAATTACTATTAACTAATTGATATATTTCCTTCTTATACAGGGGTGGTCAAAAGTAGATTTACAGTTATGAGTACATGAAGCACAGACTTTATACTTGTATTATTATTTATTAACTAGAGGCCCAGTGCATGAATTCGTGCACGGGTAGGGTCCTTAGGGGTGGCCTGCAGAGATCGGGCCCCAGTTTGCTCCCGCAGCCTATCAGTCCCAGCTCACGCCCCCAGCCTAGCAACCCTGTAGCCCCACGTGACACCCCGCCTTGTCCTGGTGCCGCCCCCTCACCTGCTCCACCATCCTGCCTGTGGGTTGATTGATTGGGGCTGGCCCTCCTGCTGCTGTTGCTGGTCGCCATCAGCGGGGTGATCAGTTGGGGCTGGGCCACCCTGCCTGGCTCCCGACTCCCTCAGCACCTGGGAGCTGGGCAGCAGCCCCGCCCCTCATCTGTGGGGCAATCCGGCCCCTGCTCGCACCCAACTTGACCTGGTGTCGCCCACTCACCTGCTCCACCATCCTGCCACAACCCCACTCTCATTGGGGCCCATCGGGTGCATCACCGACACCCACCATGTTCTTCACCGCCCCCTAGTGGTCAGCGCACATCATAGCGAGAGGTCGAACTCCCAGTTGAAAGACTGTCCGAGGGGACAATTTGCATATTAGGCTTTTATGTAGGATTATTGTATTATTTTCCATAAGAACAACTATAAACCTACTTTTGTACACCCCTGTATGTACAGTTTTATATCCTGCTCTATTAGTGTGCCAGAACTGCCATAACAAGGAACCACAGACCAGGTAGAGGGAGGAAACAGTTAATTCTGCTGGGTGGGATGAAAGGTTTGCAGATGTTTTCAGGTGGTATGAACAAAGACACATTACATAAAATCATTCAGTGTTTATAGTACGTTTTGGTATGTTCAATAAGTTTAGTATCATTAGAACAGAGAGAGTGAGAAAGGATGTCCCTTGAATGCTGTGCTAAGAACAGCGGAGAGATATTTGTATATTTTAATCAAGGAATTAATAGGATCACATTTGCATTTTAGAACGATCCAGTGGATGAGAGTGTGATGGGTAGTCTGAAGAAGACAGAATTGGGTACAGGGAGACCAAATTAGAGGCTATGATAAAAGAGGAGAGATGTTGAAGCCTGAGTCAAACCAGTGGGAATGAAGAGAATACATATATGTGAGAAATTAAGGACTCAGTCACTGACTGGATATAGGGGGGCAATGGAGAAGGTATCTAGGATGCTCCTCAGTTTTCTTTTTGCCTTGGATGGTTGAGATGTAAAAGCCATTCCATGAGCTGGAAAATTCAGAATGAGGAACGGGCTTAAGGGGAGAATGATGAGTTTAATTTTGAACATGAAAATTCCGAAGTGCCTTTGGAATGTCCAAGAAGAATGATTGAGCAGACAGTCAGGAATTTATTCTGCAGCTGTGAGGCGGGTAGGATTACAGATAGATTTGGAAGTCATCAAGCAGAGAGGTGGTGCTTTTAATTAAGGTATTAATGAGATTGCCCCAAGAGAGTGTCTGGCGTGAGAAAAAAAAGGGGGGGGAGGGTTATCCAGGCAGAATCTCAGAAACAGGTATTTTAAAGAAGAGCAAAGAAAACTGAGAATGAGTAGTGGGAAAGGAAGGAGGGGAACCAGAAGAAAAATTGCTTTCTAGTTGTGCCCTCTTGTGGCAGTATGAGTTTCTTATCCACAATAAATGTCCTTTCCTGTCTTTAGTCTTCCCTGTCCATAAGCATTTTGAACCCATATTTCCAATCTTACTCTACTTGTAAGACTGGGGCTACCAGATCCTCTGGTGGTCACTTTTCAAGTGTAAAACTCACCTTTGATTATTTCTACAATTTAAGAGCAGCCCCGCCAGTGTGGCTCAGGGGTTGACCAGGAAGTCATGGTTGGGATTCCTGGTCAGGGCACATGCCCAGGTTGCAGGCTCTTCCCACTGTGTGTGTGTGGAAGGGCGGGGGGGGGGGGGGGGTGGAAGATGCAGCCAATCAATGATTCTCTCTCATAATTTATGTTTTTATCTCTCACTCCTTCTTTCTTCTTCTATGAAAGAACAATTTGGAACATCCCCTGCCAAATGTTGCAAAAGAATGAAAAGCAAACATTTGGGGGCCCTTTATTTTCTACATATATGCGCTCCCCACCTCTTTTTATCTACTTTATTGGCTGTATTAATTTCAGTAAATTGCATTTCTCATAATAACCCTTTCCCTTGTAATTAAATAGCTCCATTTATCATTAAAATACATTTATTTTCTATTTTATTATAGTAAGCATAATATAATATCTATTAAATATAGTATATTCTATATTATAGTAAGAACTATATATGTCTTTAAAACCAAATAATAAACAAAAAGGCAGTATTTAGCTTCACCTCTTTAACCCCACCAGGGTCATATACCTGAAGTGGCCAACTCTGAAATATATTAGCTGTTTCTTTTGTTTTTTATCTCAATAATTCTAAACAGTATGGTTATACTATTATTTCTTGAGTTACTTATTTCAGATATTAGCTATTGATTTCTCATTATAGTAGATGAAGTTAAAACTCACTTTTTCTCTCCTACTTTCCTTCTCCATTCTTCTAATATAATTATAGCATACATTTTAGTTAATGATAATGTTTATATTCTTGTGATTGTGCAAATATTGTTTACTAAAAAGACAAGTAGTGAATGCAATTACATTTCTTATACACATTTTATAATTTCTAGAGTTAATAATTGCTTTTCACTGCATATTTTTATATATTCCTATCTTTTTCATCAGAGCTATCATATTCTGTTTTGCTGTGTTTTTTGCAACATGCTCAAGTAAGTCAGGTTACCCAGAAATTTTATTTTCTGGAAATCCCCTTTCTAGAGCCTTCTGTCCTGTTCCAATCTGGACTATTTCTACCCTCTACTCCTGGGAGCTTTTAGATTTCCACTTTATATTCTGAAATTTCATGATGTTTTGTGGATAGTTGTGCACCTATCATGCTGGAAACTAGGTAAAGTCCTTCAGTTTGTATGTCCTTCTACTTAGACTCTGGAGAAATTTATATCTTTCATAAGTTGCAAACTCCATAAAGATAGATTTTTATCTGTTTCATTTATTTCTGTGTTTCTAGTGCCTAGAATAATACCTGATACATGATAGGCACAGTATTTAAATTTGTATGGAAGTGCTCAAAAGCTAGAACAAAGCTAGCTAGCAAAAAGAAAAAAAGAGTTAAAATTATTGTCATATCTAAATTTCCAGAGAACTTTTTGTTAACAAGAACATCCTGGCAGGCTAAATTCTGGGGGTGTTTTTGTTTGGTTTTGTTAATCCTCACCTGAGGATATTTTTCTTTGATTTTAGAAAGAGTGGAAGGGATGGGGAGAGACAGAGAGAAACACCAATGTGAGAGAGACACATCAATTGGTTGCCTCCCGCACTAGTCAAGCCTGCAATCAAGGTATGTGCCCTTGACCAGAATCGAACCTGGGACCCTTCAGTCTGAGGGCTGGCACTGAGCCAAAGTGGCTAAGGCTAAATTCTAGTTTTTAATTAAAAGGTTTTTTTACCCCTTAAGAAATGGTGCACTGGTTTGTCTTTCTTTAATAAGGCTTCTGTGAGTGTTTAAGCCCATTTCTATATTCCACATGAAGGTTTCCCATCCCATTCCATGAAAGATGGAATGCCCCTCTAGGACTTATCAGTATGCCAAAGAAGATAGATCCGGTTGGCACCTGCTCCCCACCATCCTGACTAATGAAGTAGTGCTTACTCTGCTATGGTAACTCTAGCCTTTCAGAATTTAGACTACCTAATCTAGGGAGAATCTGGAGTCTAGGAGTGGTGGGCATACAATTTCCTTATTTAGACCTAATCTTAATTGCTGCCAAGTGTTTGTCTCAAGTGCTAATCAATACCAAACTCTACTTAGAAAATTTTCTGTATTAAAGCACCGATAAAGCCAGTAAAGAGAATTTCCATGATTTCAGTAGTCCACACCATGTTGGAATTGTAAGGGATCAATAAATATCCCTTGTCTTCCCTGCCTAGGTTCAGTACTAATTGAAATATAAACTTAGGAATCAGACAGAGGAAAATGAGAACAACATCATCTTTATTAATAAAGCTCATTGAAGAAGATGGTTTTAGTGTGGACTTCCAAAATGCTGGACCCCAAAATTAGACAGACTTACCAAGACAATTGTAAGCAATGCTAAAAAACTGCAAGACTCCAGGCCAAAAGCAGTCCCCTTATTGCATGGCAAGGAGCCAGTCAGAAATCATGCTTTCTATAGACATACAGACTCCTGAGAGAAAAGTAGAGAACAGGGGTTGATCCAAGAACACTGAGATATTTCTCCCAAACATACTAATCACATAATTCATTCCTCCTTCTGTAGGCAGAAAAGCAGGAGTGTTAGTCTAGTTGAAGTTCTTCCACATGGAAACCTGAGACGTAAAGATTAAGTGTTCCTTCTAACACAGCTCAGTGATATATTCAGTATTGCCATTTGCTCAAACCTGTCTGTCTTTTCAGGACCAAAAATATCACAACTTTGCTGCAGCAAAAAAAATTAAAAAAGCTATTAGGATATTTTAGGAAGACTTAAGTATAGTGCAAATAGCTTAACTGCATAGTGTCATATTAAAGACACATCCATGAAATATTGAAAATGCTGTAACAAAACATGAAGAAATGCTTCTTAAAGGCAAATGTACAAAAGGAATCCATTAACAACTATCTACCATGTGGGAACACTATATATTGTACCTTTCGAGCATGATATGTTCCTCTACTTGCTAGAGCTTTGAGATGAGGCTTTAAGTAAGAAATTTCTCTATTATATCTATCTGGGTTTGTGTAATAGCCACATATTAGGAAAGTGTATGAATATGGGGGTTGGAGTGAAGAGATGGAAAAGGCCGAAACCGGTTTGGCTCAGTGAATAGAGCGTCGGCCTGCGGACTGAAAGGTCCCAGGTTCGATTCCGGTCAAAGGCATGTACCTGGGTTGCGGGCATATCCCCAGTAGGAGATGTGCAGGAGGCAGCTGATCGATGGTTCTCTCTCATCGATGTTTCTAACTCTCTATCTTTCTCCCTTCCTCTCTGTAAAAAATCAATAAAATATATTTTTTTAAAAAAAGAACAGTGATACTTTCTCTTAAAAAAAAAAAAAAGAGATGGAAAAGAAGAAAAAAGAGAAAGTGAGAAGGGGATTGCAGGAGATGGGCACCATGTGTCAAGTTGTGAATGAACTGGGCCACATGTTTGATACAGAGATGGAGAAAGTATTGAGTGACAGTGGGATAGTAGGGGTGATGTGAGCAAGGTATATGTGATAATGGTGACAATGGGGACAGTGTGAGTAATGTGGAAGATGGTATGAAATCACTGTGAAAATGGAGGCCAGGGCAATGTAAATGGTAGTACAGGATAAGACCAGAATGTACTAGTATGTGATAATTGTAGT
Organism: Myotis myotis; assembly: GCF_014108235.1. NCBI lineage: Eukaryota > Metazoa > Chordata > Mammalia > Chiroptera > Vespertilionidae > Myotis > Myotis myotis. The sequence continues at coordinate 8,359,393 of NW_023416346.1, forward strand.
ATGGACACAGTGTATGTCATACTATGGAAGATGAGAATTGTGCATGTGCATGTGCATAGCTGTGTGGGAGAGTGGGAAGGGAGAGAAAATAGTGGGAAAGGACACAATGATAATATGAAACTGGGGTCGTTGTGCGAAAATGTGGATGGGGCATTTCAAGTAATAATAGGATGTAGACAGTGGGTAGAATTGGGGAACGTGTAATATGATAGAAGATAGGCTCACCTCATTTCCCCCTAATCTCTCGGGGATCTTTATTCTTCATTGCCTGGTGTACAATGTTTTGAATACAATTCTTCCATATTTGTGTCCCCCTTTTGGGGGGGGGGAATTAATGTTTTTTATTTTTCTCATTTGTTAATCGATTATCAGTCTTTTTAAATTTTTTTTATTAAGTTATTACATATGTGTCCTTATCCCCACGTTACCCCCTATCCCCCCCCCTCATGCCCTCACCCCCCTGTTGTCCGTGTCCATTGGTTAGGCCTATATGCTTGCATATAAGTCTTTTGGTTGATCTCTCCCCCTTACTTCCACCCTCCCCTACTTTCCCTCCGAGGCCCAACGGTCTGATCGATGCCTCTCTCCGTCTCTGGATCTATCCTTGTTCATCAGTTTATGTTGATCATTATATTCCACAAATGAGTGAGATCATGTGGTATTTATCCTTCTCTGACTGGCTTATTTCACTTAGCATAATGCTCTCCAGGTCCATCCATGCTGTTGCAAAAGGCAAGAGTTCCTTCTTTTTTACTGCAGAGTAGTATTCCATTGTGTAGATGTACCACAGTTTTTTAATCCAATCATCTACTGATGGGCACTTAGGCTGTGTCCCCCTTTTTTTAGTGTTTTTTTTTTTCAGGTTGGAGGGTAAATCCAGTCCCTGGCTTGCCTTTTAGGAAGTTATAGGATGAAGACTTGTTAGACAATTTTTTTCTTTCCCTTTCCTTTTCCTCTTCTCTCCTCCTCCTCTCATTTTTGAGCTAGTTGATTTTCTCGTTGCTGCCAATTATCAGATATAAATGACAGTTGTACTTTTAAAATTTTATTATCAGATGAGGAGAAAGAGACTGAGCAAGAACAAGAAATTTCTTCAAAATCAGGGATTTGAGGAAGATTTTAGATCACAGGCAGTATGACCATATATTTCAAGAAGAAATCTTCATGGTTCTGAACTTAAGAATATTCTGAGTGTAAAGAGAAATTGAAAAGGCAGATTAACCTCCCTTCAAAAGACAGAGGTTTAAAGCTTGGGATGGATACTCACTGACAGTGTTGGCTCCCAGTCAGGGAGCTTCCAAGTGTTAGAGTAACTTCTATAATCTCAGACACTGTCCTACATGAGGATGAACCCATACATAGGACAACAGCTCATGGGGTGGGTCACATTATCATAATTTCAGCCCAGTTTCAGAGAGTATAAGTCACCAAGAAGGTCATGATGGTGAGAAAATATGAGTGAAAAGCATTGAAGAGCCTTCAGCCAGGCTTCAGATTTTGTTAACATCAGAACATTTATCCACAGAGATAAATCCTATGAATGTAGTGACCATGGGTGATCTTTCAAACCAGAGTTAAATGTTGTTTGGTACAGTTGAATACATAGTGAAGGGAAGCCACAGTAATGTAGTCAATGCTGAAAAGCCTTTAGGAACAAGTCAAACATGAATGATCATCACGAATTTTAATCTGAAAAGAAACTGTTGAATATCCAAAATGTGATAAAATACTTTCCTCTGTTCTTATCCCATGCATGGTCCTCCAGCCTCAAGTGATTCTTTGGATCCTTCCTCACATGCCTTTGACAAGGGGATTGCATGCCCCTCATCTCCTCAAGGGAAGGAGAAAGATTTTCCCAAGCCAAGGACTCACACATACTATAAATTCTTCTCTAATTCTTTCTAGTCTCTAAGTAAATTTGGCCTGAAAAAGAATGGAATGATTAATCATTAGTGTGACTAGTCAGTTGTCCCCATGTAAGCCCTACAGGATTGTGTTCAGAACTCCTTGGTAGCTCTCTGTAGAATATGGGGATACTTGGACAATATGTATGAGGGGTGTATGACTTGCTCAGACAGAGTCAGGCTCCAAAGGGACTTTTTAGTAAAAGACAAAATTCAATTCAACAGCTACCTGCTTCAATAGACACTGGTGAATCAGATATGGCATGAATGCCAGCATGGGTATATGAAACTCAACAGTATCACCCACCTTGATGTTTTGACACTAAGGTCCCATAACTTAGACACAATCCCAAAGAAAGAGATGAGGTAAACTCCATACTGCTAGAAACTGAGTTTCAACCACTCAATAGATTGGGAACTTGACTTGGAATTTAAGTTGAGTTAGAAAGAAAAAGAAAACTTTCCTGCATACCTGAATTTGTCAGATAATATCCATACCTGATGAAGAACCAGTAGCCAAAGGTATATGATAAATGCTGAGTATTCCAAACAAATTTATTTTAGAAGTTGGGGCACATGACTCTTTCTAGTTGAAAACCACAATGGTTTTATCTCAAGGCAAAAGTGACATTATGTGAGAAGTGACCTCTGGCACTTTGATGGGCACCATACATAAAGGGAACTGGGTATTTGAGGAGCAAAAAGGGGGGACTTCTAACATTCAACATTCTTCTCTCTGCAGAATGCAGCCTGCCATTTATGATGTGATTTTACATCATTTCTGCTCCCCCTCCTCTTCATCCTCCTACTCACCATGCTTCCCACCCTGTTCCCATCATTCTTATTTCAAACACTTTTCTTTTTTTCTAGCTAGTTCCTCTACTCCCTCCTTCCTCTTCTTCTTTCTTCTCTTTGATTATTTTCCTTTCTTCATCTACTCCTTAACCTCTCTACCCCTCCCTATCACATACTTTTATTTTTAAAAAATATATTTTATTGATTTTTTTTACAGAGAGGAAAGGAGAGGGATAGAGTTAGAAACATCAATGAGAGGGAAACATCAATCAGCTGCCTCCTGCACACCTCTTACTAGGGATGTGCCCACAGCCAAGGTACATGCCCTTGACAGGAATCAAACTTGGGACCTTTCAGTCCGCAGGCCGACGCTCTATCTACTGAGCCAAACCAGTTAGGGCCCTATCACATACTTATATCCTATATCTCATCTCCTTTCTTCGTTCTACTTTCTTATTCTCTTTTCTCATACTTTTTTCATTTCAATTTAGCACCTATTCTTTCTCCACTATCTATTCCCCCTTATCTTATAATTCATTTACTTGCAACTGCTATTTTCATTCATTTTTTCTTGTACTAGTATCTCCATTTTCTTCTTTCCTCCTTCCCTCTATTTCTCTTCATCCCCTCTTTTTTTCACTTTTCTCTCTGCATTTCTCCTTCTTTTCATGCTTTCTCTAACAACAAGATGGCAAAAAGAGAGAGAATAGAATGGAATCAAAGTATGCTTAAGATGGTAGAATCAACAGAAAGAGAAGATGAATTGTATTTAGGAATAAGGCAGAGGGAGACATTATGAATAATTGTAAGCAAAATAGGAAGAGAAAGGAACTACTAAATATTATGCTAAAAAAGACTATCTATAAAAAGGAATAAACATTTTAAATGATGAAATTGTAAAGTCATTTTAGGAAAAAGAAAGAATATTACTTATTGAGATTATGACCCAATAGTATAATTGATGTTTCATCAAATCATTTAAGATAACAAAATAAGTGCTATATATAGTAAAAGAAGTGATCAAATTAGTTACTTTTCTTATAGTATGATTATACATTAGAAATCCCAATATATTTTTTATAAAGCACTGAAATTGAGAACTAAGTAGCAAGAAAGAGTAAATGGCATAAATGTACTTTCCCCTTTTTATCCCTGGCAATATACATAAACCAAACTTGAGAAAAAACCTGAAAGATGGAGTAAGATGGCATACTGTCTAGGGAACTTGGGCCCCAAGGAACAACATGATGGTGACTTCCCTGGGTTTTCTTTTTACCATATATATCTCAGGCCAGATGCTAGAGAAGCTGGAAAACTGACAACACCAAAGTACAGAAACAAAAAAGGGCCCCAACATAAGTCTACTCTCTATATATCCAAAATATAAAGAGAGCATAGCATGACCAAAAGAAAAAAAAAAGTAGACAATAACTGCTTTACTCAAGCTAAATACCAGAGGGAAAACTATGTCCCCATTTCTGCCAGCAAAAGCCAACCAGAGACCCTATACTTCTATCCTTGCCAGTCTTAATGAGTTCTCCAATCCCTTGACAGAGTGTCAGAGAAGGGCAAATGGGAAGTGGGAACAGCTCACTGCTCATGGTGTTATAGACCATCTAGGGAGCCTGGATTTATACTTCTAATGGATGATAAATGGGATGCTCCTCTCCCTAATCAATGGGGTGATGTGAAAAGAAGGCCTAGTGAAGAGTAAGAACTTTTATCACCACTCAGACCAACAATGACACCCATTCATTATGTAATTAGGCACCCAGATCTCTCCTAGTCAGCTTACATGGAGTTGGAAATCTCACCTAGCCCTCAGTAAAAAGGATTCCCTCCATCCCAAGTGTCAGTGGAGGCTGAATGAAAATGTGAACCTCCACCCACATGTGATAAAACAGAAGATTTAAATAGGATCCAGATCTTCATAATAGAATAAGTAAAATATCCAAATTTAATTGAAAAACATTTATTATATCAAGAACTATGGTAATCACAACTTGAATGAAAAAGACAGTCAACACACACCAACACCAAGATGACACAGATATTATAGTCATCTAACAAGGGTTTTTAAATGGCAATCATAAAATTGTTTGTTTGTTTTTTTAAATATATTTTATTGATTTTTTACAGAGAGGAAGGGAGAGAGATAGCGAGTTAGAAACATCGATGAGAGAGAACCATCGATCAGCTGCCTCCTGCACATCTCCTACTGGGGATATGCCCGCAACCCAGGTACATGCCTTTGACCGGAATCGAACCTGGGACCTTTCAGTCCGCAGGCTGACGCTCTATCCACTGAGCCAAACCGGTTTCGGCCATAAAATTGTTTTAATGAGCAATTATAAGCATTCTTAGAACAAATGAAAAAATAGAAAGTCTCAGCAAAGAAATAGAAAAATCTCCAAAAATAGAAGACATAAAGAAGAATTAAAAAGAAATTTAAGAAATGAAAAATCCAATAAGTGAAATTCAAAAAGCACCTCAGTAGATAAGCACAAGAGCTGAATAAGATGACAGAAGAATACATCAGTGAAATTGATGATAGAACAATAGAAATTACCCAATCTGACCAAAATAGAAATTTATAGGCTGACAAAAATGAACAGCCTTGGAGACTCAGACTATTATGAAAGATTTAACATAGGGGTCATCACAGTCACAGGAGAAGGACTGAAAAAGAAGCTGAATATTTCCCATAGATCCAAGAAGCCAAACAAACTTCAAATAAGATAGTCAAAGAAATTCACACCAAGAGAAAACTTCTGAAAGCTAAAGATAGAAATAAAAAAATCTTGAAAGCCACCAGAGACAAATGACACTTTTACCTATAGAACACCAAACCAATGACAATAGATTTCTCATTAGAAATCATGGAGACCATGACATTTTTCAAGTGCTGCAAGGAAAGACCTGTCAAACTGGAATTATATACCCAGTGGAAATATTCTTCAGTAATGATGAGGAAATTAAGACATTTTCAGAAGAAGGAAAACTGAAAGAATATGTCACCAGCCTACCTATCCTAAAAGAATGTCTCAAGGAAGTTCTAGAAAAAAGGAAGGAAATGATTTTTAAAAAGAATCTTGAACCATTAGTAAGGAAAAAAAACAAAAAAGAGTAAAATATAGATAAACATAATATTTTCTTTTTCCTCTTGAGTTATCTACATTATGTTTTATGATTAAAGCAGCAATTATAGCACTGTCTGCAGTTCCCAATGTATGTAGAGGAAATATTGAAGACAATGATATATATATAATACATAATTTAATATAAATTATATTCTAAATTAGGGTAAAAACATGTAAGCAGAGTTGAGGTTTTTCTATACTTAACTAAACTGGTATTATGTTGACTCAAGTGGACTGTTACATGTTACCTATAATAATGTGATACCAATACCAACCACTATAAAAGTTCATGCAAAGGTATATACTCAAAAACATTATAGGTAAATCAAAATAGAATTTATAATCCATCTGGGCTGCTACAACAAAATATCACAGACAGCATAGCTTATTAATAACAGAAGTTTATTTCTCATAGTTCTGGAAAATGGAAAAATTTAAGATCAAAACAGTGCTGTGGTGACATTTGGTGAGGTTCCTCTTCCTGGCTCATAGCTGGCATCTTCTCACATGGTGAAAGGGGCCAGATATTCCTCTGAAGCCTCTTTTATAAGGCACTAATTCCATTCATGAGGGTTCCATCCTCATGACATAAGCACCTCCAAAATCCCACCTCCTAATACTATCATTTATGGGGGTTAGGAAAGTTTCTAAAAATTATTTAAAGTAGTAGAATTAAGAAACTAATTTGCTAAGAAAAACTAGCCCAGCTGTGTTTCAAGTATCAGCCAGTTGGATCCCATTAGTGCCACCCACTAAACACTGGATAGGGGATGCTGCCCTTGGCCTTGCTTCCAATGCTGTTCCTAGATACTGGATTTTCTAGTGGCTCATGCTCCTACCCCACCACAGATATGGCATTGAATTCCATCTTTACATCTTTGAATCATTCCTTTCTGACCAAGTGTTAGGTTGGAATTATAACTGTTTGTACAATAAAAGAGTTGACTCAGCAGTCCTGGGGTGTTCAAATCCTGTGCATTACACAAAAACATGTGCACATCCAAAAGAAAAGTCTGGCCCTTGACAAAGTCCTAGGAGATAACCTCTAAACCTTGGACCATCCTACCTGATTCAAGTGTCTTTGTTCACCTGGGGCTTTAGACCACACCAGACAGTTTATGTCAACAATGTGATTTATAATGGGGCCTTGGACCTTGCAGTATTAGTTTGATCTCTGCATAGGCTGGAGACTGAGTAACTAAGGTCAGCTATGCAGGTGCTCCATTCCTATGTGACTGACCCCTAGTAGAATCCTGGGTACCAAGGCTCAGGTGAGTTTCCCTGGTTATCACACATCTTGTTGGGAGATTTAAACACTGACCATACAACTCCACTGAGAGAGGACAACTGGAAGCTCATGCCTGGTCTTGTCCTGAACTACACCTTATGTGCCTTTGATGATTTAAATCAGAATCCTTTTCCTTTAATAAACCATAGCCATGAATATAAAACCATTTTCTGAGTTCTCTGAGTCCTAGCAAATCACTGAAACCAGGGGTGGTCTTCAGGACCCTGCCATACTGGTAAATCCTATATCATATTCTCTTAACTGCAAAGGGAATGTGAAAAATGTGAATAACAGGCCTTTGTGGTTTTTGCAGTTAGAACTATTATGTAATAGAATATACACAACATATTACTTTACTAAAATGTGAAAACAATGGAAGTACATCTAGCCCTAACAACTTTTCAATAAGCATCTGTAGGACTGTATAAAGAAGTCCTGCCCTAACCCGTTTGGCTCAGTGGATAGAGCATCGGCCTGCGGACTGAATGGTCCCAGGTTCAATTCCGGTCAAGGGCATGTACCTTGGTTGCGGGCACATCTCCAATAGGGGGTGTGCAGGAGGCAGCAGATTGATGTTTCTCACTCTCTATCCCTCTCCCTTCCTCTCTGTAAAAAATTAATAAAATATATTTTTTAAAAAAGAAGTCCTAAAAGTCAGTAAAATAAAGACACAAGAAAATAGGTAAAAGATTTACACAGGTACTTTACAAAATAAATTTAATAGGTCCATTAATATAGGAATGTGTTCCACTACTTACTTATCAGAAATGTAAATTAACACCCCAAGGAGATACCAGTGAGACACACAACAGATTGGCAAAGAACTTGGAAAGATTATAATACCAACTGCTGTGGAGTATGTCAATCTTACTCCCAGACATTTGGTGTCATGGGAATAATAAACATTAAGCATCAAAATATAAGGATAGATATACAAATATTTTATCACAATGTTGTTTGTATGTGCCAAAAAATATCCTGAAAATAAAACAAATGGCCATCAGTGGGGAAATGGTTGAATACAATGTGGTACATCCTTATCATGGAATATTATGCAGCAATGTAAAAGAATGAGCCATGGGTAGGCTAGCTTTAACTAAGATAAATCAGGTGCATTAAAGTGCATATAATCTTTTTTTCTCAATCCTTTCACCTTTTTCACCCAGCCCCGCAACCCCCTCTGAAAGTGCATATAATCTTGATTTTCAAAAAACATGACTTTTTGAATATGGAAGGGTATAAAAATGGTTGTTAAAAATGCACATCTGACAGGTGAAAGAAAGGAGTGGGAGGTAATAAGCAAAAGTGCTATTAGCAAATTTATGGCATATATAATATAATCCCATGCATATAAGAATATATACAGGAAGGGGCATAAGAAGGTTTACAGTTGTGAGTACACAAAATGGTTTATTTTTTATTATTTATGAATTCTTGTATTTTTTTCCATACAAATAACTGTAAACCTACTTTGTATGCATGAAGCATTATTTTAAATAATAGCATCAAAATTGTAATAGTTATCTCAAGGTGGTGAGATTGAGAGTGATGTTCACTTAATTTCTAAAATATGTAGATACTGTTTGATTTTTAACGATTAATATGAATTATATGTAAATGAGAAAAAGTAAGTGATCCATCACAGGAAAAAAAAAGTTTATCTGCCTCTCAGATTTTTTGCTTGAGCAATGGGGTGGATGGTGGGGTGTCAGGGCCAGCCTGACAAGGTTGAGCCGGGCTGAGGCAGGGAGGTAGGAATTGAGAAAAGAAAGAAAGACAGGAAAGCGGGGTTGGGAGGACTCCAGCTCTCTTGATGAACTGAAGCGAGTTTATTAGTCATGCAATCTTATTTATACACAACACACTGAATAGGAGGTCTGTCAAGAGGAATGTATTCTTTGTTCCTCTTAATCTCTAAGGGAGAGGCATAGCAGAAGGACAAGTTCTCAGTACAGCATATCTCAGTAAATAGTTACAGACTTCTTGGTAAGCTATGAAAGGCTGTTCTCATTCTACAAATGTTGCTCTCATTCTACTGATAATCGCCATCCAAAAACGTCTGGGAAAACTGTGTGGGTAAGGGTCCCAGCCTTGCTAGCCCCTTCAGGTGCAAGGACATTGCCAGCTTACATCTGGCCCCCAACAGTGGGGTTCATTCATTCATTACACAAATATTTTGGAGCATATAAAATATGCCTTACATCATTCTAGGTCCTGAGGATACAGCAATGAATAAAACAAACAAAAATCCATCTCTCAAAAAGGTTTTTATTCTAAAGGGGATAGAAAGATATGACTAAAGGAGAAATGCACAATATTGGTGTAAAGGAGGATATATACAAAGGAATCAGTTTGTAACCTGTCAATTTTGAAAATACTACCAACCTGAAATTTATATAATGTTATTAACCAATGTTACCCCAATAGATTTATTTTAAAAATAACATACCAAGAGATATTCAATTGGAGAAGTGAGGTTGGCTGTTGGATTATGGATCTAGGATTCATAGGCCAAGTCCAGACTAGAGGCACAGATACGGAAGCAGGTAGCATAGAAAATGGTGTTTCTGACCTCCTTTCCCGAGTCTGATCACGTCCCACTGCAGACACTCTACAGAGGAAGTACTGAGGAAAAACAGGCAGCTGACAGGGGACGTTGCTATGCAACAGATGAGGAAAGTCATCCAGCCAGGCAGAACTGATGCTGGCCCTTGGGGACCAAATGCTGTGGTCTTTCCTGGCATTAGCTTCCTTTCCTATGCAGACTCCTGAAAGGAGCTGATGCCAGAACAAATGTGAAATGGACAGAGATCTGCCTTGGATTTCAGAGTGTATCAGTTCAGTTTGGGTCACCTCACATGTCTGTATCCTTCTCTGCCTTGGCTAGCCTCTCCAGTCATCCTGGAAGGACAGCAGCATGTGTGTCCTTGTCCATGGTTAGGACCCCAGCAAAGTGCTCCTTGCACTTCCCATTTTGCATATTGGGATGCCAGATTCAGACACATGGAGTGACCCGAGTGGGCTCACACTGCTAGTGACAGGCTGGCCGGCACTTCATCCCAGCAATGGAGGCCCAGCCCTGGAAGGAACCAGGGCAAACATTTGCTCTGAATCGGGGCTTGCCATGGCTCAGACACACAAGTGCCTGATTGTCCTGGCCGCTCCAGTGGGCACCAGGAAGGCCTCAGGGGCAGCGTGTTTGTGCCACTCAGGAAAAGGCCTGACCGTGGGAGTAGATCCTAAAGACCCATAGTAGTATCATCCCGTGCCCCACACACTAGCTCCCTACCTTTTCCACAATGAGTATCTCACCTCTATCCCTCCCCTGCTATCGGGTTGCATGAATTGGCATAACCTTGTCTAGCACCACTTAAATCACTATTAAGGAGGTCTCTGTGGGGCATCTGTAATTGCAACAAGCGCTAGGCGCCTGCAAACTCATCTACATCAAGGTCCAGGAAAAGGAATGGCCAGAGAGGAAACACTATTGGAGATAGAAAAAGTCTGCTATAAGATAGACTCAGGTGGAGTAGGCAGGGGTGGGACTGGGGTCCTTTACCTGTGTCCTTTTGCCTGCAGAGTCTGACCTTAGGTCTCAGAGAATACAAACCTTGCTTGTTTGCGGCAGATATTGACAGGCGGTGGAGGTGGGTGTGGAGCTGGTGCTGAAACTGAAGAGGGGAGCGGGGTGCCTCAGTTTTTAGGCCAGCATTAGTGGAATGTGTGTTTTTGGAGTCAGGAAGACCCAGGCCCACATTTTGCATTTTCTGTTTACTAGCTCATGCATGCAACGTGTCGGTGCGTCTTGATCTGTAAAATGGGGACCTTCACTTCCCAGGGCTGCTGTGAGAGGAAAACAAGCCCCAGTATAGATCATACTGTGATGTAGAAGCTGCGCCCTTCACACACATGGTAAGTCCATGCCTGGGGCTGCACAAAAGGCAGGAAAGAAGCTGATGATATTCACAAGTCTGGGAGCAGTTAAAGCGGGGGCTGGGGGGGTCGGGGGTGGTGGTCATACAGAGTCACGTGGAGACCATAGACTTTTTCTCCTTCCAATAGTGTATGATCTCTGGATATTTCTTTTCTTGTGTCACAAAGCCTAGCACTTGTTGCAATTAGAGACCCCATACAGAGACCTCCTTAACAGTAACTTTTACGTGGTGCTAGGCAAGGGGGTGGAGATGCATGCGACCTGACAGGAGGAGCCCAACGAAGGGAGGGATAGAACCCAGACGCATTGCGGAAAGGATAGGGGGCCAGTGTGTAGGGCAAAGGGTGGGACTTAGAGGCACGGAGCGTCTGTTTTGGGGAGGGGATATAGCGGTAGGGGAGGGGCCATTGTATACTGTAGACTGGTTGGTGGTGGCTTGGTGTGTTGGCAAAGGGGCGGGACTGCCTCCCGCTGCACATGCGCATAATGGTGTTCAGAACGAGGCTTTTGTTGGGAAAGCGGGCGGGACTCTTATTTGGTCTGTCAGCTCTTGCGCATGCGCTGAACCTTGTGAGGCGGTGGGTGGTATATTAGGAAAAGAGGCGGGGTCGTCCTATCTGCCGCGCTGGCATTTTCTCCTGGACAAGGAGAGGGTGCGGTTGCAGAGAACCGATCCCTGCAATCCCGATTCTCTGAGTCGTGAAGAAGGGAGGCCACGAGGGGGTTAGGGTTGGGGCCTGAGGCAAGGTGAGAATTAGCCCCCAGACAGGGCATTTGCCCCCTGGTGCGGGCCCCCCATTTTCATCCCGATCCCTTTACCCTGGATTCTGATCCCTGTTCCACTCCCCAAACCCTGATTCACACCCCTCACCTGATCTTCCCGTATTCAGAACCCCTGTTCTCTCTCTGACTCCTTCGCATCGTTCAAAATCTCTGCAGATTTCTGGTCCTCAATCTCTACTGTTAACACGATTCTTCTCATTGGAAACCTACATTCAGTTTCCCAAATGCGGCTTCCAAACCCAATCCCTGTAGATTCAAACTTCTTAACTGCTTTCCAAACCCTGATGTGAAGCTTCGCTCCTTCAGTAGCTTCTCGGGATTCAGAACTTCCTTCTGGACACTTTACTTTTCCCACATTGATCCAGCCCGTTCCCCTAACATTCAGCAGCTCATCCGTCCCCACAATCAAATCCCAAACACCCCATCCCCAAATTTGGTTTCTCTTATTTGCCCTCCATAGTATAACGTCCGGCTCCTCCCCAACACTCCCCAGGCTCTGCTCTTGCCAGAGGGACTGGAGCCATGGCTCAGAAAATGGACTGTGGTGCGGGCCTCCTCGGCTTCCAGGTGAGATATCTAACTCCTACGCCCCTCCCCATTTCCCCAGCAGTTACCCCTGGGCCGCTTTGAACACCCAAAGTCAAGGATCCGATTTGCCCTCTAGGTGCTTAGACTCCCTTGTCTTTAAATTCTCAGGGTTTATCGAGGGGGGGGAGGGGCATCCCTTTTCAGCCATCAGTCCCTGCCCAGAGAAAGGGGAGACCCTGTTAGTAGTCAGGGCAATGTGCCCAGAGAATGCGGGTTGGATAAGGAGCCTTTTTTCCCCCATAGTCCTGACGTTTGTAGAGCATTCTGCCGCTCCCTCCCCCAACCATCCACCTCCACATTCCCTTTCTTCTGCATTCCCCACTCCCTGCGAACCTCCTCCCCCCTCCACTAATTCTTCTAAACTCCTCATAAGGGTACCAAAACCCTGGTCTAGAGTTCTTAAGGCATGTCGCACTGCTTTGCTCTAATCTCACTGATTGATAAGCCCTCAGTTCCAAGTCACCCCTCTCCTCTTCCTACCCCACCCCTCTTTAGCCCCTACCCTGCAGTCCCTACCAGACATTGTTACCACTGTGCGTTCCTCCCCAGCAGTCTAGGTCTCTCCCTCAGCCCTCCTCTTTTTGCATCAGCCACCTTCCAGCACGTCCCCTGCACTGCTCCCTCTACCCCTCCACTAGCGTTGGAGCCCCAGAGATTTTAACCCCCACTCCTGTGTTTTCAGGCTGAGGCCTCTATAGAAGACAGCACCTTGCTTATGCAGACCCTGATGGAGGCCATCCAGATCTCAGAGACTCCACCTACCAACCAGGCTCCTGCAGCTGCCTTCGGGCAGAATTCTTGTCCTCAGAGTTCACAGCCCCCAACAACGGCTGATTATCAGGTTTCAGCAGCTGCAGCTAGGCCTAGAGCAGCCTTTAGGGCCCAGAATGCTACCACAAAAGGCCCAAATGCTGCCTATGATTTCTCTCAGGCTCTTCATGCCAAAGAGACGTCACCTAAGTCAGCCTTTGTGACCCAGAATGCCACCCCAAATAGCCCAAATACTGCCTATGATTTTTCCCAAGCAGCAACCAAAGAGTTAACTGCCAACAAATCTGAGATCACCTTTAAGGCCCAAAATGCCACTACTAAGGTGGGCCCAAATGCCACTTACAATTTCTCTCAGTCTCTCAAGGCCAGTGAAATGTCAAACACTCGGCCTAAGACAGCCTTCAAGGCTTGGAATCATATCACTAAGGCCTCAACAGCTGATACCCAGACTCAGAATGTTAACCAAACCAAGATGGCTACTTCCAAGGCTGACATAGAGGCCAAGCCAGTTATCTCTGTATCTGGTGGTGCAGCTGCACAGACATCAGCAGATGGTTCCCAGGCTCAGAATCTGGAGTCCAGGACTATAATCCGGGGCAAGAGGACCCGAAAGGTGAGATCCCTGCTAGCTCCACTTTGCTTTGGGTTCTCTCCTTTCTTCTCTGAGGTTATTTGTTCTAAAACAGAAATAAATATATAGATAGAGACAATCCTATATCTATATGTCTGCCTGTATTCAGCTATATTATAGGGGATGATAAGGTGAATATGGTAATTCCTGCCCCCTGAGTGTCCACAGACTGATTGGGAGATGAGACTTGAATATATATATATATATATATATATATATATATATATATATATATATATATATTCTGTTTACATTTTGATAGTAGCCACCATGAGTTAGGCCTTGAGCTAGGCACATTCACACAGGTTATCTCATTCATTAAATCTTCAAGGTATCTCATACCAGTTAGGGGTCATAGTCTCAGTTTTACAGAGAAGGAAACTAAGTCCCAGAGAGGTGAAGTGACTTGAGTGATCTGTCCAGGGTGGTACAAGCAAAGCCAGTGGTGGACATAGGAATAGGAGCAGCTTCAGGCCCCACCCTTGGGTTGATCCTGGCCTGATTCAAAGATGAAACTTCTACATGGAAGACAGTGAAAAACAAGCCCAGGTCTCAGGGTGACCATTGGCTAGTGGGTCAGGCTGTCACTACAGGTGAGGGTTTTAGGGGGTCTTCCTGGAATAGTTAGGGTGAGGACACAGAAACAACTGGTAACCCTAGACCTTCATTCTCTCTGATGATGCAGATAAATAACTTGAACGTGGAAGAGAACAGAAGTGGGGATCAAAGGCGGGCCCCACTGCCTGCAGGGACCTGGAGGTCTGCACCGATTCCAGTTACCACTCAGAACCCACCCTGCGTACCCCCCAATGTGCTCTGGCAGACCCCACTGGCCTGGCAGAACCCATCAGGCTGGCAAAACCAGCCAGTCAGGCAAATCCCACCAGCACGTCAGAACCCCCCAGCCAGGCAGACCCCGCTAGCCTGGCAAAACCCAGTTGCTTGGCAGAATCCAGTGATCTGGCAGAGCCCAGTGATCTGGCAGAGCCCAGTGATCTGGCCAAATCCCATTGTCTGGCCTGGTCCAGTTGTCTGGCCAAACCCATTGGCCTGGCAGAATCCACCTGGATGGCAAGCCCCACCTGGATGGCAGAACCCACCTGGATGGCAGGGTCCTCCAGATTGGCAAGGCCATCCTGACTGGCCGCTACCACACAACTGGCCACTGCCACCCGATTGGCCACTTCCTACAGAATGGCAGCTCCCACATGAGTGGATCCCCACCAATTGGCCAGTTCCACCTGAACGTCAGAACCTACGACCCTCATCAAACCTGCGTCCCTCTCCTAACCCACGTGCCCCACAGAACATGGGTGCTTCACAGCCCCGAGATGTGGCCCTTCTTCAGGAAAGAGTAAGCACTATAACTCCCCAGTTACATCTCTCCTCTCTTGCTCTTTTCTTTGTCATCCTTCCACCTATAACAACCAGGTCTTCTGTAAATATAACGAAAAACTTTCCTTTTCCCTTCCCAGGCGAATAAGTTGGTCAAGTACTTGATGCTTAAAGATTATACAAAGGTGCCCATCAAGCGCTCAGGTAGGCATCCAGTGCCCTCTCCCAGGGCTCTGCCCTTCCCCTCACCCCATGCTCTGTGGACATCCCTTTGTTTATATAAAAGTCCCCTTCCTTTCAGTCCCCTCCTTCCATGGCTAATTCTTCCTTTTCCACCCTTGAGGACCCTGTGTTCTCAGCAAAGCTAGCAAAGGGGTTGCGGCTCTGTGGCCCCTACTCAGCCCAGGTGCTCCCTTCTCTCTCCTACAGAAATGCTGAGGGATATCATCCGTGAATACACTGATGTTTATCCAGAAATCATTGAACGTGCATGCTTTGTCTTGGAGAAGGTGAGAAGGCAGCTTCTAAGGGACAGGAATGACGGGAAAGTCTTGGTTTCAAAGATTCATGGAATTCCTCCTGGGGTTTTAGGACAAGTCTCACAGGAAGGTGAGCGACTGAGATGGGTAGCATATGCTAGATTTTGTAATTTCATAGTCTGTTTTCTTTTCCCTATAGAAATTTGGGATTCAATTGAAGGAAATTGACAAGGAAGAACACCTGTATATTCTCATCAGTACACCTGAGTCCCTGGCTGGCATACTGGGAACGTAAGATGGGAAGGGAAGTGAAGCACTGCCTTTCAGTGGTGCTTTTTTCTCTGGGACTGGGTCACCGTCTCAGATTCAGGCTCACATAGCAGGTCATGGTCAGAGCTGGAGTATAATTATCCCCTAGCTGAGGAATATTGGAGAAACTAGATGCTGCCTGGAGTGTCTCATGCAAATGGCTGCTGAAAGCATCATCTTTTTGTACTCTCTTAGGACCAAAGACACACCCAAGCTGGGTCTCCTCTTAGTGATTTTGGGTGTTATCTTCATGAATGGCAACCGTGCCAGTGAAGGTGAGTGGCTAGACCTGCAGCTGGGGGTTGGTTACAGCCATACTTCCATGCTCATTTTCCATCCCTTGTCTCCCCTTGCCTCCCATTGCAGCTGTCCTCTGGGAGGCACTACGCAAGATGGGACTGCGTCCTGGGTATGACTGGGCTCTCATCTCTTGCCTGCTTATACAGTCCTTTGACAACAGAGGATGGCCCCAGGATTGCATCAGCCACTGGTGTTCTATGGGGTTTGGGGAGGTATAGAGCCCAACAATGTGACTTGGGTGGATGAGGAACTAGTCCTGAACTCTCTGCTTCTTTTCATCTCTGACCTCTGTGCTGGAAAGTTCTTTTCATTTTTGGAGGCAATGTCATAGTCTCTGATTATAGGTTCCTTTTTTAACTATCAGGGTGAGACATCCCCTCCTTGGAGATCTGAGGAAACTTCTCACTTATGAGTTTGTAAAGCAAAAGTAAGTAGTGCCTAAGGGGCTTTGTCTGGTCCTCATGAGTTCTGTGTGCTGGTCAGCTTCAGAAAGTTCTTCCCATGCTCATTTCTTACACTAACTATACATACATATGTGTGTGTGTATGTGTGTGTGTGTGTACACATATGTGTACAGAAACACATATGCACTCAGAAGTATTTATTGAGTATACTCTTATAAGTGATGTCCCCACAGTAGACATCTCCAAGGTTGGGCCTGGTTGAGGCTTTTGCACTGCAGTATAATCATTAAAATGTCCTATCTGTGCCTCACTGACAAGATTACAAGAATCTCGTGCTAGAGCTGTGACAGAGGGGGTGAGATTAAGTGTTGTCCTTTCTATGACCCTACAGAAGTCTCCCCTGCAGCTCTAGGTAACTATTCAGTGTAGCAGCACTGACACGAAATTTAAAGGCCTGAGTAGTAGAGGGTAAATACTTTGTGTTTAAGAATGAATCTTGAAGGAGTTGGTACCTAAAATCTGGGGTTTCAAAATCTAGACTTAGTATGCATTAATGGGTTCCATTCTACCTTGATAGAAACAAAGACCTTTTACTCTTTCTAAGGTACCTGGACTATAGACGAGTGCCCAACAGCAACCCTCCTGAGTATGAGTTCCTCTGGGGCCTCCGTTCCTACCATGAGACTAGCAAAATGAAAGTGCTGAGATTCATTGCAGAGGTAATAGAGGAACTGCTCCAAACTTGATAGGTCATGGGGTGAGATGTGACTGACTAGGAATAAATGGTCCAGAGCAGGAATGAGATCTTAAGTATTGAACATGGTAGGTGAATGCTGGTGGCATTTGTTGTTATTAAGCAAACAGTAGAACAAACTAGGGCACTAAATATATAGTTATTGCTTCATACATATTAACTAATATTATTATGGGTTTTGTTTTATTTTCTATTTCTCACCTCAGGTTCAAAAAAGAGACCCTCGCGATTGGACTGCACAGTTTATGGAGGCTGCAGATGAGGCCTTGGATGCTCTGGATGCTGCTGCAGCTGAGGCCGAAGCCCGGGCTGAGGCGAGAACCCGCATGGGGATTGGAGATGAGGCTGTTTCTGGGCCTTGGAGCTGGGATGACATTGAGTTTGAGCTACTGACCTGGGATGAGGAAGGAGATTTTGGAGATCCTTGGTCCAGAATCCCATTTACCTTCTGGGCCAGATACCACCAGAATGCCCGTTCCAGATTTCCTCAGACCTTCACTGGCCCCATTATTGGCTCTGGTGGTACAGCCAGTGCCAACTTTGCTGCCAACTTTGGTGCCATTGGTTTCTTCTGGGTTGAGTGAGATGTTGGGTAGGTACTTCACTTTGGATTGGGCAGCTAGGGTCATTGGGAGATGTAGGGTTCATGGGAATGTATTTATGTGCACAAGCTGGGAGTCATAGTAAACCCATGGTGGGGAGATGAGAGAAGTATGGGGAAGCACTGTTTGGTATTTACATTCCTTACTATTTGATATATAGATCATTGATGTTAAATTTTTTTTCTTTCTTATGTTCACAGATATTGCTGATTGGTTGCAATAGTCTTTCCCCTGAGTGAGGCTGAAGCCTCACATTCCTTTTAAACACAGCTATCTAGAGAGCCACATCGTATTGACTGAAAGTGGCATGCAAGATAAATTTATTTGCTGTTCCTTTTCTATTGCCCTCCCCACCTTGTGTGCTTTCAAGTTTTGGTATCAGAAATAAACGTTGAAACTGCAAAGTGAATTATATGTGCTCCCTTTGTCCCCCTGTGTTTAAGGAGAGATCAACATATTTATATGGGAGGCTCAGGGCCTCACTTCTAGCCTAAAGGGCATATTAGCTTTTAAGAGGTTAGAATGTGGATACATTGGCTAATGGATTGGGAAACAAAGGCGGGATTGATGACTTGAGTGTTACTGAGGTCCAAAAACTAGTATGGTTTATTTAATAAATGTCACTTAAGTGATTCATATGTGAAAGATATGCTGCTAGGTATCCCAGGGTGATATTGAGAGAGATGACATAATGAGAAAAGGTGTGAATGGTCAGCCAGTTACATTTGATATAGGAGGTAAGATTCCAGGTAATGACAAGGTGCAGAGAGTAGGAGGTTGAAAAGGAGAAAAGATAACTCTTTTCAGAGATGATGTTCTCAGGACTCCATGGTGGTGGTTGTATTATCCATGTGGGAAATGAAATAACTTCAAGACGGGGGCAGGAGTAGAAGCAGAGAACACTGAACCAGGCATCAAAATCTCGTGTGAGAAGGAAGATCTTATAGCCCTAGCCACATTGCCCATAAAAGGATGGGCCCATAGGCCCCTCTCCTTGCCTCTGGAAATGCTACATAGGAGCCTGTTCCTCTAGAAAGGCCTTACAAGCCTCATTCCCACAGGACCAGGACTGCATCTCAGAGACAAGGTCGAATGGACAGTGGAGGTCTCACAATGGCCTCTTCTCCCCTTCTGCAGGGATAAAGGAACCTTATTGATTAGAGAGCAAGAATTGAACAAGTAAGACAAAGCTCCATGCAGAGCTAGACAGCCTTTTGGCTGTGACTATAACAAGGACATGGCTTGAGTTGTTGAGGTCTGCTAAAAGCAGAGCTATCTGAGGATGAAGTTGGGCCTAGACCGTAATTTCCTGAGAGGCTTGGTGATACCTAAGCTACGGGCAAGGGCAGAAGCAGGAGTTCATTGCCCAGAAGAAAGCAAGAGCAAAGGCAATTTAGTCTGGAAAAGGTTCAGTAGTGGGCAATTATGGTGTCCAGGGCTTCCTCAGGTTCTTGGTAATGTCTACATTCTGAAAGAAGAAAGTCCAGGATTACCAAGAAGGAGACAGCAGTGTGGAGCCCTAGCCCATCCTATCGGTTGTCCTCACTACCAGGCTCCCCTCCTTCAGCCAGGCCTGCATCCTGGTCCTTTTCTCAGGAGAGCCTGGAGGAGTCTGGTCTGAGGCCTTTTTGGGAGGGGCTGCCCTAGCCCTGCATATCCATGCTGCCTCCAAATCTGGGCGGAGGTTCCAGCATTTCTAGGTGCTGGTTATTCTATTTGATGGTTCAAAACACCCAAGGTCTGTGGCACTGGGGTGGCCCTTTGGGTGGGGAGGGTGCTTTCACCATGTGCCTGCATAGGTCACAGAGGCCCTCACCTACCTCAGGCTTCTCTTGGTGTGTGTTTACGGCCTCCAGATTCAGGTAGATGGACTCCACTTTGCATCCTCAAAAAGAAAAACCCATCCATTGCCGGAAGCCGGTCCATCCTTGGTGCTTGACACAGTCGCTGCAGGAAAGAAATATCTGCACAGCATATGTTTCAAGGGACCTGGCATAATATAGCATATTGTTCTTAATATGTTTGCTCCCCTTAGTGCTATGTGTTTTAACCAAGGTCACCTCTCCGAGAAAGGTTGTTTCCCCAGGTAGGGATTTTTCCCTGAAGTTAGGGAGGGGATAAAACCCCTTAACTAAGTGCCAGGCGGGTAATCACTTTAACTACAAACAGTCATGCTTAAGCTACATAATCTTTACTCCCTGGAATGGAGATAAGAACTGCCCTAACCTTTGCAATAGAAATTGACAGGATTAAAATCAACTGGTATAAATACAGATGTAACAAGGCAATAAACACCAGAACTTGGCTGGAGATCCTAACCAGAACTTGGCTGGAGATCCTAAACAGAACCTGGCTGGAGATCCTGGATAGAACCAGGCAAGAGAACCCAACTATGCTGATCAACTGAACGCTGCCTCTGTGTCCTTCCTTCTTCGCCAACTCCGTCCACACCTTTGGGGACCCCTGGACCTGCTGGGGCTGGACCCCAGCAATCCATAAAACCCCAATGAAAGAATAAGTCTTTCCTGAGGTGTCATTCTTCAACGTGCCAATCACCACCCACACCCCCAGCTCCATGCTGTGTGTAGTCGTGACTTCCCGGTAGGGAGGGAACTTAGACCAGCTTTGTGATGTGTGGGGAAGACACCAGGCCTAAGAGGCCACCAAAGAGACATCCTCCCAGCTCTTCTAATCGTCTCAGTGGTCTCTGAGCCTCAGTTGCTCAACTGTCAATGGCAAGAAGAAAAGAGATGCGCCCTAACTGGTTTGGCTCAGTGGATAGAGCATCGGCCTGCAGACTGAAGGATCCCAGGTTTGATTCCGGTCAAGGGCATGTACCTTGGCTACAGGCACATCCCCAGTAGGGGGTGTGCAGGAGGCAGCTGATTGATGTTTCTCGCTTATCGATGTTTCTAACTCTCTATCCCTCTCCCTTCCTCTCTATAAAAAAATCAATAAAAATATATTTAATAAAAAAAAAGAGATGATCTCTGGGGATCCCCCAAGTCTTGTGGTCTGTGGGACAGCAATATAATATAAATAATAATGATGGAGCTCTGTGGTCCTCCCAGCTCTGTCAGGTGGTGAAGTGGTGGAGGAGATCTGGGCCACTGTCTTGAGACCATCAGCCCCAGATAAAGTGTAATTAGAGGACAATGGTTATGGAACCTTTAAGGTGTGGAGGTCACAGGGAGTTTTGGGGAGCCTGAAGAAGGAGGAGGATGGTATCATGGGGCTGGGGCTGGCAGAGGAGACCCAATGCCTATGGAAGCCCCCTTAGCTCCATCTCTGGGTTGCACTCTACTCTGGGATTCAGTACACCATTTGTCCTGTTCACAGTCCAGAAATATTTGTCTGTCTCTTCCCTGATCATGAAATTCTGGTGCAATTTGGACAGAAGGCAAAATATGAAGAAGGTCTTTAAGGTAATAGTGTCATATCAATATTAGTGGTTTGATTTTGATTATTGTACTGTTTTCTGTGAGAGAATGTCTTTGTAACTTACTCTCAAAAAACTTTATTCTAAAATTTTTACCATTTTATTATTTTTGTTATTGTTACTTTTCAAAATCAACAGTATAAAAAAGAAGGAAGTTTTGCTCTCAAAAACACATTAACTTTTTTATGTTTTTTAACTTAATTCTTTAATTATAGTTGACATTCAATACTATGTTAGTTTGAGTGTATGACATATTGATTTGATATTTGTATTCCTGATGTGATTACCATAGTAAGCCTAATAACCATGTCACCATGCAAAGTTATTAATATAATATTGAGCATTTTCCCTATGCTGTGTATGACATCCCCATGACTTATTGCTTTTATGACTGGAGGTTTGTACCACTTATTCCCCTTCACCTTTTTCATCAATCCCTCAGACCCCCTCCCCTCTGGCAACCATCAGTTTGTTCTCTGTGTCTATGAATTTGTTTCTGGTTTGTTTGTTTGTTTAGATCCCACATATAAGTGAAATCCTATGGTATTTGTCTTTCTGTCTGACTCATTTCACTTAGCTTAATACTCTCTAGATCTATCCATGTTGTGCTTTCAAAATATTTTTTAAATTGTGTGTGAGGGAGAGAGGGAGAAGAGGGAGGACTTTTTGATATTATTTTTGAAACATTTTGTAAGTCTTACATAAGAATAAAAAGTAAAAATTATTTTTATTTAAACAAATATTCACTAAAGTTCACTAACCCAATATCTACAAACACTTGTTACTATTTAGTGAATAACAAATATTCACTAAAGTTCACTTACCCAACATCTACAAACTCTTGTTACTCAAAAGACTGTGTAACATGCTATAATTATTCTTTATACAAGCAAAAGTGCATTCACTCCTCTCCAAAGAGAAAAATCCTAAAGTCTCATATAACATGCTGCATCGAGATCCAAGTCCAGGGATAATGGTTCATCCTAATTAACAGGGACTTTGAATGAGGACATTTGGAAAAACGGACACAAAACAGATTTTGGGATGTGGTGTATGGACTTCTTGGGACCGTCCAGGAACATGAGTCTCTCAATATAAGGTGTGAACGCTCACCCATAGGCTCTCAGCAATCAAGTGGGCAATATCGCCCACTCAGTGCAGGGCAGTAAGCCTCTTAGCTACCCCTGTGCTTGCTCAGTAGACACCTGTACAAAATGGTCAGGATGGCATGAATAGAGGCTATGTATGGCTTCAGCAACATGATTTCCCTATATAAAGGCTGATATGACTACCCCCACAGATGAATTCCCAACTTGACCACACTATACTGAGTTACTGATATGTAACAATCTCAAGGGTACCAGTCAGGTACCTGGAGGTAAGTTAATTAATTTGGACCCATTATATTTTGGAGGAGTTAGTTGGTTTTATGATTTATCTGGCATAAATGAGTATTCTAGATATGCCTGTAGTACTGTTGGCACCACCATCTGTGATCTTACAGAATGCCTCATTCACAATTGTAAAATTTCATGCAACATCGCTTCTCATCAAGGGACTCGTTTTAAAACTAAGTAAGTGTGGTAATTTGCTTATACCAATGGAATTCACTGGTTTTATCATGCAGTCCATCACTTGGACAAAAAGCTGCTCTTACACAATGAAATAATGACTATGCTGCCAACAGTTAAGCCACCAGTTGAGAGACAACACCTTGTGTGTTAGAGGAGCCATCCTACAATATATGATATATGTTCTGAACTAGCCACCAATATATATGATGCCATGTAGTCAACTAGAATTTCTAGGTGTAAGAACAGAAGAATGGAAGTTGTTCCTAAAGACCTATTCATTAAATGTTTGTTTTTGGTTCCTACAACTTTGTGCTCTACTGGTTTAGAATTTTTAGTACCCAAAGAAAGCATGTTTCTGTCAAGTTACTCAACAATGATTCTATTGATTTGGAAGTTGAGATGGCCACCTGGCAATTTTGGAATCCTCATGCCAATGGACAAATAGGCAAAAATGGAGGCTTTTGTACTGGCTGAGATTATTGATTTCAATTTTCAAAGGGAAGTCGGGTTGCTGCTAAATAATGGGGGGAGGGGGGGACCGAAAGGAACGTTTCTAGAGACCAGGACATCTTCTATGGTGTCTTATCATATTCCAAAGTAGTAAAAATTATTAGATAACTATGGTAACCCCCTACAGGCAAGGCTACCAATTACTCAGACTCCACATAAATAAATGTTTGAATCACTCTTCCATTTTTGTAAAGGCTGTCTGTGTTTTTATGCAACTTGTGATAATAAATGTTCTTTATTTTAGAGAAAAAAAAAGAACCCATATAACTGAGATGCTGACTGGATGAAAGGAAATGTGACATAAAGAGTGAGGAAAGAAAGTTTATATCAACTTTGACTTTGTGACCAGTTTTAGAAATGAAGAATGTAGTAGTTACCCATATTTTATTTTTTGCAACAATATGCATATATTTATACATATTAATATGCCTCTTTTAATTTCTCTCTTTTACCTACTATTTTATATATAGGTGAGTTGTTGTCAGTTGAAAATTTTAATTATTCACCTTACTTCAGAATATTGATACAGCATTTGTATTGAACCAGTGGAAGAATGGATGCCATATGAAGACCCTAAACTTTGATCTGGATGCTATGATTGTTAAACTTGAGATATATCTTTGAGGATCAATGAATGCATTTTTATTTGTATAAAGAATAATCGCATGTTGTCATTTTTCCAAAGTATGTAATGGCAAAAAGTATGTGTAGAAGTTGGACAAATGGACTGTAGTAAATAGCTGTCTTGTTGGTATCTATTCATCTTTCAAAATGGCACTCACTTTCTTTTTAGAATAATACAGTTCACCTATTTTTGTAGTAGATAAAACTGACAATTCTAGGTAGCCTACAAGATCCCCACCCCTGGTGTACATAGACCTTCTCACAATTATTCAATAAAACACTAATCTAGATACTACTGTGAAGTGATTTTCCACATATAATTAGGGCTCCAAATTAGTTGAACTTACAATAGGGAGATCATCCTGATTGGTCTAATTAGGTGAGACATTAGGGAGGAACTGCATTCTTCCTGGCAAGAGATATTTGATGCATGGAAATTCTCTGTTCCTGGATTTAAAGTGAAGGGGGCTGGCTATTTGGCAAAGAATCTGAATGGCTTCTATGAACTAAGTTAGGCCTTCAGCTCATAGCCAGCAAAGAGATGATCACTTGAGACCTACAGCTACAAAGACAGGAGTTATGGCAACAATCTAAATGATCTTGGAAGTGGATTCTTCCTCAGAGGCTCCAGTAAGGAATGTGACCCTGTGAATACCTTAATATCAGGCTTGCCCAAACAGAGAACCCAGTCAAGCTATGCCTGGACTTCTGGCCTACAATTAATTATTGAGATAATAAATTGATGTCTTGGCCACTCAAGTTGTGGTCATTTGTTGTACATTAATATAAAACTAACACATAGTCTTTGTGGGATGACATATCCAGATGCTTTTCTCTCCTTACTGAAATAGAGTAAGCCAAATTCTTCTCCCTATCTTGGTATTGCCAAAGGGCAGGTACGCAATGTACTCTTACTCAATCACTTGCTCTTTTGCGGAACATTGAAACAGGGTGAAAAAAATGGTTTATGTGATTTTATCCCCAGGGCAGCATCCTGATCAGACTGTTCCTGTCTGTGTTTCTATCCTGTTCTCAAGTTACCTTTTCTAGTCTTCCTCCACTTCTGTGAGTCTCTGACATCTTTCTGATAAAATCCATTTATGTACAATCAAAACCAGAAAAATAAAAACAATCCAATTTAAAAAATGGACAAAGGACCTGAATGGACACTTCTTCAAAGAGGACAGTTGGCCAATAGACATGAAAAGATGTTCAATGTCACTAATCATCAGAGAAATTCAAATTAAAATCACAGTGAGATATCATCTCACACCTGTCAGAATGACTGTCATCCATAAATCTGCAAACAAGTGTTGGAGAGGATGTGGAGAAAAGGGAACCCTCGTGCACTGCTGGTGGTAATGCAGATTGGTACAGCCACTGTAGAAAGCAGTATGGAGTTACCTCAAAATATTTTTAAAAAATGGAACTGGTTTATGACCCAACAATTCCACTTCTGGGAATATATCTGAAGAAACCTGAAACACTAATTCAAAAGAATATATGAATCCCTATGCTCATTATTTACAATAGCCAGGATATGGAAACAACCCAAGTGGCCATCAATAGATGA
The DNA here is from genome assembly GCF_014108235.1 of Myotis myotis. Taxonomy (NCBI): domain Eukaryota; kingdom Metazoa; phylum Chordata; class Mammalia; order Chiroptera; family Vespertilionidae; genus Myotis; species Myotis myotis. The sequence goes on from NW_023416346.1 coordinate 8,385,130, forward strand.
GTGGATAAAAATGTGGTGGTTCATATGTACAATGGAATGTTACTTGATTATAAAAAGAATGAAATCTTGCCATTTGCAACAACATGAATGGACCTAGAGGGTATTATGTCAAGTGAAATAAATCAGTCAGAGAAAGACAAATACCATATTTAGCTTATATGTGGAATCTAAAGAACAACATAAATGAATAAACAAAACAGAAACAGACTCATAGATACAGAGAACAGACTGATGGTTGCCAGAGGGAAGGAGAGCTGAGGGACTGGGTGAAAGAGGTGAAGGAATTGAGAAGTACAGATGGATAGTTATAAAATAGTCATGGGGATCTAAAATACAGTACAGGAAATATAGTCAATAATCTATATATATATAAGGCTAATATGCAAAGTGTCCCCATGGGAGTTTGACTGGGAGACTGGGAGTTCTATCGCTCACTATGACATGCAATGACCACCAGAAGGCGGCATGGAATGAAGGAAGGCCCTGGCCGGCAACCGGAAGGCCTAGGGACACTACCCATGCACGAATTTTGGGCACTGGGCCTCTAGTATTTTAATAATTATGTATGGTGCCAGTGGGTACTGGAAATATCAGGGGAACACTTTGTAAAGTACATGATTGTCTAACCACTATGTATACACCTGAAATTAATACAAAATAATATTGAATGTAAACTAATTGAAAAGTAAACTTTAAAAAGAAGATGGCAGAGAGTAAAGTAAAAACAATTAAGTTAAAGTCAGAAATCCAACCTAGTCAGTTTGGCTCCATGGATAGAGCATCAGCCCATGGACTGAAAGGTCCCGGGTCAAGGGCACTTAGCTCAGTTGCAACCAATCAAGCAATATGTCTCTCTCATATTGATGTTTCTCTCTCCATCTCTTCCCCTCCCTTCCACTCTCTCTAAAAATCAATGGAAAAATATCATCAGGTGAGGATTAACAAAAAACAACAACAACATATATGGCCTTTATTATGTCTAGGCACATTCTTTCTATACCCAAGTTGTTGAGAAATTTTATTATGAAAGCCTGTTAAATTTTGTCAAATCCTTTTCTGCATCTAAAAATATATTCAAAGGATCATACACCATGATCAAGTGGGATTTACCCTGAGATACATTTCTCCATCCCTTCCCTTTCAGGTTATGTGTATCCTTAAAGCTGAGGTGAACCTCCTGTAGGCAGCACATAGTTAGGTCTTGGGTGTGTTTTCTTTCTATTTAGCTACTCCATGTCATCTTTTGATTGGAAAATCTAGTAAATTACACTTAAAGTAATTATTTTTAAAAAATATATTTTTTTTATTGATTTCAGAGATGAAGGGGGGGAGAGAGGGAGAGAGAAACATAAATGATGAGAGAGAGTCATTGATTGGCTGCTTCTTGCAAGCCCCCTACTGCGGACTGGGCCTGTGACCTGAGCATGTGCTCTGACTGGGAATTGAACCAGGACCTCCTGGTTCATCAGTCAACATTCAGCCACTGAGCCACACTGGCGGGGCTAAAGTAATTATTGATAAGTATGGGCTTACTATTGCCATTTTGTTAATTTTTACTGGATGCATTGTTCCTTTGTTTCTTGCTCTCTTCTTTTGTGATTTGATTCTTTTCTGTAGTGGTATGCTTTGACTACTTTATCTTTTGTGTATCTACTACAAGTTTTTTGTTTTGGAGTTACCATTAGGCTTATATAAAACATTTTATTGTTATAAAAAAATCTAATTTAAGTTCTTAACAACTTAACTTTAAACACATACTAAAGCTCTACATTTTATTCTCCCTCCCCACATTTTCTGTTTGATGTTACTATTTACGTCTTCTTATATTATATATCCATTAACAAATCATTGTAGATATAGTTATTTTTAACACTTTTTTGAAAGTTTTATAACCTTTATACTACAGTTATAAGTTATTTACATGTCACCATTACAATATTAGAGTATTCTGAATTTAACTATGTATCTACCTTTACCAGTAAGTTTACACTTTCATATATTTTCATGAAGCTAATTAGTGTCCTTTCATTTCAACTTGAAGAACTCCCTTTAACCAATCTTTTAAAACTGGTTTAGTGGTGATAGACTCTTTCAGCTTTTGTTTGAGAAAATCTTTATCTTTCCTTCAATTCTGAAGGACAACTGTAATGAGAAGCGTATTCTTGGTTGGCATTTTCCCCTTCAGCATTTTGTATATATCACCTCACTGCCTTTTGGCCTGCAAGATTTCTGCTTTTTTTAAAAAAAGAAAAATCCACTGATAGCCTTATGGCTATTACTTTGTGTGTAAAAAGTCACTTTTCTCTTGGGGCTTCTAATATTCTCTCTTCACCTTTAACTTTGGACAGTTTAATTAAAATGTGTCTCAGTATGAGTCTCTTTGGATTTATATTTTTGGTTATTCTTTGGATTTCCTGGATCTGAAGATGTTTTTTCCTCTCAGGTTTTAATAAGCTTTCTGCTCCTTTCTTTCTCTCCTCTCCTTCTGGAACACCTATAATTCACAAATTTGTCTATCTGATGATATCTTATAAGTTCCTTGAGCTATTTTTACTCTTTTCCGATCTTTTTACTCCTCTGATTGGAAGATTTCAAATTCCCTATCTTTGAGTTTACTAATCCTTCCTTCACTGATGTTGAACCCTTCAATTGAATTTTCAGTTCAGTAACTATATTTCAGTTCTATAATTTCTGTTTGGTACTTTTCAATATTTTCTAACTCTTTGTTGAAAAATGACTTTGTTCATTGTTTACCTGACGTTGGTGAGCATATATATAACTATTGCTTTTGAACTCTGTCTGGTAAATCACTTATTTCCATTTCATTAAGTTTAGTTCTGGAGAGTTATCTTATTCTTTTGTTTAGAACATATTCTCTTGCTTCTTAATTATCCTTGAATCTCTGTTGGTTTCTATGCACCAGATAAAAACAGCTGCCTATTTATCTTGACAGATTGGTCTTATGTAGAAAGTGAACCTTGTTAATCAGTCCAGCATGAGCTTACAGGCTTTCAATCCTTTGTGTTTGTCCAAAAGACTATCTTTGTTCTATGTGGCTCCCAGTAGATTAGATGTGTGAAGACCCATCAGTGTCCCAAGTTCTTGGAAAGGCCCATACTCCTGTTCAAGTTCCCTGCCGGGAGCCGGTCCATCCTTGCTGTTTCAAAGGACCTGGCATATATGGCATATTGTTCTTAATATGTTTGCTCACCTTCTTGGCACTATGTGTTTTAACCAAGGTCTCCGAGAAAGGTTGTTTCCCCAGGTAGGGATTTTCCCCTGAAGTTAGGGAGGGAATAAAACCTCTTAACTAAGTGCCAGGCGGGTAATTAATCACTTTAACTACGAACAATCATGCTTAAGCTACATAATCTTTACTCCCTGGAATGGAGATAAGAAACGCCCTAACCTTTATAATAGAGATTGATAGGATTGAATCAACTGGTATAAATATAGATGTAATGAGACAGAAAGAGACAGAACTTAGAACACAGGACTAAGAAGACAGAACCTACACAGAACTAGAGACAGAAGAACTTCGCTGGAGAGAACATGGCAAAAGATCCTGGACTGAACCTGACTACAGAAATGGGCAAGAGAACCTGACTAGAACCTGGTGACTGAACCTGGCTGGAGAACCTGGACTGAACCTGGCTGGAGAACCTAGCAAGAGAACATGGACACAGAACCTGGCTGGAGATCTGAAGCAGAACCTCTCTGGAGATCCAGACCAGAACTTGGCTGGAGATACTGGAGAACCTAGCAAGAGAACATGGACACAGAACCTGGCTGGAGATCCTAGCCAGAACTTCGCTGGAGATCCAGACCAGAACTTGGCTGGAGATCCTGGCTAGAGATCCTGGCTAGGCTGCTGATCAACTGAACACTGTCTCCGTGTCATTCCTTCTTCGCCGACTCCGTCCACACCTTTGGGGACCCCTGGACCTGCTGGGGTTGGACCCTAGCAGTTCCCAAAGGACTACTAATGGACTGCCCCTTTGGCTGACTCATGCAGGCTAAATGGAGGCTTGACCTTCAGGTTGCAGGTGGGAAAGTCAAACCTTAAACATGCAGTCTGACCCTTATCAGGGAGAAACCAAGAGCTGGATGTTTGTGCCTATTGATTCTGCTGAGCCAGAGGAAATAATCACTGGAGTGCTTATGCATCTATATAGAACCACATCTTGTTTGTGTGTATTCCCAAGGGACTCATGAATGTCAAACCCCATCAGAAACCAGAGATAGGTGATTTAGGAGCTCATTCTTCAGATGGCAGATGTAACAGTTAGGATACTAGATGTATGGACAAGTTCCTTCCAAGTAGTAGTTGAAGATTTTGTTTTACTGTTGGAATGAGTCAGTGGGATAATGTGAGGGAAATGACCACCCCCTCTTTCTGGAAGGATCTCAGTTCCCACACATAGGCTGATTGGAAGCCAGATCCTCAGGTAGCAGCTGGTAAAGTATGCAGTCAAACTTCTTTTAGGGAGAAAAAGTAGGGGAAAGGTGCTTTGCCTGTTCCCTCTGTACTGAGCTCAGGGACACAGCTGTAGGAGTAAAATTTAAAAACTGCTTCTTTGTTTATTATGGTATTGTGAGACTCATGAATGCCAACCCACATTGGCTAACAAAGCTAGGTGATGTGAAGGCTCATCCCTTGAGTGACAGCTGTAAAATTTGGGGTACTAGATGTGGAGAAACTCTTTCCAGGAAGAAGCTAACAACTTAGTTTTATTGTTGGAGTGAGCTGAAGGAATAAAGTGGGGGCGTGTGCTCACTGGCTTTTTTAGTTTTCTGAGAGGATCTCAGTCAGCTTTGAGATGCAAGCTGATTAGAAGTTGGACCCTCAGGCTGCAGCTACAAAAGTATGTAGGCATATTTTTTTTTCTGTTCTATCTGTGCTGAGCCTTGAGGGAGAAAAGCTGTGAGACATGTTCACTTGCCCATTTAATACCTGCTTCTTTGTTTGCTATGATTCTATGAGACTCTTAAATATTTAGTCCCATTGACTCTCAGAGCTAAGTGATTTGGGAGTCTGTTCCTCTGATGGCAATCTTAAAAGTTGGGCACAATGTGTATGATCCAAACACTTCACTCCTTAGAAATAAACCAGGGGTTGGGGGTTTCCTCTTGATTGTAAAATAATGAGATGGGAGTGGGATTTATAGCTAGAGTGTGTTATAGCCTTCCTACCCTTATTAATGTAGGTATTTTCTCAGTTGTCCAATGTGTAGAAGTCACTAAACTAGTTTCTGGATTTCTCTGAGGGAATTGATCCATGCGTAGTTGTATATTTGGTGTGTCTGTAGGAGGAGGGAATGTCAGGAGCCTCATATCTCAAAATCCTGGTGATTTCTAATTCCTTTAAATTTTTTAATTTTAATTTTTTATAATAGTAAAATATACATAAGATTTTCCATTTTAACCATTTCAAGTCTACATTTAGTGGCATTAAGTATATTTACATTGCTTATCATCATCCCAAACAGAAGCTCTGTATCAATTCAACAATAACTCCAGTTTCTCCCCTCTCCCAGCACTGCATAACCTATTTGCCTTTCTGTTTTGATGAATTTGTCTATTATAGATATTCATAAACATGGAATAACACAATAACATAATAACACAATTCTTGTGTCTGCATTATTTAACTTATAATATTTTTAAGGTTCAGCAATGACATAGCCTGTATCAGTACTTTATTCCTTTTTATAGCTGAATAATATTCCATTGTGTATATATACTCCATTTGTTTACCCATTCATCTGTTGATGGAAATTTGGGGTGTTTCCACATTGGCTCAGAATAGTGCTGTTATGGACATTTATATACAAATATGTCTTTGAGTCTTTGTTTTCAATTTTTTGGGTATATACTTAGAGGTATAATGGCTGATCATATAATTCCATGTTTAGTTTAACTTTTTGAAGAAACACCAAACTATTTTCCAAAGGTGGTGCACAGTTTTACCATTGAATATGATTTACTTTATATGAACATAAAAGTACAGACAACAAAAGAAAATAGATAAATTAGACTTCATAAAAATTTAAAATTTTTGTGCATTAAAGCATATTACCAAGAGCATGAAAATATAACTCACAGAGAAAATGAGGAAATATTTGCAAATTTGCATTTCCCTAATGATTAGTTGTGGGAAACTGTTTATTGCCTTCACTATCTGATAAGCGTAGACAAAATACCCCGCCCCCCCCCCCCCTCAAGGCTGGGTGCCTTTGAAGCCCTAGCAAAGGTTGGAGCTAGGCGCCACCTCTGTTTGTCCAGACAGTAGTAGCTGAAACTACTCCCCCATTTATTATTATGTAAATCCTTGCTGATGGGCTAGTCTGCCTGTTGCCAGGGGTCACCTGCCTAAGGGCTATGCGATGGGTGCATCCCAGAATCAATAAAAGCTTGGTGAGGCCTGAGCACTGGTGAAGTCCTTCCCCTTGAGTTGGACTTGCCCGCCTGGTCCCCCAATATTCCAAATTATCTCTTGTCTTTTCATTTTCATTTGTGTGCGGCTCTGCTTCCAGTTCCTGAACCCTGACCCACACGGGACGCAGGAAGGAAACACTCAACAATTAGTAATGTTGAACATCTTTTTATGTGTTTATTTATCATTTGTATATCTTATTTGGAGAAATGTCTATTCAAGTCCTTTGTCTATTTTTGATATGGTTGTTTGTTTTTTCATTATTGAGTTTTAGTTCTCTATATATTCTTAATATTAATCCTTTATCAGATGTATGATCGCTTTTATTTTTAAATACATTTTTAACTTCAGAAAAGTTTAGATTTATAGAAAAGTTACAATGACAGTACAGAGAATTTCCATATAGCTCTTACCCAGATTCTTTTATGTTTAACATCTTACATTACTTTAGTACACTTCCCACAACTAAGGAATCAACTTTAGTGCACTGTTTTTAAATGAGAGTGTACACTTTATTCAGATTTTATTACTTCTAAATCTTTTTTCTATTCCAGAATCCCACCCAGGAACTTACATCTTAATTGTTGTCATGTCTCAGCCTACTCTGGTTTGTGACAGTTTCTCACACTTGATTTTGATGACCTTGACAGCTTGGAAGAGAACTGGCCAGATAGAATGTCCCTCAATTTTGGTTTGTCTAACGCTTTTCTCATGGTTAGACTAGAAGTAGTCAAAATTCCTGACATTAAGATTTTTGAATATAGTGTAAGTCCCTGACATTAAGCTTTTGATTGCTGAGATGTTCGTTTAAAAAGACCTCCATCTTAAATAAACATATTGCCAGTAATTTGACACTGCTACTAGCAAAACAACCACATAAGGAATTATGCTGCTCCCACCCATGGTTTCTCTATCAGAAGCCCTGACTAACTTAGATAACTGACTGCTTGAGTGACTCCACTTCTCTCTTCTTGAGTCTTAATTTCTTCTCTTATGTTTTAAATTCACCAATAAAAAGTGAACCCATGAAACTCTAGATATCCCACCCTGGGAACCTAATAAATGCAGAGCCCTAGTTCCATGTTCTCTCTTTTCCTCTCCCCATGACCTCGCTGTATGGTCTTGGGGCATGCCATGTACCTTTCAAGACCTACACATAATACATCTTGTTTCTCAAATTCCCTGATGAGTTCTTGCTGAAGTGCATCCTGCAATCATAATAAGGTCCACAAGAGAGATTAAAAATGCACGGACATGCTCCCAGAAACAAACTAGTATTACAACTAAAATGCAAAACACTTCCTGAATAATTAATGGAAAACTCACAGGAGAGAACCCTGACACCAGAGGACCTAAAGTGGAGACCACATACAGGCTGGTAGGAGGGGCAGAGGTGAAAAAAGGGCTGGCCAGGCACCCACAGCCGGCAACTGAAGTCTTGGAGAGATATCTCAGCTGTGGGGGGTTGCCATGAGAACTCTGGGATCTAATCCCCAAGCTGGGCCCCCCAGCAGAGAGCACCAGAACTGAGGAGGGTTCCCATGTAACATCTGGCTGTGAAAAGCAGTGGGGTGCTGTCTGCCAGGGAGTAACAGCTGAAAATTCAGGCACCCTCTTAAAGGGCCAATGCACAAAATTCCCTGTGGAGCCACCCACCTTGTGCTCTGGCAGAGGGAGGGCAGAGTGGCTTGGAGCTATGAGAGCAGAAGCCAGGACTGGGGACTCAGGTGATAGAGCTCAGTAGGCAGACATCCCAAGTCTCCTGGGCTGAGTCATTCCCTCACGCAGTAGAGGACATCTTTCCCACATAGACATCTGCCTTGCCTGGGGGGAAGACAGTTGACACACCCTTTTGGAAAACACCTTGCCCTGAGGCTACTTAAGAGATTAAAAATAACAATTAGTGCCGAAACCGGTTTGGCTCAGTGGATAGAGCGTCGGCCTGCGGACTGAGGGGTCCCAGGTTCGATTCCGGTGAAGGGCATGTACCTGGGTTGCGGGCATATCCCCAGTGGGGGATGTGCAGGAGGCAGCTGATCGATGTTTCTCTCTCATCGATGTTTCTAACTCTCTATCTCTCTCCCTTCCTCTCTGTAAAAAATCAATAAAATATATTTAAAAAAAAAAAATAACAATTAGCCTCCAGACAGTAGCAACTGCCCCACACTGTTGAAACAAAAACCCTTGCCACACCTGAGGACACTTGCCTGGGCGCAATTCAAGTTGGAATCCTATCAGTCTGTAGGCAGAGGTGGTCTCTGGAGGCTTTGAGTCTTTGACTTATTTAATTAGTCAAAACAGCCTTTAACACTGTCTTGCACTAGAAATTGAACAGAGTAGAGGATCTACCTAATACATAGTCACAAAAATTAGAAAGAGAACAACAAGAAAAGCCGAGAGTAAGTAAAAGGAAGGAAATAATAAAGATTAGAGCAGAAATAAATAATATAAAGACAAAAAAAAACACAATACAAAAAATCAATGAAACCAAGAGCTGGTTCTTGGAAAGGAAAAAAAAAAAATTGATAAACCATTAGCCAGACTCATCAAGAAACAAAGAGTGAGGAACCAAATAAATAAAATCAGAAGTGAAAGTGGAGGAGTAACCACTGACACCACAGAAATACAAAGGATTGTAAAAAAGTACAATGAACAACTATATGCCAACAAGTTGGACAATGTGGATGAAATAGACAAATTCCTAGAAAAATACAAACTCCCAAAACTGAATCAGGAAGAATAAAAAAACCTGAATAGGCCAATAACAATGGATGAAATAGAAGCAGTAATCAAAAAACTCCCACCAAACAAAAGCCCAGGTCCAGATGGCTTCACAGGGGAGTTTTACCAAACATTCAAAGAAGAACTAACATCTATACTCCTCAAATTATTTCAGAAAATCCAAGAGGAAGGAGCACTTCCAAACTCTTTTTATGAGGCCAGCATTATCCTAATTCCAAAACCAGATAAAGACACTACAAAGAAAGAGAATTACAAGCCAGTATCCCTGATGAATATAGATGCTAAAATCCTCAACAAAATATTAGCAAATCACATCCAGCAATATATTTTAAAAAATCATACACCATGATCAAGTGGGATTTATTTCAGGGATGCAAGCTGGTACAATATTCACAAATCAATAAATATGATAGATCACATAAACAAATTGAAAGACAAAAATCACATGATCATATCTATAGACACAGAGAAAGCATTCAACAAAATCCAACACCCATTTTTGATTAAAAATAAACAAAACTCTCAGCAAAGTGGGAATAGAGGGAGTATATCTCAACATGATAAAGGCCATACATGCCAATCTTACAGCCAACATCATACTCAATAGGCAAAAACTAAAACCATTTCTCCTAAGTAGAGGAACAAGACAAGGCTGCCCACTCTCACCACTCCTGTTCAACACAGTACTGGAAGTGCTAGCCATAGCGATCAGACAACAAGAAGAAATAAAAGGCATCCAAATTGGAAAAGAAGAAGTAAAACTGTCCTTATTCGCAGATGATATGACATTGTACATAGAAAACCACAAAGACGCCATCAAAAAACTACCAGCCTTAATAAATGAATTCGGCAATGTAGCAGGATACAAAATTAACATCCAGAAATTGATGGCATTTTTCTGCACCAATAATGAATTCACAGAAAGAGAAACTTTAAAAAAAATCCCATTTACCATTGCAACAAAAAAATTAAGACACCTAGGAATAAACTTAACTAAATAGGTAAAAGTCCTGTACTCGGAAAACTATAGGATATTGAAAAAAGAGACAGAGGAAGACATAAACAAATGGAAGAATATACCGTGTTCATGGATTGGTAGAATCAACATCATTAAAATGTCCATACTACCCAAAGCAATCTATAGATTCAATGCAATCCCCATTAAGATATCAACAGAATATTTCACAGACCTAGAACAAACTCTCCAACAATTCATATGAAATAAAAAAGACCCTGAATAGCCACAGCTATCCTGAAAACAAGAACAAAGTTGGAGGGATCACAATACCAGATATCAAGCTATATTACAAAGCCACTGTTCTCAAAACTGCCTGGTACTGGCACAAGAACAGACATACAAACCAATGTAACAGTACAGAAAGCCCAGAAGTCGACCCAAGACATTATGCTCAATTAATATTTGACAAAGGAGGCAAGAGCGCACAATGGAGTCAAGACAGTCTCTTCAATAAATGGGGCTTGGAAAATTGGACAGATACATGCAAAAAAAATGAAACTAGACCACCAACTTACACCATACACAAAAATAACTCAAAATGGGTAAAGGACTGAAATGTAAGTTGGGAAACCATAAAAAGCTTAGAAGAAACCATGGGCAGCAAAATATCAGACATATGTCATAACAATGTCTTTACTGATACAGCTCCAAAACAATGGAAACCAAGGAGAAAACAAACAAATGGGACTACATCAAAATAAAAAGCTTCTGTACAGAGAAAGAAATCATCAATAAAACAAGAAAGCTCACTGCATGGGAGAACATATTTGCCAATGTTATCTCCAATAAGGGTTTAATCTCCAAAATTTACAGGGAACTTATACAACTTAACAAAGGGAAGGTCAACAATCCAATCAAAAAATGGGCAAACGACCTCAATAGCCACTTTTCAAAAGAGGACCTACAGAAGGCCAGGAGACACATGAAAACATACTCAAAGTCACTAATCATCCGAGAGGTGCAAATCAAAATGACAATGAAGTACTATCTTACACCTGTCAGAATAGTTGTCATCAACAAATCAGCAAATGACAAGTGCTGGAGAGGATGCGGAGAAAAGAGAACCCTTGTGCACTGCTGGTGGGAATGCAGACTGGTGCAGCACTGTGGAAAACACTATGCAGTTTCCTCAAAAAACTAAAAATGGAGCTCCCATTTGACCTAGTAATCCCACTTCTAGGAATATATCCCAAGAAATCAGAAACACCAATCAGAAAGGATATATGCACCCCTATGTTCATAGCAGCACAATTTCCAATAGCTAAGATTTGGAAACAGCCTAAGTGCCAATCATCAGATGAGTGGATTAAAAAAGAGTGGGACACTCTATACACAATGGAATACTATGCTGCTGTAAAAAAAGGAAGGAACTCCTACCATTTGCAACAGCATGGATGGACCTGGAGAGCATTATGCTAAGCGAAATAAGCCAGTCGGAGAAGATAAATATCACATGATTTCACTCATTTGTGGATTATAATGAACAACATAAACTGATGAACAAAAACAGATCCAGAGACAGAGAAGCGTTGATCGGATACTCAAACCTCAGAGGGAAGGTAGGGGTGGGTGGAGGTAAGGGGGAGAGAGCAACCAAAGGACTTATATGCACACATATAAGCATAACCGATGGATGCAGACACCAGGGGCGTGAGGGCATGAACAGGAGTGGGGGGGGGGGGCAATGGGGGCGATAAGGACACATATGTAATACCTTAATCAATGAAGAAAAAAAGTTTTTAAATTTTTAATTAAAAATCATATGTTGGAGAGAATATGGGGCAACTGGAAGTCTTATACATTGCTATGGGAATGCAAAATAGTAAAAACAATATGGAAAATGTTTTGGAAGTTTCTTGTAAAGTTAATCATACATTTTCTATATAACCAAACAACCAATCTTCTGGATATTTACCCTTGACAAATGAATTTATATAAACAGAAGCCTATATATAAATGTTTCTATCTCCTCTATTCAAAATCTTCAAAATCTGGAAGCCAGTCAAATATTCTTCAACAGGTAAATTTATTTAAAATATTGGGTACAGCCAATAAATGGATCATACTTCAGTAATAAAAAAGTGAACTACTGATAGATGTAATAACTTGGGTGAATCTCAAATGCATGCTTAGCCAAAGAAGCCAGTCTCAAAGAATTACATAATGCATTGTTCTTTTTCTATTATATCCTCAAAAATATAAAAGTATAGTGATGTAGAACGCATAGTGATCATTGTCAGGACAAGGGCTGTGGAGAGTGTGACTATAAAGCAGTGGTTCATAACGGGGAAATTTTGTCTCCTCCCAAGGAACCATTTAGCAATGATTCCAGACAGTTTTGGTTGTCATAACTAGAGAAGGCTGCTACTGGCACCTCATGCGCAAAGGCCAAGGATGCTCCCAAGCATCCTACAATATGCAGAACAGTCTCTCACAACAAAGAATTACCCAGTCCGATATATCAATAGTGCCAAGGTTGAAATGATGAAACTATCCAGATGGTGGCAGTGATTACATAAATGAGTGCATGTAGTAAAATTTACAAGACCAAAGGAAAAAATAGATATTAACATATGATGATTTCAAAAATAAATTAAAAATTTTATTCCACACGAGTTGTAGCCCCAAATAAAGCAGGTGGAAGCTATTCAACTCTGGTCTAAATATATAATAGCAATATCAGAGGGGCAAGCCAGAGGGCACAGAATGTAAAAGTATATACAATATTCTATATCCCCAGTTCAATGTTTGTATGCACAATAAGTTGAGAAACATTGAGTACCAGCATAAAATTCATATCTGATAGCTTCAGATGCATGTTTCTGAAAGTTTTTTATTTTTTATACTTACAAAACTCTTTCAGGAACTAATCTCCCAAGTTAAAAATACCTAAACATATTTCTTCTCTTTTTTGTTTCACTTCCATTTATTTTCTGATAGTCTAAAAGTTAATTTACTCCTTTTTTTATCTGAATAGAGTGTAGAGTATAAGCTGATTGCTGTCAAATTCATTTTTGTCAAGTTCTCTTTCTAACTACGCATGTACTTATTTACCCTTTTATTTCACAAGTTAATAGAAATACATTTCAGTGAATTTTTAAATTAAAACTTTTGATTTTGAGATAACTGTAGATTCTCATAAAATATGTAAGATTTGTAGATTGTTTTTCTAAAAACTCACATAATGCTTTTAAGATTCGTACATGTTGTTCTTATAAATTGTTAGCTCCTTTTATTGCTTAGTAGTATTCCATGGCATGGATGCACCACAATTTGTTTATTCATTTACGCATAGGAGGACATCAGAGTAATGCCCAGTTTTTAGCTATTATAAATAATGATGCTATTTATAATAGCTAGCATCCAGGTACAGGTTTTTGCATGAGCTCAAATTTCTAATTTTCTTGGATACATGCCTAAGTGGAATTTCTGAGTTACATGGTAATTGCAGACTGATAGCTCACTGAATTGTAACTCACATATAATAAATTTCACAATTTTACAGTGTACAATTCAATGGTATTTTGGCTTCTTCCATTTCATTTAATTCTTTTACTGGGGATTTTTCTTGTTCTTTAATTGGGAGCATATATATTTGTCTTCCTGCTTTGTCTGCTTTTTTGTGTTTGATCTCCTATGACTCCCAAGATTGTTACGGGGGCTTTCTGATGTAGTTGCCCTGTGAGTCTTAGTTGCACAATCTTCTAAATCACCTAAGCTAGGTGCTCCAGAAATGATTCTTGTGTGAGTTATGTGCCCTCTACTGTTGAGTCTTGAACACTGTTAGCCCCTTCACAAGTAGAGTTAACCGTCAGGGTGGCTGAGTATAAGGATAGGCCTCATTCACCATGTATGAGTTGCTGTTCAGGGTCTGGCCCCTGAAACAGAGTTGTTTCTGGCAGGGCCTGGCGTATGTCTGCTGGAGATCCGTCTGGCTGTGCCATTTGTGTGGCTAGTTGGGTCGAACTGTGGTGTGGTTTGAAGCCCGCACTGTTTGCATTGTTTTGCGGCCAGGGCTCCGACGCAGGTCAAGGTCAGATATTGTGTAACCAGCCATGGGATACCCATCTGGAGCCACCATGCTATCACTGTGACTCTGTCTACTGGGCCGGTTGTGTGGGGGAGGGGCTAAGCTGTGTACCGGGATCTGTTCCTGCAGCCCTGAGCTAGAGGCAGATCAATAAAAGTCCAAGGCTCCCTGAGGTTGGTGTCTACCTGTTGGCTACTCCACCCCACCCTGAGGTTGCCTGGACTTCCTCCAGAGTCTTGTGAAGGAAGATTGTAGTGTGGGACCAAGCTGGCATGCCCACTGACCCTTCCTTGGGGCTCAAGCTCAGTAGTGCAGGGCAATAGCATTGGGAGGACAAGGCTACTGGGTTTCTTACTTGAGGGCGGTGTGGTAAGGCACTCAATGGGAAGAATGTGGCCCCATACTCCATAACCATACTATTCAGTCAATTCCAGAGTCTGCAACTCTAGCTAGCCTAGGACAGTGGTTGGCAAACTCATTAGTCAACAGAGCCAAATATCAACAGTACGATTGAAATTTCTTTTGAGAGCCAAATTTTTTTAACTTAAACTATATAGGTAGGTACATTGCTATTCACTTAATTAGGGTACTCCTAAGGCTTAGGAAGAGCCACACTCAAGGGGCCAAAGAGCCGCATGTGGCTCGCGAGCCGCAGTTTGGAGGAGCATACCATAGGTTCTCTTTGGGTGCAACATGTTGTCCCCACTGCAGCAGCAAGCTTGGCAGACAGGGCCACCAGGACTTGGGCAAACTGATAAAAAAAAACACCTTCCCTCAGAGGTGGCACTAAACAGGTTACAGGAGGAAGGTGAGCTACACTCCTCACGTTAGCTCTATAGCCATGCCTGTTGAATCCCTTGACTGAAGCCACTGAAGGAGTTGCATTCTGAATGCCTCAGCTCTGAGAGGAGTCCCCTGTGGACCTGAGCCCAACAGGATGGGGCCAGCTGGATATATAATACATCAAGGCAGTGTTCCATTAGGGGTGGTGCTGGCCTGAGGGAGGGGAATAAGTTGCAGGCCTCCCCCTAGTTCCACAATTGTGTTGTCTCAGTCCCTGAGGGAGCACACCAACAGGATGGCACCAGAGGGACTGGGAGGAACAAGTCAAGGTAGCTCTCTGCAAGGGGTGGCACCAGCCACATGGAAGGGAGTGAACTGCACGCCTCCCCCTAGCTCCACAGCCTCATGGCCAGAGACTCTGATGGGAGGCTCTGAGAGTGTGGCACTGAAGGTCCCAGTTCTGAGCTGTGAACCCTTCCCCCAGATGAGCTGAGCTCAGCAGCACTGGGCCAGTAGGATTTGGGAATGCAGATCAAAGCAGTCCTCTGTTGGGAGTGACACAGGCCCATGGGAGGGGAGCAAGCTGCACATCTCCCCTTAGCTCCACAGCCATGCCATCAGAAACCCTGACAAGGGAATCTTCCACTGATGGTGGCACTTTCCTAACCCATGGGAGTGGGAAAGATTGGCCCCCATTCCAAAGCCATACTGTTCAATGACCATGAGAGTCTGCCTATAGTTTATCCAGAAAAAGAATGCGCCTCAGGTCCCTGTTAGGCTCCGTCAACAGTCCTCACATGTTCCTCACTCTACTTCAGATGGTGAACACACATACCCAAATGTCATAATCCACATTGAAATGTCACATGTAGGGGAGGGAGAAGTTAGGGTGGAATGGGGTAAAGGGAGTTATGGGGGACATCTATAATAATGTCAACAATAAAAATAAAATATAATTTTTAAAAAATGTCACATGTACCCATTCAAATAGACATGTCTTCAGGTATTACGGTGCAGGCATGGTTGGTGGACTCCATGTATGAAAAGAAAAGGTATGTTTTCACAGTTCTTAGTTGTTTCAACCATTTGCAAGGTCATTATTCACTCCCTGTCCTCCTTTCTGCTTCTTCCCCATTCATTTCTTAGGGGAGTCTCTCCTACATGGCCTTTTGGGCACCAGCTCTCAATTTGGGGTTCATATCAGGATGTCACCACCAGTGCCCTTCTGTCTTTCTAGGGCACATGGTAATGAAAAAGCAAGTCCACTGATAACCTGAGTGAGACTTGGTTGATAGGAAGGCTGGTCAAGGCCTCCTCAATTCTGATTCTTAGTCTGTTTTCACAATAAGATTGTGAACATCATTTTATCCCTAAGCAATTTGATCTTGACATTTAGATTGTCCAAACTGGCAAACATATCCCAGGTTAACTAACTAATTTCTGCCCTTTCTCGGTTATCTCAATTAGATTTAAAATCTGATACTTCAGTACATTTTCAGTAACTACTCCTACGTATCTAACTAATTATTGTCTTTTCTTGCACACATATTTTATAATAGCCTTGAAATAGACAAAACATATTGAGAATGCCGTCCATCCATCACTAAGTTATATATTTTAAATTTTGTCCAGCAGCATTGCTACCACTTTACAATATATATTTCCCTTGCACAATAATCTTACATTTACAAGTTCATGTCAACTATTAATATAAGTATAGCACAGTCAAAATGGGATGAGACAAATTTATGTTTGATGATCAGTTGCTAAATATGCCTCCACATGAGCAGGTGGAATCTGCTCTATAGTTTCTATAATCCTTCTATACTGCATATTCCAAAACAATTTCTTAACCATTGAAAAATCAATTGTCTATTCCTGTAGGCTCTGGCAAAATTGCATTCCTCTGTGTCCCAAAATAAATCCACTGGGAGACCACACCCATATCACATGGTGCCATCACTCAAATAGAGCCCTAATGGAATGGTCAGACACAAAGTACTCAATACATGTTCAGGAAAGGGGAATGAAAAACCTCATTACAAAGCTAAGATTGATACAGTAATATGGTTTCAAAATGAGAGGAACTTTTTCATTTCAGTTCATCTGAATAGTGAAAATCTTGGCTAAAAGACTCCTTATCATCCCAGGTTAACAATCCTGGCTCATAGTGAATTATAACACAACATATAACTTGAGAAATATATAACACCATCTTACAGCTTTGCACCAAAATTATCTTGTTTAACTGTCACAGTTGATAATATTTGTATGTACCAGAGGACTAACATTTTCATGGCTCTTGAATGTTCCTTAGTTAGTATATTTATTTTTATCTAATGAATTAAAATATCAGTGTGAGTATTTTGCTATGATAAAGGATTAGATAACAACCCAGTTTCCCAGCCAGGAGAATGGATATTTAAATACTCTTGTTCATTCCCTATAATTGCGACTAGCAAGAGTTTTGCAAAAACACACCCCTCTTAAAATGCTTTTAACTATCATCCACAGGATAAAGATAAAACATCACTACTTGTGATTTTTAGGGACATTTTATATTTTTAATTAAATTTTTATTTTTTTAATTGCTGTTGACATATAATCTATCCTATATAATAAAGAGCTAATATGCAAATGGTTGTCAGGCCCTTGCACCTTCAGGCTGTAATGGCTCAGACACTCAACACTGGAGAGACAGGAATGGGAACCAGCCAGGCACAAATGAGCTCATGAGAGAGGAATGGGGACCAAGTCAGGCTGTGGCCCGGGAGAGGGACAAGTGGCCCACCCTATGGTCCCAGGTGCAAGTGGCTGGGGCTGCAGCCCAGGAGAAGGACAATCTGCATGCCCCACAGTCCCCATGGTCCCAGCTGCCAATGGCTGCACCTGTGGCCCAGGAGAGGGACAAGCTGCCTGCCCCATGGTCCCAGGCGGCTGCAGCTGCGGCTGCAGCCTGGGTAAAGCCACCTGCCCACAGTCCCCTGAGGCTACAGCCAGCCAAGGCAAAGCTGGCCCAGGTCCTGGGTGCCTGTGGCTGGCCAGAGGGAGAGAAGCCCGGGTCCCAGATGTGGGACAAAGCAGAGGTGGTTAGGGGCGATCATGCCAGCAGGGGAGCAGTTAGGGGCAATCATGCCAGTAGGGGAGCAGTTAGAGGAGATCAGGCAGGCAGGCAGAGGTGGTTAGGGGCGATTACACAGGTGGGAAGAGGGGTTAGGGGCAATCAGGCAACAAGCAGGCAGGCAAGCAGTTAGGAGCCAGTGGTCCCGGATTGCGAGAGGCAGTCGGACATCCCCCGAGGGGTCCCACATTGGAGAGGGTGCAGGCCGGGCTGAGGGATACCCCACCCTCCCACACAAATTTTGTGCACCGGGCCTCTAGTCCTATATAATAAAGCATGAATATGCAAATTGACCATCACTCCACCACAAAGATGGTGGCACCCACAGCAGAGGTGGAGGGGGTTCCATAACCCAAGATGGCTGCACCCACAGCAGAGGCTGGGTTCCTATAATGAGCCTTAATGATCAATCAGCAGGGACCTGAGGCTGCAAGTGCCCCCCCCACACCCCTGTGGGGCTTGACAGGGAACCTCAGGCCATGTCCCCCACCCAGCAGGGCTTGACGGGGGACCTCAAGGTGTGCCCCAGCCCTGGTGCTTGGCTGGGGGACCTCAGGCTGATCCTCCTGCCCTGGCATTAGGCTGGGGGACCTGAGGCTGCACCCCCCCCACACCTAGTGAGGCTTGACAGGGGACCTCAGGCCATGCTCCCCGCTTGGTGGGGCTTGACGGGGAACCTCAAGGTGTGCCCCCCCCACCCCAGTGTTGGGCCAGGGGACCTCAGGCTGCTCCCCTTGCCCCGGGCTGGGGGACCTCAAGCCACGCCCCCCACCCAGAGAGGCTTGAAGGGGGCCCTGAGGCTGCGACCCCCTCCCAGTAGGGCTTGACGAGGGACCTGAGGCTGCGCCCCCCTGGTGGGATTTGACAGGGGATCTCAGGCCATGTCCCCCACCCAGCAGGGCTTGATGGGGGACCTCAGGCCATGCCCTCCGCCCCGGAGCTGGGCCGGGGACCTGAGGCTGCGCCCTGCGCCTGGTGGGGCTTGACAAGGGTGGGACAGGCCAAGTCTGGATCTAGCCCAATGGAGGGGAGCTGGCCAGGTCTGGATCTCGTGCAATTTTGAGGCGCACATGGGTGGGCGGGGTCTTGACTCTGGGTCCCACGGTGCGCCCCAGACTCTGACAGGAGGAAGATTTTCATATACATTTTACTAATTTTCTTTTATCTCTGACACTTCTTTTATAGAGAAAGGGCAAATAGCAATATTAAAATATTTCCTCTAATTAATCCCCTTTTAATGTGCACAAATTTCGTGCACTGGGCCACCAGTATATATATATGGCTAAGGGACTGGCCAACCTGCTGACTGGCCAAGCAGCTATGATGTTCACTGACCTCCAGAGGGCAGACGCTCAATGCAGGAGCTGGTGAGTGACAGCAACTTTGCAGAGTGCCCTTTCGCACTCCAGGACCCCTCAGGGGATGCTGGACTGCCGGTTTTGGCCCAATCCCTGCAGGTCAGGCTAAGGGACTCCACCTGCTGGAGGGACCCTGCTCACTCCACAGACCCCCCTTGAGCCCTGGAACTGCCCCAGGTGCTGTCGGCTGGGGAGAGACCACGGGAGGTTGGCTCCAGGGCGTGTCAGGCCCATCTCGCCCAGTCCCACCCCACCAGCCACCTTCTAATTAATTTACTTTCAATGTGCATGAATCTGTGCACTGGGCCTTTAGTATTATATAAATTTTAGATCTATAACCCAGTGATTAGACATTTATATATTTCAAAGTGATCACCCCAATAAATCTAGTACCCATTTGATACCATACATATTTATTACATATTATTTACTATATTCCTTATGCTGTACTTTACATCCCCATGGCTATTTTGTAACTATTTGTGATTTTTTTTAATCTTTTTACCTTTTTAATTTTTTTGTATTTTAAACGTTTTTTAAATTAAATTTATTGGGGTGACATTGTTTAATAAAGTTATATAGGTTTTGGGTGTACAATTCTACAATACATCATCTGTATCTTGTATTGTGTGTTAACTACCCCAAATCCAGTCTGTCTATCACCATTTATTCCCTCATTACCCTCTGCTACCTCCCCCCCACACTCTTTCCTCTGGCAATTTTCACACTATTATCTGTGTCCCTGAGTCTTTCTTTTTTTTCTTTGATTAATCCCTTCACCCATCTCACCCAATCCCTACCCCTTCCCCCTGACAGTTATCAGTCTGTTCTCTGTATCCATGAGCCTGTCTCCACTTTATTAGTTTGTTTTGTTAGTTTATTTTGTTCATTCAATTCCATGTATATGTGAAATCATGTAGTACTTGCCTTTCTCTGACTGACTGATTTCACTTAGCATAATTGTCTCTAAGTCCATCCATGCTGTTGCAAAAGGTAAGATTTCCTTCCTTTTCATGACTGAGTAGTATTCCATTGTGTAAATGTACCACAGGTTTTTTATCCACTCATCTACTAATGAGCACTTGGGCTGCTTCCAAATCTTGGCTATTGTAAATAGCTCTGCTAAGAACATAGGGGTGCATATATTCTTTCTGATTGGTGTTTTAGGTTTCTTCAGATGAATTCCCAGAAGTGAGAAACATGAATTTTTATTGAAGGACATTATTAGTATTTGGATGAAGTGACTGGCAAATGGAGATGAAGAAAACAGAATGGGGAGAAGGTTCAAGTCATGCCTAAGGCATTGCTTGGCCAGGATAGGAAGTTTGACTTTTGTACTAATTGCAATGGGAAGACAATGAGAAATTTAAGCAGGAAAATGGCATGATATCACTTACATATTTAAATATTATTCTAGTTACTGTGTAAAGAAATGCTTGCAATAGGAAACTGGCTTGAAGCAGGAAAGCCAATTAAAAGATTCCTTCAGTAGGCCAGGTTAGAGAGATAATAGTGCCCTAGACTAACAGGAAGGTAGAAAGGGAGCAAAATTTGCATATATTTGAAGTAGAATATTCAGGATTTGGTGATTGTTTGAATATGGAAAAGGAAATAAAGGAAAGGAGTGGTGATGGAAGACATAAGTTTATGGATTGAGAATCTGAGAGCATGTTGGTGATATTTACTGAAATGGAGAAACCAAGTGAAGGAATACATGATCATGGTAAAAAGGATATATTACAAGATGCCAGTTTGGACTTGTCAATTTTTTTCATAGATATTTGAATATATTATGAATAGAAAGCTACATCATATGTGATAAAGCATCAGTACCAAAATCAAAGATAAACCCATACATAAGACATTTGTGAAAATGAGATAGATTTTATCCTTATTTCTGAAGATAAATATGATTTTCTACATGGGGGTGACAGTACCTTCTTTTTAATTGTTTAAAGTATTACATATGTCTCCCTTTTCCACGATTTACCCTCCCCCCGCAACTCCCACCCCCAAGGGCAAGCCCCCACCATCCCAGTGTCTGTGTCCATTGGTTATGTTAATATGCATGGATACAAGTCCTTTGGTTGATCTCTAACCACCCCTCCCCTGCCATTTGTCTCTGGATATATTTTTGTTCATCAGTGTATGTTGATCATTATATCCCACATATGAATGAGATCATGTGATATTTATCCTTCTCTGACTGGCTTATTTCACTTAGCATAATGCTCTCAAGGTCCATCCATGCTGTTGCAAATGGTAAAAGTTCCTTTTTTAAAAAAATATATTTTATTGATTTTTTACAGAGAGGAAGGGAGAGGGATAGAGAGTCAGAAACATCGATGAGAGAGAAACATCGATCAGCCACCTCCTGCACACCCCCTACCGGGGATGTGCCTGCAACCAAAGTACATGCCTTGACTGGAATCGAACCTGGGAACCCTGAGTCCACAGGCTGACACTCTATCCACTGAGCCAAACTGGTTAAGGCAAGTTCCCCCTTTTTTTTTTTTTTATAGCAGCGCAATATTCCATTGTGTAGCTGTACCACAGATTTTTAGTCCACTCATCTGCTGATGGGCACTTAGGCTGTTTCCAAATCTTAGCTATGGTGAATTGTGCTGTTATGAACATAAGGGAACATATATCCTTTCTGACTGGTGTTTCTGGTTTCTTGGGATATAGCCCTAGAAGTGGGATCACTGGGTCAATTGGGAGTTCCGTTTCTTTTTTAAGAAAACTCCATACTGTTTTCCATAGTGGCTGCACCAGTCTGCATTCCCACCAGCAGTGCGAGAGGGTTCCTTTTTCTCCACAATCTCACCAGCACTTGTTTATTGATTTGTTGATGGTAGCCATTCTGACTGGTGTGAGATGGTATCTCATTGTTTTGAGCTGCATCTCTCGGATGATTAGTGACTTTGAGCATGTTTTCATATACATCCAAAAAAATTAAACTACATCGCCAACTTACACCATACACGAAAACAAACTCAAAATGGATAAAGAACTTAAATGTAAGACAGGAAACCATAAAAATCTTAGAAGACTCCATAGGCATCAAAATGTCAGACATATGTCATAGCAATAGCTTTACCGATACAGCCGCTAGGGCAATGGAGACTAGGGAGAAAATAAACAAATGGGACTACATCAAAATAAAAAGCTTCTGCACAGCAAAAGAAACCATCATCAAAAAAACAAGAAAGCCCACTGCATGGGAGAACATATTTTCCAATGCTATTTCAGGTATGGGTTTAATCTCCAACATTTATAGGGAACTCACAAAACATAACAAAAGGAAAATAAGCAATCCAATTTAAAAAAATGTGCAAAGGGCCTAAATAGACACTTTTCGAAAGAGGACATACAGAAGGCCGAGAGACATATGGACCTGTCAATTTTGAGAATACCAAGAGATATCCAATTGGAGAAGTGAGGTTGGCTGTTGGATTATGGATCTAGGATTCATAGGCCAAGTCCAGACTAGAGGCACAGATACGGAAGCAGGTAGCATAGAAAATGGTGTTTCTGACCTCCTTTCCCGAGTCTGATCACGTCCCACTGCAGACACTCTACAGAGGAAGTACTGAGGAAAAACAGGCAGCTGACAGGGGACGTTGCTATGCAACAGATGAGGAAAGTCATCCAGCCAGGCAGAACTGATGCTGGCCCTTGGGGACCAAATGCTGTGGTCTTTCCTGGCATTAGCTTCCTTTCCTATGCAGACTCCTGAAAGGAGCTGATGCCAGAACAAATGTGAAATGGACAGAGATCTGCCTTGGATTTCAGAAAGTATCAGTTCAGTTTGGGTCACCTCACATGTCTGTATCCTTTTCTGCCTTGGCTAGCCTCTCCAGTCATCCTGGAAGGACAGCAGCATGTGTGTCCTTGTCCGTGGTTAGGACCCCAGCAAAGTGCTCCTTGCACTTCCCATTTTGCATATTGGGATGCCAGATTCAGACACATGGAGTGACCCGAGTGGGCTCACACTGCTAGTGACAGGCTGGCCGGCACTTCATCCCAGCAATGGAGGCCCAGCCCTGGAAGGAACCAGGGCAAACATTTGCTCTGAATCGGGGCTTGCCATGGCTCAGACACACAAGTGCCTGATTGTCCTGGCCGCTCCAGTGGGCACCAGGAAGGCCTCAGGGGAAAAGGCCTGACCGTGGGAGTGGGGAGTGGGGAGTGGACCCCGGCGAGCAATTCCCACACCTGGATGGGTCCACATAGAGTGGGCAGGGGTGGGGCTGGGGCCCTCTACCCGTGTCCTCCTGGGCGCAGAGCAGGCGCTTAGGCCTCAGAGAAGGCAAACCTTGCTTGTTTGGGACAGATGTTGACAGGGCAGGGCGGGGCGGGTGGGTGGTGGAGCTATGGCTGAAACTGAAGAGGGGGAGGATGCCTGGGTCCCCAGGCCAGCACTAGGGGAAGGCGGGGCCCAAATTCTGCATCTCTGTTTCCTGGCTCTTGAGCCTCGTGTACCCAGTTCATGCAATGTGTCTGTGCCTCCGCTTTCTGATCTGTAAAATGGGGATGCTGACTTCCACCTCCCAGGGCAGCCTGGAGAGGAAGGCAAGCCCCGGCACAGATCTGGCTGTGATGTACATTCTGTGCCATTCCTCAACCCTTTTCTCAATATCCACAAAATGAGTCCAAGGCTGGAGCTACACAAAGGGCAAGGGAGAAGGATAGAGACAATTCATGTGTGAGAGGCTTATGTGGAGTCAGTTGGTGGTTAATGAGTATCTGCCATCCCCATTAATGTATTTCAGCTAGATTCTATTTCCTTAGCCCTAAAGCGGTGGAGATGCTCAGGAGGTGTTTGGTGTAGCACTTGTTCCCTGATAGAGACCCACTTCAGAGAGACAGATGGCTTCTTAGACTGGTCACCCTTATGACCCCTGTTAGGAACCATGATTCAAGTTGTGAGCACTCTGCAAAGATCCAGCCAGGGGAGGGTGACCCATGGCAATGAAACTCACAGGAGACTAACGTATAAACAAAAGCCAACACATTAACAAACTCATTTTGACTGGCTGGTGTTAGCTTGGAATCTTCAGCACCAGAGTGAGGGAACTTGATTGTTCATCTCTGCAGCTGGAATTCTTGAGTTAGAATTCTGTATGCCTCCATAGCCTGTATAGGGAAGTTCTGATCACAAGTTCCACAGTTCCTGTCAGCAGCTGGGTCATTCTATTATAGACTGCCTCACAAAGAGGGACACATCTTTCCTGCTGTTTGGATGACCCCTCCACAGATTCTATGCAGACCACCTCCCTTATGCTATACATTTGTCCTTCACACAAGAAACAATGTCACTAATTAGGCATTAATATCAATGTTGACCTGCCTGCTCCACATGATATTCTGGCTACTTTGGTGGGAGGAGTGTCCTCAGGCTTCTCACATCTACAGATGCCGCTGGAGTCAACCTTAAGGATGTCTTGTCTCATTCCTTAAATGGTAATTTTTCTCACCATTCCCTAAGGCTATAAAATAGTGGGGGACTAGAGTGGGGTGGAGGGGACCAATGGCGGGGGAAAGAGGGACATCTGTAATACTTTCAGCAACAAAGATAAATTTAAAATAAAATTTAAAAGTAGCCCTAACCACTTTGGCTCAGAGTACCGGGTTCGATTCTGGCCAAGGTCCAGGCCCTGGTCAGGGTGTGTGCAGTAGGCACCAATCCATGTGTTTCTCTCACATTTATGTTTCTCTATGTCTTTCCCTCTCTCTTCCACTCTCTAAAAATAAATTGAAAAATATCCTCGAGTGAGGATTTTTTTAAAAAATGTATACAAGTATTCAACTGTGGATTCACATTGTACATAATGTATTTTTAAAATCCCATATTATTAGACAGTTAAATGTTTTCCAATTTTCACTATTGCACATGAAAAATAAATAATTTTGCTCCTAAACATTAAAGTAAGTCTATGATTATTTTCTTGCAGTTAGTTAAAAAAGTTGAAGAACTGAGGAAAATTTATTAATGTTTCTAAGGCTTTCATGAATATATTTCTCTTCAGAATGGTTGTGACAATTTTTAATGCTACAGCTATGTGTAATGCCAGTTTTATTGCATTATCTCCAGCACTGGTCATTATTATCTTTAAAAATTTGCCAATCTTATATTTGAAAAGTAAATGATTTAAGATTGTTTTAAAATATAAGTTCACTCTTTTCTGATTATGGAAGCAATTCATCATCTGTTTAAATTAGAAAGTACATAAAGAAATGTAATTTCACACCAATATAACCACTGTTATAATTTTAAAATATTTTACACTTATTTGTTCTTTATTTATCTTTGAATTCTTTCTCTCCACATCCAACATCCAAACAATCTGTCAGGAAAACAGTTTAGTTCTATCTTCAAAATAATATTTGTCATTTGACCATTTCTAACAAGTTTTGTAGTTAACATCCTGGTCAAAACCACCAACACTGCTTATGTACACCATTACAATAGCATCCTTGCTGTTCTCTCTGCTTCCATTATGTCCCATATGGTCTATTTTCCATGCAGCATTCAGAGGTATCATGTTAAAACCTTATGTCCCTCCTCTGCTCACAATCCTTTCATATCCCTTATAAAACTTAGAGTAAAATTAAGTCCTTAGTTTTTATCTATGAGGTACAACATGATTCCTTCATCCCCTCTCTGATCTCATTGCCTCACCCCCTCATTCTTTCCATTCACGCCACATGGGCTTCCTTCTGGATCCTTAAATATACCAGGCTTGCTTGCTCAGCTGTTTGCATTGCCAAGGGTACATTCCACAATATAGCTGCATGTCTAATTCCTTCATAGTGAAGAATTTTCTCAAATAAGTACCGCCAGATCTCCATTTACTATCCTGATCCTCTCTTACTATGCTCTATTTTTCTTTTCCCCGTAACTCTGATTTTGTAATGCATTATGCATTTAATTATTTTCATTTTTTGTTTATTATCTGCTTTCCCTATTAGAAAATAAGACCCACAAGGGCAGAGATATTTGTGTGTTTTGTTTTATGTTTCCAACGTTTATTGAGCCTGGCACAAAGAAGACGCTCAATAAATATTTGCTGAATCTATTTATCTTTCTATCAATTTATCTTAATAAACACTTGATATAAGGAATAGGCCTGATTGGGCATAAGATAAGGGAAGTTTATTTTGTTCTTTATAAGTGTAGAAAGTTGATAAGGCATTTAAAAAAGAAAATTAGAAGCCAAGGAGATGGTGGAAAGCTGTCTAAGTGCTTGGTGTAGCTCCTTTCATTCAACTCCAAGATCTTTAATAAATTTCACAAAATTTCATGCACTGTTCAGTCTGAGGGAATGTTTTGTCAGTTGAAGTTGGGACATGTGAAAGGCAGAGTTGTGAGTTCAAGACATAAAAGAAAACGGGCTGTTTTTTCAGTGATGTCCACAAGATAGACTAGGAAACCCCAGGTTAACAACAATATATGGACTAGAATAATTTTGTGAGAACTCTAGAGACAAGTTGAGAAACTATAGAACCCAGGCAAACATAAAGTCAAGAAGGTGGGTAGGTAATTTCATGGCATTTAGTGTGCCTCTGTGCTTTCCCCCATACCGGAAATAGTGAGGTACAACCAGGAGGAAACCTTGCATATGGGCTTCTCTCTTGGGATGGACATGAAACAGTGGACCATGTATCAAATGTTCTGGATGGTCTGGCCGCTGACTGGGGGATGGATTACCCTCTTCCCTTACTCAGAGCACTGACAGGATTGGTGGTATAGATTGTAAGCCACTGAAAACAAGATGACTATGGCACATTAGAGCTATAGTTCCACAGACAGAAGCAGGGGAAGTAAAACATTATCAGCTTCGCCCAGCCGGCGTGACTCATTGGTTGAGCATCGACCTATGAACCAGGAGGTCATGGTTCAATTCCCAGTCAGGGGACATGCCCAGGTTGTGGGCTCAATTCCCAGTGTGGGGCGTGCAGGAGGCAGCCAATTGATGATTTTCTCTCACCATTGATGTTTCTCTCTCTCTCTCTCTCTCTCTCTCTCTCTCTCTCTCTCTCTCTCTCTCCCTCTCTCACCCTTCTT
Source organism: Myotis myotis (assembly GCF_014108235.1). Lineage (NCBI taxonomy): Eukaryota > Metazoa > Chordata > Mammalia > Chiroptera > Vespertilionidae > Myotis > Myotis myotis. The sequence goes on from NW_023416346.1 coordinate 8,412,689, forward strand.
CTCTGAAATCAATAAAAATATATATATATATTTTAAAGAGAGATTATCAGCTTCTGGAAAGAAGCAGAGACAACTTGCTTAGGGAATTTGAGGCAGTTAAAACACACACACACACAACCCAGAGAAGACAAATCCCAGGAAAGGCTTGAGAGCTCCTTGAAACTGTAGTTTGTCTAATTGCACAAAGCCAATCCATAAAGGCAAGGAAGGAGACATGATTCTTCGTTCAAACGCCCAAATCCCAAGAAAGAACATAATGCCTACAAAGAAACAGAGAAACATAGTCCAATCAAAAGAACAAAATAAAACTCAAGAAACCAATCCTAAAGAAACGGAGAGATATGAGCTACCTCACAAAGAGTTTTTAAATCTATCTTAAAGTTGCCCTGACTGGCTTGGCTCAGTGGATAAAGCATCAGCCTGCGAACTCAAGGGTCCCAGATTCGATTCCGGTCAAGGGCATCTACCTTGGTTGCAGGCACATCCCCAGTGGGGGGTGTGCAGGAGGCAGCTGATCGATGTTTCTAACTCTCTATCCCTCTCCCTTCCTCTCTGTAAAAAATCAATAAAATATATATATATATATATATTATATTTTTTTTTTTAAAAAGAGGTGTTGTCAGTTAATCACACCTACAAAAAAACCAAAACTTTAAAAAAAAACTATCTTAAAGTTACACAATGAGCTCAAAGGAACACAGAATGGCAATTAAATGAAAGCAGGAAAATGGTGCATGAACACAATGAAAATAATAACAAAGCAACAGAAACTATTCTTTTGGGGTTTTTTATTTATCTTTATTGTTGAAAGTATTACAGATGTGCCATTTGTTTGTTTGTTTGTTTGCTTGTTTGTTAGTTTATTTATTTTTCCCATTGACCCCCTCCATCCCAAACCCACCCCTCTCAGGTCTACACCTCTCTATTGTCTATGTCCATGGGTTATGCATATATGAATATAAGTTCCCAAGTTAATCACTCCCCACCAACCCCCCTACTCCTGCCTTCCCTGTGAAATTCATCAGTCTGTTTCTGTGTCTTTGCTTCTATGTTTTGTATCTGTTTTGTTCATCAGTTTATGTTGTTCATTATATTCCACAAATGAGTGAGATCATGTGATACTTACCTTTCTCTGACTGGTTTACTTCGCTTAGTGTAATACTCCCCAAGTACATCCATACTGTTGCAACTAGTAAGAGTTCTTTCTTTTTTACTGCTGCATAGTATTATATTGTATAAATATACCATAGCCTTTTTAATCCACTCATTTGCTACTGGACACTTGGGCTGTTTCCAAATCTTGGCTATTGTAAATTGTACTACTCTGAACATAAGGGTGCATATATTCTTTCTGATTGGTGTTTCGGATTTCTTAGAATGTATTCCTAGAATTGGGATCACTGGGTCAAATGGCAGTTCCATTTCTAATTTTTTGAGGAAACTCCATGGTCTTTTCCACAGACTGGCTGCACCAGTCTGCATTCCCACCAGCAGTATATGAGGGTTCCCTTTTCTCCACAACCTCGCAACCACCGGTTGATTTGTTGATGGTAGCCATTCTGACAGGTGTGATACCTCATTGTCATTTTAATTTGCATCTCTGAGATGATTAGTGACTTTGAGCATGTTTTCATATGTCTCGACCTTCTGTGTGTCCACTTTGGAGAAGTGTCTGTTTAGGTCCCTTGCCCACTTTTTAATTGGATTGTTTATCTTCCTTTTGTTAGGTTGTATGAGTTCCCTATATATTTTGGAAATTATCATGGGCAAATATGTTCTCCCCTGCAGTGGGCTCTCTTTTCATTTGTTGATGGTTTCTTTTGCTGTGCGAAAGTTTTTTATTTTGATGTAGTCTCATTTATTTATTTTCTTCTTAGTTTCCTTTGCTCTAAGAGGTGTATCCATAAACATATTGCTACGAGAAATACCTGAGACTTTGCTACCTATGGTTTCTTCTACTAACAAACACTGAAGATGTACCTTCAAATATATTAAAATAAATATTATGATGATATTAATTGCAACTTTGCTTGTACTCCCAAAATATTGACAACTACCTCAGTTACCATAAATAAGACAAAAGTTGTATTGGTTATCCATTGCTATCTAATAAATCATCCAAATAATAATGACTTTAAACTATGAACTTGTACCATCACACTGATTATGTGTGTTAACATTTCTGAGTAGTTTAGCTGGCTAGTTTTGGCTGAGAGTGCTTTATAGAGTTTCAGTCAAGGTGTTAAAATAGGCTACCATCATCTGAGGGCTTGATCAAGGCTTTTAAGATGGCTCACACACATTGGCAGACCAGAGGGGCAAAGACAACAACTGGCTCTGGGTGGCTAGCACACATTGAGGCTGAGACCAGGGTTAGGATCAGAGAAGCATTGTGAAAACCTCAGCACTCCACAGCCCAATAGAATTCGTCAGACATGGGAACCCACTCACCCCATATCCCTGTGTCCTGCTCCTAAATAAAACCCTTACTTGGCCAGTCAGGAAAGGACTGAATAAAATTTCTAACCTAAGTGGTCTGTACATGTTGTGGCTAAATCCATGAGGAAATATAGAACCATGAATGCATGAATCCACACCCACACTCTCTTCACATCTCTCCCCTACCCATCACTGCTGGGCTGCCCGGTAGAGGCAGCTGGGTCAACTCAAACAGAATAGCTGTGCTGGAAGCTTCTGGCTACAGCAATGTGGAGCCTGGAACACACAAGAGACTGTAGCCCAACACTTCCAATCTACAAGAGTGGTGCTCTAAAACCAAGGCAACCAAATCGTAAAGGGGACACCCACCCACCTTCTTGGGAAATATGAGCTATTTTCCAGAGCCCCTAAAACACCACCCCACAGAGATCCTGGAAGCCCCAACAGTGCAGGTAAAAGAAAATAAAAACTTGCCCTTCAGCACCAACTATTGGAAAGCAGAAGAAAGACCTGTGCTTATCCATCTGCTAAACAGTGAAGTGTCAAATACTTGAGGAAAGAAGGGCAGGCAGGAAGAGATTAACCAAAGAATTTATATTCATATATGCATAACCCATGGTCACAGACAATAGTACAGTAGGCCAGGGTGGGGGTGCAGGGTGGAGGAAGTCAGTGGGGGAAAAGTGGACATCAGTAACACTTTCAACAATAAAGATAAATTAAAAAGAAAAAAAATAGACCTTTACTACACCACTGTCTGTGTCCATGGTGGTGAAGGCTTGGCATGTGGGGCAGGGGTGGGTTAGAAGGGGTCAATGGGGGAAAGGGGGACATATGTAATATTTTCATACTTTCAACAATAAAGATTTTAAAAAGAAAAAGAAAAAAATAGAAAGTTGACTTCATTTTCACAAATGATCAGGCAGAGAAATAATCCATTAAACACAATGAACAACCTAGATAACAAAGGAACTCAGAAAGAAAATTTAAAAATCTCCAGAAAATAAACAAAGACTTGAAAGAATGTGATTAAATGACAGAGAATTCTGTATTACAGGTCTGAAAAAAAATCAACAAGATACAAGCAAACTCAGAAAAGCAATTCAACAGACTCAGAAACAAAAGCAATGAACAAAAGGAATAATTCATCAGAGATTAAAACTATAAAAAAAGAACAAAACAGACATTCTGGAGCTGAAGAATTCAATAAATGAGATGAAGAATGAACTAGTGAGTAGGAAATGGAGCAGACCAGATGGAGGAAAGAATTAGTGCCATAAAAGATAGAAATCTGAAAATGACTCAATGACTTGGGTGAGAAAAAGAAAGAAACAGGAAGGAGAAGGAGAAGGAGAAGGAGAAGGAGAAGGAGAAGGAGAAGGAGAAGGAGAAGGAGAAGGAGAAGGAGAAGGAGAAGGAGAAGAAGAAGGAGGAGGAGGAGGAGGAGGAGGAGGAGGAGGAGGAGGAGGAGGAGGAGGAGGAGAAGGAGAAGGAGGAGAAGGAGAAGGAGAAGGAGGAGAAGGAGGAGGTCAATGAGAACTATCTGACTGCATTAAAAAGAGCAATATAAGAAAGAAAAATACCAGAAGGAGAAGATCAGGAGAAGGGAACAGAAAGCCTATTCAAATTGATGAAAACTTCCCAAACATATGGAAAGAATTGGAACCTCAAATACATGAAGCTAACAAAACACCTAATTATCTCATTCAAAAAGGCCTTCCCTAAGGCAAATTATATTATAAAATTTAATATAAACAGCAAAGTACAAATCATCCAGACAGCCAGAGAAAAGAATATAGCTGGTTCTTTGAGAAGATTAATGAAATTGACAAAATTCGGGCTAGACTCACTAAAGGAAAAAGATAAAGGAATCTAACAAATCAGAAATAAAAGAGAAGTTACAATAGACACCACAGAAATACAAAGATCTAAATAAAGAATAATACTATGAAAGGCTATACACAACCAAATTCAATAACCTAGAAGAAATGGACAAGTTCTTAGAAATATATAACCTTCTTAGACTGAATCCTGATGAACTAGAAAATCTACTAGTAAATAAACCAATCAACAGTAAGGAAATTGAAATGGTCATTAAAAACCTCACAAAAAGTAAAAGTCCACGACCAGATGGATTCACTAGAGAATTTTACCAAACAATTTTTAAAAAATTAATACCTATCCTTCTCAAATAGTTCCAAAAATTACAAGAACCAATCCTTCCTAACTCATTTTACTAGTATGAGGCCAACATTATCCTGAAACCAAAACCTCGAAAGGAAAACACACACACACACACACACACACACACACACTACCGACCAATATCTCTGATGAATATAGATACAAAAAATTCTAAACAAAATACTAGCAAATAAAATAGACACATAATACATCAGGATCAAGTGGGGTATTCTCCAGGTCACAAGTGTGATTCAACATATGCAAATCAATGTTATATACCACATTAACAAAATAAAAGATAAAATCATGTAATCATTTATAAAAGCATTTAACAAGAGAAACCAAGATGGCAGCATAGGTAAACACCTGAAATTGCTGCCTCGCACAACCACTTCAAAACTACAACTAAAAGACAAAACGGACATCACCCAGAGCCACAGGAAGGCTGGCTGAGTGGAAATTCTACAACTAGAAGGAAAGGAAAGCACACTGAGACTCAGAGGAGGTTCGGAAGTAAAGTGCAGAGGTATGGAGGCACACGCAGAAAGGGCTGACAACTGAGGACGTGGTTGTCTTTTTCAATCAGGAGGGGGACAAAAGCTCCCAACTGCTCTGAACTCCAGTTCCGGGGGAGTCTCTGGGGACCCAGACTCATACAAGGAGAAACTGGACTGTCTAGCAGCGGGTGGAACTTGAGGGCGGCTTTCTCTCAGAGGTGCTTGCAGCGATTACCGGGACACTGAGACATGGGGCCTCTTAGGGCAGGGCTGAGGATCAGCCATAGCTGTTTGCTCCACCCTCTTGATTCCCTGAGACCCCGCCCCACCCAGGCTGTGCACAGAGGCTTTTGCATATGAAAGGCCTGGCCCTTTGCAACCTGAAAATTACCTAACAAACTGCAGCTGAAACAGAGAGACCCAGAACTTCCAAAAGAGGGTCCAAGGCCCCACAGCAGCTTGCATTGCTTCACAGCTAGGCCTCATCTGGGCACCTCCAAACCCCAAACAAAGAAGAGGAATCGTTCCATAACTCCTGCTGGGTAGCCTCAGGCAGAGGCTAAATTAGCACCTCCTTAGAGATCCAAGAGCCAGTGTACCCAGTGGTCAGAGTGAGACCATCCAGATTACAACTGCTCAGATCTATAAGGGACACACTCAGGGGGCAGACTCAGTGAGGACCAAAGCCCCACTGAAGCAAGTCTTGCCCCAGAAGGGTGTCTCCAGCTCAGAAGTTCTCCCACTGCAGACACAGCTGATTCTCACAGCCAATTGGCCTGGAGGTCAAATCCTTCCAGTGATACCAACAACAATCAAGGCTTAACTACAACAAGACTGTGCACAAAGCCCACAAAGGGGTGCACCAAGAGTGTCCACCTCAGGTAATTGGGAAGACTGAGCCACTGGGCCCCATAGGACACCTAGCACAGAAAGCCACTCTATCAACACAAGGAAGCAACCAAAATGTGGAGACAAAGAAACAGGTCACAAATGACAGAAATGGAGGAAAGCAAACTACTGGATATAGAGTTCAAAACCACAGTTATAAGGTTTTTCAAGAATTTTCTAGAAGCCGCCGATAAATTTAGTGAGACCCTCGATAAATCTAGTGAGACCCTCAAGGATATGAAAAAGGACCAACTAGAAATTAAGCATACACTGACTGAAATAAAGAATAGTATACAGAGATCCAACAGCAGACTAGAGGGTCGCAAGAATCAAATCTAAGATTTGAAATACGAAGAAGGAAAAAACACCCAACCAGAAAAGCAAAATGAAAAAAGAATCCAAACATACCAAGATAGTGTAAGGAGCCTCTGGGACAACTTCAAGCGTACCAACATCCGAATTATGGGGGTGCCAGAAGAAGAGAGAGAGCAAGATATTGAAAACCTATTTGAAGAAATAATGACAGAAAACTTCCCCTACCTGGTGAAAGAAATAGACTTACAGGTCCAGGAAGCACAGAGAACCCCAAACAAAAGGAATCCAAAGAGGACCACACCAAGACACATCATAATTAGAATGCCAAGAGCAAAAGACAAAGAGAGAATCTTAAAAGCAGCAAGAGAAAGAAACTCAGTTACCTACAAGGGAATACCCATACGACTGTCAGCTGATTTCTCAACAGAAACTTTGCAGGCCAGAAGGGAGTGGCAAGAAATATTCAAAGTGATGAATACCAAGAACCTACAACCAAGATTACTTTATCCAGCAAAGCTATCATTCAGAATTGAAGGTCAGATAAAGAGCTTCACAGATAAGTAACAGCTAAAGGAGTTCATCACCACCAAACCAGGATTATATGAAATGCTGAAAGGTATCCTTTAAGAAGAGGAAGAAAAGGAGAAAGGTAAAGATACAAATTATGAACAACAAATATGCATCTACCAACAAGTGAATCTAAGAATCAAGTGAGTAAATAATCTGATGAACAGAATGAACTGGTGATTAAAATAGAATCAGGGACATAGATAGGGAATGGACTGACTATTCTTGGGGGGAAGGGGGTGTGGGAGATGCGGGAAGAGACTGGACAAAACTCATGCACCTATGGATGAGGACAGTGGGTGGGGAGTGAGGGCGGAGGGTGGGGCGGGAACTGGGAGGAGGGAAGTTATGGGGGGGGAAAAGAGGAACAAATGTAATAATCTGAACAATAAAGATTTAAAAAAATAAAAATAAAAAAAAGAAATGCTTAAAGGTATTCTTTAAGAAGAGGAAGAAGAAGAAAAAGGTAAAGATAAAAATTATGAACAACAAATACATATCTATCAACAAGTGAATCTAAAAATCAAGTGAATAAAAAATCTGATGAACAGAATAAACTGGTGAATATAATAGAATCAAGGGAATAGAAAAGGAATGGACTGACAATTCTCGGGGGGAAAGGGGTGTGGGGGTGCAGGAAGAGACTGGACAAAAATCATACACTTATGGATGAGGACAGTGGGGGGCAGTAAGGGCAGAGGGTGGGGTGGGAACTGGGTGGAGGGGAGATATGGGGGGAAGAGGAACAACTGTAATAATCTGAACAATAAAGATTTAATAAAAATAAAAAGGAAAGCATTTAACAAGGCACAGTATCCATTTATGATTAAAACACTCAATGAGGACACCGAAAAAAAAGAGATAGAGGAAGACATAAACAAATGGAAGAATGGATTGGTAGAATCAATATCATTAAAATGTCCAGACCACCAAAAGCAATCTATAGATTCAATGCAATCCCCATTAAAATACCAAGGCATACTTCAAAGATCTAAAGCAAACTCTCCAAAAATTCATCTGGGAAAAAAAAAAAAAAAAAGACCCCCGAATAGCCACAGCAATCCTGAGAAAGAAGAACAAAGTTGGAGGGATCACAATACCAGATATCAAGCTATATTACAAAGCCACTGTTCTCAAAATTGCCTGGTACTGGCACAAGAACAGACATATAAACCAATGGAACAGAACAGAGAACCCAGAAGCCGACCCAAGCCATTATGAGCAATTAATGTTTGACAAAGGAAGCAAGAACATACAATGGAGTCAAGACAGTCTCTTTAATAAATGTTATCGGAAAAATTGAACGGATACATGCAAAAAAATGAAACTAGACCACCAACTTACACCATACACAAAAATAACTCAAAATGGATAAAGGACTGAAACGTAAGTTGGGAAACCATAAAAATCTTAGAAGAATCCATCGGCAGCAAAATATCAGATGTATGCCGAAGCAATATCTTTACTGATACAGCTCCATAGCAATGGAAACCAAGAAGAAAACAAACAAATGGGACTACCTCAAAATAAAAAGCTTCTGTACAGAGAAAGAAACCATCAACAAAACAACAAGAAAGCCCACTGCATGGGAGAACATATTTTACAATGTTATCTCCGATAAGAGTTTAATCTCCAACATTTACAGGGAACTCATACAATTTTTAAAAAGGAAGATAAACAATCCAATCAAAAAATAGGCAACAGACCTAAATAGATACTTTTTGAAAGTGGACATACAGAAGGCCAAGAGATGTATGAAAACATACTCAAAGTCACTAATCATCCCAGAGATGCAAGTTAAAATGACAATGAGATACCATCTCACACTTGCCAGAATGGCTAGCATCAACAATCAACAAATGACAAGTGCTCATGAGGATGTGGAGAAAAAGGAACCCTCTTGCACTGCTGGTGGGAATGCAGACTGGTGCAGCCACTGTGGAAAACAGTATGGAGTTTCCTCAAAAAATTAAAAATGGATCTTCCATTTGACCCAGTAATCCCACTTCTAGGAATATATCCCAAGAAATCAGAAACACCAATCAGAAAGGATATATGCACCCTTATGTTCATAGCAGCACAATTTCCAGTAGCTAATATTTGGAAACAGCCTAAGTGCCCATCAGCAGATGAGTGGATTAGAAAACTGTGGTACAACTACACAATGGAATACTACAATGCTAAAACAACAACAACAACAACAACAACAACAAAGAAGGAATTCTTACCATTTGAGAAACCCTTAGCTAATATATTGAATGATGAAAAACTGAAAGCTTTTCTTCTAAGATCAGGAATAAGATGAGGATGCCCACTCTCACAACAGTTATTCAATATAGTAGTGGAAGCCCCAGCCAGGGATATCAGGCTAGAGACAGAAATAAAACATATCCAAATTAGGAATGAAAAAGCAAAATTGTCACTTTTTGTAAATGGCATGATTGTTCATACAGAAAATCCTAAAGACTTCAGCAAAAAACTACTAGAAACAATAAATAAATGTAGTTAAGTATCAGGATACAAAATCAATGTACAAAAGTCAAATTTGTTCCTATATATTAAGGAAAGGAAATAAAAATTCCATTTGCAATTGCAACAAAAAAGAATAAAATACCTAGGAATAAACTTAACAAAGATTGTGAAACACTGAAAATGACAACACATTACTAAAAAGAAATTGAAAAAGACTGCAAGAAATGAAAATAAATTTCATGTTCATGAATTGAATCAACATACTTAAGATGGCCATATAACCTAAAGCAATATACAGATTTCATTCAATAACCATCAAAATCCTAATGGCATTTTTCAAATAATTAGAACAAAAAATCATCAAATTTGCGTGAACTGACCAACGATCCTGAGTACCAAAGCAATCCTAAGAAAAAAGAATCAAGCTGGTGGTATCACATGCGCTGACTTCAAATTATACTGTAAAACCACAATAATCAAAACAGCAAAATAAACTAACAACGTGGAGAGAGACTCAGGGATACAGAGAAGAGACTGTCCACTGTTAGAGGGGAGGCGGCTGGGGGCTGGGTGAGAAGGGTGAAAGGATTAAGCAAAGGAAATAAAGACTCAAGGACACAAACAACAGAATGGTGATGGCCAGAAGGAAGGGGGAGTGGGAGGAGGTAGAAGGCAGTAAAGGAGGGATAAATGGTGATGGAAGGAGACTTGACTTGGGGTGGTGAACACACCGTACAATATACAGATGATGTAGAACTGTATACCTGTAAACTATATATGATATTAATATCACCAACGTAAGTTCATTTAAAAAAGAGTAACAGTATAATACTGGCAGAAAAATAGACACACGGACCAATGGAACAGAAATGAGAGCCCAGAGATGATCCCAAACATGTAACAGCAAGTAATTTTCGTTTTTTAAAAAATTTTGTTTTATTGCTTAAAATATTACAAAGAGTAGTACATATGTCTCCTTTTTTTCCCCTTGACCTTCCCCTGACCTCCCCTACCCCCCAGTGTCTTATGTCCATTGGTTATGCTAATATGCATGCATTAACGGCAAGTAATTTTCAACAAAGGGGCTAAAAAGATACAATGGAGAAAGGGAAGTTTCCTCAGTAAATGCTGTGGGCACACCTATAAAGCCACATGCAAAACAGTAAACCTGGACTGGAATCAGACACCATGCACTAAAATTAAGTCAAAATGGATTGAAGACTTTAATATAAGAACCGAAACACTAGAGCACATTGGTGAAAACATAGGCATTAAACTTATGGTCAGTACTGTCAACATCACAAAATACATTTTATATATATACTAGGGGCCCGGTGCACGAAATTCGTGCACTGGGTGGGGGGGCGGGGGGGAGTGTCCCTCAGCCCAGCCTGCCCCCTCTCACATACTGGGAGCCCTCAGGCGTTGACCCCCATCACCCTCCAATCGCAGGATCGGCCCCTTGCCCAGGCCTGACGCCTCTGACAGAGGTGTCAGGCCTGGGCAGGGGACCCTCATTTCCCCCATCACTGGTTCTGCCCCCAGCCCAGGCCTGATGCCTCTGGCCCAGGCGTCAGGCCTGGGCAGGGGACCCCCAGACCCCTCCGATTGCTGGCTTTTCCCCTTGCCCAGGCCTGATGCCTCAGCCAGAGGCGTAGACCTCCATCACCCTCCGATCGCCTGATCGGCCCCTTGCCCAGGCCTGACGCCTCTGCCAGAGGTGTCAGGACAGGGGACCCCCATCTCCCCCTGATCACTGGCTCTGAGCCCCACCCAGGCCTGAGGCCTCTGGCCCAGGAATCATGCCTGGGCAGGGGACCCCCATCTCCCTCTGATCGCTTGCTCCACCCCCCGCCCAAGCCTGACGCCTCTGACCCAGGCTTCAGGCCTGGGCAAGGGGACCATCATATCCCCCCAATCCCCGGCTCCGCCCCCCACCCAGGCCTGATGCCTCTGGCCAGAGGAGTTGACCCTCATCACCCTCCGATCACCAATCACCGAACCGGCCCCTTGACCAGGCCTGAGGCCTCTGGCAGAGGTGACAGGCCTGGGCAGGGGATCCCCAGCTCCCCGAGGTTGCAGGCTCCGCCCCTGCCCAAGCCTAATGCCTCTGGCCTAGGGGGGACCTGCAGTGGCAGCGGGGGGGGGGGGGGGGGCGCCACGATCCCGCAGGCTCTGCCCTTGCCCCTGCAGGATGCCTCTGGCTGAGGCATCTGGCTCGGGCAGCGGGAACCCACAGCTGCAACGGCCCCGCGATCGTGGGCTCCGCTTTAGGCCCAGGCAAGGGACCCCTAGCTCCCGGGACTGCCAGCTTCGACCCTGCCCAGCTCCCATCGCTGGCTCCACCCCTACTTCCTGCTATCACTAGCCAGGGCGGCAAAGGCGCCTGATTCTCCGATCATGGCTGGGGGACAGGGCAAAGGCAACCCCAGAGCTGCCTTTGCCATGCCCCCACCTCTTAGCTCCCCCCTGGGTTTCCGATCACTGTCAGTGGCAGGGGGCTTCTTCCTGCTTTCCCTTTCGCCTCCCTGCATTGTGCCTACATACGCAAATTAGCCGCCATCTTGTTGGCAGTTAACTGCCATCTCAGTTGGTAGTTAATTTGCATATAGCCCTGATTAGCCAATGAAAAGGGTAGTGCCGTACGCCAATTACCATTTTTCTCTTTTATTAGTGTAGATATATATAAGCTTTTGGTCATTGGCCCCAGAGAGGTTTCTGTGAACTTGATCCCCAAACCAAGGAAAGTAAAAATAAATAAATGGGCCTACACAAATCTAACAGGGTTCTGCACAGCAAAGGTCAACATCAACAAAACAAGCCCCTTTATCGCTCCTCCCTTAGAAGCAAGACTGGTGAGATGGGAAAGGGTCCGGAGCACTGTGAACACTACCACTGTGCACTGCGGGGTGCCACCCACGCAGGCAGGACATGTCCATGCTCTCCTCCTTGACAGGAGGCTAAGCGGCAAGCCGAGCCCATGCCTAGCTGCGGAGGCCGCAGGGCAGGAGCCGCTACGTTACTCTCTCTCCCGTTCTTCTCACTGGAGAGCTGGGGTTCTGTCTCTTTTGCACATCGGAGTCAGCTGTGGCAAGAGGCAGAATCAGAGTCACAGAGATCCCGCTTCATTCTTGAGCCAAGGCCTGGAATGCAACCCAGCACAACCAAAAGCTGTGCACTGGGGGGCACTGGGAACTGGCCCAGTGAATGATATGCCACGTCCTTGTGTGTGTGTCTCCTTCAGGGAAAGCCCGGGGGGGGGGGGGCAAGGCATCTGTGTGTGGAGGGAGAAGGGCAACGCTGTACCCTCTGAATACATACTAGTACCAAACAGTCAGATTCTCACCAGGAACTCCACACCCTCACATGTTCCTCACTCTACCTCAGACGGTGAGCACGCATACCCTAGTGTCCTAACCCGCCTTGAAATGTCACATGTACCCATTCAAGTAAGCATGCCCTCTGGTATTGCCACGGTCTCATCCAGAGGTCAGCAGTTGGTGTCTGTAGGCATATTGGGGACTCAACTCATGCAAAACGAAGCCAAATGTTTGTTCATAGGAGCACTTGCTATGGGAGTCCCCTGAATTTCAGTGGTTTCCCCAAACCTGTTTTTCCATCAGGGGCTCATGCACCAACATCAGGTGCCCTGAAGCCAGTGTTTGCCTACTTAGACTGGCTGCTCAATAAGCAGGTTGTCCTCATGAACGCCTCCTCTTCTCTCTCAGAATATTGACCTTGACATTAAAGCTGCCCAAACAACGCAACACATCCCATGGTTGACTCACGGGATTCTGGTATCTCTCACATAAAATTAGACATTTTAGGTCATCTTCAGTAGCTATTCACACATATCCAACTAATTCCTTTCCTTCTTTGCACCCAGAGTTAATTATTTTTTATCTCACATTGTACAATTTTCCTTGAAAAAGACAAACTCTATTACCACTGTCCTTTTAGCAATAGCTTTCACTATCACTAAGTTGTATACTTAAAATGTTCTCCTTTCTTAAGGGAGCCCAGCTATCCTACAGAATCACTCCCGATGACCAGTATATGTGGTTTCCCTTGCACAAAACACTCACACGCACAGGCCCATGTCAATTGTCACTACATGCAGAGTTAAATAGCATAACTTTCCCCTTAGTGGTCAGTTTCCAAATATGCCTCCACAGGAGCAGGTGGGGGCTATTCTATAGTCTCTGTAATCCCCCCTACAGTGCCTGCTCCACAACCTTTGCCCCACTGTTGGAAAATCAACCCTCTGTCCCCATAGACTCTGGTAAACTGGCATTCCCCTGTGTCTTGAAATAAATCCACTGCTGAGATCACAACCACATCACATGGTGCCATCACTCAAAATGAGTGCTAGGGAAATCGTCCTGCACCAACTACTGCTTAATACATGCTCAGGAAAGGGGAACGGAAACCCTCATGGCACAGCTCGGATAGATGTGGTTAAGTGGTTTCAGGACAGGAAACAGTTTGGCATAGAGTTCATCCGAATACTAATACTCTCGGCTAAGAGACTCCATACCCACCTGCATTCAAAGCATTCTCTCTTAGAGATTATAACCCAACATACCTTGAGAAACATTAACAACATATTGTACCTTTAAAAAATTAACCTTGATGTGTAAGGGTCTTGGCTGACAATATTGATGTGCGAGAGGAGAATACTGTTTTCATGACTCCTGCATATAAAATCCTTATTTGGTGGACTTATTTTTATAAATCTAAAATCTAAATATCAGGATGAACATTTTGTTAAGAGAGGATTAGATAACATTCCAGTGTCCCAGAAAGGGCAATGGATGCTTCTTTGTGACATATTCGAAGACTCCCCAAGAGAAACTTTGTATTAATGACAAATGCAGCAGCTAATGCTGTCCATTCCAGGAAGGGGAGGTCTTGGCCACCCCAGTCTGTTTCCTACAGTACTGGCGTTAGGAGTTTTCTAAAAGCACACCCCGCTAAAAATTCTTCCGCCATCACCTACAGGATAAGGTAAACACTCTTGGGCATGTGATGTTGAAAGAGTTTCTGTGTTCATACCAAACTACCTGAGCAGCCCATCTCTTACCTCAGTCCCCTGAGATTTCTCTCCCCGTCCTTAGCAGGCACCCACATCACCAAAGAACTCTCTCTTTCTTTTCCTAAGTCACTACTTCAAAGGTCCCGATCTTGTCTTAACTTTGGTGGCACTACTCTGGCATCCTTGCAGCCACTACAGTTTGGCGATTGCCTGTCTTTGTCAGTGCTCTGTGAGGGTTGGCCCTGGAGCCTGTGACAGACAATGCTCCTATCCTTTGGTCAGAAAGGAAAGGAAGCCCTTTGACTCAGAGGTGCGGATCAGGGCCGGGCCTGGGATGAGCATCAGGCTTTTTCATACTTTCCTGATTTCAGAAACGCTATATGTCTGGCCTCTAAGTATTCCATGTTGGGGAAACTGGATGCATTCCAGGCATGGCGGAACTTATCGAGAACTTCCCAAGCTGAAGGTCCCCTGGTCTGCTCCTTCTGTTCTAATGAGAATTCCCCCTGGTCCTGTGGGATTGAAGTTGCCTTTCCAATCTTGCATGTTTTCTTGAGGACTCCTCAATCGCCTGGGAAAGGTGTTGGGGTACAAAGATTTTGTCAAGGTACAAAGATGTCGTCAGGCAGATGATGGCAGGTTCCTGAAGAACAATGTGTGAAATGGGTAACGGGCGAGTCCATTTCCCCATCCCTTTCCTCTCCATGCCCGCTGCCTCCTGGATGATCTAAACTACTTCCTCAGCTCCTAGAACGGGCATATTTTTTTACAGCATTCCCCAAACAATGCTGCTGCCTTAGTTGTCTTTGTGCACTATTTTGGGAGATGAGAGAATTGATGTGTATTTAATTCTGTTTCCGAAGTTGAGAGGAAGAATCTGAGCCCCAAGTCAACCAAGCGAGATGATAGCAATTCTTTAGCGTGGGTGTGGGGTGCAGGTGGACAACCTGATCCAGGGTGGCCATCAGCTCATGGCTGGAGCTTCTCCAGAGCCTTCTCAGCCTCCAGCCCATGGAATTCTGGAGGAACAGCCCAACTTTGCCATTTGCCTAGGTGAGTGGATTTGGGTGCAACCAGATTCTTATCTGCATTAATTAGGCCTTTTGAGGTCAATACTTATCAGGTCATCACTGGTCAGGGGGAGGGTAAGTGCCTGCTTCCAGATTGTGGATTAGACAAGCTACACAGGGAAGTGTCTAACTTCAGCAGAGCAACATATTCCAATAGTAACGGACTTTTCCTTCCTTATTTCCTTGTACTCCTCTGTGTTTTCACTATAAACTCAGCGAGTCACCCAGCCATTCACTGCCTGGAGATGAGCTGAAAAGAGAGGTGGTGCCATCGACTCCTACTTTAGAAGGTGGCCTATATGACAACAATGCCCATTGTGGTCCCTCCCTTTAACACAATCCCACTCTGTGAACTCAAAGATTGCTTCCCCCACACCAGAGGTCACATAATCTTTTCCTGGGAGAGGATGACAGAGAATCTTTAGATCTAGCATTGTGTCTGAATCAACCAGTGTTCTGCAAAAGGCAAGAAAAAGTGGTGCAGGTGCAGCTGGAATTTCAATTCCTGCTTCTCAATAGATTGGCGACTGAGGTTTGGGAAAGTATTGACACCAGCTATTCTATCACAAAATAGCTGGTCTCTGCCATGCATTGACAGCATAAAGAACTGGAAAACTACGCAATTCCTTAGGAGACTGGCATCATGGGACAACAGGGAGTACAGAGTTGCTTTCCTTGAGATGAGGAAGTCCAGGAGATGAATCCAATGTTTGCCACCACTTGCTGCCTGGGGGCACGTAGCAGATGGTGGCACAAGGAGGTGGAGCACAAACAAAGCACAGACGCCTGAACAAGTGGAGGAGATTGGGTTTTGCAGCTGCTGAAGCTCTTGAAATGTACAGGTCTTATATGGAGAGGAAGGAGCTGATCCTTTCCTAGGCTGAGGGCAAGACTCCAAGAAGCGTATGCCGGAGCAGCTGCTGTGGGGCTGAGTGCAGAGACCCTGTTAAACATTGTGAGCATTCAGTTCAGGTGACAGAGAGGTCAAGCATTAGGAATCAAATACTCTGGCCTAGAACAGAGTTCAAAACCAATTCATACCCACCCTGACAAAGAATGAAAGCAAGCCTGACAGGCCCAAACGGACCCAACAGCAGCTGAACTAGCTGCAGGAAAAACGTGGAACAACATTGATGGACTACGACACAGCCCAAATTTCAAGCAATGTACCCTTCACAATGTTCTGCAGAACGCATAAAAATTTCTAGGACTACGAAGAAGCAAAAAACAGCGATCCAGAATCAACAAAAATAGCACTGAATACAAACTAACCTCAAGACGTGTAAACTGTTGAAATTAGCAGAAAAATCAAAGGAAGACATGCCAAGTCTCCCTCTTTCCCCACCACAACTATCGCCACTAATTCCTGTGCATCTACGAGTTTGTTCACTAACTTGCTGAAGGTCACAGAGCTAGAGGTGGAGCCAGGATTTGAACCCTGAGCATTTCCCCCATTACACTGGCATTAGCAATCATTTCTTAATGCCAAACCCTCTGTTACTGTTCTATTCCATCGTTAGAAGTTTTAAAAATAGGCTCTTAGTTTTGCAAGGTCTTAAATGAAGTGATAATAGACTAAAATATAGTTTACATGAGATGTTTCATTTTTAATGCAATGAGAGAGAGGGGAGATAGAGATAGGTGGATGGATAGATAGATAAAGGACATGGATCTGTGGGTTTTTGACCCAGCTGCTCTCACAGTGTTGTCTGTCAGCCTCTACATTTTGTCCCAGTGAGCCTATAATGAAGATGGTGAATTCAGACTCTTGCCTGATGAGGGGACTTTTAGGCTTTCTGGCATGAGGACTATTGGCTTCAAATGGTTGCCAAGGCTTGGCACAGGTTGGCAGTGTGGGCCACGCATCACTCCATGTGTGGACTTAGAATCCCTGTTTTCTGGGTCTTTATTATGTGGAACCGGCCACTCAGCATAGAGGGGACAAGGTGGGGTCACAACAGATGGCCAGCTGTACTGTGAGAAACAAACAGAGAGTACATCCAGTTCATTCATCTTGACACACATCACCTTCATTCCCAGCAAAATGTGCTCTGCCTGACAACACACTGTGACTTGACAGTACCTACGATGCCATACCAATGAGGCTTAAAATGTCAAGGGCTTTTAAAAATATCTAAATGCAACATCTCTTGCAAAGCTTTGTCCTTTCAGGGTGGCTCTATGAAGAGTGTACTATGTACACCATGATCCCTCTAAAGAAATCGATAAGGCTCATGTCCTCCTTCAACAGGCTTTACAAGAAATGGAAGGGACTCAAGGCAGGGCTAGACGAGACTCACCACCCTATGACCTTCTCCCACCTCCCCTGAATAGCAACCTGTCCCTGCAAGGGTCTTCCTGACACCTGGGTTACCGCTAATGAGGGAAGGGGCACTGATCAGAGAAGTGATGGCCACGAGTAACGTAAACAATGACAATGATCATAGCTAACATTTACTGATCGCTTACTATGGGCCAGGGATTTTGGTAAGCACTTTGCACAGACACGGTCCTTATTTGTCCCAACCACCCGGTTCACTATGTTTCTGGAATTTCACAGAGGAAAGATCTGGAGTTGAAAAAGCAAGAGCAATTCTCTGAAGGTCCCATGGCCAGAAGGTGGGTAACCTAGGATTTGGACCCAGGACTGGCTCCAGTACTCTGACTCTGAATGACTGTGCCAGTGTTTCCTAGACTTCAGTAATCTGTTTCCCGGCTGTACTCTTTTTACCATGTTTGATCACGGTAAATACTATTACAGTATCAAATGCCACCAAACGACACAAGTATTTCCCTTGCATGTGCTAAATCCTTGCTAAGATCTTTGAATTGATTTATCTCATTATTTCACATACAAGCCCCAATATATTCCTGTGAATTAAATCACTCTACATCAAGAGGTATATTTTTTAATACTATTTTTTTTATTGCTTAAAGTATTACAAAGGTTATTACATATGTGTCCTTTTTTCCCCCCCGCCCTTGACATTCCCCTAAGAGGTAGATTTTAAAATGAAACTTTATCAACACTACCATATTGCAAAGCCCTCGTCACTTATAAAAATGGCCAGTGACCAGAAAAACAAATTGAAGTGAAGTAAAATGTATGATTTGTTTAAAAATGATTAAATACGTGAAAAATTATCAGGCCTTCATCCAGATGTACCACAGAGCATTTTATGTGCCATCTGGGTGAAATTTGGGTAGATTTTATCAATGTGAGTGAGCCCTCTGTAGACCAATGCTTCTGGGTATGTGAACAAAATTTATCGCTGGACCTACAAGGCTGGGAATAATGGTGACCAGACCATTATTCTCCTGTGGGGACTGACAAGATGGCCTATTCCCAAGCGTGCCCATGAGTCAGGTCATATTAAAGCTATGAGAACTGGTTTTCCTTTCCAGTGCAGGGTACATGGATTCACCAGTGACCTGGATAGAGGCCATGATAATTTCCTCTATAGTGCAAGAGCCTTACACAGTATTTGGAGAACATCAACTTTTCAGAAAGTATTTGCAAGATAATTGCTCCTGAATCTTTGCAAATTCTGTTTTTTTCCTCCTGGAATGTTATTCCCACAGCTTTGAGAACTAATAAACTCCACCAAAGGCTTACAAAGCAGATCCAAGTGCTTCTGACTCCCTTGGGAATTCCCCATAAAAAGATAAGGAGGTTTGACAGCCTGATCGATGCTCAAACCTTCTTATTTTTTATGGGGAATTCCCAAGGGAGTCAGAAGCACTTGGACCTGCTTTGTAAGGCTTTGGTGGAGTTTATTAGTTCTCAAAGCTGTGCAAACCCCTGAGGGAAGGTAGGGGAGGGTGGGGGTAATGGGAAAAGATCAACCAAAGGACTTGTATGCATGCAAATAAGCCTAACTAATGGACACAGACAACAGGGGGTGAGGGCATGAGTTGGGGATGTCGGGGGGGGGGGGGGGTTATGGTGGGATAAGGACACAAATGTAATACCTTAATCAATAAAGAAATTTTAAAAAATAATAATTAAAAAAGATAAGGAGGAATAATATGAACAACTGCACGTCAACAGATTAGATAACCTAGATAAAATGGACAAATCCCCAGAAGGGCAAAAACTACTCAAACTATCTCATGGAGAAACAGAAAATCTGAATAGAGTCACCACACTAAAGAGCTTGAATTAATAGCAAATACATTCCCACACGGATGGCCTCAGAGCAGAGGGAATTATATCAAACCCTCAAAGCGTCAACATCCAAATGTCACAAGATCATCCAAAGAAATAAAAAAAGAAGGGACACTTCTCAACTACTTTCATAAGCTTGGACTTAACCTCATGTCAAAACCAGACAAGGTGTCACAAGAAATAACAAAATGAAGACCAATATTCCTTATGAGTATCAGCACAAAGGTCTCCCACAAATTACACTCATACCGAAGCCAGCAACACACTCAAAAGGATTTATGCAAAGAGCAAGCAAGACTAATTCCAGGAATGTAAGTTTGACTCAACGCACAAAGATCAGTCAATGTAATATGCCATATTGCTAGAATAAAAGGAAAACCATTGTAATTTCAATATACCCACAAAAAGCATTTGACAATTCCACAACCATTTCCTCATAAAAATGATGAAGAAAATAGGGGAAAAATGGGACATTCTCAACTCCATAAGGAAATCTACCACAAACTCCTACCATAAGTCTTAAGTATGGAGGACTGAACACTCTTGCCCTAAGATACGAAAAAAGACAACAATGTCTGCTCCAACCAATTCTATTCAACATTGCACTGGAGCTTCTAGCCAATGCATTTAGCTAAGCAAGACGGTTGAATACCTCCAAATTAGAAAGGAATGAAACTATCAGTTTTCACAATTTATGTAATCTTGGGTCTAGAAATCACTAAGGAAGCCAAAAAAGAAAACACTATCAGAAGTTATGGTCCAGTTTAGCAAGGTTGCAAGAGATGAGATCACCATAGTATTACAATTGCATTTCTATACACTAGCAGTGAAGTACCTAAAAAGAAATTAATAGTTGTTATTTATATCAACATCCACGGGAATAAAATATTTAGGACTAACGTTAACGAAAGAAGTATGAGGCTTATATATCTAAAACTACAAAACACTGTTGAAGAAAATGAAAGAAGACCTAAATAAATGGAGCGGCATCGCTTATTCATTGACTGAAATTCTTTATCTTGTTAAAATGGTAATATTTCAGAAATTGATCTATAGATATATAGTGCAATTCGTATTTAAAAACCCAGCTTGCTTGCCCTGGCCGAGTGGCTCAGTTGGTTGAGCGTCGTCCCTGTATGCCATAAGGTTGTGAGTTTGATTCCTGGTCAGGGCACATACCTAGGTTGCAGGTTCGATCCCGATGGGACACTTATGGAAGGCAACTGATCCATGTTTCCTCTCATATAGAGAGCTCTCTCTGTCTCTGTCTCTACTTCTCTCTGTCTCTTTCTCTCCCTCCCTCCATTCCCCTATCCCCACAATCAATAAGCAAATCCTTGGGTTAGGATTAAAAAACACACACAACTGAATAATGAAGACACAAATATCCCAATGGAAATGGGCAAAGACTTTTCATAAACAGTTCTCCAAAGAAGATACACAAATGACCAAGAATCACAAGAGATGATGTTCATGTTCTTTAGGAAAGTGCAAATCAAAGCGACATGGAAATGCCACATCATACCCAATAACTAAGTTGGCTAAAATACAAGGCCATGGACAGTAGCACCTGTTGGCAAGGATGGGAAGAAGCTGGAAGCTTTGTACTTCTCTGATGGAATTGTAAGACCGTAGAGTAACTTGGAAAGAGTTTGGACGTTCCCCAAAGAGCTGAACATAGGGTTACTTTACCCCTCAACAGTTCCACTCCCGGATATCTAGTAAAACAAACTGAAAGCACATGGCAAGCAAAAGGTGTACAATGGTGTGCATAACACCTCACTCACAATAGCCAAACAGAAGAAACTATCCCAATGCCCATCAAATGATGAATGGGTAAACAGAATATGATATATGCAAATAATAAAATGTTATTTGACAGCCAAGGAAACAAAGTATTGATACACCCTACAACATTGATTAATGGAGAAATCATTCTGCTCAGTGAAGCAAGCAGTCAAAACAGGCCACCTGTTGTATAAGGCCATTTATATGAAACATTCACTACATGCAAAACCAGAGAAACAGAAAATAAATGAGAGGTTCCTAGGGAATGGAGGACGGGGGAGGAATAAAAGTACTTTAATACATACTGGGTTTCTTTTGAACACGTAAAATGTTCTTTGATTCCATTATGACGATAGTTGCAAAGCTCTATCAATCATGGCACCGCGGACGTTAAGGGCAACTTGTACGGTGTATGAAGTCTATCTCAATAAGGTTGTTTTTTTTAAAAAAAAAAAAAAAAAGTCAAAAACATCTAAAAATGTTCATAGCAATTCGCTAGGTTTACATACATATATGCATGCATATACGTCAGTATAAAACTTAGAGAATTCTCTTTAAATTATTTAATAACAAATTCGAGGGCTTCTACTAGGAAAGGATACAAGGCAGACATCCTCAAAAGCAAACTCCCGGCCAGATGTGGCAAACAAAAATGTCATAACTGGGCTACTCCTCGGGCCTTCGTAATTGGTTCCAACTCTCAGACTCGAGTAGGTCCTGCTTGCGTTCCAATCCTGGTTCTCCATCTCTCTTATTGACCATCTGTGCAAACTGACATGCTGAATAAGACTTTTGGGGGTTGAGTCATCTGCAGTATGTTGTTGTTGCTGTTCTTAACCAAACACGCAGAGGTTGGCAGGTGTCACTGTTCTCTCTAGTCACAAAGGGAAAACACATTTTATTTTGTGTGTAGCCCCTTTATTGAGGTATGATTCGCATACAGACAGCTATACATATGTACTCTATGCAAGTTGATTTTTAAAACATTTGTAGAGCGAAGATACACCAGAGAAGGAAAAGAGAGACCAAAGCCATTTCCTCCAATGCGTCAAACTGTGGAAAAGTTTAAAGGAAGAGGAGCCTTAAAAAATGATTCCAAGAATAAAATACACACAGGGAGGGAGAAAACCAGACGAGGGTGGTTTTGTGAAATCCAGAAGATTGCAAGAAAGAGGAAACAGGCAGCATGTTCCATGCTACTAGAAAGTTAAAGCAGGGGCAGAGGGAAGGTGTTTTGATTTGACACCATGCAAGTCATAGGAGAACTAGGAACAAAAGCCCTTTAGAGGATGGGAGGGAATGCAGGACTTATTGGAGGGGGAGGTAAAGAAGAGGAGACAACCCATTGAGGCAAGTTATCATGAAGGTTTTGCTGTGAAGGGCAGCAGGTATATGGAACACCAATTGGTAGGGAAGGGCCGTCAAGGGAAGATATTTGTTTGAAATGGAGGGTAGTGGCACATGATGCATGCTGGTGGGATCACCACCAGAAAAGGTGAATGTGAGGATCCAAGAGAAAGAATGGTGATTGGCAAGGGTTAGGCGTTAAAGCGTGAGAGCCAATGTTAGCTCAACTGGAGACGCTGGCTCTGTTAAACTGGTGACCCACCTGCCCCTCGCCCCACAGTCCTTTTATAGACATGCTGATACCGACATCCTCGTGGACGGCCACACTGAGACTGCGGGGTGAGCAAAGCAGTAATGGCCAGAGGATGAGGGAAGGAGGCTTGAAGTCCATGAGATCCAGACTACGAACTGGCGGTTCATCTAGACTAGAGTCTAGAAGATTGTAGACTGACCAGCTTAAAATTTGAAAAATGTATTGGCTACAGGTTATTGTGTCTGCGTGTGTTTGCATGTTCACCGGGGTGGAGGCATGGATTGACCCCACTGTCAAGAGAAAAAAAACAAATGCCTACAATGAAGCCGATTACTACAGGGGACTTTCTCACTTTCAGGCTTAGGAGAGAAAACGGGAGTCCTCAAGACAGAGAAGACGAGCTGTGAACAGGGATCAGCCCAGAATGGGAATCTCCCCAAGGCCTTCACTTTTTCAGTGGGAAGAGGAAGTGGGTGATTTTCCCTGGTGCCAGGAGCATTGGCATTTAGCCACCATTTCCTAGTAGTTTTGTGCCATATTATAATCCCCTAGTTTCCTTTCACTTGTCATGAAAACCTGCTGCTCCCATAAAGTCTATGAGTGGTGCCTGAGGAGATTGAGGAGCAGGGCATCAAGCAAAGCATGGGCTTCCTTGCATTACTCTTTCCGTGGGTCTTACTCTAAGGGAATCTCCTCCTGGACACTCACGCAGAGACACGCATGCAAGCAGATCTGGAATCCCCTGAGAGAGGTGTGAGGCACAGAGGAGTGGCTGGCAGGTGGAGACTGGCAGTGGATCTGACGTCAAACCCCTTTCTAAAAACAGACGGGATGTCTAAAAAAGACCTTGAGGTCAGGAGAATGTGCCATCTTTAGGTTCTGTCCAGTGTGGGTTTTTCAGCTGAAGGGGAGATGAGATTGCTTCCATTTTTTGTTCGTCTGTTTGTTTGTTTTTGAATGAGAGGTTCCAGTACATGGAAAATAGTCGGCAGCTGGTAGCCAGCAAGAGAGTGAGGCTGGGCAAGGTGATGTCCAGAGAGATTTTACGACACTGGGAGGAGAATGGAAGAGTAGATGGGGGACATACTCCCAACATTTGAGCTGCCTTTACTCACAAAAGGATGCCCAGAGAGGTCTCATGTCCTCCAAAAGGGGGCGGGGTAGCGGGGGGAATGCAACAGAGGAAGCTGGTGACTTAGCATAGGGGGTAGGAAGGAGATGTCTTCTTAGTTCTGCAGGTGTGTTTTTTAATTAGGAGACTGGCAGAGCCTCTGAGTCTCCCCAGGGCCCTGGTAAACAGGGGAGGGGCAGAAAGTGGGAGACCTATTAACTGTTCTCATGGTCTGGGTAGAGGTCACCCAGGCTGAAGGGGAGAGGTCAGAAGGGTCCCCACTGAGCGACACCCCAACAGGGGATCACGGGACCTTTCTGGGGGCAGCACTTCTACTCTCTGGCTGGAACTGGTTGTGTCAGAAAATTGTGCCAGAAAACTGCAAACCACCGGAGGCTACAGCGTGGGAACAGGGGGACTGTGTTGGGTATCAGTCATCCTGGACTTCCTGGGCATGGTTTTTTAGGTAAAACAAATTGCTGGTAGGAAGGTGGCTAGGGGAAAAGCAACCTTAGTCTCCTGACCATGTACGCGCATTGTAAAGGTGTAGAAATTCTAGGTTTGTATTGAGCTGCTCTGCAATTTCTATCCTCCTCCACCAGGCAGTGGGCGCAGGGTAAGGGGGAGCTAAGTGGAATGTGCTTTTCAATTCCCAGAATACGGGCTTGTGTGCTTCATAGGAAGACAGAGCACACACATTTCTCTCCTTTTCTGTGTGTCTCATCCCTAGTTCCTAGACAAGACAGGAAATAGATGCCTTGGTTACCATGGAAACTGAAGCTAAGTGATGCATTAGAGCGTGGGAGCAAGGCAGAGGTGGTTCTGAGATAAAGGCCCCTGGGGGAATAGATTTGAGCAAAACAGTCCCATTGAAAGAATGCATAATGTCCTCAGGTACTTTGATCCTTGTGATTATAATTACACACAAAGCAGGAAGATGCATGCGTACACACACACACACACACACACACACACACACACGCGGGCGCGCGCGCACACACACACACACACACACTCACAGGATTCATTCTCTGCACCATAGTGTTTGGCCCATTGAATTCTTATGGGGTCAGGCTGCGCTATGACCACGTCAACATGTATCATCACTGCCTCTTCTTTCCGTTTTCCTTCCCCCCTCCCTCACTACTACTGCATTGTCTTTCAGCTCTTCCTCCATCTGTTTTTCCCAGTCCCCCATGTCTTCTCTCCCTCCTTAGTTTTCGTTCATTCATTCATTCATTCATTCTTTACACTATTGCAGGTGCCCCTTGCCACTTCCACCCAGCCCCTTCCCCCTTCCCTCTGGTCATCAACACACTGTTGTCTGTGTCTATGGGCTATGCATGTATGTTCTTTGGCTAACCTCTCCACCTGCTGTCATCCAGGGCTCGCCCCTCCCCTCTGACAACTGTCAGACTATTGCATGTGTCATGACTCTGGTTCTATTTTGTTCATCAGCTTATTTTGCGCATTTCATTCCTCATGTAAGTGAGGCCGTGTGCCACCTGTCTTTCTCTGATGGGCTTCTTTTGCTTAGCATGGTAATCTGCAGGTTCACCCATGCTCTAACAAAAGCTAAGGGGGCCTCCTTCGTTTTTCATTATGGCCCTCTGTCGTTCTGCCCTCTTGTCCTTCTCCTTTTGCTTTCTACTTTGTTCTTCCTCTCACCCCCCTCCCCAGCCCCTATCCTGCTTCTTCATGGAGTGGCTGAGAATTAATTCATCTGATTATGATCATCCTAATATGAGCCATGCATATTGAACATGCAGCCTCGTTGGTCCGTGCAATCACAAAATTAATTTCAGACATCACTATTTCGTTGCAAATTGCGATAAGTGATGTGCAATTAAATGACAAGGAGCCATGAGTGTGAACAATAAGGGAACTAATTTCCATACTGAGCTCACTGAAGGGGATGTCATTGGCATTTGGTTTTCTGCCATCCAGCATGTTTTTGTCGCCTCTTTAGGTAACTGTCTTCCCTTTTACACGGAAGGTAACCACCCTCTTCCATTGTCTGCAGCATGATGCGACTACCGCCTATGGTGTCCTGTCCTCCGCTGACCAAGGTGTGAGCATGAAGTCCAAGTGGGTGCCCACGCCTTGGGATCTGACTGACAAATACACCACAACAGGGTGGGGAGGCGTCTCGTCCTGTCAGGGACCCTTGCTCCTGCTACCAAGTCTCTCAGGGGTTCCATTTTCATGGCCTTCATCCATTGTCTTTCTCCTTCTCTGTTTCAGCATTTATCTCTATTGTTGAAAGTATTACAGAAGCCCCCCTACTTTCCCCCAACGACCAAGCAACAGCCCCACCTTCATCACAATATTGTCTGTGACCATGGGCTATGCCTATATGCATATAAGTCCCCCAGTTCATCTCTCCCCACCCACCCACTCACACCCACCTTCCCTCTGACATTCCTCAGTCAGTTCCATCATTCTATGCCTCTGGATCTATTTTGTCCATCAGTTTACTTTGTTCATTAGATTCCACATATGAGTGATGGGGAAATTGGACAGATGCATGCAAAAAACATGAAACTAGACACCAACGTAGACCGTACACAAGAATACACTCAAAATGGATGAAAGACTTGAATGTAAGTCGGGAAACAAACAAACAAACAAACAAACAAAAATCTTAGAAGAAACCACAGGCAGCAAGACCTCAGCCATCTCTCATAGCAGTATATTTGCCAATACATCTCCTAGCTTACATATTTTGAATTCCTTACGTATTTTGGCAATTAAGTCCCGATCAGGTGTACCTTGGCAAATATGTTCTCCCATTCAATTTGTTGATGGTTTCTTTTGCTGTGCAGAAGCTTTTTATTTTGAGGTACTCCCATTTGCTTATTTTCTCCTTAGATATCCTCAAAAAATTAAAAAATGGAACTGCCATTTGACCCAGTGATCCCACTTCTAGGGCTATATCCTAAGAAACCTGAAATACCAATCAGAAAGGATACATGCTCCCCTAGGTTCATAGCAGCACAATTTGAAACAGCCAAGATCTGAAGACAGCCCAAGTGCCCATCAGTGGATGAGTGGATAACATAGCTGTGGTATACTGACACCATGGAATACCATGCAGCTGTAAAAAAGAAGGAGCACTTACCCTTTGAGACAGCATGGAGGGACCTGGAGAGCATTGTGCTAAGGTAAGTATCACACGATCTTTCTCATTCTTTTTCCTTCCCTCTCTTCCTCCTCCCTCGCTCCTGGCTAGATCCTTTTTTGTTAGAGGCCTCACCCCACAGGGACAAAAAGGATGGCTGAGGAGACCATACTAATAGAGCATTAGAAGATGGAAGGCAGACAAATAACTTAGCTGATCTAAGAGCGCTTAACCCTAATCCAGCAGCGCGGATCGTCCCAGAGCAAACACCTTTAACCCCCCTCACCAGGCTTTCAAGCTGTCTGTGAGATTGGCAGTGGCATGTGCCCCTGCAAGCGAGGGGGAAGTTGCACGATTGCTCTAAGGTAGAGTTAAAAACATTTCGACACCCAGGACCCCTCTCACCTCCCAGGAGCGGGGCTAATGACTTTCCCCAAACCCTCTGGGGTTTGAGGAGAGACTCACTCTCTGGAGGGGGTGAGCCAGCAGATTTATGGACTTTGGAACCTCGGGCATCCAAACCCAATATAGGGATTTAAGTGAGAAATTGCCCTAAAAGTTCAACCCCTAGCCTCATCCCCAACTTGGTGTACAAACTGCTGGCAGCTTGCCTTTTCCCATGGATGCAGAGGATTTTGACCTGGGTCATCTAATCATTGCTCTGAGAGCCTCGCTCTCCTCATCTGTGCAATGGGTCTGATCATCCCCTCTCCTCAGGGCTGTCTGGTAAATACAACCTAGGCCCATACCAGAAATTATAAGTGCATATTGAGAGAACTTTATGCAACATAGTCAATAACTGGAAACAAGGGAATAATGCTTGTCCACCAAAAAGAGTGAGAGGCGTCAGAGGGCGCAGGGCTGTGTGGGGGAAAGGCTGTGCAGGCTGCGCAGGTACCCACACCCTCATCCCAGGGTCTCAGGAACCCCTTGTGGAGATGCACTGTGGGCCTCTGTGGCCGGGGAGCCTGTGGAAGAACCAGGGCTGGGGCTGGGGGTGGGGGGTTGGAAGCCTGCCTTGGGGTCATGGTTGCCCTGTGAGTGAGGAGGTAGGCCACCCCCAGGGTGACCATCCCGACCATCCCAGGGGACCCACGGCCCGGCTGCATTCCCCAGGGCCCGCCTGCCTCCCCTCTGCTCTCTTCCTCCCTGGCCACCTTGCAGGCTGTGGGGGAGTGGGCCCCAGGGGAGGCCGACCATGGGGCAGGGCTGTGGACAGGGGAGAGTGCTGTCAACCTGCAGGCCTGGGGGTCTGGAGACACCCCCCACCCCCGCACCCTGCCTCTGATGGCTGCTTTCTCCTCCTTTCCAGATGAGCTGCCGTATCTCAAGTGCCCTCTGCACACAGTGCTCAGACTCACACCTGTGGCTGTCGTGAGCCCCACATTCATCCACGGGAAGGCATGTGCCTACTGTGTGCACAACAGGATCTGGGGAGTTTCGCAGGTCGAGGGTGCAGAAATGTCAGGTATCACTCATCACAGCAGGTCTGGGGCCCCAGGCATCCTTCACCCCCACCCCCAAACCTCAGCCGTGCACCTGGAAACCTAAAGTGAAGGGGACTCCTATTCCTACAGAATCACAGAGGTTCCATTTGGCCGCGCAGGGACACAGCAGCCAGGGGCGCAGAAATGGCAGCACTGAGCAACAAGGCAGAAACCCACCTGAAGCCTGTCTCTAGGGGAGGGGTGCGGATAGAGCCACTTTCCTGAGGCGGGTGGGGCGACCTCTGCAGTGCAATAGGACCCTCTGTGTCTCTGCCCTCGCTGTTGTCCACTGGAGGGACTGCAGAACCAGCCACCCCATCCCCCAACCCCCATGGGAATCACCCAGGCCTTGGAGACACCGGGACCTAGGCCTGGCCTTGGCCTCACTGGGACAGCCCTGCTCCCATTGAAGGGATCCAGAGCCCCAAAGAAGCCTCAGGTCAGGGCCACAGGCAATGGGCTTTCCAGGTCCATGGCAGCTGAGTTTTCATTAAAGCTGCTCTCAGTAGCAATGGCCCTCCTTCTACCTGCTGGACAGGAGAGAATGTCACCTTGAAGCCTACCTCACTGTCGTCCCAAAGGGTGCGTCTGAGGGATGGGGTCCTGAGCTTGGGTGGGTGATGAGGGAAGGGTTCTGGGCCGGCACCTCCAGGGGTGGGGACCGGGAGGTGGGTCCCGCTGGGTGGCTGTGCACCCTGCCCCTCGGGGAGAGGAAGAGTGGCACCTACCCATAGCCTCCACCCCATCCCTTCCCCTGCTTCCCCCGCTGGCGTCTAACCGTGGAGACGATCCCGAAACGATGTGGACCAAAGCCTCTCGAAACTCATGGACTCCACACTCACAGACCCCTCCGCATCTCCCAGCACCCTGCTTGCCTCTTAGGCAGAGGGGAGCCCGCCCCCACCCCCACCCCCACCCCCACCCCCGAGAGCCGACCGTGGGCCACGCAGAGCAACATGGGCACAGGAAACGTGCCATTTCATTTTGCATCTTTAATGTGACACCGATACCAAAAACACGACAGCACGACAACAGCACACAGTGAAAGCAGGAGGGCAAAGAGAGCTTCGTTTTGCATGCCATCTTCGATGGGCAGGCAGAGGCTGCCTAGAGTGCTATGTGAACACGGGGTCTGAGGAGTGAACACGGGGTCTGAGGAGGCACTCTGGCTGGGTGGTTGCTGCAGGTCATCAGCGCTGCCTGTGGACACAGGACACAAGAGCGACAAGAGAAGTAGAAATACAGGTGAAACAGGGAGGGACGTAAGGAACAAAACAAGGCTCTGTCCACACTCTCGTGGTCGCCCCCTCCCCACGCCGGGCCTCCTGCTGACGGACTCCCCACGGCCCCTCCTGGGCCCACCCTTCAGAGTCTCCTTTATGGGCCCCAAACCTTACTGGATCCAGGAGAAGAAGTTGGCAGTGGTTCTGGCGGCATTTCTGCTCCGGATGGTGGAGCTGGTGCTAGGGCCATCTATGAGGCTGGCGTTGGCCGCACCAATGTTGCCACTGCTGACGCCAGCTCTCCAAGTGGTTCTCCTGTTGGCACGGTTGCTATTCAGAATGTACTGATGGTATCTGGCCCAGAAAGCAAAGGGGATCCTGGCCCAGGCGTCGCCAAAATCTCCGTCCTCATCCCAGGTCAGGAGCTCCACCTGTACGTCGTCCCAGCTCCACCGTCCAATCAGAGCTTCGTCCCCGATGTTCATCCGGGCCCTCATCTGGGCCCTGGCGTGCTCCTCGGCCATATCCGCATCCATAGTCTTGAAGGCATCATCCACAGCCTCCAGGAAGTGAGCCTTCCAGTCCCGGGGGTCTCGGTTCTGATACTGCGGTGGAAAAACAGCAACCATCCTCACCCCACGCACGCGCGCGACCCCATGCTCACCGAGCACCTGCTTCCTGCCCTACACTCCCCTGTGCACTGTTGGTCCTCACATGAAGACCGCGGGAGTTGGGCTCCCCCGATTCTGGACCAGACCTGGGATTTCGCCCCATCCCTCCTCGCACGTGCGACGCCTGCAAACCTGGGCGAGTCGCCTAGGAACCTTTCTGAGCCCCAGTGCCCTCACTGGACAGACAGACCGCACAAGGAGCCCGTGGCCCAGAAACAGACGAGGTTTCTGTGGGAAGTGCCAGCCCCTGGGCCTGGCCCCGCAGCAGAGGCTCTCCGTCCGTCCGTTACCTGGGCGATGAATCTCAGCACCCTCATCTTGCTGGTCTCGTAGCGGGCCCGCAGGCCCCAGAAGAATTCGTACTCGGGCGGGCTGCTATTGGGGACCTTCTTGTATTCCAGGTACCTCAGTGGAGAGGAACATAATCACCTTTTGCCTCCAGCCAGCCAGGCGGGTGGGCTGTTGCACTAATGGCTCCCGGGTGGCCCCTTCCCGGCCCCGAGGCTGCAGCTCAGAGTCCACGATTGCCCTGGCCCTCCAACTGGCACCCCACTCCCGAGCTCACTGCCAGGGTCCCTGCCTCCAACACCGAGGCCTTCAAAGCCCTGGGCTGTGTGTGGCCCCTGCCCAGCAGCCACGGGGAGGTGTGTGGGCGGGGGAGGGGGACGCTTGTAGGGTGCTTGTGCGCAGGAAGGCCACACGTTTGGTGCCCCTTGTCACAGTGACCCTGGTTCCTGTTGGGTGTGTTGTAAACAGAGGAGCCATTTCTTCAGGCAACCTGCTCTGAGCACACCCCGCCGCAGCGTCTCGTCCGTGGCCGGGCTGAGCCCTGGGACAGTCCACCATAGAAAAGGACTGTGAGGGGAAGAAACAAACAGTCCAGCAAGCGCAGCGTGCTCCGTACACACTCCGGGCCCTGTGCGCACGCGCGCGCACGTGTGCTAGTGCACCTGTGTGAGTGCACACGTGTTTCCCCAGCTCCGACCTCCGCTCTGCAGCCCCAGGTTGCTGGGATGGAAAGCCGGGGCTGTTGTCCTACAGCCTGTGAGGGCAGGTGCTCAGTGGTGTGGTGGTTGGAACGCGCCCCGCACCGTGTTCTCAGGCCACATGTGCCCCCTTTCCCCAAGAACGCCCCGGAATTCTACGCCCCCTCCTCGGGCACTCACATACCCCCACCCGCTCTTGCCCCAGAGACTCCATCCCTCTAGAGTGAAGAGCCAGGATGGGAGTGGCTTCCTCAGCCAGACCCGCACACAAGGAAGGCACCAGTGTGGGACAGAGGCGACTCGGTCAGTACTTACTTCTGCCTCACAAAGTCGTTGGTAATGAGCTTCTTCAGGTCGCCAAGGAATGGGTGCCTCACCCTGAGGGCAAGGAAAGAGTCCATGACTAGAGCCGGCGGCACTGCCCCATGTGGGCCGGAGCACTCCCTACCAGGACTGAGAGCTTCCTGGCCCGTGAGGCCTGGGCATGCAGGGGTCTGACGGCCACTTGTCTGCAGCAGTGGCCTACAAAGGGGTTTGAAGGAGCCCCGGAGTCTGGTGCTTTGTCTTAGATCTCCTCTGGGGGACAGAGAGGGGACATGGAGCAGAGAGGGGGCCCAGAGTTCAGGACCATTTCGCCATGCACCCTGGTGAGACCCTGTGCGCTCTGCCTGGTCGAGGACGCCCACTCCCCTGCACCAGACCATCGGGCTGGTGGGATCCTGGGGCTTCCTGGACCCCAGGACAATGCTGAGGGGCAGCGAGAGCCCAGGGAGTCCAATCATACCCAGGGCGCAGTCCCATCTTGCGTAGTGCCTCCCAGAGGACAGCTGCCAGGGCAGATGAGGTACAAGAATTTAGAACACGAAGGTGAGGCAGGGGGCAACCCCCCAGCTGCGGGTCCGGCAACTCACCCTCGCTGACACGGTTGCCATTCATGAAGATGACTCCCAGAATCACCAGGAGAAGACTCAGCCTGGGAGTGTCCTTGGTCCTAAAGGTGTACAAAGAGGGACCCTGTCCAACAGCCACTGGCCCAAGAGACTACACACCCAGCTCACCCAACCGGCCTCTCCCAGATTGCTCCGCTACAGGGCAGTTCTTCCCACTCTGCCCATGGCTTGCTACCTGATCCAGACAACTCATTCCTCCGCTTGAGGCTGCATCGCTCCAGCCATCCAATGCGGATGCTAACACCCCCTCCCGGGATTCTGCCAAGGACGGGGCTAGGCAGGGGGAGCAAACGCTTTGCCAGAGGTGTGTCCAGAGGCTCATCCACACTTTCCCTGCCCTTTGGCCCGGGGACCTACACCGCACAGGGAAACTCCCCCAGGACCAACCGCTCCGCCATGCCCAGGCCAGGCACTTAGCACGAAGAGCGAAGCAGCCAGAAGCCTGCTTTCTTGGAGCGAGGGGAGCGGGTGGGCGGGGGTGGGACCCTGAGGGCAGCAAGGCTTGGTCCCCTCTGATAATCACTTGGCACCACGCCCTGTGGGTGGGCACTGTGCTAGGCCCTCGGGCCCTGTCTCCCTGTTTCTCTGAGAGGAGGAGGGGGGGGGGCACCACCCGGGAAGGCCACAACCCTCCTGCCCTTTCTCACTTTCCCAGGAGGCGAGCTGAAGAATCCCGCGTGCAGGTGAGAATGTACAGATGTTCTTCCTTGTCGATCTCCTTCAGGTGGATCCCGAACTTCTGCACGGGGAGAACACAAGAATGTGAGGTCAGAAATCCATGCCAGGTGTCCTGCAGGCAGTCACTCCATTCCCGCCAGAGCATCTCCTAGGCAGGGAACCCAAAGTCCTGGGGGAGGACGCAGAGGCGCTGGCCTGTGGGAGCCCGGGCACTGGCCAAGGCAAGGGGACCCACTTCGGGAGACAAGAGACCCCCAAGAGCACGAGGGGGAGGGACCGAGGAGGAGGAAGCATGCAGTGGGAGCTCTCAGGTGGAGAAGCGAGGCAAGGCTTCCGGAGCAGGCAGGGTTGACACCGGGCCTCCAAGGCTGCAGGGTGCAAGGCTTCCTGGGGCCTCTCTTGCCCCACAGAGCTGTCCCCCACCCCCACCCCGCCCACCTTTTCCAGGGTGTATGTTGCCCGCTCAATGATCTCAGGGAAGTGCTCGTCATATTCTCGGATGACGTCTTTCATCATGTCTGCAGGAGGGGAGAGGTAAGGAAAGCATCTGGGCTGAGCAGAAGGCCACAGAGCTGCGGCCTCTCTGTCAGTCCTGCTGAGGGGGGCACAGTCAGGGCCCATCAGCCAAGGCCTGATAACTGGGAGCATCTGATGGGGGTGGGGGCACTGGGGAGGACTGGAAGAGGAGAGAGGGCAGAGCTCAGGGATGGGGCCCAGTTGTCCACCTGAGCGCTTGATGGGGATCTTCTTGTAGTCCTTAATCATCAGATATTTCACCAACTTATTTGCCTGGAGAAGGAGAGGTGAGGGCACGGGTGAGCTCAATGAACTGGCCAGCAAGGCAGGAGGAGAGGGTGGGGGAAGGGCAGACTCCTTACCCTATCTTGCAGAAGGGCCACGTTGCGGGGTGGCAAGCACAGTATGTGCCTCGAGGGTACCTGGGGCCTCACGGCCATCGGGGGCCGAGGGCCCATCTGAGCCCGCGGGGCCATCTGAGCCCGCACTGTCAATGGGGGCTGCGATGCTCTCCAGGTCGGTGGGACCACAGGAGGCTCTCTCTCCTCCTCGCTGCTCTCATACTCATCATCCAGGTGCTTGGACTGTAGCATTGGGGAGAAGAGAGACCGGGGCTACCAAGCTTACTGTGCCCAAGCCCCTGGCAACATCTTCACCAGAGCAGGTACTTGGAAATAAGAGTAGTGGGAACAGCGGCTGACATGTGCAGAGGGCTCACTAAGTGCCAAGCACTGAGCCAACCTCTTCTACCCCCAGGCCGGAGGGTAGGGACTAGGTGGAGTAAAGACATGCTAGCACATTTGTGTTATAGAAACCCGGACCAGTTGAGAGAAGAGGAGGGCAGGGGAAGGCAAGGGGGGGAGGAGAGGGGAGGGGAGGGGAGGGGAGGGGAGGAGGAGGGAAAGGAAGGGAAAGGAAGGGAGAGGAGGGGAAGCAAAGGAAGGGAGGGGAGGGGAGAGGAGGGGAGGGGTTGGGAGAAGAGGGGAGGGGATTGGAGGGGAGGGGACCACTGGGGCTTGGAGAGGGCAGGGAGATCTCACCTTCTTTGTTCTCTTGCCTCCCATCCTGGCCCAGGGCTCATCGCGGTTGTTCTGAGCAGTGGCAGCTGCACCCTCAGGCTCAGGGGCGCTTGTGGCCATCTTGGCCTTGGCAGCAGCTGCTGCCACAACATTCTGAGGCTCCACCCACCGAGTCTTAGCGAGGGCCTTCCCAGACTTGGCGGTCTTGGGCCTGGTGGCTGCCCCCTCCCCAGCAGATGCTGCCTGAGCACTGGGGCCCTCTGGGGTAGGCTCTGGGGCCGGGGCGGGTCTCTTGGGGCGTGGGAAGGCTATGCCACTGACACCTGCCGGCTGGGTGAAATCAAAGCCATCATTCTGACCCAGAAAGGCTTTCTTGGGCTGGGTGGCATCCACCTCACTGGCCCGGGCCTGGGAGGCTGGCTGGGGCTGTGAGGAGGTTGCTGGCGCCCCAGAGGCAGCCATCTCACTGTTGCCTGGCATCTGGGAGCTGTGCGGAGAAGATGCCATGGGCTGGGTATCTTCTCTCGAGGCCTGGTCTGTGGCCATCGGGCGGCTAGTGACCACCTGATTGTAGAGGGCACGGGCAGCAGCAGCAGCAGCCCGGGCAGCAGCCCGGGCAGCCGTCCGAGCAGCACGGTTGGAGTCACCTCGGCCTGCATTGCCAGACTGATCGTCCTCCTCATTGGGAGCTGGTTCTGGATCCGCTCGGAACGCATCCACCAGAGTCCGGGCCAGCATAGGGTGGTCCAGTTCCCAGGGCTCATTCTGCAAGGCCAGAGAGAGGGATACGGGAAGGCAGACAACTTTGCACACTCGCACATCATGCTTCCCTGTGCTGGCCAGCCTCCTCCAGGCAGCTAGCCAGGCAGCCAGCCAGGCAGCCCCCAACCCCCCCCCCGACACCCCCCCCCGACACCCCCCCCCCCCCCCCGCCCGCCAAGACCCCCACCCCCATCCCCACTCCTTTTCTCCCAGCAGGAAAGGGAAGGTTTCCTTTGGAGTGCTAGGTAGTCCTTCCCCATCAGCCCTCCCCGCCATCCACTCCCCTCTGCATACAACCACCCCCCCCACACCCCGCCCAGTTTAGCAGGCTAGCAGGTGGCCAAGAAGGGGCCTCACCGCCAAGACACGCAGGCTTGTACCCAAGCTCCCAAAGGCTCGGAGGAGATGAATGTCAAAGCTGGTGAAGGTGCCATAGCCTCCGAAAGCACCAAATTCTTCATACTCATTTCCGTCAAACATCTCGTACTCCCTAACTTCTTCAAGACCGTCTTCCATGTCTTCAACGTTGCAGCATTCTGATTCCATGGGGGAGCTTCCCTCAGCCATGCTGGGTCCCAAGAAGAGAGCTCAGCCTGAGAGGGAGGGGGAGGCCTCTTCAGAGGGAGGAGGAGGGACCCAGTGGAGGCGGGGTTTCTCAGGAGGTGGGATTTCTCAGGAGGTGGGATTTCTCAGGAGCTGGGGGGAGGGGGACAGGCAGCCATCATCCCCCCTTTACTGGGCAGAAGGGGTGGGGGTGAAATCTGTTCGGGTAGGTTCTGTCAGAGACAGAGCCCTAAGAGAGGGATAGAGGAGGTCCAAGGAGATCCTCCCGCCCCCGCCCCCCCCCAACACACACCCCCTCCGCATTAAAAGGGGAGTTGATGTCCAGGCAGGCTCCCCATCCTGGTGGCTCGATTTGAATGGAGGGGTGGACCAGCGGGCTTGGGTCTGAAGAAACCCCAAAGGGGATGATGGATGCATTGATAGAAGGAGAAACAAAGGGCCTGAATTTAAGGGCTGGAGCAGGGAGCCAGGATGAAGGGGGAGCCGAAGAGGTGTGAGGGCTCAGATACATGGGGACCACGGAAAGCTCTGAATCCCAGGGACCCTTTGGCGAGGTCCGGGTGGGAGGGGGGTGGGTGGGAGGGATTGGGGGATTCCGGTCAGCTCAGGTAGGGCTCACACAGGAACGCTAGGGGCAGATGGGAGATGGAGGGGGTGCGGGGAGGGGGGAGGGGGGGCAAGGAGGGCGGCTAGGACTAGGTGAGGCTCCAATTAGAAGCTGGGGGTCTCCAAACGCAGGATTGCAACGCCAGGGAAGGGAGTGATCTGGAGTGGTTGGGTGGGGATGGGGCCTGTTTCTAACGCAGCTCAGCCCGAACACACGGGTCCAATCGTGGGATCCGGTGTCACCAGGGCTCGGATCCCCGGAGCCTGGGTCTGAAGATGGGGAGGATGGGGCTCCTACCTAAACCACGGGTCTAACGTGGTCCTGGTTCGGGTTTTGAGTGCTTGGGTTCTGCTCAGCTCCGGGAGGGGGGGGGGGGACGGGGGGAGCGCTGCAGGGGGGTGGGGTGCGTTGTCCCGGGAGGAGTGGCGCAGCGTGCAGGGGTCCACTCGCCCGTTCCAGGTCCTGTCTCGGGCTGGATCCTTACCTTCCCGGGGGCTCCAATGGCGTCGCTCCTCAGCACCAGGAACCCCGCAGCCGCGCCCTCGCCTGCTGCTGCCAGCACAGCAGCTCCGACCACCCCGCCCCTTTTCTCTGCACACCCCCCGCGGCTGGGCAGCCTGCGCATGCGCCGACCCCTTCAGCCCGCCCGCTCTCCCAACAAAAGCCCTGTCCACCAGGTCCCCAGTGCGCATGCGATTCCGCGGGTGTGCGGGCTGCAGGGCGTGGGGGGTGGGGAGGGGGGTGGGGGCGTTTTCTCCTTCCCGCCGGATTCCCCTTTCCACCCCTGCTTCAGACTGCAGGAGCGCGCGCTCAAACCCACCCAGTCATCTACCCTCAGTAGCCCCCACTTTTGCAGCTCTGCCCACCCCCTTTCGCCTAAGCCCCCCCCTCCCAGGGTGGTCTGGAACCCACTGTGCCCTGGTTCCGCTGCATGACCCCTAGGTCACAAATACAGAGGTCTCTAGCAACAAGGGAAATGTAAATGGCCAGAGCATGCCAGTTCCCTTTGTGTTCCCCTCCACTATCCATCTCTGTGGCCTCCAGGCACCCTGGGAACATCTGCTTCCTCAAGCACTCTTTATGCAGCTTGTACATCACAGCCAGATCTGTGCCGGGGCTTGCCTTCCTCTCCAGGCTGCCCTGGGAGGTGGAAGTCAGCATCCCCATTTTACAGATCAGAAAGCGGAGGCACAGACACATTGCATGAACTGGGTACACGAGGCTCAAGAGCCAGGAAACAGAGATGCAGAATTTGGGCCCCGCCTTCCCCTAGTGCTGGCCTGGGGACCCAGGCATCCTCCCCCTCTTCAGTGTCAGCCATAGCTCCACCACCCACCCGCCCCGCCCTGCCCTGTCAACATCTGTCCCAAACAAGCAAGGTTTGCCTTCTCTGAGGCCTAAGCTCCTGCTCTGCGCCCAGGAGGACACGGGTAGAGGGCCCCAGCCCCACCCCTGCCCACTCTATGTGGACCCATCCAGGTGTGGGAATTGCTCGCCGGGGTCCACTCCCCACTCCCCACTCCCACGGTCAGGCCTTTCCCCCTGAGGCCTTCCTGGTGCCCACTGGAGCGGCCAGGACAATCAGGCACTTGTGTGTCTGAGCCATGGCAAGCCCCGATTCAGAGCAAATGTTTGCCCTGGTTCCTTCCAGGGCTGGGGCCTGGGGCAGCTGTGGTCTTGCAGGGAGAAGCTGGGCTGGGCTTCAGAATTCCAGGGATGGAGTGCCTGGCCAGCCTGTCTCTAGCTGTGTGAGCCTGCTCAGGTCACTGGACATCTCTGAGCCCAGTTTCTTCTCAATATGCAAAATGGGAAGCACAAGGAGCACTTACTAGGGTCCTACCCACGGACTGGAGAGACTGCTTTGGAGGCAGGAAATGCTATGTTCTCATCTCAAATGGAAGCTGCACGTTTTACACAGACCTTACTCACTGTTGTGTGCCTTTTTTTTTATTGATTGATTTCAGAGAGGAAGGGAGAGGGAGAGATAGAAACATCAATGAGGAGAGAGAATCATTGATCTGCTGCATCCTGCATGCCTCCCACTGGGTTTCGAGCCCGCAACCCTGGCATGTGCCCTTGACTGGAATCGAACTGAGGACCTTTCAGCCCGCGAGCTGTCGCTCTGTCCTCTGAGCCACACCAGCTAGGGCTATGTGCGTTTTTTATATCAGCCTCTCCAGGACTCCTGTGTATGAATAGAAACCATTGCTAGGACCACAGCTTTTACTCTCCAGTGACCAATATCAATTCTGCCTGGCTGAATGGCTTTCCTCTGCTGTTGCATAGCAACCGCCCTTGTCAGCTGCCTGCGTCTCTTCAGCCCTGCCTGAGTAACACGTTTCTGTGGGAGGTGAGCAGACCCTAGACACGAAAGCCTTAACAAACCGCCATATGCTGGTAGAAAATGCTGTGTTCCTGTCTCAAATCGACCTGTGCTTTTTAACAAAAACCGTAGTGGACTTTTATATTCGTTTTGCTTTCCATTTTATTTTTAATTTTTATTGAAACGTGATTGACATATTACATTATAATAGTTTCAGGCGCACGACATAATGACTCGATATTTGTATATATTGTGAAATGATCATCACAACAAGTCTAGGGCCCAGCCGACGTGGCTCAGTGATTGAGCATGGAGCTATGAACCAGGAGGTCACGGTTCAATTCCGGGTCAGGGCACATGCCCAGGTCAGGGCACATGCCCAGGTTGTGGGCTCGATCCCCAGTGTGGGGCGTGCAGGAGGCAGCCGATCAATGATTCTCTCCATCATTGACGTTTCTAACTCTCTCTCCCTCTCCCTTCTTCTCTGAAATCAATAAAAGTATATTTAAAACAACAACAACAACAAAACCACAGTAAGTCTTGGTAACATCTGTCACCACACATAGTTACAAATTTTTCTCATGTTCCCAACTTTGACCACATTCCCTTTTGTATCCGCCTCTCTCTATATGCTATAAGTTATGTAACCACATATGCTAATATGCTAATAACTCCAAAATCTATATCCCCAGTTTGTCCTTCACCTTTGGGATCCAGATCCATATAGTCACTCTCCTACATGACACCTCCACTTGGATGTCTCAAGGGATCTTCATAGAAAGTCTGTCTAGACCCAGCATTACCCACCTCTTCCACACACTCACCCCCCACCATCCCTCTTGTTTTTAAAACTCCCATCTTCACAATCTCAGTAAATGGCAACATTTTCCACACAACTACTCACTCCAGGAACTGGAAGTCAACTACCACCACTCCCTCTTATACACTGCACCCAGATGGAAAACTTCTGCAGCTCTCCAGAGCTAACTCTCTCCCCTCCATCACTCCCAGCACATTGGCCTTCCGGAATTCTCTGTGTCCTTCGCTCAGATTATCCACTGGGCTCTGTTTGTGTTCAATCTCCCTGTGCTACAGCCAGTAAACTCTATCCAGGCAAGAAGCTGGGAGAACCGGGCTCACCCATCTGAGGGCTCACCTTGTGTTAGTTTCCCTTCCCTAGGGAATCAGTGTCCTGTGTGACCCGTGACGCCATGACCTAAAGCTTTATGATTTGGGGGGGGGGCGGTGTGGGGGTTTATGGATATTCAGGTGGGAGAGCCAACTGGCTTCTAGGTAATTCATCAAGTGTACTAGTACGTGTGCATCCTGGTTTTAATTTTCACTCATTCTTTTGCTTTTCAGATGCTATCAAGTTGTTATATACAGCTAAATCATGATGTGCATACATGACAGTTTCCTATTTTGCGCCCCCAACTAGTTACCCTATCTTCTAAGCAGTAAGCCAGAAAAAAAATATAACAAATGAAACAAAAAATACAGAATAATTTAGAGGACAAGAAGAATTACAGGACATTTCTCATCAGAAGCAATGCAAGTCAGAAGAAAACAGCATGCCGTCTTTAAAACTGTGAAATAATTGATAACTTTCGATTCAGAATTTTGTACTCAAGGAATAGTTTTTAAATGAAGCTAAAATAAAAGCTTTTCATACGTACCAAATTTGAAATAATTCATCATCCGTTGATATGCACTACAAGAAATGTTAAGAACATGTTCTGGCATAAGAAAAATAAAAGTAAATGGTAATATGGCCCACCTAAATGAGTAATCAATGCTGTTAATTGTAGATATGAGAATAGATATAAGATAATTGCTTTCTTATGTTTAAATTTGTATGTGTAATTGACGGTGCGAAGCAAAAATTCGTAGCATGCATTATGTAGTTTTAAGTTATGTAAAATTAATTTCCTGGGCAAAAATAGCCCAAGCAATGGGGAAAATATAAATAAACTGTTGTGAGATTCTAAATTTACATATGAAGTTGTACAATATTACTTAAAGGTAGACTGTGCTAAGTTTCAGAAGCATCAAGTATAAACCCTAATGTACCTATCCAAATAATCATGGCTAATAAGCCTACATGGGAGATAAATGGAACCATGAAATGCTCACTTAACTTAAAATAGGACTTTAAAAAAGAAAAATCTAAGACAAACAGATGAGCAAATAGAAAACAAGTATGATGATAGGTTTAATTCTAACCATATTAATAACCATATTAAATACAAATCATCTAAATGCACCAATTAAAAGGTAGAAATTGACAAACTGGATTCCTTTTTATTTTAAATATCTTTTTGTTTTTTTCAGAGCAGTTTTAGGTTCATAGCAAAACTGAGCAGTTAAGTACAGAGCAATCGCATATACTACTGCTCCCCCAGAGACATAACTTTCCCCAGTATCAAAACGTGCACCTTGGGAGAACCAAGATGGCGGCATAGGTTAACGCCGGAGTTTGCTGCCTTGAACAACTACTTCAAAAGTGAAACCAAAACGTGCACCTGACTGGTACACTTACAATCAATGAACCTACAGAGACACATCATTATCACTCAGTATCTACAGTTTTCATTAGGGTTCACTGTTGG
Organism: Myotis myotis; assembly: GCF_014108235.1. Lineage (NCBI taxonomy): Eukaryota > Metazoa > Chordata > Mammalia > Chiroptera > Vespertilionidae > Myotis > Myotis myotis. Next base: position 8,454,339 of record NW_023416346.1, read on the forward strand.
TGTATGTTCTATGCCTTTGCTCAGTTTTGCTATGAACCTAAAACTGCTCTGAAAAAAACAAAAAGATATTTAAAATAAAAAGGAATCCAGTTTGTCAATTTCTACCTTTTAATTGGTGCATTTAGATGATTTGTATTTAATATGGTTATTAATATGGTTAGAATTAAACCTATCATCATACTTGTTTTCTATTTGCTCATCTGTTTGTCTTAGATTTTTCTTTTTTAAAGTCCTATTTTAAGTTAAGTGAGCATTTCATGGTTCCATTTATCTCCCATGTAGGCTTATTAGCCATGATTATTTGGATAGGTACATTAGGGTTTATACTTGATGCTTCTGAAACTTAGCACAGTCTACCTTTAAGTAATATTGTACAACTTCATATGTAAATTTAGAATCTCACAACAGTTTATTTATATTTTCCCCATTGCTTGGGCTATTTTTGCCCAGGAAATTAATTTTACATAACTTAAAACTACATAATGCATGCTACGAATTTTTGCTTCGCACCGTCAATTACACATACAAATTTAAACATAAGAAAGCAATTATCTTATATCTATTCTCATATCTACAATTAACAGCATTGATTACTCATTTAGGTGGGCCATATTACCATTTACTTTTATTTTTCTTATGCCAGAACATGTTCTTAACATTTCTTGTAGTGCATATCAACGGATGATGAATTATTTCAAATTTGGTACGTATGAAAAGCTTTTATTTTAGCTTCATTTAAAAACTATTCCTTGAGTACAAAATTCTGAATCGAAAGTTATCAATTATTTCACAGTTTTAAAGACGGCATGCTGTTTTCTTCTGACTTGCATTGCTTCTGATGAGAAATGTCCTGTAATTCTTCTTGTCCTCTAAATTATTCTGTATTTTTTGTTTCATTTGTTATATTTTTTTTCTGGCTTACTGCTTAGAAGATAGGGTAACTAGTTGGGGGCGCAAAATAGGAAACTGTCATGTATGCACATCATGATTTAGCTGTATATAACAACTTGATAGCATCTGAAAAGCAAAAGAATGAGTGAAAATTAAAACCAGGATGCACACGTACTAGTATACTTGATGAATTACCTAGAAGCCAGTTGGCTCTCCCACCTGAATATCCATAAACCCCCACACCGCCCCCCCCCCAAATCATAAAGCTTTAGGTCATGGCGTCACGGGTCACACAGGACACTGATTCCCTAGGGAAGGGAAACTAACACAAGGTGAGCCCTCAGATGGGTGAGCCCGGTTCTCCCAGCTTCTTGCCTGGATAGAGTTTACTGGCTGTAGCACAGGGAGATTGAACACAAACAGAGCCCAGTGGATAATCTGAGCGAAGGACACAGAGAATTCCGGAAGGCCAATGTGCTGGGAGTGATGGAGGGGAGAGAGTTAGCTCTGGAGAGCTGCAGAAGTTTTCCATCTGGGTGCAGTGTATAAGAGGGAGTGGTGGTAGTTGACTTCCAGTTCCTGGAGTGAGTAGTTGTGTGGAAAATGTTGCCATTTACTGAGATTGTGAAGATGGGAGTTTTAAAAACAAGAGGGATGGTGGGGGGTGAGTGTGTGGAAGAGGTGGGTAATGCTGGGTCTAGACAGACTTTCTATGAAGATCCCTTGAGACATCCAAGTGGAGGTGTCATGTAGGAGAGTGACTATATGGATCTGGATCCCAAAGGTGAAGGACAAACTGGGGATATAGATTTTGGAGTTATTAGCATATTAGCATATGTGGTTACATAACTTATAGCATATAGAGAGAGGCGGATACAAAAGGGAATGTGGTCAAAGTTGGGAACATGAGAAAAATTTGTAACTATGTGTGGTGACAGATGTTACCAAGACTTACTGTGGTTTTGTTGTTGTTGTTGTTTTAAATATACTTTTATTGATTTCAGAGAAGAAGGGAGAGGGAGAGAGAGTTAGAAACGTCAATGATGGAGAGAATCATTGATCGGCTGCCTCCTGCACGCCCCACACTGGGGATCGAGCCCACAACCTGGGCATGTGCCCTGACCTGGGCATGTGCCCTGACCCGGAATTGAACCGTGACCTCCTGGTTCATAGCTCCATGCTCAATCACTGAGCCACGTCGGCTGGGCCCTAGACTTGTTGTGATGATCATTTCACAATATATACAAATATCGAGTCATTATGTCGTGCGCCTGAAACTATTATAATGTAATATGTCAATCACGTTTCAATAAAAATTAAAAATAAAATGGAAAGCAAAACGAATATAAAAGTCCACTACGGTTTTTGTTAAAAAGCACAGGTCGATTTGAGACAGGAACACAGCATTTTCTACCAGCATATGGCGGTTTGTTAAGGCTTTCGTGTCTAGGGTCTGCTCACCTCCCACAGAAACGTGTTACTCAGGCAGGGCTGAAGAGACGCAGGCAGCTGACAAGGGCGGTTGCTATGCAACAGCAGAGGAAAGCCATTCAGCCAGGCAGAATTGATATTGGTCACTGGAGAGTAAAAGCTGTGGTCCTAGCAATGGTTTCTATTCATACACAGGAGTCCTGGAGAGGCTGATATAAAAAACGCACATAGCCCTAGCTGGTGTGGCTCAGAGGACAGAGCGACAGCTCGCGGGCTGAAAGGTCCTCAGTTCGATTCCAGTCAAGGGCACATGCCAGGGTTGCGGGCTCGAAACCCAGTGGGAGGCATGCAGGATGCAGCAGATCAATGATTCTCTCTCCTCATTGATGTTTCTATCTCTCCCTCTCCCTTCCTCTCTGAAATCAATCAATAAAAAAAAAGGCACACAACAGTGAGTAAGGTCTGTGTAAAACGTGCAGCTTCCATTTGAGATGAGAACATAGCATTTCCTGCCTCCAAAGCAGTCTCTCCAGTCCGTGGGTAGGACCCTAGTAAGTGCTCCTTGTGCTTCCCATTTTGCATATTGAGAAGAAACTGGGCTCAGAGATGTCCAGTGACCTGAGCAGGCTCACACAGCTAGAGACAGGCTGGCCAGGCACTCCATCCCTGGAATTCTGAAGCCCAGCCCAGCTTCTCCCTGCAAGACCACAGCTGCCCCAGGCCCCAGCCCTGGAAGGAACCAGGGCAAACATTTGCTCTGAATCGGGGCTTGCCATGGCTCAGACACACAAGTGCCTGATTGTCCTGGCCGCTCCAGTGGGCACCAGGAAGGCCTCAGGGGGAAAGGCCTGACCGTGGGAGTGGGGAGTGGGGAGTGGACCCCGGCGAGCAATTCCCACACCTGGATGGGTCCACATAGAGTGGGCAGGGGTGGGGCTGGGGCCCTCTACCCGTGTCCTCCTGGGCGCAGAGCAGGAGCTTAGGCCTCAGAGAAGGCAAACCTTGCTTGTTTGGGACAGATGTTGACAGGGCAGGGCGGGGCGGGTGGGTGGTGGAGCTATGGCTGACACTGAAGAGGGGGAGGATGCCTGGGTCCCCAGGCCAGCACTAGGGGAAGGCGGGGCCCAAATTCTGCATCTCTGTTTCCTGGCTCTTGAGCCTCGTGTACCCAGTTCATGCAATGTGTCTGTGCCTCCGCTTTCTGATCTGTAAAATGGGGATGCTGACTTCCACCTCCCAGGGCAGCCTGGAGAGGAAGGCAAGCCCCGGCACAGATCTGGCTGTGATGTACAAGCTGCATAAAGAGTGCTTGAGGAAGCAGATGTTCCCAGGGTGCCTGGAGGCCACAGAGATGGATAGTGGAGGGGAACACAAAGGGAACTGGCATGCTCTGGCCATTTACATTTCCCTTGTTGCTAGAGACCTCTGTATTTGTGACCTAGGGGTCATGCAGCGGAACCAGGGCACAGTGGGTTCCAGACCACCCTGGGAGGGGGGGGCTTAGGCGAAAGGGGGTGGGCAGAGCTGCAAAAGTGGGGGCTACTGAGGGTAGATGACTGGGTGGGTTTGAGCGCGCGCTCCTGCAGTCTGAAGCAGGGGTGGAAAGGGGAATCCGGCGGGAAGGAGAAAACGCCCCCACCCCCCTCCCCACCCCCCACGCCCTGCAGCCCGCACACCCGCGGAATCGCATGCGCACTGGGGACCTGGTGGACAGGGCTTTTGTTGGGAGAGCGGGCGGGCTGAAGGGGTCGGCGCATGCGCAGGCTGCCCAGCCGCGGGGGGTGTGCAGAGAAAAGGGGCGGGGTGGTCGGAGCTGCTGTGCTGGCAGCAGCAGGCGAGGGCGCGGCTGCGGGGTTCCTGGTGCTGAGGAGCGACGCCATTGGAGCCCCCGGGAAGGTAAGGATCCAGCCCGAGACAGGACCTGGAACGGGCGAGTGGACCCCTGCACGCTGCGCCACTCCTCCCGGGACAACGCACCCCACCCCCCTGCAGCGCTCCCCCCGTCCCCCCCCCCCCTCCCGGAGCTGAGCAGAACCCAAGCACTCAAAACCCGAACCAGGACCACGTTAGACCCGTGGTTTAGGTAGGAGCCCCATCCTCCCCATCTTCAGACCCAGGCTCCGGGGATCCGAGCCCTGGTGACACCGGATCCCACGATTGGACCCGTGTGTTCGGGCTGAGCTGCGTTAGAAACAGGCCCCATCCCCACCCAACCACTCCAGATCACTCCCTTCCCTGGCGTTGCAATCCTGCGTTTGGAGACCCCCAGCTTCTAATTGGAGCCTCACCTAGTCCTAGCCGCCCTCCTTGCCCCCCCTCCCCCCTCCCCGCACCCCCTCCATCTCCCATCTGCCCCTAGCGTTCCTGTGTGAGCCCTACCTGAGCTGACCGGAATCCCCCAATCCCTCCCACCCACCCCCCTCCCACCCGGACCTCGCCAAAGGGTCCCTGGGATTCAGAGCTTTCCGTGGTCCCCATGTATCTGAGCCCTCACACCTCTTCGGCTCCCCCTTCATCCTGGCTCCCTGCTCCAGCCCTTAAATTCAGGCCCTTTGTTTCTCCTTCTATCAATGCATCCATCATCCCCTTTGGGGTTTCTTCAGACCCAAGCCCGCTGGTCCACCCCTCCATTCAAATCGAGCCACCAGGATGGGGAGCCTGCCTGGACATCAACTCCCCTTTTAATGCGGAGGGGGTGTGTGTTGGGGGGGGGCGGGGGCGGGAGGATCTCCTTGGACCTCCTCTATCCCTCTCTTAGGGCTCTGTCTCTGACAGAACCTACCCGAACAGATTTCACCCCCACCCCTTCTGCCCAGTAAAGGGGGGATGATGGCTGCCTGTCCCCCTCCCCCCAGCTCCTGAGAAATCCCACCTCCTGAGAAATCCCACCTCCTGAGAAACCCCGCCTCCACTGGGTCCCTCCTCCTCCCTCTGAAGAGGCCTCCCCCTCCCTCTCAGGCTGAGCTCTCTTCTTGGGACCCAGCATGGCTGAGGGAAGCTCCCCCATGGAATCAGAATGCTGCAACGTTGAAGACATGGAAGACGGTCTTGAAGAAGTTAGGGAGTACGAGATGTTTGACGGAAATGAGTATGAAGAATTTGGTGCTTTCGGAGGCTATGGCACCTTCACCAGCTTTGACATTCATCTCCTCCGAGCCTTTGGGAGCTTGGGTACAAGCCTGCGTGTCTTGGCGGTGAGGCCCCTTCTTGGCCACCTGCTAGCCTGCTAAACTGGGCGGGGTGTGGGGGGGGTGGTTGTATGCAGAGGGGAGTGGATGGAGGGGAGGGCTGATGGGGAAGGACTACCTAGCACTCCAAAGGAAACCTTCCCTTTCCTGCTGGGAGAAAAGGAGTGGGGATGGGGGTGGGGGTCTTGGCGGGCGGGGGGGGGGGGTGTCGGGGGGGGTGTCGGGGGGGGGGGTGTCGGGGGGGAGGGTTGGGGGCTGCCTGGCTGGCTGCCTGGCTAGCTGCCTGGAGGAGGCTGGCCAGCACAGGGAAGCATGATGTGCGAGTGTGCAAAGTTGTCTGCCTTCCCGTATCCCTCTCTCTGGCCTTGCAGAATGAGCCCTGGGAACTGGACCACCCTATGCTGGCCCGGACTCTGGTGGATGCGTTCCGAGCGGATCCAGAACCAGCTCCCAATGAGGAGGACGATCAGTCTGGCAATGCAGGCCGAGGTGACTCCAACCGTGCTGCTCGGACGGCTGCCCGGGCTGCTGCCCGGGCTGCTGCTGCTGCTGCCCGTGCCCTCTACAATCAGGTGGTCACTAGCCGCCCGATGGCCACAGACCAGGCCTCGAGAGAAGATACCCAGCCCATGGCATCTTCTCCGCACAGCTCCCAGATGCCAGGCAACAGTGAGATGGCTGCCTCTGGGGCGCCAGCAACCTCCTCACAGCCCCAGCCAGCCTCCCAGGCCCGGGCCAGTGAGGTGGATGCCACCCAGCCCAAGAAAGCCTTTCTGGGTCAGAATGATGGCTTTGATTTCACCCAGCCGGCAGGTGTCAGTGGCATAGCCTTCCCACGCCCCAAGAGACCCGCCCCGGCCCCAGAGCCTACCCCAGAGGGCCCCAGTGCTCAGGCAGCATCTGCTGGGGAGGGGGCAGCCACCAGGCCCAAGACCGCCAAGTCTGGGAAGGCCCTCGCTAAGACTCGGTGGGTGGAGCCTCAGAATGTTGTGGCAGCAGCTGCTGCCAAGGCCAAGATGGCCACAAGCGCCCCTGAGCCTGAGGGTGCAGCTGCCACTGCTCAGAACAACCGCGATGAGCCCTGGGCCAGGATGGGAGGCAAGAGAACAAAGAAGGTGAGATCTCCCTGCCCTCTCCAAGCCCCAGTGGTCCCCTCCCCTCCAATCCCCTCCCCTCTTCTCCCAACCCCTCCCCTCCTCTCCCCTCCCCTCCCTTCCTTTGCTTCCCCTCCTCTCCCTTCCTTTCCCTTCCTTTCCCTCCTCCTCCCCTCCCCTCCCCTCCCCTCCCCTCTCCTCCCCCCCTTGCCTTCCCCTGCCCTCCTCTTCTCTCAACTGGTCCGGGTTTCTATAACACAAATGTGCTAGCATGTCTTTACTCCACCTAGTCCCTACCCTCCGGCCTGGGGGTAGAAGAGGTTGGCTCAGTGCTTGGCACTTAGTGAGCCCTCTGCACATGTCAGCCGCTGTTCCCACTACTCTTATTTCCAAGTACCTGCTCTGGTGAAGATGTTGCCAGGGGCTTGGGCACAGTAAGCTTGGTAGCCCCGGTCTCTCTTCTCCCCAATGCTACAGTCCAAGCACCTGGATGATGAGTATGAGAGCAGCGAGGAGGAGAGAGAGCCTCCTGTGGTCCCACCGACCTGGAGAGCATCGCAGCCCCCATTGACAGTGCGGGCTCAGATGGCCCCGCGGGCTCAGATGGGCCCTCGGCCCCCGATGGCCGTGAGGCCCCAGGTACCCTCGAGGCACATACTGTGCTTGCCACCCCGCAACGTGGCCCTTCTGCAAGATAGGGTAAGGAGTCTGCCCTTCCCCCACCCTCTCCTCCTGCCTTGCTGGCCAGTTCATTGAGCTCACCCGTGCCCTCACCTCTCCTTCTCCAGGCAAATAAGTTGGTGAAATATCTGATGATTAAGGACTACAAGAAGATCCCCATCAAGCGCTCAGGTGGACAACTGGGCCCCATCCCTGAGCTCTGCCCTCTCTCCTCTTCCAGTCCTCCCCAGTGCCCCCACCCCCATCAGATGCTCCCAGTTATCAGGCCTTGGCTGATGGGCCCTGACTGTGCCCCCCTCAGCAGGACTGACAGAGAGGCCGCAGCTCTGTGGCCTTCTGCTCAGCCCAGATGCTTTCCTTACCTCTCCCCTCCTGCAGACATGATGAAAGACGTCATCCGAGAATATGACGAGCACTTCCCTGAGATCATTGAGCGGGCAACATACACCCTGGAAAAGGTGGGCGGGGTGGGGGGGGGGGACAGCTCTGTGGGGCAAGAGAGGCCCCAGGAAGCCTTGCACCCTGCAGCCTTGGAGGCCCGGTGTCAACCCTGCCTGCTCCGGAAGCCTTGCCTCGCTTCTCCACCTGAGAGCTCCCACTGCATGCTTCCTCCTCCTCGGTCCCTCCCCCTCGTGCTCTTGGGGGTCTCTTGTCTCCCGAAGTGGGTCCCCTTGCCTTGGCCAGTGCCCGGGCTCCCACAGGCCAGCGCCTCTGCGTCCTCCCCCAGGACTTTGGGTTCCCTGCCTAGGAGATGCTCTGGCGGGAATGGAGTGACTGCCTGCAGGACACCTGGCATGGATTTCTGACCTCACATTCTTGTGTTCTCCCCGTGCAGAAGTTCGGGATCCACCTGAAGGAGATCGACAAGGAAGAACATCTGTACATTCTCACCTGCACGCGGGATTCTTCAGCTCGCCTCCTGGGAAAGTGAGAAAGGGCAGGAGGGTTGTGGCCTTCCCGGGTGGTGCCCCCCCCCCTCCTCCTCTCAGAGAAACAGGGAGACAGGGCCCGAGGGCCTAGCACAGTGCCCACCCACAGGGCGTGGTGCCAAGTGATTATCAGAGGGGACCAAGCCTTGCTGCCCTCAGGGTCCCACCCCCGCCCACCCGCTCCCCTCGCTCCAAGAAAGCAGGCTTCTGGCTGCTTCGCTCTTCGTGCTAAGTGCCTGGCCTGGGCATGGCGGAGCGGTTGGTCCTGGGGGAGTTTCCCTGTGCGGTGTAGGTCCCCGGGCCAAAGGGCAGGGAAAGTGTGGATGAGCCTCTGGACACACCTCTGGCAAAGCGTTTGCTCCCCCTGCCTAGCCCCGTCCTTGGCAGAATCCCGGGAGGGGGTGTTAGCATCCGCATTGGATGGCTGGAGCGATGCAGCCTCAAGCGGAGGAATGAGTTGTCTGGATCAGGTAGCAAGCCATGGGCAGAGTGGGAAGAACTGCCCTGTAGCGGAGCAATCTGGGAGAGGCCGGTTGGGTGAGCTGGGTGTGTAGTCTCTTGGGCCAGTGGCTGTTGGACAGGGTCCCTCTTTGTACACCTTTAGGACCAAGGACACTCCCAGGCTGAGTCTTCTCCTGGTGATTCTGGGAGTCATCTTCATGAATGGCAACCGTGTCAGCGAGGGTGAGTTGCCGGACCCGCAGCTGGGGGGTTGCCCCCTGCCTCACCTTCGTGTTCTAAATTCTTGTACCTCATCTGCCCTGGCAGCTGTCCTCTGGGAGGCACTACGCAAGATGGGACTGCGCCCTGGGTATGATTGGACTCCCTGGGCTCTCGCTGCCCCTCAGCATTGTCCTGGGGTCCAGGAAGCCCCAGGATCCCACCAGCCCGATGGTCTGGTGCAGGGGAGTGGGCGTCCTCGACCAGGCAGAGCGCACAGGGTCTCACCAGGGTGCATGGCGAAATGGTCCTGAACTCTGGGCCCCCTCTCTGCTCCATGTCCCCTCTCTGTCCCCCAGAGGAGATCTAAGACAAAGCACCAGACTCCGGGGCTCCTTCAAACCCCTTTGTAGGCCACTGCTGCAGACAAGTGGCCGTCAGACCCCTGCATGCCCAGGCCTCACGGGCCAGGAAGCTCTCAGTCCTGGTAGGGAGTGCTCCGGCCCACATGGGGCAGTGCCGCCGGCTCTAGTCATGGACTCTTTCCTTGCCCTCAGGGTGAGGCACCCATTCCTTGGCGACCTGAAGAAGCTCATTACCAACGACTTTGTGAGGCAGAAGTAAGTACTGACCGAGTCGCCTCTGTCCCACACTGGTGCCTTCCTTGTGTGCGGGTCTGGCTGAGGAAGCCACTCCCATCCTGGCTCTTCACTCTAGAGGGATGGAGTCTCTGGGGCAAGAGCGGGTGGGGGTATGTGAGTGCCCGAGGAGGGGGCGTAGAATTCCGGGGCGTTCTTGGGGAAAGGGGGCACATGTGGCCTGAGAACACGGTGCGGGGCGCGTTCCAACCACCACACCACTGAGCACCTGCCCTCACAGGCTGTAGGACAACAGCCCCGGCTTTCCATCCCAGCAACCTGGGGCTGCAGAGCGGAGGTCGGAGCTGGGGAAACACGTGTGCACTCACACAGGTGCACTAGCACACGTGCGCGCGCGTGCGCACAGGGCCCGGAGTGTGTACGGAGCACGCTGCGCTTGCTGGACTGTTTGTTTCTTCCCCTCACAGTCCTTTTCTATGGTGGACTGTCCCAGGGCTCAGCCCGGCCACGGACGAGACGCTGCGGCGGGGTGTGCTCAGAGCAGGTTGCCTGAAGAAATGGCTCCTCTGTTTACAACACACCCAACAGGAACCAGGGTCACTGTGACAAGGGGCACCAAACGTGTGGCCTTCCTGCGCACAAGCACCCTACAAGCGTCCCCCTCCCCCGCCCACACACCTCCCCGTGGCTGCTGGGCAGGGGCCACACACAGCCCAGGGCTTTGAAGGCCTCGGTGTTGGAGGCAGGGACCCTGGCAGTGAGCTCGGGAGTGGGGTGCCAGTTGGAGGGCCAGGGCAATCGTGGACTCTGAGCTGCAGCCTCGGGGCCGGGAAGGGGCCACCCGGGAGCCATTAGTGCAACAGCCCACCCGCCTGGCTGGCTGGAGGCAAAAGGTGATTATGTTCCTCTCCACTGAGGTACCTGGAATACAAGAAGGTCCCCAATAGCAGCCCGCCCGAGTACGAATTCTTCTGGGGCCTGCGGGCCCGCTACGAGACCAGCAAGATGAGGGTGCTGAGATTCATCGCCCAGGTAACGGACGGACGGAGAGCCTCTGCTGCGGGGCCAGGCCCAGGGGCTGGCACTTCCCACAGAAACCTCGTCTGTTTCTGGGCCACGGGCTCCTTGTGCGGTCTGTCTGTCCAGTGAGGGCACTGGGGCTCAGAAAGGTTCCTAGGCGACTCGCCCAGGTTTGCAGGCGTCGCACGTGCGAGGAGGGATGGGGCGAAATCCCAGGTCTGGTCCAGAATCGGGGGAGCCCAACTCCCGCGGTCTTCATGTGAGGACCAACAGTGCACAGGGGAGTGTAGGGCAGGAAGCAGGTGCTCGGTGAGCATGGGGTCGCGCGCGTGCGTGGGGTGAGGATGGTTGCTGTTTTTCCACCGCAGTATCAGAACCGAGACCCCCGGGACTGGAAGGCTCACTTCCTGGAGGCTGTGGATGATGCCTTCAAGACTATGGATGCGGATATGGCCGAGGAGCACGCCAGGGCCCAGATGAGGGCCCGGATGAACATCGGGGACGAAGCTCTGATTGGACGGTGGAGCTGGGACGACGTACAGGTGGAGCTCCTGACCTGGGATGAGGACGGAGATTTTGGCGACGCCTGGGCCAGGATCCCCTTTGCTTTCTGGGCCAGATACCATCAGTACATTCTGAATAGCAACCGTGCCAACAGGAGAACCACTTGGAGAGCTGGCGTCAGCAGTGGCAACATTGGTGCGGCCAACGCCAGCCTCATAGATGGCCCTAGCACCAGCTCCACCATCCGGAGCAGAAATGCCGCCAGAACCACTGCCAACTTCTTCTCCTGGATCCAGTAAGGTTTGGGGCCCATAAAGGAGACTCTGAAGGGTGGGCCCAGGAGGGGCCGTGGGGAGTCCGTCAGCAGGAGGCCCGGCGTGGGGAGGGGGCGACCACGAGAGTGTGGACAGAGCCTTGTTTTGTTCCTTACGTCCCTCCCTGTTTCACCTGTATTTCTACTTCTCTTGTCGCTCTTGTGTCCTGTGTCCACAGGCAGCGCTGATGACCTGCAGCAACCACCCAGCCAGAGTGCCTCCTCAGACCCCGTGTTCACTCCTCAGACCCCGTGTTCACATAGCACTCTAGGCAGCCTCTGCCTGCCCATCGAAGATGGCATGCAAAACGAAGCTCTCTTTGCCCTCCTGCTTTCACTGTGTGCTGTTGTCGTGCTGTCGTGTTTTTGGTATCGGTGTCACATTAAAGATGCAAAATGAAATGGCACGTTTCCTGTGCCCATGTTGCTCTGCGTGGCCCACGGTCGGCTCTCGGGGGTGGGGGTGGGGGTGGGGGTGGGGGCGGGCTCCCCTCTGCCTAAGAGGCAAGCAGGGTGCTGGGAGATGCGGAGGGGTCTGTGAGTGTGGAGTCCATGAGTTTCGAGAGGCTTTGGTCCACATCGTTTCGGGATCGTCTCCACGGTTAGACGCCAGCGGGGGAAGCAGGGGAAGGGATGGGGTGGAGGCTATGGGTAGGTGCCACTCTTCCTCTCCCCGAGGGGCAGGGTGCACAGCCACCCAGCGGGACCCACCTCCCGGTCCCCACCCCTGGAGGTGCCGGCCCAGAACCCTTCCCTCATCACCCACCCAAGCTCAGGACCCCATCCCTCAGACGCACCCTTTGGGACGACAGTGAGGTAGGCTTCAAGGTGACATTCTCTCCTGTCCAGCAGGTAGAAGGAGGGCCATTGCTACTGAGAGCAGCTTTAATGAAAACTCAGCTGCCATGGACCTGGAAAGCCCATTGCCTGTGGCCCTGACCTGAGGCTTCTTTGGGGCTCTGGATCCCTTCAATGGGAGCAGGGCTGTCCCAGTGAGGCCAAGGCCAGGCCTAGGTCCCGGTGTCTCCAAGGCCTGGGTGATTCCCATGGGGGTTGGGGGATGGGGTGGCTGGTTCTGCAGTCCCTCCAGTGGACAACAGCGAGGGCAGAGACACAGAGGGTCCTATTGCACTGCAGAGGTCGCCCCACCCGCCTCAGGAAAGTGGCTCTATCCGCACCCCTCCCCTAGAGACAGGCTTCAGGTGGGTTTCTGCCTTGTTGCTCAGTGCTGCCATTTCTGCGCCCCTGGCTGCTGTGTCCCTGCGCGGCCAAATGGAACCTCTGTGATTCTGTAGGAATAGGAGTCCCCTTCACTTTAGGTTTCCAGGTGCACGGCTGAGGTTTGGGGGTGGGGGTGAAGGATGCCTGGGGCCCCAGACCTGCTGTGATGAGTGATACCTGACATTTCTGCACCCTCGACCTGCGAAACTCCCCAGATCCTGTTGTGCACACAGTAGGCACATGCCTTCCCGTGGATGAATGTGGGGCTCACGACAGCCACAGGTGTGAGTCTGAGCACTGTGTGCAGAGGGCACTTGAGATACGGCAGCTCATCTGGAAAGGAGGAGAAAGCAGCCATCAGAGGCAGGGTGCGGGGGTGGGGGGTGTCTCCAGACCCCCAGGCCTGCAGGTTGACAGCACTCTCCCCTGTCCACAGCCCTGCCCCATGGTCGGCCTCCCCTGGGGCCCACTCCCCCACAGCCTGCAAGGTGGCCAGGGAGGAAGAGAGCAGAGGGGAGGCAGGCGGGCCCTGGGGAATGCAGCCGGGCCGTGGGTCCCCTGGGATGGTCGGGATGGTCACCCTGGGGGTGGCCTACCTCCTCACTCACAGGGCAACCATGACCCCAAGGCAGGCTTCCAACCCCCCACCCCCAGCCCCAGCCCTGGTTCTTCCACAGGCTCCCCGGCCACAGAGGCCCACAGTGCATCTCCACAAGGGGTTCCTGAGACCCTGGGATGAGGGTGTGGGTACCTGCGCAGCCTGCACAGCCTTTCCCCCACACAGCCCTGCGCCCTCTGACGCCTCTCACTCTTTTTGGTGGACAAGCATTATTCCCTTGTTTCCAGTTATTGACTATGTTGCATAAAGTTCTCTCAATATGCACTTATAATTTCTGGTATGGGCCTAGGTTGTATTTACCAGACAGCCCTGAGGAGAGGGGATGATCAGACCCATTGCACAGATGAGGAGAGCGAGGCTCTCAGAGCAATGATTAGATGACCCAGGTCAAAATCCTCTGCATCCATGGGAAAAGGCAAGCTGCCAGCAGTTTGTACACCAAGTTGGGGATGAGGCTAGGGGTTGAACTTTTAGGGCAATTTCTCACTTAAATCCCTATATTGGGTTTGGATGCCCGAGGTTCCAAAGTCCATAAATCTGCTGGCTCACCCCCTCCAGAGAGTGAGTCTCTCCTCAAACCCCAGAGGGTTTGGGGAAAGTCATTAGCCCCGCTCCTGGGAGGTGAGAGGGGTCCTGGGTGTCGAAATGTTTTTAACTCTACCTTAGAGCAATCGTGCAACTTCCCCCTCGCTTGCAGGGGCACATGCCACTGCCAATCTCACAGACAGCTTGAAAGCCTGGTGAGGGGGGTTAAAGGTGTTTGCTCTGGGACGATCCGCGCTGCTGGATTAGGGTTAAGCGCTCTTAGATCAGCTAAGTTATTTGTCTGCCTTCCATCTTCTAATGCTCTATTAGTATGGTCTCCTCAGCCATCCTTTTTGTCCCTGTGGGGTGAGGCCTCTAACAAAAAAGGATCTAGCCAGGAGCGAGGGAGGAGGAAGAGAGGGAAGGAAAAAGAATGAGAAAGATCGTGTGATACTTACCTTAGCACAATGCTCTCCAGGTCCCTCCATGCTGTCTCAAAGGGTAAGTGCTCCTTCTTTTTTACAGCTGCATGGTATTCCATGGTGTCAGTATACCACAGCTATGTTATCCACTCATCCACTGATGGGCACTTGGGCTGTCTTCAGATCTTGGCTGTTTCAAATTGTGCTGCTATGAACCTAGGGGAGCATGTATCCTTTCTGATTGGTATTTCAGGTTTCTTAGGATATAGCCCTAGAAGTGGGATCACTGGGTCAAATGGCAGTTCCATTTTTTAATTTTTTGAGGATATCTAAGGAGAAAATAAGCAAATGGGAGTACCTCAAAATAAAAAGCTTCTGCACAGCAAAAGAAACCATCAACAAATTGAATGGGAGAACATATTTGCCAAGGTACACCTGATCGGGACTTAATTGCCAAAATACGTAAGGAATTCAAAATATGTAAGCTAGGAGATGTATTGGCAAATATACTGCTATGAGAGATGGCTGAGGTCTTGCTGCCTGTGGTTTCTTCTAAGATTTTTGTTTGTTTGTTTGTTTGTTTGTTTCCCGACTTACATTCAAGTCTTTCATCCATTTTGAGTGTATTCTTGTGTACGGTCTACGTTGGTGTCTAGTTTCATGTTTTTTGCATGCATCTGTCCAATTTCCCCATCACTCATATGTGGAATCTAATGAACAAAGTAAACTGATGGACAAAATAGATCCAGAGGCATAGAATGATGGAACTGACTGAGGAATGTCAGAGGGAAGGTGGGTGTGAGTGGGTGGGTGGGGAGAGATGAACTGGGGGACTTATATGCATATAGGCATAGCCCATGGTCACAGACAATATTGTGATGAAGGTGGGGCTGTTGCTTGGTCGTTGGGGGAAAGTAGGGGGGCTTCTGTAATACTTTCAACAATAGAGATAAATGCTGAAACAGAGAAGGAGAAAGACAATGGATGAAGGCCATGAAAATGGAACCCCTGAGAGACTTGGTAGCAGGAGCAAGGGTCCCTGACAGGACGAGACGCCTCCCCACCCTGTTGTGGTGTATTTGTCAGTCAGATCCCAAGGCGTGGGCACCCACTTGGACTTCATGCTCACACCTTGGTCAGCGGAGGACAGGACACCATAGGCGGTAGTCGCATCATGCTGCAGACAATGGAAGAGGGTGGTTACCTTCCGTGTAAAAGGGAAGACAGTTACCTAAAGAGGCGACAAAAACATGCTGGATGGCAGAAAACCAAATGCCAATGACATCCCCTTCAGTGAGCTCAGTATGGAAATTAGTTCCCTTATTGTTCACACTCATGGCTCCTTGTCATTTAATTGCACATCACTTATCGCAATTTGCAACGAAATAGTGATGTCTGAAATTAATTTTGTGATTGCACGGACCAACGAGGCTGCATGTTCAATATGCATGGCTCATATTAGGATGATCATAATCAGATGAATTAATTCTCAGCCACTCCATGAAGAAGCAGGATAGGGGCTGGGGAGGGGGGTGAGAGGAAGAACAAAGTAGAAAGCAAAAGGAGAAGGACAAGAGGGCAGAACGACAGAGGGCCATAATGAAAAACGAAGGAGGCCCCCTTAGCTTTTGTTAGAGCATGGGTGAACCTGCAGATTACCATGCTAAGCAAAAGAAGCCCATCAGAGAAAGACAGGTGGCACACGGCCTCACTTACATGAGGAATGAAATGCGCAAAATAAGCTGATGAACAAAATAGAACCAGAGTCATGACACATGCAATAGTCTGACAGTTGTCAGAGGGGAGGGGCGAGCCCTGGATGACAGCAGGTGGAGAGGTTAGCCAAAGAACATACATGCATAGCCCATAGACACAGACAACAGTGTGTTGATGACCAGAGGGAAGGGGGAAGGGGCTGGGTGGAAGTGGCAAGGGGCACCTGCAATAGTGTAAAGAATGAATGAATGAATGAATGAACGAAAACTAAGGAGGGAGAGAAGACATGGGGGACTGGGAAAAACAGATGGAGGAAGAGCTGAAAGACAATGCAGTAGTAGTGAGGGAGGGGGGAAGGAAAACGGAAAGAAGAGGCAGTGATGATACATGTTGACGTGGTCATAGCGCAGCCTGACCCCATAAGAATTCAATGGGCCAAACACTATGGTGCAGAGAATGAATCCTGTGAGTGTGTGTGTGTGTGTGTGTGCGCGCGCGCCCGCGTGTGTGTGTGTGTGTGTGTGTGTGTGTACGCATGCATCTTCCTGCTTTGTGTGTAATTATAATCACAAGGATCAAAGTACCTGAGGACATTATGCATTCTTTCAATGGGACTGTTTTGCTCAAATCTATTCCCCCAGGGGCCTTTATCTCAGAACCACCTCTGCCTTGCTCCCACGCTCTAATGCATCACTTAGCTTCAGTTTCCATGGTAACCAAGGCATCTATTTCCTGTCTTGTCTAGGAACTAGGGATGAGACACACAGAAAAGGAGAGAAATGTGTGTGCTCTGTCTTCCTATGAAGCACACAAGCCCGTATTCTGGGAATTGAAAAGCACATTCCACTTAGCTCCCCCTTACCCTGCGCCCACTGCCTGGTGGAGGAGGATAGAAATTGCAGAGCAGCTCAATACAAACCTAGAATTTCTACACCTTTACAATGCGCGTACATGGTCAGGAGACTAAGGTTGCTTTTCCCCTAGCCACCTTCCTACCAGCAATTTGTTTTACCTAAAAAACCATGCCCAGGAAGTCCAGGATGACTGATACCCAACACAGTCCCCCTGTTCCCACGCTGTAGCCTCCGGTGGTTTGCAGTTTTCTGGCACAATTTTCTGACACAACCAGTTCCAGCCAGAGAGTAGAAGTGCTGCCCCCAGAAAGGTCCCATGATCCCCTGTTGGGGTGTCGCTCAGTGGGGACCCTTCTGACCTCTCCCCTTCAGCCTGGGTGACCTCTACCCAGACCATGAGAACAGTTAATAGGTCTCCCACTTTCTGCCCCTCCCCTGTTTACCAGGGCCCTGGGGAGACTCAGAGGCTCTGCCAGTCTCCTAATTAAAAAACACACCTGCAGAACTAAGAAGACATCTCCTTCCTACCCCCTATGCTAAGTCACCAGCTTCCTCTGTTGCATTCCCCCCGCTACCCCGCCCCCTTTTGGAGGACATGAGACCTCTCTGGGCATCCTTTTGTGAGTAAAGGCAGCTCAAATGTTGGGAGTATGTCCCCCATCTACTCTTCCATTCTCCTCCCAGTGTCGTAAAATCTCTCTGGACATCACCTTGCCCAGCCTCACTCTCTTGCTGGCTACCAGCTGCCGACTATTTTCCATGTACTGGAACCTCTCATTCAAAAACAAACAAACAGACGAACAAAAAATGGAAGCAATCTCATCTCCCCTTCAGCTGAAAAACCCACACTGGACAGAACCTAAAGATGGCACATTCTCCTGACCTCAAGGTCTTTTTTAGACATCCCGTCTGTTTTTAGAAAGGGGTTTGACGTCAGATCCACTGCCAGTCTCCACCTGCCAGCCACTCCTCTGTGCCTCACACCTCTCTCAGGGGATTCCAGATCTGCTTGCATGCGTGTCTCTGCGTGAGTGTCCAGGAGGAGATTCCCTTAGAGTAAGACCCACGGAAAGAGTAATGCAAGGAAGCCCATGCTTTGCTTGATGCCCTGCTCCTCAATCTCCTCAGGCACCACTCATAGACTTTATGGGAGCAGCAGGTTTTCATGACAAGTGAAAGGAAACTAGGGGATTATAATATGGCACAAAACTACTAGGAAATGGTGGCTAAATGCCAATGCTCCTGGCACCAGGGAAAATCACCCACTTCCTCTTCCCACTGAAAAAGTGAAGGCCTTGGGGAGATTCCCATTCTGGGCTGATCCCTGTTCACAGCTCGTCTTCTCTGTCTTGAGGACTCCCGTTTTCTCTCCTAAGCCTGAAAGTGAGAAAGTCCCCTGTAGTAATCGGCTTCATTGTAGGCATTTGTTTTTTTTCTCTTGACAGTGGGGTCAATCCATGCCTCCACCCCGGTGAACATGCAAACACACGCAGACACAATAACCTGTAGCCAATACATTTTTCAAATTTTAAGCTGGTCAGTCTACAATCTTCTAGACTCTAGTCTAGATGAACCGCCAGTTCGTAGTCTGGATCTCATGGACTTCAAGCCTCCTTCCCTCATCCTCTGGCCATTACTGCTTTGCTCACCCCGCAGTCTCAGTGTGGCCGTCCACGAGGATGTCGGTATCAGCATGTCTATAAAAGGACTGTGGGGCGAGGGGCAGGTGGGTCACCAGTTTAACAGAGCCAGCGTCTCCAGTTGAGCTAACATTGGCTCTCACGCTTTAACGCCTAACCCTTGCCAATCACCATTCTTTCTCTTGGATCCTCACATTCACCTTTTCTGGTGGTGATCCCACCAGCATGCATCATGTGCCACTACCCTCCATTTCAAACAAATATCTTCCCTTGACGGCCCTTCCCTACCAATTGGTGTTCCATATACCTGCTGCCCTTCACAGCAAAACCTTCATGATAACTTGCCTCAATGGGTTGTCTCCTCTTCTTTACCTCCCCCTCCAATAAGTCCTGCATTCCCTCCCATCCTCTAAAGGGCTTTTGTTCCTAGTTCTCCTATGACTTGCATGGTGTCAAATCAAAACACCTTCCCTCTGCCCCTGCTTTAACTTTCTAGTAGCATGGAACATGCTGCCTGTTTCCTCTTTCTTGCAATCTTCTGGATTTCACAAAACCACCCTCGTCTGGTTTTCTCCCTCCCTGTGTGTATTTTATTCTTGGAATCATTTTTTAAGGCTCCTCTTCCTTTAAACTTTTCCACAGTTTGACGCATTGGAGGAAATGGCTTTGGTCTCTCTTTTCCTTCTCTGGTGTATCTTCGCTCTACAAATGTTTTAAAAATCAACTTGCATAGAGTACATATGTATAGCTGTCTGTATGCGAATCATACCTCAATAAAGGGGCTACACACAAAATAAAATGTGTTTTCCCTTTGTGACTAGAGAGAACAGTGACACCTGCCAACCTCTGCGTGTTTGGTTAAGAACAGCAACAACAACATACTGCAGATGACTCAACCCCCAAAAGTCTTATTCAGCATGTCAGTTTGCACAGATGGTCAATAAGAGAGATGGAGAACCAGGATTGGAACGCAAGCAGGACCTACTCGAGTCTGAGAGTTGGAACCAATTACGAAGGCCCGAGGAGTAGCCCAGTTATGACATTTTTGTTTGCCACATCTGGCCGGGAGTTTGCTTTTGAGGATGTCTGCCTTGTATCCTTTCCTAGTAGAAGCCCTCGAATTTGTTATTAAATAATTTAAAGAGAATTCTCTAAGTTTTATACTGACGTATATGCATGCATATATGTATGTAAACCTAGCGAATTGCTATGAACATTTTTAGATGTTTTTGACTTTTTTTTTTTTTTTTAAAAAAAACAACCTTATTGAGATAGACTTCATACACCGTACAAGTTGCCCTTAACGTCCGCGGTGCCATGATTGATAGAGCTTTGCAACTATCGTCATAATGGAATCAAAGAACATTTTACGTGTTCAAAAGAAACCCAGTATGTATTAAAGTACTTTTATTCCTCCCCCGTCCTCCATTCCCTAGGAACCTCTCATTTATTTTCTGTTTCTCTGGTTTTGCATGTAGTGAATGTTTCATATAAATGGCCTTATACAACAGGTGGCCTGTTTTGACTGCTTGCTTCACTGAGCAGAATGATTTCTCCATTAATCAATGTTGTAGGGTGTATCAATACTTTGTTTCCTTGGCTGTCAAATAACATTTTATTATTTGCATATATCATATTCTGTTTACCCATTCATCATTTGATGGGCATTGGGATAGTTTCTTCTGTTTGGCTATTGTGAGTGAGGTGTTATGCACACCATTGTACACCTTTTGCTTGCCATGTGCTTTCAGTTTGTTTTACTAGATATCCGGGAGTGGAACTGTTGAGGGGTAAAGTAACCCTATGTTCAGCTCTTTGGGGAACGTCCAAACTCTTTCCAAGTTACTCTACGGTCTTACAATTCCATCAGAGAAGTACAAAGCTTCCAGCTTCTTCCCATCCTTGCCAACAGGTGCTACTGTCCATGGCCTTGTATTTTAGCCAACTTAGTTATTGGGTATGATGTGGCATTTCCATGTCGCTTTGATTTGCACTTTCCTAAAGAACATGAACATCATCTCTTGTGATTCTTGGTCATTTGTGTATCTTCTTTGGAGAACTGTTTATGAAAAGTCTTTGCCCATTTCCATTGGGATATTTGTGTCTTCATTATTCAGTTGTGTGTGTTTTTTAATCCTAACCCAAGGATTTGCTTATTGATTGTGGAGATAGGGGAATGGAGGGAGGGAGAGAAAGAGACAGAGAGAAGTAGAGACAGAGACAGAGAGAGCTCTCTATATGAGAGGAAACATGGATCAGTTGCCTTCCATAAGTGTCCCATCGGGATCGAACCTGCAACCTAGGTATGTGCCCTGACCAGGAATCAAACTCACAACCTTATGGCATACAGGGACGACGCTCAACCAACTGAGCCACTCGGCCAGGGCAAGCAAGCTGGGTTTTTAAATACGAATTGCACTATATATCTATAGATCAATTTCTGAAATATTACCATTTTAACAAGATAAAGAATTTCAGTCAATGAATAAGCGATGCCGCTCCATTTATTTAGGTCTTCTTTCATTTTCTTCAACAGTGTTTTGTAGTTTTAGATATATAAGCCTCATACTTCTTTCGTTAACGTTAGTCCTAAATATTTTATTCCCGTGGATGTTGATATAAATAACAACTATTAATTTCTTTTTAGGTACTTCACTGCTAGTGTATAGAAATGCAATTGTAATACTATGGTGATCTCATCTCTTGCAACCTTGCTAAACTGGACCATAACTTCTGATAGTGTTTTCTTTTTTGGCTTCCTTAGTGATTTCTAGACCCAAGATTACATAAATTGTGAAAACTGATAGTTTCATTCCTTTCTAATTTGGAGGTATTCAACCGTCTTGCTTAGCTAAATGCATTGGCTAGAAGCTCCAGTGCAATGTTGAATAGAATTGGTTGGAGCAGACATTGTTGTCTTTTTTCGTATCTTAGGGCAAGAGTGTTCAGTCCTCCATACTTAAGACTTATGGTAGGAGTTTGTGGTAGATTTCCTTATGGAGTTGAGAATGTCCCATTTTTCCCCTATTTTCTTCATCATTTTTATGAGGAAATGGTTGTGGAATTGTCAAATGCTTTTTGTGGGTATATTGAAATTACAATGGTTTTCCTTTTATTCTAGCAATATGGCATATTACATTGACTGATCTTTGTGCGTTGAGTCAAACTTACATTCCTGGAATTAGTCTTGCTTGCTCTTTGCATAAATCCTTTTGAGTGTGTTGCTGGCTTCGGTATGAGTGTAATTTGTGGGAGACCTTTGTGCTGATACTCATAAGGAATATTGGTCTTCATTTTGTTATTTCTTGTGACACCTTGTCTGGTTTTGACATGAGGTTAAGTCCAAGCTTATGAAAGTAGTTGAGAAGTGTCCCTTCTTTTTTTATTTCTTTGGATGATCTTGTGACATTTGGATGTTGACGCTTTGAGGGTTTGATATAATTCCCTCTGCTCTGAGGCCATCCGTGTGGGAATGTATTTGCTATTAATTCAAGCTCTTTAGTGTGGTGACTCTATTCAGATTTTCTGTTTCTCCATGAGATAGTTTGAGTAGTTTTTGCCCTTCTGGGGATTTGTCCATTTTATCTAGGTTATCTAATCTGTTGACGTGCAGTTGTTCATATTATTCCCCCTTATCTTTTTTAATTATTATTTTTTAAAATTTCTTTATTTATTAAGGTATTACATTTGTGTCCTTATCCCACCAAAACCCCCCCCCCCCCGACATCCCCAACTCATGCCCTCACCCCCTGTTGTCTGTGTCCATTAGTTAGGCTTATTTGCATGCATACAAGTCCTTTGGTTGATCTTTTCCCATTACCCCCACCCTCCCCTACCTTCCCTCAGGGGTTTGCACAGCTTTGAGAACTAATAAACTCCACCAAAGCCTTACAAAGCAGGTCCAAGTGCTTCTGACTCCCTTGGGAATTCCCCATAAAAAATAAGAAGGTTTGAGCATCGATCAGGCTGTCAAACCTCCTTATCTTTTTATGGGGAATTCCCAAGGGAGTCAGAAGCACTTGGATCTGCTTTGTAAGCCTTTGGTGGAGTTTATTAGTTCTCAAAGCTGTGGGAATAACATTCCAGGAGGAAAAAAACAGAATTTGCAAAGATTCAGGAGCAATTATCTTGCAAATACTTTCTGAAAAGTTGATGTTCTCCAAATACTGTGTAAGGCTCTTGCACTATAGAGGAAATTATCATGGCCTCTATCCAGGTCACTGGTGAATCCATGTACCCTGCACTGGAAAGGAAAACCAGTTCTCATAGCTTTAATATGACCTGACTCATGGGCACGCTTGGGAATAGGCCATCTTGTCAGTCCCCACAGGAGAATAATGGTCTGGTCACCATTATTCCCAGCCTTGTAGGTCCAGCGATAAATTTTGTTCACATACCCAGAAGCATTGGTCTACAGAGGGCTCACTCACATTGATAAAATCTACCCAAATTTCACCCAGATGGCACATAAAATGCTCTGTGGTACATCTGGATGAAGGCCTGATAATTTTTCACGTATTTAATCATTTTTAAACAAATCATACATTTTACTTCACTTCAATTTGTTTTTCTGGTCACTGGCCATTTTTATAAGTGACGAGGGCTTTGCAATATGGTAGTGTTGATAAAGTTTCATTTTAAAATCTACCTCTTAGGGGAATGTCAAGGGCGGGGGGGAAAAAAGGACACATATGTAATAACCTTTGTAATACTTTAAGCAATAAAAAAAATAGTATTAAAAAATATACCTCTTGATGTAGAGTGATTTAATTCACAGGAATATATTGGGGCTTGTATGTGAAATAATGAGATAAATCAATTCAAAGATCTTAGCAAGGATTTAGCACATGCAAGGGAAATACTTGTGTCGTTTGGTGGCATTTGATACTGTAATAGTATTTACCGTGATCAAACATGGTAAAAAGAGTACAGCCGGGAAACAGATTACTGAAGTCTAGGAAACACTGGCACAGTCATTCAGAGTCAGAGTACTGGAGCCAGTCCTGGGTCCAAATCCTAGGTTACCCACCTTCTGGCCATGGGACCTTCAGAGAATTGCTCTTGCTTTTTCAACTCCAGATCTTTCCTCTGTGAAATTCCAGAAACATAGTGAACCGGGTGGTTGGGACAAATAAGGACCGTGTCTGTGCAAAGTGCTTACCAAAATCCCTGGCCCATAGTAAGCGATCAGTAAATGTTAGCTATGATCATTGTCATTGTTTACGTTACTCGTGGCCATCACTTCTCTGATCAGTGCCCCTTCCCTCATTAGCGGTAACCCAGGTGTCAGGAAGACCCTTGCAGGGACAGGTTGCTATTCAGGGGAGGTGGGAGAAGGTCATAGGGTGGTGAGTCTCGTCTAGCCCTGCCTTGAGTCCCTTCCATTTCTTGTAAAGCCTGTTGAAGGAGGACATGAGCCTTATCGATTTCTTTAGAGGGATCATGGTGTACATAGTACACTCTTCATAGAGCCACCCTGAAAGGACAAAGCTTTGCAAGAGATGTTGCATTTAGATATTTTTAAAAGCCCTTGACATTTTAAGCCTCATTGGTATGGCATCGTAGGTACTGTCAAGTCACAGTGTGTTGTCAGGCAGAGCACATTTTGCTGGGAATGAAGGTGATGTGTGTCAAGATGAATGAACTGGATGTACTCTCTGTTTGTTTCTCACAGTACAGCTGGCCATCTGTTGTGACCCCACCTTGTCCCCTCTATGCTGAGTGGCCGGTTCCACATAATAAAGACCCAGAAAACAGGGATTCTAAGTCCACACATGGAGTGATGCGTGGCCCACACTGCCAACCTGTGCCAAGCCTTGGCAACCATTTGAAGCCAATAGTCCTCATGCCAGAAAGCCTAAAAGTCCCCTCATCAGGCAAGAGTCTGAATTCACCATCTTCATTATAGGCTCACTGGGACAAAATGTAGAGGCTGACAGACAACACTGTGAGAGCAGCTGGGTCAAAAACCCACAGATCCATGTCCTTTATCTATCTATCCATCCACCTATCTCTATCTCCCCTCTCTCTCATTGCATTAAAAATGAAACATCTCATGTAAACTATATTTTAGTCTATTATCACTTCATTTAAGACCTTGCAAAACTAAGAGCCTATTTTTAAAACTTCTAACGATGGAATAGAACAGTAACAGAGGGTTTGGCATTAAGAAATGATTGCTAATGCCAGTGTAATGGGGGAAATGCTCAGGGTTCAAATCCTGGCTCCACCTCTAGCTCTGTGACCTTCAGCAAGTTAGTGAACAAACTCGTAGATGCACAGGAATTAGTGGCGATAGTTGTGGTGGGGAAAGAGGGAGACTTGGCATGTCTTCCTTTGATTTTTCTGCTAATTTCAACAGTTTACACGTCTTGAGGTTAGTTTGTATTCAGTGCTATTTTTGTTGATTCTGGATCGCTGTTTTTTGCTTCTTCGTAGTCCTAGAAATTTTTATGCGTTCTGCAGAACATTGTGAAGGGTACATTGCTTGAAATTTGGGCTGTGTCGTAGTCCATCAATGTTGTTCCACGTTTTTCCTGCAGCTAGTTCAGCTGCTGTTGGGTCCGTTTGGGCCTGTCAGGCTTGCTTTCATTCTTTGTCAGGGTGGGTATGAATTGGTTTTGAACTCTGTTCTAGGCCAGAGTATTTGATTCCTAATGCTTGACCTCTCTGTCACCTGAACTGAATGCTCACAATGTTTAACAGGGTCTCTGCACTCAGCCCCACAGCAGCTGCTCCGGCATACGCTTCTTGGAGTCTTGCCCTCAGCCTAGGAAAGGATCAGCTCCTTCCTCTCCATATAAGACCTGTACATTTCAAGAGCTTCAGCAGCTGCAAAACCCAATCTCCTCCACTTGTTCAGGCGTCTGTGCTTTGTTTGTGCTCCACCTCCTTGTGCCACCATCTGCTACGTGCCCCCAGGCAGCAAGTGGTGGCAAACATTGGATTCATCTCCTGGACTTCCTCATCTCAAGGAAAGCAACTCTGTACTCCCTGTTGTCCCATGATGCCAGTCTCCTAAGGAATTGCGTAGTTTTCCAGTTCTTTATGCTGTCAATGCATGGCAGAGACCAGCTATTTTGTGATAGAATAGCTGGTGTCAATACTTTCCCAAACCTCAGTCGCCAATCTATTGAGAAGCAGGAATTGAAATTCCAGCTGCACCTGCACCACTTTTTCTTGCCTTTTGCAGAACACTGGTTGATTCAGACACAATGCTAGATCTAAAGATTCTCTGTCATCCTCTCCCAGGAAAAGATTATGTGACCTCTGGTGTGGGGGAAGCAATCTTTGAGTTCACAGAGTGGGATTGTGTTAAAGGGAGGGACCACAATGGGCATTGTTGTCATATAGGCCACCTTCTAAAGTAGGAGTCGATGGCACCACCTCTCTTTTCAGCTCATCTCCAGGCAGTGAATGGCTGGGTGACTCGCTGAGTTTATAGTGAAAACACAGAGGAGTACAAGGAAATAAGGAAGGAAAAGTCCGTTACTATTGGAATATGTTGCTCTGCTGAAGTTAGACACTTCCCTGTGTAGCTTGTCTAATCCACAATCTGGAAGCAGGCACTTACCCTCCCCCTGACCAGTGATGACCTGATAAGTATTGACCTCAAAAGGCCTAATTAATGCAGATAAGAATCTGGTTGCACCCAAATCCACTCACCTAGGCAAATGGCAAAGTTGGGCTGTTCCTCCAGAATTCCATGGGCTGGAGGCTGAGAAGGCTCTGGAGAAGCTCCAGCCATGAGCTGATGGCCACCCTGGATCAGGTTGTCCACCTGCACCCCACACCCACGCTAAAGAATTGCTATCATCTCGCTTGGTTGACTTGGGGCTCAGATTCTTCCTCTCAACTTCGGAAACAGAATTAAATACACATCAATTCTCTCATCTCCCAAAATAGTGCACAAAGACAACTAAGGCAGCAGCATTGTTTGGGGAATGCTGTAAAAAAATATGCCCGTTCTAGGAGCTGAGGAAGTAGTTTAGATCATCCAGGAGGCAGCGGGCATGGAGAGGAAAGGGATGGGGAAATGGACTCGCCCGTTACCCATTTCACACATTGTTCTTCAGGAACCTGCCATCATCTGCCTGACGACATCTTTGTACCTTGACAAAATCTTTGTACCCCAACACCTTTCCCAGGCGATTGAGGAGTCCTCAAGAAAACATGCAAGATTGGAAAGGCAACTTCAATCCCACAGGACCAGGGGGAATTCTCATTAGAACAGAAGGAGCAGACCAGGGGACCTTCAGCTTGGGAAGTTCTCGATAAGTTCCGCCATGCCTGGAATGCATCCAGTTTCCCCAACATGGAATACTTAGAGGCCAGACATATAGCGTTTCTGAAATCAGGAAAGTATGAAAAAGCCTGATGCTCATCCCAGGCCCGGCCCTGATCCGCACCTCTGAGTCAAAGGGCTTCCTTTCCTTTCTGACCAAAGGATAGGAGCATTGTCTGTCACAGGCTCCAGGGCCAACCCTCACAGAGCACTGACAAAGACAGGCAATCGCCAAACTGTAGTGGCTGCAAGGATGCCAGAGTAGTGCCACCAAAGTTAAGACAAGATCGGGACCTTTGAAGTAGTGACTTAGGAAAAGAAAGAGAGAGTTCTTTGGTGATGTGGGTGCCTGCTAAGGACGGGGAGAGAAATCTCAGGGGACTGAGGTAAGAGATGGGCTGCTCAGGTAGTTTGGTATGAACACAGAAACTCTTTCAACATCACATGCCCAAGAGTGTTTACCTTATCCTGTAGGTGATGGCGGAAGAATTTTTAGCGGGGTGTGCTTTTAGAAAACTCCTAACGCCAGTACTGTAGGAAACAGACTGGGGTGGCCAAGACCTCCCCTTCCTGGAATGGACAGCATTAGCTGCTGCATTTGTCATTAATACAAAGTTTCTCTTGGGGAGTCTTCGAATATGTCACAAAGAAGCATCCATTGCCCTTTCTGGGACACTGGAATGTTATCTAATCCTCTCTTAACAAAATGTTCATCCTGATATTTAGATTTTAGATTTATAAAAATAAGTCCACCAAATAAGGATTTTATA
Source organism: Myotis myotis (assembly GCF_014108235.1). Taxonomy (NCBI): domain Eukaryota; kingdom Metazoa; phylum Chordata; class Mammalia; order Chiroptera; family Vespertilionidae; genus Myotis; species Myotis myotis. Next base: position 8,481,700 of record NW_023416346.1, read on the forward strand.
TGCAGGAGTCATGAAAACAGTATTCTCCTCTCGCACATCAATATTGTCAGCCAAGACCCTTACACATCAAGGTTAATTTTTTAAAGGTACAATATGTTGTTAATGTTTCTCAAGGTATGTTGGGTTATAATCTCTAAGAGAGAATGCTTTGAATGCAGGTGGGTATGGAGTCTCTTAGCCGAGAGTATTAGTATTCGGATGAACTCTATGCCAAACTGTTTCCTGTCCTGAAACCACTTAACCACATCTATCCGAGCTGTGCCATGAGGGTTTCCGTTCCCCTTTCCTGAGCATGTATTAAGCAGTAGTTGGTGCAGGACGATTTCCCTAGCACTCATTTTGAGTGATGGCACCATGTGATGTGGTTGTGATCTCAGCAGTGGATTTATTTCAAGACACAGGGGAATGCCAGTTTACCAGAGTCTATGGGGACAGAGGGTTGATTTTCCAACAGTGGGGCAAAGGTTGTGGAGCAGGCACTGTAGGGGGGATTACAGAGACTATAGAATAGCCCCCACCTGCTCCTGTGGAGGCATATTTGGAAACTGACCACTAAGGGGAAAGTTATGCTATTTAACTCTGCATGTAGTGACAATTGACATGGGCCTGTGCGTGTGAGTGTTTTGTGCAAGGGAAACCACATATACTGGTCATCGGGAGTGATTCTGTAGGATAGCTGGGCTCCCTTAAGAAAGGAGAACATTTTAAGTATACAACTTAGTGATAGTGAAAGCTATTGCTAAAAGGACAGTGGTAATAGAGTTTGTCTTTTTCAAGGAAAATTGTACAATGTGAGATAAAAAATAATTAACTCTGGGTGCAAAGAAGGAAAGGAATTAGTTGGATATGTGTGAATAGCTACTGAAGATGACCTAAAATGTCTAATTTTATGTGAGAGATACCAGAATCCCGTGAGTCAACCATGGGATGTGTTGCGTTGTTTGGGCAGCTTTAATGTCAAGGTCAATATTCTGAGAGAGAAGAGGAGGCGTTCATGAGGACAACCTGCTTATTGAGCAGCCAGTCTAAGTAGGCAAACACTGGCTTCAGGGCACCTGATGTTGGTGCATGAGCCCCTGATGGAAAAACAGGTTTGGGGAAACCACTGAAATTCAGGGGACTCCCATAGCAAGTGCTCCTATGAACAAACATTTGGCTTCGTTTTGCATGAGTTGAGTCCCCAATATGCCTACAGACACCAACTGCTGACCTCTGGATGAGACCGTGGCAATACCAGAGGGCATGCTTACTTGAATGGGTACATGTGACATTTCAAGGCGGGTTAGGACACTAGGGTATGCGTGCTCACCGTCTGAGGTAGAGTGAGGAACATGTGAGGGTGTGGAGTTCCTGGTGAGAATCTGACTGTTTGGTACTAGTATGTATTCAGAGGGTACAGCGTTGCCCTTCTCCCTCCACACACATTTGCCTTGCCCCCCCCCCCCGGGCTTTCCCTGAAGGAGACACACACACAAGGACGTGGCATATCATTCACTGGGCCAGTTCCCAGTGCCCCCCAGTGCACAGCTTTTGGTTGTGCTGGGTTGCATTCCAGGCCTTGGCTCAAGAATGAAGCGGGATCTCTGTGACTCTGATTCTGCCTCTTGCCACAGCTGACTCCGATGTGCAAAAGAGACAGAACCCCAGCTCTCCAGTGAGAAGAACGGGAGAGAGAGTAACGTAGCGGCTCCTGCCCTGCGGCCTCCGCAGCTAGGCATGGGCTCGGCTTGCCGCTTAGCCTCCTGTCAGGGAGGAGAGCATGGACATGTCCTGCCTGCGTGGGTGGCACCCCGCAGTGCACAGTGGTAGTGTTCACAGTGCTCCGGACCCTTTCCCATCTCACCAGTCTTGCTTCTAAGGGAGGAGCGAGAAAGGGGCTTGTTTTGTTGATGTTGACCTTTGCTGTGCAGAACCCTGTTAGATTTGTGTAGGCCCATTTATTTATTTTTACTTTCCTTGGTTTGGGGATCAAGTTCACAGAAACCCCTCTGGGGCCAATGACCAAAAGTTTATATAGATATAGATATATATGTATTATGTATTTTGTGATGTTGACAGTATTGACCATAAGTTTAATGCCTATGTTTTCACCAATGTGCTCTAGTGTTTCGGTTCTTATATTAAAGTCTTCAATCCATTTTGACTTAATTTTAGTGCATGGTGTCTGATTCCAGTCCAGGTTTACTGTTTTGCATGTGGCTTTATAGGTGTGCCCACAGCATTTACTGAGGAAACTTCCCTTTCTCCATTGTATCTTTTTAGCCCCTTTGTTGAAAATTACTTGCCGTTAATGCATGCATATTAGCATAACCAATGGACATAAGACACTGGGGGGTACGGGAGGCCAGGGGAAGGTCAACGGGGAAAAAAGGAGACATATATACTACTCTTTGTAATATTTTAAGCAATAAAACAAAATTTTTTTAAAAAAGAAAGTTACTTGCTGTTACATGTTTGGGATCATCTCTGGGCTCTCATTTCTGTTCCATTGGTCCGTGTGTCTATTTTTCTGCCAGTATTATACTGTTACTCTTTTTTAAATGAACTTACGTTGGTGATATTAATATCATATATAGTTTACAGGTATACAGTTCTACATCATCTGTATATTGTACGGTGTGTTCACCACCCCAAGTCAAGTCTCCCTCCATCACCATTTATCCCTTCTTTACCGCCTTCTACCATCCCCTCACTCCCCCTTCCTTCAGGCCATCACCATTCTGTTGTTTGTGTCCTTGAGTCTTTATTTCCTTTGCTTAATCCTTTCACCCTTCTCACCCAGCCCCCAGCCGCCTCCCCTCTAACAGTGGACAGTCTCTTCTCTGTATCCCTGAGTCTCTCTCCACGTTGTTAGTTTATTTTGCTGTTTTGATTATTGTGGTTTTACAGTATAATTTGAAGTCAGCGCATGTGATACCACCAGCTTGATTCTTTTTTCTTAGGATTGCTTTGGTACTCAGGATCATTGGTCAATTCACGCAAATTTGATGATTTTTTTGTGCTATTTATTTGAAAAGAAAAATGCCATTAGGATTTTGATGGTGATTGAATGAAGTCTGTATATTGCTTTAGGTTATATGGCCATTTTAACTATGATGATCCATCCATTTCATGAACATGAAATTTCTTTTCATTTCTTGGAGTCTTCTTCAATTTCTTTTTAGTAATGTGTTGTCATTTTCAGTGTTTCACAATCTACGGTTACACATGAACACACACACACACACACACACACACACAATCCCAAAACCCATGTAGTCAAGAGATCCCTCCTCACTCTCGGCCTGCCAGGGTCAATACTGGTCCAGCCCCTTTCGAAACTTCCCCCTTCCTACCAGTCTTCAGGTGGTTTTTGCCCTTCCTTGTTATAAGCCTTCTCTTTAGCTGGACCTCAGTTGGTAATTCTTGTTGAATGTTCCCTAATTTAATTTTATTTCCAGTCTGGCCCTGGGAGGAGGTGCAAGAAAGGTCTGCCACCACTATCTTCCAATCCCTCTCGATATTATTCTGTATTAGTTTCAACATACAGTATAGTGGTTAGACAATCATGTACTCTACAAAGTGGTAAACCTGCCCCCCCCCATATTTCAAGTACCCACCTAGCCCCATATATAGTCATCAGTATATTATTGACTATATCCCCTACGCTATAATTCACATCTCTGTGACTATTCTGTAACTGTCAATTTGTACGTTTTAATCCCTTCACCTTTTTCAACCAGCCCCTCAACCCTCCTCCCCTTTGTCAGTTGTGAGTCTGTTCTCTGTGTCTGTAAGTCTGTTTCTATTTTGTTCATTTGCTGTTTTTGTTCTTTCATTTTCATATATAAGTGAAATTATTATGGCATTTGTCTTTCTCTGTCTGACTTATTTCACTTAGCATGAATACTGTCTAGGTCCACTTTAACTTCCAAATTTTCTATACTGAGGTTGACTGACTCCTATAATGAAAGAATAAATTTTATCATATATAAAACCCAGGGCAACCCAGGGAAAGATTATAACAAAACCATTCAAGAAGCAGAAATACAAGATGCTGAGGAACCTAGGCAGGTCCACAGGAGAAAGGCCAATTTGAAAAGCAAAAAAGGTTTTTGTTCCTGGGCAGTAAATTTTAACAAGGGACCCCACCAAGGAAGCATATCCAGCTCCAGTATCAGCCTAGCTCACAAGGATGCAAAGAATCCACATTTTTTGGAGAGGAAAAAGGCTCCAGTCCATTTTTTCTAGCATGAGGGGGGAGCAGAAACATGGGTCAACACTGCCATCTAAGGGCAAGGGAGACAAGGTGCCACCAATCCTCTAGGAAAATCCATCTTTTCTGCTGGTTTTCTGCACAGCACTCTGGCAATATTGGCTGAGGAAACCAAGTGATGATGTTGGAGAATGCAAGAGCACCTGCTAAAGTAGAGCTGAGTAACAGCTGCTCCGCAGCTTAGCAAGTCCCGCCGTGGGAACCATAACAATAGGGGCAGTAGTACTGGCACAGGAAAAGGATGCTCCAGGGACAGAGGTGAGGTTTGAGGGGGAGGGGTGTCTGCCCTACTATTGGTGGATTCTGTGCCTGCAGTGGGAGCTGGGTGATGTGCCAGTCTCTCTGCAGGTGTTCCCATTAGTTTACCCCCAGGAACCTGGTAGAAACTGCAGGCAAAGTGATCAGACCTAATGTCCTGGTCCTCTTGCACGACCCTAGTCACCCCTCCACTGCAAGTGTTGAACCTGTACCAATGCTCTAGTCATCTGTCCTCCACCCACCTCCAGCCTCTGAACATGTTGGTCTCCTGGCACATTCACCGTCCTCCCCTCATGTTGGGAGCCATTAGAGATATTGGCTTAGACAAAGCCATCTTAAGAATTATAAGTTTCTGGTTCCTCCAGAAACTCCTAATTACCAGAAACTACGTGTGTCCTGCAATTTGGCCAGCAGCTAAAGATAACCATCCTATTCCCTGAAGCAACTACCGCCACATCGGAGCCTGCTACAACCCTGCTGATAAGCTAATAGGCTTCTCCACCCACCCCCCGTCCCTAAAACAGTATATGTCCTGCCGCGGTAAGAATAAAATTTGAGGCTTGATCAGAATCCTGTCTTGCCTCCATTCTTTCCTGTCCCTTGTTTGTTTCATTCTCCTAGGGTGTCTCTTGGTTCCCCCGTTGTTGTCCCGCGGGTCGGGACAGTCTGGCGCCCAACGTGGGGCGACTTGGGGACCCCCTGCGAGAACGTCTGCTTGGAAGCGCCTGGCCAGGCACCCCTTAGAGTCGCCGCGCAGTATTGACTCGCGAGTGAAGACTCGGCATCTTGATCGCCACGGTTTCGCCCGCCCGTGAGACAGATCGTTGTGAAGGTAAAGCAGACGAAACTTTTCAAACAAGAATTTCAAAATACCTCTTGAGAGCCCTCACCCTGTTTGGCTGGCCTTTTTAGTTTTCTTGATCTCCCTCCAGTCCACTAATAAGCGCTTCACCTCGCCGTTCGGGGAAGAGTGAAGGGTACCCGAAACCGGCAGTGAAAACTCTGAATCACTCGGAAAAGTAATTTTTCTCTGGCCCGACCTGTGTCACCCTCTCTGGCAAACTCTGAGCTCACTATGTCTTAGTGGTTGCCATCCTGGTATGGGGCTTATACATCCCGACCTATGACACGCGAGCAGAGGCCGTAAGGTAAAAGGAGAGCGGTTACATAAGGATCACCAGAGATTTAAGAAATTCCCAGCTGACCTGGCACGGGGTTTATACGTCCCAGAGGCTTACGTGGAGGAGGAAATCTTGAGAACTACCCAGCCAAAATAATGGGCAACTCATTGAACTCTCATGAGGTATTTCTAGATGGGCTCAGGGAGTCCCTCAGGACACGGGGAGTAAGGGTTAAAAAGAAAGATTTAAGCATTTCTCAGGGGGCTCAGGGAGTCCCTCAAGGCGTGAGGATTTCCGGTTAAAAAGAAAGATTTGGTCAGGTAGCATGTGGCTTGCCGCCTGCCCCCTGCCCCTGACCCCCTCCTCCATAGATCCCAGGCCCAGGTAGGGTGTGTATAGAAGGCAGCTAAACCAATCGATGTGTCTCTCTCACATCAATGTTTCTCTCTATCTTTATCTCTCTCTCTCTCTCCCCCTCTCCCTTCTTGCCCTCTATTCTCTCAAAAAAAAAAAAATCAATGTAAAAAAATACACTTGGGAGAGAACCAAGATGGCGGCATAGGTTAACGCCGGAGTTTGCTGCCTTGAACAACTACTTCAAAAGTGAAACCAAAAAACGGAAGGGACATCACCCAGAACCACAGGAGCGCTGGCTGAGTGGAAGTCCTACAACTAGGAGGAAAGAGAAACGCATACGGACACTCAGAGGAGGCGCAGTGCTGAAGTCAAATTCTGAGGTGCGGAGTGCGTGAGCGGGCTGGCGGCGGAGGGCGCGGTTGGCGTTTTCAATCGGGAGGGAGTCACAGACTCTGAGCTCCAGATACAGGGGAGTCTTTAGGGACCCAAACTCAAACGGGAGAAGCGGGACTGTCTGGCTTCGGTCAGAGCGAGTGCAGCTTTCTCTCTGAGCTTTGCAGCGGGTGCTGGGACTCAGAGAGGCAGAGCACCTGGGGACAGGACTGAGAGCCGCCATAACTGCTCTCTCCGGCCCACCCTGTTGATCCTGTGCGACCCGCCCCGCCCAAGCCCTGCACAGAGGCTTTTGCCGGATAGCCTCAGGCAAAGGCTAGATTAGCACCTCCCTAGAGGACAGAAGTTCTCTCACTGCTGACACAGCTGATTCTCATAGCCACTTGGCCTGGAGGTCAAACCCTCCCTGGAATTAGCTACAACAATCAAGATTTAACTATAAGACTGCGAACAAAGACCACTAGGGGGTGCACCAAGGAAGCATAACAAAATGCGGAGACAAAGAAACAGGACAAAATTGTCAATGGAAGATATAGAGTTCAGAACCACACTTTTAAGGTCTCTCAAGAACTGTTTAGAAGCCGCCGATAAACTTAATGAGATCTACAAGAAAACTAATAAGACCCTCGATCTTATATTGGGGAACCAACTAGAAATTAAGCATACACGGACTGAAATAACGAATATTATACAGACTCCCGACAGCAGACCAGAGGAGCGCAAGAATCAAGTCAATGATTTGAAATGCGAGGAAGCAAAAAACACCCAACCGGAAAAGCAAAATGAAAAAAGAATCCAAAAATGCGAGGATAGTGTAAGGAGCCTCTGGGACAGCTTCAAGCGTACCAACATCAGAATTATAGGGGTGCCAGAAGATGAGAGAGAGCAAGATATTGAAAACCTATTTGAAGAAATAATGACAGAAAACTTCCCCCACCTGGTGAAAGAAATGGACTTACAGGTCCAAGAAGCGCGGAGAACCCCCAACAAAAGGAATCCAAAGAGGACCACACCAAGACACATCATAATTAAAATGCCAAGAGCAAAAGATAAAGAGAGAATCTTAAAAACAGCAAGAGAAAGAAACTCAGTTACCTACAAGGGAATACCCATACAACTGTCAGCTGATTTCTCAACAGAAACTTTGCAGGCCAGAAGGGAGTGGCAAGAAATATTCAAAGTGATGAATACCAAGAACCTACAACCAAGATTACTTTATCCAGCAAAGCTATCATTCAGAATTGAAGGTCAGATAAAGAGCTTCACAGATAAGGAAAAGCTAAAGGAGTTCATCACCACCAAACCAGGATTATATGAAATGCTGAAAGGTATCCTTTAAGAAGAGGAAGAGGAAGAAAAAGGTAAAGATACAAATTATGAACAACAAATATGCATCTATCAACAAGTGAATCTAAGAATCAAGTGAATAAATAATCTGATGAACAGAATGAACTGTTGATTATAATAGAATCAGGGACATAGAAAGGGAATGGACTGACTATTCCTGGGGGGGAAAGGGGTGTGGGAGATGCGGGAAGAGACTGGACAAAAATCGTGCACCTATGGATGAGGACAGTGGGTGGGGAGTGAGGGCGGAGGGTGGGACGGGAACTGGGAGGAGGGGAGTTATGGGGGGAAAAAAAGAGGAACAAATGTAATAATCTGAACAATAAAGATTTAATTTAAAAAAAAAAAGAAAGAAAGATTTAAGGAATTTTTTCACTTTCATCACTGACCTTTGCTCATCGTTTATTATAGACTTTTGATTTGCATGTTTAAAGTGTTAAAATTTTAGAAGGAAATCTTTTATAGTTTTTGCATGTTATTATAGAACATAACCCTTGGTTTCTTGAAAAAGGTACATTAGATCTTAAAAGTTTGCCAAAAGGTTAATCAGAACTTGCCAAAAATTGTTTCCCCTTGTGGAACACGGCATTTCATTTCCTAGAGGCTTTAGGAGAGGTCAAGGAGAATGGATCTCCTCCCCCTTGCACCCTCCGCTCCTTAAGAGGAGCAGAAAGAAAAAAAAAATGGGAGAAATGGCCTTCATGGCTCCCTCCACCTCCATGTCCTAATCCTGAAATGTTTAATTTGCTGTTAATAGAATCACCTGTGCAAAAAGGCCAAATTATAAAGAAATTGGAATATTAAAAGGTACTCCTTAAAATCAGGCTGAAAAAATAGTGCCATGGTCATCTTAATGTGTTTTCTTATCTTAATTTGTATTTGGAATCTAAAATCTGTAATAAGAAATGAAACCCCGCTGTTGAATCTGCCTCTGGTGTGGAGAGATTCAAAGGTGGCAAGAGAGAGCAGAGTTACAAGCTCTCCCGCAATGAGATTACTTAATGTTTTATTTAAAAATTACCGGAGAACATCTTATGACAACCAAACTTTGGCTAAGATAACTTTGGGTGTTAGCCATGACTTTAGAAAGCGAAATAGGAAAAAATTTTAAATGTCTTCTATTAAGCATGACTTTGGGAAAAATATGCCATCTGAGTCATTTGCTGAAACTTCCCCCAAAAGCAGGATGTGGGGGAAGGGAAGAGGGAACACGTGGCGATCCAGTGTGGACGCCCCTCCCCAAGTATTCTAAAATTAAAGTCCTTCTTGTAACTGAAAAGCTTTTACAAATTTAAAAATGCATCCGGGATTTCTGTGCACATGTAAAGGGAAAAGGCCAGTTTAAAAACGAGTGTGCATAGTTTTGAGCTGAACTTGACCTTTTGCGGTGTACAGAATAAAAACCCGAGACTGTTTTGGTCTTAAAAATGGCAAAGATGAACCTGAGAAAGAAATACAGACAGGTTTCCCAAGGCGATTTAAAGTAGCTCTTTTGAAATTTCCCGCCCTAAGGCAAGTACCACCAGGAAGTTGATAGTCAAGTTTACATATGAATAGCTATGGCTGGAAACTTAAAACTTTTAAGTTCAAATCATCTAAAAGTATTGAGATTTATAATGCTGAAATGTTAATCTGAGTATGCCTAGTATAAAGTCAAGATGATAGAAGTTAATCTATTAATTGAAAATGCCTTATATTTTGTTTGAAATGTATCCTTAAATGTAAAAGTATTGATTTGAAAAATGCTAAGTATTTAATTTGCTATCTAAGATTTAAAGCTCTGAAAGTTTTTAAAGTCTCTTTTTTTAAGAAGATATTTTTAATACTTAATAAATTAACAATCACGGTCTTAATATAATTTCAGTGGTATGATAGACCAATGTTTTAAGCAGTTGGCTTTATAAGGGCCGACAATAGAGCACATATTTCTTAAAAGGCTTGTAGATACATTTTTAAAAGATATCTTAAATTCTCAGTAGAACCACAGTTATGCATATATCATAAACAAATTAAGAGTAATTGATTCCATGGTCAAGACTAGATCCTATTATGTTGAGAACTGTTTAAAAAGTGTTGAAAATGTTTTAATTAGACATGCATTTGGAAGTTTTTCCCAAGTGCAATATTTCAAAATATAATATGCTTGGTTGCATAAGGAATTTCTGCCAAATAAAAGAAAGAATTGATTTATTAGTAGCAAAGTCTTTATTTAAACTAGCAATGTCTTTTATTTAAAAGCTCCTCACTACTGCATTTTAAATTAGGCTGGAAGTGGTGCAGCGTTTGCCCCTTGTGAATCAGAAGTTTACTAAATACTAAATTTACTTGCTTTGCTTTTTAAAAAATACTTACTTAAATTTACTAATCTTTGTAAGCAATTGAATCCTAGTAAAATAAAAATCTTCTAAAAAGTTACTGAAGGCTTCCCATGATCCCTCTGTATATGCAAATAAGCCGAAAGGGAACGCTGTTTAAAAATATTATTTAAAATTTAATAAAAAGGAGAAATTTTAATGTTTTGAAATATCTTCCACTAATATTTACAGGATAATCTAATGATTTGCTGTTAAAATACCAAATCTGAAAATAAGTACAGTCACCATAAATGTTTAATGACTTTGACTTGAAATGCATGGCCTTGCAGCACTATCAGTCAACATCCAAGAAGTAACCCTGCAGGTTACTTGGTGTAAAAAAGGAAAGATTTTTCTTTTTTAAGTTAAAGTTCTCCAAGTGTAATCCAGCAGGAGGAAGACAAACCAGACAACCAACAGCCCAGAGACCACCTGGGGCACGGTAAAGTGAAGTATGGTAACAATTAATTCAGTAAAAACTGTAATTCAGATAACATGCCTAAGTTTTACCTAGGTTACCCAAGGACTCTAGATAATGTGTTTACCCAAAACTGCACGTTAGATAACATACTGTCTCTGCTCCTGTAAATTTCTTTTTTTAAAAAACTAGGTTCCTCATTCCAAACCTTGAGTTTAAAATTAAGTTGTCATGACCTAGAGCAAAGAATATTCTTACATGGTATTATTCTACAAGTTTCATTAATAATTTTTGATGCTTTACAACAGTATCTTGTGCATTTATCCCAAACAAATTTACAAATGAATTTGAATGTTTTACATGAAGGGATTTATTCCTTTCCACTGTGTGGAGGGCCTCCTGGGGAAGGCACTTAAGCATTCTGTATTGACCTCTCTTGACCTTTTTTTTTTTTTGCCAAAAGGAGCTGTAGCTACCGCTTCCACCGGATTAGGTACAGCATTACACACCTATAATAAATTATCTAACCAGCTAATTGATGATGTCCAAGCTCTCTCAGGCACTATCAATGATCTCCAAGATCAGATAGATTTATTAGCTGAAGTACTACTACAAAATAGAAGAGGGTTAGATTTGCTCACAGCAGAACAGGGAGGAATATGCTTAGCCCTACAGGAACGCTGCTGCTTCTATGCCAACAAATCCGGGATCATCCGAGACAAGATAAAGAAGTTACAAGAAGATCTAGTGAGGAGACGGAGAGAATTATTCTAGAACCCCCTTTGGAGCGGACTGAACAGACTTCTGCCCTACCTGCTTCCTGTTCTCGGCCCCCTTATAAGCCTTCTCCTAATCCTAGCTTTCGGCCCCTGGGCTTTTAGAAAATTAACAGACTTTGTAAAACAGCAGGTTGATAGCGTCCTGGCCAAACCCATTCAGGTACACTACCATCGTCTAGCCATGTTAGACCGTGAATGTGATTATAATGACTGCTAAAACTCCCTCCCTGCGGGGACAGCATGACGCCAGAGGGATGCTTGCCTACTCCCCATAGAAGGAGAAAGGCATGGGCACCGATCTGGGTGCACGGCAAAGCACTGCAAGGGAAGGTCACAAAAATTTTCGACCGCCTCTGGATTTCCCTGTGAGCACACCTGGTTTGCATAGAGGTTGGTATCCATACATAACTATCGGCTCTGCCTCTCCTCCCCAAAAGATACCAAGAGCCACTGGCGGTGGGACCCCACCAACCCACGGGAGGAACCAGGTCCCTACTCCCCCAGTCAGTTAAAGCCCACCCCTTAATAAGGAAAAAGGGAGGAATTGTTGGGAGCCATTAGAGATATTGGCTTAGACAAAGCCATCTTAAGAATTATAAGTTTCTGGTTCCTCCAGAAACTCCTAATTACCAGAAACTACGTGTGTCCTGCGATTTGGCCAGCAGCTAAAGATAACCATCCTATTCCCTGAAGCAACTACCGCCACATCGGAGCCTGCTACAACCCTGCTGATAAGCTAATAGGCTTCTCTACCCACCCCCTGTCCCTAAAACAGTATATATCCTGCCACGGTAAGAATAAAATTTGAGGAGGAGAAACTAAGATGGCGGCATAGATAAACACCGGGAAATTGCCGCCTCCCACAATTGAAAAATACCGCAAAGGACAGAGCAGACATCATCCAGAACAACAGGAAGCCTGGCTGAGTGTAAATTCTACAACTAGAAGGAAAGAAAAGCACACTGAGAGCCAGAGGAGCTGCGGAGGTGAAGTGCAGAGGTACAAGTGCAGAGGTAAGGCGGCTCGTGCGCGCACGGAAAGGGGGTGGCACCTGAGGACATGGCTGTTTTTTTTGAATCACAAGCTCCCGACTGCTCTGAACTCCGGTTCCGGGAAGTCTCTGGGGACCCAGGACTCATACGGGGAGAAGCTGGACTGTCGGGCAGCGGGCGAACTTGAGTGCGGCTTTCCCTCAGAGGTGCTTGCAGCAATTATCGGGTCACTGAGACGCGCAACTCCTTAGGAGAATCAGCCATAGCTGCTTTCTCCGCCCTTTGACTCCCTGAGACCCCGCCCCACCCAGGCTGCGGCAGAGGCTTTTGCATGTGAATGTACCTAACTGCAGCCCAGCCAGGCAGACCCGGAACTTCCAAGAGAAGGCCCAAGGCCCCGCAGCGGCTTGTATTGCTTCACAGCTGAGCCTCTTCGTGGCTCCTGCTGTGTGGCCTCAGGCAGAGGCTGAATTAGCACCTCCTTAGATCCAGGAGCCAGTGTACCCAGTGGTCAGAGGGGGACCATCCAGATTGCAACTCCTCAGATCCATAAGGGACACACTCAGGGAGCAGGCTCAGTGAGCACCAAAGCCCCACTGAAGCAAGTCTTGCCCCAGAAGGGTGTCTTCAGCACAGAAGTTCTCCCACTTCAGACACAGCTGATTCTCACAGCCAATTGGCCTGGAGGTCAATTCCTCCCAGTGATCCTACAACAACCAAGGCACCAAGAGTGTCCACCTCAGGTAACTGGGGAGGCTGAGCCACTGGGCCCTACAGGACACCTGGAGCACAGGGCCACTCTATCAACACAGGGAAGCAGCCAAAATGCGGAGACAAAGAAACAGGTCACAAATGGCAGAAATGGAGGAAAGCAAACGACTGGATATAGAGTTCAAGGCCACATTTATAAGGTTTTTCAAGAATTTTATGGAAACCGCCGATAAATTTAATGAATCCCTCAATAAGTATAGTGAGACCATGGAGGACATGAAAAAGGACCAACTAGAAATTAAGCATACACTGACTGAAATAAAGAATAATTTACAGAGATCCAGCAGCAGACAAGAGGATCCCAAGAATCAAGTCAAAGATTTGAAATACAAAGAAACAAAAAATACCCAACCGAAAAAGAAAAAAGAAAAGAGATTCCAAAAATATGAAGATAGTGTAAGGAACCTCTGGGACAACTTCAAGCGTACCAACATCAGAATTATAGGGGTACCAGAAGGAGAGAGAGGGCAAGATATTGAAAACCTTTTTGAAGAAATAATGACAGAAAACTTCCCCTACCTGGTCAAAGAAATGGACTTACAAGTCCAGGAAGCGCAGAGAACCCCAAACAAAAGGAATCCAAAGAGGACCACACCAAGACACATCATAATTAAAATGCCAAGAGCAAAAGATAAAGAGAGAATCTTAAAAGCAGCAAGAGAAAGACAGTCAGTTACCTACAAGGGAGTACCCATAGGACTGTCAGCTGATTTCTCAACAGAAACCATGCAGGCCAGAAGAGAGTGGCAAGAAATATTCAAAGTGATGAATAGCAAGAACCTGCAACCAAGATTACTTTATCCAGCAAAGCTATCATTCAGAATAGAAGGTCAGATAAAGAGCTTCACGGATAAGAAAAAGCTAAAGGAGTTCATCACCACCAAACCAGCATTATATGAAATGCTGAAAGGTATTCTTTAAGAAGAGGAAGAAGAAAAAGGAACTCTTACCATTTGCCACAGCATGGATGGAACTGGAGAGCGGATAAATACCACAGGATCTCACTCATTTGTGGAATATAATGAACAACATAAACTGATGAACAAGGACTGATCCAGAGACGGAGAGGCATTGATTGGACTGTCGGGTCTTGGTGGGAAGGTAGGGGAGGGTAGGGGTAAGGGGGAAAGATCAACCAAAGGACTTATATGCAAGCATATAGGCCTAACCAATGGACACGGACAACGGGGGGGTGAGGGCATGAGCGGGGGGGGGGGGGGCTAGAGGGTAACGTGGGGACAAGGACACATGTGTAATATCTTAATCAATAAAAAATATATTTTAAAAAAAAGAATAAAATTTGAGGCTTGATCAGAATCCTGTCTTGCCTCCATTCTTTCGTGTCCCTTGTTTGTTTCATTCTCCTAGGGTGTCTCTTGGTTCCCCCGTTGTTGTCCCGCGGGTCAGGACACCCTCAGACTTCACCCCTAGGATCTCTCCAGGGCAACTTCAGGGCCCAGGACCCTGACATGGTCAACCCAAAGCCTCTTTGTCTTCAGGGATGCTCTCCTTATTCACCTAAATATCCCCTTCCCATGGTCATGCTCTGGGACTCAGTAAACCTCATACTCCTCTATGATCGTCTTTTCTAACATTCCACAGTCTCAGCATCCCCAACATAATGCCTGGGTTGTTCAGCTCCCTCCCCCTAATGTCTCTGGTTAGACAACATTCAACTTCTTGGGAGCCTCTAGTTCATTGGTTTGGAGGGACAAAAATACAACCCCACAGCCTTTCTGACCTTCCACCAGCCTCTCCTTACCCAATTTACTCAGCTCTTTTGCTCCTTTATCCATCCTCTCTACTCTCCTGCAGTATACCAATAAAGAACAAAAGATCTGTACCCTCCAAACCTGTATCTTCTCTCTTTTTTACCTATAAAAGGCTTTCATAAGACCCATAGCTACTCTCCCCATGATATTCACCTTTAATTCATTGAGAAGAAAAGGGATTACATAAGAACTCTAACCATTTCCCAGTAACACTGGATGTGTACTTGTTTTCTCAGCTGCTCCTCTGAAGGAAGTGAATTAAGGGCAAGTCCTTCATGTGGATCCCATGCCCATCTTCCTAAGGAACAGGGCTTTACAATAATAAGTCCTGAGTCCTGAACTGTTGTGTTTCCAATTTTTATCTGGATCATTCTATTATAATGCAAATATGCTCATATTTCTCACACCTTATACAAAATAAAATAAAACATAAAGCCATCCCCTATTTCATGTACTTTCAAGATATTGCCACATTTCCCTGATGCTCCAAACAGCAAATCTGTCTCCCTTGTTCTATAACCATTTTGTCACTAACCAAATCAATTGAGCTTCTACCAGCCAGATCCCCCCAGCAAATAAACCAGATTTTGTCAAATCAACAGTGAGCTTCATATTGCCTACTCCTATGATCACCTTCATATCCTCAACTTACTATATCTTTCAGATACCTTTGGTACATTTGAAAGTTCTCTCCTTTTTTAAACTGTTCTTCTTTCCTACCATTCTCTCCCACTTTCCCTCCTTTCCTCTATTTTGTACTTTTGGATATTTGACAATATACTCTTCGGGTGCTATTCCTTCAACCACAATAGCTAGCTACTCCATTCCTTCTAAGTATTCATTGCTTACACCTCCATTTCCACATGAAGTTTAGCAGTACCCCTTCTAATCTACCTTCTCTCCTGGGTTGTTTAATTTATTTTGCCATCATAGAGCATATATATAATGTGACCTCCCACATTCATATCTCAGGTGTTAACCTTACACTTGAGATCCAGATTTGTCTGTCTCTTTGTTTGAATGACAAGAAGACATCATAGACTTAACATGTCCCAAGCATACCTCTTATATCTATTGTATTTTTTTGGTTTATTCTGCAACACAACACGAAGTCCTCTAGAGTTGATCCTCTCAATACACCTAGTATCCATCCTCTTCTTTGCCTAACTACTGATACTATTTTAACATCCAAACATTCTCATCATCTCTTGCCTTCACTGCAATAACTTGGCCTACTTCTGTTCCTTGAACATGCCAAGCTTATTCCCTCATTAAGACATTGGTAATCCCAGTTCTCTTGGCCTGGAAGAGTCAACCGCAGAACTTTACATGATTGCTTCCTTCTCAACTCTGGGGTTTCTGTTCTACTCTTGCCTTAGAGAGGCTCTTCCTGACCAGTCTGTGTAAAGTCATCTGCTCCTGGCCTAGGACTTGGATTATTTTCTTTCTAATTCTTACCATACTAATTTATTTATTTATTGGTTGCTTGGTTTGTATTCTTTCACTCCCCAGCTAAGTGCTAAATTACCAGCTCCTATAAGAGAAGCAAACACTACCCTAGCCTGTTTGGCTCAGTGGAAAGAGTGTCGGCCAGTTGGACTGAAGGGTCATGGGTTCGATTCCAGTCAAGGGCACATGCCCAGGTTGCAGGCTCAATCCCCAGTAGGGTGTGTGCAGGAGGCAGCAGATCAATGATTCTCTCTCATCATTGATGTTTCTATCTCTCCCTCTCCCTTCCTCTCTGAAATCAATAAAAATCTTTTAAAATTTTTTAAAAAGTAGCAAGCACCTTAAGACAAGTTCCATTAACATTGTTGAATGCTGGGGGAACCAAGATGGCGGCATAAGGTACAGATCTGTGCGTGCTGCCTCCCACAACAACATTGAAACTACCAACTATAAGACAAACAGCTATCGTTCAGAACCATGGGAAAGCTGGCCCAGCGGAAGCTCTACAACTGGAAGGAAAGAAAGAAGAGCATTGAGATTGAGTAAGATGTACAGAGGCGCCAAGAACAGAGGTACGGAGTCGCACGTCAGGTGGGCTGCAACTGGAAGCGCGGTTTTTTTTCAATTGGAAGGGGTTACAAACTCTCCAATCCACTGAGCTTGTTTGGGGCGGAATTCTGAGGTCCCAGACCCCTACAGGGAGAGGTGGGACGGCCTTGCAGTGGGTCGGAGAGCTAGGGTGGCTTTCTCGTGGAGTGCTTGCCAGCACTTGGTGACACGGAGACACGGAGTCGCGGAGAGGCGAGGAGTTGCGGAGATGCCATTGCTCTTTGCTCCGCCCTGGTGATTCCTGGAGACCCCACCCTACTTAATTTACATCCCTGCCCAAGCTGTGCCAGTGGCACAAAAGGAACCACCTGCGCTTTTGCACTCAACAAACTGTAGATTAAAACTCCTCGCATACAAAAGGGACACACTCAAGAAGCAGAATCAGGTTCGGAGGAAGCCGGAGCCAGACTTGGCTGGGCCAGCGACATGGAACCACTGTACCAGCAAACGCACAAGCAGGTCCACCAGATCCAGTCTCACATGGGACACTGGGAGATGGCAGACAAGTACTTAGTAGAAAACGAAATCCAAGCAAGCATACCAGATATTCAGCCACCAAGAACACCTGGAGATTTTGTCCAGCAAGGAGCCACCCAACAAAAGACAGAATGCCGAACTTTGAGTTGACCAGTTAAAGTATGATGTCCAGCACCTGCAGACTGCTCTCAGAAACTTCCAGCATTGGCGATACGCAAGGGAGCAGCAGGAGAGACAGCGAGAGGAGCTTCTGACTCCCACCTTCACCCCCAACGTGGGATGCAGCGCCCCCTGCAAGGCTGCGACGGCCCCTGCGAGGCTGAGATGGCCCCTGTGAGGCTGACAGCCCCTGAGAGGTTGAAACGGCCCCTGTGAAGCTGAAACAGCCCCTGTGAGACTGAGACGGCCCCTGAGAGGTTGAAATGGCCCCTGTGAGGCTGAGACGGCCCCTGTGAGGTTGAAATGGCCCCTGTGAGGCTGAGACGGCCCCTGTGAGGCTGCGATGGCCCCTGTGAGGTTGAAACGGCCCCTGTGAGGTTGAAATGGCCCCTGTGAGGCTGAGACAGACCCTGTGAGGCTGAGACGGCCCCTGTGAGGCTGCGCTGGCCCCTGAGAAGCCTAGAAAAATACCACATGATCTCACTCATTTATGGATAATAAAGACCATTATAAATTGATGAACAAAAATAGATACAGAGGCAGAGCAGCATTGAACAGACTGTCAAACTACAGTGGGAATCCTGGGGAGGGTTGGCGGGGGGTAAGAGATCAACCAAAGGACTTGTATGCATGCATATAAGAATAACCAATGCACACAAGACACTGGGGGGTAGGGAAGGCCGGGGGAATATCAAGGGGGGAAAAAGGAGACATATGTAATACTCTTTGTAATACTTTAAGAAATAAAACAAAATTAAATTTAAAAAAAAAACATTGTTGAATGCTAAATAAAGGGTCACCTGAGACCTGTTGTTGCTTCCTGCAGGTTGGTGAGGGAGCCACTCAGGAGTGTTACTGGAGAATCTCCTTTTAAATCTACAGCTAATTTGCAATGCATGACTGCCTCACAATAACTTCGGGAGGTTTCTAAGTGTGTGTATTAAAACAACAAGGAATACCTTGCCCTTGTTAGGTCAGAGAGAGCCCAGGATTGGATACATGCAGACATGTGACAAGGTAATGGACTTCCCCTGGAATTTCTCACAGATCAGGGTGCCAGACACAGATACAGGCTTCTTCTCCCTTAATCCACATACCCCTGCCCATCCCCTGCAGCAGAGAATTCCTCAGCTCATGTCCCCGCCCCTCACCCAACCGCAGTATAAAAAAAAGCGCCCCCCTCCTTGTTGGTGTGAATCCACGTGCCCTGTCCTTGGGGTACGTGGGTCTCCCGGGGATGCAGAAATAAACCTTTTCCTTTCCTTTCTTTTCTGATTCACTGGACTCTATTTCTTGCGCCGTCTCCTGAGCCACCTAACCTAACAGCCCTATCTTGCTAAATCATTAAATTATTTTATTGCTAAACCACTGAATTATTTTATTGCTAAATCATTAAATTATTTTATTGCTATTTTAAATGGCATACCCATGATAAATGAGAGGGAGAAAGAGGAAAGTGTTAGCCAATCATAAAGTCAAATAGGGTAGACAGTGGTGCCATCATGACTTCATCCAAGAAGCTCTCTTGCTTCATAGCATCAGGCATATTCCTTAAATCGCTATGTGCCTCAGTTTCCCCATATGCACATAGGGCAGTCAGGATATGTAGCCTTAGGGTGACTGAGACTCTTCATTCTCAGAACTATACAGCACTTGGAAGCTCTCAACATGAGTTTGATAACATCATTGCATTTCCTGTTATCAGCTGCCAGCTGGAGAACTCAGGAGCCCAAGAAAAAACTGTAGGATGCCAAAGTACTCACACTTCTCATGATAGGACCAATACTCATAAACTATATAGGTTACAGACGCCATGTTTTAGACTGATCCAGAAATCAGTATTCATGTTCAGGAGGAAGGCCACTGAAAGCTTTTTTTCCCAGAATGGGAAGTTTTCAAGCAAACATGTTCATTTCATCAATTTTATAATTAGGACTGTTTCACTCTATTTTCCAATAATATAGAATGTACCCAACCTGGTAATGAGAAAAGTATTTCTTTTTAAAAATTAAACTACTGCAGCAATTACCGGGACACTGAGACGCGGGGCCCCTTAGGGCAGGGCTGAGAATCCGCCATAGCTGCTTGCTCCGCCCTTTGATTCCCTGAGACCCCGCCATACCCAGGCTGCGGCAGAGGCTTTTGCATATGAATGCCCCGGCCCTTTGCAACCTGAAAATTACCTAACTGCAGCTGGGCCAGACAGACCCAGAACTTCCAAGAGAAGGCCCAAGGCCCCACAGCAGCTTGCATTGCTTCACAGCTGGGCCTCATCAGGGTACCTCCAAACTCCAAAAAAGGAAGGGGAATCTGCAGTTCTCTTCATAGCTCCTGCTGTGTAACCTCAGGCAGAGGCTAAATTAGCACCTCCTTAGATCCAAGAGCCAGTGTACCCAGTGGTCAGAGGGGGACCATCCAGATTAAAACTCCTCAGATCCATAAGGGACACACTCAGGGTGCAGACTCAGTGAGCACCAAATCCCCCCTGAAGCAAGTCTTGCCCCAGAAGGGTGTCTTCAGCACAGAAGTTCTCCCACTGCAGACACAGCTGATTCTCACTGCCAATTGACTTGGAGGTCAATTCCTCCCAGTGATCCTACAACAATCAAGGCATAACTACAATAAGACTGTGCAAAAAGCCCACAAGGGGGTACACCAAGAGTGTCCACCTCAGGTAACTGGGGAGGCTGAGCCACTGGGCCCTATAGGACACCTAGCACACAAAACCACTCTACCAACACAGGGAAGCATAAAAAATGTGGAGACAAAGAAACAGGTCACAAATGACAGAAATGGAGGAAAGCAAACTACTGGATATTGAGTTCAAGGCCACGTTTATAAGGTTTTTCAAGAATTTTATGGAAACCACCGATAAATTTAGTGAGGCCCTCGATAAATCTAGTGAGACTCTCGAGGATATGAAAAAGGACCAACTAGAAATTAAGCATACACTGACTGAAATAAAGAATAATATACAGAGATCCAGCAGCAGACAAGAGGATCCCAAGAATCAAGTCAAAGATTTGAAATACGAAGAAACAAAAAAGACCCAACCGAAAAAGAAAAAAGAAAAGAGATTCCAAAAATATGAAGATAGTGTAAGGAGCCTCTGGGACAACTTCAAACGTACCAACATCAGAATTATAGGGGTACCAGAAGAAGAGAGAGGGCAAGATATTGAAAACCTTTTTGAAGAAATAATGACAGAAAACTTCCCCTACCTGGTCAAAGAAATAGACTTACAAGTCCAGGAAGCACAGAGAACCCCAAACAAAAGGAATCCAAAGAGGACCACACCAAGACACATAATAATTAAAATGCCAAGAGCAAAAGACAAAGAGAGAATCTTAAAAGCAGCAAGAGAAAGAAACTCAGTTACCTACAAGGGAGTACCCATATGACTGTCAGCTGATTTCTCAACAGAAACCATGCAAGCCAGAAGAGAATGGCAAGAAATATTCAAAGTGATGAATGCCAAGAACCTACAACCAGGATTACTTTATCCAGCAAAGCTATCATTCAGAATAGAAGGTCAGATAAAGAGCTTCACGGATAAGAAAACGCTAAAGGAGTTCATCACCACCAAACCAGCATCATATGAAATGCTGAAAGGTATTCTTTAAGAAGAGGAAGAAGAAAAAGGAACTCTTACCATTTGTCACAGCATGTATGGAACTGGAGAGAGGATAAATACCACAGGATCTCACTCATTTGTGGAATATAATGAACAACATAAACTGATGAACAAGGACTGATCCAGAGACGGAGAGGCATTGATTGGACTGTTGGGCCTTGGAGGGAAGGTAGGGGAGGGTGGGGGTAAGGGGGAAAGATCAACCAAAGGACTTATATGCAAGCATATAGGCCTAATCAATGGACATGGACAACGGGGGGGGGGGGGGGTGAGGGCATGAGCGGAGGGGGGTGGGGTGGGGGGTAGAGGGTAACGTGGGGACAAGGACACATATGTAATATCTTAATCAATAAAAAATATATTTAAAAAAATTAAACTACTGAGCTCTGACTGGGTGGTTCAATTCATTGGAACATCGTTCCATGCATCAGAAAGGTTTCAATTTGATTCTCAGTCAGGACACATACCTGATCAATGTTTCTCACAACAGTCTCTCTCTCTCTCTCTCTCTCTCTCTCTCTCTCTCTCTCTCTCTCTCTCTTTCTCTCTCTCTCTCTCTCTCTTCCTCTATCTCTCAAATCAGTAAATATATACTCAGGTGAGGATTTTTTAAATTAATCTACTGAGCCTATCTCAAGTGCTGCCCTTTTAATTTATTATCTGGCAAATATGAGTGTGAGGAAAAATTTTTACCTTGGCCTTCAAAATGTTCCTGGACTAGTACAGACATGAACATGCATGTAACTTGCCCCATAACTCCTGAAACACTTCACAAGCTTCATTATCTCTGTTGCTCAACTGTCCTTAATAGTTATGAGACAAATTGCTTAGGTGGGAAGCTCTCTGGGGATTCACTTTAAAATTGCTGACACAGCATCTCCTCAGAACCTTTTAAACCTATTGTCTTTCTTTTAAACTTGGAGTTTATTTTTCTAGATCTTGTCCTGTTGATGATGGCACAAATGTTTGTATTTGGTAATCCTTTCTATTTTATGTCTATCAGTTAACCAGTCTCTTTTCTAAAAAGAAAATGCAAATCCCAAAGCCTTCTTTTTGTGATCTGAATATACTATGGGAAGCCTTGTGTCAGCATGAAGGACAAGCAAAAGAAAAGAATGTTCTGTCCCAAACTCAGGGGAGTAGAAGACACAGAGTCAGTGGCAGATGAAGGTAAGGGTCTCAGGTCTGTCTCCCTTCTATAGAACTCATGAAATATGTCAGAGAAGTGGAGAGGATTTCCACCCCTCCCCATTCATGTTTGAGATTCAAAGGAGTTCACTTTGCAGAATGACCCAGCAGTCTCTTTGGGTTGAAGGGAGGCTAGAGTTTAGAAATATAGCTCTCTGGAGCTGATTTTGCTACCTGCTGTGCTGTAAGTGAGACCCCAGGGGCCTGTAGTCCTTGAAATGAGGATGTAGAAAGTGTCTGATCAGAGGCAAGGGCTCATGAGGGAAGCCTGAGCAGGCAAGAGTCAAATGATCCTGCAGCTGAGGCTGTGGAGTAAGCACAGGGCAGATGAAGGATAAGACCCAGATTCAGGGGGGTCTGCAGATGCCAGCACAATGAGGTGAGACTGAGTCAGCCAAGGAGCACCAGTACTATTGCTATTGCTACCACTGTAGAAAATTCCAGACTGCAGCCTATCACTGGAGAACAACATAGTGCATTGTATGGAAGAGGTTAAAAGCATTAATTTGTCAACTCTTCTCACATGACAGCATAAAACTGGCCAATTTCTTCTTCCTTGAGATGTCATTAAAAAACGAATCTATACTAATAATAGAGGAATATGCAAATTGCCCATCACAGTAACAGTAACAATAGAACAGCAGGCTGGCAGGCTGCATGGGGTGACAAGGCGGGCAGGGGAGTTAGTGAGGGACGACCAAATGACTGAACAGCAGGATGTATGGGGAGACCAGGCTGGCAGGGGGGCAGTTGGGGGTGACTAGGCAGGCAGGGGGGCAGTTGGGGGCAACCAGGCAGGTGTGGGGGCAGTTGGGGTGACCAAGCCAGCAAGGGGGACAGTAATGGGTGACCAGGCTGGCAGGGGGGCAGTTGGGGGTGACCAGGCCACTGGGGGGACAGTAAGGGACTAACAGGCTGGCGGGGGGGAGGGGGGCAGTGAGGGGAATCAAGGCCAGCGGGGGGGGGCAGTTGGGGGCAACCAGGCCAGCAGGAGGGCAGTTAGGGGTGATTAGGCTGGCAGGAGGGGCAGTTAGGGGTGATCAGGCAGGCAGGCAGGTGAGCAGTTAGGAGCCAGTGGTCCTGGATTGTGAGAGGGATGTCTGACTGCTGGATTGGAGAGGGTGCAGGCTAGGCCTTTAGTATAAGAATAAAAATACAAGTTTAAGGCAGTGAAAATGGCCTTCTTACAGAGTTGGTCGAGGTGCTAAGCAATGATGGCTTCTTATCTTATCCCTCATTTTCCATAGTTGCTCCCTAGAATTATGCCACCTGTGGAAAGTCTTTAAATTACCTACTAGCTATTATTTGACAGAAAATATCAGTAATTTTCAGATTTGCACACTTATTGCAAGGTGTATTGAAATAAAGATAAGAAAGTTCCTGAAGTTGAAAACACTTCAGGACATGTCTTCATTCCCAAGATCCTGGCAGTGCGTAAGAGCATTCACATTTTCTAGGACCGAGGCTCAGGGATGTGAACTGACTTGACCTGGATCACATGGTATGACCTCACTGAATCCAAAGACGGTCCTGGCTGCTTTGCACATGTCCTGACCCAAGTCAGCCTTTCCCTAGGACCTTCAGCTTCCCAGAGGTTCTGTGACAGAAGATAATTCTGCAGTGACCACTTACTGGTCTTGTCACCCTTTCTGAGTGTGACTGAAGAATAATTGTAGGGACACGGGTTCTTTCTGCAGCCCACCCGCTCATATACTTTGTTTCAGCTTCCCTGGAATGGGGAGCTGTGTGCTAGACCACGATTATGTGTCTAAAGAACCTGGGCATTTCCTGGGTCAGTCCTGTGGTTGCTCTTGGGTCTGTTCCAGGGAACCACACTGCTCTCTGACAAGGGGGTAGAGAGGCCTTCATCAAACACATATTCCCACTTAAGTGTCCAAGAGCCTGCATAAACTTTTTCTTTGGGACACAAATAAATAAAAGTTAACACCCTGGGCTCTCACATTTTCCATCTATGTGACCTTTAGCAAGACATTCAGTTACCAGCACCAGACACATTATTCCTTGAATCATTTCTGCCTTAAATAATTTCTGCCACAAGCTTCCTTCATCTGAGTACTCAGCTTCTGAGAATAGGGGGAAGATTTTGTGAAGCCAGAGGGAAAGCTGCTGGTCACAGCTTCAGTTTGTAAGGTGATTTCCTCATTATATCAATCCCCACACTTTGCCATTCTCCTTCTAGTTATATTCTAAGCCTTAGAATATAAGGACATTTGCTGGTTGTCTACCATGAACTGAGCCCTTTGCCCTTTCTTATCTTTTACATTTCCTGCAGACCAACTGCTCACCTTCCCTCCCTCTCTTTTTCCCTCCACAGAAGCCTATAGATCAGCGGTTCTCAACCTGTGGGTCACAACCCCTTTGGGAGTCGAACGACCCTTTCACAGGGGTCGCCTAAGACCATCGGAAAATACATAATATAATTACATATTGATTTTGTGATTAATCACTATGCTTTAATTATGTTCAATTTGTAACAATGAAATTGGGGGTCACCACAACATTAGGAACTGTATTACAGGGTTGTGGCATTAGGAAGGTTGAGAACCACTGCTATAGATCCTCAGGCTCTATCCCCTCCTCAGCACTTGGCCCTAAGAGGAAAATTTCCATCTCACTCTGAGGCTCCTTTCTTAATTCACTCTCATAAAACAGGTCTGCAACTAAGAGCCCTCCTCAGATGCTCATTCCTAAATAGTCCTTGTGAAGGGGTGAATAAAACTGTTCTATGCTCTCAAAAGATTCAAAAATATTCATATTCTTCTGTTCTAGCAGGCCTCAGTGTTGGATGTAGAGGCAGTGGGCCTATGCATCTGGGGAGTGGGATGAGAAGCTGCTGAAAGTGTGAAGAGATGTCCTGGAAAACAGGGAGGGCTGGGTCAGTGAGAAAGTGGGAAAAGGAATCAGGGAAAGTACTTGGGGATAATAAATTGGGAAACTGCCTAAGGTGCACTCTATGTGGACTTTTGCATCAAAAGATTTGGTCTTTCCTTATACTAGAAGTGTGACAGTGAGGAAGGTACCTAACTTCTCTGAGTCTCAGTATTCTCATCTATGGCAATAAAACTAGCTATATATTATTTGAAGAACTAGAGGCCCAGTGCAAGAAATTCGTGCGGGGGGGGGGGGGTGTCCCCTCAGACCAGACTGCACCCTCTCCAACCTGGGACCCCTTGGGGAAGTCCAACAGCCGGTTTAGGCCCGATCCCCACTGGCTCCTAATTTTTCACCTACCTGCCAGCCTGATCACCCCTAACTGCCTCTGCCTGCCAGCCAGATCACCCCTAATAGCCCCCCCTGCCAGCCTGGTAGCCCCTAACTGCCCCCCCCCAGCCTGGCATGGTCACACACCCCCTGCCCCCCTCTGCTGGCCTGGTCACCCCCAACTGCCACCCTCTGCCAGCCTAGGTGCCCCTAACTGCCCCCCCCCACTGGCCTAGTCACGCCTTACTGCCCCCCTGCCAACCTGGTACCCCCAACTACCCCCCCCCTCCACTGACCTGGTTGCCCCCAACTACCCCCATGCCGTCCTGGTCGCTCCCAACTGCCACCCTCTGCCAGCCTGGTCTCCCATAACTGCCCCACCCACTGGCCTGGTCATGGCTTACTGCTCCCCCTGCTGGCCTGGTACCCCCAACTACTCCCCCAGCTGGCCTGGTCATCCCCAACTGCCCCCTCTGCTGGCCTGGTTGCTCTAACTTCCCCCCCTGCCAGCCTGGTCACCCCAACTGCCCCCCTCTGCCAGCCTGGTTGCCCCTAACTGCCCCCTCACTAGCCTGGTCAGGCCTTACTGCTCCCTCTGCTGGCCTGGTACCCCCAACTGCTCCCTCAGGTGGCTTGGTCATCTCCAACTGCCCTTGTCTGCCAGTCTGGTCTCCCCAACTGCACCCCTCTGATGGCCTGTTTGCCCCTAAATGCCCCCCACTGGCCTGGTCGTGCCTTACTGCCCCCTCCGCTGGACTGGTTGCCCCCAATTCCCCCCCCCCCCCCGCTGGCCTGGTAACACCAACTACCCCCTCCACTGGCCTGGTTGCCTCCAACTGCCCCCCAGCTGGCCTGGTCATCTCCAACTGCCCCTCTCTGCCGACCTGGTTGCCCCAACTGCCCCCCCTGACGGACTGGTTTCCCCTCACTGCCCCCGCCCCCCGCTGGCCTGGCACCCCCCCAACTGCTACCCCGGCTGGCCTGGTCTCCCCAAACTGCCCCTCTCTGCCAGCCTGGTCACCCCTAACTGTTCCCCTCTGCCAGCCTGGTTGTCCCCAACTACCCCCCACCCGCCAGACTGGTCCACCCCAACTGCTCCCCTGCTGTCCTGGTTGCCCCAAACTGCCCCCCCTGCTGCCCTGGTATCCCCAACTGCCTGCCCACTTACCTGGTCTCCCCCAACTACCCCCTGGCCGGCCTGGTTGCTCCCAACTGCCCCCCTCTGCCAGCCTGGTCACCGCTAACTGCTCCCCCACAAGCCTGGTCACGCCTTACTGCTGCCCCTGCTGGCCTGGTTGCCCCAACTGTTCCCCCTGACAACCTGGTCACTACCAACTGACCCCTCTGCCAGCCTGGTTGACCCTAACTGCCCCCCTCAACTGGCTTGGTCAGGCCTTACTGCTCCCTCTGCTGGCCTTGTTGCCCCCAACTGCTCCCCTGGATGGCCTGGTCGCCCCCAACTGCCCCTGTCTGCCAGTCTGGTCTCCCCAACTGCACCCCTCTGATGGCCTGTTCACCCCTAAATGCACCCCCCCACTGGCCTGGTCGCGCCTTACTGCCCACCGACTGGCCTGGTCACCGGCCTGGTCACCCCTAACTGTCCCCTAATGGCCTGGTCTTGCTTTACTGCCCCCTCCGCTGGACTAGTTGTCCCCAATTTCCCCCCCCCCTACTGGCCTGGTAACACCAACTACACACTCCACTGGCCTGGTTGCCCCCAACTGCCCCCACTGCCGGCCTGGTTGCTCCTAACTATGCCCCTCTGTCAGCCTGGTTGTCCCCACTACCCCCCACCCGCCAGACTGATCCGCCCCAACTGCCCCCCTGCTTGCCTGGTAACACCACCTACCCCCTCCACTGGCTTGGTTGCCCCCAACTGCCCCCACTGCCAGCCTGGTCTCCCACAACTGCCACCTCTGCTGGCCTGGTCACCCCCAAGTCCCCCCTGCCGACCTGGTCGCTCCCAGATGCCCCCCTTTCCAGCCTGTTCACCCCTCACTGTCCCCCCTGCTGGCCTGGTTGCCCCCGTTTTCATTTTGTATAACTAAAAATATGTATCAAATAACTCCTCATTCCCCGTACCTTTTTCCCCCAGCCCTTACCAACCACCACTGTACTTTGTCTCTAGGAATTTGTAAAATTATACAATTTTTTCTATTATTTATACCCAATCTGATTCTTATTTTTAAAATATTGTAGTCTTATTTTGGTTTTGTTGTATTTATTTTGTGTGTCTGTTTTTTAATTGAATGTATTGGGGTGACATTGTTTCACAAAAACATACAGGTTTCAAGTGTACAACTCAACAAAACATCATGTGTACATTGCGTCATGTGCTCACCACCCTAAGCAGTCTCTTTCCTTCCTAATTCCCTCCACCCACTTTGCCCACCTCCACTAGTCTCTAACCCCTTTCCCTCTGGCTATCACCACACTGTTGTCTGTGTCTATGTGTTATGTATATATGTTTTCTGGCTAATCTTTTAACTTTCTTTTATCAGCTCCTCCTCCCCTCTGACAGCTGTCAGTCTGTCCCATATATACATGCCTCTGTTTCTATTTTGTTGGTCAGTTTCTTTTGTTCATTGGATTCCACATATAAGTGAGATCAAATGGTATTTGTCTTTCTCTGACTGGCTTGTTTCACTTATCATAATAATCTCCAAGTAATTTTAGTTAGTTGGGTATCTTGGGGCTTTTGCCAAGTGATGCTTTTGATTTAAATAAAAATATCAAGTCACTGTTAAGGTGGAATACAGAGAAATAAAACTCTGAAGATAATACTTAATAACTGAGTTCTGAGAATCATTTGATTGATCGAGTCAACATTCAGCGATACCTTGCAGGATTTCAGCAGTGTCATGTAGAATAGATTTTCAAAGACCAGGGTCCTTGCCCTGGAGGTTCTCATAGTTTCATGGGGGAGTTAGATGAATTTGTTCAATTTACATTGATTTACTAAGAGCCTACTATGTACTAGACAATATTCTTTCTAGATGTTTGAGATACAGTAGTACCCAAATCAGAAAAATATCTCCCCATGCCCCCCCCATGCACCCTTGATGCTGCGCCATGGCAACACAGCCTTGTAATTGTGATGTAGGCTTATGATGTCACAATGTACTGCAGGATTCATAACTGTGAAGGGCCAGGGTGACTTTCATTCACCACCACCACCTTGGCCTACCAACATCTTCACCACCAAGCTATCCAGAAAATCTCTTAATTCATTCAAATACTCTTTTAAAGTGGTAAGCAAAGTTTATTATTTTCTTCTGTGTAGCAATATAGATTTCCTTTTGGGTTTTCTCAGTATTTTATTTTAAGATTTATCAGTATATTTCAACTGATTCTCTTAATTTTCTGGGCACATAATATTGATACACAAAAATCATGTCTTTTCAATCAACCAATGACTCAGTGTTTATTTCACATAGATTTAAATATAAGATTTATATTATCACAGATTTTTCCCTTACTGTTCTTCTTTCCTACATGTCTACTGTTCAAGACTTGCTTTTAAACTTACTGCATTTTAAAGGTAAGTAAATCAATTTAATAATAAAACAATTTAACAAAACACGCTTGGCAAAAATTGTACTTAAATTACATTTTTAATGTTTTAAACTATACATACATATAAGCATACTCACACATAGAGGGTCAGTTGATATATAAAACCTAAGAGGTAACATATGAATCTTTACTTTTCAGTTACATAGTAGGTATTATATTATGTAAAATATTTTATTTTGCTTGAATAGTCTTTAGATTTATTTTATTGATCTTTTTATAGCTATAAAAGTGGAATATTTAGAGTAATATAACTCCAAAGACACAAAAAGGTTATTTCTAATTAATTTTATATGAACCAAATTATATCTTTTTTCATTCAGAGTTGCTTTTGAGCCTTCAACATATTCCATCCAGTAAAACTTCATAATTTTCTCTTCTTGAGACTTAACCTCTGTTTCTTGAACAGGAAACTGGCCAGGTATTCATATCTGCCTAGGAGCTCCATCCCGTTACTGAGTTTCAGCTATAATTGAGTTTTTCTCAGAACTGTGACTATTTTCCTGGAAACGTGTAAGAGAAAGTTCACAGGTAAAGATGCTAAACCAGTGTTTTGCCTATTATTGGCTTTATTAACTTTGGTCCAGTTACTTTTCTTTGCTGATCCTCAGTTTCCTCCTCAGTAAAATGGGCCTAATAATTCTTATTATAGTTTTACATGTACAACATATGCTGATTGGCAATACTAATCATTGTTTTTACTCTTGATTGTTCTTTAGTGGAAGAAACAGATCAGACTGCAGTGAAAACATTCATAATTATATGGTAAGATATTTATTTCTATTTTTAATATTTACAATTGAACATGGAGGAAGTGGTAATTTGAAGCACTTATAAAGTAAACCTGAGGCTTGATAAGGTAGAGGAAGGCATCCAGCTCCTGATTTCTACTTTCATGCTGAGGGTAAATAGTCTGACTGATAAGGATGACCTCCTACTCTGGGAAAGAGAAACACACCTACTTAATCAAGAAAAACATCTGGGGCACATGAACACACACAAGGGGTCAATGAAGGCCTGGGGTGGAGCCCGGGGGTGGGATAGAGGGGGCCAATGGGGGAAAAGGCGGGGCATACTCATTCAACAATAAAGAATTACTTAAAAACAAAACAAAACATCCAGGGCTTGGGTCAGGCAATTAGGTGAATGGTGGTGACCACATTCAAGCAATTTCCTTCCTCTGTGTTCAGCAGTTTGCACTGTACTCTCATTGACTTATCTCCCTATCAGCATCACTCAACCAGGAAAACAGTGCTGATAAAGGTTTGCCATTCAGTAAGTACCTACTCTGCCCTAGGCACATGTCATTCATTTCAGATACAAAGGCCTATGGATGATCATCTTTATGCCAGGCTGTGTAGTAGGAGCAGAGGAGACACCAGTGAACTAAGCAATCTAAAATGTCTGCCCTTGTTGAGTTTATATTCTACTTTGAGGGAATAAAAATAATCAATTAATATAATAAATAAATTATGCAGTGCAGTAGAAGGTAATATGTTATATTAGAAAAGTAGTGAAGAAAAAGGAGGATTAACAGTGCCAATTGGTTGTTATGGAATTTTAAAGGGGGTTTTCAGGATCAGCCTCATTACAAAGGTGAAATCTGCCTGGCTGGCATGGCTCAGTGGGAGGGGGAGGGGAGGGGGAGGGCACAATGGGAGGGGGAGGGGGAAAGGGAGAGCTCAAGGGGAGGGGGAGGGGGAAAGGGAGAGCTCAAGGGGAGGGGGAGGGGGAGGGCTCAATGGGAAGGGGAGGGGGAGGGGAGAGCTCAGGAGGAGGGGGAGGGGGAGGGCTCAATGGGAGGGGGAGGGGGAGGGCACAATGGGAGGGGGAGGGGAGGGCTCAGTGGGAGGGGGAGGGGGAGGGGAGAGCTCAGGAGGAGGGGGGAGGGGGAGGGCTCAGTGGGAGGGGGAGGGGGAGGAGAGGTGGAAAGAAGAAGAGAAGGAGAAGAAGAAAAGAAGAGGAGGAGGAGGAGGAGGGAGAAGACAGAAGAAAGAGAAGGAGAAGGAATAAGGAGAAGAAGAAAAGAAGAAGAAGAAGAAGAAGAAGAAGAAGAAGAGAATAAGAAGAAGGAAGAGAGGAGGAGAGGAGGAGGGGAGGAGGAGGAGGAGGAGGCGGAGGAGGCGGCTGAGAGGCGTAAGGAGAAGCGGAGTACAGGAAGGAGGAGGGGGGGGTGAGGAGAAGAAGAAGAAGAAGAAGAGAAAGAAGAGAGAAGCAGAAGAAGAAGACGGACGTGCGGAGAGGAAGAGGAGGGAGGAAAAAGAAGGCGAAGCTACGAAGGTGACATCTCAGGAGATACTTTAGATGGTAAGGAATTAGGCACTGAGATATCTAGAGGAGCAATGCTACAGGCATTAAGAACAGCTCTGCACACCCCTAAAGAGGGGTATGTGTGCAATAAATCCCAAGAACACTGAGCGGGGCAGTGGTGTTACAACTCAAATCACATTCTAGAGCAGCGGTTCTCAACCTGTGGGTCGAGACCCCTTTGGCGGTCGAACGACCCTTTCACAGGGGTCGCCTAAGACCATCCTGCATATCAGATATTTACGATTCATCACAGTAGCAACATGACAGTTATGAGGTAGCAACGAAAATAATTTTATGGTTGGGTCACAACATGAGGAACTGTATTTACAGGGCCAGAAGGTTGAGAACCACTGCTCTAGTGGGTTTTGGAAAGGCAATTATACAATTACAGCAAACTTGGAAGCACTAATGGGAATGAAGGGGACATTTTTTGTCAGCTTTGGCTTTTAGGGAAGTCAGATGAGCTTGCCTGAGGAAGTGTCACAAATATCATAACTGGAGGCACAGGATAAGTAAGCAGTATGGAAGCAAGAGTTTTCTAGGCAGAGGCAACAATGTGACAGCCATTGGGAATGCATCACAGGAATCTGCCAGCAGGGAATGTCATAGTCTGAGGGCACCAGCTGCTGCATTTGAAATCCATCTTCACATTTTTTACTAGACCATACTTTTCACAGTTTACTCTCAGCCCATGACTGAATGTGGCAGAGGTGGTAAGGATGGACTCT
The DNA here is from genome assembly GCF_014108235.1 of Myotis myotis. Lineage (NCBI taxonomy): Eukaryota > Metazoa > Chordata > Mammalia > Chiroptera > Vespertilionidae > Myotis > Myotis myotis. The sequence continues at coordinate 8,513,866 of NW_023416346.1, forward strand.
TCCTGGGAGGCTGATTTGTTTCTGTTCTATCTTACCTTTGTTCCTCTTTTTGCTTTTCCCTGCCTTATGTGTGTGTGTGTAGTTCCATTTCATCTCCTTTGTGGGCTTATGAGCAATCACTTTTGTATTCTTATTTTAGTGTTTGATCTTGAACTTACCACATATACCTTTATTGCTTATCACATATTACTTTTATTTATCAGTATACTGTGATAAGATGAAACTATTTTTATTTAACTTATTTATGCTGTGATAACATTACAGTAATATTCCATTTTTCTCCAGCCAACCTTAGCATGGTTTTTTCATGCATTTTATTTTACATATATTTAAATGCCTACACCACATTGTTATTTTTTATAAACTGTCAAATATCTTTCAAAGACTAAATAATGAGAAAAATCTTATAACTTTACTCATGTGATTACCATTTCAAGTGCTCTCCATTCTTTTGCATAGATCTATATTTCCATTTGGGATCATTTTGCTTCAGCCTGAAGGACTTGCTTTAACATTTCTTGTAGAGTGCATCTGTAGGTGAGGAATCCTCGTAGATTTTGTGTCTGAAAAAGACTTTGTTTTACCACTGCCTTTTAAATATATTTTCACTTCATATAGGATTTTAGGCTGATAGTTTTTATTTCGGTACTTGAAAGATGTTGCTACAGCCATCACTCTATTTGTTTCTAAGGGAAAATAAATTTCCTCTCTGCAATTAATGTTTTGTTTCATACTGGTAGATACAGGATGTAGAGAACAAACTGAAGTTGCCAGAGGGGAGGAGATGGGGGATGGGAAGAAAAAGGAAAAGGGATTAAGAAGTACAAACTTGCAGTTATAAAAGTCATAGGGATGTAATATACAGCAAAGGTAATATCCTATATAATAGAGAGGTAATATGCAAATCCCTCACACCCTCACAAGATGGCTGCCTATGACCAGACCAGCAGGGGAGTTAGTGAGGGACTACCAAACGATTGAACAAGCAGGCTGCATGGGGTGACCAGAACAGCAGGGAAGGTCAGTTGGGGGCTACCAGGCTGGCAGGAGGGCCAGGTAGGGGTGACCATGCCAGCAGTGGGGGGCACTTAGGGGTGACCAGGTTGGCAGGGGAGGGCAGTTGGGGGCAAGATCAGGCCAGCAAGGGGTTAGGAGCAATCAGGCTGGCAGGGGAGAACAGTTGGGGGAGAGATCAGGCTGGTAGGGGAGGGCACTTGGGGGCAACCAGGCCAGCAGGGGAAGGCAGTTGGGGGCAAGATCAAGCCAGCAGGTGAGGGCAGTTAGGGGCGATCAGGCAGGCAGAGGCAGTTATGGGCGACCTGGCTGGCAGCAGGGGGCAGTTAGGGGTGACCAGGCCGGCAGGGAGAGCAGTTGGGAGTGAGATCAGGCCTTCAGGGGAGGGCAGTTGGGGGCAAGATCAAGCCAGCAGGTGAAGGCAGTTAGGGGTGATCAGGCTGGCAGGGGTGGGCAGTTAGGGGTGAGATCAGGCTGGCCAGGGAGGGCAGTTGGTGGCAAGATCAGGTCGGCAGGAGAAGGTAGTTAGGGGTGACCAGGCTGACAGGAGAGGGTCATTGGGGATGAAATCAGTCTGGCACAGAGGGCAGTTGGGGACGACATCAGGCCAGTAGTAGAGGGAAGTTGGGGGCGAGATCAGGCCAGCAGGGGAGGGCAGTTGGGGGCGATCAGGCTGGCATCAGAGGCAGTTAGGGGCGTTATCAGGCTGGCAGAGGAGGGCAATTGAGGGAAAGATCAGGCACGGGGGGTTAGGGGCAATCAGGCTGGCAGGTGCGAGCAGTTGGGGGCGAGATCAGGCCAGCAGGGAAGGGCCATTGGGGTCGAGGTCAGGTTGGCAGGGGAGGGCAGTTGGGAGTGAGATCAGGCCAGCAGGGGAGGGCAGTTAGGGGCAATCAGGCAGGCAGAGGCAGTTAGGGGCAATCAGCCTGGCAGGGGAGGGCAGTTAGGGGTGAGATCAGGCTGGCAGGGGAGGGCTATTAGGGGCAATCAGGCAGGCAGAGGCAGTTAGGGGTGATAAGGCAGGCAGAGGCAGTTAGGGGCAATCAGCCTGGCAGGGGAGGGCAGTTAGGGGTGAGATCAGGCTGGCAGGGGAGGGCTATTAGGGGCGATCAGGCAGGCAGATGCAGTTAAGGGTGACCAAGCCAGCAGAGGGGACAATTGGGGGCAACCAGGCCAGTGGGGGGGGGGGGTAGTTGGGGGCAACCAGGCTGACGGGGGGGGGTAGTTGGGGGTACCAGGCCAGCAGAGGGGGCAATTGGGGGTGACCAGGCTGGCGGGGGGGCCAGTAAGGCACGACCAGGCCAGTAGGGGGGCAGTTAGGAGAGATCAGGCCAGTCAGGGGGGGCAGTAAGGTACGACCAGGCTGGTGGAGGGGCAGTTAAGTGCAACCTGGCCCGTGGGGGGGGGGGGCAGTTAGGGACGACCATGCCCCAGCAGAGGGGCGCAGTTGGGGGTGACCAGGCTGGCAGAGAGGGGCAGTTGGAGGTGACCAGACCAGCCAGTGGGGGCAGTTGGGGGCGACCAGGTTGGCATGGGGGGGGGGCAATTGGGATTGACCAGGCCGGTCGGGTGGGGGCAGTAAGGCACAACCAGGCCAGTGCGGGGGGGAGGGCAGTTAAGGGCAATCAGGCCGGCAGAGGGGCACAGTTGCAGGTGACCAGTACAGCAGGGGGGCAATTTGGGGTGACCAGGCTTACTGGGGGGCAGTGAGGGGTGACCTTGCCAGCAGAGGGGGCAGTTGGGGGGACCAGGCTGGTGGGGGGACAGTTGGGGTTGTCTTGCCAGCAGAGGGGGCAGTTAGGGGGGACCAGGCCAGCAGAGGGGGCAATTGGGGACCACCAGGCTGGCAGTGGGGGGCAGTTGGGGGTCATCAGGCCAGCAGGGGAGGGCAGTTCAGGGCAAGATCAGTCCAGCAGGGGAGGGCCGTTGGGTGTGAGATCAGGCCTGCATGGGAGGGCAGTTGGGAGCAATATCAGGCCAGCAGGGGATGACAGTTAGGGGGCAATCAGCCTGGCAGGGGAGTGCAGTTAGGGGCAAGATCAGGCTGGCAGAGGAGGGCAGTTAGAGGCTATCAGGCAGGTAGGCAGGTGTGCAGTTAGGAGCCAGTGGTACCAGATTGTGAGCAGGATGTCCAACTGCTGGTTTAGGCCTGATCCCTGCACTTGGACATCCCCCAAGGAGTCCTGGATTAGAGTGGTTGCAGGCTGGGCTGAGAGGACTGCCCCCCCATGTACGAATTTCATGCACTGGGCCTCTAGTAGTCAATAATATCATAACTATGTATGCTGACACATGGTTTCTAGACTTATTACAGTGATCACTTTGTAAGTTATATAAATGTTGAATCACTATGTTGTACATATGGAACATATAAAATACTAGAGGCTCAGTGCACGTGCACAGATGGGGTCCAGCTGGCCCAGCCCCAATCGGCATATCAGGGCCAGGCCTGTCAGGATGAGGAGACAGCAGGAGGTTGGTCGGCCAGCCCACCCGGATTGGGGCCCAATCAGGGCTGGGTCGTCTGGAGGGAGAGGCAGCGGGTAATTGGCTGGCAGGCCCTGCCCCCAAATGGAGTGGGGGTAGCCTATTGGGGGTCAGCAGTTGGAGGAGGGGCTGTGAGAGATTGGCCAGCCAGCCCCACCCACAATTAGTGTGGGGGGGGCTGATCTGGGGTGAATCTGGCTGGGAAAAGGTGCCTCAGGTCAGTCGGGGTGGTGGGGGCCCCTTGAGGGTGGGGCCAGCCAGGGGGAGGGGCCACAGGTGGTTGGCCAGCCCCACCCCCTATTTGAGTAGGGTGGACAATCAGGGGTGGGGCCACCAGGGGGGAGGCATTGTGGGCAGATCTGGATGGTGGGGGCCCAATGGGGGTGGGGCTCACCAGAGGGAAAGGCTGCAGGAGGTTGGCCAGCTGGCCCCACCCCTTATTGGGGTAGGGGGGGCAATCAGGGGTGGGGCCAGTGTGGGGGAGGGACTTCAGGAGGTTGTCCAGCCAGCCCCACCCCCCAATTGGCCCTGTTCGCTGGCCACAGTGGTTGTCATAGCAACTGGTCTTTCTGGTTGTTATGACATTACAATTGCTGGCTTTTTATATATATAGACTAGAGGCCCAGTGCACAAAAATTTGTGCACTGGCGGGGGGGTGTCCCTCAGCCTCACTTGTGCCCTCTCTCAGTCTGGGACTCCTCGAGAGATAACGACCTGCTGGCTTAGGCCCGCTCCCAGGTGGCAGAGGGCAGGCCCAATCCCTAGGTGCAGCCCCTGGTCAGGCTCAGAGCAGGGCCAATTGGGGAGTTGGGGCGCCACCCCCTGTCATGCACAGACCAGGGCGGATCGGGAGGTTGCGATGCCACCCCCAGTCACGCTCAGGGTAGGACCGATTGGGGGGTTGGGGCACCGCCCCCTGTCACACTCAAGGCAGGGTCGATGGGGAGGTTGTGGCGCCACCCCCTGTCACGCACAGAGCAGGGCCCATCAGGGGGTTGGGAAGCTCCCCCCTGTCATGCACAGAGCAGGGCTGATCAGGGGGTTGGGGAGCTCCCCCCGTCACACACACAGCCGCAGGGCGATCAGGGGGTTTGGGCACTGTCCCCTGTCATGCTGCTCCAGGGGCCAGGAGGCCTCGCGGCTCAGCTGATCCCAGTGCTGGGAGGCCTCGCGGCTCCGCTTGACACCAGGGCAGTGAGGCTTCGCTGCTCAGCTGATCCCGGAGCTAGGAGGCCTCGTTGCTCCACTGATCCTGGTGCCGGGAGGCCTCACGGCTCCACTGATCCCGGTGCTGGGAGGCTCTGCTGATTCCAGGCCAAGAGGTCTCGCAGCTCCGCTGATCCTGGGGCGTGAGGCCTCGTGGTTCCACTGATCCCAGTGCTGGGAGGCATATTACCCTTTTACTATATAGGATAGAGGTCTGGTGCACAGGTGGGGGCTGGCTGGTTTGCCCTGAAAGGTGTCCCAGATCAGGGTGGGGGTCCTGCTTGGGTGCCTGGCCAGTCTGGGTGAGGGGCTGAGGGCCGTTTTCAGGCTGGCGGGCGACTGAAGCTCCCAACCTCTCCTTTATTTCTTTTTTTTTTTAATTCTGGGATTTATTTACCTTCTATGGCTGTCACTGGAGCTGAGAGCCGGCTTTAACTCTGAGGCTCGGCTCCAGTTCTGAGACCTCGGTTGCTGATCTGGGTTTGTTTGGCTTCTATAATTAAAACACTGTTTCAGCTCCAGCTCCGAGGCTGGCCGGCTAAAAGCAGGTTTCTGGGGATTGTTTAGCATCTATAATTGCAACATTATTTCTTAGAGTTGCAGCTCAGAGGCCGGCAGCGGCAGGCGGGGAACCTTGGCTTCCTCCTTCACTGGAGCAAGCAAGCCTCCTGTTCGCTTCAGCTGCCTGGCTGCCGGCCGCCATCTTGGTTGGCAGTTAATTTGCATATCTCACTGATTAGCCAATGGGAAGGGTAGCAAAGTTATGGTTAATTACTATGTTTCTCTATTATTAGATAGGATTAGTACTAAATAAAGACTCATCAGAATACAAACCCAATGAGTGACCCATGAATCCTGTAGCTTTCCAGTCTGACTGATTTGGATAGTCCCTGTGATCATCCAAGGTCAAGCATTAGGCAATGTTCTCTCTTAGGCAATGTACTTTCAGATGGTACTTTCCCTGGCCTCACATACATGTGATAAATACATGAGGGGGACCTTTGGAGATCCCTTGGGTTCCCTATCTTTGAAGCTTTCTCCTTTCTGGTAACCTTTGTTCTTTATTCAGTTCTGTCTCTCAACTCAGGGAGTCTATGGGCTCCCCTGGGTTCTCTTCCATGCTCTGCAAACAATCCTCTCTCTAGGCAGCAACTTGAGGCAATCATTGTTCACACCTCTTTCGTTTCTTCTTCTGAGGGATCACTACCCTTCACATTGCCTGATGTGCCATGATTTGCCAGCCAGTTTTATATATTTGGTCTGGTTTTTGGTTCTTACAAGTGGGAGATTAAAGCTAATTATATCATTTTAGATGGAAATGGAAGTTGATGGCCAATTTGGCTTAAAGACTCCTCAGTGACCTTCCAAACTCTATAGAGAACTGCTGTGCAGTCTCAGATGCTTCCACCCAGCTTTTATTCCCTCTCTCTCCTTGCTGGAGTTCAAACCAGAATTGTGTTCTGGTGGCTCTCCCAGCTTCCCCAGAATGACCACTTTTTCTCACGGTTGTTGACCCTAATATATTTCTTGCACTTTGAATTTATTTCAGTATCAGCTCCTCAAAAGGTTATGGACTAATACAAACACATGTGACTCAGAAACAACACAAGGAGAGTTTCTGTTTGTTGTGATGTTAACACTTTCTCTAGAGAGGTCAAGCTTTATTTACTGAATGTGGCCTGAAGATTTCAAGGCATACTTAGAGTTTTAAATGCATATCACCCCATGCATGGAATCAGTCCATTTCATGCCATCAAACCTTTATGAATGTATATTTAAGTTATTTCCATTTTTGCACCTTTTCAAAAATAACTACGGTAAATAAATCATTCAGAAATCTTTGTACATGGTCCAATCATTTGATAAGAATAAATTTAAACAGAAAATGCATGGATCCTACAACGTTTAATCTTGGTGAATATTCTTAACCTGCTTCCCAAGCTCACCAGGAGTGTATGAAGTTAACTATTACCTCTTCTCCTCTCTGACATTCTTTATTTACTGCTTACTTGTGCTTAGTATTATTTTTTAATTGATGAGATTACAAAGGAAGTAAAGCAGCTCCCAGGCTTTATACAGAAATCTTGTTCTCTGGATAACTTTTGAGAGAGTATCATTGAATCAGAGGTGCCTTAATCCTGGTCCCCAGAATCAGTCAGTAAAATGTTTTGATTTATTATACTTGTTCCCCTAAGAAAGGCCTCACAGCACAGATGTGGCTGCACCAATTAGGGCTTTGGTGAAGACATATCTGAAGTAGGACCCCAGCTCCATCACTTACTGTAGCTCTGGGTGCCTCAGTTTCAAGGTGCATATTTGAGAGGTAGGAGGTGTGAGAGACATACACGAGTTTAAGCCCTGGGGAGAAACGGAACATTGCACCTGGCATTTCATCCTCCTGTGAGGATGAGGCCCTGAGACTCAACCCTACCCTCTTGCTGTCCCCAATATGGGAAGTGTGAGGATACAAATAGCCTAGCATGGTCCAGGTGGTTCACTAACACTGAGCCTGTGAAAGTCATTCATCAGGTAAGGGTGCCAGGACTCCTGAAAATCTCCTTTTGTTTCACAGCACAAAGTGAGGTGCTGGAGTCAGATCAAGCTGATTCATGATAGCTGATTTATAAACATCTAGGGATTTTGCAAACCAGTTGTTAGTTGTCAACAGCTTGACATTAACAAAGGCAGTAGTGTGTACACCACAAAAGTGAACCAGTAATGCTACAGTCCAGTGCTGTCCTTTACAGCCCCTTCAGACCCAGTTAACTAGTGCCCTCCAAGTGTGCTGGGTGGCAAATCAGAACATTTTATTTCTATGATTTTCTTTTTGTTTACACAACCAAGGTCCACACTTCATTATCGTTAGGTGAGTTGTGTGAGGGGAGATAATGTAATATATTGTAAAGGTATGGAGCCAGCTCTCATAGTTTATTTTATAGCCAACTGTACCCTCAGTGGGGTACCAGCCTTTAAGTGGACATTGGCACAGCTTTGGTGGATTCAAGGACCCTGTTAAGAATACCAATAAGGATAAATGAGGTTTGTCAAAGTTCTTGGGAAGGTCCCCAGAAGTCAGCAGAGGACTGATCCTTGTCTCCCTGGTAATAAAGTGGGGCCAGGAATTAACACTAGACAGAGCTAGGATAAATTAATTAAGATACAATCTTAAGATAGCAGAAAACATATATATGGGTCATGTTTTTTTATCCATTCAGCCACTCGATGTCTTTTGATTGGAGCATTTAGTCCGTTTACGTTTAAAGTTATTATTGAAAAGTACTTGTTTGTAGCCATTTTTATTTTTTGTGCCTGTGTTCTTTCTTACCTTTTTATTTCTTCTTTTTACACCAGTCCCTTTAGCATTTCTTGCATTGCTGGCTTGGTGGTGATAAACTCCCTTAGCCTTTTTTTTGTCTGTGAAGCTCCTTATTTCCCCTTCAATTTTGAATGATAGCCTTGCTGGATAGAGTATTCTTGGATTCAATCTCTTGCTTTGCATCACTTTGTAAATTTCCTTCCATTCTTTTCTGGCCTGATGTGTTTCTGTAGAGAAAGCACTCGATAATCTAATGAGAGATCCCTTGTACGTAACTTTCTGTCTCTCTCTTGCAGCCTTTAAGATTCTCTCTTTGTCCTGAAAATTTGCCATTGTAATTACGATGTGTCTTGGTGTGGGTCTTTTCGGTTCATCTTGTTTGGGACTCTCTGTGTTTGTGTGACTTTTTTCTTCTCCACATCAGGGAAGTTTTTGGACAATATTTCTTCAAATAGGTTTTCTAAGCCTTGTTCCTCTTCCTGTTGTTCTGGCACCCCTATTATTCGTATGTTGCATCATTTCATGTTGGCCATAGCTCCCTTCGGCTCTCCTCCTGTCTTTTAATTTTTTTCTCCAATTGCAGTTCAGTTTGGGTGTGTTTTGCTTACCTGTCATATATATATGCTGTCTACAAAAAAACCCACCTCAGAACAAGGGACTCACACAGACAAAGTGAAGGGATGGAAAAATATCTTTCAGGCAAATGGAAATGAAAAAAAAAAAAAGCTGGGGTAGCAATACTTATATCTGACAAGCTAGCAGAAAACACGACTAAAATGGTTTACCTTTTGATGGAAAATGATCTCATATAACAAAATGTCGGCTTATGATGAAGATGGTAGTGTAGGTAAAAGCCGATACTCGCTGCCTCCCACAATCACATCAAAATTGCAACTAAAATACAGAACCATCATTCAGAACCACCTGAAATCTGGCTGAATGGAAGTCCTATAACTAGAGAAGTAAAGAGGAAAGCACATTGAGACTTGTAGGAGGGGGTGGAAGTGTGGAATGGGCTGGTCTGACATGCACATGTGGCATCTTTTTAATAGGGAGGGATATATCCAAGGCCTCTCAAGAGAAGCAGGGGGTCCCAGCCCCACACCATACCCCCAGCCTAGGGTTCCAGAGCTGGGAAGAGAAGTCCTCATAGCTTCAGGCTGTAAAAACCAGGAGGAATTGACACTGAGTAACAGAAACTGCTGGAGTCCCAAGTGTTCCTCTTAAAGGTCCCATGCATGAACTTACAAGGTCCTGCTTCCTCTGACCTCCAGTGCCGGGTGGTGGCTTTGGGGGAATCCAGGAACATACGGGGAGTAACTGGACTGTCTGGCATGAGGGCAGGAACTTGGGGGTAGCTTTCTCCAAGACATGGGTACTCACAGGGGTCATTGTTCCTGTGCTGGGACCTCCCCCATCGCAGAGCTGACTGGCAGCCATATCTGAGTTCCCACCAGTATGGCCCACTGTTTGCTCTGCCCTGGTGATTCCTGGAGATCCAGCCCCATCCAATTTTCAGCCCTACCCAAGGTGTTTTCAGCTTTTTCCGTATCAATGGCCTATCCTGGCTCAGGCTTCAGATTTTTCTAAAATCTCTTAAACAAGCAGAAGCTGGAGTCAGGATGCCCCAAACCTATCACTAAAAGGCCCAAGACCTGGCACCAGCTGGGCCTCACCTGGGAACTTCCTAGCTCACCTATGACATGCGTGTCAGAGGTGACATGCGAACTCATTTTTTTGGTTGATTCTTCTTTGTTAAATGGCATTTAAATATATAAAATAAATATCAAAAATACACATCTTTGTTTTACTATGGTTGCAAATATCAAAAAATTTCTATATGTGACACGGCACCAGAGTTAAGTTAGGGTTTTTCAAAATGCTGACACGTCGAGCTCAAAAGGTTCGCCATCACTGTCCTAGCCCAATACAAGTAGGACCCATCTTCAGATCTTTAAGAAGAGGAAGAAGAAAAAGATCAAATATATGAACAATAACGTGGCAATAAATACCTATCTATCAACAATTAAATAAAAAAATCAAAATAAATGAACATGAAATCTAATGAACAAAATAAACTAATGCATAAAATGGAATCAGAGTCATGGAAACATGGAACAGACTGACGAATCTCAGAGGGAAGGGAGTTGGAGGGGCAGGAAGAAATTAACTAAATATCTTATATGTATATATGCATTAACTATGGACACAGACAATAGGGTGGTGAAGGCCTGGGGTGGGGTGGTAACCAGGGGGAGGGGGCAATGAGGAAAAAAAGGGGGTACATCTGTTAATACTCTCAACAATAAAGATTTTTTTAAAATGCTCAAGAGGCCTTAGCTGGATTTGGCTCAGTGGATAGAGCGTCAGCCCACAGACTGAAGGGTCCTGGGTTTGACTGTGATCAAGGACATATACCCCGGTTGCAGGCTCGATCCTCGGCCCTGGTTGGGGTTCATGTAGGAGGCAACTAATTGGTGTGTCTCTCTCACATTGATGTTTCTATCTCTGTGTCTCTGCCCGTCCCTTCCACTCTCTCTAAAAATCAATAGAAAAATATCCTCTGGTGAGAATTTTAAAAAAAATGCTTATGAGGTGCCTGCCTGTGTTTCTCAGTAGTTGAACATTGACCTATGAACCAGGAGGTCACAATTTGATTCCCCGTCAGGACACATGCCTGGGTTGAGGGCTCAACCCCCAGTAGGGGGCATGCAGGAGGCAACCAATCAATGATTCTCTCTCATCATTAATGTTTCTATCTTCTCTCCCTCTCCCTTCCTCTCTGAAATAAATAGAAATATATTTTTAAATGGAAAAAAAAAAGAAACTGCTTATGGGTAGAGTGGTTCCAGGCATGATTAATTTTGAAGGTCAATGATGCCATAAAGTAACACTGGATGGGGTCCTTCTAAGCCTGGTTCTCCTTGTAGTATCAAAATTGCAGCCACAGTTTTAGGCACCATATCCAGATACAACAACTTTCAATGGAAAACAAGGGTCTGACTCGTGCTGTGTGTATCCTATTGTGAATAAGGAAGCTTTCATCCAAAGCACCCAGGTATCAGACTGCATTTCCACTTAGCTCTTCCTGAACCTGAAAAAAATGTTGAGATATTTGTGGATTTTATAATGTTCCATTTAGTGAAAAATATCAAATTTATGAATTGCACTCTTCCATTCAAATTTGACCTTTGTTGAGTGAACAGGAACTGGATGTTTGGTTTCACATTTGATAGTTTCTCCATCCTTACATCTGATATTTGGATATGTATTCTAAATATCCAAATATTGGGTTCTGGAATTCAAGGGAGGAAAAGTCCCATACAATCTCTTCCCTCAAGGAGCTCCTAGTCTGATAGAAGACATTCAATAGAAACAAGAACTGACAAGGAACTCTAACAGTGCTTTCTATCAGAGAAATTGTATGGGCTTGTCTGCACATAGCAAGAAATAACCTAATTTTAGAGAGAGAGAGAGCCTCCTAGAGAAAAATAAGCGTAACCTGAGAGCTGAAGGTCAGTAGTGATCATCCAAATGAAGCATCCTTGACAGAACATATGAGGTTGTGTACAACAGCATGTATGAGGTTGCGGAAATCAGAGCACTGAACATTTGACTAATGGAAAGAGGTTCAGATTGGCAGGAATACACAGTGTGGGTTGCTGATTCAAGATAATGCCTGTAGCCCTGGCCAGTGTGACTCAGTTGGTTGGAGAGTCATCCCATATCCTGAAAGGTCATGGGTTCGATTCCCTGTCAGTGCACATACTAGGTTGCAGGTTTGATCCCTGGTCAGGTGGGTACGGGAGACAACTGATCGATTTCTCTCTCTCTCTCTTCCCTCCTCCCCTCTCTCTCTCCCTCTCTCTCCCTAAAAATCAATTACTATGTACTCAGGTGAGGATAAAACATGTTTTAAATGATATTGCCTATAATATGTTGAGCCTTCCTGAATATTTTTTGGGTTAATTAATCTTTTGTAATAACTATAACTGGAAGAAAATTTTCACAATTTTTGTAGACACAAGTCTGTAACAGTTCCTCAGACCTTTCAGGTACCATACTTTATTTAGATACTAGTGCCCCAGTGCACGGATTCATGCATATTGAAAGGAAATTAATTAAAAGGTGGCTGGTGGGGCAGGACCTGGCAAGACAGGTTGGACACGCCCTGGAGCCAACCTCCCATGGTCCCTCCCCAGCCAACAGCATCTGGGGCAGCACTGCAGCTCAAAGGGCGTCTGCGGAGTGAGCGGGGTCCCTCCAGCAGGTGGGGTCCCTCAGCCTGGCCTGCAGGGATCTGCTCTCCAACATCCCCCAAGGTGTCCTGAATTGGGAGAGGGCGGTTCTCGGGTGATGCACCCTAGAATCAGGCTCCCTCCTCTCTGGTTCTGAGTTATATCACCCGAGAACCACTGCTGCCAAGTTACCGCAGCTTGGCAGCTCCTGCATTGAGTATCTGTCCCCTGGTGGTCAGTGCGTGTCAGAGCTACTGGCCGGTCAGACAGTCAGATGGTCAGTTAGCCTTTTATATATAGAGATTGTATCTACTTCTAGAATCAGCCATTTCTCACTAGAGCCCTGGTTTCATGTATTAAAGAATGACATAAAGAAACCAAGACCTGGGTGCTAGGTGTGCTTGCAAACAAAACTCTTTAAGACATAGGATACTAATTGGAAAACTTGTGTATTTTTGGCTTCCATGTCTGCAGGAGGGGAGCAGAGCCTGGGAAAAGGAAGTCACTGTAATATGGCTTTCATAGTATGTTTAATCATTAACATGCTTCACTACCATTGCTATCATTTCCATTGATGGCATAAAGATATTTTTCTGCTTTAAAAAAAAATACTGTTTTGTGACTCTCCTTGTTTTTTCTTCTCCTTCCACCTTTTTTTTTTCAGTTTGACAACATTTGGCTGCAGTCATTTTCTCACTAAATTCAAGCAATTTGAGAACCACGAGCTTCACTTTCCTGTACAGCCCTGAGATTTAAGAGTAGCTACAAACTGAGATTTCACCTCCATGGATCCATCAGAGAGAATTACCAAAACTTTTGGTTCAGATTCATCACTGAATTCACTGGAAGACATATCCCAGGAAGGTGCATCAACCTCTCAACCATACTCTGAAGCGGAAACCCTGGATCGCTTTAACTTCAACAACCGTCCTGATATCAACTACCGCATCTCTAGACCAGAGGGGCTGTTTCAACAGCAATACGGAGATGAGATGACTGAACAAGAGGGTCAGGGAGAAAGGTCAGCATTTTCTAACTGGAAAAAGGCCTACACAGAGAATATGAGACCAAAAGCTCTCCCTTACACAACACCTTACCAGGTTCAAAGGAAAGGAAAAATATCTTCCTTTGGTAGATATCAGAAAAAATGTCAATGTCATTACTGCCAGACCCAAAAGGAGGCTCTTTCTGGTAACACAGAAGGGCAGGATCCACCTTCTTGGAAAACACTAGTAGAGGGATTTACCAACTTGAATTTTAAGACTGATACCAATCAAGCCTGCACTCCATCAAATGAGCAGCCACAAGACTTGGAAAAAGAGAAGAGCCACCAAGAGGGAGAGAAGAGCCACCAAGAGGGAGAGAAGAAAAACAAAAGAATTCCTCCAAGGAACCGAAAATAATTGCAATAAAGCAAAATTCTCATCCCCCTGTGATGAGATCTGAATGATTCAGAGATGTGTGATTATTGACTTTTAGCCAATTCCTTGGGTAGAATATTGGGGGACCAAACAAATTAGCAAGCAACAGCATTCTTCCAATGAGTTTAGGGCCACCCTGTTTCATTCTGAGAGGATCTGCCCTGTAGCTAGAAAGATGGATAAACAATGGTTCTTAACTTCCTATTATTTTCACAATGCAAACTGTTTTTCCCCCTTCTTGGGTCACTTCTCCCTTTTTCTGTTGGCAATAAGGTATTAAGGACCCATGTAGTATAAAAGTTTTGCTGGTTGCAAAGTGCTTTTGTTCTGTTTTATTACTGATCACAACAAAACGCACTATGTCTGATAAAATGCATGTGTATTTTAGAATTCTGAAATTAACAATGAGATGAGTTCCCCTTTTAAGAGTTTGAATCAAAAGAATGTTTTGCAAAGGGATGTGTGACTGGAACTTGTGGGTTCACATCAAACTTGTAGAATATGAGGTAAGTATAAGAAGATATTTTATGCTCCTTTACAATTGAGTATTAATCTCCCCCCTGAAGCAAAACTCTAATATGTTGTGTCAATAGTCCACACCAAATACCTATGTATACATAAAAATATCTTTCAAAGTCAGATATTTCATTCAATATTGCCTGGCTTATATTTTGTCAAGGGGCACTACACCTGTAGATTTAGAATAAGGGTATAGAAAATAGGTGTGTTTTTCTTTAACACAACTGTATTACTTTTTGGGTACCATAGTCAGGAGGGCATGTGGAGCCATCATATAATTGGATGGACCAATTCTTCCATGTAGGTAGCAATGGGAAACAGAATATCCAGCCCATGATGTGAGCATCTGCCTGATCTGTCACTACCACTGGTTTAGTACTCTATGATACATTCTTTGCTCTCTGGTGCCCCTTATGTGTTTAGTACAACCAGCAAGACCATTTCAGCTATAGGGATGAAGTGAATCAGGGTAACGTTTATACTTCTCCCAGAATATGGCAGAGATTAGATATGTATTTGGCTCTTCATGATATTAAATTGCATTCCTGTAGAATTTTCCCACCACAGATCATAGCATTCTGCTAATGAAAAGTAGGGTTATCTCTGGAACAAAATGTTTTCTTATGCAATCTTCATTGGTGTGACACAGCAAAAAATAAATAAATAAATAAAAACATGACATTTTCATTCATGGCAATTACTTCAGGACATACAAATTAACATGGACTGGATTGCAGCCTTGTGATTTCCTCAGACAATATGGGAGTTAAAGTAATCTTGTGTGTTTTATAACACAATTCAAGGGGACAATGTTAAACAAAAGATTTTATACATTAGGAGTTTCATCTCCTAATTTGATTACATAAATTGGGGTGCATTTTTACAGAAATATAGTAATTAAATTGATTATATGCTTCTTATGACTCTGGCTCTATTCTAAGTATTTATAGGTTATATATATTTAGATATATAACTTATGAAACTGATAAAAAAATCAAAGCAAGGTCTTTTGGTGTGGAAATTGACATACTTCTGCTAAAATGCATATGTAAAAGCAAAGACTAGCAAACCCAGTCTTGAAGAACAAAGTTGATTATATTAGACTGTCAGTTATCAAGCATTACTATAAGTCTATAGCAATTCAGATAGTTTTGTATCAGCATAAGAATAGACAAATATATATATATGCATAGCCCATGAACACAGACAATAGTGTGGTGAAGGCTTGAGAGGGGCAAATGCAGAGAGAAGGGGGTCAATGGGAAAAAATAACAACATAAAAACAAAGGGGACATCTGTAATACTTTCAACAACAATAAAGATAACATTTTTAAAAAGAATAGACAAATAGAGCAGTGCAACAGACTAGAAAGTCCAGAATTTGAATGGATCACCAAATTAAATAAGAAAAACAAATCAATAACATTTCTAGAAGAAAAAATAGGAATATATCTTCAAGACTTTGGGTATTCAAAGATATTTTTAACAGAAAACAAAAAGCATGTGTGCGAGCCACATCCTGCATGGTTCAGGGTTCGGGATCTGGAGAAGGGCTGTGCGCAAATGACAGAGATGAGACAAGAAATAATAATTTGGAAATACTGGGGGCCAGGCAGGAGGCCCAATGCAAGGGGAAGGACTTCCACTGGTGCCCAGGCCTTGCCAACCTTTTATTTAATTTTGGATACACATATAACCCTTAGTCAGGCAGGCAATTCTGGTAACAGACAGACTACCTTAAAGGTCTGTAAATACTAGTAAAGATTTACTCTGAAACTATTTGGTCAGGAAATTGCTTGAGCCACCATTGTCTCAACTAAACAATCAGTGCATAGCTGTGGCCCTTGCCAGTGCTCAAGGTTCACCAGCGTTCCAGGCTCCTTGTTTACACTTCTCTGATAGTGAAGACAATGGGCAGCTTCCAACAGCATGACCTATAAAATTAATCTTTGATTAATTGTACTCACTTAAAATTAAGAATTTTATTTCTCAAAACTCACCTTTGAGAAAGTGAAACACAAAATAGTCGTGTACAGGATATATAAAGAATTCTTATGTATTTTTTAGAAAGATTTAGGTGAATCTTATCTTTGTAAAGTCACAAAAATCTATAGGATGAATGAACAGAATATCTCAAGGATCTCTAGTGATGCCCCTTTTTTATTATTGGTTATTGATCTTTTCATTTTTTTATTATTCTTGACACCTTTATTTTTTATTTTTTTTATTGCTTAAAGTATTACAAAGGGTATTACATATGTGTCCATTTTTTTCCCCACCCTTGACAATCCCCTGGCCTCCCCTACCCCCCAGTGTCTTATGTCCATTGGTTATGCTTATATGCATGCATACAAGTCCTTCAGTTGATCTCTTACTCCCCTCCCTCCTGCCCCCCAACCCTCCCCGGCCTTCCCGCTTCAGTTTGACAATCAGTTTGAGGCAGCTCTGCCTCTGTATCTATTATTGTTCATAAGTTTATAATGGTCTTTATTATCCTTGAATGAGTGAGATCATGTGGTATTTTTCCTTCATTGACTGGCTTATTTCACTTAGCATAATGCTCTCCAGTTCCATCCATGCCGTTGCAAATGGTAAGAGCTCCTTCTTTTTTACAGCAGCGTAGTATTCCATCATGTAGATGTACCACAGTTTTCTAATCCATTCATCTACTCATGGGCACTTAGGCTGTTTCCAGATCTTAGCTATGGTGAGTTGTGCTGCTATGAACATATGGGTGCACATATCCTTTCTGATTGGTGTTTCTGGTTTCTTGGGATATATTCCTAGAAGTGGGATCACAGGGTCAAATGGGAGTTCCATTTTTAGTTTTTTGAGGAAACTCCATACTGTCTTCCATAGTGGCTGCACCAGTCTGCATTCCCACCAGCAGTGCACAAGTGTTCCTTTTTCTCCACATCCTCTCCAGCACTTGTCGTTTGTTGATTTGTTGATGATAGCCAGTCTGACAGGTGTGAGATGGTACCTCATTGTTGTTTTGATTTGAAATGGGACTACATCAAAATAAAAAGCTTCTGCACAGCAAAAGAAACCATCAACAAAACAACAGGAAAGCCCACTGTGTGGGAAAACATATTTGCCAACGTCATATCTGATAAGGGCCTAATCTCCAAAATTTATAGGGAACTCATACAACTTAACAAAAAGAAGATAAACAATCCAATCAAAAAATGGGCAAAGGATCTAAATAGACACCTTTCAAAAGAGGACATTCAGAAAGCCAAGAGACATATTTTTTCATTTTTAATAGATTCTTCTTGTTGAAATATATCAAGTCTATTTTTAATAGGATAAAAATGAAAGTTTTAATACATGCACATGGGGAATTCACAAAGGCATGAAAATTTGAAAGACAGTGAAGCAACATTGGGTGTATGAGATACTTTTGGACAAAGAAAAATGGGGGAACAGAGTATTAGATTTCAGAAGGAGAATGGTATTTGAGGAAAAAAAGATCATACATGGAAAGTCTATTATACTTTAAGGAATCAACTATTACCTTTATGGTGATTCTGTATTATTCATTTGTTTTGTTTTTTTTTTAAATTTCTGCTCTCATATTTGCTACTTCTTTGGAGTTCAGTTTGGCATTCTGTTTTATCAGTTCTGAGATGAGGCTGTCATCACTGACATCCACACTTTGCTCTCTAATACAGAGTGTCCCCCAAAAATGTATATACACTTGAACAGCTAATAGATAAATTTTGAAAATAAAATGTATTTTAATAAACACTGCCTTTATAATTATATATATATATATATATATATATATATATATATATATATATATATATCTGAATTACCTTAAGCATTGCACCAACTATATTCAAAACAGTTTGTGGCTCATCTTCAGTAATGTATATTTAAAATATTTCTAATTTTAAGTATCATTTTTCTTGCACTCATAGGTTACTTAATAGTATATGTCTTAATGTCCCAGTACTCAGAGATTTTTTTAAAAATAAGTTCTACTTTAATGTCCCTGTTGTCAGATAACTGTTTTATTTCCTTTGAAATCTCTATACAAATAGGCTTGGTTTCAGGTGTTCTATGGGATAATCAATAACTCTCACTCAAATGTAAAAAATACATTTTTATTAAAAAAAACCTATGAATAAATTTAACCAATAATAGGCCGGTATCTTCCCTGACAAGGTCAGCTTTTACCTTAACTGAGCCTATCTGTCTTTTTGCATCTATGACAACATACCCTTGAAATGTCTGGGTAACTTGTAACTCCCCTTTTTCCGGACCCCCTGGGGCACAACCTAATGTGCTGGGCGAGGACAGATACCACAAATTCCGTCATTGTTGTTATCACGTTAATTATTGACTGTTAACTACCCTGCACCCACTTAAGTATGTGTCCATCATTTTACTTTTTACCCAATCCCAGGGGGTTTCCCTGCTTTGCTTTCTCCCTCCTCCCTAATCTATCACCAATGGATTTTGTGTAACCCACCCACGACCCCTCCTTGGATTGCGATGTATAAAAATAGATGGGGGGAAAAAGCCAAAAATAAATTTAACCAATAATGTAAAATACCTGTGCTCAGGAAATTATAAGACATTAAAGAAATAAACTGTAGATGATACAAATAAGTAGTAGCATATATCATGTTCACAGATAGGAAGAATTAACATCATTAAAATTTCCATACTACCCAAAGCAATCTATAGATTCAACGCAATTCTTAACAGAATATCAATGGTGTATTTCACAGAACTAGAACTAATAATCCAACAATTTTTCTGGAACCACAAAAGACCCCAAATAGCCACAGCAATTTTGAGAAAGAAAAACATAGCAGACTACTTGATATCAAACTATACTACAAGGCCACAGCAATAAAAACCGTATGGTACTAGCATAAAAACAGACACATAGATCAATGGAACAGAATAGAGAGCCCAGAAATAAACCCACACCTTTATGGTCAATTGACAAAGGAGACAAAAATATAAAATAGGATAAAGATAGTCTATTCAATAAATGGGGTAGGGAAAATTGAACAGATACATTGACAAAAATGAAACTAGACTGATACCAAACTCAAGTTTGGGTGCCTGCCGCTTTGCGAGTCAACATACGAGAGACAGATTTATTTAAGAACTAGCAGCCTAAGACGATGGTGGTCTCCAATCCTAAAGATCATCTTAACATTTCAGGGCAGGCAGGGGTTTTTATTAAGAGGGAGATGGAAATCAAAACAAGGAAATTGGAAGCGGGGAGGGGTTTGAAAGTTTTCTACGTGTAAGTCAGCACAGTCTATTCCAATGATTATCTCAAAACTGGTCAAGCAGAGGTCTGGTTTTATGGTTGAAAGTCAGCAAGTCTCCTGGAGCCATAATGTGCAGTTGCTGCATCAGCTCCCTGAAACTCTTTCACAAAAATGCTGTTTATCTACAGGTTGCATATTAGCCAACAATTCATCTTTTCCAAAAGCACTGTAACAGAAAAAATATTAAAAGAATAGAAGGGTGTGTTACAAGATCACCTTCTTACACCATACACAAGAATAAACACAAAATGGGTTAAATACTTAAATATAAGACTTGAAACCATAAAAAATATGAGAAGACAACATAGGCAGGAAAATCTTGTACATTTCTCATAACGATAGTTTTACTGATGAAAAAATAAAAAATAAACAAATGGGACTACATCAAACTAAAAATCCTTTGCACGGCAAAGAAAGGAAACCATGAACAAAATGAAAAGACAATCCCTCAACAGGAGAAATATTCACCAATGACACATCTAATTAAGAGGTAATATACAAAGTTTATAAAGAACTTAAATAATTCAACACCATAAAAACAAACAATTCAAATTAAAATGGGAAAAGAAATCTAATGAACAAAATTAACAAACAAGCATAATTGAAACTGGACTCATAGACACATAAAGCAGACAGAGCTGTCAGAGGGGAGGAGGTTGGGGGCTAGTGGGAAAGGTGAAGAGATTAAACAAATGACCCTGTTGAGGTCCAGACACAGACAACAACAGTATGGTGATTAAAGGAGGGCAAGGGAGTTGGGGAGGTAGAAGAGGGTAAAGGGGGAATAAATGGTGATGGAAAAAGACTTGACTTTGAATGGTGACCACACAATATAATACGTAGGTGGTGTATTATAAAATTGTACACTTCAAACCTATATAATTTTATTAACCGATGTCACCCCATTAAATTCAGTAAAAAAAATTTTAAATGTGAAAAGGACCTGAAGAGACACTTCCCCGAAGAGAACATGCAGATGGCCAATAGACATATTAAAAGATGTTCAATGTCACAAATCATCAGAGAAATGCACATTAAAACCACAATGAGCCAGGCCAGTGTTGCGAGTGGTTAATCACTGACCCATGTACCAAGAGATCCCTGGTTCAGTTACCGGTCAGGGTACATGCCCGAATTGCAGGCTCAATCCCCAGTAAGGGCCATACAGGAGGCAGTTGATCGATGTTGATGTTTCACTCTCATCAATGTTTATCTCTCTCCCTCTCCCTTCCTCTTTCTCTAAAACAAATAAAAGCATACTTAAAAAGAAAACCACAATGAGATATTACCTTACACATGTCAGAATGGTTATCAACAGAAGTGTTGGTGAGAATGTGGAAAAAAGGGAACCCTCGCGCACTGTTGGTGAAAATGCAGACTGGCAAAGCCACTGTGGAAAGCAGTGCGGAGGTTCCTCAAAAAATTCAAACTGGAACTGCCTTATGATCCAGCAATTCCACTTCTAGGAATATATCCAAATAATCCTGAAACACTAATGCAAAATAATATATGCATCCCTATACTCATTTAAGCATCATTTTCTTTTCTTTAAATTTTATTTTATTGTTTAAAGTATTACAGATAGTAATACATATGTCTCCTTTTTCCCCCATTGACATTCCCCCAGCCTCCCCTACCCCCGGCATATGCCCTCACCCCACCCCACCCCCAGTGTCTTGTGTCCATTGGTTATACTTATATGCATGCATACAAGTCCTTCTGTTGATCTCTTACCTCCCCCCCCCCCAACAACAATCCCCAGCCTTCCCACTGTAATTTGACAGTCTTCCATGCTTCTCTGCCTCTGTATCTATCTTTTCGACCATCAGGTTATAATGGTCTTTATTATCCATTAATGAGTGATATCAAGTGGTGTTTTTCTTTCATTGACTGGCTTATTTCACTTAGTATAATGCTCTCCAGTTCCATCCATGCTGCTGTAAATAGTAAGTGCCGGAAGCCGGTCCATCCTTGCTGCTTGACACAGTCGCTGCAGGAAAGAAACATCTGCACAGCATATGTTTCAAGGGACCTGGCGTATATAGCATACTGTTCTTAATATGTTTGCTCCCCTTAGCGCTGTGTGTTTTAACCAAGGTCACCTCTCCGAGAAAGGTTGTTTCCCCAGGTAGGAATTTTTCCCTGAAGTCAGGGATGGGATGAAACTCCTTAACTAAGTGCCAGGCGGGCAGTTAATCACTACAAACAATCATGCTTAAGCTACATAATCTTTACTCCCTGGAATGGAGATAAGAAACGCCCTAACCTTTGTAATAGAAATTGACAGGATTAAAATCAACTGGGATAAATACGGATGTAACAAGACCTTAAATAGCAGAACCTCTCTGGAGATCCAGACCAGAACTTGGCTGGAGATCCTGGCTAGGCTGCTGATCAACTGAACACTGTCTCCGTGTCCTTCCTTCTTCGCCGACTCCGTCTACGCCTTTGGGAATCCCTGGACCTGCTGGGGTTGGACCCCGGCATCTGGCGCCCGAACAGGGTTCCCTTAGGTAAGTCCCCCCATACTAGGGACGGATAGGACTGCACCGTAGGGTGCTTCAGACCCCCCCTATAGAGGATAAGTAGGGTAAGCGGGTAGTTAGTACAGAACTTAGATTGACAAGATGGGTCATACTGAGTCTAAAGAAAAAATACTCTGTATTAATCTTTTAACGCATATGCTTACTAGCAGAATTGGAGTTAAGGTTACTCCCAGTCAGACAGAAAGTTTTATAGAAGAAGTATGTCAATGGCTTCCAGAGGATGGAACTGTTAATTTAAAAACTTGGGTTGAAGTAGGAAAGCAATTAAAGAAACACCATGGATCTGAGAAGGTCCTGCCATGTTTCTTTTCCCTCTGGGATTCAATCTGTGACACCTTGGCACCAGAGGCAAAAACGGTTGAACTTTCTCAAAATTTAAATAGTCCCTCGGCTCCACCCAGAGAGGATACATCATCATTGTCTTCAGCTCAATCTAAAAGCAATTTAGCTATGCCTACTGATCGGGAGGAGAATAAATATCATAAACATGACCATTGGTCCTTTCCAGTCAGTAGAGAGGAGAATGGCCCTCCCATTCAAAACAGGCTCCCCAAATTAGAAAGGAAGCCTAAACCAGGTCCTGTGGCTCCTATGAGCTCCATGTCTAAATTTCAAAGGGCGATAAGAGAAGCTGAAGCTAATGGAGATCTTGAATTCTCACTCTGCTTCCCAGTTACATATGAGAATGAGTCTGGTGGGAATAGAAACCCCACCTTGGAGCCTATACCTTACAAAGTACTTAAAGAATTAAAATTGGCCTGCTCTGAATATGGACCTCTAGCTCCTTACACACAAACCTTGGTAGAAACCCTAGCCAGTAAATGGATGACTCCTTATGATTGGTCACAGGTTTGTAAATCCTGTCTCTCAGGAGGCGATTACTTATTATGGAAAACTGAATATGAAGATCTTGCTAAGAAAGCTGTAGCCACTAGCGAAAAAACCAGAAAAGGAATAACCCTAGACATGATATTAGGAGAAGGTGATTTTAACACGGCTGAGGAGCAAATGAATATGCCCACAGAGGCACTTACCAAAGTAACCAGTTGTGCAGTAAGTGCCTGGAAATCCCTACCTTATACAGCAGGAAAAACAACCACCCTTACAGAGGTTAAACAGAAGGTCGAGGAACCATATCAGGATTTCCTTTCTCGCCTCATGCAGGCAGTCAAGAGAGTAATCAATAACAAAGAGGCAGCCGATATCCTAATCAAACAACTGGCTTTTGAAAATGCTAATAATACCTGTCAGGCTTTATTAAGGCCGATTCTCAGAACAGGAACTATAAATGATTTTATAAAACAGTGTGCTGATGTAAGTCCAGCATTTATACAGGGTGTAGCTATAGCTGCAGCTCTCAAAGGGGAGACATACCCTCAATATGTACAGGCTATAGGACAAGCCAGCAATAATACAGGTAATAAAAGAAATATGAACTGCTACTCTTGTGGCTTATCTGGGCACTTTAGCAGAGAATGCCCAAATAAAAATAATAATAATACTCAGGCCAGATGGCAAGCTCCTCGACAGCCTGGAAATACATTAGGGAATAATATTAATCCTCCAAAAACCGTTTGTCCCCGATGTCAGAAAGGATTCCATTGGGCAAAGGAATGTAGATCAAAATACCATAAAAATGGTCGGCCTTTAAACTCTACAAATAGCTCCCAAGGAGGTTATATCCCATCACCTCAATTGGGAAACTTGAGAAGGGGCCAGCCCCAGGCCCCTGCAATAATAGGGGCATCAACCTTCAACCCCTCTGCAAATTTCGATCAGTCAGTGACCTCTTCAGGGCAACCCCAGGCAGTGCAGGATTGGACCTCCACTCAACCACCCATGCAGTACTAACCCCAGACTCGCCAGTAGCAGCCATTCCTACAGGAGTGTCTGGGCCGCTGCCTGAGGGAACCGTAGGTTTAATATTAGGATGGAGCTCCACCTCGTTACAGGGGATCTTAGTCATCCCAGGAGTTGTTGATGCAGACTACACAGGAGAAATACAGATTTTACTTTCCCCACCCACCACAACTATACAGATTCAGCCCAACCAGAGAATTGCCCAATTAATCCTGTTACCAATACATAAAATAGGGACAGCTGTTACCCAGGAAGCTAGAGGGGCCGGAGGCTTTGGATCTAGTGATGCAGCATTTTGGATACAAGAAATCCATACTACTAGACCTACAAAAATTTTACAAATTCAGGGAAAACCAATTGAAGGTCTATTGGATACAGGAGCAGATGTTTCCTGCATAGCAGGGAAGGATTGGCCCTCTTCATGGCCCACGCACACCACCTCCACTTCCCTAGTAGGACTAGGCAAGGCATCTAATGTAAAAAAGAGTTCTCAGATTCTAACTTGGGCTGATGAAGATCAACATTCAGGAATATTCTGTCCCTATGTAATTACGACTATCCCCTTTACATTATGGGGAAGAGATATCTTGTCTCAAATGGGAGTTGTATTATATAGCCCCAGTGATAGAGTAACATCACAGATGCTAGACACGAGATTTAATCCAGGAAAGGGATTAGGAAAGGAAAGTAATACCTCACACTCCTCGACAGGATCTGTAATTGGGGCCATTGCCCTTAGGACTGCTGATCCCATAGTCTGGAAATCGTCACAACCAGTATGGGTTGAGCAATGGCCCTTAACATCTGAGAAAATATCAGCAGCCCGACAATTAATTGATCAGCAATTAGCAGAGGGACATATAGAGCCATCAAATAGTCCCTGGAACACACCCATATTTGTAATAAGAAAGAAATCAGGCAAGTGGAGACTTTTGCAAGATCTAAGAGCCATAAATGCCACCATGGAAGATATGGGCTCCTTACAACCTGGATTGCCCTCCCCTGTGGCAATTCCACAGGAGTATTGTGTTGTTGTTATTGACTTACAGGATTGTTTTTTCACTATACCTCTTCACCCAGCTGATTGTCAAAGATTCGCATTCAGCATACCATCAGAAAACTTTAAACAGCCTTATCAGAGATACCAATGAAAGGTTCTCCCACAAGGGATGAAAAATAGTCCTACATTATGTCAAAAGTTTGTAGATCAGGCATTGCGAGTTATTAGAAAGAAATTTTCAGATCTATATCTTATTCATTATATGGATGATATTTTACTAGCTCATAAAGATCGGGCTACTTTACAGAAAATTCTTACTCAGACCATCCTTGCTTTAGAAGAACATGGTCTAAAAATAAGCCCCAGAAAAGATTCAGACTGAACCTTCTTTTTCCTACTTAGGCAGAATATTACATACCTCTACTATCACCCATCAGCCTCTACAATTAAGAAAAGATCATTTAAACACATTGAATGATTATCAGAAACTATTAGGTGATATCAACTGGGTCAGGCCATATCTAAAAATAACCACTCTTGACTTAAAACCTCTATTTGACATTTTAAAGGGAGATTCTAACCCGAAGTCTCCCCGACAATTAACTGTAGAAGGAGAAAAGGCTATAGCAAAAATAGAACAGGCCATCAATAAACAGCAACTACAGTATCTAGATTATTCCAAATCTTGGGCCTTAATTATTCTAGCCACTAAATATACTCCTACAGGATGCTTGTGGCAGGAAGGACCATTAGAATGGATACATTTACCTGTCACTCCTAGGAAGATTGTACCACCCTATCCCTCCCTAGTGGCCACTCTCATTATCAAAGGTAGACGACGCAGTATCGAACTCTTTGGAAGAGAAGTTACTGAGATAATAATACCTTATAAAAGAGAACAATTAGACACACTATTACAATTTGAAGAAGAGTGGCAAATAGCTATAGGTAACTTCCCAGGACAAATTTTACATCATTTGCCAAGATCACCTATATTGCAATTTCTCTCCCTACATCCATTTATATTTCCTATTAAATGTTCAAAAGAGCCATTATCACCTCCTGCATCCTTCGTATTCACAGATGGTTCCTCTAATGGTAGGGCAGTAACAATCATTGACTCAATAACCCATGTTCAACAAACCCTAGAGACGTCAGCCCAGAGAACAGAGCTTTTGGCAGTCATTTATGCTTTTGAACAATTGCAACAGGTTCCCTTTAACTTGTACACTGACTCTCAATATATAGTTAAATTATTTCCTCATATTGAGACCGCCTCTCTCCCACAAGGAAGAACAGCCATTTTCTCTTTGTTAACTCAGCTACAAACTTGCATTCACAAACGAGAAAAGGCTTTCTATATTGGACATATTAGAGCTCATTCCTGCCTACCAGGACCCTTAAGCGAAGGAAATTATCAGGCGGATTTACTAACTCGCCCAGTAGTTTGTACAGCTCTAGAAGAAGCCCGGCGGTCTCATGCCATTCACCATCAAAATGCTTCTGCTCTCCGTCTATATTATCGCATATCTAGAGAAGCTGCTCGAAGTATTGTGCGTGACTGCGGCCATTGTCCTACTCATTTTCCTAGCCCTGCTACTGGAGTTAATCCAAGAGGACTTAGACCCTGTGACTTATGGCAGATGGATATTACTCATGTCCCATCTTTTGGCAAACTTTGCTATGTGCATGTTTGTATTGATACCTTTTCTCATGTTATCCTTGCTTCTGCACGTACAGGAGAAGCCTTTAAAGATGTAAGTCAACATCTATTCCAATGCTTTTCCTACCTAGGAATACCAAGGGCACTTAAAACAGACAATGGGCCTGCCTATTCCTCTAGAGCTTTTAAAAACTTATGCTCTACATTCGGCATCGCACATACTACAGGAATACCCTACAATCCTCAAGGCCAAGCAATAGTAGAAAGGGCTCACCAAACTTTAAAAACACAAATTAAAAAATTACAAGAAAATGAGTTTAAATATTCCTCTCCTCATCATGTTCTACAACATACTCTATTTGTAATTAATATACTAAATGTAGATTCTGAGGGAAATTCCCCTATGTACAGGCATTGGAACCCTGATCTAACTAAACCTAAAGCCCTCGTCAAATGGAGAGACTTGCTTACAGGAACCTGGAAGGGACCTGATGTACTTTTAACCCAGGGGAGAGGATATGCTTGTATATTTCCACAGGACGCAGACTCACCTGTGTGGATTCCAGACCGTCTAGTCCGACCTTATGTCTCACCGCCCGCCATCTCTGCCTCATCATAGCACACCTGACCAGTGCCTGTCTGCAGCAGATGTGCAGCCCTGAGCTGGAACAATCTGTCCATTGGGAGGATCACATGTGCCTCCTTTTTGTCTTTCCACATGTCCCAGCTTTGCCCCACATCTCCTTTGCTTTTTCCTTTTTTTAAAAATCTAACTACTTGTTTGCTGGTTCTTTGGCCTTTCTCCTTCTTTCCTGAACACAGCCTTTTCTAGAATCTCCCTACCCTACTGTTCCCAGAAGGGCACCTCCCTTTTCTGCCATGACTAGGGGGTGTCTGGTATATGGCCCATACATGGAGTTGTCTTGTGCCAAGAGCCTGACATCCTGGGCTGAGAAAGCCCTGTTCCAGGACTCTCCTTTGTCCTGTATTGGCCCCTCTTACCCTTGTGCCAAGAGGGACCCTCTTCTTACAATCCAATTGGCCATAGCTGTTGCCTGAGCTCTCTGTTCATGCTGAGGTTGAAGCCTCATGGTGGCTGGTACCATGGATCTGTCTCTGGCCCAATGGCGTAAGCTGAGCCCTCTCTAGAGAAGAAACCTGAGTTCCCTATGATCAATGCCAGAGCCCGGCCAGCAGGCGAGGGAATCCAAAGGCAGTTGCTGGGCATGGAGGCCAGAGGAACATAGGCTATCAAGGAGACAAAACTGAACCTCACATCACCCTACTTGGCCCAGAGATGGCTGGTAGTCAACGACGGGTAAGACTCCACAGGGTGGGGCAACCTAAGACAGGCACAGTCGGGGGCCAGTAGGAGAAAACTTGGGGTGCAACAAAGGTGGGGCACAGACCCCCCTCCCCAATGGTGCAGGGGCTTGAACACTCGCCCCTTCTGAGGAAGGTCTCCTGTCCCCATGGCTGCTTCCTGCTTCTCATGCCCAGCTCAGATCGGGACCCAGGTAAAGACAGAGAATGGCTGACAGCAGCTGCCCTCTCACTGCAACAGGACTTGTTTCCCATTTCTACCTGGGACCACAGGGAAAGGGGAAGCTGAAGGAAAGGGCTGTGTCAGGATGCTGCCTTCTTCCCTTTCTTCTCCCTCTTTTTTCTAACCACTTCCATGCCTTGTAGTTCTTTTGCTTTCTCTTCTTTTTCTACTACCCTCCATTTTCCATATCAGCTGGATCCAGAGGGCACAGCTTACTCCTCCTCGGACATCGACACCACCATCAACCACGGCCCTGATGGACCCTTTGATGCAGCCCTTCAACTTGCTGACGCTTCGGGAAGCCTGTCGCCAGTGACGCCGCCCGCCACCCAGACCAACAAAGACAATCAAACCAACAACTTGAGGACAGCTGAAATCCCTTGACTGAAGAGGCTGGCAACCTTCTACAGGAATGGGGCTCCTTCTGCGCTCCATCCACTATATTTATAGCTATGCTCACTATCATTGCTTGCCACTCTTCTTCAGAGACTTAAATGGCCCAATCTGAGAGGTGGCCACTGATTTGCATGCGTGATCATTTAAAAAATAAAAAAGGGGGAATTTGCCGGAAGCCGGTCCATCCTTGCTGCTTGACACAGTCGCTGCAGGAAAGAAACATCTGCACAGCATATGTTTCAAGGGACCTGGCGTATATAGCATACTGTTCTTAATATGTTTGCTCCCCTTAGCGCTGTGTGTTTTAACCAAGGTCACCTCTCCGAGAAAGGTTGTTTCCCCAGGTAGGAATTTTTCCCTGAAGTCAGGAATGGGATGAAACTCCTTAACTAAGTGCCAGGCGGGCAGTTAATCACTACAAACAATCATGCTTAAGCTACATAATCTTTACTCCCTGGAATGGAGATAAGAAACGCCCTAACCTTTGTAATAGAAATTGACAGGATTAAAATCAACTGGGATAAATACGGATGTAACAAGACCTTAAACAGCAGAACCTCTCTGGAGATCCAGACCAGAACTTGGCTGGAGATCCTGGCTGGAGATCCTGGCTAGGCTGCTGATCAATTGAACACTGTCTCCGTGTCCTTCCTTCTTCGCCGACTCCGTCTACGCCTTTGGGAACCCCTGGACCTGCTGGGGTTGGACCCCGGCAAGTAAGAATTCCTTCTTTTTCATAACAGCATAGTATTCCATCATGTAGATGTACCATAGTTTTCTAATCCACTCACCTGTATCATTTTCAATAGCCAAGATTCGGAAGCAACCCAAGAGCCCATTAGTAGGTGAGTGGATAAAAAAGCTGTGGTACATTTACACAATGGAATACTATTCAGTTGTAAAAAGAAGGAAATCTTACATTTTGCAACAGCCTGGATGAACCTGGAGAGTATCGTGCTAAGTGAAATAATCCAGTCAGAGAAAGACAAATACCATATGATTCCCTTATATGTGGAATCTAATGAGCAAAATAAATTAAACAAAATAGAAAAAAACTAATAGATACAGAGAATAGACTGAGAGTTGTCAAAGGAGAGGGTATTGGGGGACTGGGTAAAAAAGGTGAAAGAATTAAGAAAAAATTAATAATAATAACTCATAGACACAGACAACATTATAGTGATTACCAGAGAGAAAGGGTGGTTGGGGTAGGCAGGTAGAATAGGGTAAAAGGCAGATAAATGCTGACAGAAAGAGACTTGACTTTGGGTAGTGAATGCAAAATATAACGTACAGATGATTTATTATAGAATTGTACACTTAAAACCTGCGTAATTTTATTAACCAATATCACCCCAATAAACTCAAAAAAAAATTAAAAGAGAAACCCAGTGGATGAAATACATAGGAGTTAGTGCAACAATATATCCTAATTTATTTACAAAGTACTGCCTTCTGATTAGGGTCCACTTCCTCTCCTTGCCTTACATATACTGCTAACCACACCAAACTGATAAGATATGTAAATGTAATAGAATGGAAACCTGAGCACAAAGTGTTGTTTACATTAACAAGAGTTGTATTCCACTGGCTTCATCAGCTTAATTTTATTAATGCAGGAATCTCTTGCCTAAGAAGATAAAAGTTGTAAATGACTTTATTGTTAACTTCAGAACTACCTGAAAGACCTATCAACTCGTGCATAAAAAGTACCAAATGACATCAAGATCCTTATGGAAAATAATACTAGGAGATGAAGAGTCTCCCCAGACAGTTGAACCCATGGCTGTGAGTCCTCCAGTATTTGATGTTGTCTATTACCAGAAATTTATTTTTATGAAAGTTTTGTTTAAAGAATATAAAGTGGGAAAAGCTTCCGTTCTGGTAAGGAGAGGGAAGCATTGATCCAGGAGAATTCATTAGGAAGGAGAAATTGTTTTAGGAGGTTTCCATTCTGTAGTTACCAGTGGAAATATCCCCTATGACACCTTTCTCCTGCTTTTTAACAACAGACTGCCCACATGGATTTCAACAGAGTTTGAAAGAGCTTCTAAAGCTCTTGTGGGCAGCTCCTCTTGGAGGAGGCAAGCTGAGAGAAGAAAAACATCATTAATAAATATATCATGTGCTGGCCGATGTTGCTCATTGTTTAAAGTGTTGGCCCATGCAGCACTGTCAGATGTTCAATTCCAGGCCAAGAGCACATACCTGGGTTGCAGTTTCCATAGATCAGGGCACATGCGGGAGGCAAACTATCGATATGACTCTCTCATATATGATTCCTCTCTGTTCTGCCTCCTCCCTCCCTCCCTCCCACTCTCTCTAAAAAAGATTGGAAACATTTCCTCAGGTGAAGATTAACAACAAAAATAAATATATCATGTTTATAAATGTCTTTATTCTTATTATATATGTATGTATTATTTATACTTACATCATTGGCATGTATTAACAACAAAACTTTTCATTTACACACACACACCACCGCCACCACCACCCACCACCCCATCCCATTTGTTTATTTTCTCCTTAGTTTCCTTTGCCTTAGGAGATGTATCTGTAAACATATTGCTAGGAGAGATGTCTGCGATTTTGCTGCCTATGGTTTCTTCTAGGATTTTTATGGTTTCACGACTTACATTTAAGTCTTTTATCCATTTTGAGTTTCTTCTTGCATATGGGGTAAGTTGGTGATCTAGTTTCTTTTTTTATTTTTTTTGCATGTACCTGTCCAATATATAACAATGATGAGTAATACAATAATTAACAAATAAATAATAACACAAGAATAAACTCTGTGTTTCACATACTCACAACTATAATCCTACTTTGCCAACAACAGAATAAATTGTATTGGTTTTTTAAAATATTTGTTTACAATAGTTCATTACTACTTTATGGAAATGAGTTCACTTTTTGTTTGTGGGACTTGTATCCTGCAAAGTCGCTTAACTCACATTTAACTTCTATGAGTATTTTTTATAGATTTCACAAAATTTTTCTATGTAGATAATCATGTCATCTGTGAATTAGAATAGCTGTACTTCCTACTTCCCAATCTATAAATGATTTCTTTCCTTTTCTTGCCTTACTGAATGGCTGAAAATGTCAATGCCATGTAGAGTAGCAGGGGTGATAGTGGTGATGCCCTGAGATCCTGCCCCACCCAATTTGCAGCCCCAACCTAAGCTGTTTGCAGTGGCTTTTCAATGTGAATGGCCTGTCCTGGTTCAGGTTCAGACTTTTCTAAAATATCTCAAACAAGTAGCAGCTGGACTCAGCATGCTCTGTACCCCTCAATAAGTGGCCCCAGGCAATGCACCAGCAGCAGCTTGCCATGGTTCACAACTTGGTCTCTCCTAGGCACCTTCAAGCCCAAAACAAGTAGCAGCCATCTTCAGATTGCTCTGTAGCTTATGCCAGGTGGCCCCAGGCAGGGCAGGGCACAGGCAGTGGCTGACATTGCACCTTTCAGAAGGTCCAGCAGCCAGTGCACTCGGTAGATAGGTTCAGACCACATCAAATTACAACTCTACCACATCCACAGGCGACACACTCAAGGGGCAGACTCAATGAATACCAAAGCCCCACTGAAGCAACTCCTGCTCCATAGGGCTGTCTCCTGCACAGCAGCTACTCTGCTGTAGTCACAGTTGGTACTCACAGTCAATTTGCCTGGGGTCAGTTATTCCCAGTGATATCAGCAATCAAGTCTCAACTACAACAGGACAGTGCACACAGCCCACATAGGACTGTACCAAGAGTACCTCTACACTATCTTTCCTATTTTTGCTGCTTTCTGTGTGCCACCAGAGCTACTTCACGACTTGCTTCTATCCAATTATACCCCTATATCAAGGTGGACAGTGGTTATTTTCCACAGGAATGGTGACAAAAAGTTAAAGACTGGCATCACATTGAAGTCTGACATTTGAAGTAGAGGGGAGCAGTTCAGGAATCATCAAAGACCATGTCATCATGACCCACAGCTAGTAAATCATCTGATTGCATGCATTTGACAGTTTGTTATTTAGGTGCTTACAGAAAGTCTAAATTTAGAAATCACTATCTCCCATTCTTTGAGCAGTCCTTGAATGCACTACACTAAAAATTGTAGTTAAGAGGGGAAAGGGAAGTAAAAATGGGTAATGGTAGTGACCTTGATGAGAAAGATCAATAAACACAAAATATAAGCTAAATTAAAGAACCAGAATTATAACAGTTTAAACTCTTAATAAAATTATTTTTAGAAGAACCACAATTCCTAGCATTTTAGAAAAAGGGGGGGAGAGACAAAAGGAGGAAGGGAAGAAGGGTGGAAGGAGGAAGGGAAGATGGACAGGAGAGAGAGAGAAGAGAAGAGAGAAAGATTGATTTGACTGATTCATTGAGACCCCTCCAGTACTCCACTCACGGTTTTTCCTTAAAAGAAGCTCAATGGCCCTAGTCCATATAGCTCAGTTGGTTAGGGTGTCGTCCTGCACATGGAAACATAGCTGGTTAGATTCTGGGTCAGGGTACATACAGAGGTTGTGAATGTGAACTCCTATTGAGGTATGGCGGGAGGCAGCATGTTGTAAATGTTTCCCTCCACGTCCTGTGTGGTTCAGGATTCAGGATCTGGAAGAGGAGCCGCACACAAATGAAAGAGAAGAGACAAGAGATAATTTGGAAATATTGGGGTGCCGGGGTCCAGGCCCAGTGGTCCAGGGGTTCCCAAAGGTGTGGATGGAGTTGGCGAAGAATGTTTTACACGGAGACAGCAGTCAGAACTCTCTAGCTCTTTTTAGTCTCTGTGGATTTTCTTGTGCCCGGCTGAGGCCACAGAGATAGATCCAGAGGCAAGCTGAGCCTTTATTTTATAGTCAGAGGTAAACAAGGTAGCAGTTACCATAGTTACACAGTTCTTGTAAGTTTCACTTGTTTTGGCCAGTTCCTGCACTTCCCTAAGCCCACTGGCTTCCCAGATAAGATCTGGGGAGTGTCATAAGGTCAAGCCTAATTATGCTAAGAGGACTGTGCCCTCTAAGCTGAGACTTGTTTGTGACTTTGCCAGCAGGTCAGTCCGAGGCTTAACCCTATATCGGCTCCCCACAACAGCATATGGATGTTTCTCTCCCACATCAGTGTTTCTCACTCTATCTATCTATTTATCTATCTCTATCTCTCTATCTCCCTTCTTCTCTCTAAAATTAATAAAAATTAAAAACAAAAATCTCAATGGATGAATATATAGCAGTCAGTGCAACAGTGTATCTTAACTTACAAAAAACAACTTCCTAATTTTTGTTCCCTTCCTGTCTTTCACTCTTATATAGTACTTCCCACATAAAACTGATGTTATTAAAATTAATGGAATGGAAACCTGCACATAGCTACTGTCTACATTAACATCACTTTGTATTTCATTGTCTTCTTCAACATAACTATACTGACCCAGGAATCTCCTTCCTAATAACATAAAAGTTGCATATCTTTACTCCTCATTACAGCAACTACCCCAAAGAAACATTGACTCTTCATAAGAAAAGCCCAAATGGCATTTTTCAATGCCAACACTCTAGGAAAAATTTGTCTTCCAAAATTTGCTTTCTAGTGTCCACAAACACTAAACCATTATGTCACCATTCTTACGCAATCCTAATCTCAGTCTCACCCCAGATGGAAAAACATGCTTTACACCATATGTGAAAAAGTGAATAAATATCTCTCCTACCCTGTCACTTCTGAGACTCTCCTAAGGCTCTAAGTAGTGTAATTAGCTGTCAGTGTTAGGCAGTAGTCATCTTTGCATAGTAAGTTGTTGGTCTGATATTTGGGAAGTAGAGTACAGGATGCTATACTGTTGTACACCATATGACAAGAGGACTGAGCCTAAATCCTAGCATGGTTATCTAATGGTATTGCTAAACAATACACTGACTGAATGACCACAGGTATATTCAGAGAAATTGTTTACCCTCTGGAGATGTATGCACAGTAACACAAGCAAAGAAGTTAAGAAAACAGGGAGAGCCGTGACCGGTTTGGCTCAGTGGATAGAGCATCCGCCTGCGGACTGAAAGTTCCCAGGTTCGATTCTGGTCAAGGGCATGTACCTTGGTTGTGGGCACATCCCCAGTGGGAGGTGTGCAGGAGGCAGCTGGTTGATGTTTCTAACTCTCTATCCCTCTCCCTTACTCTCTGTAAAAAAACAATAAAATATATTTTTTTTAAAAGAAAGAAAACAGGGTGAATGTATTTAATTTATGGAAGTGAACAAATTCCTTCTATGCATGACACAAAACCCAAAATTACAGAAGGAAGTGATTCGTCCAAATATACGTGTAAACATGGTATTAAAATATGTTTTCGTCATGGCCACGTTTTTGAGACACATTCTCGATGAAGGTTAAACTTAGCCTGTCTGTTCACAATGTTTCTGAAAGCAAAAGAATGATTGGGGGAAGGGCAAAACCACACTTCAAGTCCGTTTCCTTGACCAGGGCTGACCTAGAGATTTCAATGCTCTTATACTCAACCTCAGCTTCTGCATCAGGATATCAAATCAAAGTGAATGCTCACACGTGTGCGTGCTCCTACGTGCGCGTGCTCCTAGGTACGCGCGCTCCTAGATGCGCGGGCGCCTAGATGCGCATGCCCATTCCTGCACGGGCGCCTAGATGCGCATGCTCTTATCTGTGAATGCCATAGCTACGCATGCCCAATTCAGATCATGCCGATTGCCCCGCACGCCCACTGCCGCGCATGTGCATATCAGCCCACATCCGTTGCTGCACACGTGCTTTGCAGTCCGAGTTCCGGGAGAAGAGCAGGCGAAAGGTCGCTGCGTTCCTTCCTTTCAATTCTTTCTCGTTACCTGAGACTCAACTGGTAGGTGCACAGAGCAGCCCTCCGGGACTTTGACTGTGGGAGAGTGTGAGGGGAAGGCCCGCGGGCTACGGTGGGGTGGGGCTGCGGGTTCCGTGGCCTCCTAGGAGGAAGGGCCTCGAGGTCGGCGCCTTTCTCCTCTCAGCCATCATGGCGGCCGTGGGCCTCGAAGCCCTGGCGTGACCCGGACTAGGAGGGTGCTGGGCCTGCGAGGGCAGGGGCCAGGTAAAGGGTTTGGGGGACATTATTCCAGGTGTCTGGGTCCTGGAATTCACCTGGAATGGCCCACAGAACAGAACCCACAGCCCTCCGCGGGGCCCTGGGCGAGTGGGGGGGGGCGGTCAAGGAAGGGCCGGGGAACGGGGTGCTGCGGGACTGCCCTGCGAGGCCCTGGGCCTGCGCCCCGAGATGTGTAGGCACCAAGCAGGGGCCGCGGGAGCAGCGGGCAGAGCCCCGTGTATCGCTTGTAGTCACCGCTGCCTCCTGGTCATGCGGGGGGCGGGGGGCGGGGGGGGGACGGAGGGCGGGGGGAGGGGCGGGCGGTCAAGGAAGGGCCTGGGAACGGGGTGCTGCGGGACTGCCCTGCGAGGCCCTGGGCCTGCGCCCCGAGATGTGTAGGCACCAAGCAGGGGCCGCGGGAGCAGCGGGCAGAGCCCCGTGTATCGCTTGTAGTCACCGCTGCCTCCTGGTCATGCGAAGGCAGCACAGGCCGCACGCGCAGCCCGAGCCTTCCCGGCTGATGCAGCTGAACTTACGGGGGAAGGGGCCTCCTCGCTGGGCGTGTGGCAGGAGCAGTAGTCACTCCAGCGGGCTTTCAAGCAGCATTTTCCCACGTGTCTCCGTAAACGGGAAGCCGGGTGTCATCTTTCTCACCTGCCCGAGGTGATAACGCCGCCAGCATGGCCACGACATAGTGGCTTGGCAAGCCCCTGTATTTGGTATAACCGCAAAGCCTGTGCACTTTCACTTACTTACGCTGGGTCTTCCTTTTTAAAGTGTTTTCAAACTTAAACTAAACTGTAAGTTTTAAAAATAATAATTTTTGGCTCTTTAATTTTTTCCGTTCATCTATAAGGTATCCCAAAAACTGTAGGCAGACTTTAACAGCTGTTAAATGTAAATGACATGTAGTTTAATAAACACTGCCTTTGTAGTTGATCAAAGTGTGTGTATACATTTGTGGGTACACCCTGTATATATCTGTTTCTGTGCAAGCCCATGCTGTTTAGATTGCTGTGGCTTTGCAGTATGATATCAGACAGGATGATGCCTCCAATTTTATTCTTAAAATTGCTGTGGCTATTCGGAGTCTGTTGTGGTTCCATATAATTCTGTGAAATATTTGTTCTAGAAATGCACCATTGGTATTCTAATAGATTGCTTTGGGTAGTATGGACATTTTAATGATGTTAATTCTTCCTACCCAGGAACATGGTTTCATTTACATGTGGAATCTAATGAACGTGAACAAACAAATAAAATAGAAACAGACTCAGACACAGAAAGCAGACTGACAGCTGTTAGAGGGGAGGGTGTAGGTGGGCTGGTTGAAAAAGGTGAAGGGATTAAACAAAAAACCTCATGGACACAGACAGCTGTATGGTTATTACAAGAGGGAAAAGGGGGCGGGAGAGGTGGAGAGGGTAAAGGGTGATAAATGTGACAAAAGGAGACTGCAATTTGCATGATAAAGACACATTACAACATAGAGGTGATGAATTATAGAATTGTTTAAATGAAGCCTATATGTAATTCTATTAACAAATGTCACCCCAATTATTTCAATAAAATTTTAATAATGACTTGGGAACACAAAAATAGAAATAAAAATGGAATTTCAAGTATAAAAACAAATAAATTAAAAAATGAAAGAAAACATTTAGCCACGGAGGTGGTCTAGTTATCCTCTTAAGTACATTTTCCTAATCAAAATGTTCTACTCTCAGTGTGAAATGAGTCGGCATACAACACCCAGGCTCGATTGGAGTTCAATACTGGTGGAAGATGAAGAGTCAGACCAGCCAGTTGCAGCCGTGGTTGTGAGTGCTTTGATATTTGAACTGTCTATGACCAGAAATGTATTTTTCTGTAAGTTTTGTTGAATGCCTCTAGGTACAGTGTTAAAAGTTTCCGTGCTGATAAGGGACTAACATTGGCCCAGGAGGAGTCCTTAGGAAGGAAACCTTGATCCAGGAGGTTTCCACTCTGGTATTGCCGGTGGAAATATCCCCTATGACTCCGTTCTCATGCTTATTAACACGGACTGCCCACACCCATCCCAGGAGAGTTTAAAAGAGCTTCAGAAGTCCTGTGGGCAGCTCCTCTCCAAGGAACCAGGCAGAGGGAAGAGAAACAATATTAAGAATATATATATCATGTCTATAAAATGCCTTTATTCTTATTCATGATTATGTGTATATGTGTGTATATTATGTATATTTTTATGATTGTCATGTATTAACAACAAAACTTTTCATTTTCTCACACACGCACACACGCACCCCCCTTCCCCCTAGGACCAGGAGCCCAGGGATGAGCAACCTCAACAAGAGGAGCCACCCACTGAGAGTCAGGATATTGCACCTGATGAAGAGCACGCAGATGCAGGAGCACCTGAGGTTCAAGGTGAAGGGAAAGGAAAGAAGACTGTGGGGAGCTGGGAATCTGTCTGTCTATCATGTATTGTGACAAACCATAGCTTTGGGAAAGAAAGCATAAAAAAGCTGCGCAGCCCACTGGCATGGCTCGGTGACTGGGCAGCAACCTATGAACCAGGAGGTCAGGATAGATTCTGGTCAGGGCATATGTCCAAGTTGCGGGTTTGATCCCCAGTGTGGGGCATGCATAATGCAGCCAATCGATGATTCTCTCTCATCATTGATGTTTCTCTCTCTCTCTCTCCCTCTCCTTTCCTCTCTGAAGTCAATAAAAATATATTTTAAAAAAAAAGCAATGCAAACATTTCCTGGAAATTGGTTGAAAATTTTAAGGTTGTATCATTTACAGCTGTGCACTCTTTCACTATGAGTTTTCCCTCTAACTTCAGAATTTATGTTGTGTTCTTGAAAGTACAATCCTTGCTAAACCAGAGCAAACTGTATAGTTTTAACTACAAAAATGTGTGTTTGTTTTCTATTTTAATTACTTCATCTTAAAACATTTTGAGTGGCCTTCTCAGTTATTACATCACAAGTGTAAGCAATGTTTATCAGCATGGGCAGAGGGCCACGTCAGCCCATCATAGAACACCTGAAACCAAGCCTATTTGTACAGGGATGGTAGCCCCATTTTATAAGTGAGAAAACTGAGCCTGAGCACTTGACTCATTGAGAAGTAGTTCATACTGTCTTCCATAGTGGCTGCACCAGTCTGCATTCCCATCAGCAGTGCATGAGGGTTCCGTTTTCTCCACATCCTCTCCAGCACTTGTTGTTTGTTGATTTGTTGATGTTAGCCCTTCTAACAGGTGTCAGATGGTACCTCATTGTTGTTTTGATTTGCATTTCTCGGGTGATTAATGACTTTGAGCATGTTTTCATATTTCTTTTGGCTTTCTGAATGTCCCCTTTTGAAAAGTGTCTATTTAGGTCCTTTGCCTATTTTTTGATTGGATTGTTTATCTTCCTTTTGTTAAGTTGTATGAGTTCCCTATAAATGTTGGAGATTAAACCCTTATCAGTGATAACATGGGCAAATATGTTCTCCCATGCAGTGGACTTTCTTGTTGTTTTGTTGGTGGTTTCTTTTGCTGTGCAGAAGCTTTTTATTTTGATGTAGTCTCATTTGTTTATTTTCTCTTTAGTTTCCAATGCCCTAGGACAGTGATGGCGAACCTTTTGAGCTTGGCGTGTCAGCATTTTGAAAGACTCTAACTTAACTCTGGTGTCGTGTCACATATAGAAATTTTTTGATATTTGCAACCATAGTGAAACAAACACTTATATTTTTGATATTTATTTTATATATTTAAATGCCATTTAACAAAGAAAAATCAACCAAAAAATGAGTTTGTGTGTTACCTCTGACACGCGTGTCATAGGTTCGCCATCACTGCCCTAGGAGCTGTATCAGTGAAGAAATTGCTTCGGCATATGTCTGAGATTTTGTTGCCTTTGGATTCCTCTGGTATTTTTATGGTTTCCCATCTTACATTTAAGTCCTTTATCCATTTTGAGTTTATTTTTGTGTATGGTGTAAGTTGGTGGTCTAGTTTCAGTTTTTTGCATGTATCTGTCCAATTTTCCCAACACCATTTCTTAAAGAGACTGTCTTGACTCCATTGTATGCTCTTGCCTCCTTTGTCAAATATTAATTGAGCATATTGGTTCAGGTCGATTTCTGGGCTCTCTATACTATTCCATTAATCTATATGTCTGTTCTTGTGCCAGTACCAGGCAGTTTTGAGAACAGTGGCTTTGTAATACAGCTTGATATCTGGTATTGAGATCCCACCTACTTTGGTCTTTTTCAGGATTGCTGCAGCTATTCGAGGTCTTTTTTTATTCCAGATGAATTTTTGGAGAGTTCGTTCTAGATCTCTGAAGTATGCCGTTGGTATTTTAATGGGAAGTGCGTTGAATTTATAGATTGCTTTGTGTAGTATGGACATTTTAATGATGTTGATTCTACCAATCCAAGAACATGGTATGTTCTTCCATCTGTTTATGTCTTCCTCTATCTCTTTTTTCATCGTCCTGTACTTTTCTGCGTAGAGGTCTTTTACCTCTTTAGTTAAGTTTATTCCTAGGTAGCTTAATTTTTTTGGTGCGATGGTAAATGGGATTGCTTTTTTAGTCTCTCTTTCTGTAAGTTCACTATTGGTGTATAGAAATGCCATAGATTTCTTGGCATTAATTTTGTATCCTGCTACATTGCCAAATTCATTTATTAAGTCTAATAGTTTTTTGATGGAGTCTTCAGGGTTTTTTGTGTATAATATCATGTCATCTGCGAATAAGGACAGTTTTACTTCCTCTTTTCCAATTTGGATGCCTTTTATTTCTTCTTCTTGTCTAATTGCAATGGCTAATATTTCCAGTACTATGTCGAACAGGAGTGGTGAGAGTGGGCATCCCTGTCTTGTTCCTGTTCTTAGGGGAAATGATTTTAGTTTTTGTCCATTGAGTATGATGTTAGCTGTGGGTTTGTCATATATGGCTTTTATTATGTTGAGGTATGATCCTTCTGTTCCCACCTTGCTGAGAGTTTTTATCAGAAATGGGTGTTGGATTTTGTCAAATGCTTTTTCTGCATTAATTGATATGACCATGTGGTTTTTTCTTTCAATTTGTTTATGTGATGTATCATGTTTATTGATTTGCAGATATTGTACCATCTTTGCATCCCCATATGGAGTTTCCTCAAAAAGTTAAAAATGGAACTCCCATTTGACCCAGTGATTCCACTGCTAGGAATATATCCCAAGAAATCAGAGACACCAATCAGAAAGGATATATGCACCCTTATGTTCATAGCAGCACAATTCACCATAGCTAAGATCTGGAAACAGCCTAAGTGCCCATCAGCAGATGAATGGATTAAAAAATGAAATGCTAATGTTGGTATATTTAAAATAGTTTTTCTTTTTTCTTTTTTTTTTTATTGATTAAGATATTACATATGTGTCCTTGTCCCCACGTTACCCTCTACCCCCCCACCCCCCCGCTCATGCCCTCACCCCCCCCCCCTTGTCCATGTCCATTGATTAGGCCTATATGCTTGCATATAAGTCCTTTGGTTGATCTTTCCCCCTTACCCCCACCCTCCCCTACCTTCCCTCCAAGTCCCGACAGTCCAATCAATGCCTCTCCATCTCTGGATCAGTCCTTGTTCATCAGCTTATGTTGTTCATTATATTCCACAAATGAGTGAGATCCTGTGGTATTTATCCGCTCTCCAGTTCCATCCATGCTGTGGCAAGTGGTAAGAGTTCCTTTTTCTTCTTCCTCTTCTTAAAGAATACCTTTCAGCATTTCATATAATGCTGGTTTGGTGGTGATGAACTCCTTTAGCTTTTTCTTATCCGTGAAGCTCTTTATCTGACCTTCTATTCTGAATGATAGCTTTGCTGGATAAAGTAATCTTGGTTGCAGGTTCTTGCTATTCATCACTTTGAATATTTCTTGCCACTCTCTTCTGGCCTGCATGGTTTCTGTTGAGAAATCAGCTGACAGTCGTATGGGTACTCCCTTGTAGGTAACTGACTGTCTTTCTCTTGCTGCTTTTAAGATTCTCTCTTTGTCCTTTGCTCTTGGCATTTTAATGATGATGTGTCTTGGTGTGGTCCTCTTTGGATTCCTTTTTTTTTTTTTTAATTAAATCTTTATTGTTCAGATTATTACATTTGTTCCTCTTTTTTTCCCGCCTTAACTCCCCTCCTCCCAGCTCCCGCCCCACCCTCCTCCCTCACTCCCCACCCACTGTCCTCTTCCATAGGTGCACGATTTTTGTCCAGTCTCTTCCTGCATCTCCCACACCCCTTTCCCCCCCAAGAATAGTCAGTCCATTCCCTTTCTATGTCCCTGATTCTATTATGATCACCAGATTATTTATTCACTTGATTCTTAGATTCACTTGTTGATAGATGCATATTTGTTGTTCATAATTTGTATCTTTACCTTTTTTTTCTTCTTCCTCTTCTCAAAGGATACCTTTCAGCATTTCATATAATACTGGTTTGGTGGTGATGAACTCCTTTAGCTTTTCCTTATCTGTGAAGCTCTTTATCTGACCTTCCGTTCTGAATGATAGCTTTGCTGGATAAAGTAATCTTGGTTGTAGGTTCTTGGTATTCATCACTTTGAATATTTCTTGCCATTCCCTTCTGGCCTGCAAAGTTTCTGTTGAGAAATCAGCTGACAGTCGTATGGGTATTCCCTTGTAGGTAACTGGGTTTCTTTCTCTTGCTGCTTTTAAGATTCTCTCTTTGTCTTTTGCTCTTGGCATTTTAATTATGATGTGTCTCGGTGTGGTCCTCTTTGGATTCCTTTTGTTTGGGGTTCTCTGCGCTTCCTGGACCTGTAGGTCTATTTCTTTCACCAGGTGGGGGAAGTTTTCTGTCATTATTTCTTTAAATAGGTTTTCAATATCTTGCTCTCTCTCATCCTCTGGCACCCCTATAATTCTGATGTTGGTGCGCTTGAAGCTGTCCCAGAGGCTCCTTACACTATCTTCATATTTTCGGATTCTTTTTTCATTTTGCTTTTCCAGTTGGGTGTTTTTTGCTTCTTCGCATTTCGAATCTTTGACTTGATTCTTGCGCTCCTCTGGTCTGCTGTTGGGTGTCTGTATAATATTCTTTATTTCAGTCAGTGTATGCTTAATTTCTAGTTGGTTCTTTATCACAACATCGAGGGTCTCATTAGATTTCTTGAGGATCTCACTACATTTATCGGCGGTCTCACCAGTCTTTTCGAGGGCCTTACTAAGTTTATCGGCAGCTTCTAGACAGTTCTTAAGAGACCTTAAAAGTGTGGTTCTGAACTCAATATCCTCCATTGACAGTTTTGTCCTGTTTCTTTGTCTCCGCATTTTTTATGCTTTCTTGGTGCACCCCCTAGTGGTCTTTGTCCGCAGTCTTGTTGCCTTTAAGCCTTGATTGATGTCGGCAATACCGGGGTGATTTGACCTCCAGGCTCACTGGCTATGAGAGTCGGCTGTGTCTGTAGTGGGAGGGCTTCTGTGCTGGATCTCTAGGGCAGTGCTAATCTAGCGTTTGCCTGAGGCTATCCGGCAAATGGTTCTGTGCAGGGCTTGGGCGGGGGGGGGGGGGGGGCCCCGGGGATCTACAGGGCGGGCGGAACAAGCAGTTATGGCGACTCTCAGTTCCTTCCCCAGGGGCTCTGCCTCTCAGAGCCCCAGCAATGGCTGCAAACCTCGGAGAGAAAGTTGCCTTCGAGTTCCGACCGAAGCCAGACAGTCCCGCTTCTCCCGTTTGTCTCGGTCCCCAGAGACTCGCCTGGATCTGGAGCTCAGAGTCTGAAACTCCCTCCCGATTGAAAACAACAACCGCGCCCTCCGCCGCCAGCCCGCTCACGCGCACACTCCGCACCTGAGTATTTCACTTCAGCACTGCGCCTCCTCTGAGTCTGGGTAT
This sequence comes from Myotis myotis, assembly GCF_014108235.1. Taxonomy (NCBI): domain Eukaryota; kingdom Metazoa; phylum Chordata; class Mammalia; order Chiroptera; family Vespertilionidae; genus Myotis; species Myotis myotis. The sequence continues at coordinate 8,557,343 of NW_023416346.1, forward strand.
GATATTCTCTTTCCTCCTAGTTGTAGAATTTCCACTCAGCCAGCCTTCCCGTGGTTCTGGGTGACGTCCGTTCTGTCCTTTAGTTATATCTCTGAAGTGGTTGTTTGAGGCAGCGATCTCCGGCGTTAACCTATGCCGCCATCTTGGTTTCTCTGGATTCCTTTTGTTTGGGGTTCTCTGCACTTCCTGGACTTGTAAGTCCATTTCTTTGACCAGGTAGGGGAAGTTTTCTGTCATTATTTCTTCAAAAAGGTTTTCAATATCTTGCCCTCTCTCTCCTTCTGGTACCCCTATAATTCTGATGTTGGTACGCTTGAAGTTGTCCCAGAGGTTCCTTACACTATCTTCATATTTTTGGAATCTCTTTTCTTTTTTCTTTTTCGGTTGGGTATTTTTTGTTTCTTTGTATTTCAAATCTTTGACTTGATTCTTGGGATCCTCTTGTCTGCTGCTGGATCTCTGTAAATTATTCTTTATTTCAGTCAGTGTATGCTTAATTTCTAGTTGGTCCTTTTTCATGTCCTCCATGGTCTCACTATACTTATTGAGGGATTCATTAAATTTATCGGCGGTTTCCATAAAATTCTTGAAAAACCTTATAAACGTGGCCTTGAACTCTATATCCAATCGTTTGCTTTCCTCCATTTCTGCCATTTGTGACCTGTTTCTTTGTCTCCGCATTTTGGCAGCTTCCCTGTGTTGATAGAGTGGCCCTGCGCGCCAGGTGTCCTGTAGGGCCCAGTAGCTCAGCCTCCCCAGTTACCTGGGGTGGACACTCTTGGTGCACTCTTGGTGCCTTGGTTGTTGTAGGATCACTGGGAGGAATTGACCTCCAGGCCAATTGGCTGTGAGAATCAGCTGTGTCTAAAGTGGGAGAACTTCTGTGCTGAAGACACCCTTCTGGGGCAAGACTTGCTTCAGTGGGGCTTTGGTGCTCACTGAGCCTGCTCCCTGAGTGTGTCCCTTATGGATCTGAGGAGTTGCAATCTGGATGGTCCCCCTCTGACCACTGGGTACACTGGCTCCTGGATCTAAGGAGGTGCTAATTCAGCCTCTGCCTGAGGCCACACAGCAGGAGCCACGAAGAGGCTCAGCTGTGAAGCAATGCAAGCCGCTGCGGGGCCTTGGGCCTTCTCTTGGAAGTTCCGGGTCTGCCTGGCTGGGCTGCAGTTAGGTACATTCACATGCAAAAGCCTCTGCCGCAGCCTGGGTGGGGCGGGGTCTCAGGGAATCAAAGGGCGGATCAGGGAGCTATGGCTGATTCTCCGCCCAGAGTCGCGGGTCTCAGTGACCCGCTAATTGCTGCAAGCACCTCTGAGGGAAAGCCGCATTCAAGTTCGCCCGCTGCCGGACAGACCAGCTTCTCCCCGTATGAGACCTGGGTCCCCAGAGACTTCCCGGAACCGGAGTTCAGAGCAGTCGGGAGCTTGTGATTCAAAAAGACAGCCGCGTCCTCAGGTGCCACCCCCTTTCCTCGCGCGTGCGCGAGCCGGCCGTACCTCTGCACTTGTACCTCTGCACTTCACCTCTGCAGCTCCTCTGGCTCTCAGCGTGCTTTTCTTTCCTTCTAGTTGTAGAATTTACACTCAGCCAGCCTTCCTGTTGTTCTGGATGATGTTTGCTCTGTCCTTTGCGGTAATTTTCAATTGTTGTGTGAGGCGGCAATTTCCCGGTGTTTACCTACGCCGCCATCTTAGTTTCTTCCTATTAAAATTTTTTAATGTTCACATTATTGCAGGCGTCCAACCCCCACCCCCACCCCTTCCCACTCCCAGATCTCCTTCCCTTGGCCTTCACCAACCTATTGGTCATGTCCATGGGGTATGCATATATGTTCTTTAATCCCTTCATCTTTTGTATTTACTTTTTAAATTCTATTGTGTTTATTTTCATTCTGATCTTTCTGATTTCCTTCTTTCTGACTTCGGGCTTTGTTCTTTTTCTAGTTCCTTTAGATGTGATGTTAAGTTCTTTACTTGAGATTATATAATTATATTTTAATTGTAATAAAAATCCTATCCATAATGTACACTTCAGATTTCATTGATGGCTGGTGCTCTCTACACATATTAGTACATTATGGTCATATATAGGAAATGTACATGTCTTGGGGTTGATCTTCACATTGTCATTTACAACAAGTTTCATAGTACAGAAAAACAAGGATGTGAAGTCCATCTTTCTATCACTCATATCACACCAGATTACAGTCTTTTTTCATATAAAAAACAGAATAAATTAATATTAACATTTCCTAATTTATATGTCATGTTTACTGCTGAAATTGATAACTTTCTTTCTAAGGAGCTGACCTTGAAGCTGATGTTCAAGAACTGGAGAAACCAGTGACTGGGGTTGAGGGTGGAGATGATCCTGAAGTCATTGGGTATGCTTGTGCAAATCCAGAGCCCATTGAAATGCCAGAAACAGGTATATTACTCATTAAGAATACAATTTATGTGTTTTCATATTTTCATAATATCATACCTTTAATAACCAGAGATAACATATTGTTACATGAATAGACTTCACAGGTAATGATACTTTGAACAGTAGCTCAGACTCCAAATGAATGATTGCCTGACTTATAGATAATCAGATACAGAAACACACAGGTCCAATATTTAATTTTTTAAGGAAATAACATGCTGTTTTCCATAATGGCTGTACCAGTCTGCATTCCCACTTGTCATTCTCTTTTCTCCACATCCTCATCAGTACTTATCATTTGTTGATTTGTTGATGATAGCCATACAGAAACACACTGGTTCAAAGACAAATTGAATTCTAATATTTGAAAACATTTTCTTTTGAATTCTTTTGAATATAAGTACTTTAAACAACAGGTAATAAATTTTGAATTCTCTTATGATTTCTGCAGTTACAAATGCATAATACATTTGTAATCAATATTGGCTGTATGAAATATGTTGAGACACTGAAGTAGATTGTAGTACCATCTCTAATATAATTTGTAAAATGGGAGTGTTCTTATTTTTATTAAATTAAATCTTTATAGTTGAAAACTATTACATTTGTACCCTTTCTTCCCCTATTGACCCCTTCTAGGCCACCCCCACCCCAGGCCTTCACCACCCTATTGTCTGTGTCCATGGATTATGCATATATACATACAAGTTCTTTGGTTGATCACTTCCTGCCCACCCATCATCCCCCACCTTCCCTCTGAGATTCCCCAGTCTGTTCTATGCTTCTATGTCTCTGGGTCCATTTTGTTCATCAGTTTATTTTGTTCATTAGGTTCCACATATGAGTGAGATCATATGACACTTGTCTTTCTCTGACTGGCTTATTTCGCTTACCATAATTCAGCTTTTTTATCCACTTCTGATGGGCACTTGGGCTGTTTCCAGATCTTAGCTATTGTAAATTGTGCTGCTATGAACATAGGGGTGCATATACTCTTTTTGATTGGTGTTTCAGGTTTCTTATGATATATTCCTAGAAGTGGGATCACTGGGTCAAATGGCAGTCCAATATTTAATTTTTTGAGGAAATAACATGCTGTTTTCCATAATGGCTGTACCAGTCTGCATTCCCACTTGTCATTCTCTTTTCTCCACATCCTCATCAGTACTTATCATTTGTTGATTTGTTGATGATAGCCATTCTGACAGGTGTGAGGTGATATCTCATTGTCATTTTAATTTGCATCTCTCTGATGATCAGTGACTTTGAGCATTTTTTCAAATGTCTCTTAGGCATCTGTAGGTCCACTTTGGAGCAGTATCTATTTAGGTCCTTTGCCCATTTTTTTTATTAGATTGTTTGTCTTTCTTTTGTTAAGTTGTATAAGGTCTTTATACATTTTGGATATTAATCCTTTATCAGATGTATCATTGCCAAATATGTTCTCCCATGCATTGGGCTCCCTTTGCATTTTGTTGATGGTTTCTTGTGCTATGCAGAAGCTTTTTACTTTGACATAGTCCCATTTGTTTATTTTCACCTTAGTTTCCTTTTCCCTAGGACAGTGGTCGACAAACTGCAGCTCACAAGTCACATAAGGCTCTTTGGCCCCTTGAGTGTGGCTCTTCCACAAAATACCGACTTCTGCACATGGGCCACGAAGTTTCAAATGCACTGTACATGCGCGCCCGCACGTGATATTTTGTGGAAGAGCCACACTCAAGGGGCCAAAGAGCTGCATGTGGCTTGCAGGCCGTAGTTTGCCGACCACTGCCCTAGGAGATGTAAAAACATTGTAAATATATTGCTGCAAGAGATGTCTGAGATTTTGATGCCTACGGTTTCTTCTAAGATTTTTATGGTTTCACAACTTACATTTAAGTCTTTTATCCATTTTGAGTTTATTCTTGTGTATGGTATAAATTAGTGGTCTAGTTTCATTTTTTTTTTCATATATCTGCCCAATTTTCCCAGCACCATTTATTGAAGAGACTGTGTTGACTCCATTGTAGGTTCTTGCCTTCTTTGTCCAATATTAATGGGTGTAATGACTTGGGTTGATTTTTGGAGATTCTGTTCTGTTCCATTGAGCTATCCACCTGTTCTTGTGCCAGTACCAAGCTGCTTTGATTATGGTGGCTTTGTAGTCTACCTTGATGTCTGGTATTGGGATTCTTCCAACTTTCTTCTTTCTCAGGATTGCAGTGACTATTCAGAGTTTTTCTTGGGGGGGGTTGTTTCATATAAATTTTTGGAGTATTAGTCCCAGATCTATGAAATATGCTGTCGGTATTTTAATAGGGATTGCATTTAATCTGTAAATTGCTTTAGATAGTATAGAGAGTCTTTAATTGCAGAACGAATATTTACTCTTACATAAATAGTGAATTCAATCGAATATATTAAATTCATTTTCAATGCTGATTCTTTAATTCTCTAGTTGTGTTTGAAAGAATACAGTGATATTCTGGTTTATAACTTGTCATGAATTATCTTCTTTAGTCAAATATTAACATCTGAACTGAAATCTCATAGCTACTAAAATAATGAGTAAATACTCCACTGATGTTTCTTTTTTTTTTTTTTTTTTCTTTTTATTTATTTATTTATTTATTTATTTTAATTAAATCTTTATTGTTCAGATTATTACATTTGTTCCTCTTTTTTTCCCCCCCATAACTCCCCTCCTCCCAGTTCCCGCCCCACCCTCCGCCCTCACTCCCCACCCACTGTCCTCATCCATAGGTGCATGATTTTTGTCTAGTCTCTTCCCGCATCTCCCACACCCCTTTCCCCCCCAGGAATAGTCAGTCCATTCCCTTTCTATGTCCCTGATTCTATTATAATCAACAGTTCATTCTGTTCATCAGATTATTTATTCACTTGATTCTTAGATTCACTTGTTGATAGATGCATATTTGTTGTTCATAATTTGTATCTTTACCTTTTTCTTCCTCTTCCTCTTCTTAAAGGATACCTTTCAGCATTTCATATAATCCTGGTTTGGTGGTGATGAACTCCTTTAGCTTTTCCTTATCTGTGAAGCTCTTTATCTGACCTTCAATTCTGAATGATAGCTTTGCTGGATAAAGTAATCTTGGTTGTAGGTTCTTGGTATTCATCACTTTGAATATTTCTTGCCACTCCCTTCTGGCCTGCAAAGTTTCTGTTGAGAAATCAGCTGACAGTCGTATGGGTATTCCCTTGTAGGTAACTGAGTTACTTTCCCTTGCTGTTTTTAAGATTCTCTCTTTATCTTTTGCTCTTGGCATTTTAATTATGATGTGTCTTGGTGTGGTCCTCTTTGGATTCCTTTTGTTTGGGGTTCTCCGCGCTTCTTGGACCTGTAAGTCCATTTCTTTCACCAGGTGGGGGAAGTTTTCTGTCATTATTTCTTCAAATAGGTTTTCAATATCTTGCTCTCTCTCATCTTCTGGCACCCCTATAATTCTGATGTTGGTACGCTTGAAGCTGTCCCAGAGGCTCCTTACACTATGCTCGCATTTTTGGATTCTTTTTTCATTTTGCTTTTCCGGTTGGGTGTTTTTTGCTTCCTCGCATTTCAAATCATTGACTTGATTCTTGCGCTCCTCTGGTCTGCTGTCGGGAGTCTGTATAATATTCGTTATTTCAGTCCGTGTATGCTTAATTTCTAGTTGGTTCCCCAATATAACATCGAGGGTCTCATTAGTTTTCTTGTAGATCTCATTAAGTTTATCGGCGGCTTCTAAACAGTTCTTGAGAGACCTTAAAAGTGTGGTTCTGAACTCTATATCTTCCATTGACAATTTTGTCCTGTTTCTTTGTCTCCGCATTTTGTTATGCTTCCTTGGTGCACCCCCTAGTGGTCTTTGTTCGCAGTCTTATAGTTAAATCTTGATTGTTGTAGCTAATTCCAGGGAGGGTTTGACCTCCAGGCCAAGTGGCTATGAGAATCAGCTGTGTCAGCAGTGAGAGAACTTCTGTCCTCTAGGGAGGTGCTAATCTAGCCTTTGCCTGAGGCTATCCGGCAAATGCCTGTGTGCAGGGCTTGGGCAGGGCGGGTCGCACAGGATCAACAGGGTGGGCCGGAGAGAGCAGTTATGGCGGCTCTCAGTCCTGTCCCCAGGGGCTCTGCCTCTCTGAGTCCCAGCACCCGCTGCAAAGCTCAGAGAGAAAGCTGCACTCGCTCTGACCGAAGCCAGACAGTCCCGTTTCTCCCGTTTGAGTCTGGGTCCCTAAAGACTCGCCCGGATCTGGAGCTCAGAGTCTGCGACTCCCTCCCGATTGAAAACGCCAACCGCGCCCTGCGCCGCCAGCCCGCTCCGCGCACTCCGCACCTCAGAATTTGACTTCAGCACTGCGCCTCCTCTGAGTATCCGTGTGCGTTTCTCTTTCCTCCTAGTTGTAGGACTTCCACTCAGCCAGCGTTCCTGTGGTTCTGGGTGATGTACCTTCCGTTTTTTGGTTTCACTTTTGAAGTAGTTGTTCAAAGCAGCAAACTCCGGCGTTAACCTATGCCGCCATCTTGGTTCTCCTGATGTTTCTTTTTCTATATGGAGATATGGATACCTATTCTTAGATTCTGTCAAATTTTGAATTCTTCTGGCTCTTAGAAACAATTGCATTTTTATTCCCTTTCCCAATGAAGCATCCAGTGATTGAATTATAGAGTGTCTAGAAATAGTCTAGTTTTTATTTTCTCTGATCAGGTAGAGAGGGTGCAGGCTATCATCGATGCTCAGGGCAGGTGTGAGTAAGACACCTATGCTAAGCATGCTCACTGTCACCACTGTCAGATTTAATGAGTTAATGTCCCTTATAAAAATAGGAGCACTAGGATATAATCTTTTGTAATCATATCCAATGTGGCATGTTTACTGCTCAAATTGATATTTTTTAATAATTTGCAGAGAGAATGGAAGAGAGAAACATCGATGTGAGAGAAACACATCAATTAGTTACCTCCTGCAGGTTCCCTGACCAGGGCCTGTAAAGTTTTTAGAAAGCAATGACTTTTAGAAGCAACATTTTTTTTATTTGTCTAGGTATCTTTCTCATTCTCCCATTCTTCCTTCCCCTCTCCATAACTCTCCATCTCTCCATTACCCATTACTTCTTCTTTACGTGTGTGTGTGTGTGTGTGTGTGTGTGTGTGTGTGTGTGTGTGTTTTCTTTGTTGTTCTTATTTCTGCCTTGCTGTAGGTCATTCTATAAATGAGCTTCACAATTTGGTGTAAAAAAATGATGATACTGACTTAAAATTAGTGTGGTTATAGAAGCGATTATACACATTGAAACTCATACAGTGTGAGAAAGGCATTACTTAAAATTACACTAGGAATACACATGGAATTGGGGACACATGGTTACCCTATTTAAACAATCACACAAGGGCTAAAGGAACCCAAGAATCATTATTGCTTTTCTGCACCATAAGGAAGAAGCAAAGGCAGTATGGGCCTTTCTATTTACTTCACATAGGCAGGAACAAATGTGACAGTTCTGTTTTAGCTATCTTATATTCAGAATAGTATTTCAAATCGAATCATTTCTGCTAAATTTCTTTTCTTTCTTAAGGGTTTTCTGTTGGATGGTGTTCAGATTTTTCAAAAAAGTTTACACATTCTTTGCTTACTATTTAAAACCACCTTTTAATAGGTTCATTTCATTTCCTGTGCTCTGAGCTGGAACAGTCTTTTAGTTTCTGAGTACCATTAGAAAGAGTGGTGTGTTTAATCAATATTGGTAAAATAGATGCTTGGAAGTCTATCTTATAAAACCTAAACTTTGTCCTTTGTGTCCCTTTAATGTCACCTAAATCTAATGAGACTAAGGAATGTTCCCAACAGTTATGTTTCTCTTGCAGGGGAAGGAAAACCAGCCATTTAAAGGAAGATGATCTGAAGACACACAGATTATTCTTATGTTGGATACTTCACTGTTAAAGTTCTCTCAATAAAGTTTTACACCATTATCCAAGGAATCTTGCAAATCTTTTGTGAAGTGTATTCCCAAGTAGTTGATACTATTGAAAATTATATCATTTTCTGACGTTTTATACTCCAATTGAGCTTTCATATGCAGACACATTTGTACATTGGTATTCTTTCCAGCAGCCTTGCTATATATGCTTATTATTTCTAAAAGGTTATTTCTAGATAGCTTCTAAGTTTCGTTATGCACAATCCAATCATTTCTTAATGCTGACAAATTTTTTCTTTGCTGTTTTAAAAATTATGCCACTTTGGCCCTAGCCAGTGGATAGTGCATCAGCCTGTGGACCGAAGGGTCCCGGGTTTGATTTTGGTCAAGGGCACGTACCTTGGTTGCAGGTTTCTCCCAAGCCGGGCCCTGGTCAGGGCTTGTGCAGGAGGCAACCAATCGATGTGTTTCTCTCATATCGATATTTCTCTCTGTCTTTCCCTCTCTCTTCCACTCTATCTAAAAATGAACTGAAAAATATCCTCGGGTGAGGACTTTAAAAAAAATGTATACTATCTTGGCTGGTTTAGCTCAGTGGTCAGAGTGTCAGTATGTGGATTTATGGGTCTTGGAATCGATTACCCATCCAGGGTACTTACCAGATTGTAGATTCTATCCCCTGTCCCAGTCGGGTCCCATGAGGCAGGCAGTCAATCATTGTGTCGCTCTCAATTGATGTCTCTCTCTCTACCCCCGTCTCTCACCCTTCTACACTGTCTAAAAAACAATAGAAGGAATATCCTCCAGTGAGGATTTTTAAAAATATGCCTTTGTTTCCTTTTCTCAATTTACCACTGACCCCACCCAGTACAATGCTAATAGAATCGGGATTAGTTTGTCAAAGCTGTTTTATTCATTATAGGAAATGGAAAAATTTTAACATTTCACCATGTTCACTGTGAAGTAAAGGAAGATCCATTCCAATCCTAATCTGGTAAGAATTTTAATCATGAGTGTATGTTATCTTCCATCAGACACTTGTGTATTTGTTGAACTGGTCATAGGATTTTTCCTTCCATTAATCTGTTAATATGGTGTTATATAGATAACATTATAAGTTTTATTTTTTTATATTTTATTGTTTTTTTACAGAGAGGAAGGGAGAGGGATAGAGAGTTAGAAACATTGATCAGCTGCCTCCTGCACACCTCCTACTGGGGATGTGCCCGCAACCAAGGTACATGCCCTTGACCGGAATCAAACCTGGGACCTTTCAGTCTGCAGGCCGACGCTCTATCCACTGAGCCAAACCGGTTTGGGCAACATTATAAGTTTTAAAAAATCTTGTATTTCTTGGAGGGAGAGGGGTAGTCATGATATATTATTCTTCTGAATAAACTACGTCCAAATACTTTGTTCAGGATGTTTACGAAGGACCTCATGAACAGCATTAGGCCATTTTATTTCATGTACTCTCTTTCTTGGACTTCGGTACAAAGGTACACTAGCTTCTTTAAATGAACTGGTGTGTAAAAACTCTTATTCTGTTCTCTGGAATGCAAGTGTCCTCAAGGCTGGGAACAGTGTAGCAATAGGCTTTCCCATGATCAGCTCTATCTGGGTGGCATCTCATTTTTAGTATCAGAGCCTACTTACAGGTCAGGGACAGAGGGGATGCTTCAGGTTCCCATTACTTCAGACTTTGTGAGATGCTCATCTTCCCTGTAAGATAGCTCTAATGATGCTATCACTTGAAAGCTACCTACTCCTGGTTGTACGCTGATATCGATCTTGCCAAGCATGTCAAACTTACCACTGGTGGGCCGCATGCCTTGTTTATTTTTGTACACCCAGTAAGGTAAAAGTCATGGCTCTATTACCTTGCCTGGATAATTTCTATCTCCTACATGGTAATCAATGACCTGACCACATCCTCAGCTATGTATTTACAATAATAACTTCATTTATTGAGATCTTTCATAACAGGAATAATAAGTCACATTTAGAGAGTGTATACTACCCATCACCACTTCTCTGAGCTGGGTTCCATACATGTATCACCTAATTTAATCCTCACAATTAAGGTGGAACAGAGTGTACACAAAATTTGTCATTGAATCCCATTCAAATCAGATTTGGGGATTCAAGTTCTAAGTTAGAAATCCTTGTTTCTCAATATAAAAACTTCTAAAAGTTGTATACAGGAAAGCGGATGTTGTACATGATGACTGTAGTGATAGGCTGTAACATGATCTTTGTCTAGCAAGTTGTTGGTCTGATGACGGGAAAGTAGAGTACAGGATGCAGTACTGCTGCACAGCAAGTGATAGAGGACTAAGCCTAAATCCTAGCACCGTTATCTAAGGGTATCGCTAAACCATACACGGACCGAATGACCACAGGTATATCCAGAGAAACGTTTACTTACTGTGTGGAGATGTATGCGCAGTAACACAAGCAAAGAACTTAAGAAAACAGGGGTGAATGTATTTAATTTATGGAAGTGAGCAAATTCCTTGTATGCATGACACAAAACCAGCATCACAGTAGGAAGTGATTCGTCCAAGTATACGTGTAAACATGGTATTAACGTATGTTTCTGTCACGGCCACGTTTTTGAGACACATTCTCCATTAAGGTTACATTTAGCCTGTCCACAAAGTTTCTGAAAGCAAAAGAATGATTGGGGGTAGGGAAAAATCACACTTCGAGCCCGTTTTCTTGACCAGGGCTGACCTAGAGATTTCAGCGCTGTGTGGCCTTAGCGGTACAACCTCAATTCCTGTCTCAGGAGCCCAAATCAGCCCCTATGCTCATGCATGCGCATTTCGGAGCATGCCCACTGCTGCGCATGCGCATAGCTGCACAGTTCAGACTCTTCGTTGCTAGGCAAGGCCACTGCTGCGCATGTGCCTTTTGCCACAATTGGTTGCTGCGCATGCGCTGTGCTGTCCGAGTTCGTTGAGGAGGTCTGGGCGGCAGGCAGCCGTGTTCCGGCCATTTTGATTCTTTCTCGCTGGTTGACATCATCTGGTAGGTGCACAGAGCAGCCCTCCGGGACTTTAACTGTGGGAGAGTGTGAGGGGAAGGCCCACAGGCTTCGGTGGGGTGGGGCTGCGGGTTCCGTGGCCTCCTAGGAGGAAGGGCCTCGAGGTCGGCGCCTTTCTCCTCTCAGCCATCATGGCGGCCGTGGGCCTCGAAGCCCTGGCGTGACCCGGACTAGGAGGGTGCTGGGCCTGCGAGGGCAGGGGCCAGGTAAAGGGTTTGGGGGACATTATTCCAGGTGTCTGGGTCCTGGAATTCACCTGGAATGGCCCACAGAACAGAACCCACAGCCCTCCGCGGGGCCCTGGGCGAGTGGGGGGGGGCGGTCAAGGAAGGGCCGGGGAACGGGGTGCTGCGGGACTGCCCTGCGAGGCCCTGGGCCTGCGCCCCGAGATGTGTAGGCACCAAGCAGGGGCCGCGGGAGCAGCGGGCAGAGCCCCGTGTATCGCTTGTAGTCACCGCTGCCTCCCGGTCATGCGGGGGGGGGGGGGGGGGGGACGGAGGGCGGGGGGAGGGGCGGGCGGTCAAGGAAGGGCCTGGGAACGGGGTGCTGCGGGACTGCCCTGCGAGGCCCTGGGCCTGCGCCCCGAGATGTGTAGGCACCAAGCAGGGGCCGCGGGAGCAGCAGGCAGAGCCCCGTGTATCGCTTGTAGTCACCGCTGCCTCCTGGTCATGCGAAGGCAGCACAGGCCGCACGCGCAGCCCGAGCCTTCCCGGCTGATGCAGCTGAACTTACGGGGGAAGGGGCCTCCTCGCTGGGCGTGTGGCAGGAGCAGTAGTCACTCCAGCGGGCTTTCAAGCAGCATTTTCCCACGTGTCTCCGTAAACGGGAAGCCGGGTGTCGTCTTTCTCACCTGCCCGAGGTGATAACGCCGCCAGCATGGCCACGACATAGTGGCTTGGCAAGCCCCTGTATTTGGTATAACCGCAAAGCCTGTGCACTTATTTTTAAAGTTAAAAAGAATATAATCATTTAGCCTCGGAGGTGGTCTAGTTATCCTCTTAAGTACGTTTTCCTAATCAAAATGTTCTACTCTCAGTGTGAAATGAGTCGGCATACAACACCCAGGCTCGATTGGAGTTCAATACTGGTGGAAGATGAAGAATCAGACCAGCCAGTTGCAGCCGTGGTTGTGAGTGCTTTGATATTTGAACTGTCTATGACCAGAAATGTATTTTTCTGTAAGTTTTGTTGAATGCCTCTAGGTACAGTGTTAAAAGTTTCCGTGCTGATAAGGGAGTAACATTGGCCCAGGAGGAGTCCTTAGGAAGGAAACCTTGATCCAGGAGGTTTCCACTCTGGTATTGCCGGTGGAAATATCCCCTATGACTCCGTTCTCATGCTTATTAACACGGACTGCCCACACCCATCCCAGGAGAGTTTAAAAGAGCTTCAGAAGTCCTTGTGGCCAGCTCCTCTCCAAGGAACCAGGCAGAGGGAAGAGAAACAATATTAAGAATATATATATCATGTCTATAAAATGCCTTTATTCTTATTCATGATTCTGTATATATGTGTGTATATTATGTATATTTTTTGATTGTCATGTATTAACAACAAACTTTTCATTTTCTCACACACACACACACACACACGCACCCCCCTTCCCCCTAGGACCAGGAGCCCAGGGATGAGCAACCTCAACAAGAGGAGCCACCCACTGAGAGTCAGGATATTGCGCCTGATGAAGAGCACGCAGATGCAGGAGCACCTGAGGTTCAAGGTGAAGGGAAAGGAAAGAAGACTGTGGGGAGCTGGGAATCTGTCTGTCACAGGGGTCCTCAAACTACAAATACAAATATTGTTTTTTTACTTCAAAATAAGATATGTGCAGTGTGCATAGGAATTTGTTCATAGTTTTTTTTTAAACTATAGTCTGGCCCTCCAACGGTCTGAGGGACAGTGAACTGGCCCCCTGTTTAAAAAGTTTGAGGACCCCTGGATCATGTATTGTGCATACCATAGCTCTATGCAAACATATCCTGGAAATTGGGAGAGAAGCAGGTATGTCATCCATTACAAATGTAATTTTTGTGGTTTGTCTTCTCCACAGTTATGTGTTTGGTACTATAAAGGTACCATAGTGTGACTTTAATAGAGTTCACACATAAAGGTTTTTGAATAGTAGTTCAGACCCCAAATGCTTGACTGCCTGACTTATAATCTATCAAATAAAGAAACACATTGGCCCTCGATGGTTTGGCTCAGTGGATAGAGCATCGGCCTGCAGACTGAAGGGTCCCAGGTTCGATTCCAGTCAAGGGCACATGCCTTGGTTGTGGGCTCAATCCCCAGTAGGGGGGGTGCAGGAGGCAACCAGTCAGTGATTATCTCTCATCATTGATGTTTCTATCTCTCTCCCTCTCCCTTTCTCTCTGAAATTAATAAAAATAGATTTTTTAAAAAGAAAGAAACAGATTGGATCAAAGTATATTGAATTATAAAATATGAAAACATTTTCATACTTTGGGGTATATGTACTTTAACCAACAGCAAATAATTTTCAGATACTTTTATAATTCCTACCTTTAACAAATAAATAAAACATTTGTAATAAATACCAGTTTGTATGAAATAGGCTGAGGCACTGAAGTAGGTTCTAATATCTGCTGTAATGTAATTTGTGTGAATCTGGGGGAATCTCTCAACTTCTAAGCTAATCTTGCTCATATTAATAGTGAATCAAATCATATACTAAAATCGTTTTCAATGCTGATATTTGCATGATATGGTTCTTTTGGATGCAATAAAAAGAATACCAAGAGCCCTGACCAATTTGGCTCAGTGGATAGAGCATCAGCCTGCGGTCTCAAGGGTCCCGGGTTCGATTCCAGTCAAGGGCATGTACCTTGGTTGCGGGCACATCCCCAGTGGGGAGTGTGCAGGAGGCAGCTGATCGATGTTTCTCTCTCATCGATGTTTCTAACTCCCTATCCCTCTCCCTTCCTCTCTGTAAAAAATCAATGAAATATATTTTTTAAAAAAAGAATACCAAGATACTGTGTTTTTCCTTACTTGTCATAAAATATCTTCTTTAGTCACATGGTTAAATCTGAATTGAGATTTTTATTGCTACTAAGATAATGAGTAAACAATCCACTTAATGTTCCATTTACTGTATGGAGACCTGGAAAACTGTTCTTAGATTCTGTCAAATTCTGAATTATTTTGGCTTTTAGAAAACAATTGCATTTTAAATATTTTTCCCAATGAAGCCTCAAATGACTAAATTATGCAGTAGCAAGCGATAGTCTAGTTTCTATGTCTGATCAAGTAGAGAGAATGCAGGAAAACACTAATATCAAGGAGGTCTGAGTAAGATACCTATGCTAATCACACTCCCTGTCACCCTTACTGAGTAGCTCTCCCTAATAAAAATATGGTCCCTGCTATATAAATACCTCTAAAATCATACCAAATGTGGCATATTGTAAGCTTCTGCCCTGAAAAAAATCAATTGATAAAATTGGAAGTTCAAGGGCTACAACTTCAATCATTGCTTAGTAATCAACTTATGTTTATTGTGCAAATGGATAACTTTTTTAAGGCCCTGACCCGGAAGCTGTTCTCCAGGAACAGGATCAGCCAAAGACCGGGGATGAGGACACTTATGTCAAGTATACGATTTTAGGCAAACCGGAACCCATTAACATGCCAGAAATAGGTATGCTATACACTAAGAATGCAATTAAGTGTGTTTTTCGTTTCCCACAATGATATCTCTAATAATATGGAGGTAACACACTGTTACTTTAATAACAGGGCTCACATCTAAAGATTTTGAAAAGTAGTTCAGATTTCAAAAGCCTGATTAACAGACTTCATAGTCTGTCAGCTATAGAAACAAATAAGATCAAAGCCATTTTAAATTACAAGTTTGAAAACATTTTGTTTTGAATATAAGCACTTTACGCTAATAACTTTGAAATCCTTTCATATTTTCTGATTTAACAAATACATAATGCATTTGTAATAAATATGAGGTTACATAAATATTCTAGGTACTGTAATAGATTCTAGTACCTCCTTTAATATAACTTGTGTGATTCTTAGAGAATCCCTTACCTTCCAAATCCATCCTTACTCTTATATGAATAGTGAATCAAAATCAGAGATACTAAAATTTTTTTCAAAGCTGCTTTTGGCATTCTCTGGTTTTGTTGCGTAGAATACAATGAAAACAAACATTCTGTTTTCGTAACTTATTTATCTGTCAGATTTTTTTCAAATTCTGAATTCTTTCTGGCTCTTAGAAAACAGTTACATTTTAAATCCTTTCCTCATTGAAGCCTCAAATGTCCAAATCGTGGAATGGCAAGATATCAACTAGTTTTCAGTTTTTTTTATTGGTTCAAGCAGAGCATGTGCAGGCAATCACTGATGTGAAGGCAGGTGTAAGTAGAGTATCGATGCTAAGCATGCTCCCTGTCACCACTGTCAGTCTTAATGAGTTATTGTCCCTAATAAAAATGTGGACAATATGATATAATCACCTCTAACAATATCAAATGTAGCATGTTATACGTTTCTTCATTGAAACATCTGTTGATAAGATTAGAAGTTCAAAGACTATAGCCTTAATAATTGCTGAGTAATCAGCTAGAGCAGTGGTTCTCAACCTTCCTAATGCCGCGACCCTTTAATACAGTTCCTCATGTTGTGGTGACCCTCAACCATAAAATTATTTTCGTCGTTACTTCATAACTGTAATTTTGCTACTGTTATGAATCGTAGTGTAAATATCTGATATGCGGGATGTATTTTCATTGTTACACATTGAACATCATTAAAGCATAGTGATTAATCACAAAAACAATATGTAATTATATCTGTGTTTTCCGATAGTCTTAGGCGACCCCTGTGAAAGGGTCATTCAACCCCCAAAGGGGTCACCACCCACAGGTTGATGACCCACAGGTTGAGAACTGCTGATCCAGAGTATGATTGCTGCTGAAAATGATAACTTCTTTTTTAAGGGCCTGACCCAGAAATTTGTCCCCCAGACCTGCCTCAGCCAGAGATTTGGGTTGAAGATACAGATGATACTCCGTTCAAGTGGGAGATGTCACCAAAACCAGAGCCCCTTTCCATGCCAGAAGCAGGTAAGTTATGCATTAAGAATGTAATTTATCCCTGGCTGGCATGGCTCAGTGGTTGAGTGTTGACCAATGAACCAGAAGGTCACGGCTCGATTCCCAGTCCAGGCACATGCCCAGCTTGCTGGCTCGATCCCTAGTGTGGGCGTGCAGAAGGGAGCTATCAGTGATTCTCTCTCATCATTGATGTTTCCGTCTCTCTCTTCCTCTCTGAAATCAATAAAAATATATTTTAAGAAGAATGTAATTTATGTGTTTTACAAATTGCTGACCACTAATTATAAGGGGTTCTGAATTTAAAGGGAGTACTTTAAGTTTAGGAAGACATTATCTTGTATTAGTCTTCTAAACGTTTTTACTTTACATTACTTAAACATTTCATTAGACTATTTACATTAGGGATAGTTCTCAGGCTACTCCAGGAGCCTATTAAATATGGTTAAAATACATTCATAGGAAGGGGATAGCCTTTTTAAATTTTTTATTCACTGATTTTAGGGAGGGGGGAAGGAGACAAACAACGATTTGTGTTCCACTTCTTTATGTATTCATTGATTTTTGTATGAGCACTGACCGGGGATCGAACCCACAACCTTGATGTATTGGGACAACGCTCTAACGAACTGAGCTACCTGGCCAGGGCATATCATAGCCTTTTAATGTATATGTTACTAAATAGATAATAAATTGCATGACCATCCAATATAAAAATTAAGAAAAAAGTACAACAGAATAAACCTAAGGGATATAAGATATGAGATACATAATAAAAGTATAAAGCTGTAGGAAAAAGAAATATAATTCAATTAATAAATGAGAAAGACTGCTCATTTTAAAAACACTTCTGAAGAAATTAGGTATTGGACCTCAGGACACTGAAAGAAAACGTGTGAAGAGTATCCATTATTTTACATCATCTGGGGGGGGCGGGGAGAAAGAATCCCAAGTGTACACATAAGGAACACGAATAAGACACTAACAAATACTGAGTATTTTATATAACTGAATGTAAAAACATTCTTGGACACTAATATTTTCAAAATTTGGATGAAATGGTTAATATACTAGGAAAACTTATATACATTAAATAATATATCCCAGTAGCAGCTGAATATCTAAACAGAGATACTATGGGGAAAATTCAGAAATTGGTTCAGAGTTGTCCCTCCTAAGCTCTTACTTTTAGTTAATAAGATGATATTGTATACTTGAAAGTTCCTGAGAGTCGATCCTGAGAATTCTTACCAGAAAAATAAATGTTAGCTACTCGAGGCGAGGGATGGGTTAATGACATACATTTACCTTGGTAATCATGCCACAATACATACATATAGCAAATACACCATGTTTTATTCTTTCAGTATATACAATAATGTTTGGTAATTATTCCTCAGTAAAGTTGTTTTTAAAAGCACACACTTTGAGAAACAAACGTTGTTTTGGATTAGATATCTTTCTCTTTCTCTTATTCTTCCTTTTCTCTTTTCCTTCCCCCTCCCTCTCTCCATTCATTCTTCTTTTTTAATCAGGGTTGTTGTTTTTTTTGCCTTACTATAAGGAATCCTATATATGAGCTTCATGTTTTGGTGTCAAAAATGATGATAATGAGCCCTGGCCGGTTTGGCTCTGTGGATAGAGCATCGGCCTGAGGACTGAAAGGTCCCAGGTTCGATTCTGATCAAGGGCATGTACCTTGGTTGCGGGCACATCCCCAGTAGGGGGTTTGCAGGAGGCAGCTGATCAATGTTTCTCTCTCATCGATGTTTCTAACTCTCTATCCCTCTCCCTTCCTCTCTGTAAAAAAATCAATAAAATATATTTTTTTTAAAAAATGATGATAATGAGTTAAAACTAGTGTGACTGTATAAGTTATTATACAAATCAAAATTCATAAGGCATTATCCATAATTACACTATAAATGGAATTGGGACACATGGTTACCCTATTTAAACAATGAATAGCATAAGGGCTAAAGGAGCCCAAGAAACATTATTGCTGGTCTGCACCATAAGGAAGAAGCAAAGGCAGTATGGGCCTTTCTATGTACTTCACATAGGCAGGAACAAATGTGACAGTTCTGTTTTAGCTATCTTATATTCAGAATAGTATTTCAAATCGAATCATTTCTGCTAAATTTCTTTTCTTTCTTAAGGGTTTTCTGTTGGATGGTGTTCAGATTTTTCAAAAAAGTTTACACATTCTTTGCTTACTATTTAAAACCACCTTTTAATAGGTTCATTTCATTTCCTGTGCTCTGAGCTGGAACAGTCTTTTAGTTTCTGAGTACCATTAGAAAGAGTGGTGTGTTTAATCAATATTGGTAAAATAGATGCTTGGAAGTCTATCTTATAAAACCTAAACTTTGTCCTTTGTGTCCCTTTAATGTCATCTAAATCTAATGAGACTAAGGAATGTTCCCAACAGTTATGTTTCTCTTGCAGGGGAAGGAAAACCAGCCATTTAAAGGAAGATGATCTGAAGACATACAGATTATTCTTATGTCGGATACTTCACTGTTAAAGTTCTCTCAATAAAGTTCTACACCATTATCCAAGGAATCTTGCAAATCTTTTGTGAAGCGTATTCCCAAGTAGTTGATACTATTGAAAATTATATCATTTTCTGACGTTTTATACTCCAATTGAGCTTTCATATGCAGACACATTTGTACATTGGTATTCTCTCCAGCAACCTTGCTACACATGCCTATTATTTCCCAAAGGTTATTTCTAGATAGTTCTTAAGTTTCATTATGCACAATCCAATCACTTTTCAATGCTGACAAATTTATTTCTGCTGTTTTAAAAATTATGCCTGTTTTTCCTTTTCTCATTTTACAACAACGGACAGACCCACCCAATACAGTGTTAATAGAATCAGGATTAGTGTACCGAAGTTGTCTTATTCCTGATAGGAAAATGGAACTGTGAAGTTCATCCAGTCCTAGTCTGGTAAGAATTTTAATCTTTAATATATATTGGGCTCCATCAGACACTGAATGAAATCATTAGGGCCTGGGTAAAATAAAAGGGAACAGAACCAGGGGTACTTGCTGAGGCAAAATTACTCTGGCCCCCCTACTCTGTCACCTTATAGGCCAGTGATGGCGAACCTTTTGAGCTTGGCGTGTCAGCATTTTGAAAAACCCTAACTTAACTCTGGTGCCGTGTCACATATAGAAATTTTTTGATATTTGCAACCATAGTAAAACAAAGACTTATTTGTTTGATATTTATTTTATATATTTAAATGCCATTTAAAAAAGAAAAATCAACCAAAAAAATGAGTTCGCATGTCACCTCTGACACGCATGTCATAGGTGCGCCATCACTGTTATAGGCTATGGCATGAAGTAGCCAGGGGTTTCCATCCTGGCTCTGACTCATCCTAACTGCGCAATGGTGGGAAAGTAATTACATACTTTAGGTCTGTTTTTTTATTTCAAAAGAGAAATTACAATGTGTACAATAAATTGTCACTAGGAAGAAAATGATAGCATAAAGTAGGAATTATACTGTAAAATATTTGGCTTATATTCCAACTTTCAAATATTTTTTATTTTATTTACCTTTATTATTACATCTCTAGCATGAAATACTGGTTTGAGTTTCTGATAGGGATATATGGCTACCTTCCTAAATGAATTTGAGTTTAGAAATGTATTTTACTTAAAGAAGTATATTGATTCAATAGCAGTATAGCTGGTGTCAGACATGGATGGCATCGATTCTACAGTTGGTGTATAAATAGCGGGTCTGACAAGGCTACACTGAGTCATGGTATGTGCTTAAACTTTGCTCAATGCTGTGTTTGATGCCAAAGAAAATAAGGCAACATTCTGATCATGCAACACCATACAACTCAACACCACAGCCTGTGTGTCAATTAGTCAGGCTGTGCTCAAGTAGCACTGTACCAGGCTGACATGGCCACCAGGTTTCCTACTGAAATTGTTGTCAGCTTACCATTCCATAAATTGTAAGGATACAGTGAACCCAAGTGGATTCAAACAGTTTATTAATTACATAAACACCAAAAGCAAGATCAGCTTGGTGTCAGTTCCCTTTATCCCCCTGTTCACATTTGACAGTGAATCAGATGTGCTCAGTGACAGACACCACAGGTGGTGGTGGTAACTCTGCCAGTGAGAGCCCACAGTTGTACCCTAAGGCAGGGAGGAATTTTGTAGTCTACAGCTGTATTCTCAGGTGGGGCAAGAGGGACATCTTGTACTCAACTGAAACTGGAGATGGATGAAAAACTGCCTCAAGATAAGTGAGAAGCGAGTGAGAAACTGCTTAGTGGCAGCTTCTCAAAAGGCTGCTTCTCTCCCTTTGCTCCAAGGGGAATCACAAAGTGATCTGCCAAGATTCTGATCAGCCTACAGTCTAGCTTTGCCTACACAACCTGAGTGAGGACATGCACGGTCACCAGGGCACCAAGGCAAAGCCGCTCCCCTACATGTCTGGCACAAAATAAAAGGCCCTATGTGCCAGGCCGGTGTTGCTCAGTGGTTGAGCGTTGACCTATGAACCAGGAGGTCACTGTTCGATTCCATGTCAGGGCACATGCCTGTGTTTCGGGCTCCATCACCTGTGTGGGGCGTGCACGAGGCAGCCAGTAGTGTGTGGGTTCTTGACTTCGTGCAGGAAAAATTCACAAGTCCAGGTGATAATGAGGGAACGTTTATTAAAACTGGGGACAAGTAAAACAAGAAAGGGATTAGCAAATAAGAAGCAACAGGAGAGCTTAGGCTGAGCTGCCTTATCTCTCTGGTAAGTAAAAAAAAATGGGGGGGGGGGCTTGGGAACAGGTTCAGGGCTTAGCCTGGGAAGAGCTGCCACTGCCCCTAACTCCCCTGTTTGCAAGACTTGTGGGGTCCCTTAGAGTTTAAGAGATGCATGCCTGTGGGGGAAGGAGAGAGAGAAGAAGAGGGGGAATACTTAGGATTATGCTTACGCAGCTTGGAGGAATCCATGTGAAGAATACTATAAGAACAGTGCCTGCTGATATCACCCCCACCTACGCTCAGGCCCTGTAACAAACCTATGTCCAGATATTAACTGGGGAAATCTGCTCGAATTCCTAAGAGGTCACCATTTGCAGATGAGGCACCTGGAGCCCAGTAAAGATGGAATATCACATCTCTTGAGAGGGTAGGAACAGGATATAACTTGGGCTCCTTGGAGGAGGCAAATGGGAGCTCAGAACAGCTGAAGCCCAGGGGTAGGGGGAGACAAGGGAAAAGAATGACATTTGCCCAGGACCACAATGACCCCGGAACTGACTTGCTATCAGGAGGTCTGTCACTCTGTCTCCCTCACACACCATACCTGCCAACTTGATGTACACAATGGAATCTTTACATTTCCTGGGAAAATGGGGGTGGAAGGTAGAGAGGTCAATCCACACAGGTGGGGAACCACCTCAGATTCATGAATTTGCACAAGGCACCACTGCATATATAGAGACCCCTGGCTCCAGTTTCGCCTGTAAAGCATTGTTTGGGCCTTGAGATTAGGAGAGAGCAGTCAGACGCTTCAGGAGGTACGGGGGAGCCTGTGCGCAACAAGAGCCTATCCATAGCTGGATCATGTCCTTGTCCTGATGGGCAGAGCATCCTGCTATGTATTAATAAGACAGTGTGACTGAGGCCCAGGCCATGGGCAACTGAGTCAGTCAGTAGACACAGTCCCTGGGAGAGGGGTGTCTGTTCCCCTGAAAATACAGGAAAAACATCCAGTAGAAGGGCTGGGGGACACCAGGTGGGTACTAATTCAGTGGCAACACTGTCCTACCAGAAATAGTCTCTCTGTGTCTGACTCTCTAATGCTCTCTCATTCTTTCTGTGCCTGTTCCTTTGTCTCTCTCACACACCGGCCTGGGTGTGACCTCAGTGACACCACGAGGGCCCTTGCTCTGCCTCTCCTGAGAGTACCATCCTTTTATGTGGATCTTCATGGGGAGCACAAAGGATCCTGAGTGCACAGGACCATCAGGGGAAGATGCGTTCAGCTGAAAAGGGCTGGGGATGGGGTTCTTCCTTGGAGCAAACGGGAAGCTCCTCCCCATACATCAGTGACCTGAGCCTCTGGCCTCTGAAAGGGGCATGGGTCTTCTCTGCTAGAAATCCTCCATGGCTCACTCAGAGTCCGTCCAAGTCCTCCCCGTGGCCCAGAAGGCCCTACGTGTCCGGTCCCCATCACCCCTCTGCCCTCAGCTTCTACCTCTCCCTTCATCATGCGGTCCCAGCCACACCAGCCCCCACACTGTTCCTTCCTCATACACCTTAGCCTGAGTTCCACTCCCACTCTCCCACTGGCTCTTACTCCCCCTGGGATGCTCTCCTCTAGGTTTTAGCTCAAATGTCACGAGCTTAGAAAAACTTGGCTGGACCACGCTCTCTAGAAATGCTCCCCTCCCATTTACTTCTCATCGCAGCCATTAACAACACCTGGTAAACTGCTGGCATTTTTGTGCTCTCTGTCCCCACAGAATGTCAGCTCCGGGGGTGGGGGGCCAGGTTCGTTCTCTTTCCACACGGCTCTCTTCCTAACTCCCATTATAGTGCCTGACAGAAGCTGGCGAGAATGAATGTGAAGATGGAAAATAAATGACATGGAATGAGCACTGCTAAGAAAGTCACTTAAAATAGAGTCGGAGCCGAATAGGGAGGCGGGGCCCAAGCACACCCTGTGCCTCAGTTCTCAGAGCTGCTATGAAGGGGCTACCCCGATGCTGAACAACTGCTCTAAGAACATATGGGCTCGGCCTCCTTCCTGTAGTCTGTGCCCTCTTCCTGTGCATATTGTGACTGAGCAACCCCTGCTAACCTAGCCAGCTAGGGTTCATTTGCATGAAAGAATTACACTCTGTGGGGTTTGCTTTGTAAACCCCGACTTTCTCTGTTCTTTTCAGGGTGCAGTTTGGGTCGCTACCTAGATCTGCATCTCCGGGGTGGCCACTCTTTCTGCTCAAACACATGCTTTCTGCCCTTGACTGAGCCTGGGCCTCTCCTTTGGTGAACAAATGACTGAGAGAGTGAATAAATAAATGCAAAGGTGTGGCAAGAGGCATAGCTAGACAGGCCCAGGATTCTCCTAGGGAACGTGCTCAGAGGTGACAAGATGGTGACAAAGCCTGTGTCCTACCTCACTAATACGGTGTGGGAGATGGCCTGGGAGATGGCCGCTTCCCTAACAAAACCAAACATCCTGCTGTCCTGCTGTCCGTCTCATCTACTACTGACAGTTAAGGACGAGGCCTGCCCCACACCAGGCCTCTGGCCCCAGGCAGGTGCTCTAGCCCTCCTGACCCTTGGGGGACTTTGGCTGCGCCCCCTTCCCCGACCCCCCCCCCCCCCATCGATTCTGCATGACCCAGGGAGGCACAGGCCCTCTCAGTGCCCAGCTCACGGGAAACGCTGGTCCGGCCCCTGTTATCCTGCTGGCCCCTGCGGGAGGTAAACTTCAGGTCAGGAAGGCTTCTTCAAGGGCCCCACCCGCAGCGGGCTGTGGGGTTCTCCTCCTGACGGCCCAGCTTACAGTGGTCCATGCAGTGGTCGGCAACCTCATTAGCCAACAGAGCCAAATACCAACAGTACAACGACTGAGATTTCTTTCGAGAGCCACAGTTTTTAAACTTAAACTATATAGGTAGGTACATTGTTATTCACTTAATTAGGGTACTCGTCAGGCTTAGGAAGAGCCACACTCAAGGGGCCAAAGAGCCGCATGTGGCTCGCGAGCCGCGGCTTGCCAACCAGGACATCTCATCTGCATCGACGCGCTTTCCCGGTTCCCACCGCCGAGGGGCGCGCGAGAGGGGAGTCCCTTCCCGGGAGCTACCCGCGCGGGGCTGGGAGGTAGGGCGGGCCGCTCCGGAGCCACCTGGTGGGAGGCTGCGCCCCTCCTTTTCTCGCCTCCAGCTCCACCCCCGGGTCTCCGCACGTCACGTCCAGCCCGGCTGGCGATTGGCTGAGAGACTGCTTCCCAGCTGTGGGGGCGGGGCCGGGGCCGTGCGGGGCGGTGATTGGCCTCCGGAGGCGGAGGCTGGAAGCCCTTCCAGGGCGCGGAGCGGCTGCCGCTGGACCCGGGTCCGGGCCCCCGTCCCCCCGCCGGGTCCCTGGCCCTCGGTCTGGGCCGCGAGGTGGCGGCAGCGCCGGAGCTGAGGGTGAGGCGTGTGCGCGTCGCGTGGCCTCTCAGATGTCGGATTTGCTCCGAGTTGACCGCTCGCCCACCGACTGTCCGATCTCGGCCTACGTGGCGCCGGGTCAGCGGCGAGGATCGGTGCCGCCGGCCTGTGGTCGGGGTCCGAGGCCGGGCGAACCGGTGACGGGCTGTCTCCACGTGAGCCCCGCAGCCTCGGCTCCCGTCCCTCCGTCGCCCGCCTGGAGCGGCGCGCGGGGCACCGCAGCTTCGGTCCGCAGAGGCCAGCACCTGAGGACCCGGAGGGCCTCCGCGCAGCTTGGGTGCGTCTGCCTGGGAAGCAGGGCGTCAGGCCTTCGGGGCGGGCCTCGCTGCTGTGACTCCCCGGGTGCTGCCGGTGCCGGTGCTCTCCGAGCCTCGGGCCGGTGATGAGCGGGATGTTGGGGTGGACTGTGTGCCCTGGTCTGAGCGCCTCCTGGGCCTTGTGTGCCTGTGCACCTGGTGTGCACCTCCTGCGCCCCGGGCATTTGTGTCCGAGGGAGACCTCGGAGCGGGTGTCTGCCCCCCCAGGGTGTGAGGTCTCCAGCAGCTTGTGACTCCGGGCCCAGGTTGTGATGTCGCTGAACTGGCTGTTGGGGGGGGGGGGGGAGGCTTCACCCTCAGGCATCCAGGCTCTGAGCTGTTTGGGGGTCTGTGTCCGGGTGCGGGTTCTCTGGTCTGTCTGGGGACCCTGGCGTAAGGTGTCAGTTCTTTGAACTTCTGTCCTTCTGTTAGCGCGGTCCTTGAATTAACTTGGGGGGTGTCTGCTGCTTGGGAGTCTGTCCTAGGACACGCAGCGTCGGCCGTTTAGAGTCCTGGGCTGAGGACTTTGGTCTTTCGGGGCGGATTGTCTCAGTGCGCATGGTCTCTGCTCTGCTGGGGAGTCTGCCTCCCGTTGTGAGCTCCTGGACAGGTTTTTGGCGTCTGCTCTGGTTGTGTTCAGTGAGCTGTATTTGGTGTCCCTGGGTATGGGAGTCTGTGGCTCTGGTAAAGTCTTTGTTCTTTTTGGTTGTGAGGTCTCCGTCCAGGAACTGAGGGTGTTGGCACCTGGCAGGTATGATCCCGAAGCCTGGAGCCCCAAGTCCTGGTTGCGTGTCCTTGGGCGCATCACTTGTCCCCTGCAGCCTCCATATGGATCATAATCAGTACAATGAGGCCGGTGCCCATACCAGAGGGTCCTGTCCATCCTAGCAGTGTGTGTCAAGAGCCCGGGGCGCAGTCCGTCTTCTGAGCACGGGCTGTGTGTTCCAGGACTTGGGGGTACAACGGAGCAGTAATTGGCAAAGTCTCTGATTTCATGGAGTTGTCGGTAAACCTGTCACATCGGTGAGAGTGAGCGGTGTTAAGGAGCAAGATAAGGCCAGGTGAGGGGGAAGAGTGTTTTATTCCGGGTGATCGGGGAAGGCCTCCTGGAAAGGTGCTGATGGAGCAGAGACCGGGAGGAAGTGAGGGAGAGCCGTAGATGGCTTTCGGGAAAAGCATGCCAGGCACAAGGAACAGCAAGTGCAACAGTGCTGAGGGGGAAATGCACGCGGCCTGTTCCTGGAGGTCCAGGAGTCCCGTGAGCCTGGTAAAGTGCCTCCGCGCTGGGATTGACACACAGCGCGCATGGGAGGTGCCTGGTGTTGCGATCTCTGTTTCTCCTCCGGCCCGTGAGGGGGTTGGGGTCACGCTCATCTTCCAGACCAAGGACCTGAGGCTCCAGGAAGTAGCCTGTGAGCTTGCCCTCCTGCTCACACCTGAAATGGCTAAAAGAGGAGGGAAACTTTCAGCTCCATCATGAGAGGCAGAGGGCTTGAGCGTCGGAGCTTCAGGGAGGACACCGTCCACTCTGAAGGTCAGCCAAGCGGCCGATGCAATGATAGTGCAGGAATCACGCCCAGGATGACATTTTCCGCTGGATGGAGGGGAGGATGTTATGAATGAGAGAGGACCTGGGGCAGAGGAGAGGGGCAGGAAAGGGAAGCTGGAGACTAGTGAGAAAGAAGTCAGGGGCTTCGTGGTGTTGCCATGCTTGGGCCCGATTCACCTGAATTACCTGATGGTCCTAAATGTGCTCACCTTTTGCGCTTCCCTCCCCTTTGTCTCACGTTCCCTTCCCTTTTGTGCCAGAGCAGTTCTGTCCTGCAGCTACCGTATCAGGTGCAGCAGAGCAAGGAAGCAAGTTGGGGGTCAGACCCGAGCACGGGGAGGAGGCATCCACACTGGGGGACAGGCTGCAGGGGTGAGAGAGCCCCAGGCGGCCAGGAGGATGACCCAGGGTTGGGTGCTGGAAGGCTAGCTGGCTCAGGGATGCAGTGCTGAGGGGTTGAGGCGGTCAAGAGCAGGGGATGCTTCATCACCGTGTGTGAGGAGGGCTCTCTGTGGGGAAGGGCTGGCTTACATACATTGGGACCCATCAGCTCGGGAAATGTACAGGGCGATGGGAGCCAGGACTCTCGCTTGAGAAAGGGGAGTTCCCAATGGGGCAAGAGGCAAACCAGAACAAACTCGGAGGTGGTATGCTGCAGTCAGAGGCCTCCATGTGAACTCAAGGTTTTCAGTATGTGTCCACGAGAATGCGTGGGAATGGTGACAGAAATGCATATGTGTGTGTGTGCGATTGTGTACATGCGTATATTCCAATACTGCTGGTTCCAGCAGCATTGCAATGGCACTAGTACACCTAGCCCCCAGGTCCTGGCTTCTAAATACCATTCTCCACTAAAGGATTGGCGCCGGCGCTGCAGGAGGGCGAGGAGGACAGAATCCGGCTCAACTTGTGGTTTCAATACTAAGAGTAAGTTCAGGGAATGATGGCAGCTATCAGAGGGCACAGAACATGGCTGGAGGGATGCCCACTTGACGGGGGAGGGGGGGTGGACAATGTTTTTCAGCTTTGACATATCAACGTGTAACACATGTACGTTTAGAGTGTACAGCGCAATGATTTGATACACATTTATATCATGAAATGATGGCCACAGTAAGGTGTGTTAGCATCTCCATCCCCTCACATAATTACCATTTTGTGTGTGTGACGATAACATGTAAGATCCACTCGCTCAGCTACTTTCAATAAGGAACACAGTGTTGCTAATTAGAGTCATCGCGGGGTACATCAGATCCCCATGACTTAACTCATAGCTAGAATTTGGAAATTTACTCAACATTTCCCCCATGCCCTGACAACCACCATTCTAATCTATATTTCTATGAGTTTGGTTTTTGAGTTTCCACATATGCAAGAACATCCAGTATTTGTCTTTCTCCAAGTTATTTCAGTCAGCATAATCCCGTCAAGTCCACCTGTAGTTGCAAAAAGCAGGATTTTCCTCTATTTTATGGTCGGATAAGGCCGTGTGTGTGTGTGTGTGTGTGTGTGTGTGTGTGTGTGTGTGTATACCACTGCCATGGATGCCCAGGGTGGCTCTGTACGAGTCGTGGCTCTTGGCTCCTGGAACGGGGCCTTCTCTGTGAGAACAAGCCCTCTCCAGGCTAGGCCACCAGAGGAAGGGACCAGGCTGGGTCCCTTAGCTGCTGGAGAAAGCTGTCTGGTTTGGGACCGCAGCTGAGATCAGGGAAAGGACAGCTGAAAGCAGGAGAGGGAGAGAGATCTCCTCAGGTCAGGGTCCGTGTCTCATAGTTGAAGGAAAGACATTTGCCCAAGTGCCGGTTGCTCTAGGCTTGAGGGAATGGAGTTGGGTGCAGGAAAGGACCAGAGGCTGAGAGGGTGGGGATAATGCGTCCCATAATCTCACTTCATGGGTCTTGCATGGTCCCGGAGAAAAGCCTGTGTCATTATGGCGTCTAAAATGTCATCTCCTGTGCCTACCTCCACCCACCGGCCATGAAAGAATGGATTGGAGGTACAGTGCACCCTTCAGGGAGGAAGGCCAGTGGGGTTATGAGGTCGTCTCAGAGGTCCCCTGCCCTGCCCTTGGCTCTCGTGTTCATTATGTTCTCTGCCTCTGAGGTTTCCGGTTGGTCTCCTCAGCCGTGTGTCTCACCGGAAAGAGTCAGTACATTAGAGACCGGCTGGCTACTAAAGGATTTAATAATGTTCCTGAGAGTTTCCTGGCAGAGAAAAAAAATCATCATTTCTAGGGCACTGTGGTGGCCACACAAAGTGGGATTCCCTGGGTGTGGATCACAGGGGGCGCATTTTAAGTTCCTGGGTTCCCACTTATGTAAACAACTTGTCTGGGAACTAGTGGGACAGGGCAACGGTCTTGTTCCTGCTGCCAGGCTGCGCTGTCCATTGTGAGGATGTAGAAGTGACCACCGGCTGGCCTTCTCCGATGCACAGACCCAAGGCAGCACATTCAGGCCAGAGGCTGCCGTGCTGTCGGCTGGACTGAGGAGGCTCTCAGAGCGTCATTTCCACCAAGTGTCCTGGTCCCACTCCTGTCAAACTCCCACCTAAAGGATTTCCATTGCAGTCAGCTGCCTATTTACTGTGCAGTCCCATGCTCCAAAATCAATCTGTGTTCCATGTGTGCTGTAAATCGAAATCCTTTGTAGTGGCCATTGGATCTTAGCCTTGATGCAACAAACCCGCATCACAGTGAGTTTCCCCAATGCCTCCAGGCCCGTGGCTCCTCACGTACTGCTGGGCGACACTGAGCAAGTTTGTTAACGTGTCTGTGCCTGCTTTTTCCATTAGTGCAATGCAGACGCTCGTTAGTAGTAACATAACAGTTACTTCAACACAAGCCATGGGCTACCTCAACAGTCCGCCTGATAACTGAGAGGCTTACTAAGTGACCTCTGGGCGGTGGTAGTGCATACAGCATGGGTACACTGGACAAAGGATGATTCTCCTTGGGGGGGGGGGTGGAATTGGATGGCGAAAGATTGCTTCACACTATTCAGAATGATGTGCAATTTGAAAAGTATGCGTTGTTTGTGTCTGGTATTTACTCTCTGGATTCTTTTCCAAAGGACTTTAACTCCGCTTAGATTTCTATAAAAGATGTTGGACTATGCACACTCTTTCACCCGGGAGAGTTTTCGTAGTTTATGGTTTTTGCGTAATTGAGCCTCTTGTTGTAAGCTGCTGCATTTGTATAGGTAGAGTTGGATGTAGCGATACCATATTGCCCTTTCCTATTTGCTGGGTCTGTAGGAAAACCACCCCTTTCATTCCTCCTACTGGTAACTCGTTTCTCTCTCATCTGCAAAGAACCAGTTCCGATGGAATTGGGTTTCTCTATTTTTTCTGTTAGAAATTTTATTAATATTGTTCTTATTTTTACTACAATAAATTTGTACTAAAGTAAATTTTTATTTCCATAGTCTTGAGCAACCTACTGACTATACAAACAACCAATTAGGATGAAGGTTAACATTAAATGGGTGTGTCAGGCCTGGCCGGCCTAGATCAAGAGTTGAGCATGGACCTATGAACCAGGAGGTCACATGCCTGCCTTTTGGGCTCGATCCCCAGTGAGAGGGGGGGACCATGCAGGAGGCAGCTGATCCATGATTTTCTCTCATCATTGGTGTTTCTCTCTCTCCCCCCTCCCTTCGTCTGAAACCAATAAAAGTATATTTTTTAAAATACCAGGGTGTGTCAGCATGGTGCAAATGTTTAGAACTGAGTAAAGGTCTACGTTTTGGAAGTCTAGGAATGCGTACGAAAAGAAAACCTGTTAGTCACACGTTGATTGCTGTTAAAATTATTGTTGGGAACAGTTTGCAAAAAGTCAGCAGGGCGTTACCATGGCCAGTCATTTTGCATTCCATGTCATATCTGGATGCATGAATGCACTGCTTTTCTAAAACCCTGCATGTAAGCCATCAGTGTTTGAGGTCTTGGGGTGTATTACCCCATTTAACACACAGAAGGATCCAGGAGGTAGGGCTCCTTACACTCCCCATTCTGCAGCTTGGAAACACAGGGACAGGAAAGTGAGGATGAATGGTGCTGGACTTTCCTTCTTCTTTCACCACCGTGTGTTGCAGTCGGGGTTCATCGGGCTCTTTGAGAACCTTCTTCACCTTCCTGTCCAGACCCAAGGGCCGCCTGGAGCTTTGAGCAGGGACTAGGCCTTCATGCATCGACTCCAGGACGCAGCTCAGCGTTGATTTCTGCATCTTCCCCGATGGCCTCAGAAGAGTCTTCCTGGGAAGTCATGGCAGCCTGTCCTCCTTCCCTCCCAGAACTGCCCATGGGGCCCCGGTGAAGGGAACCCCAGGCCTGGCACCACCTGCCCTGGCCCTCTACCAGGGGTGCCCCAGCAGCGGCACCGAGGTGAGGACACCCTACAAGAGAGGCCCTGGGAAAGGTCAGCGACCCCTCAGAGCAAAAGCATTTCTGAGACGCCTGAGACGGAGACACGTTGGTCCCGTGGCCCCTTATCGGGTCAGAGGGAAACCGGAGTCTCTTCCTCAGGTGGGAGAGATCAGAACCGATTTAGGTGTGAATGTCGGTACTGCCAGAGCCACGGGCCGCCTGTGGGTGGGATGCCTGCGGAGAGGAAGGGGGCCCCACTGCCTCCCTGCGGGGAAAGCCTCCCATAGGGCCTGTGGGCTTGAGGCGCAGCCTGGGTCCCTATCGCCCGGCCCTCCCTCAGAAGGGCCACTCCGACAGCAGCACGGACAGGACAAGCTCGAACTGGAGGGGTGGCAGGACAGCAGAAGCATGTGCCACAGGCTCCGAAGAGGTTCCCGTGCTTGAAGGACACTGACCATCGCACCTCACCTGACGGATGCTGTGTGTGGTGGGGGGGTTCCTTTTGGGGCCAAACAGTAAGCAGTAGGCGGAGGGTTAAGTCAACCAGTTTGAGTGAAAAGGCTTCTGGCATGAGCGCGCCCGGATCCCAGGAAGGTCCTGGCCTTTTCTGGGGGGAGTAGGACCGCCCTGTGGCGCTCCGAGGCCGGGGGGCGCCCAGCAGTGGTCCTCAGCTCCTGTGTCATGGCTCCGTGACGCATGCAGTCACTTTCACACCCGGTCTCTGTGTCCCCTGCGCTGCTCTCCTTGGACAGAAAGACTCTCTGCAGGGCGAATGCCCCGCGATGCCCAGGTGCTTCTTGCCATTGCCTTCACTGCCTCCGGGCAGCAGCCCAGTGAGTGCTCCCATGCACGTGTGCTAATATGAGGTTGCTTTCACGCATCTCTCTTCAGTAAATGGGGATGGGAAAATGGACAGGTACATGCAAAAAGAAGAAAAAAAACTAGACCGCCAACTTACACAGACACTAGAACAAACTCAAAATGGATAAAGGACTTCAGTGTAGTCGTGAAACCATAAAAATCCTAGAAGAAAGCAATGGCAGCAATCCTGTCAGACACTTCACTTAGCAATATTTTCACTGATGCACCCCCTAGGGCAAGAGAAACATGGGAAAACATAAACAAGTGGGACTGCGTCTAATAAAAAGCTTCTGCACAGCAAACGAAACCAGGATCAGAATCAAATGGGAACACACTGTATGGGAGAACATACTTGCCAATGATACATCTGATGAAGGGCTAATTTCCAAAATATATCAAGTTCTCATACAATTCCACAAAAGGAAGACAAAAGAGTCCAACCACAAAATGGGAAGAGCACCTAAATGGACACTTCTCCAAAGAGAACATAGAAATGGCCTAGAGACATATGAAAAAACGTTCAGCATCACTAATCAGCAGAGAGATGCCAATTAAAATGACAATGAGATACCACCTCACACCTACCAGATTGGCTACCATCAGTAAATCAACAGACGACAAGTGCTGGTGAGGATGTGGAGAAACAGAAACCCTGGTACAAGCTCTGCAGAAAACAGTGTGGCGTTTCCTCAAAAAATTAAAAATGGAACTTCTATTGGACCCAGTGATCCTCTTCTACAAACATACGCTAAGAAGCCTGAAACACCAATCAGAAAGGATATATGCACCCCTGTGTTCCTAGCAGCACAATTTACAATAGCTAAGATCTGGAAATAGCCCAAGTGCCCACCAGTAGATAAATAGATAAAAAGGCTGTGGTACATTTACACCATGGAGTACTATGCAGTAGTAAAAAAGAAGGGTCTCTTACCCTTTGAGACAGCATGGAGGGACCTGGAGAGCATTATGCTGAGTGAAATAAGCCAGTCAGAGAAAGACAGGTATCACAGGCTCCCACTCATATGAGGCATCTAATGAACAGGATAAAGTGACAAACAAAATAGATCCAGAGACATGAAAGCATGTAACAGACTGAGGATCCTCAGAGGGAAGGAGGGGGAAGAGATCAATCAAAGAACTAATAAGAAACTCTGCATAAACCATGGACACAGACAATACTGGGGTGAAGGCCTGGGGAGGGGCAGGAGTGGAGAGGGGGGTCCATGGGAAATAAAGGGGCCTTCTGTAATACTTTCAACGATAAGACACATTTTAAAAACAAAGTGTGGAAAGAGGGTGTGAAATGGGAATGTGGGGGTGCACCATTGCGGTCTTTGCCACAATGAATAGGACCCCAATGCAGGCAAATGTTCACTGCTCCCTATCACTGAGTCGCACTCCCCTAGGACAGTGGTTCTTAACCTTCCTAATGCCGCGACCCTGTAATACAGTTCCTCATGTTGTGGTGACCCCCCATTTCATTGTTACAAATTGAACATAGTTAAAGCATAGTGATTAATCACAGAAACAATATGTAATTATATATGTGTTTTCCGGTGGTCTTAGGCAACCCCTGTGAAAGGGTCATTCGACCCCCAAAGGGGTCGCGACCCACAGGCTGAGAACCGCTGCCCTAGGAGGAGTTTCTGATGGATAACTTCCTCCTGGCACCCAATAAAGATAAGAATTAGCCGAAGCCGGTTTGGCTCAGTGGATAGAGCGTCGGCCTGCGGACTGAAAGGTCCCAGGTTCGATTCTGGTCAAGGGCATGTGCCTGGGTTGCGGGCGTATCCCCAGTGGGAGATGTGCAGGGGGCAGCTGATCGATGTTTCTGACTCTGTCTCTCTCCCTTCCTCTCTGTAAAAAATCAATAAAATATATATTTTTTAAAAAAAGATACGAATTAAAGGAAACTAAGTTTAGAATTGAGATTTCCTCACCCACCGTGGCCCGTTCTCTGTCAGATCTGCGACCACCACATTCCAGTCCCCGAGCAGCAGATCCCAGTTTATCACGAGGAGCAGATTGGGATGGAGAGGAGGGAGGGCCCAGAGAACACGCACGTCACTCTTGGCGGACCGGCAGCAGGACCAGCCTCCGATCCTCCGGGCAGAGGCAAAGGAAGAGCGTCCTGCGGGGCAGGGAGAGCTGGAGCAGAGGGCGTGCCCACAGGAGGGCCCTGCGGTGGTGCTGGTGCCCCTGGCCTCAGGCTCCGGGCCAGGCCTTGTTGCCTGGTGTCCCGGAGGTGAGCGGGAACAGCAGCTTCCTGCTGCTGCAACAGAGGCAGCACGTCATAGAGTTACTGAGGGTCGGGATTTGGGCAGGATGCATTTCATTTCAGGAGGCACGAGTGATTCAATCTCGCCCCCACCCTGAACCTGGTCCTGTCTAGCGAGGAAGGGACCGTGTTCCACTGGAGTGAAAATGAATTCTGCATTCTCTCCCTGTGCTTTCAGGTGGGCCCAGAGCTGTGTTGCTACAAACACGTCCGCGTCTGCAGACAGAAGTGGCTTGAGAACAGGTGCGTTTATTAGATTCTGAAGCTGTGACCGCAGCAGAGAGCATGGGAGCTCCCTGGAGCCCTCCAAGCTGGTCCCACAGCCCCGGGGAGAGAAGGTCAGTGAGGCAGGGCGTGTCCCTCTTGAAACACAAGGGCCTGGCTTCAGCCTGGTCATGTTGGGGTGTGGGGGGGTGTGAGCAGGGGAACGTGGCATTTCGCTGTCATGGGTTCCTTACTAGGTGTCGCACCATATGCTCCCTGCTTCCGCATGTCAGCTGACTTCCTCTTTCCCACAGACCCATCCTGGAGCAAGATTCCCGTCCCAGATGTGAGGTGGCGCGCAGACTACAGAGAAGGCGGGGACCGTGCCCACTGGCAGAGGTCAGACCGGGATGGCCTCACTCCGGCAGCCACATCAGGTCAGTCCTGCCAACCACAATCCACCCTGTGCCCTGGAGACGGCTTCCATCGTCTCCCCTTGCCCCCCCCACCCCCCCCCCGCGTGCTAGGCTCGCTGTTGGCAGGGGGAGGAGGAGGAATGGCAGAGCCAGTCCCTGCCCTGGGCAATGAGCCTCTTCTCGGGAAAGGGATCTGACACCCATGCATGTGGTGGAGAGCGCCTCGTTGGCCCCTGTGAGGCTTGGGGGGCAGGAGAAGAGCGGGGTGAGAAGGAACAGGGTTGGGTGAGGTGGCATGGGGCTTGCTGAGGGTGGTGCTACCGGCCCACCTCTCTACATGCGGGCGCAAGAGAAGGGGCTAGCAGGGGTAACAGGGAGTCGGCGGACACCCCGTCTCCCCACCTAAAGGCCTTGTCCTCACGCCCACGTGTGGGGTACAGCAGGAGACCCGGGGCCACCTGTGAGACGGGATACGGTCCCCAGTTACAGACTAGGGGCCAGAATCCAGTGATGTGCACACACGTCCAGCATGTCAAGTTCCAGGCCAGACATCAGAGGCGCCAGGAGGCAGGGAAATACTGGGAGAGAGTGGGGGTAGCGTAACCATGAGTCAGTGTTTCCCAAATGCCCAGAAATGGTCCATCTGGAGACAGAGATTAGCTGGCCGCTGGCCTGGGCCCGGAGGTGGTCGTGGAGATGGACTGCGAACAGGAACACGGGGTCTCTTTGGGACGACAGAAAGGTTCTCAAACTGGAGTGTGGTGACGGTGGCAGAACCCTTTAAATTTCCTACCACTCCCTGCTGTGCACACTAACTGCACATTACACCTCGGTACAGGTAATTGCGAAATGCACTGCGAATGCCCCAGCCATGGAGGCCAAGCTGTGCCATCGCTTTCATGACGCCAAGGACTCCCCTGCCTCTTCTGTGTTCTGTGTTCTGGGTCCACCATCCCTGCCTCCTGCAGTGTCCTCCATGCTCCACCAGAGGGAGGCACTGTGCAAAGGCCAGGAGGAGAGCTGGTGAGTGTGCAGGCCGCCTGTCTGCCTGTGTGTCCCTGAGTGTTCCTGCGCAGGCGCCCTTCAGGTGGACATAATGGTCGACTCACAATTCCACCGCCCAGGGCCGGCTCCCATAATCCACCCCGCGTCTGCAATTCCACTTCGGGTTGCCTGTTCTTCACGCCTCCCACAGACCCAGCTACAGTTTCCCTGGCAACCAAGCTGGGCCCTTAGCTTCAGCCTCAAATCACAGGAAGGCACACAGAGTGGGGAGGGTTGTTGTCCTCGTCACAGAGCGCCCTCCCCAGCTCGGGACCCAGTGGGGATGCGCAGCAGAGCCGTAACCAAGATGACAGAATGCAGCTGCCTTTCCAGCAGCCAGCCTTCTCCCTCCTCTCCGCCTGCCTGGTGTCAGGCAGCCAAGGGCAGGTGTGGCATAAACACACTCCTCACTCCCAGCAATTGTTCTGAGTGTGAGTATAGGTTAAAGGAAGTATGCCATAGACAGCTCTCAAAAGGCAAGACACATCACAGCGGATTAGCAAACCTGGCTGTAAGCCCAGGATGGTATTTGAAAGCAGTACAGGGGAGGCACTGGGGTGCTTAGGCTTCCCCACCACAGGGTGCCTCCACTGCCCGGGAGCCTCTTTAAAAGAGCGGGTCCTGGGCACCCCCTCCCCCCGCCCAGAGGCTGAGTCAGTAGGTCTGGATGTGGCCCCTGCAGGAGCCTCATTGAGTCCTCCTCCCGTGAAAGCCTGGATTGCTGTCGTGGAAACAGCCTGCGAGGGTCCAGCCCCGGGGGTCCAGGGTTTCCCAAAGGTGTGGACGGAGTCGGAGAAGAATGTTTTACACGGAGACAGCGTTCAGAACTCTCTAGCTATCTTTAGTCTCCGTGGATCTTCCTGCACCTGGCTGAGGCCACAGAGAAAGATCCCAAGGCAAACTGAGCCTTTATTTTATAGTCAGAGGTAAATAAGGTAGTGGTTACCATAGTTACACTGTTCTTGTGAGGTTCACTTGTTTTGGCCACTTCCTGCACCTCCCTCAGCCCATTAGCTTCCCAGGTAAGATCTAGGGAGCATCATAAGTTCAAGCCTAATTATGCTAAGAGGGCTGTGCCCTCTAAGCTGGGACTTGTTTGTGACTTTGCTGAGGGTGGTGCTACCGGCCCACCTCTCTACATGAGAGGTCAGTCCTAGCAGGCTTGCTGCACCTCCCTCAGCCCATTAGCTTCCCAGATAAGATCTCGGGAGCGTCATAAGGTCAAGCCTAATTATGCTAAGAGGACTGTGCCCTCTAAGCTGGGACTGTTTGTGCCTTTGCCAACAGGTCAGTCGGAGGAAGCTTAATAGCTTAATCGTATATCGGCTCCCACAACAGCCATCCTTAGGGAGGAAGCCTAGCCCTGGGCCTGGGAGACTTCCTTCCAGAGGAAGCGGGCTTTCCTCATGACCTGCCGCGCTGGCTGACAGCTCACTCGGGATGGGGGGGGCGGGGGGGAGCCACGTGCCCAGGTACCTGTGTGCTAAAGCCAGCATTGTCCTTGCTCTCCTCCGTGGTCCTGGAACCAAAAGTGTGAAGTTGAAACCTTGCCTTCGCTAACCGATCTTACTGCTTTTCATTTCCTGTCACGATCCCGTGTGCTTAGTTACTTTAAAAGTTTGGGAGACCGTGTACAGAGGCCGTCATGGGGCAGAGCACAGGAGTTCTGTGGGAAGTACAGCGAGCTGAGATTTTACCCGTCCATGCGAAGGACCAGCTGTCAGGCTTCTCCGTGACATTCACTCAGGGGCATTTTCACTTTTTATGATCATGTGTTTTCACGTTCATGCGTGCTCTCCGGGACAGACCACATAGGCCTGGATATTTATGATGAAAACGAAAACTTAGCCAACCCATGTTTCGTGCACAGCCGTAGACATTTGCCGCAGCAAACGTTCTCCTCCAGCCACGATGGGCACTGCTGCTATGGCCTGATCCCTGGAGTTCAAACAGCATCTGTGGAGTTCCTGTAGGAGGTGAGCATCTCAGTGGGTCGGGACTATTACAGGGTGCAGGTTCTCCTAGGACTTCCTGTAGCGGGCCCAGCCAAACCAGGACATAGACGCCATCAGTGACTGGGAAGAGGGAGCCCTCACATGGGGAATTTACCAACATCCGTGGGAACATGAAGATCATGGTTTAGCCTTTTCCAGAGCACGGCGAAGGGAGGCATGGGGTAGTGGAGGTCACACCTAGCGGCATTCCTAGGATTTTGGTTTAAGGACATGGGTAGATGGCAGAGCCTGCCCATGACACAGGGAACATAGGTTTCGGGTCCCCTGGAGAATTGCAGGGCTTGTGTGACATCTGAGGGGAGGTGCCCACAGGTCTCGGCCTGAAGGGGCTCTGCGGTCCAGCTGAGATTGCTTAGGTAGACCTGGTGATGCAGCAAGCCATCAGCACACAAGGGGATACACATGAGAACCAAGCAGGTGGGAGAGATGAAGAGAAAGGAGGGCGTTGAGAGAATGGAAAGTGTTGACTGTGTGCAAGACAGCATTGGGTACTTTGTTTGCCAACATGGAGCTCTTTGGAGAGGTTCACAAGGGAACATTCCCTGGAAGGGGGACACGGAGGAGGATCGAGAGGTGACCAAACAAACAGGCTACTGGAGTCTACACTCCCAAGAAGCTTGGCTTCCAAGGAACCCAGACATGGGCATTGGAAGCAGAGGTGGGTGCACTCCGGGTGTGCCCTTTGAGGGTGTGTCCCCCATAACAAGGGGCAAAATCACAGGACGCAGGTACCAGGAACCCTGAGCGCCCTGAGGCCGTGGTGTGGATGGCAGGGTCCAGAAGACACTGGATGAGCTCAGGGGGGATGCTTGAAGGTGAGGAGTGCACAGCAGGGGTCTCACGCAGCCCTGGGTCTGCAGGAAGACGCCATCCTCACTCCCGCTCCCGTTCTTACATCTGAGACCCGTGCAGCTATGTGTGGGGAGTTACAGCAGCTTCCAAGTCAAAGGCCGCAATCGGTGGTATCCGGGAGAACACGATTGAGTTAACTCCGGAAAGGGGAGAGAATTGGACATTTGGGCAAAGGTGGCATAAGAGGGAAGGTGAGTTGTATGGGAGGGCCAGACAGCAGTCCTGTATGAGGGCAGTGGGTGCAAGGGCTTGGGGTTGGGGTGACGGCAGGAGCTGGAGTCATGGGCACTTGAATGGCCACCAAGTTCAGACAAAATGTCTCTGCAGACATTTCTCCTTGCAGGACCGTAGAAGCCCAGGAAGCCAGGAGAGCTAGGAGAGGTTTGCCTGGTCTGGGCCCTGGATGCGGATGGATTTGAAGCATCTGTAAGGCTAAGCCCTGTGGATGAGACTGGCCTGGGTCACTCACACCTGCTGGTGATGGGGCTGTGCTCTGGGGTCCCTGAGTTGAGGAACAGCGGGCTGGGCCATGGGGCAGTAGAGAGGAGCTCGCTTCTGGTTCTGGTCCCTGCGGAGGTGGGTATCCATCTCCCCACAGATCCCGACAAAGGGCACGGTGGGTTGTTAGAAGGGCAGGGAGAAACATGACTCAAGTCTTCAGCATCTTAC
Source organism: Myotis myotis (assembly GCF_014108235.1). Lineage (NCBI taxonomy): Eukaryota > Metazoa > Chordata > Mammalia > Chiroptera > Vespertilionidae > Myotis > Myotis myotis. The sequence goes on from NW_023416346.1 coordinate 8,596,562, forward strand.
CGAGGGCCACAGGTCTCGGGCCACCATGAGACAACTGTGAGCCTGTGCTCTCGGGTGAGGGAGCCGGGTCCAGTCCCTGAGATTTCTGCCGCTGCTACCTGGGCACAGCCGGGCACTCTAGCCACTCAGGGTCTCTGTGCAGGAGTCCGTGTTTTCCCACAGCTCCTCACCCCTGCGTGGGGGTGGGGGAGGGGAGGACCAGAGCTGAGACAGCAAACGATGGGGAGCGGGGCTGAGGCCGACCGTGACGGAAAATGGAAGAACCACGTCCTTCCTACAAATTGACCCTTTCTGTCACCGGGTTGAGACAACAGGATCCCAGTGGCTTCTTGGGGACAAGTCCCTGGTTTCCCCTTGAGAGACTCTAGGGCAGCGGTTCTCAACCTGTGAGTCGCGACCCCTTTGGCGGTCGAACGACCCTTTCACAGGGGTCGCCCAAGACCATCCTGCCTATCAGATATTTACATGACGATTCATAACAGTAGCAACATGACAGTTATGAAGTAGCAACGAAAATAATTTTGTGGTTGGGTCACAACATGAGGAACTGTATTTAAAGAGCCAGAAGGTTGAGAACCACTGCTCTAGGGCAGCTGTGGGCAAACTACGGCCCGCGGGCCGGATCCGGCCCATTTGAAATTAATAAAACTAAAAAAAAAAAAAAAAAAAAGACCGTACCCTTTTATATAATGATGTTTACTTTGAATTTATATTAGTTCACACAAACACTCCATCCATGCTTTTGTTCCGGCCCTCCGGTCCAGTTTAAGAACCCATTGTGGCCCTTGAGTCAAAAAGTTTGCCCACCCCTGCTCTAGGGCCTCAGATCCTTCCTGTCCCCTTAAGAAGAAGGGGGTAGAGGGTACGGTTTTCTGAGCTGCAAGAACCCAATGAGGGAAGGGGGTTGTAAATGCTTCCTAAGTCACATGATCCCATGTACAGGGACCCCCAGGTGTCCTGTACAGTGGATACTATTTCTGACATTGACTTGATGGTTTTGCATTATTCGATGGGCTCTCCTCTGTTTAAAACACACTCCAGAGGCCAGGGTAGTTGAATTGCCCAGCAGTGGAGACCTGAGATCTGCCCATCACTAAGAGGGTTTGATGGCTGCTCCCCCTGGACAAAAGGCGGTGCTGTGCTCAGGGCCGGGATGTGTAGGACGCAAGGACCGGGTTCCCCTTAAAGAATACAATGTCCGAGGACAGCCGGCTGGGCAAGACATCCTGGGAGATGCTCTGGGCCTGTCAGCAGCTCTTGCGATACTCACCCAGGCCTCACCTCAGAGAGGACACTGGCATGATTCACCTCCCAAGGAAATAAGGAGGAAAACAGCGCCTTCTCCTAATAAGCATACTGACGTTCTGCACCTTCCCCAGGCTTCCTTTCCTGGCTCTGGAAACCTTTTTCTGCAGCCCAGCTCCAGGACGCCGGCCTTGCAGGGATGGCCCGTGCTGTTACAGGAGAAGGAGCCCGGCATGGCCTGTGGAGGCGAGGACGGCCTGGAGGAGACCCCGCTGCCCTCAGTGACACCCTCATCGGCTCCTCCTCTCGGTGAGTCTGTCTGGGCCTGTCCGCTTGCTGTGATCCGTTTTAGGGTCCGTTCATGGCAGGCTACACGCTGTCCTGGCTAAAGGCAGGGGGAGGCAAGGACCCCCAGGTCGCCTCTCACAGGGACAGACTGGACGGCGGGCACAGGAGCACCCGTGGGGAAGGTGTGCCGACATCCCAGAGTCACAGGTGCTCCTCTGACTGCACCGGCACTTGGGTTATGCCTTCTGCCCGACTGTGCTGATCTTCAGCAGCAGTGCCCGCCCTCTGAACGGGAATAATATTCGTGAGGGAGAAAAGGCCCCTGCCTTGGCTTCTAATCCGCTAGCTGAGCTAAGATGCAACATGTGCGTGGTCCATGTGTACAAATGCTCAGTGACCTCAGTGAGAATGCTCACTCTCAGATCTCTACCCCACATCTCCAGGTCTTTCCCATTGGGAAGGAGCACCTGTGGCTTGTGAGTCTGTGTGATGATGTGGGAAGGGGATCTATAACACCTCTATGGCTCACAGTGCCCCAGGTGGTCTTTGTGGAAAGGACACCTCTTTAACGTTTATTTTTTAATGACAGTTTACATTCCACATGACTCTGTATTAGTTGCAGGTGTACCGCATAGCAGTTAGACAGTCATATACTTTACAAAGTGTTCTTCCGATAGTCCCAGTACCTTCCTGGCACCATACGCACATATTACAACACTAGAGGCTTGGTGCACAAAAATTTGTGCCCCCCGGGGGTGGGGTGTCCCTCAGCCCGGCCTGTGCCCTCTGGCAGACTGGGACCCCTCGGGGGATGACCACCTGCTGGCTTAGGCCTGCTCCCCGGGGGATTGGGCGTAAGCTGACAGTCAGACATCCCTCTGGCAGCCCGGGAGCCCTCGGGGGATGTCCACTTGCCAGCGGGGAGCAGGCCTAAGCTGCAGTCGGACATCCTTACCTCTACTGAGGAGGCTGGAGAGGCTCCCACCACCAACTCTGTACTGGCAGCTGTCAGCCTGGGTTGTGGCTGAGAAGAGCTCCCCCTGTGGGAGCACACTGACCACCAGGGGGCAGCTCCTGCATTGAGTGTCTGCCCCCTGGTGGTCAGTGTGTGTCATAGAGACCAGTCATTCCCAGTTGTTCTGCTGTTCAGTCTAATTAGCATATAGGTCTTTATTATATTGGATTATTAACTATAATCCCTACGCTGTACATTATAGCCCCATGACTCTGTTGTAACGACCACTTTGCACTTCTTGGTCCCTTCTCCATTTTCACCCAGTCCCCACCCCCTCTCCTTGGCAACCGTCTGTCTTGTTCTCTGTGTCTATGAGTCCGTTTCTGTTTTGCTTTTCATTTATGTTGTGCTTTTGATTCCATATGTGAGTGCACTCCTAAGGGAGTTGTCTTTCTCTAACTGACATTTCTCTGAGCATAACACCTTCAAGGTCCATTTACTTGGAGCCTCTCTGCACGTCTTGACTCACCTTCCTTGTCTGAGCTGTGGTACTTTCCCGTCTCTGCTTCTGTGGGCCGAACTCCTGTGACTGCAACGGACACTCTCCTGGGGCTCGTCTTTCGTGTTGATGAAGATTTCCCATGCTCTATCCAGGTCAGTCGGGCAACTGTGCAATGTGTACCTTGTCACTAACAATGTGAGCACCGCTGGCACATCACCCCTCCCCTCAAAAATATTAAGTGCAGCAGAGTGATAAAGAATGCAGTGCTCACATGTGACCAGTATGACTGACTGACTGTTTCCTAAGATGAGCACAGAGAAGTGGTTGTGGCTCAGAAAACGTGAACATTAGTGGTGGCTTTGAGTAAACCAGTTGCAGTGGAATGATAGGCAAAATAAGTCGTATTGAAGGGGGTGGAGGAGCAAATGGTCTCAGGAGGAGTTCAAGCAGTTTGGCTTTGGAATTAATCCATCAACGTGCCAGTAGCTGCAAAATGACATGTGGGATGGAGGCGGGTTTCCCCCATTTGTTGTGGGGTGGTCCAGTGTACAAAGAGCAGGTGATACTTTAGGAGACGGCTCATAAGTGCAGGTGGAAGGCATGGGATCCTGAGCACAGGTGAGGGCTGGCTGCACTCAGGAGCAGGTATGCTCAGGGGAAGCAGAGTCACAGAAAAAACAGGTCCATTGAGTTTGGGAAGCACTAAGGAGCTGGACCTCAGTGCTTCTGTGTGCTGCAGGCCATAGTAGGGGAGGTCAGTGGGTGAAGTAGGATTGCTCGTGAGTGAGGTAGTGGTGTATAGGTAGAGTGAGAGGGAAAGTGAGAAGCAACCCCCCTGGTTATGCAGTTAAGATAAACAGTTCAGTAAGGTTTATATTTGTCTCATCAAAGCTCAGGTGCTCAGGCACAAGCAGGCTGTGTCCCTATGGGGGCACAACAGGAGAGTAGGAAGGCGGTGAAAAGAGCATGAGAGTTGTTTTGGAGCAGATTATATACTCCGGGGACGGCTGTAGAGAAGAGGCCTGGTGGAAGGTGAGGGAGGCCGTGGGCTCTACACTGGAGGCACCAGAGGGGTTCAAGGCTGTCTAAGCAGGTGCATTAGAAGGGAGGGAGCTAGACAGCCAGGGAAACTGTTGAAGCGACAAGAGGGTGGAATGCTAGACAAGGACGGCATGGAGGGCCCCGAGCTTCCGATACCCAGGGCATGACCTTGGGCAGGGGGATGCTCGGCTGGGTCGCGGGAGAACCTTCTGGACTGCAGAGGGGCTCCGAGTTGTCCGTGCTGGGCTCCTGGGCCCTGAGTCCCAGGAGGGTTCTGCGGAGTGAGGTCTGAGAGGACCGAGAGAATGACAGGAGACCAGTGTGCCCACAGCTGGGGAGAGGCCGTAGGGTGACGACCAGGGGTGGTACCAGTCCTGCTGGTGGGGCAGAGCAGCGACTAGGGCCGCGGGGCCACAGGAATCTCAAAACTCCTGTCCAAACCCGCCGCTGATCTTTGCAGCAGGATCCGGACTAAACCTCCAGCAGATGCTGGCAGAGAAGCCGGCAGAAACCTCACTGCGCACCAACGCGCATGCCCAGGACCCGCCAATGAGCGCGCAGAACCGGCCCTTCTGTACGTCATTCCTGTGCGCCTGTCCCGCCTGTGTATGTGTTGAGGGCCCCGAGGGCCACTTCCCGGAGTCCGTCCGCGTTCCCCCCGTTACGGGATCCTCCTCTCCACCCAGTCAGCCTTCCCCGGCCCCGGTCCCTCTGGCCCCGCCAGCAACTCCGCGGGAAACACGGGTTTCCCTCCGAGATTGGGGCCCGGTGTCTCCGGCCAGCAGAGGGCAGTGGAGGGCCGTGCGCGGGCCAGCCCCCTCCGCCCCGCCTTTCGGTATGGAAAAAACACGGGCGCAGCGAGCAGGGGAAAGTCCTTAGGGCCCTTTGCACAGCGGCCCGCACACTCTTCCCGCAGCTCCTGGGCACGGTGGTTCATTCCTGCAGTGGCCAGTGAGCGGTTTCCTCTGTGATCAAAACCACTTGCTTTCCAAATGGACGATTCTTCCAAAGTCCTTCCTGGGTTCCTTAGCAACTTGCAGTCCCGCGACTCTGAAGGCCAGAGTCACCGCCTTTCCCCAACTGTTTGGGGTTTTCTGGGCCTTTTCAATACAGTGTTCAATAATGACAGTCACCCAGACCTCACTAGGAGACATAGTAATTCAAACGACAGCCCCATCACCCAATATTGACCATTAGGAATATTTTGTGATCAGTTTCTTAGAGATCTTGCACCAAACACCAGGTTCATTTTAAATATACTAAGGGTCATTTTTGCATCACGACTTCACCTCCTCTTTTTAAACTCAGTTATTCCTTTTGGAAAGTCATTTTTAGATTTTTAGTTACGTTACTGAAAAAATAAGGGAGGCATCTTGCAAACTGTTGGCAGTGTCTGTAACTGTGAAGTTGAAGGTGCCGTGGCCTATGATCCAGAAGCAGCAGAGCCCGTGTGTGAGAGCAGGGGCTGCAGTGCGGGTGGGCTGCACTCTTCCCTAGGCGCCAGGAATAGTACCAGCACTTAGCCGGGCTCAGGAAATACTGGGAGATGTTTTCAAAAGTTTACTTTTGTGATCGTTTTTATTTTTATATATCTAAGATCCATCTTTTGCTAGTCCTCAATTATTATAATGTACAAACAGTTTTCTACATGTTTGCTTTTTTTTTAATTTGGCCCTTTGTGGATCAGCATTCCTCTAAGTCATTAGCATTTCTTAACATCTGATTTTCTGACTTACATTCCTGGGTAAGGGCATGGAGCAGTATGTAGCAACTTGTAGGCTCCTGTGCAAGGCAAATTGTCTAAAATGTGGGTGTGTATTTATTCAAAAAGTTTTCATACCAGTATTGTTTATATTTCTAAAACCGTGTAGGTGGAGTGGACAAAACATTTGGCTCAGTATCAGCAAAGTTGAATTTCAAGAAAATACAGGAATAGCATACTATCAACCATAAAAACTTCACAATGACTGTAAAAATGAAAGTGATATGCAAAACATGTTGAAACTGTTTGGGACGTGGGTGATTATTCTTCCTTTGTCTTTTCTCTGTCTTCTTAAATGGCTAAAATCAGACCAATTTCCCTTAGGGCCTGAGGGGAAAATAATGGAGTGACTAAATGGTAAATTTCAGTGGGTTCTGTAAATCCCCAGGCCCACTGGACAGAAGCAGGGAGCAGTTGGCCCTTACCATGGGGATAATAAAGTAAGGATGCTGGAGGACAGACAAAACAAGTGGATTTCCTATGTTGAAAATATAATGTTAAGCAAAAACAAAGCCAAAAAGATAGCTCCCTTCCTTAGGAAGGTAACAGTATAGTGCAGCCGTGGGCAAACTACGGCCCGCAGGCCCGATCCGGCCCGTTTGAAATGAATAAAACTAAAAATAAAAAGACCTTACCCTTTTATGTAATGATGTTTACTTTGAATTTATATGAGTTCACACAAACACTCCATCCATGCTTTTGTTCCGGCCCTCTGGTCCAGGTTAAGAACCCATTGTGGCCCTCGAGTCAAAAAGTTTGCCCACCCCTGGTATAGTGTTTCTCTTTGAGATAGGAGTCACGGTTTATTTCTGTTTTTTATCTCCATTATCAAATATCGCATTTTCACTCTTTAAGAGTATATAGGCGACTAAGAAGAAAAAGGAATAAAAATTATTCACGTCCTTACAAATTATTTTTAGAACAGCTAACTCACACGAAAAACCTGAGTTTAATACAATATGTTGTAGTCACAATGTAATAAGAATCTCCTTCTGTGTGCAGTGCACCTTTATGGATGGGAAGACCTCTAAAGAAATGGATTACACATTATCAATGGTCATCGGTGGGTGATAAAACTGGGGTTTAGATTACGTTATTATATGTTATGAGTCTCCCAAATATTCTGCATTGAGGTTTGCGTGCTTAGGGCTAACTGAAAAAAATATACTGGTTCAAAGCCAATGGGAAGACCATTCAGAGAATCAGAAATACTTGAGGCTAAGGAACCAAGGCACCTCATTTTCACTAGGACTGCCAAGAATGGAACAGTTCAGCCCCAGGAAGGAACCAGCCAGCTCCTGTTCAGAAACAATTGAGCAATTCTTCCAGAAATGGCTCCCAGCATTTTTTCCAAACACAAAAGGAGGGGGAGAGAGGATTTCGTGGCTCCATGCTGCCACCTGCTGACCAGAGAAACTCAGCCATGATTCTTGCAATAAAATTCCCATTTTCCCCTAGATTTCCAAAATAACGGGACAGAGGATGTCTCAAAAAACATACCTGATGACAGTAATGGTCAGAAAAAGCAGAGATTAGCCCAAGGGACGGGAGATGCCTTAAATGAGGGCGGATGATCAGGGGTTTCAAGGGGCACTGGGTCTACAAAAAGACCCCGTCCTCACGCCTGCTCCCATTCATTGTCCTGATCTAGGACGAGACCCACAAGGCCACGAGTTTGACCTGCTTGCGACTGGCAGCGACCTCACTGGACTCCTGCGCGCGTGCCCAGAAGCCGCCAATCGGAATGCAGCACCTTGGCCTGTTAGAAAATTTCCGAGTTGCCTGGACTTCAGGCCCCTGTTATGGTGGTTCCCAGAGCTACAAGGTAAGTAGTCTTGCTGGACCTTTTGAGCAGGTACTGAAGCCCCTCCCCTTCCCCTTTGACATAAGCACCCTGGGGAGATCAGACCTGGCTGGGTATATGAGCTCAGCAGACTGTTGTTACCTACAGTTTGCAGCCTTCAGTTTCTCTGGACAGTAGAGGGCAGTGGTGCATCGTGTTCCACGCCAGGCCTCCTCTCCCCCGCCCTTTGTGTCTGAAAAAACATACTTGTGTCTTTTCCAGAATTGGTAGATACTTTCTCAGTCCCAGCAGCTTCGCTGCCTTAGCAACCACCTTCACTAAATTGCTCCTTCAGGGGCTTCACAGGTGAAACTTCTAATCTGCAGACTGGAACACTGTGCCTTTCAGATCGCCTGTTCTTCTAGCCTGCTGCCTGGGTTGTTTAGCAACAATTATTTCTGCTTCTCAGAAGGGGATCCTCATTGGCTTTCCCCAACACATTTTGGGTTTTATGGACCTTTATGCATACACTAGAGGCCCTGTGCATGAAATTCCTGCAGGGGGTGGGGGGTGGGGGTTATCCCTCAGTCCTGCCTTCGCCCTCTTGCAATCCTGGGAAACCCTCTTGCAATCCAGGATTCCTCGGGTAGGGCCTAGGCCTGGCCAGAAATCAGGGCCTATCTGGGCTTTCCTTCCCCAGGCTGCCAGCAGCTGGCCCCGCCCCCGCTGCTGCCACTGTTTGTCATCTGTGCAAAGCTACCCCCCACTCCCCGGCCACCTGTAGCCTCCCTCTGTGGGCAACAGACATGGGGTGTGATCGCTTGGCTGGCCTGGGCCTCCCTCTGTGGGGCGATTGCTGGCCAGCCTCACACACCACACCATAGCTGACCAATGGCCTGGGCCTCCCTCTGTGGGGTGGATCTGGTGCCCCAGATCCATTGCTACACAGAGGGAGGCCCCGCCCATCCAGGACAGTGCCTCCAGCCGCCTCCTAGTGGCCATGGCCTCCCTTTGTGGCTGCCAGCCAGGTGGCCTGGGCCTCCCTCTTTGGGGTGATGGATGACAGAGTCCCACCATCAATCGCCTGCAGAGGGTCATCCAAGCATTCGTTGTGCTGTTCCTTTGTTCAATCAATTTGCATATTATGCTTTTATTACTATAGATGATTCAATGATGGCAGTCACTCAAACCTCACTGTAGGAAATTGGATAGGGGAGGGATAAAATATAATAAAGTAGTTTAATCCACGTTCCTATCCTCCAGTAATAACCATAAAGAGTGTTTTGGGGTCAATTTCTTAGAGATCTTTCATCAAACACAAGGTGCATTTTAAATATACTAAGGTTCTTTTTTGCATCAGGACTTCAACCTCCCCTTGTTAAACTCAGTTATTCCTTTTGGAAAGTCATTTTTAGATTGTTAGTTACATTACTGAAAAAATAAGGGAGGCATACTGCAAACTGTTGGCAGTGTCTGTAACTGTGAAGTTGAAGGTGCGGTGGCCTATGATCCAGAAGCAGCAGAGCCCGTGTGTGAGAGCAGGGGCTGCAGTGCGGGTGGGCTGCACTCTTCCCTCGGCGCCAGGAGGAGGACCAGCACTTAGCAGGCTCAGGAAACACTGGGAGATGTTTTCAAATTTTACTTTTGGGTCCTTTTTCTTTAAATATGTATAGCTCGTCTTTTCCTAGTACTTGATTATAATATACAAAGAGTTTTCTTTTATATATATATGTTATTGATTTTTTACAGAGAGGAAGGGAGAGGGATAGAGAGAGTTAGAAACATCGATGAGAGAGAAACATCGATCAGCTGCCTCCTGCACACCCCCTACTGGGGATGCGCCCACAACCAAGGTACACGCCCTTGACCGGACTCGAACCTGGGACCCTTCAGTCCGCAGGCCGAAGCTCTATCCTCTAAGCCAAACCAGTTAGGGCGAGCTTTCTACATGGTGTTTTATTTTTTCATTTGGCCCTTGGCACATCAGCATTGTTCTATGTCATTCCCATTTCTTAGAGTCATATTACCTGACCTCGGCCAGGTAAACTCCTGAGTCAAATGCTGGTGAAAAGCAAAGTGGTCCATTGAGTGTGGGACACCTGGGAAAACAGGGACTCTTGTCTCAAAGCCCATCGCCACGTGACCCCATCTCAGTGCAGGCAGGGATTTTACAGGCAGAGAGAGGAAAGCAGAACAAAGACATCGAGGGCAGGGGTTGCAGAGTGGTACGTGGCGGCCTGCACGGTACACGCCGATAAGCATCTTGAAACCTGTCAAGTGATGGTCTGGTGTGCGTCACGCGGGTCCCCATCGTGCCGGCTCTAGGGCGGAAGGTCAGCAATTCCCTGGGAACTGGGATGACTGAAGGCCACACTCTGTATGTTTTCAAGTTAGTTCCCAGGATTCTTAGACAAACATGCTGCTTATCTACCAGCTGCATTTACAGAAAGAATGTGAAAAGAATGGTGGGTGGGTTACCGCTTCCTACTGTTGCATTCCCAAGCGGCTATAATCTGAAGAATTTCCTTTACACCCGGAGGGAAAAGTAATGGAGGGGATATGCGACGGATCACCTTGGTGGGATTCATAAACTCCCATCCCCACCCAGCAGGATCAAGGGAGCAGTTGGCCATCCCTGTGGGGCCAAGCCAGGGTGGGAGAAGACACACACAACAAGTGGGTTTCATGCAGGCCTTTCTGCCAAGCTCCAGTGACCTTTAGTGTGGAAATGGCAGAACAAGTCTGGTCAGTGGAAACTACCACCGTCTTGTTCTTTGAAGTCAAATCCTGTCTTACCTGCCCTGCCCAACCCCTCCAACCCTTGCCCCTGCCATCTGTTCTGAAGACGAGTTTTGTTCCCACAGCTGCCAGGTTCTTTCCTTTGAAAATACTTTGCCTTTATGTGTGGAGTTTAAAATAATCTTCATGCTTGGGGGACCTTCTGAGTCGGAATCTGCGGTAGAACATTTGAGGTAAGAGAAAGCTGAAGCCACAATTGAGGGGGAAGTTTATAGAGGAGCATCTACGGGTGCTAATACCACTAGTCCATAAGCACAGAGGAGAGGTCCATTAGGGGCCTGGGAAGGAGAAATCCTCTCTAGTGTGTTGGCTCCTGTGAAGTGCCATTTGTTCATGGTCTCCCCTTAGTTGGAGGTAGGCAGGGGAATGGAGGTCGGAAAATAGGGATGAAAATAACAGGACAGGCAGATTAGGAAGGGCCTTGTCAGTTTTGTACCAAAGAGCAAAGCCACGCGGGGAAAAAATGACCCTGTAGATATGGCTACATAAAGTAAATTTATCCCTGCCTCTGAAAGCCACAGACATAACTAAAAGGCAAACAAGAACAACACACACACACACACACACACACACACACACACACACACACACACACAGCAACAGGAAAAGAACTTGCACCATATACGACAGCATGGCAGTCTCTTTCTATACATACAGCTGTTAAAAGAAATGCGCTCAGTATTTTCAGAACACAAACAGGTTCTGGTGTGATATGAAGGAACAAGAATTCTCACAGAATGTGGGGGGCAAGACAAATGGGTCTGTGTTCCTTGCAGTGCGCACCAAGCCTGTCGCGTGTTTACGCCTTCAATCCAGAACTGTACTTCTGAAGATCTATTCTAAACAACCCAAGGCGGTTAACATATGCATGCACCACACCATGCTTTTCATGCTCCAGGGGCGGTCTTTGAGGAAGGTACCAGTGTGCTTTCCTCATCTATATCCTCTTCACTGAATCTCCCTCCAAGTCACTATTGAGTCTTCCTCCACAAAGCAGAAGCGGCCAGTTGAAGTCACCTGCTGCATGTAAGTGACGAGAGTGCCTGCCTTTTGTCACACCTGGGCTTGTGGCTGGAAACCCTGTGCCGGCTCCACACATTACAGGGAATACTGCAGCTAGCACCAGCAGTGGTACCTGACATCTCCCACTGCCCAGCTCCGCCCTGTTGGGGGATTTATGCTGGCCACCACCCCGTGAAGCACAGGCTGTTCCCGCCCTCATCTGATACCTGTGGAAGCTGGCACACAGCCAGGGGTCTCAGGGCTCCTCGCAGAGGGCCCCAAAGTTCAGTCCGACGCTACAGATCGCACACTGCTTTGCAGGATGCCTTCCTGCCCCCAACACCAGAGGCTGATAAAAGACTCACTGGGGAAGAGGGTAAAAGAGCCGGCGAAACCTTTCAAAGCATGTAAGACATAGTTATTGCTCACCATCGAGTCCTCAGTGGAAAGGAGGAGGGGGAAGCCATGTAGGAGGTGTTTCATACATATCATCCCAGTATTAGGGAACAATTCAGTATTTACAAAGAAAAGAACCTGAAAGAAATTAATAGGTGCTCATTTCTTTTGAAAAAAAAAGTGTACTGAGAACACACTGCTTCCCCCACAGTTTTATTGAGAAAGAATTGGCACACATCACTGTGTGATTTGACGGTATACAGCAGGATGGTTTTGTTTACATATATTGTGAAGTGACTGCCAAATAGGATTAGCTAACATCCATCTTCTCCTGCTCACATAATATTGCCATAACAAGCCAATAGAGAAGAAAAGAGAACAGTTTTCTCCCTGTGGTGAGAACCTTAGGATTTATTCCCTGAACAACTTTGCTATGCATCCTACAGCAGTGTTAGCTACAGTACTCCAGTTTACATCATATCCCTCGCCCCTTTTTATCTTATAACTCAGGTTTCTACCTTTTGATCACCTTCCTCCAGTTTCCCTTTCCCCCGCCCTCCGCCTCTGGCAACCACAAGTCGGATCTCCTTTTCTGGGACTTTTCTTTTTGTAAAGATCCCACATATAAGTGAAATCATACAGGCCTTCTTTTTCTCTCAATTATTTCACTTAGCATAATGCCTTCAAAGTCCATTTATATGGTTGCAAATGGTAGGATTTATTCTTTTTAATGGCTGAATAATATTCCAGGGCTACAAACTTTTCCCACTTATCCATCAGTGGACACTTAGGTTGCTTGCATACCTTGGCTATTGTAAAACACACTCCTATGAACATGAGGGTGCAGATATCTTCTTGAGCTTGTGTTTCCTTTTTTTTCCTTTGTTTTTCTGCATATATTCCCAGAAGCAGAACTGCTGGGTAATACGATACTTCTATTTTTAATATTAGGGGGACCCTGCATAATGTTTTCCATAGTGGCCCGAGCATTTAAATTCCCACCAACAATGTATAAGGGTTCCCTATGATGCACATCCACACTAGCGGTGTTTTGTTCCTTCTTATTTAAAAAAATATTAACATATAGTTGATGTGCAATATTATGTGAGTCTCAGGTGTACAACATAGTTATTCGATATTTATATGCCTTAAGAAGAAATCACCACAGAAAAAGCCAAGACTGATCTTTCTTTACTAGGCTTACCTTCTTGCCTTTTGGATGGCAGACACATTAACAGGCATGAAGTGACATTTCATTGTGGTTTTGATTTGCATTTCCCTAATGGCTACAGATCTTGAGCATTTTTTCATGTATCTGTTGGCCTCTCTTACAGCTTTTTGGATAAAAGTCTATTCGGGTCCTAAGCTGACTTTTAAAACTGGGTTACTTGGATTTTTGCTAATACTCCTGTGAGCTCTTTCTATAGTCTGCATATTAATCCCTTGTCACATATGTGGTTTGCAAAGATTTGTTACCATGCCTGAGGTGGTCGTTTCACTTGGTAGATGGTTTCTCTTGCAGTGGGCACTTATTTCTTGACCTCTTGAAAATACTGGCGTGAGCACAAACAAAGCAAAAATATAGCTCTGGTCTTTGGGAAAATTACAGGTCAGGTGGTCCTTTCTGCTTTTTATGTCAGCCTCTTTTTTTTTAATATATTTTATTGATTTTTTACAGAGAGGAAGGGAGAGAGATAGAGAGTTAGAAACATCGATCAGCCGCCTCCTGCACACCCCCCACTGGGGATGTGCCTGCAGCCCAGGTACATGCCCTTGACCAGAATTGAACCGGGGACCTTTCAGTCCACAGGCCGATGCTCTATCCACTCAGCCAAACCGGTTTCGGCCTATGTCAGCCTTTAGATATAACTTTTAGTCTTTTAGACTACGTGTACTTTTAGGAAGAGAAATGAATTTTAAAATGTTAAAGTCTTTTCAGATGATTTCTCCTAAAGGTAACTAATGTGAAAAATCTCAGTTTAATAAAAGATGTTGCCCTAACCAGTTTGGCTCAGTGGATAGAGCGTCAGCCTGCGGACTGAAGGGTCCCGGGTTCGATTCCAGTCTAGGGCATGTACCTTGGTTGTGGGCACATCCCCAGTAAGGAGTGTGCAGAGGCAGCTGATTGATGTTTCTAACTGTCTATCCCTCTCCCTTCCTCTCTGTAAAAAATCAATAAAATATATTTTAAAAAAAAAGATGTTGAATTGACAAAGCAATATGAGTTTTATACGAAGCACCTTAATGTATGAAAAGTCTCTAAGAAAATGCATCACTAAGTATTGTTCATGGTCATTGATGGGTGATGGGACTGTGGTTTAGGTGACTATATTTCATCGGTCCTCCAAATTTCTACAGTGAGGTTTGACTGACTAATGGATCTAAAGAACATAATGATAAAGGGTCAAAACAACTGGGGGAAACCACTGAGGCCCATTCAGGGAAGGAGAAATGAAAATTGAGGAACCAGGGGGCACAACGTTTCCACTAGAGATACCTCCTAAGGTAGCAAGTAGCCCCAAGATCCCTGAGGCCAGCTAATCTCAGAGGCCGAGCTCCATTATTTGCGGAAAGATGTGTCCTACCATCGTGCCCCACCGTTTTTTTTTTAAGAAGGAAGGGCGGGGGAAGAGGCGAGCAGTTGTGGTGCGTGGAGCAACACTGCCCCCTCCCGCCCAGAGAAACGGAACGCCATCATCACACAACAAAAGACTCCTTGCCGCGAGTCGGGGGTCTGCGGCTGAACACGAGTACGACCGCGGAAGCATCACGGAGGGGCGGGACCGCGAAGACAGCATAGAAAGTCGCAGAGCCCTCGGAGAGGTTTCAGCGAAAGGGCCCCAGGAAAGGCATTTCCACAGTCCCGCCCTCGGAACCCAGCAACACTGGCAGGAAGTCCTGGCACCCGAGCAGGAAGTTCCTGGAGAGACGCTGCGCACTGATTGGCCAAGTCTGCACTGGCGCACTGATTGGCCGGTTCTGCGCATGCGCACCCGATCCCGGTGAGGCGCCTGCCAGTCCCCCAGCCTGCGGGTCCTGGAGATTGTCCTGCAGACCGTGTTGGGACCTCGGGCTGAGGAGCCCGATCTGCGATGTCCACCCGGGTGCTATCACCCGACTGCTGCAGCCGCCCCGCCGCCACACGGCAGGACCCTTACCCGTGCCCTCGCCGTCCTGCTCCTGTTCCCACTGTCCCTAGCCATGAACGAGCTCTGCTAACCTCGGGTCCAGGAGCCTGACTTGGTCAACCTGAACGCGCTCCAGGAGGGCTACTGCCCCTCCTCACGTGTCCACCTCCCCACGGCCATGCCCTGGACGTCAGGAAACCCGGCGCCGCTCCGTGAGGTCCCTTCCAGCTCCGCTCCGGTCACTTCTGAGCACCTGCCCTGGTCAACCAGCTTTCTACTCCAATGCCTCTGCTTGGAGAGCCCTCAACCCTTAGGGGCGTCCGGTGCGGAGGCCACAGCCCTCCTCGCCGTCCACCGACTTGAAGGCTGTCTCAGCGGAGGCATTAGAGGAAGGGGGCTGGACAGACGGGACATGCTTTTGAGGTGAGGGAAGTGGAGAATGCGAGAAAAGGATATGGTCGAGTGGCGCGGGGCTCCCTGCAGCCCAGGCGTGACCTTGGGCTGGGGGGCAGTGGGGGCATACAGGACGTGGAGGAAGTGAAGAATGACCCTGAGAATTTCTAGACTGAATGTTGACCTAGTGCAGCTCATGGGCCGAGAGGTCACTTGCAGGCTTCCAAGGAGTGATGAGCAAGGGGGAACATTTCACAGAACATGTTTGTTCCAAGACTAGGGAGGGGGAGGAGAGGCCAGGAGGAGGATAAAGAGGAGATTGGTACCTATGCCACTGGTGGGCGGCTTGGCTTCTCGGACAAGTTCTGGACATCACAGGTCCTATCCTATAAACTGATAGGTTGCAGCTAGATCGGAGAGGAAACCTCAGGACTCAATACTGGCAGCGACCTCACTGGCTCCCAGAGCGCATGCCCAGAACCAGCCAATCTGAGCACAGCACCAGCTTATGGACACAGCTGTTCAAATATAACTGAACTTGAGCCAATTGTTTTGGTTCCCAGAGCAAGACTACAGAAATGGCATTGCTGAGGCCTTTTGAGCAGGTTCTTTTTCATTTAGTGATATTCATCATCATATCTCTTCACCTTAATCTGGCTTGGAAAGTCCACTCAGAAGACGATTTTCCCTACAGTTTGTGGCTTTCCGTTTCTCTTGACAGTAGAGGGCAGTAGTGCATCATGTTCCAAGCCAGGCCGCCTCTCCCCCGCCCTTCCTGCTTGAAAAAACTGGCCTGAGTCTTTCCCATAATTGGTAGAAAGTTTCTAGGCCTCAGCAGCTTCAGCTGCCTTAGCAGCCACCTTCACTAAATTGCTCCTTCTGGGGGTTCAGAGGTAAAAACTTCTAATCTACAGACTGGAACACTTAGCCTTTCAAATCGCCTTTTCTTCCAAGCTACCTCCTAGGTTACTTGGCAACATTTACTTATGCTTCTCAGAAGGGGATCCTCATTGGCTTTCCTCAACTCATTTTGGTTTTATGGGCCTTTATGAATCTATACTTACCTTATGGCAGTCACTCAAACCTCAGTATCGAAAATTGGGGGGAGGGGAGGATGAAGAGGAGCAGATAAAATATAATAAAGTGATTCAAACAGCAGTCCCATCCTCCAATATTAACTATTAAGAATATTTTGTGATCAGATACTTAGAGATTTTTTCATCAAACACAAGATGCATTTAAATGTATTAAGGTTCATTTTTGCATCAGGACTTTACCCTCCTCTTTTAACCTCCTGTTGTTCTCAACAAGGAACACATTCCACAGTATGCCCCATTGACCAGCATAAATATGGGTCATCTTGAGTCAACGTGAGAGAAAACAAGGAAAGAGCATCTGTTCCAGTCAATGGGGCAACAAACTACAGAACCAGTAGCAGTTAGAAATGAGACATCTCAGAAGGGAGGTGAGTCAAGAAGAATATGGACCACGCACATGTTGCATCTAACCATGCTTAGCAGATTAGAAGCCAAGGCAGGGGCCTTTTCTCCCTCACGAATATTCCCGTTCAGAGGGCGGGTACTGCTGCTGAAGATCAACACAGTCAGGCAGAAGGCATAACCCAAGTGGCGGTGCAGTCAGAGGAGCACCTGTGACTCTGGGATGTCGGCACACCTTCCCCACGGGTGCTCCTGTGCCCGCCGTCCAGTCTGTCCCTGTGAGAGGCGACCTGGGGGTCCTTGCCTCCCCCTGCCTTTAACCAGGACAGCGTGTAGCCTGCCATGAACGGACCCTAAAACGGATCACAGCAAGCGGACAGGCCCAGACAGACTCACCGAGAGGAGGAGCCGATGAGGGTGTCACTGAGGGCAGCGGGGTCTCCTCCAGGCCGTCCTCGCCTCCACAGGCCATGCCGGGCTCCTTCTCCTGTAACAGCACGGGCCATCCCTGCAAGGCCGGCGTCCTGGAGCTGGGCTGCAGAAAAAGGTTTCCAGAGCCAGGAAAGGAAGCCTGGGGAAGGTGCAGAACGTCAGTATGCTTATTAGGAGAAGGCGCTGTTTTCCTCCTTATTTCCTTGGGAGGTGAATCATGCCAGTGTCCTCTCTGAGGTGAGGCCTGGGTGAGTATCGCAAGAGCTGCTGACAGGCCCAGAGCATCTCCCAAGATGTCTTGCCCAGCCGGCTGTCCTCAGAGAATCTGTTCTTTGTTTTTAAATACATTTTTGTTGATTTTAGAGAGGAAATGAGAGGGAGAGAGAGATAGAAACATAAATGATAAGAGAGAATCATTGATTGATTGGCTGCCTCCTGGCACGCCCCATAACAGGGATTGATCCAGGAACCCGGGCATGTGCCCTTGACCGGAATTGAATCCTGGGACCCTTCAGTCCCTAGGCTGATGATCTATCCATTGAGCCAAACCAGCCAGGGCCAGACAATCTATACTTCAAGGGGAGCCCTGCCCTTCTGTCCTATGCATCCCAGCCCTGAGCATAAGCACTGCCTTTTGTCCATGAATGGCAGTCATCAAACCCTCCTAGTTATGGGCAGGTCTCAGTTCTCCACTCCTGGGCAACTCGGGTGCCCATTGTCACTGGAGTGTGTTTTCCACAGAGGAGAGCCCATTGAATAATGCAAACCATCAGTTAAATATCAGAATTTAATTTAGCAGGCTTCCTGTACATGAGGTCATGTGACTTAGGAAGCATTTACATCCCCTTTCCCTCACTGGGTTCTTGCAGCTCAGAAAACCATACCCTCTACCCCCTTCTGCTTAAGGGGACAGAAAGGGTCTGAGGCCCTAGAGTCTCTCAAGGGGAAACCAGGGACTTGTCCCCAAGAAGCCACTGGGATCCTGTTGTCTCAACCCGGTGACAGAAAGGGTCAATTTGTAGGAAGGACGTGGTTCTTCCATTTTCCGTCACGGTCGGCCTCAGCCCCGCTCCCCATCGTTTGCTGTCTCAGCTCTGGTCCTCCCCTCCCCCACCCCCACGCAGGGGTGAGGAGCTGTGGGAAAACACGGACTCCTGCACAGAGACCCTGAGTGGCTAGAGTGCCCGGCTGTGCCCAGGTAGCAGCGGCAGAAATCTCAGGGACTGGACCCGGCTCCCTCACCCGAGAGCACAGGCTCACAGTTGTCTCATGGTGGCCCGAGACCTGTGGCCCTCGGTAAGATGCTGAAGACTTGAGTCATGTTTCTCCCTGCCCTTCTAACAACCCACCGTGCCCTTTGTCGGGATCTGTGGGGAGATGGATACCCACCTCCGCAGGGACCAGAACCAGAAGCGAGCTCCTCTCTACTGCCCCATGGCCCGGCCCGCTGTTCCTCAACTCAGGGACCCCAGAGCACAGCCCCATCACCAGCAGGTGTGAGTGACCCAGGCCAGTCTCATCCACATGGCCTAGCCTTACAGATGCTTTAAATCCATCCACATCCAGGGCCCAGACAAGGCAAACCTCTCCTAGCTCTCCTGGCTTCCTGGGCTTCTACGGTCCTGCAAGGAGAAATGTCTGCAGAGACATTTTGTCTGAACTTGGTGGCCATTCAAGTGCCCATGACTCCAGCTCCTGCCGTCACCCCAACCCCAAGCCCTTGCACCCACTGCCCTCATACAGGACTGCTGTCTGGTCCTCCCGTACAACTCACCTTCCCTCTTATGCCACTTTCCCCAAAACTCTTCTGTTTCCTTCCAGGATTTCCTTCTTTAGTTCACTCAATCTTGTTCTCTCCCCCTATATTACCGATGTAGGCCTTTGAATTGGGTGACCTTGCGTCTTTCAACCTGGTAGCTCTGTGTGTCACTGAGGTAAGAATGGTAGCAGGAGTGAGGATGGGGGTCTTCCTGCGACCTGGTACTGCTTGCAAACCCTGCTTCTCCCTCTTTGACTTAAAGCCTCTCCTCTGAGGTGCACCCCAACTTCCCAACACTGTTATCTATTCAGCATCCTCAGGATCCTTAGGGCTTTCTGCTACCTGCGTCTTGGGGTGTTGTCTTGTTTGGGGGGTGGTAAATAACATACCGAAAAGCAAACAGCCCTCTGCTTCTAATACCCATGTGTGGATTCCTTGGAAGCCACGTATAGGCTCTACAGGTCCCCTTTGGTTTCCTCTCCCTTCCTGCTGGGCGACAGTGCAGGAGAGGAGTGATGGTAAGTGCAGGAGCAGAGTCCCTGAGCAGGCGGAGGACACGGGATCCTGAGCACGCGTGAGGGCTGGCTGCAGGCGGGAGCAGGTATGCCCAGGCGCAGCAGGGACTGTCAGGGCAGAGACCCGGTCGGTTGGATTTGGGACCTGCGAGAAGTCACCCTCACTGCTTCTGTCTTCTCCATTGAAATGGAAGAGGGTGCTGGTGAGTGAGGTAGTGATGGAAGTTGGAGCAGGGTGACAGTGAGAGGCAACGGTCTCCTGGTGATGCATATAAGATGAACAATTCAGTGAGGTTTGTGTTTTTGTCATCAGTGCTCAGGTGCTCACATACAAGCAGGGACACAGCAGGAGAGTGTGGAGGGGGAGAAAGGAGCAAGAGAGCTTTGTTAGATGGGGAGTTTATAGGCCTAGGTCCGTGGTTGGCAAACTGAGGCTCGCGAGCCACATGCGGCTCTTTGGCCCCTTGAGTGTGGCTCTTCCACAAAATACCACGTGCGGTTGCGCATACACTGCAATCGAAACTTTGCGGCCCATGCGCAGAAGTCGGTTTTCGGCCTGGGCGAGTCTATTTTGAAGAAGTGCTGTTGATATTTGGCTCTGTTGACTAATGAGTTTGCCGACCACTGGCCTAGGCATACTGGGTAAGCAGGGGCCTACTGGGTGGTGAGGAGGGCTGTGGGATCCAAACTGAAATTCGCCACAGATTGAATGCTCTCCAACCACAGGCATTAGAGGAAGAGAGCTGGTTTACCAAGGTGTGCACAGGTGATCAGAGAGGCAATGCTTGGAAGGGACATCACAGAGCAGCGCCGGATTTCCTGATGTGCAGAGCATGTCTATGCGGAAGTGGACACAACAAGGGAAGGAGCAGTAAAACCTCTTTGAGAACGTGTCAGGGTTGACCAGGTCAGGCTCCTGGACCTTGAGGTTACCAGGAGGGTTCCCAGGAATAAGGGCTGAGCCTGTGTCAGAGGATGAACTCTGTCATGGCTAGAGACAGAGGGAGCAGGAGAAGGATGTCGAGGGGATTGGAACACAGCACCTGGGCATCATTGTTCAGTTCCCTCAGCCCAAAATTCCATCACAGTGTACAAGAAAACCTCGCGCACTGTATACATGCAGGCGGAGTACTGGCAGGGACTTCACTGGTATATCCTGCGCATGCGCACGACTGGCCAATCAGTGCTCAGCCCCTTCAGGAGCTTCCTGTTCCGGCCAAGGGACTTCCTGTCTTTGTTTCTAGGGTTCCTTGGGCGGGACTATGAAAGTGGGATTGTGGGGGCTGGTTCCCTGGAACCCCTAGGCGTCTTCTGTGCCTTTCTGCGCTGTTTCCGTAGTCCGTTTCGTGCTCAGCCACGCATCCCCAGGCTCCGCGCGGGAAAGTCGTGGAAATGGTGTTTTCATTGTGTGTGTGGTTCCGTTCCGTTTCTCTGGTCAGCAGGGGGCAGTGTTGCTCCATGCATCCGAGCTGCTCACCACTCCCCCGCCCTTCCTTCTTAGAAAAAATGGCAGGGCAATTTTTCTACACCAAATGGCGCTTTGTTTCAGAGATTGCGCAGTGGGTTCTTTACTCTTTGGGAAATAAATGACTGTTTTTCTTCCCCTGACCTATATATGGGGGAAAGTTTTTCTATGTGAGAAGTCTGAAATTTTGCTGTTTACATATTATTCTAGGATTTTTATTATTTCATAACTTATATTTACGTCTTTTATGCCTTTTGTTTGTGGTGTAAGTTGGTAGTTTGGTTTCATTTTTTGCATGGACCTGTCCACTTTTCCCAACACCCTTTGCTGAACAGACTGTCTTACTCCATTGTATGCTCTTGCCTCTTTGTCAAATACTAATTAACCATAATGCCTTGGGTCGACTTCTTGGTTCTCTGTTCTGTTCCATAATCTACATGCCCTATACATTGCCCATGGACACAGATAATAGGATGGTGAAGCCCTGGGGAGGGCAGGGCCGGTGGGAGGGGCAATGGGGAAAGAAAGGGGGGACCTCTATAATACTCTCAACAATAAAGATTGAATAAAATAGAAGGGACTGAGGAAAGCTCTTCAGATTTTTCCATGAGTTCCTCTTGTCTAAGAGGAGACAATGTAGATTAATTAAAATAAATCCCAGTTTTCCTTACTTCAAGCCCTGCCCCTTAAACTTTTTTTCTCTTCCCTGTTGTACCTTTTTTGGTAGCTCCTGTAACGCTCAAAATGTAAAAAAACAACAAGGCCTACAAAAACATGTCTCAAAGAACTCTGCTGCTGGAATGGAATTGTACCAAGTATCCAAGCAACAGGCAAGTTGAACTAATTCCCAGCCTTTCAAACCATACCTTTGGGATAGTTACAAGAAACTGAAACCTGAGCAATACCAGTCATGAACCTGTCTTCTTTCCCTATACATGGTCCTCTCATCCCCTTCCCCTGTACAACATCCATTCTGCTTCAGCTCAGAGTTACCTGGTCTTATGGAGACAAACATCAGCTGAATGAAGCCATTAACTTCTACTTGAGTCACTTTTACTAGATTTTTTCTCCCTAAGTTCTACCACTAATTTGACCCCGATTTTTATTTTTATTTTATTTTTTAAAAATATATTTTATTGATTTTTTACAGAGAGGAAGGGAGAAGGATAGAGAGTTAGAAACATCAATGAGAGAGAAACATTGATCAGCTGCCTCCTGCACACTCCCTACTGGGGATGTGCCCGCAACCAAGGTACATGCCCTTGACCAGAATTGAACCTGGGACCCTTGAGTCCGTAGGCCGACGCTCTATCCACTGAGCCAAACCGGTCAGGCAGGGCTTGACCCCGATTTTTTAAAAAATATATATTTTATTGATTTTTTACAGAGAGGAAGGGAGAGGGATAGAGAGTTAGAAACATCGATGAGAGAGAAACATTGATCAGCTGCCTCCTGCACACCCCCTACTGGCGATGTACCCGCAATCAAGATACATGCCCTTGACCGGAATCTAACCTGGGACCCTTCAGTCCGCAGGCCGATGCTCTAGCCACTGAGCCAAACCGGTTAGGGCTGACCCCGATTTTTGACCATCCAAAGCAAAGACTTCTACAGGTCCAGTTAATGAATTATAGTCACCACTGGGATGATACAAACATTTCAAGGCACCAGTGTTCCTAATCATGAGATTCCAGGGTAACTTCTTCCCTCGGTCATCATAGGGTTCATGTTAGACCCCCTGAGTACTGATCTCTCTAAGTAGCAATTTTCTTCCGTATCTGTTAAATGGGGATAATTATATTAACCTAACAGGTAAAGTTTTTGTCATAAATGACACCACATAATATACAAAGGACTTATTGGAGTGCCTAACACATAGTGTATTCTCAATACATCTCAGCAGCTAAGAGCGCAAGCTGTGGAATCATAATTTTAGGATGACTAAAGAATTTCACGCCGGCCTTCGTGGTTCAACCTATGAACCAGAAGGTCATGGTTCGATTCCTGGTCAGGGCACAGGCCAGTTTTGGGGCTCAATCCCCAGTGGAGGGAGTGCAGGAGGCAGCCTATCAATGATTCTCATCACTGATGTTTCTAGCTCTCAATTCCTCTCCCTTGTTCTCTGAAATCAATAAAAATATATTTTAATAAAAGAATTTCCCTACATTCTTAGATTAAAAACAAAGGATGTCTGTGCCAAAATAATACTACACATGCCATTAGTTAACAAGTATACAAAAAAGTTTGATTTTCTATTTTGAAAAGATATTTTGTAGAAAACTCGAGGAGCAAAAAAAAAAAAAAAAGGACTCAAATTTCTAGGAATTTTTTTTTTTTTTAGTGATGCTGCAGTCTACACACATATAAAGGAACAGTCTAGTCTTTTGAATAAGGGGGAAAAAATACTTTCGCATCAAAAGATGGAAGTTTCTCTTTCAGATAATCTTTTCATTACCATAAGAGCAGGTATAGTAACTTGGAGACCTAAGCTTTGAGTTTATTTTTAGTGTGTGGTACTTCTGAGGATGGCCCAGTCTATTCATATTTATAATTTCATTCCTCTCCATTCTCCCATTCATGTCTGCAGAACTGAGCACAGAGGAAATCTGAGAGACCATGTAGTCCAGGGGATATCAAACTCTGTCAAAGTAAATTAAACCTTTCCTGGAATGAATTCCAGTACAGACAAGAAAAAAGAGGAGTTTCTGTACTAGGAGCAGGGGCTCTCTCACCACACCCTTTCCTAGATGCGCCCTCCTCTTCAACCAATAACATAGCCTGACTCCGCCCCCCCCCCCCCCCCCCCCGCCCACACACACACACCTGGGGATATTTTTTCCATTGATTTTTTTAGGAGAGAGTGGAAAGGGGAGAGAGGTGAGAGACACAGACACATTGACTGGTTGCTTTGCGCACACACCCCGGTGGGGGCCAGGGATTGAGCCTGCAACCCAGGTACATACATGCCCTTGACCAGAACCAAACCCAAAATCCTTCAGTCAGAAGGCCAGCGCTCTTACCACTGACCAAAACTGGGTAGGGCTTCACTTATTAAGACTGAGGAAACAGCAGGCCCAGAAAGCAAAGGGACTTAGGGAAATGGGGAAGGCTGGTAGAGCTGGAACTGGGAGCGCATTCTCTGGAGCCCTGGCCCAAGGCCCTCCAGGAGACCTACAGAAAGAAAATATTAGGGAGGAATTGCATGTCTAATCAAAAGTAGCCCCCCTCTCCCTCTCCCATTTCATGTAGAAAAAGAAGAAAAAAAGTAGCCTCTTTGGGAAAGAAGTTGTCAGTATACATGAGTTCAGATTATTTGTGCACACTACTCTTTAAAATGAAAGTTTTTGGTAAGAAATGTGGGACTTTTTTCAGTTATGAGAGGCCTTCCAAAGCAGAATCAGAAGCATTAGCGGACTTGGGGAGAGAAAGACCTTTGCAGTCAGATCGGGCTGGCTTCATGCACACTGCTCTCTGTCAGATGACCACGTTCCCAATCCCAATAGCATGTCATTCATTGGGCCCTTTAGTTCATGCGCAGCGTTTTCTTCTTTATGCACCCTGACACTCATTGCATGACCCAAACCAACCCTCCAATGTGGCTGGCTACGGTGACTGTAGTTTTTAAACACTGGACCAAAGTACCTTAGGTGCATTGCAGAACTTAAGTTCTACCAAGTGAGTATGCTACAGGACAGGATCCTTCTGGAAAGATTCCCAACATGTTGACAGCTGATGAAAACAGGGAGCAACAATGAAAGATGTATCATTTCCACCAAGGCCATTCTTATTCATTTAAGTTTCACTTGAACTTTTTATACCATGAAGGAAACAGGGTTGAAACTGGAAAGACCTGGGCTTTGTCCTGAATGTGTCACCAACAATCTATAAATGGTTTTCACTTAGTCAACTGGCCTGGCCTAAATCAGAAAATCTGATGTTAAGAAATGCTAATGACATAGAGAAATGCTGACTCCAAAAGGACCTAAAGAAAAAAACAACAATAAAAGCATGTTGGAAACTGTTTGTATATTATAATCAAGGACTTGAAAAAGATGAATTATATATATAAAGAAAAATTACCAGAAAAGTCAAACTTGAAAACATCTCCCAGTATTTCCTGAGCCCGGCTAAGTGCTGGTCCTCCTCCTGGCGCCGAGGGAAGAGTGCAGCCCACCCGCACTGCAGCCCCTGCTCTCACACACGGGCTCTGCTGCTTCTGGATCATAGGCCACCGCACCTTCAACTCCACAGTTACAGACACTGCCAACAGTTTGCAAGATGCCTCCCTTATTTTTTCAGTAATGTAACTAACAATCTAAAAATGACTTTCCAAAAGGAATAACTGAGTTTAACAAGGGGAGGTTGAAGTCCTGATGCAAAAATGAACCTTAGTATATTTTAAATGCACCTGGTGTTTGGTGCAAAATCTCTAAGAAATTGGTCAGAAAACACTATTAATGGTCAATACTGGAGAATGGGACTGTGATTTGAATTAGTTTATTATATTTTATCTGCCCCCCAAATTTTCTACAGTGAGGTTTGAGTGACTGCCACAAGGGAAGTATATATTCACAGAGGCCCATAAAACCCAAAATGAGTTGGGGAAAGCCAATGAGGATCCCCTTCTGAGAAGCATAAGTAAATGTTGCTAAGCAACCTAAGCAGTAGCTTAGAAGAAAAGGCGATTTGAAAGGCTAAGTGTTCCAGTCTGTAGATTAGAAGTTTTCACCTCTGAACCCCCAGAAGGAGCAATTTAGTGAAGGTGGCTGCTAAGGCTGCAGAGGCCTGGAAAGTTTCTACCAATTATGGGAAAGACTCAGGCCAGTTTTTTCAAGCAGGAAGGGCGGGGGAGGCGGCCTGGCTCGGAACACGATGCACTACTGCCCTCTACTGTCCAGAGAAACGGAAAGCCGCAAACTGTAGGGAAAATCCTTCTCTGATGACATAAAATACAAGGTCAGAAACCGCCTGGCTGCTTACGTCAACAAAATAACTGTATCACTGCGTGGACAAAAACCTTCCCAAAAGGCCTCAGCAAGGTCTTTTTCCTGGTTCCTCTCAGTGAACCACATCTACAGGGACTTTGAAATACAGGCGACCAGGACAGCTTTGCCCAAGAACTGCTGCCCCGCTTCGATTGGCTGGTTCTGGGCATGCGCAAAGATGGCTAGTGAGGTCACAGCCAGTCTCCCCTTACCCATCCACTGGAGGTTTTGTCCAGGATCAGGCTTCAACCTATCCAGCTTACTGAAAGGACCTGTGTTGTTAAGGTCTTATCCCTTGACTGGCCCAGGCACCCCAGAGCCCCACCTGTGGCATCGGTACCAATCCCCTCTTCATCCTCCTCCAGCCCCCTCTACCCGCCCCTCACTTTAGTCTTGAACAGGTCAGTCCTGTGAAAAGTTCTCTCTTGGTCATCACTACTTGGAAGCCTGCAGGTGACCTCAGGGGCCCATGAGCCAGACTAGGTCAACACAGAGCCTAGACGTCCTCAGGGATGTTCTTCGCTTCCATCCTGTATGCCCCCACTGCCCCCCAGCCCAAGGTCACGCCTGGGCTGCAGAGAGCCCGCGCCACTCCATCATATCCCTTTCTCGCATTCTCCTCTTCCCTCACCTCAAAAGCATGTCCCGTCTGTCCAGCCCCCTTCCTCTAATGCCTCCGCTGAGACAGCCTTCAAGTCGGTGGACGGCGAGGAGGGCTGTGGCCTCCGCACCGGACTCCCCTAAGGGTTGAGGGCTCTCCAAGCAGAGGCATTGGAGTAGAAAGCTGGTTGACCAGGGCAGGTGCTCAGAAGTGACCGGAGCGGAGCTGGAAAGGACCTCACGGAGCGGCGCCGGGTTTCCTGACGTCCAGGGCATGGCCGTGGGGAGGTGGACACGTGAGGAGGGGCAGTAGCCCTCCTGGAGCGCGTTCAGGTTGACCAGGTCAGGCTCCTGGACCCGAGGTTAGCAGAGCTCGTTCATGGCTAGGGACAGTGGGAACAGGAGCAGGACGGCGAGGGCACGGGTAAGGGTCCTGCCGTGTGGCGGCGGGGCGGCTGCAGCAGTCGGGTGATAGCACCCGGGTGGACATCGCAGATCGGGCTCCTCAGCCCGGGGTCCCAACACGGTCTGCAGGACAATCTCCAGGACCCGCAGGCTGGGGGACTGGCAGGCGCCTCACCGGGATCGGGTGCGCATGCGCAGAACCGGCCAATCAGTGCGCCAGTGCAGACTTGGCCAATCAGTGCGCAGCGTCTCTCCAGGAACTTCCTGCTCGGGTGCCAGGACTTCCTGCCAGTGTTGCTGGGTTCCGAGGGCGGGACTGTGGAAATGCCTTTCTTGGGGCTTTTTCCCCGAAACCTCTCCGAGGCTCCCGCCCCTCCGCTTCCGCGGCGGTCGTACTCGTGTTCAGCCGCAGACCCCCGACTCGCGGCAAGGAGTCTTTTGTTGTGTGATGATGGCGTTCCGTTTCTCTGGGCGGGAGGGGGCAGTGTTGCTCCACGCACCACAACTGCTCGCCTCTTCCCCCGCCCTTCCTTCTTAAAAAAAAAACGGTGGGGCACGATGGTAGGACACATCTTTCCGCAAATAATGGAGCTCGGCCTCTGAGATTAGCTGGCCTCAGGGATCTTGGGGCTACTTGCTACCTTAGGAGGTATCTCTAGTGGAAACGTTGTGCCCCCTGGTTCCTCAATTTTCATTTCTCCTTCCCTGAATGGGCCTCAGTGGTTTCCCCCAGTTGTTTTGACCCTTTATCATTATGTTCTTTAGATCCATTAGTCAGTCAAACCTCACTGTAGAAATTTGGAGGACCGATGAAATATAGTCACCTAAACCACAGTCCCATCACCCATCAATGACCATGAACAATACTTAGTGATGCATTTTCTTAGAGACTTTTCATACATTAAGGTGCTTCGTATAAAACTCATATTGCTTTGTCAATTCAACATCTTTTTTTTTAAAATATATTTTATTGATTTTTTACAGAGAGGAAGGGAGAGGGATAGACAGTTAGAAACATCAATCAGCTGCCTCTGCACACTCCTTACTGGGGATGTGCCCACAACCAAGGTACATGCCCTAGACTGGAATCGAACCCGGGACCCTTCAGTCCGCAGGCTGACGCTCTATCCACTGAGCCAAACTGGTTAGGGCAACATCTTTTATTAAACTGAGATTTTTCACATTAGTTACCTTTAGGAGAAATCATCTGAAAAGACTTTAACATTTTAAAATTCATTTCTCTTCCTAAAAGTACACGTAGTCTAAAAGACTAAAAGTTATATCTGAAGGCTGACATAGGCCGAAACCGGTTTGGCTGAGTGGATAGAGCATCGGCCTGTGGACTGAAAGGTCCCCGGTTCAATTCTGGTCAAGGGCATGTACCTGGGCTGCAGGCACATCCCCAGTGGGGGGTGTGCAGGAGGCGGCTGATCGATGTTTCTAACTCTCTATCTCTCTCCCTTCCTCTCTGTAAAAAATCAATAAAATATATTAAAAAAAAAAAGAGGCTGACATAAAAAGCAGAAAGGACCACCTGACCTGTAATTTTCCCAAAGACCAGAGCTATATTTTTGCTTTGTTTGTGCTCACGCCTGTATTTTCAAGAGGTCAAGAAATAAGTGCCCACTGCAAGAGAAACCATCTACCAAGTGAAAAGACCACCTCAGGCATGGTAACAAATCTTTGCAAACCACATATGTGACAAGGGATTAATATGCAGACTATAGAAAGAGCTCACAGGAGTATTAGCAAAAATCCAAGTAACCCAGTTTTAAAAGTCAGCTTAGGACCCGAATAGACTTTTATCCAAAAAGCTATAAGAGAGGCCAACAGATACATGAAAAAATGCTCAAGATCTGTAGCCATTAGGGAAATGCAAATCAAAACCACAATGAAATGTCACTTCATGCCTGTTAATGTGTCTGCCATCCAAAAGGCAAGAAGGTAAGCCTGGTAAAGAAAGATCAGTCTTGGCTTTTTCTGTGGTGATTTCTTCTTAAGGCATATAAATATCGAATAACTATGTTGTACACCTGAGACTCACATAATATTGCACATCAACTATATGTTAATATTTTTTTAAATAAGAAGGAACAAAACACCGCTAGTGTGGATGTGCATCATAGGGAACCCTTGTACATTGTTGGTGGGAATTTAAATGCTCGGGCCACTATGGAAAACATTATGCAGTGTCCCCCAAATGTTAAAAGTAGAAGTATCGTATTACCCAGCAGTTCTGCTTCTGGGAATATATGCAGAAAAACAAAGGAATTAAAGGAAACACAGCTCGAAAAGATATCTGCACCCTCATGTTCATAGGAGTGTGTTTTACAATAGCCAAGGTATGCAAGCAACCTAAGTGTCCACTGATGGATAAGTGGGAAAAGTTTGTAGCCCTGGAATATTATTCAGCCATTAAAAAGAATAAGTCCTACCATTTGCAACCATATAAATGGACTTTGAAGGCATTATGCTAAGTGAAATAATTGAGAGAAAAAGAAGGCCTGTATGATTTCACTTATATGTGGGATCTTTACAAAAAGAAAAGTCCCAGAAAAGGAGATCCGACTTGTGGTTGCCAGAGGCGGAGGGCGGGGGAAAGGGAAACTGGAGGAAGGTGATCAAAAGGTAGAAACCTGAGTTATAAGATAAAAAGGGGCGAGGGATATGATGTAAACTGGAGTACTGTAGCTAACACTGCTGTAGGATGCATAGCAAAGTTGTTCAGGGAATAAATCCTAAGGTTCTCACCACAGGGAGAAAACTGTTCTCTTTTCTTCTCTATTGGCTTGTTATGGCAATATTATGTGAGCAGGAGAAGATGGATGTTAGCTAATCCTATTTGGCAGTCACTTCACAATATATGTAAACAAAACCATCCTGCTGTACACCGTCAAATCACACAGTGATGTGTGCCAATTCTTTCTCAATAAAACTGAGGGGGAAGCAGTGTGTTCTCAGTACACTTTTTTTTAAAAGAAATGAGCACCTATTAATTTCTTTCAGGTTCTTTTCTTTGTAAATACTGAATTGTTCCCTAATACTGGGATGATATGTATGAAACACCTCCTACATGGCTTCCCCCTCCTCCTTTCCACTGAGGACTCGATGGTGAGCAATAACTATGTCTTACATGCTTTGAAAGGTTTCGCCGGCTCTTTTACCCTCTTCCCCAGTGAGTCTTTTATCAGCCTCTGGTGTTGGGGGCAGGAAGGCATCCTGCAAAGCAGTGTGCGATCTGTAGCGTCGGACTGAACTTTGGGGCCCTCTGCGAGGAGCCCTGAGACCCCTGGCTGTGTGCCAGCTTCCACAGGTATCAGATGAGGGCGGGAACAGCCTGTGCTTCACGGGGTGGTGGCCAGCATAAATCCCCCAACAGGGCGGAGCTGGGCAGTGGGAGATGTCAGGTACCACTGCTGGTGCTAGCTGCAGTATTCCCTGTAATGCGTGGAGCCGGCACAGGGTTTCCAGCCACAAGCCCAGGTGTGACAAAAGGCAGGCACTCTCGTCACTTACATGCAGCAGGTGACTTCAACTGGCCGCTTCTGCTTTGTGGAGGAAGACTCAATAGTGACTTGGAGGGAGATTCAGTGAAGAGGATATAGATGAGGAAAGCACACTGGTACCTTCCTCAAAGACCGCCCCTGGAGCATGAAAAGCATGGTGTGGTGCATGCATATGTTAACCGCCTTGGGTTGTTTAGAATAGATCTTCAGAAGTACAGTTCTGGATTGAAGGCGTAAACACGCGACAGGCTTGGTGCGCACTGCAAGGAACACAGACCCATTTGTCTTGCCCCCCACATTCTGTGAGAATTCTTGTTCCTTCATATCACACCAGAACCTGTTTGTGTTCTGAAAATACTGAGCGCATTTCTTTTAACAGCTGTATGTATAGAAAGAGACTGCCATGCTGTCGTATATGGTGCAAGTTCTTTTCCTGTTGCTGTGTGTGTGTGTGTGTGTGTGTGTGTGTGTGTGTGTGTGTGTGTGTTGTTCTTGTTTGCCTTTTAGTTATGTCTGTGGCTTTCAGAGGCAGGGATAAATTTACTTTATGTAGCCATATCTACAGGGTCATTTTTTCCCCGCGTGGCTTTGCTCTTTGGTACAAAACTGACAAGGCCCTTCCTAATCTGCCTGTCCTGTTATTTTCATCCCTATTTTCCGACCTCCATTCCCCTGCCTACCTCCAACTAAGGGGAGACCATGAACAAATGGCACTTCACAGGAGCCAACACACTAGAGAGGATTTCTCCTTCCCAGGCCCCTAATGGACCTCTCCTCTGTGCTTATGGACTAGTGGTATTAGCACCCGTAGATGCTCCTCTATAAACTTCCCCCTCAATTGTGGCTTCAGCTTTCTCTTACCTCAAATGTTCTACCGCAGATTCCGACTCAGAAGGTCCCCCAAGCATGAAGATTATTTTAAACTCCACACATAAAGGCAAAGTATTTTCAAAGGAAAGAACCTGGCAGCTGTGGGAACAAAACTCGTCTTCAGAACAGATGGCAGGGGCAAGGGTTGGAGGGGTTGGGCAGGGCAGGTAAGACAGGATTTGACTTCAAAGAACAAGACGGTGGTAGTTTCCACTGACCAGACTTGTTCTGCCATTTCCACACTAAAGGTCACTGGAGCTTGGCAGAAAGGCCTGCATGAAACCCACTTGTTGTGTGTGTCTTCTCCCACCCTGGCTTGGCCCCACAGGGATGGCCAACTGCTCCCTTGATCCTGCTGGGTGGGGATGGGAGTTTATGAATCCCACCAAGGTGATCCGTCGCATATCCCCTCCATTACTTTTCC
Organism: Myotis myotis; assembly: GCF_014108235.1. Lineage (NCBI taxonomy): Eukaryota > Metazoa > Chordata > Mammalia > Chiroptera > Vespertilionidae > Myotis > Myotis myotis. The sequence continues at coordinate 8,628,256 of NW_023416346.1, forward strand.
CTCCGGGTGTAAAGGAAATTCTTCAGATTATAGCCGCTTGGGAATGCAACAGTAGGAAGCGGTAACCCACCCACCATTCTTTTCACATTCTTTCTGTAAATGCAGCTGGTAGATAAGCAGCATGTTTGTCTAAGAATCCTGGGAACTAACTTGAAAACATACAGAGTGTGGCCTTCAGTCATCCCAGTTCCCAGGGAATTGCTGACCTTCCGCCCTAGAGCCGGCACGATGGGGACCCGCGTGACGCACACCAGACCATCACTTGACAGGTTTCAAGATGCTTATCGGCGTGTACCGTGCAGGCCGCCACGTACCACTCTGCAACCCCTGCCCTCGATGTCTTTGTTCTGCTTTCCTCTCTCTGCCTGTAAAATCCCTGCCTGCACTGAGATGGGGTCACGTGGCGATGGGCTTTGAGACAAGAGTCCCTGTTTTCCCAGGTGTCCCACACTCAATGGACCACTTTGCTTTTCACCAGCATTTGACTCAGGAGTTTACCTGGCCGAGGTCAGGTAATATGACTCTAAGAAATGGGAATGACATAGAACAATGCTGATGTGCCAAGGGCCAAATGAAAAAATAAAACACCATGTAGAAAGCTCGCCCTAACTGGTTTGGCTTAGAGGATAGAGCTTCGGCCTGCGGACTGAAGGGTCCCAGGTTCGAGTCCGGTTAAGGGCGTGTACCTTGGTTGTGGGCGCATCCCCAGTAGGGGGCGTGCAGGAGGCAGCTGATCGATGTTTCTCTCTCATCGATGTTTCTAACTCTCTCTATCCCTCTCCCTTCCTCTCTGTAAAAAATCAATAACATATATATATAAAAGAAAACTCTTTGTATATTATAATCAAGTACTAGGAAAAGACGAGCTATACATATTTAAAGAAAAAGGACCCAAAAGTAAAACTTGAAAACATCTCCCAGTGTTTCCTGAGCCCGGCTAAGTGCTGGTCCTCCTCCTGGCGCCGAGGGAAGAGTGCAGCCCACCCGCACTGCAGCCCCTGCTCTCACACACGGGCTCTGCTGCTTCTGGATCATAGGCCACCGCACCTTCAACTCCACAGTTACAGACACTGCCAACAGTTTGCAGTATGTCTCTATTACTTCTCAGATAACTAAAAATATAAAAACAAGTGTCCAAAAGGTATACCTGTGTTTAACAGGAGGAGGTTCAAGTCCTGATGCAAAAATGAACATTAGTATATTTAAAATGCACCTTATGCTTGATGAAAAACCTCTAAGAAATTGATTTCAAAACACTCTTAATGGTCAATTTTGGAGGATCAGACTGTCGATTGAATAACTTTATTATATTTTATTCTCCCCCCCTCCAATTTTCTACAGTGAGGTTTGACTGACTGCTATCATTGAATTATGGTATATAAGAAAAGCCTAATATGCAAATTACCCCCTCAGAGGGTCATTAGACCAGGAGTTCTAATGACCACTTGCTATGATGTGCGCTGACCACCAGGCGGGCATTGGTGAGGCTGCACTAGCAGTGGGCAGCAGTGAAGGCACTGCTGGCCCTGATGGGCCCAGAGGAGATCAGGACATAGTTGGATGGTGGAGCAGGTGAGCAGGCGGGTGGCATCAAGCAAGGCAGGGTGCAAGGTGGGTCTGCTGGGCTGGGGGCTGCTAGGCTGTAGGGCTCCTGGCGCAAGCTGGGGCCAGATCTCAGATCTCTGCAGGCCACCCTGAGGGACCCCACCAGTGCATAAATTTGTGCACAGGGCCTCTAGTGTATGCATAAAGGCTCATAAAACCCAAAATGAGTTGGGGAAAGCCAATGAGGATCCCCTTCTGAGAAGCAGAAATAAATGTTGCTAAACAACCCAGGCAGAAGCTTAGAAGAACAGGCGATCTGAAAGGCAAAGTGTTCCAGTCTGCCAATTAGAAGTTTCACCTGTATAGCTCCCAAAGGAGCAATTTAGTGAAGGTGGTTGCTAAGGCAGCGAAGTTGCTAGGATTGAGAAAGTATCTACCAATTCTGGAAAAGACACAGTATGTTTTTTCAGACACAAAGGGCGGGGGAGAGGAGGCCTGGCGTGGAACACGATGCACCACTGCCCTCTACTGTCCAGAGAAACTGAAGGCTGCAAACTGTAGGTAACAACAGTCTGCTGAGCAGATATGCCCAGCCAGGTCTGACACCCCCCTCCCAGCTTCTGATGTCAAACAGGTGAGATATCAGTAAAATGGAAAGAACCTGCTTAAAAGCCCCAACAAGAGTACTTCCCTAGTGCACCTCTCGGAACCACAGTACCGGGGGTCTGAAGTCCAGGGGAACCAGGTAAGTTGCTAACAGCACCTAGTGCTGTGTTCATATTGCCGGGTTTGGGGTATGAGCATAGGAACCCAGTGAGGTCGCTGCCAGAGTGTACTGAAGGTTTCGTCGTAGATCAGGACAAAGAATGGGAGCAGGCGCGAGGACGGGGTCTTTTTGTAGACCCAGTGCCCTTTGAAACCCCTGATCATCCGCCCTCACTTAACGCATCTCCTCTGAGGTTCATGCCAACTCTGGAACATTGCCTTGTGCCAGTGTCCTCAGGGTCCTTAGGGCTTTCTGCTACCTGCGTCTTGGAGTGTGCTCTCTTGTTTTGGGGGTGGTAATTAACATACCGAAAAGCAAACAGCCCTCTGCTTCTAATACCCATGTGTGGATTCCTTGGAAGCCACGTATAGGCTCTACAGGTCCCCTTTGGTTTCCTCTCCCTTCCTGCTCGGCGACAGTGCAGGAGAGGAGTGATGGTAAGTGCAGGAGCAGAGTCCCTGAGCAGGCGGAGGACACGGGATCCTGAGCACGCGTGAGGGCTGGCTGCAGGGGGGAGCAGGTATGCCCAGGCGCAGCAGGGACTGTCAGGGCAGAGACCCGGTCGGTTGGATTTGGGACCTGCGAGAAGTCACCCTCACTGCTTCTGTCTTCTCCATTGAAATGGAAGAGGGTGCTGGTGAGTGAGGTAGTGATGGAGGTTGGAGCAGGGTGACAGTGAGAGGCAATGGTCTCCTGTGAGGGCTGAGCCTGTGGCACAGGAAGAGCTGTCATGGCTAGGGACAGGGCGAGCAGGATGGCGAGGGGAGTGGTTAAGGGAAGTGTACGTGTAGCAGCGGGGCGATTGCCGTTGTTGGGCCTCAGCATCTGGACCTCACTAGTCAGGATCCTCACCCAGAAGTCCCTTCATAGTGTACAAGAAAACCTCTCGCACTGTATATGCAGGCGGAGTACTGGCAAGGACTTCACTGGTATATCCTGCGCATGCGCACGACTGGCCAATCAGTGCTCAGCCCCTTCAGGAGCTTCCTGTTCCGGACAAGGGACTTCCTGTCTTTGTTTCTAGGGTTCCTCGGGCGGGACTATGAAAGTGGGATTGTGGGGGCTGGTTCCCTGGAACCCCTAGGCGTCTTCTGTGCCTTTCTGCGCTGTTTCCGTAGTCCGTTTCGTGTTCAGCCACGCATCCCCAGGCTCCGCGCGGGAAAGTCGTGGAAATGGTGTTTTCATTGTGTGTTTGGTTCCGTTCCGTTTCTCTGGTCAGCAGGGGGCAGTGTTGCTCCATGCATCCGAGCTGCTCACCACTCCCCCGCCCTTCCTTCTTAGAAAAAATGGCAGGGCAATTTTTCTACACCAAATGGCGCTTTGTTTCAGAGATTGCGCAGTGCATCCCGTCCTTTACTCTTTGAAAAAAATCTTTTTCTCTTACCCTAGGGATGTAGGAGGCAAAGTTTTGCTATGAAAGATGTCTGATATTATGGTTCCTATGTATTATGCTAGGATTTTTATGGTTTCACGACTTATATTTAAGTCTTTTATGCATTTTGAGTTTATTCTTGTGTGTGTTGTAAATTGGTGGTCTAGTTTATCTTTTCCTTTCTTTTCTTTTTGCATGGACCTGTCCACTTTTCCCAACACCATTTGTTGAATAGACTGTCTTACTCCATTGTGTGCTCTTGCCTCTTTGTCAAATTTTTTTTTTTTTTTTTTGGTCAAATATTAATTGACCATAATGCCTTGGGTTGATTTCTGGGTTCTCTGTTCTGTTCCCTGATCTATATGCTGTATACTTTGTCCATGGAATCAGATAATATGATGGTGAAGGCTTACTGGCAACGGGGAGGGCAGGGCCGGTGGGAGGGGCAATGGGGAAATAAAGAGAGGACCTCAGTAATACTCTCAACAATAAAGATTGAAATAAAAAAGAATCAACTGATGAAAGCTCTTCAGATTTTTCATGAGTTCCCCTTGTCTAGGAGGAGACAATATAGATTAGTTAAAATAAATCCCAGTTTTCCTTGCTTCAAGCCCTGTCTCCTTAAACTTTTTTTTCTCTTCCCAGTTACATCTTTGTTTTTAGTTCCTATAACCCTCAAAATGTAAAAAACAAGGCCTACAAAAACTTCTCTCACCCTAGCAAATTTGGCTCAGTAGATAGAGTGTCGGTCTGTGGACTGGAGGTCCCAGTTTTGATTCTGGTCAAGGGTACATGACTGGGTTGCCCATTCCATTTTCAGTGTGGGGCATGCAGGAGGCAGTCAAACAATGATTCCTTCTTATCATTGATGTTTCTATCTCCCTCTCCCTAGCTCTCTGAAATCAATAAAAGTATATTGTTTTGAAAAAAGCAATTTCCCTACATTCTTAGATTAAAAACAAAGAATGTTTGTGCCAAAATAATACTACACATGCCATTAGTTAACAAGTATAGGAAAGATTATGACTTGTTCTTTGGAAAAGATATTTTGTAGAAGACTCAAGGAGCTAAAAAAAAAAGAACTCAAATTTCTATAGTTTCATTATTTAGTGATTCTGCAGTCATTGCACTTATATAACAGGTACATTTTAGTCTTTTGAATATGAGGGCAAAAATACATTCGCTTTAAAAAGATGGAAGTTTCTCTTTCATTAGAGATAATGAAAGATAATTTTCTTTAAAATTATAATTTTAAAAAATTATCATGAGAGATAATTTTTTCATTAACACAAGAGCAGGTATAGTAACTTGACAGTGTTGGGGACCTAAGCTTTGAGTTTATTTTTAGTGTGTGGTACTTCTGAGGATGGCCCAGTCTATTCATATTTATGATTTCATTCCTCTCCATTCTCCCTTTCATGTCTGCAGAACTGAGCACAGAGGAAATCTGAGAGACCATGTAGTCCAGGGGATATCAAACTCTGTCAAAGTAAATTAAACCTTTCCTGGAATGAATTCCAATACAGACAAGAAAAAAGAGGAGTTTCTGTACTAGGAGCAGGGGCTCTCTCACCACACCCTTTCCTAGATGCGCCCTCCTCTTCAACCAATAACATAGCCTGACTTCTCTCTCTCTCTCTCTCTCTCTCTCTCTCTCTCTCTCTCTCTCTCTCTTCCCACCCCGCCACCCCCAACCTGGGGATATTTTTTCCATTGATTTTTTTTAGGAGAGAGTGGAAAGGGGAGAGAGGTGAGAGACACAGACACATTGACTGGTTGCTTTGCGCACACACCCCTGTGGGGGCCAGGGATTGAGCCTGCAACCCAGGTACATACATGCCCTTGACCAGAATCAAACCCAAAATCCTTCAGTCAGAAGGCCAGCGCTCTTACCACTGACCAAAACTGGGTAGGGCTTCACTTATTAAGACTGAGGAAACAGCAGGCCCAGAAAGCAAAGGGACTTAGGGAAATGGGGAAGGCTGGTAGAGCTGGAACTGGGAGCGCATTCTCTGGAGCCCTGGCCCAAGGCCCTCCAGGAGACCTACAGAAAGAAAATATTAGGGAGGAATTGCATGTCTAATCAAAAGTAGCCCCCCTCTCCCTCTCCCATTTCATGTAGAAAAAGAAGAAAAAAAGTAGCCTCTTTGGGAAAGAAGTTGTTAGTATACATGAGTTCAGATTATTTGTGCACACTACTCTTTAAAATGAAAGTTTTTGGTAAGAAATGTGGGACTTTTTTCAGTTATGAGTGGCCTTCCAAAGCAGAAGCAGAAGCATTAGCGGACTTGGGGAGAGAAAGACCTTTGCAGTCAGATCGGGCTGGCTTCATGCACACTGCTCTCTGTCAGATGACCACGTTCCCAATCCCAATAGCATGTCATTCATTGGGCCCTTTAGTTCATGCGCAGCGTTTTCTTCTTTATGCACCCTGACACTCATTGCATGACCCAAACCAACCCTCCAATGTGGCTGGCTACGGTGACTGTAGTTTTTAAACACTGGACCAAATCACTTAAGGATGCGTTGCAGAATCAAAGTTCTATGAAGTGAATATGCTGCGGTGCAGGATTCTTGTGGAATGACTCCCAGCACATTGAAAGCTGATGAAAACAGGGAGCAACAGTGAAAGATGTACCATGTCTACTAAAGCCATTCTGTGCTATTTCTTGTTAAATCCCAGTAAAGTTTTTATGGAATGAAGGAAAGATCCTAGAAACTAGAAAGACTTGGGTTCTGTCCTGAATCTGTCACCAACAAACTAAATGGTCTTCAAATCTGGCTAAGGTAATCAAATCTGATGTTAAGAAATAATAATGACATAGAGAAATCCTGACCTTGAAAAGGTCTAATAAAAATAAATGTAGAAAACTCTTTGTATATTATAATCCAGGAATAGGAAAAGATGGATTGTGTGTGTGTGTGTGTGTGTATGTATACACACACACACACAGATACATACACATACAATCTCTCTCTCTCTGTCATATATATATATATAGAAAGAGAGAGAGAGAGAGAAAGAACCAGTAAAGTGAAATTTAAAAACATCCTATATAATAAGAAACATGCAAATTAACCATCCCTCTGCCACAAGGATGGCTGCACCCATAGCTGAGGCTGAGTTCCCATAATGAGCCTTAAGGAGCAATCAGCAGGGACCTGAGGACACGTGCCCTCCCACCCCCCCACCCCATGGGGCTTGACAGGGGACCTCAGGCTGTGCCTCCCACCTGGCAGGGCTTGACGGGAGACCTCAGGCCATGCCCCCTGCCCTGGTGCCAGGCCACAGGACCGCAGTCCGCGCCTCCTGCTCAGCGGGACTTGACGGGGGACCTCAGGCCATGCCCCCTGCCCCGGCACCGTGCCAGGGGACCTGAGGCCATGCCCCCACCGTGGAGGAGCTTAACAGTGGACCTCATGGTGCGTCCCCCACCCCGGTGCTGGGCCGGGGGACATCAGGCCGCGTTCCCCCACCCTGGCACTGGGCCAGAGGACCTGAGGCCGTGCCCCTACCCCAGCACCAAGCCGGGGGACCTGATGCTGTGCCCTCCCACCCGGCAGGGCTTGACAGGGTACCTCAAGGTGCACCCCCCGCTCTGGTGCTGGGCCAGGGGACCTCAGGCTGCTCCCCCTACCCCGGCGCCAGGGCAGAGTAACTCAGGCTGCGCTCCCTGCCTTGGTGCCAGGCCGGGGGACCTCAGGCCATGCCCCCTGCCCTGGCACCGGGCCAGGGGACCTGAAGCTGTGCCCTCCACCCCGGCACCAGACCAGGGGACCTGAGGCTGCGCCCCCCCCCCCAACCCAGTGGGACTTGATGGGGGACCTCGAGGTGTGCCCCCTGCCCTGGTGCTGGGCCGGAGGACCTCAGGCCGTGCCCCCCACCCGGCGGGGCTTTACAGGGGACCCTGAGGCCGCACCCCCCCGCCCTGGGGCCATGCTGCGCTCCACCACCCGGCAGGACTTGACAAGGTTGGGACCGGCAAGGTCTGTATCTAGCCCAATGAGGGGGGTCCAACTGGGTCTGGGTCTCGTGCGATTTTGAGGTGCACATGGGTGGGTGGGAACTTGACTCGGGGTCCCGTGGTGCACCCCAGACTCTGACAGGAGGAAGATTTTCATATACATTTTACTAATTTTCTTTCATCTCTGATAATTCTATTATAGAGAAAGGGCAAATAGCAATATTAAAATATTTCCTTTAATTAATCCCCTTTTAATGTGCACGAATTTCATGCACTGGGCCACTATTCTATATATGTAACAGGCTAATATGCAAAACGTCCCCTCGAAGTTTGACCAAGAGACAGGGAGTTCGATTGCTCACTATGACGTGTGCTGAACAACAGGGGGCAGCACGGAATGAAGGAAGGCCCTGGACAGAAGCTGGTAGCCGGGGAAAGGAGGCCCCGGCCTGCAGCTGAAAGGCCCTGATCGGCACTGATCACCAGCCAGGGCTAGGGACCCTACCTGTGCACGAATTTTGTGCACTGAGGCTCTCATCTCAAGATATTTACTGAGAACCCACTAACTGCTGGTACTCTTCCTGGTGCTGAGAGAAAAGAGTGCAGCCCACCCGCACTGCAGCCCCTGCTCTCACACAGATACTATGCTGCTTCTGGATCATAGATCATTGCATGTTCAACTTCACATTTACAGACACTGCCAACAGTTTGCAAGATGCCTCCCTTATTTTTTCAGTAACGTAACTAAAAATCTAAAAATGACTTTCCAAAAGGAATAACTGAGTTTAAAAAGAGGAGGTGAAGTCGTGATGCAAAAATGACCCTTAGTATATTTAAAATGAACCTGGTGTTTGATGAAAGATCTCTAAGAAACTGATCACAAAATATTCCTAATGGTCAATATTGGGTGATGGGGCTGTCGTTTGAATTACTATGTCTCCTAGTGAGGTCTGGGTGACTGTCATTATTGAACACTGTATTGAAAAGGCCCAGAAAACCCCAAACAGTTGGGGAAAGGCGGTGACTCTGGCCTTCAGAGTCGCGGGACTGCAAGTTGCTAAGGAACCCAGGAAGGACTTTGGAAGAATCGTCCATTTGGAAAGCAAGTGGTTTTGATCACAGAGGAAACCGCTCACTGGCCACTGCAGGAATGAACCACCGTGCCCAGGAGCTGCGGGAAGAGTGTGCGGGCCGCTGTGCAAAGGGCCCTAAGGACTTTCCCCTGCTCGCTGCGCCCGTGTTTTTTCCATACCGAAAGGCGGGGCGGAGGGGGCTGGCCCGCGCACGGCCCTCCACTGCCCTCTGCTGGCCGGAGACACCGGGCCCCGATCTCGGAGGGAAACCCGTGTTTCCCGCGGAGTTGCTGGCGGGGCCAGAGGGACCGGGGCCGGGGAAGGCTGACTGGGTGGAGAGGAGGATCCCGTAACGGGGGGAACGCGGACGGACTCCGGGAAGTGGCCCTCGGAGCCCTCAACACAGACACAGGCGGGACAGGCGCACAGGAATGACGTACAGAAGGGCCGGTTCTGCGCGCTCATTGGCGGGTCCTGGGCATGCGCGTTGGTGCGCAGTGAGGTTTCTGCCGGCTTCTCTGCCAGCATCTGCTGGAGGTTTAGTCCGGATCCTGCTGCAAAGATCAGCGGCGGGTTTGGACAGGAGTTTTGAGATTCCTGTGGCCCCGCGGCCCTAGTCGCTGCTCTGCCCCACCAGCAGGACTGGTACCACCCCTGGTCGTCACCCTACGGCCTCTCCCCAGCTGTGGGCACACTGGTCTCCTGTCATTCTCTCGGTCCTCTCAGACCTCACTCCGCAGAACCCTCCTGGGACTCAGGGCACAGGAGCCCAGCACGGACAACTCGGAGCCCCTCTGCAGTCCAGAAGGTTCTCCCGCGACCCAGCCGAGCACCCCCCTGCCCAAGGTCATGCCCTGGGTATCGGAAGCTCGGGGCCCTCCATGCCGTCTTTGTCTAGCATTCCACCCTTTTGTCGCTTCAACAGCTTCCCTGGATGTCTAGCTCCCTCCCTTCTAATGCACCTGCTTAGACAGCCTTGAACCCCTCTGGTGCCTCCAGTGTAGAGCCCACGGCCTCCCCCACCTTCCACCAGGCCTCTTCTCTACAGCCTACCCCGGGGTATATAATCTGCTCCAAAACAACTCTCTTGCTCTTTTCACCGCCTTCCTACTCTCCTGTTGTGCCTCCATAGGGACACAGCCTGCTTGTGCCTGAGCACCTGAGCTTTGATGAGACAAATATAAACCTTACTGAATTGTTTATCTTAACTGCATAATCGGGGGGGGCGGGGGGGTTGCTTCTCACTTTCCCTCTCACTCTACGTACACCACTACCTCACTCACGAGCAATCCTACTTCACCCACTGACCTCCCCTACTATGGCCTGCAGCACACAGAAGCACTGAGGTCGAACTCCTCAGTGCTTCCCAAACTCAATGGACCTGTTTTTTCTGTGACTCTGCTTCCCCTGAGCATACCTGCTCCTGAGTGCAGCCAGCCCTCACCTGTGCTCAGGATCCCATGCCTTCCACCTGCACTTATGAGCCGTCTCCTAAAGTATCACCTGCTCTTTGTACACTGGACCACCCCACAACAAATGGGGGAAACCCGCCTCCATCCCACATGTCATTTTGCAGCTACTGGCACGTTGATGGATTAATTCCAAAGCCAAACTGCTTGAACTCCTCCTGAGACCGTTTGCTCCTCCACCCCCTTCAATACGACTTATTTTGCCTATCATTCCACTGCAACTGGTTTACTCAAAGCCACCACTAATGTTCACGTTTTCTGAGCCACAACCACTTCTCTGTGCTCATCTTAGGAAACAGTCAGTCAGTCATACTGGTCACATGTGAGCACTGCATTCTTTATCACTCTGCTGCACTTAATATTTTTGAGGGGAGGGGTGATGTGCCAGCGGTGCTCACATTGTTAGTGACAAGGTACACATTGCACAGTTGCCCGACTGACCTGGATAGAGCATGGGAAATCTTCATCAACACGAAAGACGAGCCCCAGGAGAGTGTCCGTTGCAGTCACAGGAGTTCGGCCCACAGAAGCAGAGACGGGAAAGTACCACAGCTCAGACAAGGGAGGTGAGTCAAGACGTGCAGAGAGGCTCCAAGTAAATGGGCCTTGAACGTGTTATGCTCAGAGAAATGTCAGTTAGAGAAAGACAACTCCCTTAGGAGTGCACTCACATATGGAATCAAAAGCACAACATAAATGAAAAGCAAAACAGAAACGGACTCATAGACACAGAGAACAAGACAGACGGTTGCCAAGGAGAGGGGGTGGGGACTGGGTGAAAATGGAGAAGGGACCAAGAAGTGCAAAGTGGTCGTTACAACAGAGTCATGGGGCTATAATGTACAGCGTAGGGATTATAGTTAATAATCCTATATAATAAAGAGCTAATATGCTAATTAGACTGAACAGCAGAACAACTGGGAATGACTGGTCTCTATGACACACACTGACCACCAGGGGGCAGACACTCAATGCAGGAGCTGCCCCCTGGTGGTCAGTGTGCTCCCACAGGGGGAGCTCTTCTCAGCCACAACCCAGGCTGACAGCTGCCAGTACAGAGTTGGTGGTGGGAGCCTCTCCAGCCTCCTCAGTAGAGGTAAGGATGTCCGACTGCAGCTTAGGCCTGCTCCCCGCTGGCAAGTGGACATCCCCCGAGGGCTCCCGGGCTGCCAGAGGGATGTCTGACTGTCAGCTTACGCCCAATCCCCCGGGGAGCAGGCCTAAGCCAGCAGGTGGTCATCCCCCGAGGGGTCCCAGTCTGCCAGAGGGCACAGGCCGGGCTGAGGGACACCCCACCCCCGGGGGGCACAAATTTTTGTGCACCAAGCCTCTAGTGTTGTAATATGTGCGTATGGTGCCAGGAAGGTACTGGGACTATCGGAAGAACACTTTGTAAAGTATATGACTGTCTAACTGCTATGCGGTACACCTGCAACTAATACAGAGTCATGTGGAATGTAAACTGTCATTAAAAAATAAACGTTAAAGAGGTGTCCTTTCCACAAAGACCACCTGGGGCACTGTGAGCCATAGAGGTGTTATAGATCCCCTTCCCACATCATCACACAGACTCACAAGCCACAGGTGCTCCTTCCCAATGGGAAAGACCTGGAGATGTGGGGTAGAGATCTGAGAGTGAGCATTCTCACTGAGGTCACTGAGCATTTGTACACATGGACCACGCACATGTTGCATCTTAGCTCAGCTAGCGGATTAGAAGCCAAGGCAGGGGCCTTTTCTCCCTCACGAATATTATTCCCGTTCAGAGGGCGGGCACTGCTGCTGAAGAACAGCACAGTCGGGCAGAAGGCATAACCCAAGTGGCGGTGCAGTCAGAGGAGCACCTGTGACTCTGGGATGTCGGCACACCTTCCCCACGGGTGCTCCTGTGCCCGCCGTCCAGTCTGTCCCTGTGAGAGGCGACCTGGGGGTCCTTGCCTCCCCCTGCCTTTAGCCAGGACAGCGTGTAGCCTGCCATGAATGGACCCTAAAACGGATCACAGCAAGCGGACAGGCCCAGACAGACTCACCGAGAGGAGGAGCCGATGAGGGTGTCACTGAGGGCAGCGGGGTCTCCTCCAGGCCGTCCTCGCCTCCACAGGCCATGCCGGGCTCCTTCTCCTGTAACAGCACGGGCCATCCCTGCAAGGCCGGCCTCCTGGAGCTGGGCTGCAGAAAAAGGTTTCCAGAGCCAGGAAAGGAAGCCTGGGGAAGGTGCAGAACGTCAGTATGCTTATTAGGAGAAGGCGCTGTTTTCCTCCTTATTTCTTTGGGAGGTGAATCATGCCAGTGTCCTCTCTGAGGTGAGGCCTGGGTGAGTATCGCAAGAGCTGCTGACAGGCCCAGAGCATCTCCCAGGATGTCTTGCCCAGCCGGCTGTCCTCGGACATTGTATTCTTTAAGGGGAACCCGGTCCTTGCGTCCTACACATCCCGGCCCTGAGCACAGCACCGCCTTTTGTCCAGGGGGAGCAGCCATCAAACCCTCTTAGTGATGGGCAGATCTCAGGTCTCCACTGCTGGGCAATTCAACTACCCTGGCCTCTGGAGTGTGTTTTAAACAGAGGAGAGCCCATCGAATAATGCAAAACCATCAAGTCAATGTCAGAAATAGTATCCACTGTACAGGACACCTGGGGGTCCCTGTACATGGGATCATGTGACTTAGGAAGCATTTACAACCCCCTTCCCTCATTGGGTTCTTGCAGCTCAGAAAACCGTACCCTCTACCCCCTTCTTCTTAAGGGGACAGGAAGGATCTGAGGCCCTAGAGCAGGGGTGGGCAAACTTTTTGACTCAAGGGCCACAATGGGTTCTTAAACTGGACCGGAGGGCCGGAACAAAAGCATGGATGGAGTGTTTGTGTGAACTAATATAAATTCAAAGTAAACATCATTATATAAAAGGGTACGGTCTTTTTTTTTTTTTTTTTTTTTAGTTTTATTCATTTCAAATGGGCCGGATCCGGCCCGCGGGCCGTAGTTTGCCCACAGCTGCCCTAGAGCAGTGGTTCTCAACCTTCTGGCTCTTTAAATACAGTTCCTCATGTTGTGACCCAACCACAAAATTATTTTCGTTGCTACTTCATAACTGTCATGTTGCTACTGTTATGAATCGTCATGTAAATATCTGATAGGCAGGATGGTCTTGGGCGACCCCTGTGAAAGGGTCGTTCGACCGCCAAAGGGGTCGCGACTCACAGGTTGAGAACCGCTGCCCTAGAGTCTCTCAAGGGGAAACCAGGGACTTGTCCCCAAGAAGCCACTGGGATCCTGTTGTCTCAACCCGGTGACAGAAAGGGTCAATTTGTAGGAAGGACGTGGTTCTTCCATTTTCCGTCACGGTCGGCCTCAGCCCCGCTCCCCATCGTTTGCTGTCTCAGCTCTGGTCCTCCCCTCCCCCACCCCCACGCAGGGGTGAGGAGCTGTGGGAAAACACGGACTCCTGCACAGAGACCCTGAGTGGCTAGAGTGCCCGGCTGTGCCCAGGTAGCAGCGGCAGAAATCTCAGGGACTGGACCCGGCTCCCTCACCCGAGAGCACAGGCTCACAGTTGTCTCATGGTGGCCCGAGACCTGTGGCCCTCGGTAAGATGCTGAAGACTTGAGTCATGTTTCTCCCTGCCCTTCTAACAACCCACCGTGCCCTTTGTCGGGATCTGTGGGGAGATGGATACCCACCTCCGCAGGGACCAGAACCAGAAGCGAGCTCCTCTCTACTGCCCCATGGCCCAGCCCGCTGTTCCTCAACTCAGGGACCCCAGAGCACAGCCCCATCACCAGCAGGTGTGAGTGACCCAGGCCAGTCTCATCCACAGGGCTTAGCCTTACAGATGCTTCAAATCCATCCGCATCCAGGGCCCAGACCAGGCAAACCTCTCCTAGCTCTCCTGGCTTCCTGGGCTTCTACGGTCCTGCAAGGAGAAATGTCTGCAGAGACATTTTGTCTGAACTTGGTGGCCATTCAAGTGCCCATGACTCCAGCTCCTGCCGTCACCCCAACCCCAAGCCCTTGCACCCACTGCCCTCATACAGGACTGCTGTCTGGCCCTCCCATACAACTCACCTTCCCTCTTATGCCACCTTTGCCCAAATGTCCAATTCTCTCCCCTTTCCGGAGTTAACTCAATCGTGTTCTCCCGGATACCACCGATTGCGGCCTTTGACTTGGAAGCTGCTGTAACTCCCCACACATAGCTGCACGGGTCTCAGATGTAAGAACGGGAGCGGGAGTGAGGATGGCGTCTTCCTGCAGACCCAGGGCTGCGTGAGACCCCTGCTGTGCACTCCTCACCTTCAAGCATCCCCCCTGAGCTCATCCAGTGTCTTCTGGACCCTGCCATCCACACCACGGCCTCAGGGCGCTCAGGGTTCCTGGTACCTGCGTCCTGTGATTTTGCCCCTTGTTATGGGGGACACACCCTCAAAGGGCACACCCGGAGTGCACCCACCTCTGCTTCCAATGCCCATGTCTGGGTTCCTTGGAAGCCAAGCTTCTTGGGAGTGTAGACTCCAGTAGCCTGTTTGTTTGGTCACCTCTCGATCCTCCTCCGTGTCCCCCTTCCAGGGAATGTTCCCTTGTGAACCTCTCCAAAGAGCTCCATGTTGGCAAACAAAGTACCCAATGCTGTCTTGCACACAGTCAACACTTTCCATTCTCTCAACGCCCTCCTTTCTCTTCATCTCTCCCACCTGCTTGGTTCTCATGTGTATCCCCTTGTGTGCTGATGGCTTGCTGCATCACCAGGTCTACCTAAGCAATCTCAGCTGGACCGCAGAGCCCCTTCAGGCCGAGACCTGTGGGCACCTCCCCTCAGATGTCACACAAGCCCTGCAATTCTCCAGGGGACCCGAAACCTATGTTCCCTGTGTCATGGGCAGGCTCTGCCATCTACCCATGTCCTTAAACCAAAATCCTAGGAATGCCGCTAGGTGTGACCTCCACTACCCCATGCCTCCCTTCGCCGTGCTCTGGAAAAGGCTAAACCATGATCTTCATGTTCCCACGGATGTTGGTAAATTCCCCATGTGAGGGCTCCCTCTTCCCAGTCACTGATGGCGTCTATGTCCTGGTTTGGCTGGGCCCGCTACAGGAAGTCCTAGGAGAACCTGCACCCTGTAATAGTCCCGACCCACTGAGATGCTCACCTCCTACAGGAACTCCACAGATGCTGTTTGAACTCCAGGGATCAGGCCATAGCAGCAGTGCCCATCGTGGCTGGAGGAGAACGTTTGCTGCGGCAAATGTCCACGGCTGTGCACGAAACATGGGTTGGCTAAGTTTTCGTTTTCATCATAAATATCCAGGCCTATATGGTCTGTCCCGGAGAGCACGCATGAACGTGAAAACACATGATCATAAAAAGTGAAAATGCCCCTGAGTGAATGTCACGGAGAAGCCTGACAGCTGGTCCTTCGCATGGACGGGTAAAATCTCAGCTCGCTGTACTTCCCACAGAACTCCTGTGCTCTGCCCCATGACGGCCTCTGTACACGGTCTCCCAAACTTTTAAAGTAACTAAGCACACGGGATCGTGACAGGAAATGAAAAGCAGTAAGATCGGTTAGCGAAGGCAAGGTTTCAACTTCACACTTTTGGTTCCAGGACCACGGAGGAGAGCAAGGACAATGCTGGCTTTAGCACACAGGTACCTGGGCACGTGGCTCCCCCCCCCCCCCATCCCGAGTGAGCTGTCAGCCAGCGCGGCAGGTCATGAGGAGAGCCCGCTTCCTCTGGAAGGAAGTCTCCCAGGCCCAGGGCTAGGCTTCCTCCCTAAGGATGGCTGTTGTGGGGAGCCGATATACGATTAAGCTATTAAGCTTCCTCCGACTGACCTGTTGGCAAAGGCACAAACAGTCCCAGCTTAGAGGGCACAGTCCTCTTAGCATAATTAGGCTTGACCTTATGACGCTCCCGAGATCTTATCTGGGAAGCTAATGGGCTGAGGGAGGTGCAGCAAGCCTGCTAGGACTGACCTCTCATGTAGAGAGGTGGGCCGGTAGCACCACCCTCAGCAAAGTCACAAACAAGTCCCAGCTTAGAGGGCACAGCCCTCTTAGCATAATTAGGCTTGAACTTATGATGCTCCCTAGATCTTACCTGGGAAGCTAATGGGCTGAGGGAGGTGCAGGAAGTGGCCAAAACAAGTGAACCTCACAAGAACAGTGTAACTATGGTAACCACTACCTTATTTACCTCTGACTATAAAATAAAGGCTCAGTTTGCCTTGGGATCTTTCTCTGTGGCCTCAGCCAGGTGCAGGAAGATCCACGGAGACTAAAGATAGCTAGAGAGTTCTGAACACTGTCTCCGTGTAAAACATTCTTCTCCAACTCCGTCCACACCTTTGGGAAACCCTGGACCCCCGGGGCTGGACCCTAGCAGGCTGTTTCCACGACAGCAATCCAGGCTTTCACGGGAGGAGGACTCAATGAGGCTCCTGCAGGGGCCACATCCAGACCTACTGACTCAGCCTCTGGGCGGGGGGAGGGGGTGCCCAGGACCCGCTCTTTTAAAGAGGCTCCCGGCAGTGGAGGCACCCTGTGGTGGGGAAGCCTAAGCACCCCAGTGCCTCCCCTGTACTGCTTTCAAATACCATCCTGGGCTTACAGCCAGGTTTGCTAATCCGCTGTGATGTGTCTTGCCTTTTGAGAGCTGTCTATGGCATACTTCCTTTAACCTATACTCACACTCAGAACAATTGCTGGGAGTGAGGAGTGTGTTTATGCCACACCTGCCCTTGGCTGCCTGACACCAGGCAGGCGGAGAGGAGGGAGAAGGCTGGCTGCTGGAAAGGCAGCTGCATTCTGTCGTCTTGGTTACGGCTCTGCTGCGCATCCCCACTGGGTCCCGAGCTGGGGAGGGCGCTCTGTGACGAGGACAACAACCCTCCCCACTCTGTGTGCCTTCCTGTGATTTGAGGCTGAAGCTAAGGGCCCAGCTTGGTTGCCAGGGAAACTGTAGCTGGGTCTGTGGGAGGCGTGAAGAACAGGCAACCCGAAGTGGAATTGCAGACGCGGGGTGGATTATGGGAGCCGGCCCTGGGCGGTGGAATTGTGAGTCGACCATTATGTCCACCTGAAGGGCGCCTGCGCAGGAACACTCAGGGACACACAGGCAGACAGGTGGCCTGCACACTCACCAGCTCTCCTCCTGGCCTTTGCACAGTGCCTCCCTCTGGTGGAGCATGGAGGACACTGCAGGAGGCAGGGATGGTGGACCCAGAACACAGAACACAGAAGAGGCAGGGGAGTCCTTGGCGTCATGAAAGCGATGGCACAGCTTGGCCTCCATGGCTGGGGCATTCGCAGTGCATTTCGCAATTACCTGTACCGAGGTGTAATGTGCAGTTAGTGTGCACAGCAGGGAGTGGTAGGAAATTTAAAGGGTTCTGCCACCGTCACCACACTCCAGTTTGAGAACCTTTCTGTCGTCCCAAAGAGACCCCGTGTTCCTGTTCGCAGTCCATCTCCACGACCACCTCCGGGCCCAGGCCAGCGGCCAGCTAATCTCTGTCTCCAGATGGACCATTTCTGGGCATTTGGGAAACACTGACTCATGGTTACGCTACCCCCACTCTCTCCCAGTATTTCCCTGCCTCCTGGCGCCTCTGATGTCTGGCCTGGAACTTGACATGCTGGACGTGTGTGCACATCACTGGATTCTGGCCCCTAGTCTGTAACTGGGGACCGTATCCCGTCTCACAGGTGGCCCCGGGTCTCCTGCTGTACCCCACACGTGGGCGTGAGGACAAGGCCTTTAGGTGGGGAGACGGGGTGTCCGCCGACTCCCTGTTACCCCTGCTAGCCCCTTCTCTTGCGCCCGCATGTAGAGAGGTGGGCCGGTAGCACCACCCTCAGCAAGCCCCATGCCACCTCACTCAACCCTGTTCCTTCTCACCCCACTCTTCTCCTGTCCCCCAAGCCTCACAGGGGCCAACGAGGCGCTCTCCACCACATGCATGGGTGTCAGATCCCTTTCCCGAGAAGAGGCTCATTGCCCAGGGCAGGGACTGGCTCTGCCATTCCTCCTCCTCCCCCTGCCAACAGCGAGCCTAGCACGCAGTGGGGGGCAAGGGGAGACGACGGAAGCCGTCTCCAGGGCACAGGGTGGATTGTGGTTGGCAGGACTGACCTGATGTGGCTGCCGGAGTGAGGCCATCCCGGTCTGACCTCTGCCAGTGGGCACGGTCCCCGCCTTCTCTGTAGTCTGCGCGCCACCTCACATCTGGGACGGGAATCTTGCTCCAGGATGGGTCTGTGGGAAAGAGGAAGTCAGCTGACATGCGGAAGCAGGGAGCATATGGTGCGACACCTAGTAAGGAACTCATGACAGCGAAATGCCACGTTCCCCTGCTCACACCCCCCCACACCCCAACATGACCAGGCTGAAGCCAGGCCCTTGTGTTTCAAGAGGGACACGCCCTGCCTCACTGACCTTCTCTCCCCGGGGCTGTGGGACCAGCTTGCCGGGCTCCAGGGAGCTCCCACACTCTCTGCTGCGGTCACAGCTTCAGAATCTAATAAACGCACCTGTTCTCAAGCCACTTCTGTCTGCAGACGCGGACGTGTTTGCAACAACACAGCTCTGGGCCCACCTGAAAGCACAGGGAGAGAATGCAGAATTCATTTTCACTCCAGTGGAACACGGTCCCTTCCTCGCTAGACAGGACCAGGTTCAGGGTGGGGGCAAGATTGAATCACTCGTGCCTCCTGAAATGAAATGCATCCTGCCCAAATCCCGACCCTCAGTAACTCTATGACGTGCTGCCTCTGTTGCAGCAGCAGGAAGCTGCTGTTCCCGCTCACCTCCGGGACACCAGGCAACAAGGCCTGGCCCGGAGCCTGAGGCCAGGGGCACCAGCACCACCGCAGGGCCCTCCTGTGGGCACGCCCTCTGCTCCAGCTCTCCCTGCCCCGCAGGACGCTCTTCCTTTGCCTCTGCCCGGAGGATCGGAGGCTGGTCCTGCTGCCGGTCCGCCAAGAGTGACGTGCGTGTTCTCTGGGCCCTCCCTCCTCTCCATCCCAATCTGCTCCTCGTGATAAACTGGGATCTGCTGCTCGGGGACTGGAATGTGGTGGTCGCAGATCTGACAGAGAACGGGCCACGGTGGGTGAGGAAATCTCAATTCTAAACTTAGTTTCCTTTAATTCGTATCTTTTTTTAAAAAATATATATTTTATTGATTTTTTACAGAGAGGAAGGGAGAGAGACAGAGTCAGAAACATCGATCAGCTGCCCCCTGCACATCTCCCACTGGGGATACGCCCGCAACCCAGGCACATGCCCTTGACCAGAATCGAACCTGGGACCTTTCAGTCCGCAGGCCGACGCTCTATCCACTGAGCCAAACCGGCTTCGGCTAATTCGTATCTTTATTGGGTGCCAGGAGGAAGTTATCCATCAGAAACTCCTCCTAGGGCAGCGGTTCTCAGCCTGTGGGTCGCGACCCCTTTGGGGGTCGAACGACCCTTTCACAGGGGTTGCCTAAGACCACCGGAAAACACATATATAATTACATATGTTTCTGTGATTAATCACTATGCTTTAACTATGTTCAATTTGTAACAATGAAATGGGGGGTCACCACAACATGAGGAACTGTATTACAGGGTTGCGGCATTAGGAAGGTTGAGAACCACTGTCCTAGGGGAGTGCGACTCAGTGATAGGGAGCAGTGAACATTTGCCTGCATTGGGGTCCTATTCATTGTGGCAAAGACCACAATGGTGCACCCCCACATTCCCATTCTACACCCCCTTTCCACACTTTGTTTTTAAAATGTGTCTTATCGTTGAAAGTATTACAGAAGGCCCCTTTATTCCCCATGGATCCCCTCTCCACTCCTGCCCCTCCCCAGGGCTTCACCCCACTATTGTCTGTGTCTATGGTTTATGCAGATTTTCTTATTAGTTCTTTGATTGATCTCTTCCCCCTCCTTCCCTCTGAGGATCCTCAGTCTGTTACATGCTTTCATGTCTCTGGATCTATTTTGTTTGTCACTTTATCCTGTTCATTAGATGCCTCATATGAGTGGGAGCCTGTGATACCTATCTTTCTCTGACTGGCTTATTTCACTCAGCATAATGCTCTCCAGGTCCCTCCATGCTGTCTCAAAGGGTAAGAGACCCTTCTTTTTTACTACTGCATAGTATTCCATGGTGTAAATGTACCACAGCCTTTTTATCTATTTATCTACTGGTGGGCACTTGGGCTATTTCCAGATCTTAGCTATTGTAAATTGTGCTGCTAGGAACACAGGGGTGCATATATCCTTTCTGATTGGTGTTTCAGGCTTCTTAGCGTATGTTTGTAGAAGAGGATCACTGGGTCCAATAGAAGTTCCATTTTTAATTTTTTGAGGAAACGCCACACTGTTTTCTGCAGAGCTTGTACCAGGGTTTCTGTTTCTCCACATCCTCACCAGCACTTGTCGTCTGTTGATTTACTGATGGTAGCCAATCTGGTAGGTGTGAGGTGGTATCTCATTGTCATTTTAATTGGCATTTCTCTGCTGATTAGTGATGCTGAACGTTTTTTCATATGTCTCTAGGCCATTTCTATGTTCTCTTTGGAGAAGTGTCCATTTAGGTGCTCTTCCCATTTTGTGGTTGGATTGTTTTGTCCTCCTTTCGTGGAATTGTATGAGAACTTGATATATTTTGGAAATTAGCCCTTCATCAGATGTATCATTGGCAAGTATGTTCTCCCATACAGTGTGTTCCCATTTGATTCTGATCCTGGTTTCGTTTGCTGTGCAGAAGCTTTTTATTAGACGCAGTCCCACTTGTTTATGTTTTCCCATGTTTCTCTTGCCCTAGGGGGTGCATCAGTTAAAATATTGCTAAGTGAAGTGTCTGACAGGATTGCTGCCATTGCTTTCTTCTAGGATTTTTATGGTTTCACGACTACACTGAAGTCCTTTATCCATTTTGAGTTTATTCTAGTGTCTGTGTAAGTTGGCGGTCTAGTTTTTTTTCTTCTTTTTGCATGTACCTGTCCATTTTCCCATCCCCATTTACTGAAGAGAGATGCGTGAAAGCAACCTCGTATTAGCACACGTGCATGGGAGCACTCACTGGGCTGCTGCCCCGAGGCAGTGAAGGCAATGGCACAGAAGCACCTGGGCATCGCGGGGCATTCGCCCTGCAGAGAGTCTTTCTGTCCAAGGAGAGCAGCGCAGGGAGGACACAGAGACCGGGTGTGAAAGTGACTGCATGCGTCACGGAGCCATGACACAGGAGCTGAGGACCACTGCTGGGCGCCTCCCGGCCTCGGAGCGCCGCAGGGCGGTCCCACTGCCCCCAGAAAAGGCCAGGACCTTCCTGGGATCCGGGCGCGCTCATGCCGGAAGCCTTTTCAGTCAAACTGGTTGACTTAACCCTCCGCCTACTGCTTACTGTTTGGCCCCAAAAGGAACCCCCCCACCACACACAGCATCCGTCAGGTGAGGTGCGATGGTCAGTGTCCTTCAAGCACGGGAACCTCTTAGGAGCCTGTGGCACATGCTTCTGCTGTCCTGCCACCCCTCCAGTTCGAGCTTGTCCTGTCCGTGCTGCTGTCGGAGTGGCCCTTCTGAGGGAGGGCCGGGCCGATAGGGACCCAGGCTGCGCCTCAAGCCCACAGGCCCTGTAGGAGGCTTTCCCCGCAGGGAGGCAGTAGGGCCCCCTTCCTCTCCGCAGGCATCCCACCCACAGGCGGCCCGTGGCTCTGGCAGTACCGACATTCACACCTAAATCGGTTCTGATCTCTCCCACCTGAGGAAGAGACTCCGGTTTTCCCCTGACCCGATAAGGGACCGCGGGATCAACGTGTCTCCATCTCAGGCGTCCGAGAAATGCTTTTGCTCTGAGGGGTCGCTGACCTTTCCCAGGGCCTCTCTTGTAGGGTGTCCTCACCTCGGTGCCGCTGCTGGAGCACCCCTAGTAGAGGGCCAGGGCAGGTGGTGCCAGGCCTGGGGTTCCCTTCACCGGGGCCCCATGGGCAGTTCTGGGAGGGAAGGAGGACAGGCTGCCGTGACTTCCCAGGAAGACTCTTCTGAGGCCATCGGGGAAGATGCAGAAATCAACGCTGAGCTGCGTCCTGGAGTCGATGCATGAAGGCCTAGTCCCTGCTCAAAGCTCCAGGCGGCCCTTGGGTCTGGACAGGAAGGTGAAGAAGGTTCTCAAAGAGCCCGATGAACCCCGACTGCAACACACGGTGGTGAAAGAAGAAGGAAAGTCCAGCACCATTCATCCTCACTTTCCTGTCCCTGTGTTTCCAAGCTGCAGAATGGGGAGTGTAAGGAGCCCTACCTCCTGGATCCTTCTGTGTGTTAAATGGGGTAAAACACCCCAAGACCTCAAACACTGATGGCTTACACGCAGGGTTTTAGAAAAGCAGTGCATTCATGCATCCAGATATGACATGGGATGCAAAATGACCGGCCATGGTAACGCCCTGCTCAGTGTCGCCCAGCAGTACGTGAGGAGCCATGGGCCTGGAGGCATTGCGGGAAACTCACTGTGATGCGGGTTTGTTGCATCAAGGCTAAGATCCAATGGCCATTGCAAAGGATTTCGATTTACAGCACACATGGAACACAGATTGATTTTGGAGCATGGGACTGCACAGTAAATAGGCAGCTGACTGCAATGGAAATCCTTTAGGTGGGAGCTTGACAGGAGTGGGACCAGGACACTTGGTGGAAATGACGCTCTGAGAGCCTCCTCAGTCCAGCCGACAGCACGGCAGCCTCTGGCCTGAATGTGCTGCCTTGGGTCTGTGCATCGGAGAAGGCCAGACGGTGGTCACTTCTACATCCTCACAATGGACAGGGCAGCCTGGCAGCAGGAACAAAACCGTTGCCCTGTCCCACTAGTTCCCAGACAAGTTGTTTACATAAGTGGGAACCCAGGAACTTAAAATGCGCCCCCTGTGATCCACACCCAGGGAATCCCACTTTGTGTGGCCACCACAGTGCCCTAGAAATGATGATTTTTTTTCTCTGCCAGGAAACTCTCAGGAACATTATTAAATCCTTTGGTAGCCAGCCGGTCTCTAATGTACTGACTCTTTCCGGTGAGACACACGGCTGAGGAGACCAACCGGAAACCTCAGAGGCAGAGAACATAATGAACACGAGAGCCAAGGGCAGGGCAGGGGACCTCTGAGACGACCTCACAACCCCACTGGCCTTCCTCCCTGAAGGGTGCACTGTACCTCCAATCCATTCTTTCATGGCCGGTGGGTGGAGGTAGGCACAGGAGATGACATTTTAGACGCCATAATGGCACAGGCTTTTCTCCGGGACCATGCAAGACCCATGAAGTGAGATTATGGGACGCATTATCCCCACCCTCTCAGCCTCTGGTCCTTTCCTGCACCCAACTCCATTCCCTCAAGCCTAGAGCAACCGGCACTTGGGCAAATGTCTTTCCTTCCACTATGAGACACGGACCCTGACCTGAGGAGATCTCTCTCTCTCTCCTGCTTTCAGCTGTCCTTTCCCTGATCTCAGCTGCGGTCCCAAACCAGACAGCTTTCTCCAGCAGCTAAGGGACCCAGCCTGGTCCCTTCCTCTGGTGGCCTAGCCTGGAGAGGGCTTGTTCTCACAGAGAAGGCCCCGTTCCAGGAGCCAAGAGCCACGACTCGTACAGAGCCACCCTGGGCATCCATGGCAGTGGTATACACACACACACACACATACACACACACACACACACGGCCTTATCCGACCATAAAATAGAGGAAAATCCTGCTTTTTGCAACTACAGGTGGACTTGACGGGATTATGCTGACTGAAATAACCTGGAGAAAGACAAATACTGGATGTTCTTGCATATGTGGAAACTCAAAAACCAAACTCATAGAAATATAGATTAGAATGGTGGGGGTGTCGCTAGGAGATCGGGACGGGCTGCGCCTGTGAGACGATCAACATGCCTTTGGCCCGAGATTTACTACACCCGTCCTTGGAAGAGGAAAAGAAAAAACACAAAAAGAAACGGCTAGTTCAAAGTCCAAATTCTTCTTTTATGGATGTAAAATGCCCAGGTTGCTACAAGATCAGCACGATTTTCAGCCACACTCAGACGGTGGTTCTTTGCGTAGGTTGCTCAACCCTGTTGTGCCAGCCAACAGGAGGAAAGGCGCGACTCACGGAAGGATGTTCATTTAGAAGAAAGCAACACTAATGATCCACACAGCTTCCTGAATTTGGGTTATATCACAAAAAGCCTTATCAGTTTAGTAATTCTACTTAATCTACTAGGATAATGTAATTACATTTAATTTTGTAAGTATACAACAGTGATCTCCTGTTTTGGTGTCAATTTTTCAATAAAGTTTTGATTATGGGGAAAAAAAAAAAGAATGGTGGTTGTCAGGGCATGGGGGAAATGTTGAGCAAATTTTCCAAATTCTAGCTATGAGTTAAGTCATGGGGATCTGATGTACCCCGCGATGACTCTAATTAGCAACACTGTGTTCCTTATTGAAAGTAGCTGAGCGAGTGGATCTTACATGTTATCGTCACACACACAAAATGGTAATTATGTGAGGGGCTGGAGATGCTAACACACCTTACTGTGGCCATCATTTCATGATATAAATGTGTATCAAATCATTGCGCTGTACACTTTAAACGTACATGTGTTACACGTTGATATGTCAAAGCTGAGCATTGTCTCCCCCCCGCCCCCTGTCAAGTGGGCATACCTCCAGCCATGTTCTGTGCCCTCTGATACTCCAATCATTCCCTGAACTTACTCTTAGTATTGACACCACAAGTTGAGCCGGATTGAGTCCTCCTCGCCCTCCCGCAGCGCCGGCGCCAATCCTTTAGTGGAGAATGGTATTTAGAAGCCAGGACCTGGGGGCTAGGTGTACTAGTGCCATTGCAATGCTGCTGGAAGCAGCAGTATTGGGATATACCAGGGGTGGGCAAACTTTTTGACTTGAGGGCCACAATGGGTTCTTAAACTGGACCGGAGGGCCGGAACAAAAGCATGGATGGAGTGTTTGTGTGAACTAATATAAATTCAAAGTAAACATCATTACATAAAAGGGTACGGTCTTTTTTTTTTTTAGTTTTATTCATTTCAAACGGGCCGGATCTGGCCCACGGGCCATAGTTTGCCCATGGCGGGGATATACGCATGTACACAATCACACACACACAAACATATGCATCTGTGCCACCCTTCCCACGCATTCTCGTGGACACATACTAAAGCCATGAGTTCACATGGAGGCCTCTGACTTCAGCATACCACCTCCGAGTTTGTTCTGGTTTGCCTCTTGCCCCATTGGGAACTCCCCTTTCTCAAGCGAGAGTCCTGGTTCCCATCGCCCTGTACATTTCCCGAGCTGATGGGTTCCAATGTATGTAAGCCAGCCCTTCCCCACAGAGAGCCCTCCTCACACACGGTGATGAAGCATCCCCTGCTCTTGACCGCCTCAACCCCTCAGCACTGCATCCCTGAGCCAGCTAGCCTTCCAGCACCCAACCCTGGGGACATCCTCCTGGCCGCTTGGGGCTCTCTCACCCCTGCAGCCTGTCCCCCAGTGTGGACGCCTCCTCCCCGTGCTGGGGTCTGACCCCCAACTTGCTTCCTTGCTCTGCTGCACCTGATATGGTAGCTGCAGGACAGAACTGCTCTGGCACAAAGGGGAAGGGACACGAGACAAAGGGGAGGGAAGCGCAAAAGGTGAGCACATTTAGGACCATCAGGTAATTCAGGTGAATCGGGCCCAAGCATGGCAACACCACGAAGCCCCTGACTTTTTTCTCACTGGTCTCCAGCTTCCCTTTCCTGCCCCTCTCCTCTGCCCCAGGTCCTCTCTCATTCATAACATCCTCCCCTCCATCCAGCGGAAAATGTCATCCTGGGCGTGATTCCTGCACTATCATTGCATCGGCCGCTTGGCTGACCTTCAGAGTGGACGGTGTCCTCCCTGAAGCTCCGACGCTCAAGCCCTCTGCCTCTCATGATGGAGCTGAAAGTTTCCCTCCTCTTTTAGCCATTTCAGGTGTGAGCAGGAGGGCAAGCTCACAGGCTACTTCCTGGAGCCTCAGGTCCTTGGTCTGGAAGATGAGCGTGACCCCAACCCCCTCACGGGCCGGAGGAGAAACAGAGATCGCAACACCAGGCACCTCCCATGCGCGCTGTGTGTCAATCCCAGCGCGGAGGCACTTTACCAGGCTCACGGGACTCCTGGACCTCCAGGAACAGGCCGCGTGCATTTCCCCCTCAGCACTGTTGCACTTGCTGTTCCTTGTGCCTGGCATGCTTTTCCCGAAAGCCATCTACGGCTCTCCCTCACTTCCTCCCGGTCTCTGCTCCATCAGCACCTTTCCAGGAGGCCTTCCCCGATCACCCGGAATAAAACACTCTTCCCCCTCACCTGGCCTTATCTTGCTCCTTAACACCGCTCACTCTCACCGATGTGACAGGTTTACCGACAACTCCATGAAATCAGACTTTGCCAATTACTGCTCCGTTGTACCCCCAAGTCCTGGAACACACAGCCCGTGCTCAGAAGACGGACTGCGCCCCCGGCTCTTGACACACACTGCTAGGATGGACAGGACCCTCTGGTATGGGCACCGGCCTCATTGTACTGATTATGATCCATATGGAGGCTGCAGGGGACAAGTGATGCGCCCAAGGACACGCAACCAGGACTTGGGGCTCCAGGCTTCGGGATCATACCTGCCAGGTGCCAACGCCCTCAGTTCCTGGACGGAGACCTCACAACCAAAAAGAACAAAGACTTTACCAGAGCCACAGACTCCCATACCCAGGGACACCAAATACAGCTCACTGAACACAACCAGAGCAGACGCCAAAAACCTGTCCAGGAGCTCACAACGGGAGGCACAGACTCCCCAGCAGAGCAGAGACCACGCGCACTGAGACAATCCGCCCCGAAAGACCAAAGTCCTCAGCCCAGGACTCTAAACCGCCGACGCTGCGTGTCCTAGGACAGACTCCCAAGCAGCAGACACCCCCCAAGTTAATTCAAGGACCGCGCTAACAGAAGGACAGAAGTTCAAAGAACTGACACCTTACGCCAGGGTCCCCAGACAGACCAGAGAACCCGCACCCGGACACAGACCCCCAAACAGCTCAGAGCCTGGATGCCTGAGGGTGAAGCCTCCCCCGCCCCCCCCAGCCAGTTCAGCGACATCACAACCTGGGCCCGGAGTCACAAGCTGCTGGAGACCTCACACCCTGGGGGGGCAGACACCCGCTCCAAGGTCTCCCTCGGACACAAATGCCCGGGGCGTAGGAGGTGCACACCAGGTGCACAGGCACACAAGGCCCAGGAGGCGCTCAGACCAGGGCGCACAGTCCACCCCAACATCCCGCTCATCACCGGCCCGAGGCTCGGAGAGCACCGGCACCGGCAGCACCCGGGGAGTCACAGCAGCGAGGCCCGCCCCGAAGGCCTGACGCCCTGCTTCCCAGGCAGACGCACCCAAGCTGCGCGGAGGCCCTCCGGGTCCTCAGGTGCTGGCCTCTGCGGACCGAAGCTGCGGTGCCCCGCGCGCCGCTCCAGGCGGGCGACGGAGGGACGGGAGCCGAGGCTGCGGGGCTCACGTGGAGACAGCCCGTCACCGGCTCGCCCCGACCTCGGACCCCGACCACAGGCCGGCGGCACCGATCCTCGCCGCTGACCCGGCGCCACGTAGGCCGAGATCGGACAGTCGGTGGGCGAGCGGTCAACTCGGAGCAAATCCGACATCTGAGAGGCCACGCGACGCGCACACGCCTCACCCTCAGCTCCGGCGCTGCCGCCACCTCGCGGCCCAGACCGAGGGCCAGGGACCCGGCGGGGGGACGGGGGCCCGGACCCGGGTCCAGCGGCAGCCGCTCCGCGCCCTGGAAGGGCTTCCAGCCTCCGCCTCCGGAGGCCAATCACCGCCCCGCACGGCCCCGGCCCCGCCCCCACAGCTGGGAAGCAGTCTCTCAGCCAATCGCCAGCCGGGCTGGACGTGACGTGCGGAGACCCGGGGGTGGAGCTGGAGGCGAGAAAAGGAGGGGCGCAGCCTCCCACCAGGTGGCTCCGGAGCGGCCCGCCCTACCTCCCAGCCCCGCGGGGGTAGCTCCCGGGAAGGGACTCCCCTCTCGCGCGCCCCTCGGCGGTGGGAACCGGGAAAGCGCGTCGATGCAGATGAGATGTCCTGGTTGGCAAGCCGCGGCTCGCGAGCCACATGCGGCTCTTTGGCCCCTTGAGTGTGGCTCTTCCTAAGCCTGACGAGTACCCTAATTAAGTGAATAACAATGTACCTACCTATATAGTTTAAGTTTAAAAACTGTGGCTCTCGAAAGAAATCTCAGTCGTTGTACTGTTGGTATTTGGCTCTGTTGGCTAATGAGGTTGCCGACCACTGCATGGACCACTGTAAGCTGGGCCGTCAGGAGG
Source organism: Myotis myotis (assembly GCF_014108235.1). Taxonomy (NCBI): domain Eukaryota; kingdom Metazoa; phylum Chordata; class Mammalia; order Chiroptera; family Vespertilionidae; genus Myotis; species Myotis myotis. The sequence goes on from NW_023416346.1 coordinate 8,656,855, forward strand.
AGAACCCCACAGCCCGCTGCGGGTGGGGCCCTTGAAGAAGCCTTCCTGACCTGAAGTTTACCTCCCGCAGGGGCCAGCAGGATAACAGGGGCCGGACCAGCGTTTCCCGTGAGCTGGGCACTGAGAGGGCCTGTGCCTCCCTGGGTCATGCAGAATCGATGGGGGGGGGGGGGGCGGGGAAGGGGGCGCAGCCAAAGTCCCCCAAGGGTCAGGAGGGCTAGAGCACCTGCCTGGGGCCAGAGGCCTGGTGTGGGGCAGGCCTCGTCCTTAACTGTCAGTAGTAGGTGAGACGGACAGCAGGACAGCAGGATGTTTGGTTTTGTTAGGGAAGCGGCCATCTCCCAGGCCATCTCCCACACCGTATTAGTGAGGTAGGACACAGGCTTTGTCACCATCTTGTCACCTCTGACCACGTTCCCTAGGAGAATCCTGGGCCTGTCTAGCTATGCCTCTTGCCACACCTTTGCATTTATTTATTCATTCTCTCAGTCATTTGTTCACCAAAGGAGAGGCCCAGGCTCAGTCAAGGGCAGAAAGCATGTGTTTGAGCAGAAAGAGTGGCCACCCCGGAGATGCAGATCTAGGTAGCGACCCAAACTGCACCCTGAAAAGAACAGAGAAAGTCGGGGTTTACAAAGCAAACCCCACAGAGTGTAATTCTTTCATGCAAATGAACCCTAGCTGGCTAGGTTAGCAGGGGTTGCTCAGTCACAATATGCACAGGAAGAGGGCACAGACTACAGGAAGGAGGCCGAGCCCATATGTGTTCTTAGAGCAGTTGTTCAGCATCGGGGTAGCCCCTTCATAGCAGCTCTGAGAACTGAGGCACAGGGTGTGCATGGGCCCCGCCTCCCTATTCGGCTCCGACTCTATTTTAAGTGACTTTCTTAGCAGTGCTCATTCCATGTCATTTATTTTCCATCTTCACATTCCTTCTCGCCAGCTTCTGTCAGGCACTATAATGGGAGTTAGGAAGAGAGCCGTGTGGAAAGAGAACGAACCTGGCCCCCCACCCCCGGAGCTGACATTCTGTGGGGACAGAGAGCACAAAAATGCCAGCAGTTTACCAGGTGTTGTTAATGGCTGCGATGAGAAGTAAATGGGAGGGGAGCATTTCTAGAGAGCGTGGTCCAGCCAAGTTTTTCTAAGCTCGTGACATTTGAGCCAAAACCTAGAGGAGAGCATCCCAGGGGGAGTAAGAGCCAGTGGGAGAGTGGGAGTGGAACTCAGGCTAAGGTGTATGAGGAAGGAACAGTGTGGGGGCTGGTGTGGCTGGGACCGCATGATGAAGGGAGAGGTAGAAGCTGAGGGCAGAGGGGTGATGGGGACCGGACACGTAGGGCCTTCTGGGCCACGGGGAGGACTTGGACGGACTCTGAGTGAGCCATGGAGGATTTCTAGCAGAGAAGACCCACGCCCCTTTCAGAGGCCAGAGGCTCAGGTCACTGATGTATGGGGAGGAGCTTCCCGTTTGCTCCAAGGAAGAACCCCATCCCCAGCCCCTTTCAGCTGAACACATCTTCCCTGTCTGGCCCTCGAGGTCACAGGGCCTCTTCACTCATAGGTGTCACATGTCTCCCCACAGGTCTATAGGCTGCACCCAGGAACACAGAGCCTCAAATCGCAGCTCAGAGCTTCTGTGTGGGCAGTGATAGGGAGTCTTTGTTCCGTCCACTGTGTGGGTGAAAGTCTTGGGGTACTGCAGTCCCCACTGTCTGCAGTCACCACCATGTCCTTGTAAGGAGGGCAGGTTCATTCCAGGGATGGGGGCTCTGAGGCTGTGGTTCTGAGAGTGGCTGATTCCTGGGATTGCCCATGGTTTGACCAACCCTGCTCTCCTCTGGTCCTGGATGGAAAAAGTAAAATGGAATTATACAGTTTAAAATTCTTATACTCTAGCCCGGCCAGCGTGGCTCAGTGATTATTCAGCCTGCACCTCAGAGGGTGGAGGGTTGGATTCCCAGTCAAGGGCACATACCTGGGTTGCAGGTCTGATCCTGGACCCCAGGCGGTGCATGTGTGGGAGGTAGCCAGTTGATGTGTTTCTGTCACATCAATTTTTCTCTATATCTCACTCTCTCTTTCTCTCTCTCTCTTTCTCTCTCTCTCTTTCTCTCCTCCTCCTCCTCCTCCTCCTCCTCCCTCTCTCCCTCCTTCCCCTCCCTTCCACTCTCTCTAAAATCAAAAATATCCTCATTCCTCAGGTGAGGATAAAATAAAATCCGTATGCTCTATTCAAAGTGGTATAACATTACTTAAAATATATTGTGATAAATTGTAGACATATGCTATATATAAATCAAATAAAAGGAATAAAAACATTCTTTAGTTTTATTGTGGTGTAACTGATAAGTGAAATTGTAGGGAGAACCAAGATGGCGGCATAGGTTAACGCCCGAGTTTGCTGCCTTGAACAACTACTTCAAAAGTGAAACTAAAAAACGGAACGGACATCACCCAGAACCACAGGAACGCTGGCTGAGTGGAAGTCCTACAACTAGGAGGAAAGAGAAACGCATACGGACACTCAGAGGAGGCGCAGTGCTGAAGTCAAATTCTGAGGTGCGGAGTGCGGGGAGCGGGCTGGCGGCGGAGGGCGCGGTTGGTGTTTTCAATCGGGAGGGAGTCGCAGACTCTAAGCTCCAGATACGGGCGAGTCTTTAGGGACCCAGACTCAAACAGGAGAAGCGGGACTGTCTGGCTTCGGTCAGAGCGAGTGCAGCTTTCTCTCCGAGCTTTGCAGCGGGTGCTGGGACTCAGAGAGGCAGAGCCCCTGGGGACAGGACTGAGAGCCGCCATAACTGCTCTCTCTGGCCCACCCTGTTGATCCTGTGCGACCCGCCCCGCCCAAGCCCTGCACACAGGCATTTGCCGGATAGCCTCAGGCAAAGGCTAGATTAGCACCTCCCTAGAGGACAGAAGTTCTCTCACTGCAGACACAGCTGATTCTCATAGCCACTTGGCCTGGAGGTCAAACCCTCCCTGGTATTAGCTACAACAATCAAGGTTTAACTATAAGACTGCGAACAAAGACCACTAGGGGGTGCACCAAGGAAGCATAACAAAATGCGGAGACAAAGAAACAGGACAAAATTGTCAATGGAAGATATAGAGTTCAGAACCACACTTTTAAGGTCTCTCAAGAACTGTTTAGAAGCCGCCGATAAACTTAATGAGATCTACAAGAAAACTAATGAGACCCTCGATGTTATATTGGGGAACCAACTAGAAATTAAGCATACACGGACTGAAATAACGAATATTATACAGACTCCCGACAGCAGACCAGAGGAGCGCAAGAATCAAGTCAATGATTTGAAATGCGAGGAAGCAAAAAACACCCAACCGGAAAAGCAAAATGAAAAAAGAATCCAAAAATGCGAGGATAGTGTAAGGAGCCTCTGGGACAGCTTCAAGCGTACCAACATCAGAATTATAGGGGTGCCAGAAGATGAGAGAGAGCAAGATATTGAAAACCTATTTGAAGAAATAATGACAGAAAACTTCCCCCACCTGGTGAAAGAAATGGACTTACAGGTCCAAGAAGCGCGGAGAACCCCAAACAAAAGGAATCCAAAGAGGACCACACCAAGACACATCATAATTAAAATGCCAAGAGCGAAAGATAAAGAGAGAATCTTAAAAACAGCAAGAGAAAGAAACTCAGTTACCTACAAGGGAATACCCATACGACTGTCAGCTGATTTCTCAACAGAAACTTTGCAGGCCAGAAGGGAGTGGCAAGAAATATTCAAAGTGATGAATATCAAGAACCTACAACCAAGATTACTTTATCCAGCAAAGCTATCATTCAGAATTGAAGGTCAGATAAAGAGCTTCACAGATAAGGAAAAGCTAAAGGGGTTCATCACCACCAAACCAGGATTATATGAAATGCTGAAAGGTATCCTTTAAGAAGAGGAAGAGGAAGAAAAAGGTAAAGATACAAATTATGAACTACAAATACGCATCTATCAACAAGTGAATCTAAGAATCAAGTGAATAAATAATCTGATGAACAGAATGAACTGGTGATTATAACAGAATCAGGGACATAGAAAGGGAATGGACTGACTATTCTTGGGGGGGGAAAGGGGTGTGGGAGATGCGGGAAGAGACTGGACAAAAATCGTGCACCTATGGATGAGGACAGTGGGTGGGGAGTGAAGGCGGAGGGTGGGGCGGGAACTGGGAGGAGGGGAGTTATGGGGGGGAAAAAAGAGGAACGAATGTAATAATCTGAACAATAAAGATTTAATTTAAAAAAAAAACAAAAAAATGAAATTGTAGTGTATTTAAAGTACACAATGTTATGATTTGACATAAATATACATGGTAAAAGTGATCCCACCATCTCATCCATCACCTTACATCTTAACCTTGTTTTTTTGTGAGAATATTCAAATTCCACTGTCTTAACAAATTCAATGATAGATCCTTAGACCTTATTCACCTCATAACTGAAAGTTTATACCCTTTCACCAGCCTCTCTCATTTCCCCCACTCCAGCCCCACCTCTTGGCAACCACCATTCTACTCTCTGATTTTAGGTTCCACGTAAAGTGATGCCACGCATAATGCCCTCCAAGTTCATCCATGTTGTCACAAATGACAGAACTTACTTTTTAAGGCTGAATATTTCAGTGTGTGCGTGTGTGTGTGTGTGTGTGTGTGTGTGTGTGTGTGTGTGTGTACATCACATTTCCTTTACTCATTCATCTGTTGACAGACACTTAAATTGTTTCAATACCTTGACTATTGTGAATAATGCTGCAATGAACATAGGAGTACAGATATCTCTACAAGATAGTGATTTCATTTCCTTTGGATATATATGCAGAAATGGGATTGCTGAATCATATAGTAGTTCTGTTATTGATTTCTTGAGGAATCTCCATGCTGTTTTCCATAGTCGCTGTACCAGTTTATATTTCCATCGACAATATACAAGGATGCCGCCTTCTCTACATCCTCTCTAGCATTTGTTACCTCTTTTTTTTATATATAACAGTAGTCATCCTAATAGGAGTGAGGTAATTTCTCATTATGGTTTTGATTTGCATTTCCCTGATGATTAGTGGTGTTGGACATCTTTGAAAAACCTACAGCTAGCATCACATACTCTATGGAAGAAAGACTGAATGCATTCTCTTTATGATTAGCCATAAAGTAAGAATGTCTCACCCCACCGCTCTTCAACAACGTACTGGAGGTTCTAACCCTTGCACTATGGTAAAAAAAATAACAGGTATCCAGATTGCAAAGGAATAAGTAAAAGCTGTCTTTTTCACATATAACTTTATTTTCTATAGAAAATCCTAAGAAATCTATAAAAATCCTACCAAATAAGTATAGCAAGGTTACAAAATGAAAGTCTATATTCAAAATCAACTTCATTTCTATATACTAGAAATTAGAATTTGAACAATTACCACTTGTAATAGTATTACAACATACAAAATATTTAGAGATAAATTTGACAACCACTGAGCAACACCAGCTGGGCAAGTTGCCCATAATTTTTGTGCACTTTTGTGTGTTCTATACTTGAATAAAGAAAAACTAAACTAAGATAGTTAACCATTGAAAAAAAGCAAGGAAGTACAGGCATACCTCAGATATATTGTGGGTTCTGTTCGAGACCACCACAATAAAGTGAATATGGTAATAAAGTGAGTCACACAAATTTTTAATTTTCTACTGCATATAAGTTATGGCTGCACTATTCTGTCGTCTATTAAGTGTGCAATAGCATTATGTTTATTTTTTTGCAATAGCATTATGTTTAAAGAGGCAATCTTAGTTTTAAAATATTTTATTGCTAAAAAATGCTAACCATCATCTGAGCTTTCAGCTAGTCATGATCTTTTTTATCATGGTGGAGGGTTTTACCTTCAATTTGTAAAAAATCTGCAAAGCACAATAAAGCAAAGCTCAATAAAATAAGGTGTGCCTGTAAATATCATAAAGTTCAGGATGATAGGGAGCTATGATTAGTAAAAGTCACCTAAAGTCTTCTAGGGTGCTAATAATGTTCTATTTCTTAATCTATGTGGTAGTTATACTGATGTTTATAATTATTCCTCTTGACTTGGTGTGGTGAACACACAATACAATGAGGTATAGAATTGTACACCTGAAACCTACATAATTTTATTAACCAATGTCACCCCAATAAATTCAATAAAAAGGTTAAAAAATTATAATTATTCTTAAAAAGTGAATATATGTACTTTTATGTATATACTAGAGGCCCAGTGCACAAATTCATACATGGGTAGGGTCCCTAGGCCTGGCTGGTGATCAGGGCCGATCGGGGCCTGCCAGCCAGAGAGAGGTATGGGGCCCGGGAGGTTCTCCAGCAGCCCCGAGGAGGGAGCTGGCCCTTAGCCCCCCTGGGAAAGGGGCCATGTCCACCGCCACCCACCCCCGGTTCCCTGTCCTAGCCCGGGGCCCGAAGGCCCCAGTGGTGTTGGGAGAGGAGGCAAGGGTAGCCACCACCACAGTGGGCCCTGCTGGCCGGGGGGAGGGACAGGGTGTGGGAGGTTGGCCACTGGCCCAAGGAGGGAGCCAGCCCTCAGCTCCCTGCCCTGGGAAAGGAGCCATGTCCACCACCACCCACCCCTGGTTTCCTGTCCCAGCCCAGGGCCCAAAGGCCCTGGCAGAGTCGGGAGAGGAGGTGACGGTCACCGGGCCGGGCTCAGAAGGAACAGATGCCGGATGCCTGCCGACGCCACATTGGCGCCCTGCCACCATGCGGTTCCCCGCTTCCCCCCCGCCCCCTTCCCTCTCATAGCGACTGGCTGACTCATCTTTCTGGTTGTTCGGTTGTAAAGGTTGCTTAGGCTTTTATATATATAGATATTCTATTTTACCATTAAAATGTTTTTATAAGAAAAAAAATGTTTTTATAAGTACATACATTTCAGGACATATTTGTAAAGAAAATAGTACAAAAGCAAAGTGCAATAGAGTATCTGCAGTTTGTTATCTTTTGTGTAAGAAAGAAGTAGAAATTAAAAATATTTATGTTTGTTTGTGCAATAAGAAACACAGTATGGGTAAACTAGAAATGAGTGGGATTTACTACCTACAGGGGATGCGGGGGAAGGTTTAGAGAATGAGAATGGGGTACAGGGGGTGGCCAAGTGACACTTCTCTGGGTATAATTTTTATATAGTTTTGACTTTTAAAATCATGTTGATGTTTTACATAATCAATCAACAAGGATGGAGAAAGAACTAAATGGAATACAAACAAAATAAATGAGCCTATTTTAAATGAATAACATTACACTGAAGGGGAAAAGCAAAAAGAACAGTAAACAAATATTAAAACCCTAGTTAGTACCTTTATTTTTCACAATGGTATGGGCTGGCAGTTCTGAAACTACTGAATGCATATCCCAGTATTGAACAAATAAGTTAATATATTGTGGATAATGATAATCTGGTTTCTCACTGTCAGAGAAGGGAAAAGGGGAAGGCTAGAATGGACCTTGTGGTTTGGGATTAGAATTGGAGTACCAGTATGAACTCATTTTTAAGATGATACAGAGTTTAAGTAGATGATAGATAGATAGATAGATAGATAGATAGATAGATAGATAGATAGATAATGTGTGTATATGTATATGTAGAAATGCATATAAACTTTGTTCACTGAGATGGCCTAGAAGCAATGACCTCCTGGTTGCAGAAGTTGAGCACACCTAGTGCCTATATCTTGGTATCTCTACCAAGAGGAACCAAGGCTGGATTCTTAGAGAAATGGCTGATTCCAGAGCTGGGACAGGAAAAGTACAAGATGAACCTGGAATACCTCACTGTTCCAGAAAGTAAGGAAGTACTCAAAGAACAGTGGGCCTATGAAAAGGACACAAAAGCGAGCTTGAAAGATTCCCCTTGTCAAATTCTGGGACAATTTTGGCATCAAAATAATGAATATAGCAGTTTATAACCCATTAAATAAAGTAAGAATCCACAAACCCACATGACAAAACTAAATATATGAATGAATAAATGAAGGAGAAGAGAACGCTCTTCTTTATTGTAGATGAAGTAATGTAGAAGGAATAATGGGATTAGAAAATCACCATTTGGCAACCACCAAAAGAATAATTGCTTCAGTCAAGTGCAGTGGGATTGGGCGAGAGAGAGGGCAAGCCATGGCTTGTTATTCCACACACTTCTGTGTCGTTCAGGCATCTCACAATATGCATGCTTTCATGCATTACTTGTGTAATTAAAAATATGTTTATTCTTTTGACATGCTGAGGGACAAGTGTTTGTCACTGTCAGTGCTCACTGCAAGATAGTGGGAGATAAATAACTTGCACTGAAGCGACACCCAGGAGCACTGTCTCCTGAGAGGCAGAGATAAGAGCAGCAGCCCTAATTAACTGTAATACCGAAAAACACACTAGAACATGGTGATAAGTGGAATTGCTCTTGCCTGAGTACCTTAGCACAGTGCTGGGAACATAATAAGCACTCGATAGAGGCTTGCAGAAAGTGTAAAACAGTATATCCAGCCCACTAACTCTGAGTAAGAAAGGGGAAATGCAAAGTATAAGTATTATGTAAAAGTATATATAGCCCTAGCCGGTTTTGCTCAATGGATAGAGCGCCGGCCTGCAGACACAAGAGTCCCAGGTTCAATTCTGGTCAAAGACACATACCTCTGTTGTAGGCTCTTCCCCGGCCCGGGCCCTCGTTGGGGTTCGTGCAGGAGGCAGCCAATTGATGTGAGAGACACATTGATATTTCTCTCTCTAAAAAGCAATGGAAACATATGCTCAGGTGAGGATTTTAAAAAACTAAAAACAAAACAAACAAAAAAGCATGAGTTCATAATGACACTAAGAACAAGAATAACCTCATTTGAAATTTTGGACCCATAGGGCATCAATTTCATCCTCTAATATTGGCATTTGTAATGACAGCATTACATCTTTATCTTGTCCTTCCTGTATGAACTGTATTTTGGGTAGCCTGAATTGATGAAGGAAAGTTTTTACTTATATAAGAATGTTGGTTAATAAATGTGGGAAAGTGATAAGATTTCAGAAAAATTACCACTTTGCAAGTCCTAATAAAATAACTGGTTCAGGCAATAATCATCAATAGATGAAAGGTGTATGGAGAAATTTTCCATGAAGGGATCAAGAGATTACCACCCACTGACGAATCTTAACATCATTAAAAACAGAACCAGAAGATATTATATGCTTCCTGGTGTGATGAAATAGGAATGTCACAGCACCACCTATGAAGTGTTCTTGCAAAATACATGCATACATACATACATACACATACACACACATAAATAAATACATACATAAATAACCTGAATGCAATAGAGTCCTCAGCACTAACTTCCTTATCCAGGAAAGATGGGGAGTAAAGAACATGTTAAATGATACCACAAGGGAGCAAACAGACAAATTCAGGAGATGAGTTCTTCTAAAGCGTAACTGCAACAAGTCAAGGGCATGCCACAAAAACTGAGAGGAGAGGACCTGCTCTAGATTAAGGGACCCTTAACAGACATCAAACCATGTAGTGTGTTCTGATTAGAACAAGCCCACTTGTTCTAATGTGTATATATAAATGTCTAAAAAAGACATTTGATTATGAGGACAATTGGGTAATTGTGGACTTGCTTATTATTAAACATTACCAAGGACATTATTAGACATACTAATGCTTAAGTGTAATGGCATAGTGGTTTTATTAAATTATGCCTTTTTAAGAAATTCATGTTTAAGTATATAGGAATGCAATATGGTAACTGCGATTTGCTTTGAAATACTGCAACAAAAGGAAAAATGGAATAGATGAAACAAATATGGTAGAATCTTATTTCTTGTTCAATCATGGTGGTGGTAGGTATGTATGTTCATGCTACTCCTCTCTGCTCTGTGTGTTTGAAATGTTCATCATAAAAAAAAATTAGTTTGTTGAGAGAATGAAAGGGGGCCCTGACTAAGAAAAATTCCAGAATAAGTTGGAAATTTTTCAAGCATTTTTATTCAAGCTCAAGGTAAAAGCCTTGTTTAGATTCAGTAACTAGGACAGTTAAACATGGGTGAGAAGTGTACCAAACATTCCCAGCTGTTTAGACACCAATCTGGGACATTCGTTATGATCAAAATGTAGTCTTTTGTTTTTTTAAAATAAAAGAATCTTTAATCTACGAGCTTCTGGATATTGTTAATATCTATCTCTTGAGCTTGTAACAGCAGGGAATTGTACCCCCCCCACCCCCACCCCGCCATCTTTTGACATGGTTTCTGTAAATGCTGACTGTGAGTAATACGTAGCTTGTAGATAAACAGCATTTTGTATAAGAATCCTAGGAACTAACTTTAGAAAATATAGACTCTGACCTTCAGTCATCCCAGCTCTAGGGGAATTGCTGACCTTCAAGCATAGAACCAGAATGGCGAAGACCAGGATGATGCACAGCAGACCATCACTTGACCAGTTTTGAGATCCTTATCAGAATGGATTGTGCTGGCCTGCACGTAGAGAACTCTTCAACACCTTCCCCTTGATTTCTTTGTTCTGCTTTCCCTCTCCTTTCTTACAAAATCCTCTGCCTGCACTGAGATGTGGAGAGGGGCTTTTCAACAAGAGTTCCCCATCTCCTCAGGTAACAAACACTTGAATAAATCTCTTTCCTTTTTCTCTAGCATCTGTCTCATGAGTTTGGTTTTTACGGTGGCAGGCAGCTGAACTTGGGTTCCAGTTACAAGCTGAACAGTGGTTACATGGGTTTATAGTTTATAACTATTTGTTAATCTGCATGTATAAATCTTATGCACATTTCTGTCTGTATATTACATTTCACACTTGAAAATGTTATTTTTTTAAAAGCCGAATTGAATGCTAAAACATGGCACTCTTTCTCCCACTTCAATGCAACCTGGACTGGTTAAATAGAACACAGCAGCCCCACAAAGGTGGTGCAGTACTGTCATTTCAGAGAAAGAAACAGTAAGAAATAAGAAACTTTTAAAATCCTCTCAAATGGGCTTATCTCCCCCCTGTACAGGCGGGTAAATAGAGGGGCAGAGGCAAAAGAGAACCAAGGATTTCCCATTCCTAGAAAGTTGGAGTTGCTTCAAAATAAGGGGCTGTGGCTACAAATGCATGACTCAGTTTCCCCTCTCTTCTCCCGCTATAGCTCTGCCTATTAGTTCCTATGCGCTTATCTCATAGAGACAAGCCTTTTTGGAGAACCCTCTCTTCCCCCTGCCAAGGGAAGAAGGTTGCTTCAGGGTGGAGGGTAGGGTGACGGGCTTGAGTCTAGCTGGCCTCTGCTGCCCTCCTTTCCTCATTGCTATTCCTTGCCATTCCAAGGATCTCACCAGAACAATCCTTTCTCCCAAGGGCTTTAGAAAGACGTGGGTTGGAAGCTAACTGAGGGTAAAACCAAGATAGCAGGAGTCTCAAAGATAGAAAAATATTACTATCTTTGAGAGAAAGTCTGAGATCTTTAGCCTGTCATTCTGGGTCTGGCCTGTACCGGAGGAGCATGCCTCACCCAGACCACAACAAATTGCCAGAAACATCTGGCTTTCTGGAACCCTCACCCCACCCCCAGGCTTTTGTATGAGCTGTTTCACTCACGTAGGCATCATTTTTATTTAATCAAGATGTGCATGGTACTCATTATATGGCTTGACATTATTATGAACACTTGACAAAAATTACCTCAGATATCCTCACAGCTCTATACTGTAAGCACTATTATGACCTCATTTAATAGAGAAGGAACTTGAAAGGAAAGGAGAGGAAGAGGCATGGATTCAAAACCAAAGCAGCCTGGAGCCAGAGTCCATGTTCTTAACCGCTACACTGTATTGCCTCTTAAACATCTTCTAATTCACTTCCACTTCCCCCTACCTCTGCCCACACGACCCCTGACATCCCTAAGCTCCCACAGCTCCCAGTTGCCATTTTTGCCTCCCGTTATGATGAAACAATCTGACTGCTTATTTGACTTTTTCATTAAAAAAAATTTTTTTCTTGCAGTATAATACACATAAAGAAAAGTACGCCAGGCCTAAGCGCACAGCTCCCAATGAATTCTTGCTCAGTAACCACCCATGTAATCACCTCAGAAATCAAGAAACAGAACATTTCCAGCATTCTGGAAAGTCTCCTGGACCTCCTACTCAGGCGCCAAAGACAATTCCGATGTCTATCACCCTAGATTAGTTTTACCTGGTTTAGAACTTTATCTCAGTGGAACTATATAGTATGTCCTCTTCTATGTCTGGTTTATCTTGCTGAGTGCAATGTTTATGGAATTCATCCTTATGCTTGTATGTAGTTGCGAGTCATTTCTTCTAGTCAATGTATAGTATTCCACTGTGCGCCTATGCCACAATTTAGCATTTTTCTGTTTATAGCATTTGGGTTGTTTCCAGTTTGGACTATTACAAATAATGCTTTTATGAACATTATTGCATATGTTTTGATAAACGTAAGTTTTTCTGTTGGGCATATACCTAGGAGTAGGACTGCTGGGTTATGAGGCGTGTATATGGTCACCTTTAGTAGATATAGCTAAACAGCTTCCAAAGGGTTATATCAATTTATACTCTCATCAGCATTGTATGAGAATTCCAGCCACTCCACATTCTCACCAACATTCAGTATTGTCTTTTTCTTTTTAGTCACTCTAGTGAGTGTGATTTTATATTATATTTCATTGCCTACAAATGAAGTTGCATGTTTATATCTTCCTTTCTAATCATTATGTCTTTTACTTATTTTTCTTGCTTTAGAGCACTAGCCAGGACTTCCAGTATAATTTGAAGAAAAGTCATTATAGTGGGCATCCTGGCCTCATTTCCAATCTTAAATGAAAAGTGTTCAAGATTTCCCCACTAGATATGTATTTGCTACAGGTTTTTTGTAGGTAATGTATGTTAAATTCAGGAATTTCCCATATATTTATTGCAAATTTAAGTTTGCTAAGTTTTTTGTCATGGTGAGTTTTTTGCACCTGTTGAAATGATCGTATAATTTTTCTCCAATACCCTGAAAAATTTTGTGCAAAATTAGAAAATTGGTGTTATCTTTTTCTTTAAATATTTTGTAGAGTGCACCATTGACAGCCTCTGGAGGTTTCTTCGTGGAAAGCTTTTTACTTACAAATTCAATAACTTAATAGTTATAGGACTGTTCTGATTTAAATTTTTTCTTATGTTTTAGTAAATTGCATTCTCCCCATTTTATCAAAATTTTCAAAATTGAAGGTATAAAGTTCTTCATAATACTTTCTTAATATATTTTAATGTATCTGTGACCTGTATTGTAGTACCCCCTGTAGTGTTCCTCATACTAGTTATGTGTCTGGATCAGTCTCAGGGATTTATCATTTTTTCTTTTTTTTTTTTCAAAGAAAAACTTTAAGCTTTGTTGAGTCTCTCTGCTATAGTTCTGTTTTTTTTTATTTCATTGATTTCTGTTCTTATCTCTGTTGTTTTTTCTCCTCTACTTTCTTTAAGTTTAATTTGTTGTTTCTAACTTCTTGAGATGGATTTTCATATGAAAAATAATATATAGCCTGGCCAGTGTGGTTCAGTGGGTTGAGCATCGTCCTATGGACCTAGAGGTTCTCTGTTTGATTCCTGGTCAGGGCACATGACTGGGTTGCAGGCTCAATCCCCAGTAGGGGGCATGCATGAGGCAGCCAATCACTGATTCTCTCTCGTTGATGTTTCTATCTCTCCTTCTCCCTTCCTCTCTATCTAAAAATCGATAAAAACATATATTTTTTAAAAATAATAATATATAAGTGTAAGGCTATAAATGTCTCTCTAAGCATGGCCTGAGGAGTATCCACAGGATTTCAGATGTAATCTTTTTATTAACTGCCAATTCAAAATAAATTTTAGCCCTGGCCGGTTTTGCTCAGTGGATAGAGCGTCGGCCTGCGGACTGAAGGGTCCCAGGTTCGATTCCGGTCAAGGGCATGTACCTTGGTTGTGGACACATCCCCAGTAGGGGGTGTGCAGGAGGCAGCTGATCGATGTTTCTCTCTCATCGATGTTTCTAACTCTCCCTCTCCCTTCCTCTCTGTAAAAAAGTCAATAAAATATATATTTTTTAAAAATAAATAAATAAATTTTAATTTCCATTGTGAATTTATCTTTGACTCATGGGCTTTCCTCCCTCTTCAAAGTATGGTATCCAAACTTCAGTGGACATAAAAGCTACTACCTGAGGACCTTGTCAAAATAGGGTTTCATCCCAAACCTCCTAGGTTAGTACTTCTGGGAGGTAGGCCTGGGGATCCACATTCACAAGCTCTCCAAGGGATTTAGACACAGTTGGGCTGCAGGACCACAGTTGGGTAGCAAAGCAAGGGTTTCCTGAGGGCAGAGAGCAAGACTGATTCACCCAAAATTGTCAGTAGCCACCCCTGGGCCTAGCATAAAGCATGTTTAAAAAGTGGGTGAACCAATGGGTTGGGGGAGAAAGGAAGTAAAATTGCTTATATTGAGAGAATTGGGATTCTTGAAAGCTATAAATTAGGGAATCCACTATGGCATCATTTGGTCCCAATTTAGTCCATTCAGCACAGAAATATTTTTTTGTCTTCCAATCTCTGCCAACCAGGCTGTCTCTTCACCTGTCCCGTTCTGCTGTCCTGGAACATGGACTTAAGTATGGCTGCCTGCCAGTCTAGCAGCCCCAAGAAGGTAAGGGTGGTACCGGAGATTTCCTGAGAGGGGTTGTTCAGAGCTGGGCAGCATTCCCTGCCCTTCCCACCCCCACCCCAACCCCCAGCCCACCTCTAGGTCTTGGCTGGGAAAATGCCCATAGAATCCATTCTAAATAAGGTTATCTACCCCACCTCTCAGAGCTCTAAGCATCCCTCCCATCCCCAAGCCTTTGCAAAACTTCCACAGGACCTTTCTGCCCCTCCCCAACCTCAGAGCCCCCACCCTTGTCCCCTCTGCACTTGTAGCCCCTGTGAGTTCCTCTCTCAGCAGCCTTTTGGCCACCTCTCCCCACCTCCACGCATGCCTCTCTCGAGCATCTCAGAAAAGCCCGAGTCTGACTTCCCCAGCCAGCTATTGTCCTGGCAGCACAGCCGCCACGCCAGCATCCCCACCCAGTCGGCCAGCCAGCCAGCCGGCTGCTCCCGGCCTCCCCAGCCCCCCGCCCCGCCCCAGGGAGGACCAGGCTGGCGGCTGGGAGTCTCCCTGCCGGCTCAGCCTCCCTCCTTCCCTCCTTCTCTCTCCTTGCCTCCCTCCCTCCTCCCTCCCTCCGCCCGCCCCTGAGGTAGGGACCGTGCAAATCGAGGAGAGGGGGGACGGACAGTCAGGATGGGGTCCAGCTGAGGGCCCTGGGCTCCCCATTGATGCTCTATTCAGGCTGAGTGTCCCGGAATCTTAGAACCTGGATTTGTGTGAGCTGCGGTGGTTCCCAGACCTGGAGGGTCCCCCCGGGAGGCCCGTGGTGCCCCCGTTTTGCACCAGGACCCCCCCTCGGATGCTCTGAGCCACCCTCCTCAACCCGGATCTAAAACCCGGGACACAGCTCTCAGGCCAGCCTCTCTCTCCACCCCAACCCCCCTTTCTGGCGTCCATCCCCTCCCCAACACCACCTTTGCTGCTGCCTCTGGCTGTGGACCTGCACCTCTTCCCCATCCCCTCCAGGCCCAGGGAGCAGGGGGAACCTGGATGAGAGCCCCCTCAACCTGGGGCTCTCCCAGGCCATGGCCCAAGTGCTCCCAGGGAGGAGCCCCGGACCCTGAGCATCTGCTAGAGGCTTGGCAGAGGCTCCGCGGGGACCGTGTCTTCTGAGGACAAAAGGCGGCGGCCAGCAGGCAGACAGGGGGGGCGGGGGGGGGGGCGGAGGGACCGGCAGCCAGACGGGCAGACGGGTAGCAGGGGCCAGCGCTGGCCCCCTCCCAGCTTGGCGGTGGCATGAAGATGGGGGTGGGAGTGTGTAGTGGGGGAAGCACCTGCCCGGACCCCCACCTGCCAGCTAGCTGGGCACCCCAAGGCTGTGTGCTGCCCACCTGGTGTTCCCCAACACCCCCAGCCCTGCTCAGTGCACCCCTCCGGTGCCTGCTTCCCCTGATGTCTGCGATTTAGACCAGCCCAGCTGTATCCACGGCAACAGAAGCAGGAGTGTCACTGGCCGCCAGATCACGGAGGGTCCCACAATGTGGCCTGGGATGTGATTTATCCTGGGTGAGACAGCTTGAGCTCCCTCCCTGGATTCCAAGACAGCCCTGCTGAAAGGAGCCCAGGTAAGTAGTCAGCATCCCTCCACCAAGGATGGGGGCTGGGACTTCTCTTCTGTCTCCCCACACAGATTTCAGAGTCTCCATCACTGCATTCTCTCTCTCTCTCTCTCTCTCTCTCTCTCTCTCTCTCTCTCTCTCTCTCTCTCTCTGTTAGTCTCTCTCTCTTTCTGCTCCATCACAAGGGCTACTTGGACACCCAAGCTTGGAGAGTCCTCTAGCCATCCCCATCTTTCCCAATCCCAAATGTCCCATGAGAAAGGGTACCACCACCTGTTTCCCCAGCACGGGGTCTGTTATCATCATGGTTGCATTTGGACAAGAGGCTGTGCTAACATTGCCTTGTGTGCTAGCTGTGGAAGGCATGCCTGGGAGCCGGTGGTGCTCTCCTCACAATGCCTGCACCCTAAGCAGGCTCAGCCTCCTGCAGCTGCCTCCTCTCCCTCTCCCTCCTCTTCCACTCTCCTCCAGGTTCCTTGGCCTGCATGCATATTGTCTGCCTGTCTGTGTGAGCAGGCAAGTGGGTAGACATGATAGAGAAGCTGCTCCCAGCCCAGACCACCCCCCACTCCTTCTTTCCTTCATCTCTCCCTCCCTCCCTCCATTGCTTCCTTCCCTTCTTCCCCTGTTTTCCCCCACAGGTAGTAGACTTTTGCTCACTCACCACCGAAGATATTGCTGCGATTCCAAGATAGGGGGAGGAAGCCACACTGTAGGGCTAAAAGGAAGGTGAGGGAGGGGGCGGGGAGCATTTCCAGGCCCTAGGCTGTCTAATGGCTCTGTGGGGACAAGGACCACACCACACATCAACCTGCAGGGGCCAGACACAACATGATTGTCCCCACAGTGTGGACCCCAGCCTCCATCTCAAGGCTGTCTGTCTTTGTTTCAGACATGCATGCTGTGTCTGGGACCCCAAGATCTTATAGCCTTGTGCATAGTGGCCAGTGTTCTCTATGTCTGGAGGGGCAAGAAAGCCTGGTACATGGAGAGCATGGATTCTCCAGGGGCACTTCCCCTAACTGCAACTTTAGTGAAAGCGGGCCTCTCACTAAACCTGTTTTCCCATCTGACAAAGAGACTGGTGACCCTTCCATCATGGGTGTGTGTAGTGACTAAATGAGTTGGTGCATGGAAATAAAAGATGTGTATAGAAGTGGCTCTGAAGCAGTGTCAGCAAAGCTCATAGTCAATACTGTTGCTGATTATTCATGATTAATATTGTTATTGATTATTCAGGGGAGACGCTGACCCCTCTTCTCCAGGGTCTTGGTAGAGATCTGGACAGGGCAGCAGGTAGGCATATGGGGAGTAGTAGAGTGGAGGCAGATCAGCTCTGTGTTATAGCTCCTCATTTGTAGGGAGTGATAAGTGGTGGCTATGAGCAAAGCCTCCTGTCCCCACCCCACTCCAGGCTCCTTTTCTTGCACTTGCCCAGTCCCCTGTCTGTGCAGAAACACACACACACACACACACACACACACACACACACACACACAGAGGCTTGAGCTGCCCCCTCCCCCCTATGATCTAGCAGAGGCCTGGCTTGCAGCCTGCAGCATTCCTGGCCCTGGTGATGTATGCGTCTCCCTGTTGAGGGGAGACTTGGCAAGAGTTTGGCCTGTGGTCAGTGGTTGGCATGGCCTATTGACAAGGCTGAAGCTTCTGAGATCTCAGGGCTTTGGGTAGAGCTGGGGTGTGGCCCATGCAGCAGTCAGACCTGTGGAGGACGGGTCCCAGAGAGTTGCTAACCTAGAGCCTGGGCTAGGGAAACAGTGGGGTCTGCTGGCTGGTTTTTGGGTGTGGACATGTGGTGGAACACTGGGTGAGGGGTTGGTGGCTGGAGAAGGGTCCTCAAGGCTGGGGAGGAGGAGGAGGAGAAAGACTGAGGCCCAGAAAATGCCCTATGTGGGGGCAGGGAAGGGTGGGGCTTTGAGGTCTAGAGTAGACTTTTCTGAAGAAGCATTTGGTGCAGAAGGGAAAGGACCCAGCTTGCGGTCCGGAGGCATCTGGCCCTCAGTGTGGGTGTGTATGTGCAACTGAAAATGTGGCTGTGTGTGTAGTCTGTTTGTGTTTGTGTGTCTGTTCATGAGCACTGTGGATGTGTATGAGTCTGTGTCTGTGAGCAGGCCACGTGAAGGTGTGTGCAAGTGTGTGCATGTTTGGGTAGGCTTGTGTGTGTGTATAGGGGAGTGGGTATGACTTTGCATGTCTCTCTGGGTAAGCAAATGGGCATGTGTGATTCTGAGTCTGGATGAGGGTGTGTTGCTCTGAGTAAGTAAGCCTGTTGAATGTCTGGTTGTATGTGTGTGGTATCAATTTGTCTTTGAGTGTATGTGTGTGAGTGTGAGGGTTTCAGAATGTCTGGGACTACATGTCCAAATAGGTGAATGCCGAGTTGTATCTGATCATGTATATCTGTATGTGCCCATGTGTGCATATGTGTGTAGGTGCATCTAAATGGTATGTTTGTGAGTGCAAGGCATGTTTATATGTCCATGAATGTATGACAGGGTATGTGTGTGCACATGCTTCTATATGGGTGTGTCTGCCATGTATATGTATGAGTAGGCCTCATATGTAAGTATGTGAATGTCCATGTGGATTCTCCAGTATTTTTAATTGTGTATATGTCTGTGTGCATGCTTGAGTACATTTTGTTTGTAGACATCCCTCTGGGTTTACATCTGATTGGGGAAATGTTTAGTGTAGATGGCCACATTAGTATAAGGAGAACTAATTGTGTGGGTAAGGGTGAGTGTGTGAAAACATGTTTTGTGTATGGAAATATATTTTGTGTGTGCCCATTTGATTATGTATATGGATGGGTAGGGCTGGGGGAGGTGTACACCTGTATGTATCTGCACAAAAGGCTGTGTGCAAGGTGAATAGATGCATTTGTGTATATGTCTCATTGTTTGTGGGTACGCTGTTATGTGTGAGTGCATGGCTGATTGTGGTATGCTTGAATAACTACATTTCATAATACTTGAGTGCACATGTCTCATGT
The DNA here is from genome assembly GCF_014108235.1 of Myotis myotis. Taxonomy (NCBI): domain Eukaryota; kingdom Metazoa; phylum Chordata; class Mammalia; order Chiroptera; family Vespertilionidae; genus Myotis; species Myotis myotis. The sequence continues at coordinate 8,676,143 of NW_023416346.1, forward strand.
TTTGTTTGAATTTCTAAGTGTGAGTGTGGATATGTGACTGAATGTATATATGTGTCTATGTTAGTATGTGTTAACATCTGGCCATGTGTGCATTTGAGTGAATATTTTGTGCATTAAATATTTCCTGTGTCCAAGCACATTTCTTGTGCCCATGCACATCTAAGTGTGTGTGTGTGTGAATATGCCTGTGTGTGTACCTAGCTGAATGTACAGATATGTGAATGTACCAGTTTTCACAGTTCTAATTATTTGCATATGTGTGTTGTGCTTATATACTATCGTTTGTTCTGGAACATATGTTGTGGAACAGTGTAAATGAATGTGTGTCCATGCCACTATTGGCCTATAAGTGTGTATGTGTGTGTATGAGGATGACTTTGCATGTGTGTGTCATGATGAGTGTTACCAATTCTTCTTTTGCAGATGTACAAGTATGTGGAATATGTGATTTTTCTTCCCTGTGTGCATGTGTGTGGACATACCTTTGTGTCCAAGTCTATCCGGGAATGTAAGTGTAAATGAATCTTCTTTTGTTTACATACTTCTCATATGGATGCATGAACATGTGGGAACATGCATGATGTGCACATCTGTGATTTGTGTGTTTTAAAAATATATTTATGCCTGATTGTGTACAGAGAAAAATGAATGCTGTACAAATCTGTGTGCATGTGAATATGCTCACAGGTGTACATGCTCAGTTGTGTGTGTAAGTCTATGTGTGTTAGAATGTCTCTATATGAATATATCATCTCATTGACAAGCATGTACATACCTGAGTGTTTATATGTGTGAGTACACCCATGTGTAAATGTGTGTGAATATACTTATCTATATAAATAATTTTCACAGAAAGCACCCAAATTATGCCATCCAGGCAGAAATCTAGATGTGAATGTGTATGTGTAAGTGAAAGTATATCTGGGGAAAGTAGGGAGGCAGAGGGAGAGAGAAAGTATTTGCATTGTATGTATGTAAGAGAGAGCCTTGGTGTTTCTGGTTAGGGTGTATATGTGAGCTATTTGGGTGTACAGGTATACTCCGCTTTCCAAACGTTCTCATTAAGCCATTTCCCTTTCATGAAAGACCTACTTTAGTAAGGTAATGGCTTTTTTTCATAAAAGCAAAGTGGCATAACACAAACTTTCAGAAAGAGGGAGATACTTCTGACTTTACACCATTTCGACTTACAAAAGGTTTCATAGGAATGCTGTAGTTTTGGATAGAGGGGAAACCTTTATTTGGGAAGGATGAATGTGAGTGTGGATGTATGTAAATGGTGTGTTTGTAAGGTACTCTGAGAGTATCAGCCTATTTGGGTGGAAGATCATATGAGGAAGAGATTGGGTGTGGCTGGGTGGGAACATGTGTGAGGATGTGTATATTTGTGGGGTATGTGAGGATGGATGTATCTGGATGATGCAAGAGAGAGTGGGAGTATCTGAATTATATATATATATATATATATATATATATATATGTTTGATAATGTGGATATATCTGTGTTGTATGTGTAAGAGGATGTGGGTGTTTGGGGGTAGAGTATGTGTATGAGAGAGTATGGGTGTAATGGGATGGGGCATTCAAGTGAGAGCATACCTAGATGATGTGTAGGTGGGTGAGAGCACAAGTGTATTTAGGCAATGAAAGTGTATGATGGAGTATATCTAGAGGGTGTATGTGTGTCAGAGAAAGAATTTGGGCACATCTTGGTGAGGATGGGGGCGTATGTGAATGTACATATAATTGGAGGGTACTATGGATGGTGTGTAGGGGTGTATTGAGAGAGAATGGGTGTATCTGCGTTGTGTGTATGGACTGTGAGTATTCTAGATGATGGTGATTAAGAGGAGGAGGAGGATCTGGATTGTGTGTATGTGTAAGAGAGAGTAGGTGTTTCTGAGTGCGGTGGGGGTCTGAGAGCACAGATGTGTTTGGTAGGAGGAGTGTGTGAGTGTATCTGGATGGGGTGTGTTTGGGTTTAATTGGGTTGGAGTGAGTGTGGGTGTATTAGGGTGTGAGTGGGTGTATCTGGATGATGAGTACACCTAGGCTGTGTGTGAGATAGTATGTGGGTGTATTTTGAGGGAATGTATTTGAATGTGAGTGTATCTGGATGATGGGTGGTTGAGAGCACAGGTATGTTTGGGTGGCAGAGCGTGTGCTAAGGTAATCTAGATGGTGTGCTGTGAGAGCTTTGGTTTTGTATCTGGGTATGTATGTACTTGGGTATGTATGTGAGTGTGTATATAACTGGATGGCGGGTGTGAAAGAGAGTTTGGGGGCATATCTGGGTGGGAAGTTTGTGTTTGGTGTGTGTGTGGATGGTGTTGAGGGGTTGAGAGCATTGGATGTATCTAGGCAGTGGAGTGTCTGGAGATGTGCACCTGGATGGCATGTGTGAGAGTTGGATATATCTCAGTGGGATGTGTGTAAATGCAGATGTATAGACAGTAGTGGAGTGTATCTAGATTATGTGTGTAGGGAGTGATTATATCTCAATGGTCCATATGGGAGGAATCTGGAGGGTGTGTGAGAGGGTGGATGGATCTGGGTAGAGCCATGTGACTGGAGCTGTGTTTGATGGGAGGTGGGTGAGAGAAAGACAGACAGACAGACAGACAGAAACAGAGAGACAAAGAAACAGACAGAGAAACAACATGAGAAAGTCTGGATGTATATGGATAGGATTTGTGTGTGAGTAGGTGTCTCTGGATTATATGTAGGTGGGTATCTGTGTGTGAATGTATTTGAGTTGGGAATTTGTGAATGTGAGTGTCTGGGTGGGGTGTGTGACAGTGTAGTGTCTTTGAATGGTGTGTGTCTCATTTTGGGTGTGTCTTGATAATGTCTGTAAGAGATTGTAGGTGTGCTTGGGTTGGATATGAGGGCTCTGGGATGGGGGGTGCGTTTGAGTGTATCTTAATATTGTATGTAAGAGTGTGGATATACTGAGTTTGGAGTTTGTGTAAGTGTGGCTGTATCTGGGTGGAGTGCCTGTAACTGTAAGTGTATTTGAGGGGTGTGTGTGTGTGTGTGTGTGTGTATAAGAGTGGGTGTGTTGAGATGGGATGTGTGCAAGAAAGTATAGCTGTATCAGTATTGAGTATGCATGTGAAAGTGAGTGCATCTGAATAGTGTGTGTGAGAATGTGCACCTAGCTGGATCAGGGTGTATGAGAATGGGTATATTTAAGCAGGATATGTGGGTTTCTTTCTGGATGGTGTATAAGAAAGAGATCAGGTTATCTGGGTACGTGAAAGAGAGAGTGTATAGCTAAATCTGTGCAGGGTGTGTGAGTGTGAATGTAACTGGGTCAGGGGGTGTGCTTGTGAGCAAATATGGTTAGTTTGTATAAAAGTGTTTGGTGTATTTGGGTGGGGAAGTACCTGAAAATGCGGGTGTATCTGTATGTAAATGTGGACTTATCTGGATGCTGTGTAGGTGGTGTATCTGGGTGTTTTGTGTGTTTGATAGTGTGGGTGTGTCTGTATGCGTGATTGTGAGTGTGTGTATGAATATATATCTTTCCTAGGGCATCTATACCTCTGCTGGAGTGTCTGTGCACACATACATGCGTATGTGTGAGCATCTGTACCTGAGCATGTTGGTACATGGCTTGTGTGTGCACATACTTGTGCTAGGATGGTGTGTATATGTATATGTGCATGAGGTGAATGCATTTCTACACATGAATAAGTTGAATCTGCAAGGTCTCTGGAGCCAGACTCTGGGTTTGAATCCTAGTTCTGCCATTTTTTAGCTGTGCAGCTTTGGGCAAGTCACCTAACCTCAACTAAGCTCCAGTTTCTTACTTGTAAGAAAGGGTAATAATACAGCCTGTCTCTGAGGGGGAGGATTGGTTGAGTTAATATTTGAAAAGTGCTTAGGACAGTGCCTGACACGTAATGAGTCCTCTGTGCCAAATAGGGTGTTATCCCGTGCTGTAATTATTACATGTGCTGATGTGTAAGTAACATTATGTGTCCACCTGGGGGTGTGAATGGGATTATTTCTGTGTGCACATTTTATACACCTGTATCCATGTGTATGTATGACAGAATGAGCAGATCCTGTGTATATGTGAGAGTGTTTGTACATAAAACTAGGTTTGTACTTTTATGTGTCGCAGTGTGTGTGTATACATCTGTGGATGTATGAGGAAGGAAGTGTGTGTCTAGTAGGTTGATGGCAGGGATATGGTCCTGAGTGTGTATTTCCCAGTGCATGGACATCTGGTGTATGAGTGCACACACCTGTATTTGTGGCAGTGTTGTGTCCATGTGAGTGCAGGTGTTACCTTCATTGCTGATGTGCCTGCATATGTGTGTGTGCATGTGTGAGAGTGTCTTTTTATCTGAATATGTAAACATGTTTGTAGTGGTTAGAATGTAAATGTGTGCTTATGAATCTCTGTTGTGAGGGTCTATAAATGTAAGAATGTTGGTATCCACGCTTATATGTGATGATGTAAGTGTGTGTGTGTAAAAGATTTGTGCCTATCTGGCCATGTGCTAGGATGTGTATCTCTGTTGTGTGAATGTACATGTAGGTGTGAATGGGTGTGTGCATCAGAGGATTTGTTCCTATCTGTGTTTATAAGCATGAGTGGTTCTGTGGGTATAAATGCATGAGTCTGCACTGCTCCCCATGCCTGCCTGCTTCTGTGTGTGTAGCAGTGAGCCTGAGCGATGTGCCTGTATGTGCAAGCATGTCTGTACTGTGTGTATATGTGCCAGGGGCGATTTTTATACTGTGTGTATGTGTATGTGTATGTGTATGTGTGGGAGGGCAGAGTTTGTATAAGAGAGTGGGTTTTAATACCTTAGCGTAAGAGCATAAGGTGGGGGAAGGCCTGGATCTGGAGGATGTGAGCAGGACTTGCCTGTGTCTAAATGAATGTCAGTTCCGTGCATTCATGACTATGTCTGACAGCATGTGGGTCCATACGATTTGGTTTGTAGGTGTATGTGTCTGCACGTGTGTCCATGTGAATGGTGAATGTGTCTCTGCCTAGGCCTATATTTCTATGGAAGGGTGTATGTGTGTGTGTGTGTGCACTTTGCTGCACTTATTGGCTGATATAAGTCTGAAAGGGAATGCAAATTTGAATCTCCGTGTGCGCATGTGCCTGTGTGCATGTATCTGTCTGTGTATGCTAGTGTGTCTATGCAATGTGACTCGATGTAATGTGCTAGGGCATTAGTAACCCAGCACACAGAGAAGGTGAAATAGGTATATGGCACACTGGAGTAAACTGAAGAGGATTTAATTTAGGGGTACTGGGGTTTGATGAAAATAAATTCCTTACATTTTCTTGATATTATTAATTTGTAAATTGGTAAGAAAAACAAAAATGCAACGTTTTAGGGAATTTATAAAATTTGATTACAACTTTGAAATGAAATTTTCTCATAGCACACTTGACTCACTTCTGGAACTATAACTTTTTTATTCCCTCATGCAAATTAGTAGTGGTCAACATAATTGTGAGACTTTGGTCTGATGGCCTTGATTTAGTTTTTGGTCATTTAATTCATTTATGGTCATTTTTATCATGATTGGTAAATCACTTGGTGCTGAGCATAGATCTACATTAAGTTATTTTGTTTCTTGGTAAACACACACACACCCCAAATAAATTAAAATAACCAGTTTTGACATGGATATAAACTTCCACCATGGCCTGCCACTCCTTGATCTTGGAAGGCATGTTGTTGAAGGTAAGATCCATTCCATGGAGGATGCTCAGGCACAATTTGCCCCAATGCCCTCAATAATTAGCTTGAATGTCTGAAATGAAGCTGCGTAGTTCTGCAGATCAGCAAAGCTCACCTCAAAGGCATGAACTTTGGAGTCATCAAGTACCATTTTTGAAGCATCAGATGCAGTTTCTAGTGTTGAATATGGCTGATGATACCAACCTTTCCAAAGAAATGGAACAATTGTTTGTTCGTGCCTCCTCATTTCACCTCCCTTTGATAACTCACTTGTTCTTGCCATGGCCAGGCAGAAACCCAGGTTTTATGCCCAAAGTAGCTACATGATCGCTTCTATCTCTTGGTAGTCACCATCAACAGGAAACTGCTTGCATTAAGTAGGTGGCAGCAAATGGTCAAATAGGTCAAATAGTATTTTCTTTCTTTCTTTCTTTCTTTCTTTTTTTCTTTCTTTCTTTCTTTCTTTCTTTCTTTCTTTTCTTTTTCTATCTTTTTTGAAGAGTATGTTTTTAATTGGTTAAAACTCCTTTCTCATCAATAAGCAGAACTTGGATAATTCATAGTCTTTGAATTTTGTGCTTCAAAGGTGGCTTTAAAGCACACATGCCTTTAAATCTAATGCCTTTTTCTTTTCTTTCAGTCGAATGTAATGTTGAAATTTCTTGCAACGAATGCTCATAAGTTTTGAATCCAACAGAAAATTTTCATTTTGAGTATTTCAAAATAGTCATGAAGCTTCCCCCCTAAGTAGACACAGACATTACTCCACTCGTCTTAATAAGTCTCTTTTTAGTATTCAGCTTCTAATGCCAACTAACCATCATCCAGGGAGCCATGCTTGACCTTACTGCTTCTAAGTTGAAGTTTGGCTTTGAATCCATAAACCTTGTCATTGTACTTTTAAAAAAAGCAACCTTGTCAGTACACCTTTACATATTTTTTAGCGTCTTAAAAATTTTTATATAATTTTATTCATGTGCTCAAAATGCCATTTGTTTAAACCAGTAAGCATCAAATCTGCAACGTGATGATCGTTCACAAAGAAATGCTGAAACTTCTTTTGACTCATAAATCTTTTACCAAATCCTTACACACTTAGGTTTAAAGCAACAGAGAAGGGTGTACTGATCCCACTGCTTCACAGAAAGCTGACATGCAGGTGGGTGGTGCTTTGAATTTAATTAAATTCACCTAGGATCATTTACTGTAGACATTAAACCTATAGGCAACTATATATATATATATAATTTCTATTGATTTCAGAGAGCAAGGGAGAGGGAAAGAGAGAAACATCAATGATGAGAATCATTGATTGGCTGCCTCCTGCACAAACCCCACTGGGGATCAAACCTGCAACACAGGCATGTGCCCTGACTCGGAATCAAACCCTAACTTACTGGTTCCAAAGGTCGACCCTCAACCACTGACCCACACCATCAGGCTACAGGCAAGCTTTATAAGTTAAGGGCTCCTCGGTGAATGAATCTCAGTGTTTTCAGAACAAATTCCAGATATAAACTTCCTGCCATCACAAAAACAGCACCAGTTCACAGACATATGCAGTTTCCACAATATTTAAAAATATGTATCACCTTGAATTTCAACCTTAGTTTTTTCAGTGCTTCTTGCATGTCTCTTCAGGGTTTCTGACTAATCCTATGAACCATGACAATTAGTTAACATCCAGAGATGCATCAATGTAAAATGAAAACTCTTTGATTCAGTAGTCTTCTGGGTTAATGTCATCTTGATGTCCTTTGACCTGTCCACACTATCTCCTAATAGCAATCATTGAAAGTGGCCCCTTTCCTATTTTTACCTCCTGGGTTTCAAGTATAGCATGGACAATCCTGGCAGACTGCTAACATGTGAGATTCTACTGGGAAGGGCATCTTAGGTTTACTTGCTAATCTTGTAACCCTGTCACTAGCTGGTTGAGCTCTATCTAAAAATGTTCTAATCCATCTCATAAATGAGCCTTGGTTTCTTAATTTGCACTTCCAGATGCTTTAAGAAGTCCAGATCTTTCTCTGTGTGATAATGTTTTGTGGTCAGTTGACCAACATAGCCTACTAAGAAATGAAGTTTCTTTTGATAACTTTTCCACACAAATCAGACATTTAGGCTGAGAAAGAAAGGACTAATTGGGCAGCTAAATGCAAATTTGAGACAATCTTCGGTAGATTGCTTAAATTATGGACATCCCGGATTTTTTTGGGACGGGAAATTCCTGTGTTTGTCCTGTGAGTCTCCTGATTTTCCAGCTTTAATAATAATAATAAAAAGTCCATCATGATGGGGGAAAACATTTCTTAACAATTGAATTTACTTGAATATAAAACATTGAAGAGTCCTAGCCAGTTTGGCTCAGTGGATAGAACGTTGGCCCGCAGACGGAAGGATCTTGGGTTTGATTCCCAGTCAAGGGCATGTACCTCAGTTGCAGGCTCAATCCTTGCCCAGTCACATGAAAGAGGCAACCAATCCATGTGTCTCTCTCACTTTGATGTCTCTGTCTGTCTCTCCCTCTCCCTTCCACTCTCTCTTAAAAAAAATAAAATATAAAATAAAATATTGAAGGGGTCAGCCGAGCTTTGTGACTTCTGAAAACTGAGTTTTTCAGTAAACAAATTTTAGGTCTTTTGCAGTGTTAAGAAAGCAGCCATAAAAGCCTAGCTTTCTCTTCAGTGAATCAATTCCATTCAACTACAGTCAGGCTTCATTCATTTACTGACAAATATTTTTATCTAAAAACAAAGGATAATAACTAATTATGACATTCCACCAAGAATCAGATTTGGCTAATTGTTAGTATTAAAAGCCAATAGCAAGTAAATGAATACTCTAAGAAATAATAAAAATATGGTATTATTTTAATGTTTTTAAATGTATTCTTTTAAAAATACTAAAATACTTATGAATAAAATGGTATAATAGATATGCTTCAAAATATTCTGTAAGTGGGGGCAGTGTGTGAGGGTATAGGTGAAATAAGACCCTATGAGTTGGTCATTGGTGAACCTGGGTGATAGGTGCACTGAGGTTCATTACAGGATTCTTTCTACTTTTTTCTGTCTCAAATGTTCTAGAAGAAAACAGTTTCTTTTATAAAGAAGCAACGATGAAGGAAATTAGCAAGCTAATTATATTCCTCTTAGGAACACCTAATACCATATAATAGTAATAATAGCAACAATCACACAACCCTTCTATTTCTGTAGGAAAAATAGTTGTGAAACAATAAAAATGCGATCAAATTAAAAGAAAAACAAACATTGTATACTTATGGGGAAAACCAATAAAACCTCACTGAAGATGAACAAGAATCCCATCTTGTTCTGGCCCCCTTCTGTGGCAGGTGCCCACCAGCCTGGCAGATCTGCTAATGTTTCCACTTGCGTGTGCAGGGCTTGGCTTGTCTGCACATGCACAGGACTACCTCTTGGTGTATACCTGTTGCAAGATGTGTATATCATGTAAGTGTATCTGTATTGTGAGCAAGTTTGTGTGTGTACACATGTCTGTGAGTATGACTGTACACATGGGCAGTTTTTCTCTTTGTGTTGTGTGTATGTGTGTAGCAAGGTTCAAGTGCATGTGAGCATGGTGGCCCGTGTAAGTGACTTTGAAGCTGACTGTTAATGTGTGTAATAGTGTTTGTATATGTGACGATATAGGTATGCCACTGGTTGCATACCTGTGTTGGAAGAGCTTGTCTGGATATGTGAGAGGATTTGAATAAGCAGGTACATTGATACAAAGGGAATATCTGAGTCTATGTGTGACAGCGAGTAGGTTTACAGGTGTGTATCTGTCAGGATTTGAGAGTTCACGTGTGTGTATTTGAGGGGGGGGGGTTATAATTGTGGGTTTATGAACCATTGCACAAGTATATGTGTGAGTGTGTCTGACTGTGTATGTAATTCTCAGCCCTCTTATACCCAACACCCTCTTTTATGTAACATTTTGCAATGCCTCTTTACTATCTGTACACGAAGTTCTTAAATAATATAATCTTTCTCCACATACAATTTCAAAAGAAAATCCATATAGTATTTTATACAATAGTCATATTGTATTAACTCTAGTACAAATAAATAAGAAATAAAAAGGAAGTGGTTTATAAGAAAACAATTTGTATTTCAATATGTAAGTGCTTGGCCATAACCCTCCCCAGGAGATTCAAAGAAGTAGTTAGAGGTATGTAACATCTTACACTGATTACATGGATTAAGAAGGGGGAAGTCAGAAGCTGCCCCTTGTAAAAACTGCAGGAAAATGACAGGCAAAGGCTTAGGGCTAAGATTTTTCTGAAATATCAAACAGCTCAAGGAAAGTGCTCCACAAAACAAAATACAGTCTCCTGTGAACTTAGCCACACTCCTGGATAATTCTGAGTGTAGTAAATCCTCGCTTAACATCATCAATGGGTTCTTGAAATTGTGGCAAAATGACGTATAACAAAACCAGTTTTACCACAGGCTGACTGATGTAAACAAGATTTAAGTTCCTAAATGCATCTTGTCAACGTTATAACCATACAACATTGAATGAAACCTTATTCGAGGACCTACTGTATATTAAAAATGAGGGAAATTGTGTTTATCTCTGAAATAGAGGTAGATTCTAGGTTCAGTTCCTTACAAATCCAAAGTCCTAGGGGATACGGGACAATATGTTGGCTGTGTGGGACTGCCCCACACATTGTTGGGTCGCCAGTATCCTCACCTGGTACCCCTAAATGTTAGAATGACACCCTACACCCCAGCATGGTGACAACCAAAAATGCACCTACAAATTTCGAAAATGTCCCCTAGGGGGCAGTAATGCCTCAATTGAGGACGAAGCACTGGCGTTTAGGCCGGGTACACTGTACCTGTGCGACGAAGGCAGCGTACATGGTACGCCCTCCGTGTGTGTGTGTGTGTGTGTGTGTGTGTGTGTGTGTGCGCGCGCGCGCGCGCACGCTCGCGCGCGCAGGCACGATGTCCCTATGTGTGAACTGGTTGCTGTCCATGGGTCTCCATTGCAGTAGGCTGTGTGTCAGTGTGAGTGTGCAGGTGTCTTGTGTATCTGTGTCTAAAGACGTCTGGGCACCAGGCTGAGTCTGTGCTCAGAAGAACTCTCTCCTCAGTGGCTTATATAAGTGCCCCAGCTTTCCAAGCAACACCAGGGTTTTGTTCCTTTGCTGCTATTCTTTTTTTCTTTTGTTTTATTTTAGCATTTGCTTTTGTTTTCATTCTGGACTATGTACACATTATCCACCTTCTTGGTCTTAGTATGTCTCCCTGTCCCCCTCTCTGTATCTTCATCTTTATTTCTGCCTCTCTCTTTCTCTGCCTCTATCTCCACCCCCCTCTCTTCATCTGTCTCTCACTCCCCCACCCCATCTCTATTTCTCTATATCTTTCTTTGTTTCCTGGTTTTCTCCCTCCCCTGCTATCTATCTACCTCAATATCTACCTATCTCTCTCCCTCCCTCCCTTTGTCCCTCCTTTTCTGGCTGTTTCTGTTTTGTTTTGTTTTCTGTCTCTTTCTCTCTATCTCTGTCTTTCTCCCTCACTATCTCTATTTTTGTATCTCTATCTCTGTCTTTATTTTTTATCTCTCTCCTGCTCTTTCCTTTTCTCTCTGTGTACCTCTGTTTCTTTTGTCTCACTCCCTTTTTCTCTTCTTCCCCTTTCTGTTTCTCTTTTTATCTCTTCCTCTCTGTGTGTAAGGCTGTCTCCCCTTTCTTTGTCTCTGTCTCTCTCCCCCCACCTTCCTCTCCCTCTGTCTCTCTCTCTGCTCCTATCTCTTTCTCCTCTCTGTTACTCCATGTGTCTCTTTGACTCTCTCTCTTACACTCCATTTTTGTCTCTTTAACTTCCTACCCTATCTCCTCTCAAGGCTAAGGTAGGGGTGTGTGTGTGTGTGTGTGTGTGTGTGTGTGTGTGTACACATTTACACATAGCCAGCTGTCTGTTGGCTGGTCCACAGTTCTATGGGAACTATCAGGCCTTGAGGGCCAACTGAAAGGGACCTGTCAACCCATTTCCCCTGTGTCCCTGCCCCAGCACCTTCTTGTGGCCTATTGGCACTGGTTCTGAGACTTCCGGGTGCCATCAACAAGCCTGGCCCCGGCTAGCTGTGGCAGACCAGGTTGGATTGAGCTGGAAAACAATGCAAGATGGGACACTTTTTCCTGAGAGAGGAGGGGTTAGAAAGACACCCACTCAAGTCCCGCCTTCACCAACCTCAAGTTCATCCCAGCCTCAAAAGTAACTCTGGTCTTTTCCAGTGTCTGCCTTGTAACCTTCCCTCTTGAACCTTCCCTGTTATCTTATCAAATCCCATACCCTCTGCCCCAACCTGCACACACCAGGATTCTACCTGTTTCCTGCCCAGTGTTGCCTGTGCCCTCCCACTCATGCACTGCCCTGCTTTAGTTCTTTTCCTAGAAGTTATCTCTTTTTAAAAATAAATATATTTGTATTGATTTCAGGGTGGGAGAGGGATAGAAACATGAGATGAGAGAGAATCATTGACTGGCTGCTCTCTCAGCAAATACTACCTGGATGCTTCCAAGCAGCCCTCCCTGAGCCACCAGCCCATTTAGTCCCTCAGTCAATTGGAGAGTGTGTGAGTCTATAAGCCCTGCCCTGTGGAGCTTTTGTTCTCATAGGGAGAGACAGACAATAAAGCAAAATTTAAAGGTAAATTAAGCCCGGCCAGCATGGCTCAGTGGTTGAGTATCAACCTATGAACCAGGAGGTCACAGTTCAATTCCCGGTCAGGGCACATGCCTGAGTTGCAGGCTCGAGCCACAGTGTGGGATGTGCAGGAGGCCGCTGATCAATGATTCTCTCTCATCATTGATGCTTCTATATTTCTGTCCCTTCCACTCTGAAATTAATAAAAACATAAATTTTTTAAGTAAATTAATACAGTGTGTTAAAAGAGATAAATTCTAGCCTGACCAGCATGGCTCAATGGTTGAGCATCGACCTAGGAATCAAGAAGTCCTGGTTAGATTCCGGGTCAGGGCACATGCCTGGGTTGTGGGCTCAATCCCCAGCAGGGGGTGTGCAGGAGGCAGCCAATCAATGACTGTTTCTCATCACTGATGTTTCTATCTCTCTTTCCCTCTCCCACTCTGAAATCAATAAAAATATATGTATTTTTAAAAAGATAAATTCTAGGAAAAAGAACTAAAGCAGGGCAAAAGGCACGGGGGTGCTCTTATTTTTCACCCAGATTACTGCAGGAGCCTCCTAACTAGTCTCCCAACTTCCACACTTGTCCTCATGGTCTGTGCTCCTCATAGCAGCAAGCAGGATCCCGTTCAATCCCTAGTCATATCATATCTGACCTCTGCTCACGGCCCCTCCTATGGCTCCCACCTCACTCAGAATAGAAGTCAAAGTTCCCACCATGCCTACATGATCTGGCCTTGCCACCTTTGTGACCGCACCTCACATCACTTGCCCCTTACTCACTCTGTTCCACCCACAGTGGCCTCCTGTGCTTCTTCAAACGTACCATCTGTGGTCCCACCTCAGGGCCTTTGCTCTGGCTGTTCCCTCTGCCTGGACTTCTCTTCCCCCAGATACCCACATGAGTAACTCTCTCCCCTCCTTCAGATCATTGTTCAGATGACACCTCTATAAAACCTTCCCTGTCCACCTCATCAAAAATTGCATCTCACCCCCCCAACACTTCCTATCCCCCTCTTCTCCTTTTTTATTTGTAGGAATTTATCATCATCTGACCTACTATACTTCATCCATGTATCTTCTTTTTTTTTTTTTAAATATATTTTATTGATATTTTACAGAGAGGAAGGGAGAGGGATAGAGAGTTAGAAACATCGATGAGAGAGAAATATCGATCAGCTGCCTCCTGCACACCTCCTACTAGAGATGTGCCCGCAACCAAGGTACATGCCCTTGGCCGGAATCGAACCTGGGACCTTTCAGTCCGCAGGCCGACGCTCTTTTCACTGAGCCAAACCGGTTAGGGCAATCTTCTTTTTTTATCTAGAATGTCAGCTCCACAAGGGCAGGGATCCTTTTCTGGTTCACAGCTGCATCCACCATGCCTGGCACACAATAGATACTCAATAAATGGTTTCTCTCTCTCTTTTTTTTAAAAATATATTTTATTGATTTTTTACAGAGAGAGGAAGGGAGAGAGATAGAGAGTCAGAAACATTGATGAGAGAGAAACATCGATCAGCTGCCTCCTGCACATCTCCTACTGGGGATGTGCCCGCAACCCAGGTACATGCCCTTGACCGGAATCGAACCCCGGACCCTTCAGTCCGCAGGCCGACGCTCTATCCACTGAGCCAAACCGGTTTCAGCGGTTTCTCTTTTTTTAAAAAAATATTTTATTTATGAGAGAGAGAGAGAGAGAGAGAAAGAGAGAGAGAGGTTGATTTGTTGTTCCACTTATGTATGCCTTCATTGGTTGCTTCTTGTATGTGCTGTGACTGGGAATCAAACCCACAACCTTGACCTATTGGGATGATGCTCTAACCACTGAGATACCCAGCCAGGGCAATAAATGGTTTTTCAATGAAGGAATACACACAAGCATATCTACATCTTTATATTCACACAGTCTCTGCCTTACTTAAACCAAAAACCCAAGTCCTCGTCATCGCCCACAGCCCTCCATGACCTGGCCTTGGACACCTCTACGACCTTACTTTCTATTACTGCCCTATTCCAACCACACTGGGTTTTCCCACTGCTCCTTAAGCAGGCTAAGCGCATTCCTGATCATGAATAAATACACCTATTTAATGAGTGGCTACCAGCATTAACAAGAACAACAAAAAACAACCAAAAGAATGAAATAGAGTAGAAACTAATGAGAGTATATTAGACATAGACTCAGTACTGTTCTGTGAAACTTTTGATTCAGCCATGTATGTGTGTGTGTGTGTGTGTGTGTGTGTGCTGCATTGCAATGTGGATGGCAATAAAAAAGGGGGAAGAGCCTGGCTGGCATGGCTGAGTGGTTGAACATGGACCTATGAACCAGCAGGTCACAGTTTGCTTCCCGGTCAGGGTGCATACCTGGGTTGCTGGCTGTATGCCCAGTGTGGGGCATGCAGGAGGCAGCTGATCAATGATTCTCTCTCATCATTGATGTTTCTCTCTCTCCCTCTCCCTTCCTCTCTGAAATCAATAAAAATGTTTGTGTGTTTTTTTAAAAAGGGAAAAGAGCCACATCAACATCCCTGCCCCACAGACCCATCAACATAGCAAACAGGTAACCAAGTACACCTAGAGATATGAAGTGCCCTCACTCAGCAAGGACAGGATAGAAGCAGCAGTGGGCCAGGGACAGGGCCTGACACCAGCCAGAGAGTAAGCAGGGGTGGGGACATGGGGAGGTGGCTACACAGACACGCTAACACTGCCCTTTCTTTTTCTTCCTCACTTTTTCTTTGCATCTGTTTCTTCCTGTCTCTGTCTTGTTTCTCTCCCTCTTTTCCCTCTCTCCTCTTCTCCCTCTCTCCTCCTCTCCCCTATCACCCTGTCCCTCTCCCTCTCTGTCCCTCTCTCATCTTCTTTTCCCCTGTCTCTCTCTTTTTACCCCCTCCATTTCTGTCTCAATTTTTTACCCATTTATATCTTTGTTGCCATTTTCTATCTCTTTGGTCTATCCTTTCTCACTCCTTCTCTGTACCTCTGTGTGTTTTCTCCTCTCTGTCTCTCTCTCTCTTACCCTCATCTCTCTGTCTCTATGTCTGTGTCTCTCCCACTACCCCCATTTGCAGGTGCAGCCCAGCAGGACAACTGATGGAGTCCCCCAGAGCCCATCGAGTACCGGGCTGGCTGACTCCATAGGGTTGGGAGCACCCCCTGCCCTTCATTATGGCCAACACCACTGGAGAGCCCGAGGAGGTGAGCGGTGCTCTGTCCCCACCATCAGCATCGGCGTATGTCAAGCTGGTGCTGCTGGGACTGATCATGTGCGTGAGCCTGGCGGGCAACGCCATCTTGTCCCTGCTGGTGCTCAAGGAGCGTGCCCTGCACAAGGCTCCTTACTACTTTCTCCTGGACCTGTGCCTGGCCGACGGCATCCGCTCTGCCGTCTGCTTTCCCTTTGTGCTGGCTTCTGTGCGCCACGGCTCCTCATGGACCTTCAGTGCGCTCAGCTGCAAGATTGTGGCCTTTATGGCTGTGCTCTTTTGCTTCCATGCGGCCTTCATGCTGTTCTGCATCAGCGTCACCCGCTACATGGCCATCGCCCACCACCGCTTCTATGCCAAACGCATGACACTCTGGACATGTGCAGCTGTCATCTGCATGGCCTGGACCCTGTCTGTGGCCATGGCCTTCCCACCCGTCTTCGACGTGGGCACCTACAAGTTTATCCGTGAGGAGGACCAGTGCATCTTTGAGCATCGTTACTTCAAGGCCAATGACACGCTGGGTTTCATGCTTATGTTGGCTGTGCTCATGGCAGCCACACATGCTGTCTATGGCAAACTGCTCCTCTTTGAGTATCGTCACCGCAAGATGAAGCCAGTGCAGATGGTGCCAGCCATTAGCCAGAACTGGACATTCCATGGCCCTGGGGCCACCGGCCAGGCTGCTGCCAACTGGATCGCTGGCTTTGGCCGTGGGCCCATGCCACCAACCCTGCTGGGTATCCGGCAGAATGGGCATGCAGCCAGCCGGCGGCTGCTGGGCATGGACGAGGTCAAGGGTGAGAAGCAGCTGGGCCGCATGTTCTACGCGATCACACTGCTCTTCCTGCTCCTCTGGTCACCTTACATCGTGGCCTGCTACTGGCGAGTGTTTGTTAAAGCCTGCGCTGTGCCCCACCGTTACCTGGCCACTGCTGTTTGGATGAGTTTCGCCCAGGCTGCCGTCAACCCGATCGTCTGCTTCCTGCTCAACAAGGACCTCAAGAAGTGCCTGAGGACTCACGCCCCCTGCTGGGGCACAGGAGGTGCCCCAGCTCCCAGAGAACCCTACTGTGTCATGTGAAGCAGGCTGATAGGCAGACAGACAGGGTGAAGGTCATGGCCACCATGATGGGGCAAACAGAAAGGGAGGGGTAGGGCCCCATACAGGAGCCTTTCTTTCTGAGCTCCAGCCCCAGCCCCTCAAACCACCCGGAATCTAGGCACCTTTGCCAACACCTCCCCAGGGGTGGGGGACTGGGAAAGAGGTGTTTCTAGTTCTAGGGCCTGTCTCTGCTGCCGCCTTTTCCACTTCTACAATCTCTTTCCTCTCTCTCTCATTTTCTCTCTCTCTCTCTCTCTCTCTCTCTCTCTCTCTCTCTCTCTCTCTCTCTCTCTCATTCAGAAAAAGAAAACAAAAGTGAAAATGCAGGTTTTTCTACTATCAGCTGAGGAATCAGGCTTTCTTGCTTTAATGTCTCTCCTTCTGATACTGTCTAGAATGGGGAAATTTGTCCTGTAAAATAGACTTTCAGAGCTCTTCTGGCCCCCTCTGCTCCCATGCACCCTCCCCTTCCAAGTCCTCTAGCAAGGCCTGGATATTTAGGGGGAAACTGATCTGTTGACAAGAGGGACCAAAGGGGGTGCAGGGTCCCCAGGGAGCAGGGATGTTTAATTGCTATGTTGTGTGCAATGTTGTTTTAGGCTAACTCTGGTCCCAAGCCCAGTCTCCTCTTGCTACCCATGTCCAGACATCCCAAGTGTTTCTTGAGCATCTGAGAAGCCAGGAGGGGAGGGAGAAGGGCCCTCAGGATGGGCCCAGGCTAGTGAAGATCAGGATGTGAGCTGCACGCCTGGAGCTGAAGAGACGTGAGCTTGACTGTATTCTCTTGAGCTGCCTCCTGGATCCCCAGCCCCCAGCTCTTCTTTCTAAGGATGGAAATCCACTCCAGCTCCACTAGGGCTGATGTGGGTGCCATACAGGCAGGAGCACCCCCTCCCCGGAAGTATAGGGAGAGAGCTGACCTCCCCAGAGTAGCTGGATCCCAGAGCCTGGCATCAGAGTGGAATTCAGCCCCAGAATTGTCTCCTGGGTTCACACTACTCTCCCAAAGATGAAAATTGGGGGGCGGGGGAGGGCTTGGTATCTCATAGTGGATAAGCTCCAAGGCACTGTGGATTTGAATCCATCCCTATCCAACCTCTTTTCGTCCTCTTCAAGCCTCAGGGCCCTCAAGCCCCTCCGTGGTAGCCCTTGGTCATCCGGGTCCTCAGCTCCCAACTTGCCACCCTCCACCCTTACCTCCTCCCAAAGTGGAACAGACTGTAGCCAGATTCCCCAGGTGGGTGATCCCAAGCTTCCCTCTCAGGGCAGAGTCCACTCTGGGTTCACACCAAGGACAGTTCTTGTGGACTGGGGATCCAAGCTGGCACTCCTTTGCCCGGTCTTGCCCAGGTTCTCTGTGGGCGGGGCAGATCTGTATTTATCCACCCCCTTTTCCTTCCCTATTGAAACCCTAGTCCTAAGCCTTGACCCCAGAAGAATGGGGAGGGCACTCTAGGCAGGAGAGACATTAATGAGCCTGGCTGTGGAGTTGTCCTGGAAAGGCAGGCCAGAGTGGCTGAGAGGCTGGGGGTGGGAGGGTACCTGTTCTCTCAGTGATAGTGATGGGGGTGCCTTTTCCAGGGGGTGGGGTGGGGGGGCCACGGGGGTGGGGTAAATAGGGTACATTCAGGAGGGTTTTCCTCCATTTCTTTTTTCTAACTGCCTGGATTCACCATTGGATTTTGTAAATGGAAAACTGAAATGAACAATGCTATATTGGATGTTTTCTCTTTCTGACTGTGTGTGTGTGTGTGTGTGTCTGCGTGTGTCTGTGTGTCTGTGTGTCCTGTCTGCATGACCACATGTGGGGAAGTATGATTGAGTGAGACAGTGTGTTTGTGTGACTTTTTATGGGGAGGCACCCCTGCCTGCTACACATGCGTGAGTAAATGCCTGTATGTAGAGACATATATGGCATGCACACACACATACATGTATGCACCTAACTGAGAGGAGACAAACTACAGTATGTGCCTGCAGCAGGAAGTAGAGTGGCCGGTGAGATAGAACTTGAAAAGTACATATGCATGTAGCAAGAGGGAGACTCCCATCTCATCAGATCTTCCTCCCTTGGCCCAGGTTCTGAACATGGCAGACAGAATACTTGAGAACCCCATTCTCTTCCCAAAGCCCGGAGCCCCCAGGTATCACTTTCAACTTCCTGAATCAGCCTCTTCTCCAAAACCCAAACAAGGTGTTCCTGAAACTGGACCACCATGGAGAATGGGGACTGGGAATTAGGGATCCAACTTGGGGAGAGCTGATGAGGTTAGGAAATGCCCCCCACAAAGTAATGGCTTCTGGAGGGCCTGCTCAATCTGGGATGGGAGATCTTCTGAAGGATCCACTTTATGCAGCTGGCACTTTGGTAAGCTTTGCCTAAATTCAGAGGGAGGGATGTCACAGGAGGGAACCCAAGCTTGGGAGTCTACCCAACCAGACTGTTGCCTGGGCACTCAATTATTATTTATTTACTTATTCTCTCAGGTGCACAGAATTGAGGTGACCATACTCCTCAGTTCTTGGCACAACTATATCATCATTGATCCATGCGAAGTCCTTTTAGTCTTTATTTTGTTTTGTTTTGTCCCCTTCATCAGCCATCCCTGATCCCATCCCCCTCCCACATAGGCACCCACTCTTGTGTATTTAACATATGTCCTTCCAATCTACCATTCATGTGTTTATTTACATATATGTGTATCTGTGAAAAAATATATGGTATTGTTATGTGTTTTAATTTACATAAACAGTATTGTACTATAAATCTTGTTGTTTCTTTTTTCACTCAACATTCTGTTTTTGAGAGATCCAGCCATATTGCTGTATGTAGATCTAATTCATTCTAGTTGTCATCTTATCCACATATATCACATTTTCCTTAGCCATTCCCCTGGAGATGGGTCTCTAGGTTGCTTCCAGTTCTCTACTACAAGGCTGCAATGGGTAGTTTCCTACACTTCTCTTTAAGGACACCTCATTTAGAGGAGAGGAAACTGAGGCTCAGAGTTACAAAGTGAGGGAATAGACCCCTGATTTGAATCCTTACCAGAGCCAGAACCCTACCACGCTTCATCAGAGACCTGTCCATCTGGCCAAAAAAATTTTTTTTCAAATACAATTAAATACAGTCTACACCGAGGAAAGGGAGAGGAAGGGAGGGGAAGAAGTATTGAGTACGTGAAGAGAAAGACCTAGAAAAATCTAGCATACGAACTGAATCACATCATTTTAGTGACGCATAGATGTTACTTTTTTTTTTTTTTTTTTTTTTGCGTGATTATTTCTAGAGCCATTTTGCAGAGATGAAAAACGCCACGTCAAAACCTGGCCTCAAATCAAAGTCCCTAGGTCTCCACTGAAGTACCGGCTCGGGGTTAGAGCAACCTGAACCCGCAGGGGGCCTCATTGCTGTCTGCTGCATGTCAAAAGCTGGGGGCAGGGGCTGGAGACGAGGCAGATTTAAGAAGTGCGTAGTTGCGGCAGGGAAAAGGAGGGGAGGGAAGCGGAGGAGGGGGGATGGATGAACGACAGCGAGGCTCTCCAATTTGATTCGAGCACGTCGTGCTCAGCGCCTGCCTTCGTTTTTTGTTTTGATTTTTTGGTCTTAAGAACCACTGGTAAGATTGATGAATAAAATTACATCGGTTTCAGGGGTACGGTTTTATAATACATCTGTATAATGTATGGCGTTCACTACCGCAAGCCAAGTCTTCTATCGCCATTTATCCCCCCTCCCCCCATACCCTCTGATTCAATAAACACACACACACACACACACACACACACACACACACACAAAAACCACTGGTACTTTTCCCATTGGATAAAACGCGAAAGGGTGAGGGAGAGGGGCTTCTTCCCCAAGCTTTTCTCTCAGCCAATTGCCCCTCAGCTTTCCCTCAAGTCGCGCGGGGGCGTCAGCTCCATGATTGGCAGAGTTGAGGGGAGCCAATGGGAAAGTGATGAGTGGGGTGTTGGCAAGCAGATTGCGTGAGAGCGGGCAGCGGTCTGGGAAACGTAAGTGCCGCCCCTGCAGCTGACAGCCAATGGCGAGGCAGAATAGGCTCTTGACGTCAGCGAGGGGAGGGACCTGAGCAGTTGGCGCGGAGGGAATAGGACAGGCTCCGTGGGAGGGAGCGCAGAGCGGAGCGGAGCGGCGAGCGGTGCGGGTGGTGTGCAGGCGCAGGGTCTCGCTTCAGGTGTGACTGACTGGCCGCAGCGGCCTGAGAGGGGAAGGGGCGAGCTCGGTGCCCTAAGCGCAGTCAGCATGGACCGCCCGGATGAGGGGCCTCCTGCCAAGGCCCGCCGCCTCAGCAGCTCCGAGCCCTCTCAGGATGACGCGCCGCCACCGCCGCCGCCTCCGCCGCCGCCGCCGCTCATGCGACTGCCCCTGCCTCCACCGGAGCAGCGCCCGAGGCTCCGGGAGGAAACGGAGGCGGCACAGGTGCTGGCTGACATGAGGGGGGTGGGATTGGGCCCCACTCTGCCCCCGCCGCCCCCCTATGTTATTCTGGAGGAGGGGGGAGTGCGCGCGTACTTCACCCTAGGTGCCGGGTGTTCCTACTGGGATCCCGAATTCGAGTCTGGGTATGGGGAGGCGCCCCCTCCCGCGGAGAGCCTTGAAACATTCTCTCCTGAGGAGGTGGCGGGGGGAAGCCTGGAGATCGACATTCAGGTTACCGAGCCCGAGCCGGAGCCGGAGCCCGAGCCGGAGCCGAGCGGCTTTAGTGGAGAGGCCATAGATACCTGTAGCATAGGGGGACGGGAGTACCAGGTGTTAGCCGGTCTACAGGGGAAGGAAGAGGCCATCATTATAGTAGAAGATGACGAGGAGGAGGTGAAGGAGAATGTGAGGAAGAAGAGAAGAAGGAGGAGGAGGAAGCAGAGGAAGGTGAAGAAGCAAAGCAGAGAGGTGAATCCCGAGAAGATACAGTACGTCCTGCAGGCACTAGAAAGCGTTCAGCTAGACCTGGAGGCGGTGAACGTCAAGGCCGGCAAGGCCTTCCTCCGCCTCAAGCGCAAGTTCATCCAGATGCGGAGACCCTTCCTGGAGCGCAGAGACCTTATCATCCAGCACATCCCAGGCTTCTGGGTCAAAGCAGTATCCTTGATACCTATACCCATGGGCTACGAGCCCATGACAGAAAGGGGGGAGATGGGGGGAGGGAGACAGGGTGAAAGTGTGTGGGGGCGGGCCTCTATTGAAAGAATGACTACGTTTGGTGGAGGAGGGAGGGAAGGAGGGGGGCGAGACATCAGAGAAGCTGGATTGGAGATGGGGAGGGGGGGCGGGGGTGGGGGGAGGAGCCACACAACATAAAAACTGAACCACAGATGGGGAAGGGTGAAGATGAAGAGCATAACATAAAGAAATGGATCACACATATATAATACTATAAAGAATTTAAAATAAAGAAAGAAATGGATCACAGGCGGTAAAAAGGGGTGGGTAGTAGAGGGGCACATAGAAAAATTGGACCATAGATGGTGAAAGGAGGAGGGAGGGGTACACAGAAAATAAACTGACTCTGAGATAGTAATGGGCTCCATAATGGGGAAATTGCCCAGAATGGGTGCCTAACTCACACATGGCTCTTAAAGCCTGGGTGTCTGCTTAGATGCTACGGAGACCCTAATCCTGGCTGGAGAAAAGGGGGCTAGAAAGGGACTGGAGCCCCTAAAGGATCAGAAGGAATACCTAGGAATAGATATCAAGGAGTTAAATGAAGGAAAGTGGAGTAAAAAAAATCACATTCACTAGTGATAACCCCATCTCTGGGGGACACACATATAGACATGCAACATGTTAGGAACACATGGATTTAACATAGAATTACATAGATATAGATCCTTGACACTCCCATACAAAGGATCCATGATCACAGACCCTCAGTACCCAATTTAATTTGGACAGAACCCCTCAGACCTAGATACATAGCATGTGGATAAAGACCCATAACACTTAAATATATAATATCGTGACTATAGGTCCTCAGCAACCAGATACAGCATTACTTGGACATGGGCCTTCAGCCCCCAGATACACAATGTTTCGTGAACACAAGCCCTCAGCATCCAGAGACACAATCACATGGACATAGACCCTCAGCACCCAGACACAACAAGTAAGAACCATGGCAAGGCCACCTAATAGAGGTTTTACAAAGCATAAACACGAGCTCTCACCACATAGTATCATGGAAATATAGTAAAGTACAGGTCATGTCCCATGACCCACTTGTTCCACACACATCAAAAGCACACAGAAGGAATTCTGCTCCAGCTTCTCTTTTGCTTTGCCCTGCCTGACCTGACTTGCGTGGCCTTCCCTCCCTCCTCTCAAAGAGTAGTCACTCCTTAACCTAAACCGCTCCCTCCCGCAGTTCCTCAACCACCCCAAAATTTCAGTCTTGATCAGTCAACGCGATGAAGACATTTTCCGCTACTTGACCAATCTGCAGGTCAGGCCAAAGAGATGTTTTTACTAAGACCAGCCAAGGAATCTGGTTCTTGAAGGTGAGGTGGGGGAAATGGTGGGGTGGTGATTCCATCATTACCCCCACCCTGAGCAGGTACAGGACCTCAGACATATCTCCATGGGCTACAAAATGAAGCTGTACTTCAAGACAAACCCCTATTTCACAAATATGGTGATTGTCAAGGAGTTCCAGTGCAACCGATCAGGTAAGAGACAGTCCCCAGGGCAAATCCATGGGACCCACACCTACCCTTGCTCAGTGCCTTCTCCACAGCCTCCTTTTTCCCTAGGCCGGCTGGTGTCTCACTCCACCCCAATCCGCTGGCACCGGGGCCAGGAACCCCAGGCTCACAAGGAAAGGAACCAGGACACCAACTATAGCTTCTTCAGCTGGTTCTCAAATCACAGCCTCCCAGAGGCTGACAGGATTGCTGAGGTGGGGTCCCTCCTGGAAAGTCCTTGCTGGGCTTGCCTCTAGGTGCTGGGAGTAGGTTCTGGGGCTTGTACTCATAGCTCTGTTCTCTCCTTTCTCCTCTCTCAACAGATTATCAAGAATGACCTGTGGGTCAACCCTGTGCGCTACTACATGATGGGAGAAGCCGGCTACCGAGCAAAGAGAAAGAAGCAAGAAAAGAAAGAAAGGTGATGGGGGGTTAGAGGCTGAGAGATGATGTTTTAGTATCACACAGGGTTTATAAAGCCAAAAGGGATATTTGAGACAATTCAGTCCAATATGTTTTACAAGTGGGAATGATGCCCAGAAATGGGGTGTGATTAGCCTTAGGTTACACAGTCAGGGGCAGAAATGGGACTCCCCCCACCCTAGCTTCATCCCTGGGAGCCCTTGTAGCCCACTGCCTTCCCAGTTACTTCCCATCTTTCAGTGTCTATCTTGTACCTCCCCCCAAACTTATATTCAACCACAGGTTTTCCCAGATTAAAAAGAAGAACAGATATGAGTTGGTGATCATGGATGACTTTGATGACTATCAACTGATGCAAGACATTATTGGCGAGACCTCAGACAGTGATTTTATCACTGACAATGAGACTGTTCACGACATCAAGATCTCTGACTTCATGGAGACCACCGACTGCTTCGAGACCACGGACAACGAGATAACTGACTTCAGTGAGAGTTTCTGTGACAGTGAGAGCGTCTATGACTGTGAAAGCCCAGACCGCCACCTCACCACCGAAAACAGTGACAGTGCTGATGAGCACACTTATGGTGGTGAGAACTCCAAAGGTGGCGGCTGTGGCAACAACCTTGACAGCAGCGACAGTGACTACGGAGACAATGAGACCAGCGATGATGAAGATAATGATGGCAACGAAGGTGACAATGAAGGCAGTGATGATGACGGCAATGAAGGTGACAATGAAGGCAGTGATGATGATGACAGAGACATTGGTTACTATGAGAATGCCATTGCAGAGCCTCGGAAGAATCAGCTTAACATCAGCAACCTGGGCTACTATGAGGATGAGGTAGAGAACATCTTTGAAGAAGAATCGTCAATGGAGGAGGAGGATGAGGAGGGCAGTGAGGAAGGTGAGCTGGACCCCCTCTTGTCCTCCCTCCTTTCTCTTCCCTCAGGGAAAAGCTGGCCAGGATCAGGGAATGGAGACATGAGCACAATCTGCCCTGTGGTGAAAAGAAAAAAGCATCTGTGCAACTTGCAAAACAAATCAAGGCCAGGAACATTTAACTTACAAATGTAACAAAACCAAAGAAATACATT
This sequence comes from Myotis myotis, assembly GCF_014108235.1. Taxonomy (NCBI): domain Eukaryota; kingdom Metazoa; phylum Chordata; class Mammalia; order Chiroptera; family Vespertilionidae; genus Myotis; species Myotis myotis. The sequence goes on from NW_023416346.1 coordinate 8,701,101, forward strand.
TCAGTTCTAGCTGATGGGTAGATAGGTTGCAACAGCAAAATACAAAGAGGAGGGAAGATATAGGAGAGAGTCTGTGCGAAATTAAGGACTGGCAGAGAGAGAGAGAGAGAGAGAGAGAGAGAGAGAGAGAGAGAGAGAGAGAGAGAGAGAGAAGAGAGAAGAGAAAGAGAGAGAGAAATGAAGCAGCAAACACATTATAATTCAGTACACTTTGTACCCAGCCCTAGCCTTCTGGGAACTCCCAGTCCTGTTCGGGGAGCTGGGGGCAAAGTGAACATTATGCTCTGTGAGCCCAGAGGAGGGAACAGCTAATTGTACCTCAAGAATGAGGAAGGGGAGAACTAGATAAAGGAACTGACATTTGAATTGGAGGCTGCATTCGTCTTAAGGGGTGTTATGGGGCATTCTCAGTAGAAGGGATCACATGAACAAGGACCTGGAAGGGTGAAAATGCATATGTTGGGCACAGTTTACCAAATTGTCTTCTGAGGACCCTTCACCAGTTCTGAAAGCTGCTTCTCACAAAAAGGTTCAGTGGTTGCATATGTTGGGGAAAATACTGCATACATGAATATCTTCATGTAGTCACATGTACATTAACACCTTAAAGGCTCTGAGAAGTCCTGCTTAAGAAACCTATTTAAACTTCATAGAACCCAGCATTTTTCAAGCTTCTTGACCACAGAAGCCATTTTTTCTCACCAAAGAATGCCTTTTGAGAAATGAGTATGGGGTTTGAGGGAAAAGATGGTATTTCAGGTGACTTCCAGGTTTGGTTCTGGCCTTGAATGACTGGAGAAGTGAACCATTTTTTGGGAAGGGAAAGGGCATGGTGGTGAGATTGATGGGATGCAGGGAGAAACACAGGACATAAGGCAGGCCTCTGGGGGAAGACCAACCACTCAGAGTTTTGACCTCACAGTCAAAAAGTTCCATTGAGGGCAGGGGACCAAGGAAGGAGGCATTGAGTGAATGAGTACAGTCAATCTCGAAATTTTCAGCTTGCCTAGGGAAATTGAGGGAGTTGCTGGCCCCATTCCCTCCCACCTAATAACACCTGTTCTTTTGGAGGAGGAGAGGCAGCGCTATCTGCCCAGCCCTAGGGTGGGAGTGGGGGTGGGGGTTGGGCTGAAGAAGACAGACTGGGCCTGTTTGCATCAGACTATGGGGAAGGAGTGAGGGAGCTGCCTGGGGATGAATAGGTTTATTCAGCTGAGATCGCAGCTCAGGAAGAGACACACATTGTTACATACAGGAGGAGGAGAAGCTGCTTTCAGATATGTATCCATTTTGATAGGGCAGAGGCAAGGAGCCCACCCTACCTTCCTGCTTGTTTCCCCCCCACACACACTTGGCTGTTTGCTCCAAGCAGAGGTGCTTGGCAAGTGGTCTCTGGCCCCCAACCGCCCTAGTTAGGGGCTGTGTTCCATTAGGAGTGACATGTACTTGCCCATCTAACCACCCTTCTCCATTTTCTGTTTTTTTCCTCTCTTTCCCCTGTGCTGCCAGAAGATGAGGACAGCGATGAGGAGGAAGGAAGTGAGGAGGAGGAGGAAGATGAGGAGGAGGAAGGAATCGAAGAAGACTGGGAAGACTCTGACGTGGAGGAGGTGCTTCAGGTCCAGAATGCTTGGGCCAACCCCCGGAAGAGGGGCAAAACCGGATAAACAGATGTCTCACCCTTGCCCTTGTGGCTACTGCCTCTGTGTCCCTCTCCCTCTGTCCCATTTGCCCTCCCCCTCAGCTAGGGCCTTGAGGCCCCACATTGCACTTCTGGGGGGTGACCACTTCGTACACGGGTTTGAAGTTTATTTTTATGGTTTAGTAATTGCAGAGTTCTTATTTTGGGGGGAGGGAAAGGGGGACCCCCCCCTTCTTTCGGCCCTCCTCCCTCGCAGGCTTCTGTGTGCTGCTACGTATTTATTGTGATGCCTTGGCCACGGCCCCTCTATCCCCCTCCTCGTGCTGTTTGGAGTGAACACCCCTGATCCCGAAGCGGGGAGGGCTGCTGTGGCCTTGGGAGAGCTGCTGCCTCCCAGTTGTCCTAAGTCTTTCTCTTCCCCTCACTTTTCCACCTGCTGTGCCCGCTAGCCCGCATCGGTGTCTATGCAAGGCCGCTTCGCCATTGCGGTATTCCTGCCCCCCACCCCCCAGAAGCCCAGTTCATTCCCTGTGAACCCTGGTAATCCTAATAAAATTCCCAGCAAGTTCAAAGTGCTGCTTTGAGTCTTTTGTTCCGCCCGGTGCCCAGTTCCCAACAGCAGCAGTCCCCCTTACTATAGGCCTATCTACGCCACTGGCCTGCGAGATGGTAGTTGCGAGTTGTTAGGGTGGGGGGATTTGGCGGGCAGGGGGTCGAGCTCTGCGGGACTGCAGAGCTGTGGCGTCAGGCCAATGCGGACCATCCTGACCAATGGCAAGACGAGGCTGAGGAAGCCCCTCCCTCTCCTGGCTGCTGCAGTGGCCTCAGCCAGGTATCAAACAGCTTCCCACGCCTTCCCCTCGCGCATGCGCGCAGAAAAGCTCTGCGCCCTAGAACATCCATTTATTCAGTGATTCATCTTTTAATTTATCTTGCGTCAAACCTTTCTTCGGGCCTAGTGTGAGCTGAGCGGGGGCGGAATGAGCCAGAGGAATCCATTTTTCTCGCATGTGGTAGAAAAAAACATCAGTTGGATAATGCAGGGATGCTCTCTCGTCTTAGGGAGGGGTTGCAGAGTCCCTGGCGCTGGGTCTGGGAGAGAAGGCAAGAAAAGATGGCTCAGGTCGAGGAGTTTGCAAAGCAAAGGGAAATTACTATGTAGCTGCGTGATTGAGGGCGGGAGGAGTCGTGAGTTGGGAGTCTGAAAGGCGGGCTCTATCTGGGAGATGTTTCAAATTTTGAATACAGTAATTTTATTTCAAGAGACATCGGCAATAACACCCAGATTCTTTCTGGATCATAATGGCAACCAATGTAGTCATCAGGGTCAGTGTTCTGCAAGATACCTCCAGAACTTTCCATCCAACGCCCTTATTTTGCTGGAAGGATTCAGATTTGTGTTTTAGAGAATGCCCTCTGCTGGCTGCCAGCAGAATGGATTGGAGGAAGGGAGAGCAGTGAACAAAGCTATACCTTAAGTTGAGAGGTGTGATGGGGTGGATATAGGTTTTTTTAATTTATTTTCAAAATCTTAGATTTACAGAATTATTGCTAAGGTAATACGGAGAGTTCCCATATACCCTACAGCCAGTTTCTGCTAGTGTTAACATCTCACATTGGTATGGTACATCTGTCACAATTAATAAACCAGTATTAATACTGTATTGTTAACTAAAGTCCATACTTTATTCATATCTTATTAGTTTTTACCTAATTTCCTTTGTCTGTTCCAGGATGCCACCTTACATTTAGTCATCATGTCCCTGTAGGCTCCTATTGGCTGTGACAGTTTCTCAGACTTTCCTTGTTTTTAATGGCCTGGAGTCATCAACATTTGAGGAGTACTGGTCAGGTATTTTGTATAATTTTCTCAATTAGGATTTGTCTGATATTTTCTTCATGATTAGAGTGGGGTTGTGAGGTTGGGGAAGGAAGACCACAGAAATAAAGTCCTGTTCTCATTGCATCATATCAAGGGTGTGTGCTATCAATATGCCTTATTACTGTCCATGCTAACATTGCTGTCATGGCTGAGGTAGTGTATGTCAGATCTCTATGCTGTAAAATTACTCCTCCCCCTTTCCACACTGCTTTGGAAGGAAGCCACTAAGTGTAGCTCATGCTTAAGGAGTGGAGGGTTATGCTCCATCTCCCTGAGGGCGAAGTGTCTACATAAACTAATTGGCATTGTCCCACACTATGAACGTCTCTGTTCTATGAGAGCTTTTAAGATGCTGGAACTGACAGGCTTTATTTTTTCCACTTTAAACAAAAAGTTTATTTAAACAACAAGATGCTGGGCATGAAGGAGAAACTATCTAGGATTCATTTCTTTTAGAGTAATTTACCTTTACATACAGACAGATTGCCCTACATGTAACAGCTGTGTATAAAAAAGTTATAAAAACTGTCCTTGGGTTTACAATGATAAATGAAAAACATTAAAATTCTCCAATTGAACAAGGTATGCAAGGACTTTTATGTTGTTGTTGTTGTTAAACAGTGAGAAGTAAAATAACTTACTTAAATAGGAGATAAGAGCTGAATGAGCATCCACTGAAGAAAAGGGGGTATTTTCACCGAACCAGTCTTTTTCCCCATCTCATTTCCATTTGATGTCAATCAAAACATACCATTGGCCATTTAGTTTAAAACATGCAAATGCTTGTGCACATACATCAGTTAATTTATGTATAATAAAGGAGCAGGGAAGGGGAAAATGAAAGAACAGAGAAAACTGTACTGTAATAGTCAGGATGCAGTGGATCCAAATTGCAGTTTTCTAACTGAGAATGTCTTCTTGGCTGGAGGAACAGAGTTCTGGAGTAAATAGCAGGTTCCCTTTTTAGCAGACACCTCCTGTCTGCTGCTGGAACACATCAGTTGTATCTTCATCCACCATTTCCAACTGTGCAGGTGTGTCTGTATCATTGATTGGCTGCCCATCAAATTGGAATCTGATCTGCCTCATTGACAAACCCTGTTGTTCACAATAGGCTTTTGTTAATTTACTAAGTGTGTATGTCTCTTAATCTTAAACCACAGAACCATCCTACCCCACCACCTTCAAATTAATATGACCATTGTTCTCAGTCTTGACTCCTTCTTTGGGCTTTTTGTCAGTCATGGTGAGCACTGGAGTCTTCTCAGCTGTAGCTTCACAAAAGAGGCACCAGGTCCACACCAGATGTGCACACAAGCAGCACCAGGAGTGGCAGAAACTGACAGGCTTTAGATATGGGAAAAGAAGGATTGAGAGAAGTCAAGGATGACTACCAGGTTGCTGTGGAACCTTTAGCAAGGCCCTTTCCTCTCTGGGCCTCTTCTATGAAATGGTTGGAACACCAGATCTTGAACATACTCCATGATTCTGATAAATATTTTGGGAAGAGCATGGGGGCTTGGATGCCCTCTAGTTCTGACCTGGGACTACACTGTCAGAAGTGGGGAGGGGAAACTCTGACCCAGAAAAGGGAACAGAGCCAGAGCTGAGAGTGTAGGATCCTGAGTCAAGACCAAGACTATATTTTAGAGTTGGATGTGGCCTTAAAGACCTTCTAGAACAGTCCATTGAGATAACTATGTGCGATATCTGCAGCCAGTCCCAGTGAGCAGGTGGTGAAGTGAAGGGGAGGAGAAAGCAGCAGGGGCAAAGGCCTGGAGTGGGCCAGGAAAGGTCAGCCTGGCAAGGAGATCCCAGCCAGTCTGAGAGACAGATGGCCTGGGTACCCTTGCCTCAATCTGCTCTACCTCACAACATGACTCCCTCGCCCTCTGTAGAGGGCCTCAGTTTTCCCATCTGCAAGCTTAGGCATCAGCCCAGAAGAAGTAACCTGCCTAAGTTCTCCAGATGGAATCCAGCCCCAAAGTAGACCTGTGAAGCCTCGCCTTCATCATACTCTTCCCTGATTCCTCTCTGTCTTCCTAATCAAATCCGTAGGCCCTCATCTTGGAATTTGAGGCTCTGCTTCACCCACTCTGTCAGAGAGGGCCTCTGGCTTCAGGGGCACTATTAGGAGCCAAGTATGGGATTCTAATGTACTTAACCAGGGTGCTCATGCCCTGGCCTGAGGCATGGGAGGAGAGGATGTTCTTTGCCTAGAGTGACATCTTGTTGTTCCTTGTGCCCTCACTCCTTGGTGTATGGTATGGCTTCAGGTCCTGCCCAATCTCGGCCTCCAAAACGAATGGACTGTTCTAGAAGGTCTTTAAGGCCACATCTAACTCCAAAGTATAGTCTTTGCTGAAGACCAGAAAATACAGGCCCTAAACAGAAACCAGGAGGAAAAGGGGGAGTTGTGGACCCAATGTACCCCAGGGCCTGTTCCCATGCTGAAGCTAATTGTCTTTGTGTCCTTCACAGCTCACTCCATTCCTCTGCAGCTGAGGGCCCTGCTCCTGGGCATGAAGTCCCCAGAATGTCCTGGGGCCAGACCTTTAAAATGCCACTCACTGCTGTGAGCCAAAGATTGGCAAAATTTAACCAAAACTAGATTCAGGAATATCCCTCCTTTTTAGGTCATCAAAAGGGCCAGCACTGGCTCCCTCGTTTGGGGGTGCGTAGGATGGTTAGGAAGGAATCCTATTATTCATCCGGTAAACATTTATTAAGCACCTACTGTATGCCTGATACTAAACTGGGTGATAGAGATATAACAAGGAGACATGACAGACTGAGTCTTTCTTCTCCTGGAGCCCAGAGTTTAAAAACAAGGTTTTTTTTGTGGTTTGTTTGTTTTTTTGTCCTTGACTGTAATTTTTTTTTACTTTTATTTAAAATTTTCTTTTACTTTTTCAATTACATTTGACATACAATATTATATTAGTTTCAGGTGTAAAACCCAGTGATTGGACATTATATAACTAAGTGATCACCCCAATAAATCTTTTTTTAAAGATTTTAAAATTGATTTTTAGAGAGAGAGGAAGGGAGAGGGAGAGAGAGAAACTTCAATGTGAGAGGGAAACATCGATCAGCTGTCTCCTTCATGCCCTCCACCAGGGATCAAAACCACAACTGGGCATGTGCCCTGACCAGAATAAAACCAGCAACCTTTTGGTGCATGGGATGACACCCAACCAACCAACTGAGCCACACCAACCAGGGCAACTCCAATACATCTTGTATCCATCTGACACCATATATAGTTAATTACAATATTGTTGACTATATTTCTTATGCCCCCTCCCATCTTTCAAAAACCTAGTTCTCTACTCCCCCCTCTCCTCCCCCCCAACCACCAGGTTCTCTGTGTAAGACAAGTATTCTTAACTCTTTGTATACACGGATCTGTTTGATGGTCTGGTGAAGCTTATAGAACTTCATAAAATACTATCTTTTAAATGCATAAAATAAAATACCTTTGGTTACAAAAGAAAGTGATTATATGGAAATATAATTATTAAAATATGGCAAAAGCAAATATGTGCTATAATAATATATGTGCTCCTCGTTAATTCACTAAATCATAAGATCCAATGGAGGGTCTAATGACAGTCATGATTTTAAAATAGAGGTTGCATGATATTTCAAAAGATCTGCGACATTATTTTGAACTGCAACCACTATAATGTGATATGAAAAGCTCTGTGATTTCTGTTGGTGACAGTCACAAGTAATTGTGACTAATGTGGCTAGTTACATTCTTTGCTGAAAAAAAAAAGAGCTTAAATTTCAACAAGAGGAGAGTGAAAAATAAAGATGTAATTTTTTTCCCCCATACAAATTCATGGGCCACTCCAAACCCTGTCCCCAGACTCAATTGGAGGTCTGTGAACTGAAATTAAGAACCTTCCTGTCTCTCCTTCCTTCTTAAACAGCTATCGTTTGGAGGGCAGAAGCCTGGGTTTTATTTTGGGTCTTACTGCTGTGTACCATCATGCCAATCAGTTTGCCTCTCTGGGCCATAGTTCCCTCAGTCTGAAATAATGGGAAAAGCAAGAATTGGGACAGGAGACCTTAACTATTAATGTTCTGGGCAATTACTTTATATTCTTTCATTTAATCCTCACAATGATAGTATCAGGTGAGATTTTTATTTATTTATTTTAAAAATAATTCTTTATTGTTGAAAGTATTACATATGTCCCCTTTTTGCCCCAATTGACATCCTCCAACAAGCTCCCACCCCCCGCCCCAGGCCCTCAACGCCCCATTTTCTTTGTCCATGGGCCATGCATATATGCATACAAGGTTCGGGTGAGATTTTTTTTAAATTTAAATTCTTTATTATTTAAGTATTACATATGTCTCCTTTTCCTCCCTTGACCTCTCCCGGCCACTCCCACCCCCAGCACATGGTCTCACCCTCCTACTGTCTGTGTCCATTGGAGATACTCATATACATGCATACACGTCCTTTGGTTGATCTCTTACCTGCTCCGCCCCCGCCCCGCCCCCCCTGCCCTCACCTTTCAGGCGAGATTTTTAAACTGTCTTCCCATTTCACAGATGAACTGAGGCTCCTAGTGAGGTTATCACTTGACCAATGTCTCAGTAAGTAGCAGGGGCTAGTGGGTAACTAGCCACACCCTCATAACCCCTTCCTCCTCCATGGATGAAATTAGGAGCTACACTCATTTTGAGCGATAGAAACCTAGCTCAGAAATCCCTGCAGTGAGGGTAGAGCTATAGGAAATTCCGGCCAGTGTCGTGTCTCTTAACCGGGCAGTGGTTTATACAAAAGGACTTACAGAGTAAGATGTCAAGAAGACAGGATCGCCAGGCTGGTGTGGCTCAGTGATTCAGCATCGACCTATGAACCAGGAGGTCACAGTTAGATTCCCAGTAGGGGGCGTGCAGGAAGCAGCTGATCAATGATTCTCTCTCATCATTGATGTTTCTATCTCCCTCTCCCTTCCTCTCTGAAATCAATAAAATATGTATTAAATAAAAAAAAAAGAAGAAGCCAGCCCTAGCTGGCTTGGCTCAGTGGATAGAGCGTCAGCCTGCGGACTGAAGGGCCCCAAGTTCGATTCCAGTCAAGGGCACATGCCTGGGATTGCGGCTCGGTCCCCAGTAGGGGGCGTGCAGGAGCAGCCGATCAATGATTCTCTCATCATTGCTGTTTCTATCTCTCTCTCCCTCTCTGTAATCAATAAAAATATATTTTTTAAAAGGAAGTCAGGAAATCTGATCATTGGGTGACTCGCGCCAGGCCCCACTTTGGGCTTAGAGTCTGAGTGTTTCCAGCTAGTCTAATAGACCCGCTAAAAGAGGATGATGAGTCCTCATCTTCATCCTCTTAAAGGGTGGGCTTGGCTAATCAGCCAATCAAAGACCCCGAAGGGGCGGGGTTTTCTTCCTCCTGGATCCGGGCCTGGGGGGGGGGGGGGAAGGGGGTAAAAAAAAGTGTTTCCATCTCCAGCCAATCCCAGGGCCGACAGGAGGGCACTCCTCCAATGGGAGCCCGAGGCTGTAAGCGGTGCAGCTAGCGATCCTGCTCGCGCTTCAGCCTGCGGGAGGGATACCTCCTGGGTATTCTCGAGATCCAGCTCTCGGTTCCTGAGATCTTGGAATCTGCTCACACGTGGCTTGTACGGCGGAGGTTGTCCGGTGAGAGGCTGTAACGACCGGGGTGGGAGGGGGGCGTGGGGGAAAGAGGCCGGGCGGGAGCGCGTGAGGGGTGGGGCCTGGGTGAGCTTTTACCTGGGCGGCCTCTCAACCCTAGGTCAGCGGGTTGCGGAGGATCCCGCAGGTAGCAAAGGGAGGGCGAGGGCCCCTGCGACCCCAGACTGCGACTAGGTGAGTACCCTGCGTAGCCCACTGCCCGTGCCCACCTTCCCGCCCCCTCCCCCCAAATCTCTTGGAAAGCCGTTCTGTGCAGGTCTGCAGCTCACATGATCGTCTGCGTCCGTGTCTGTAAGTCTCCTCTCTTTCTGCCCCGCCTTTCCCTCTCGCAGTCTGTCTCTGTCTCCATCTTTCTGTCTGTCTCTATCTTTCTGTTTCTCTCCCTCTCTGAGACATACTAAGCAACCTAGACCTAGAAGGCTGAATCCTGTTAAAACTAGCCATGAGACCTTGAGCCATCTACTTCATGGATGTGGGCCTCAGTTTTCCTCATCTGTCAAATGGAAGTCTAATCATCTCCACCTGAGACAATACTTGTGCATCCCTTTGCCCAATACCCAGCCCCTAGAAAATATTCAATAAATGACGGTTGTGATTGAAAAGAATATTCTCTCTTTTGGTCTTTGGCTTTGTTTACTCCCTGTCTGTCTCTGAGCCTACCCTCATTGGTTCTCTTTCTATGTTATTGTGTTTCCTCTTTCTACCTGTCTCTTTTCCATTCTTAAATAGCTTAAAGGTGCATTGTTTATAGCAATGAGGTTGGCCTAAGAGCAACTGTGAACTTAGCCAAGGGCTCTAGACTGTTCTGTGTGGGAAAAAAAGGAGCCTGGACTTGGGCTGCTTCTGGCTTCATTGAAGAGAGATCCTCTTTGTTCCCCAGCCTCCTGTGTTAATCAGGTAGAGACCCCCTAGGGTGAGGAGCAATTTAAATGAAAAAAGTGGATCAGGCCCTTTATGTTAGTCAACACAAGAAGACCAAGGGTCTCCTAGTTACATCCCCATACAGTCCTTCTGCCCCCTCCCTGAAATCCTTTGACCAGGCCTTCTGGAACTCACCTTCAATTATCAGCAAAATCCCCTCCATTCTCACCCTGGCTTCTGAAGAGTCTTAGTTTTCTTTCCATTCCTTAGAGGTTCTCATACCTGTTGGACCCAACACTCCATTTTTACAGTGTATATTTTGAAATGCCTCTTCACTATTCTGAAATGAAGTGCACAGATAATGGAATCTGTCTACACACATAATCCCCCCAAACCAATATAATGTTCTAAATGTAATATAAATGAGAAGTAAAGGAAGAGCAATTTATAATAAAACAGTATGTATTTTAATAAGTAAAGCCTGGGATGTAATTCTATTAGAAGTCATAATGAAATGGTCTTGCATATAATGATACTTAAGCCTGGGAATGTGACAGCTACATACATGTGTGTTGATTGATGACTCAGAAACCGCAGGTAGGATGATGCAGTTTTCCTAGATGATGAGCAATTCTTCATAAAGTTCTAAACAAAACATAGTGCAGTCTTCCCTCAATTTATGTAGTTGTAGAATTTCTGGAACAGTCAGTATGCTAGTATATTAGAATCTATGATGTGGCCTTCATAACCTCTCTGGGCTTATATCCTACCACTCTCCCCACTTGCTCTCTCTATGCCACCCATCCTTGCCTTCTTTATGCTACTTGAACATATTAGGCTCACTTCCACCTCAGGGGTTTGTACTGGGCCATCACCTGTACCTAGAATGCTTTTCTTGCACACGACTCATGCCCTCACTTCCTTCAGGTCTCTATTCAGATGTCACTTTCTCAATGAGGCCTACCCTGACCATCCTTTTTATTTTATCTTTTATTTTTTTAAAAATATGCTTTTTATTGATTTTAGGGAGAGAGAGATAGAAATATCAATGAGAGAAAACCATCGATCGGCTGACACCTGTATACCCGATACTGGGGATCAAGCCTGCAACCCGGGCATGTGCTCTGACAGGGAATCGAACCGAGACGTCTTCATTCATGGGTCGACACTGAACCCCTGAGTCACATCGGCCGGGCCTGACCATCCTTTTTAAAATTGCAGCTCTCCACTAGCACACACCTGATCTATTTTTCTCATAGTGTTCCTCACCCTCTTACAGAATATAAAATTCACATTTTTTTTTATGTCTGACTCTCCCACTCAATTGTAAGGTCTAGAAGGGCAGACATTGCCTGACCGGTTTGGCTCAGTGGATAGAGTGTCGGCCTGCGGACTGAAAGGTCCCAGGTTCGATTCTGGTCAAGGGCATGTACCTTGGCTGCGGGCACATCCCCAGTAGGGGGTGTGCAGGGGGCAGCTGATCGATGTTTCTCTCTCATTGATATTTCTAACTCTCTATCTCTCTCCCTTCCTCTCTGTAAAAAATCAATAAAATATATTAAAAAAAATAGAAGGGCAGATGTGTGTGTGTGTGTGTGTGTGTGTGTGTGTGTGTGTGTGTGTGTGTGTGCGCGCGCACCCTGATGCATCCCTATTACCTGGCACATAGTAGGCTCCCTTAGTAAATGTTGAATGACTAAGTAAATGAATGAATAACCAGGCTTTTTACCTACATGGTTGTCTGGTGGGACATTCTAAAGTTGTATGGAATGTGGTTCAATTCTTTGCTGTGTGGAGCTATTTTGTGCAGCTGAGCATCCCTGGTCCATGCCCACTAAATGTCACCAGTGATCTCCAACTATCGTGACAATAAAAAATGCCCCCAAACACCCCTTGATTGTCCAGACCCCCGCCACTGAGAACCACTGCTTGAATAGAAATCTAGCTTTCCCCTGAGCTCTTTGCTCCTCCAGCAGCTCCTGCATAGCCCTCTTACCAGGAGGTCAGGAGATGGGGGTAGGTGTCCTCACTCTAACTGCCCTTCCCAGACACTTTCTTTTCCTCCTCCTTAAACTACTTTTTAAATCCTCACCTGATGCCAAACCGGTTTGGCTCAGTGGATAGAGCGTTGGCCTGTGGACTGAAGGGTCCCAGGTTCGATTCCAGTCGAGGGCATGTTCCTTGGTTGCGGGCACATCCCCAATGGGAGGTGTGCAGGAGGCAGCTGGTCATTGTTTCTCTCACATCGATGTTTCTGACTCTCTGTCCCTCTCCCTTCCTCTCTGTGGAAAATCAATGGGATATATTAAAAAAAAAAAAAACAAAAAAAAACCCTCACCTGACGATATTTTTTTCCATTGATTTTTAGAGAGAGTGGAAGGGATGGTCTTATTGTTGAGTTGTAAGAATTCTTTTTTAAAAAATATGTTTTTATTGATTTCAGAGAGGAAGGGAAAGAGAGATAGAAACGTCAATGATTAGAGAGAACCACTGATCATCTTCCTCCTACATGCCCCCCACTGGGGATAGAGCCCACAACCCTGGGCATGTGCCCTGACCGGGAATTGAACCGTGACCTCCTGGTTCATAGGTCGGTGCTCAACCACTGAGCCATTCCAGCCGGACAGGTTGTAAGAATTCTTTATGTATTTTAGAGACAAGTCCCTTATCAGATATATAAAATGCAAATCTTTTCTCTTTCTCTGGGTTGACTTTTCACCTTCTTGATGGAGTTCTTTGATGCATAAAAGTTTTAAATTTTGAAGTCAATTTATATATATTTTTTCTTTCTTTTTTAATCCTTACCCGAGGAAATTAGAGAGAGGAAGGGAAAGAGTGAAACCTCGATGTTAGAAACATCAATCAGTTGCCTTCCCTATGCTCCCCAACTGGGGATCAAACCCACAACGCCCTGACCAGGAATTGAACCGGCAACCTTTTGGTGCACAGGACTATGCTCAACCAACTGAGCCACTCTGGCCAGGCCATACCTATTTTTCTTTTGTCACTTGACTTTTTCATGTCATATCTAAGGAACCAGTCAATAACCCAAGGTCACAAAGATTTATTCCTGTGCTTTCTTCCAGGAGTTATATGATTTTTAGCTCTTGCATTTAGGTTGATGACCCATTTTGAGTTAATTTTTGTGTGTGGTGAGGTAGGGGTCCAAATTTTATTCTTCTGCATGTGAATATCTAGTTGTCCCAGTACTTTTTGTTGAAAAGAGTATTCTGTCCGTCCCCTTGAATTGTCTTGGCAACCTTGTGAAAAATCAATTGACCATAAATAATAAATTTAAAGGTTCATTTCTGGACTCTGAATTCTAATCTATTGATCTATGTCTGTCATTATGCCAGACTACACTGTGTTGATTACTATAGTTGCATATAGTAAGTTTTGAAAACAGGCATTGGAATCTTCAACCTTTGTTCTTTTTCAAGATTGTTTTGGCTCTTCTAAGTCCCTTGCATTTCTATATAGATTTTAGGATCAGTTTGCCATGTTTTTGCAGAAAATCAGCTAGAATTTTTATAGGGATTGTGTTGAATCTATATATCAATTAGGAATTATTGCCATTTAACAATATTGTGTCTTCCTGTTTGTGAATATGAGAAGTCTTTCCATTTAGATTGTCTTTAATTTCTTTTGGAAGTGTTTTCAGTATATAAGTTTTTCACTTTTGTTAAATTTATGCCTAAGTATTTTATTTTTGCTGCTATTATAAATGGGATTATTTTCTTAATTTCACTTGCTGATTATTCATTGCTAATGTGTAGAGATACAATTGATTTTTATTTATTGATCTTCTATTCTGCCACATTGCTGAACTTGTTTATTAGTTCAAATAGTTTTTTAGTAGATTCCTGAGGATTTACTGTATATTAGATCATGTGATCTACAAATATAGTTTTACATTTTCTTTCCAATCTGGATGCTTAAAAAAAATTTTATTGATTGATTTTATTTTTGTAATATATTTTTATTGATTTCAGAGAGGAAGGGAGAGGGAGAGAGAGAAACATCAATGATGAGAATCATTGATTGGCTGCCTCCTGCATGCCCCCTCCTGAGGATCAAGCCCCTAACCAAGGTGTGTGCTCTTGACCAGAATCGAACCTGGGACCCTTCAATCCCCAGGCCACCGCTCTATCCACTGAGCCAAACCGGCTAGGGCTATTTATTGATTTTAGAGAGTGAGGAAGGGGGAGAGAGAAAGAGAGAGAGGGAAAGAGGGAGGGACAGAGGGAGAGAGAGAGAGAGAGAGAGAGGGAAAGAGGGAGGGACAGAGGGGGAGGAGAGAGAGAGAGAGAGAGAGAGAGAGAGAGAGAGAGAGAGAGAGAGATTGATTTGTTGTTCTACTTATTTATGCATTCATTGGTTGATTCTTGCATGTGCCCTGACTGGGGATTGAACCTGCTACCTGGCCAGAATGTGGGTGCTTTTTTGCTTTTTTTTTTCTTGATTAATAGCCCTGGCTAGACTTTCTAGTACAGTGCTGACTGGAAGTAATGACAGCAAGTATCCTTATCTTGTTCCTGATCTTAGGGGTAAAGTATTGATTCTTTCTCTATTAAGTATGATGTTAGCTGTGGGTTTTACCTTTTACCAAGTTGAAGAAGTTCCCTTCTACTCCTAGTTCTCTGAGTGCTTTTGCCATGAATGGGCTTTGTCAAATGCCTTTTCTGCATCTATTGAGATGATCGTGTGGAGTTTATGCTTTATTCTATTAATATGGTGTATTATATTGATTACTTTTCAGATGATAAGCTAACCTTGCATTTCTGAAATAGATCCTAATTCATCATGTTATAAAATACTTTTTCTATGGTGCTGGACTTGGTTTGTTAGTATTTTCCTGAGGATTTTTACATCTACTGTATATTCATAAGGGATATTGGTCTGTAGTTTTCTTGTGATGTCTTTGGTTTTGGTGTTAGTGTAATACTGCCTGCATAAAATGAATTGGGAAGTGTTTTCTGTTTTTTGGATGAGTTTGTGAAGGATTGATATTTGCTTTGCGTACATCTTATGTCTTCGGTTCCGTTGTTCTTTAATTCCTCTCTTCTTTTGTGGTAAGTAGATATTTTCTACTTTAACTTTTTAATTTCCTTATCAAGTATATATTTTTTGAGTTAATTTCTTAGTGGTTACTCTAGGGATTACAATTAACATCTTAATTTGAAACATTCCACTTTGGATTAATTCTAACTTACTTTCAATAGTGTGTAAAAACCTTTGCTCCAGTATACCTGTCTCCCCTCCTTTGTAGTATTATCATGCAAATTACTTCTTTATACATTACTAGAGGCCTGGTGCACAAAATCCATGCACTTGGGGAGGGTCCCTCAGCCCGGTCCTCTTGTAGTCCAGAGCCCCTGGGGAATGTCTGACTGATGGTTTAGGCCTGCTCTCCAGGGGAGCGGGCCTAAGCTGGCAGTTGGACATCCCTCTTGCAGTCCAGGACCCCTTGCCCCTTACCACCCACCTGCTCACTGTTCCTTACCGCTGTGCTCACTGCTCCTTTGTGCTGCCGTCGAGGCAGGAGAGGCTCCCGCCACCACCACTGTGCTCATCAGCTATGAGCCTGGCTTCTGGCTGAGCAGTGCTTCCCCTGTGGGAATGCACTGACCACCAGGGAGAAGCTCCTGCATTGATCATCTGCCGTCTGGTGGTCAGTGCACTTCATATCGACCGGTCATTCCTCCATTCAGCCGATTTGCATATTAGCCTTTTAATTATATAGAATAAGCCCATCACCAAATTTTATTATTATTGCTTTATGCAATCTTTTATAACAGATAGGAAAATAAAGTGTTACAAAAATTATTTTTTCCATACCCATGTAGGTACCTTCAAGTTACCATCTAGTGTCCTCTAATTTCAGCCTGAAGCTAGCAACGAATTCTTTCAGTTTTTTTTTTTTTAATTAAATCTTTATTGTTCAGATTATTACATTTGTTGCTCTTTTTTTCCCCCCATAACTCCCCTCCTCCCAGTTCCCGCCCCACCCTCCGCCCTCACTCCCCACCCACTGTCCTCATCCATAGGTGCACGATTTTTGTCCAGTCTCTTCCCGCATCTCCCACACCCCTTTCCCCCACAGGAATAGTCAGTCCATTCCCTTTCTATGTCCCTGATTCTATTATAATCAACAGTTCATTCTGTTCATCAGATTATTTATTCACTTGATTCTTAGATTCACTTGTTGATAGACGCATATTTGTTGTTCATAATTTGTATCTTTACCTTTTTCTTCCTCTTCCTCTTCTTAAAGGATACCTTTCAGCATTTCATATAATCCTGGTTTGGTGGTGATGAACTCCTTTAGCTTTTCCTTATCTGTGAAGCTCTTTATCTGACCTTCAATTCTGAATGATAGCTTTGCTGGATAAAGTAATCTTGGTTGTAGGTTCTTGGTATTCATCACTTTGAATATTTCTTGCCACTCCCTTCTGGCCTGCAAAGTT
Source organism: Myotis myotis (assembly GCF_014108235.1). Classification (NCBI taxonomy): domain Eukaryota; kingdom Metazoa; phylum Chordata; class Mammalia; order Chiroptera; family Vespertilionidae; genus Myotis; species Myotis myotis. The sequence goes on from NW_023416346.1 coordinate 8,717,641, forward strand.
TCTGTTGAGAAATCAGCTGACAGTCGTATGGGTATTCCCTTGTAGGTAACTGAGTTTCTTTCTCTTGCTGTTTTTAAGATTCTCTCTTTATCTTTTGCTCTTGGCATTTTAATTATGATGTGTCTTGGTGTGGTCCTCTTTGGATTCCTTTTGTTGGGGGTTCTCCGCGCTTCTTGGACCTGTAAGTCCATTTCTTTCACCAGGTGGGGGAAGTTTTCTGTCATTATTTCTTCAAATAGGTTTTCAATATCTTGGTCTCTCTCATCTTCTGGCACCCCTATAATTCTGATGTTGGTACGCTTGAAGCTGTCCCAGAGGCTCCTTACACTATCCTCGCATTTTTGGATTCTTTTTTCATTTTGCTTTTCCGGTTGGGTGTTTTTTGCTTCCTCGCATTTCAAATCATTGACTTGATTCTTGCGCTCCTCTGGTCTGCTGTCGGGAGTCTGTATAATATTCGTTATTTCAGTCCGTGTATGCTTAATTTCTAGTTGGTTCCCCAATATAAGATCGAGGGTCTCATTAGATTTCTTGAGGATCTCACTACTTTTATCGGCGGCTTCTAGACAGTTCTTAAGAGACCTTAAAAGTGTGGTTCTGAACTCTATATCTTCCATTGACAATTTTGTCCTGTTTCTTTGTCTCCGCATTTTGTTATGCTTCCTTGGTGCACCTCCTAGTGGTCTTTGTTTGCAGTCTTATAGTTAAATCTTGATTGTTGTAGCTAATTCCAGGGAGGGTTTGACCTCTAGGCCAAGTGGCTATGAGAATCAGCTGTGTCAGTAGTGAGAGAACTTCTGTCCTCTAGGGAGGTGCTAATCTAGCCTTTGCCTGAGGCTATCCGGCAAATGCCTCTGTGCAGGGCTTGGGCGGGGCGGGTAGAACAGGATCAACAGGGTGGGCCGGAGAGAGCAGTTATGGCGGCTCTCAGTCCTGTCCCCAGGGGCTCTGCCTCTCTGAGTCCCAGCACCCGCTGCAAAGCTCAGAGAGAAAGCTGCACTCGCTCTGACCAAAGCCAGACAGTCCCGCTTCTCCCGTTTGAGTCTGGGTCCCTAAAGACTCGCCCGGATCTGGAGCTCAGAGTCTGCGACTCCCTCCCGATTGAAAACGCCAACCGCGCCCTCCGCCGCCAGCCCGCTCCGCGCACTCCGCACCTCAGAATTTGACTTCAGCACTGCGCCTCCTCTGAGTGTCCGTATGCGTTTCTCTTTCCTCCTAGTTGTAGGACTTCCACTCAGCCAGCGTTCCTGTGGTTCTGGGTGATGTCCCTTCCGTTTTTTGGTTTCACTTTTGAAGTAGTTGTTCAAAGCAGCAAACTCCGGCGTTAACCTATGCCGCCATCTTGGTTCTCCCCGAATTCTTTCAGTTTTATCTTAACTTCTCTTTCATCTTTGAAGGACAGTTTAGTTAGATGTGGAATTCTCTTTTGACAGTCTTTTTCTTTCAACATTTTGAAGATGCTGCGACATAGTCTTCTGTCCTCTGGTTTCTGATGAGAAATCAGCTACTAATGTTATTGAGAATCCCTTATGCACAATAAGTCATTTTCCTGTTGCTGCATTTGAGATTTTCTTTTTGTCTTTGATTTTGACCAGCTTCACTACGTATCTAGGTATGGATCTCTTTGAGTTTATTCTACTTGAGGTTGTTGAATGTATAGATTAATATTTTACATCAAATTTGTGATGTTTTGGCCCCTTTGTCTTCCTCTTGTCCTTCTGAGATTTCTGTTATACTTATGTTAGTACACTGATGTAGTCTCACAGGTCTGTGAGGCTGTTTCTTTCTCTTCATTCTTTTTTCTTTCTGCTTTTCATAATGGATAATCTCTATTTACCTATCATCAACTTCACCCTTCTCTTCTGCCAGCTCATATCTGTTGTTGAACCCCTCAAAATGTATTTTTCATTCCATTTGTAATACTTTTCACTCCAGATTTTCTATTTGATTCTTTATGATTTTTATCTCTATTGACATTCTCTATTTTATAAAACAGTGTTCTCATACTTTCCTTTAATTCTATAGATATGGGTTCCTTTAGTTCTTTGAAAATGTTTATAATAGTTAATTTAAAGTCTTTGTCTATTAAGTCCCAAATATTAGCCCCCTTGGGGACATGTTCTTTTGGCTGCTATTTTCCCCATATATGTAACATAATTTACTGTTTCTTTGCATGTCTCACAGTTGTTGGGGGTTTTTTTTGTAAAAAAAACTGGTCATTTTAGATACTCTAACAACTCTGGTATCAGACTCTTCCACCCTCAAAGTTTGTTGTTGTTCTGGGTTGTGCATGTGTGGTTGTTGTTGTTATTTTTCTTGTTGCCCTTTACTTGTGAATTCTGTATTCCCTTTATTACAGGGTGTGGCAAGAGCAGCTCACAGTTGTTCATATGGAAAATAATGTAATAATACACAAATAAACTTTTACGTACTTAAAATTCTAAACCTACTTTTGCTCCACCCTGTATGTGGACCCTGAGTTCTCTGCCAACTTTTTTTAAGTTCTTGTTTTCATTATTTATTTATTTTTTAATCTCACCTAAGGACATGTTTAGAGAAAGGAAAGGGAGAGAGAGGAAAAAAATTGATGTTTTAGAGAAACATTGATCGGTCGCCCCCCACACGGGATTAAACACACAACCCAGGTATGTGCCTTGACTGGGAGTCTTTTCAGATTTTTAAATGAAAAATTTGAAAACTGCTTGAATAACATGTTTATTTTTATATTAGGTTTATGCTTGAAATGGATACACCCAAATTCTGACCAAGACTTTTTAATGATGTGTTCTTTCAAATTTTCAGTAGTCACGATCAAGAAAAATTTATGTACAAGTAGCTGATAAAGTATTTAAAACCAATTTTTAAAGTCTTCAAAAATGTTCAACAACTGAAATGGTATCTGACAGCTTTTCTTTCTGTTTTATTGAAGAATATATTGTTAAAATTTCTTGCGATAATGTGATTAGATTTCAAAACAATTGAACTCTTTCATATAAATTATTTCAAAATAATGATGAAGCTCTTATTTGCAGAACATCCATCATTGTTAGCCCTGCAGCTAGCTTGGACACCATTAAAAGGGCTCATCAGCTTCAAATGAATAAAAGTATCTGATATTCATGAAGACAGAGTTTCAGGGCTTCTACCAGGAGCTACACTCTCTAGAAGCCCCTGCTTGGCCTTCCTGCACCCAACCCCACCCCAACTAGTCACAACTTGGCTGTGTATGGTGTTTCTTGGCAACTGGAACACAGACTCCTCCAGCAGCTCCACAGATCCCTTGTCCTCAGTGAGCAGAAGACTACAGAAACTGTCTACTGAAGAGGCTGTCCATGTGATTGAGCTCGGCTCTGCTTAACACACTTAATCACAGAGCAGTAACTGAGTGCTGGATGTTACTCATTCGTGCTCACCTCCTGCAGGTACGGGAGAGGGATTTGTCAGACCACATTTCACTAAGGGTCACCCTCTAAGGATCTCCACAGGAGGCTGCCCATAGAGAGAGGCAGCCTGCCTAGGGTTTCCACTGCCTTAGGTTCTACATGGACACCATTAGGGCTGAGGGAATCAGTATCTCTTTACTTACCTGTAATCTACATATCAACTAGAAAATTCTGCCTTCTGCTATTTGTTTGTTTATTTATTTATTCATTCGTTCATTTACTTTTGGTAGAAAGAGTTTTAACTGCTGCTTCAATTCCTTTAATAGAGGACTATTCAGGATTTCTTTTTCTTCTTGAGTCAGTTTTGGTACGTTAAAGTTTTCTAGGAATTGATCTATTTTGCCTGCATTCTCAAATTTATTGGCATCAACTTCCCTTATTTTTGATTCTCTGCTGTACATAATCTGTAGTTATGTCTCCTTTTTCATTGCTGTTATTGGTTATTTGTGCCTTCTCACTTTTTTTCATGATCAATCTCTCCAGAGGTTTATCTATTTTATTAGTCTTTTCAAAGAACCAACTTTTGGCTTTGTTGCTTCTCTCTATTATGTCTTTGTTTTCTATTTCTTTAATTTCCGCTCTTATCTTTTTTGATCTCCTTCCTTCCACATTTTTTGGATTTATTCTGTTGTTCTTTTTCTAATTTCTTATATTGAATACTGAGCTCATTAATCTTCAGCCTTCCTTGTTTTTTGATTTGTGCATTTAAGGATATAAATTGCCCTCTAAATACTGCTTTTTATAAGTTCAGACATGTCCTATTTCATTATTGTTCTGTTCCGAGTACTTTAACATTTTCATCATGGTTACTTCTTTGACCTGTGAGTTATATAGAAGTGTGTTTTTAAATTTCTCAATGTTTGGTGATTTTTAATTTTATCTCTTTGTTATTGAAATCTATCTTAATTGCATTATGGTCAGAGGATGTTGTCTGTGATAACAGTTCTGAATTTTATTGAGACTTGATTATGGCTTAGTACGTGATCAATATTTTTTAATGTTTCCTGTGTGCTTTATAAGAATGTATGTTCTCTAATTGTTTACAGAGTTCTACATATGTCTATTATCAAGCTTGTTAGTTGTATTGTTCAAATTTTCTATATCTATACTGATTTTTTGGTGTCATTATATAGCAGTTATTGTAAGAGGTGTATTAATATTCAACTATGATGGTGGATTTATCTATTTCTCTTGTAGTTCTTTTTTAAAATTTTATATATTTTGAGAATATTTTATTAGGACTATTCAAAATAAGAATTGTTATATATTCCTGATAAATATGTAATGACCCTCTCTATTCTTGATAATGCATTTTTCCTTGAAGTCTATTTTACCTTATATTAATATAACAACACAAGCTTTTCTTCTTGTTAGGATTTATGTGGCATATAATTTTCCAACCTTTTACTTTACAACATTTTCATGCTCTTATGCTTCAATTATACCTCTTGGGAATGGCATATAGCTGGACCTTTTTTTTTTTTTTTTTTTTTTAAGGTAATCTGGTGATCTCTGTTTTTTAACGGGCAAGTTTAATCTGTTTACATTTATTGTGATATATTTGGGCTTGTTTCTACCATTATACTTTTTTATTTCTATTTCCTACCAACATCTTTTCTATGCTTCATTTTCTTTCTTTCTTTCTTTCTTTCTTTCTTTCTTTCTTTCTTTCTTTCGCTTGCTTTTTCAGCTTTAAGATTTGTAGTGTTTGCTTTCTTATGCAATATTTTCCTCCCTACTGTTTGGAATTTACATTTTTTCTATTCTTTTTGTGGTTATCCTTGACATTTTACCACGCATGTTTAATTTATAAGGTCTAAAGTTAAACAGTATTTTAACCTCCATCTTCAAGAACACAGGAACCTTCAACTGTAGGCATTTCTTTCTTGACCACATCCTATTGTGTTGAGTTTGTTCCTTTTTTCTAACCTCATAAATTCTACATTATCATTAGTATAATTTTATATGCATAGTGTTTGGATTTTCATGCATACATTCTTGCATCTCAGACCATCATTCTGGGATCATTTTCTTTCATTATGAATACAGTGTTTAGATGCTCTTTTAGTACAGGTCTCTTGGTGTTAAATTGTCCCAGTCTTTGTTATATGCAAATGTAATTTTATCCTCATCTTAAATGACAGTGCTATAGGTATTTAGAAGTCTGCTACCAGTCTAATTGCTGTTTTTGTAGGTGTTTTTGTTTTCTTATATTCTGGCTACCTTTAAGATCTCTCTCTCTCTCTCAGAGGGAGATGTACAGGGGGCTCTTCAGTGTCATTCTAAAATGTTTAGGCATGTATTTCTTTTTCATTTATTCTACTTTAGAAATGCACTTGCTTTATGCCTCTAGATTTTTTCCCCATAATTTCTAGAAAATTCTCAGCCATTATTTCTTCAAATGTTGCCCTCTCCCATTATTTATATATTTTCTTTCTCAGAATCCAGTTAGTCATATTTTTTACCTCTTCATTATATCTTCCATATCTCAACATCTTTTTTATGTTTTCTGTCTCCTTGTCTTCCTGCACTTCATTCTGGGCAATTTCTCCAGATTTTTACCAATTAACTCTTCAGCTGTGTCTGATCTGTTGTTTCATCTGTCCACTGAGTTTTTTGTTTCAACAGTTGCATTTTTCATTTGTATAAGCTCCATATATTTCACTTTCTAATTCAACCCTAATAATCTCTTGTTGCTTGCTCATCTTTGTGGTTGCATCTCCTGTTTCTTTAAAGATTTTATACAATTTTTGTTCAACCAATGATCACTGTTTGCATAAGTATGACATTGTAAATATTGTTCATATCTAAACCACAGAGTATACTCTGATTATATATCCTTTGTTTTATACCTCTTTGTTTTCTTAGTAGTTGTCTGTTTTTTTCTTTGCCTAGTGTTGTAATACCTATTACTAATTCTTATCTGAAATTCTTTTTAAAAATCCCTACCAGATGATGTCCCTCCTCTGCTCAAAACTCTCCCATGGCTCCCAGCTCCTCAGAATAAAAGCCATAGCCCTCACCATGTCCCAAAAGTCTCTACACATTCTGGACCTCAACCCCTCTCTGACTTCATTTCCTGTCATTCTCCCCATCACTCACTCTTCTCCAGCCACACTGGCCTACTTGCTGTTACTCAAACTGACAAGTACCCGCCCTCTTCATTGGCTTTGTACTTGTTCTCACTGCCGGGAACACTCTTCTACCCAGATAATCTGATGACTTGCCCACCCACATCCAGTATTCTCAAATGCTCCTTAGAGAAGCATTCCCTGACCAGCATATCTAAATTGGTCTCATTCACCAGCACTGTCTATCCCCTTATCTTACTTTTTTTGTCTTATGTTTTTCTGCAAAACACCGATCACCACCTGAAATATTTCATATTTATTTATTGTGATTAGTGTCTGTCTCTCCCCAATAGACTGTAAGCTCCACAAAGCAGGGCCTTTTGTTTTGTTCACTGTTGTATCCCCAGTTCCAAGAACAGTGCATAGTAATATTTAGTAGATGCTCAATAAATATTTGTGGAATAAACCCATTCAAAGACATACCTATATGGCAGGGCTTGGGGAGGGATGGGAATGTGGATAATACGGAATAAACAAGAAAGGGTGAAAGAAAAAATAAAGTGTATATTCCCTTGTCTTAGGTCACCCACTCCATGACATTCATCCTTTAGTATCTGCTCTTCGCTAAGGAGAAAACAACACCACCTGTCATCTGTTAACCCGAGGACAGAATGCCCAGGTGAGCCTGACTCACAGTACCTGTACTTAGCTAACCTTGACCACGTGCTGCCAAAGCTCCTGCAAGCCCTCCCTCCAAGCACAGCAGCAGCCCAGCTCCGGAGCGGACAGGCATTCCACCCCACAGAAGTGATCTGCTGTCACCTACTCTTGGGGGGCAAAGGGGATTATGGGGAGATTAGAAGAAGATAGATGGGCCCACTCCGTCAACCCATATTGTTATCAGACAATTCATTCTGGTCCACACAACAACCCCACCGGTGCACTGACTGAGGGGAGCCACGTGTTTAGTTCCCTGGACTCCCGTGTGACCTCACCCACTGACTTCCCCAGAAGGGGCTCTTGTAACCTCTTCGGGAAGCAGAAGCCAGACAGTGACTGAGAGGTTCTGTTCAGCTCCTCTTCTTCTGGGCAGCTTCACCCAGGAGTGACTTCAGTAACCAGTGGGGTGTGTGCTCGCCACTCAGGTTTTCAAAACAAAAACATATATTGTTTAGGGATACTTACACAGGAAGCAAAACTTTCAAGAAAAGCAAAAAAAAAAAAGAAAAAAAAAGAGAGAGAGAGAGTAAGAGAGAGAGAGAACATCAAGGTCAGGATAATGGTTTCCTCTGGGGCAGGAGAAGAGGTATGTGAAGGGAAACAGGAGGGTTCTAAAATACTTTAATGTTCTAGTTCTTAGCATGGTTGGCAGGTAGATGGGAATTTTATTATTCTTCCTTAAACTGTACGAGTTTTAGAAACTGTTCCATATGTTCAGTGCATTTAAAATTTTAACAGAAACACAATTTTCAAACCAAATAATATGTACAACTGACTGAACATATAGAATCAAAGATAATCACAATAAGCACATCAGAATACCTGCCTATGGAGGGAGAGGGTTGGAAATGGGAGTGGAGAACGAGAAAATGGGATGCACAAATTTATATATATAAAAGCCCAGCGACCATTATGGCAGAATGATTGGAACAACCAGAACAATGGGTCACTATGACACTCACTGACTACCAGGGGGCAGATGCTCAACACAGAAGCTGCCCCTGGTGGTCAGTGCGTTCCCACAGCAGGAGCACTGCTCAGCCGGAAGTGGGGCTCACAGCTGGTGAATGCAATGGCAGTGGTGGGAGCTTCTGCCGCCTCCACAGCAGTGCTAAGGAGTGGTGAGCCAAGTGGTAAGGAGTGAGCAGGTGGGCAGTAAGGAGCGGCGAGCCAAGTGGTAAGAAGTGAGCAGGTGGGCGGTAAGGGGCAAGCAGGTGGGTAGTTAGGAGCAAGGGGTCATGGTTTGTGAGAGTGATGTCCAACTGCCAGTTTAGGCCCAATCAGACACCCCCTGAGGGGCCCCAGATTGCAAGAGGGCACAGGCTGGGCTGAGGGAACAACCCTCCCCCCCATGCACGGATTTTGTGCATTGGGCCTCTAGTAAATAAATAACATATACATTCTACTTATCAAAGATAATTATGTGACCATGGAGTACAGTTTCCTCTACCTTCTGCACCAGAATATTGAATGTGATAAAGAAGCTGAACCTTATTAAATCTGATTGGTCCAAAATCAAGCTGTATGAAACCAAATCACATGAATACTGCAAAGAGTATTATAATCAAGTAAATGGTTGCTACAGAAGGTTTTCCCAGGTGGAGGATTTTGAAGGCCCCTCTGAGTGGTCATTTCTCCAAAGTTTCATCTGTGTTCTGCTGTCCAGCATTCCTGAAGGATTTCAAATGCAGCCCTTGGCTTAGCCCATTTCACAATAAAACTTGAAAACCAATAGAGAGGTTCCCAGAGAGGAAGCGGGGGTCAAATATATGGTGACAGAAAGACTAAACTTTGGGTGATGAGCACACAGTGCAATATACAGATGATGTATTATAATATTGTACACTTGAAACTAATATAGTCTTATTAACCATTGTCACCCCACTAATTTAATTTTTTAAAAAAGAGAAAGCAGGAGACTAAACTGGTATCCCTACAAGAGGAAAAGACCAAACCCTCATACCTCAAAAAGAAGTACAGTCCTATGTTGGACTGTCTCTTGGAAATTGCCTCTATGGTTTAAAAAGATCATGTATGCATATCTCATGGACATGGACAATAGTTTGGTGAAGGCCAAGGGAGGGAGGGTGGAAGTGGTCAAAGGGGGGGGGGGACGGGGAAACACCTCTAATGTTAACATTTAAAAAAGTTTTTAAAAAAGATTCACTTGTTCTTTTAAAAAAATTTATTTTGTCTATAGTTATTCTACCTTTTCATTCTGTGTGTTGGGTTTTAAATTGTCAAAGGTCTGTCTCCCTTATTAGTCTTTTCGAAGACCAGCTTTGATTTGATCAGTTTTTACTGTTGCTTGTCTTCTCTATAATGTTGGTGGTATAATTTGGATTAAAGGATTAGAGTATCATCTGTGTATATCCCGAGGAAAAGAATAGCCATCTAAAAACTTAAATTGTTCAACTGGATTTAAATGATTTTAAGAATGAAATAGAAATTCTGGCTAATGGGGAAAAAAACAAATTATCCTTAACTTTTTACCACCACCTACTTGAGAAAAAAAAAAAAAGCATTTCTCTTTAATAGCCACAATCAAGATTTTGAAGAGATCATTAATGAAAAGTCCTGATCAAGAATTGTATGTAGCCATTTTCAGCATAAAATCTTAAGCTAAAATGTACATTCACAGAAGATGCTCATGTGTGTCATTAAAGTGTGAAAATAGTTTAGTTATACAAATTAAAGGTTTGCTATCTTTCTGTCACCCTTGCAGTACCCACATACCTCCTCCAAATCAGAGCCAGAGCCACTGCCAGGCTCTACTTATCTCCTCTGAGCTATAGGTAGTTTTGCTCCAGCTCTGGGAGCCCAAGAACCAGGACTGAGAACATCTATATATATAAAAGCCTAAGTGACCGTCCTACCATCTGACCCGTAGCTATGATGCGCAATGACCACCAGGCAGCAGATGCTCAATGCAGGAGCTGCTGAGCTGCAGTGATTTGGCAGCTGTAGTTCTCGGATGACGCACCCGGAACCAGAGAGGAGGGAGCCTAATTCTGGGATGCGTCACCCGAGAACCACCCTCTTGCAATCCAGGACCCCTTGGGGGATGTCGGAGAGCCAGTTTTGGCCCAATCCCCGCACTGAGGGACCTCACCGGGCCTATAGTCCTATATAATAAAAGCCTCATATGCTAAGTGTCCAGTCAACCAGTCGGCCATTCAACCAATCAAAGCATAATGTGCTAATGATATGCATAGGCCACTCAACTGCTCGCTATGACATGCACTGACCACCAGGGGGCAGATAGCCAACTCATTGACCAGTTGCTATGATGTGCACTGACCACCAGGGGCAGATGCTCTGACCGGTAGGTTAGCTTGCTGCTGGGGTCTGGCCCATCTGAACTGAGTAAGATGGGCTGGACACGCCCTGGAGCCCTTCTGTGGTCTCTTCCCGGCTGGCCAACCTCCCACATCTCTCTCCCCTTCCCCCCATCATGCACCGGTGGGGTCCCTCAGCCTGGCCTGTGCCCTCTCACAATCTGGGACCCCTCAGGGGATGTCGGAGAGCCGGTTTCAGCCCAATCCCACAGGCCAGGCCAAGGGACCCCACTGGTGCATGAATTCGTGCACCGGGCTTCTAGTGTAATAATAATGGCAGCTAATGTTTATTGAGAGTTTAATTTATGCCAGACACTATGTAATCTCATTTAATTATCATAATAACCATCTGTGGTAAGTACTATTATTCTTTTATCCTTCAATATAAAGATGCAGGAACTGAGACTATAAGAGATTAAGTAATTTGCCAAAAACCACAGAGCAGGCAATTGATGGAAGCAGGATTTGCACCCAGGCAGTTCTGCAGCCCCTGGGTAGGTAGCTCCTCCCCCCCTGAGTACCCTCAATGTGCCCACTCCTTCTGGGCCCCTTTCTGCTCCCCTTGGAATCAGCTTTTCATCTGCAGTGGTAAGTTGTGTGGAGGCTATCAGGGCTATGCCAGGCCAAACTACAGGTTGACCAGGTGACCACAGCAGTCACACAGCAGGACAGCTCAGATGGTGATGCTGACTAAAGTTGGGGAAAAAAGAGAGCCTGACCCTAAGCCTAGTCGAGAGGAAAGGTTTGGCCTTCTACCTACCCTCCTGTCTAGAGCTGATTACGGGACAACACAGCAGATGCCATCGTCCAGGGGTCAGGGAGGTCCTTAGAAGAGAATTAGGCCCCCAAACCAGGTAAAGGGCAGGAAAGGGCTCAGTCCCAACAGTGCCCCCTGGCAGTAGTTGAGGGGATAGAATAGCCTGAGAGGAGACTGGCCCTGAGGGCATCTTGAATCCCTCTACAGCCAGCCTCAACTCCCAACCCTCTGGACTAGTCAGTTCCTTCTGGTTAGACCAAGGCAGACTCTTGGCACTACCGCCAAGCCCCATCTAGCTCTCTCCCACATTTTGCCATTATTACCTGTTTAGACCACCCTTAATTCCTCCAAGTCCCTCCACTCTCCTGCAAAGTTCAAATCCAATCTCACTTCCTCCAGAAAAAACTTCTAGGGTCCAATTTAGGTTTCTTCATATGATGACTTGACTAGTTGGTTGATTCCTTTTTTTCCCATTTGCCATTCTCAGGGAATCAAGCTAATTTTAAAAGATATAACCTTTGTATGTGTTCTGGCAAAGCATTTTGTTTGCATGTATTTGTAATATATCTAAGGGTGTTATCTTGTATATTTTCTCTTTCCTACTTGAGTGACACAGCAATATGTGCTTTTAATTTTTAAAATTTAAAAAACCTTTTGTTTTGTAATGATATCAGACTTATAAAAAGTTACAAAACTATGCCCTACCTGGTTTGGCTCAGTGGATAGAGCATCGGCCTGTGGACTGAAGGGTCCCGGGTTCGATTCCAGTTAGGGGCACATGCCCGGGTTGCAGCCTCAATCCCCAGTAGGGGGTGTGCAGGAGGCAGCCGATCAGTGATTCTCTCTCATCTTTGATGTTTCTATCCCTTTCCCTTCCTCCCTGAAATCATTTTTTTTAAAAGTTACAAAACTAATACAAAGAATTCTCATATACCTTTCACCCAGCTTCCCCAAATGTTACTGTTGTACATAATCATAGTACAATTATCAAAACTAAGAAATTAACATTGATACAATACTATTAATTAATCTATTCATATTTCACCTTCAAATTTATTCAGATTTCACCAGATTTTCCCCTAATGTTCTTTTTCTGTTCTCATCTGTTACAGTTCCTCAGTCCTTCCATCTTTCATGACCTTGATACTTTTGAAGAGGACTGGCCAGTTATTTTGTAGGATATCCCTCAATTGGGCTTTTCTGATGTTCTCTCATGTTTACATTTAGGCTATGCATATTGGGCAAGAAAACCACAGAAGCAGTGCAATGTATCCTTCTCAGTCCATCATAACGGGTTATATTATGTCTAAATGTCTTATTGATGATGATGTTAATCCTCATCACTTGGTTAGGTGGTGTTGCCACTGTCAAGTTCTATTTTTACCTTTGTGATGAACTGAATTGTGAGGAGATAGCCAAAGTATCTAAGCAAACATCCTGTTTTTCATCAAGCTTTTACCCACTAATTTTAGCACCCACTGATGATTCATGCTTCACACAATTATTACTGTGGGTGTTTGCCAAATAGTGATTTTCTGATTCCACCATTTCTTCTACATTTATTACACTTTATTAGTTAGACTTTGACTGTAATGAAGACTCTAAATTCTCTCTCATTCATTCATTCATTTATAGCTGTATGTGCTCATGAATTCTTATTTCATTTTATGGATTATAATTTATTACATCCATTACTTATTTTGTTGCTCAAGTTGTCCCAGATTTAGCCATTGGGGGATCCTTTAAGTTGGCTCCTGTGTGCTTTTGACATGTTTCTCTCATTTTTAAGCCTTTTCTAACTCTCTGATCCCATCCCTGGAATCAACGGTTTCTCCAAAGAGGCAGCAACATGTTTAGATAGATGACTGGTGATGTTTTATATATCAGCAATATGTTTATATGTATATCAGCTTTATTGAGATATACATACATCCTATATAATAAAAGGCTAATAAGCAAATAGACTGAATGGCAGAACAACCAGAACGACCGAACAAATGAACAACTGAACAATCAGTCGCTATGACATGCACTGACCACCAGGGAGCTTGTGCAGAACATGGTGGGTGTTGGCCATGGCAGGATGGTACAACAGGTGAGCCAGGGCGCCAGACCAAGGCAGGAAGCCAGTCACTGTCACTGTCATCGGGGTGAGCCTCTGGTGGTTACTGAAAATTCTTTGCTCCAACGCACCGTGGTCCCACCCGGCACTAGCACCTGCTGCCAGCACCGGCCCCACTCGCACCCGCAGCCGGTGCCAGAGCCACCACTCGCACCCACTGCTGGTGCCCAGCGCTGGTCCTGATCACTCGGTGCCATCAGCAGGTGCGAGTGGCGGCTGCTGGCCTTGATTGCCCCTGAGGGCTTCTCCACCTCCCCCTGCTCCTGAGGGGCGATTGGGGTAGCAGCCGCCATTCACATCCACTGACAGCGCCAGCCCCAATCGCTCCACGCTGTCAGCAGGTGCAAGCGGGGCCAGTGCCGTCAGCGCATGCTGCCGGCAGACAGGGACTGGGAGGGGGCAGTGGGAGGGGCCATGCAGAGTCGTGGAGGATGGACCAAGACCCGCCCCTGTGCCTACCGCAGCCTCTCGAGCCCACAGTTCCTTTCAAGGTGCACGAATTTGTGCACTGGGTCCCTAGTAATATATATAACAGCTTTATTGAAATACAATTCATATATCCCACAAGTCACCCATTTAAAGTATACAATTTAGTGTCTTTTAGCATATTCACAGATTGTTCAACCATTATCACAATTTAAGTTTAAAATATTTTCATCACCCTGCCCAGTGGTACAGCTCAGTGGATTGTCATCCCATGCACCAAGAGGTCATCAGTTTGATTCCTGGTCAGGGTACATGCAACGGGGTTGTGGGCTCAATCTCCAATAGGGAACATGCAGGAGGCAGTCTATTGATATTTCTATCTCTCTCTCCTTCTTTTCTCTCTTTCTAAAATCTATAAAAAACATTTTAAAATAAAAATAAAATATTTCCATCACCCCAAAAAAGAAACCTGTACCCATTAGCAGTCACTCTCCATTTCCCTCCAATCTCCCCCCACTGCCCCTGCCTTTGTGTCTGGCTTCTCTCATTTAGCATAATGTTTTCAAGTTTCATTAATGTTATAGCATGGGTCAGTACTTCATCCCCTTTATTACTAAACTAGAGGCCCAGTGCATGAAATTTGTGCATGGGGCAGGGGGAGGGCCCTCAGCCTGGCCTGCACCCTCTCCAATCTGGGATCCCTCTTGCAATCTGGGACTGCTGGCTCCTAACCACTCACCTGCCTGCCTGCCTGATCGCTCTTAACCACTCTGCCTGCCTGCCTGATTGCCCCTAACCACTCTGCATGCCTGCCTGATAACCCTACTGCTCCCCTGCCTGCCTGCTTGCCTCTAACCTCTCTGCCTGCTGGCCTGATCACCCCTAATTGCCTCTGCCTGCTGGCCTGATTGTCCCTAACCACCCTCCCCTGCTGGCCTGGTTGCCCCTAACTGCCTCTGCTTCGGCCCCTGCCACCATGACTTTGTCTGGAAGGATGTCCGGAAGATGTCCTGTCTAATTAGCATATTACCCATTTATTAGTATAGATAATAGTCCATTGTATGGCTTTACCACCTTTTATTTACCCATCCATCAGTTTTGGACATTTGTGCTGTTTCCACTTTTTGGCTATCATGAATAATGGCAGATATATTCAAGAGGCTATGTGTATATCTTCCATCAACCTCAACTACCTCATAGCACTCTATGGTGTGAAAGCTTCCCATTTTTCTTATCTACTCACCAAGGATGGCCACCCAGATTGCTTCCAATTCTTTGCCATCACAGATTTTTTAATTTTTATTTTTCAATTACAGTTGATGAACAATATTATACTAGTTACAGGTGTGCAACCTAGTGATCAGACATGTATATAACCTCCTCTCCAAGTTCCTGGTAACTTTTAAGCTACTTTCTATATATATGAACTTGCCTATTCTAGATATTTCATATAAGTGGAATCATATAGTATTTGTCTTTTTGTGTCTGTATTATTTCATTTAGAATAATGTCTTCAAGGTTTATCCATGTTGTAACATGTGTCTGAACTTTATTCCTTTTCATGGCTGAATATTTCAGTATATGTATATACCATATTTTGTTTATTCATCTATTGATGAACACGAGTTGTTTCCACCTTTTGGCTATTGTAGATAATGCTGCAATGAACATTGCTATACAAGTATCTGTTTGAGTACTTGTTTTCAATTCTCTTGGGTATATACCTAGGAGTAGAATTGCTGGTTCATATGGTAGTTCTCTATTTAACTTTTTGGGAAACTGACGAAATGTTTACACAGTGGGTGCACCATTTTACATTCCCATCATCAATGTGCAAAGGTTCCAATTTCTCCACGTTCTTTTCAGTGTTTTTTTGTGTGTTGTTATTGCCATCTAGTGGTGTGAAGTGGTATCTCATTGTGGTTTTGATTTTTATTTTCCTAATAACCAATGATGTTGAGCAATATTTCATTTGCTTGTTGGTCATTTTTATACTTTCTTTAGGGAAATGTCTTTCCAAATTCTTTGCCCATTTTTAAAATTGGTTTATTAGTCTTTTGTCATTGAGTTGTAGTTTTTTTTATATATTCTGATTGTAAACCTTTATCATATATATGATTTGCAATATTTTCTTCCATTCTGTGGGTTATCTTTTTACTTTCTTGATAATGTTCCTTGGTACACAAAGTTTTTAATTTTGATTAAGTCCAATTTATCTATTTTTTCTTTTGTTGCTTTTGCTTTTGGTGTCATACTTAAGTACCTCTTGCCAAATCCAAGGTCATGAAGACTTACCCTATGTTTTCTTCTAAGAGTTTTATAGTAATCCCATTTTGAAGATGGAAGACCTTCTAGACAGAAGGTGCCCAGGCACCTTAGAAGAGGGAAACCCAACTATTAATCTCTTTTGGAATATTACAGGAGCAAGAAGTAAACTTTTATTGCCTTAAAGTACAGAGTGTTGTTGTTGTTTTTTTTGTCTCAGAAGCTAACTTTACCTTAACTAACATGAGTGAACATCAGCATTCTTAAAAAGCATTGCAGTGTTATTTTGTGTTCTTTAATTTGTTTTTATTGATTTTTAGAAAGAGAGGAAGGGAGAGAGATAGAAACATCAATGATGAGAGAGAAACATGGATCGTCTGCCTCCTGCCTGGCCCCCACTGGGAATCGAGCCAGAAACCCAGGCATGTGCCCTGATGGTGGGTGTCAGGAATCGAACAGGTGATCTCTTGGTGCATGGGTCAATGCTCAACCACTGAGCCACACAGTCTGGGCAAGTGTTTTTTTTTTCGGTAAGTCATTGTCACAGTGAGTAATCATGATAATGGGTCCCTGATTTCAATGGGGATGTGAGGGTCATGCCCAAAGACAAATGTTGGGTTTCATTCCTATAATGAACAGCAGAGCCATAGGAGTAATCGGAATGGTTTGACTTATGGGGTTCTGTAGTGGTTGCTAATTAACATGGTTTCCCTAGTTCTAAAATAGATGAACAGCCTGATAAGGTCCTATTTGATTTATATAACAAAAAAAAATTTAGTCTAGCAAATGGATTCCTAATCTAGTCCTCAAAATGTAGAGTCCTAGCCTCTCTCACAGTTCATGAAGTAGAGCCGTTGAATGAAGGGGAGGGTCCATTTCAAGAGGGACCTTGCTACACTTTTTACAAGTGTATATGGTAAAGTCTCCCTTCTTGCTTTTCCCATAGGGACCTGCAGCCAGTGTATTTGTGCCCTGGGGACAGGGAAATATCTAGATGTTTTCAAAGAAACTGGAGCCCTAACCGGTTTTTGCTAAGTGAATAGAGTGTTGGCCTGCAGACTGAAGGGTCCTGGGTTCGATTCCAGTCAAGAGTACGTACCTTGGTTACAGGCTCAATCCCTAGCCCAGGTCAGGGCTCATGTGGGAGGCAACCAATCGATGTGTCTCTTTCAAATCGAGCTTTCTTTCTCTGTGTCTCTCCCCCCTCTCTTCCATTCTCTCTAAAAATCAATGGAGGATTAACAAAAAATTAAATTAAATTAAAGAGACTGGATAGTGGTTCTGTGTTAATGTTAATCTCTGGTGACCTAGACTGTCACTGTGGTCCACTTAAGTAGCTGCTTAAGTCCTTCTCCTTTTGGGCCCAGGAAATCCTAAGTCCCATCCTGTGGTGATTTCCCTAGTTCCTGGACACATTATTGGAGCACACACTGTATAGATGGCATAGAGGTTAGGAGGGCTACAGCTGAACAACAAATTAGTTAGTGGAAAGATCAACAGGAAAGTATAAAGAGATACAAAATATTTTTGAAAGAAATGGAGGGTAAAATTAGAAGTGGCCACATCGTGATAGTAGGAGTCTCAGCAGAAGAGAAAAATAAAACTGGAAAAGCAGATCTGATTTGTGAATGAATGCCTGAGCATAGGACACTAAAAGTGAGCTGTGTGTTAAACTATCACATCAAGCCATGAGGTTGTCTCTGTGCAGCAGCACTCCACCGCCAACTAGAATAGGTTTACACAAGCAGGTCTAGAAGACACGAGTACATTGCCTGAGCAGGTGGATCGTACACCCACCAGCTGCACTGCCATCCCTTTCTCACTCAGGCCTCCTTTCCCTGTGACCAGATGACTAAGGGATCCAATATTTAAGTTTGGTTTACAGGTGCTTCTGCATGATATGCTGCCACCAGCTGGTAGTAGCTAGCTGCGGTGTTACAGCCTCACTTAGGGTTCATCCTGTAGGGAAATTCCCCCAGCAGAAAGATTGGCCTGTCGCAAAGATAGAGGGAGGCATAGATCTCCACTGATTCGTGCAGTTTCCAATGATTTGGCTGGATTGTCAATGACATAGAAAGAACTGGGTTGAAATATTGTTAATAACGTCTGGGGGAGAGGCATATGGGTATCCCTCTTGGAATGGGCACAGAGTGTGAGGATATTCACATCCCACATACATGGAGCACCAGAGAGAATCCACTGTGAAGGAGGATCTCCATCAGATGGACAAATGCCCCATTCTGTTGATGTCAGTCAACGTCTATCTCTGATACCTTTTTCCTTACTCAACGGACTCCTGAACAAAATGGCCATGGTGGTAGGCGTGGTATGCATGGGCTCCACAATATGGACTTCCAACCTGCCAATAAGACAGAAACACCAGGTCCCTCTATGGTATAATTGTCCAGTGGCAGCTTCTGTTTACAGAAACAGTACATTGGACCCCCAAGTTTTGTACTGGCAGGAAGCAGACTGGGAAAATTATTCAGCAGCAAACATGTGCTACCTTTCATGAAAAAGAAAGGAAGGGCCATAGCCGGTTTGGCTGAGTGGATAGAGTGTTGGCCTGTGGACTAAAGGGTCCTGGGTTCAATTCCGGTCAAGGGCACATGCCCAGGTTTTGGGTTTGATCCCCATTAAGGGGCATGCAGGAGGCAGCCTATCAATGATTCTCTCTCATCATTAATGTTTCTATCTCTCTCCCCTCTCCCTTCCTCTCTAAAATCAATCTATATTATAAAAGGCCTGTGGCCCTAACGCCTAACAACCAAAGACCATCGCAGGTGGGTGGGGCTGTGCAATTTCACATGCTGGGCTTCTAGTCTATAATAATAAAAGCATAATATGCAAATCGACCTAACGGCTGAACAGCAGAATGACCGTCCAGACAACCACACTATGACACACACTGGTGCCAGTCCAGCCAAGGCAGGTGCGATGTGATTGGTCCGGGGGGCCCTGCCATCGCCCCACGATTGCCCTGCAGAGGGAGGCCCAGACCCCTGGCCTGCAGAGCGATCGATCGGGCGGGGGTTGGGGGGTGGGGAGGGCTTTGCAATGGCCCCAAAGAGGGAGGCCCAGGCCACTGACCGGCAGGCTGCAGCAGGTTGGGTGATTGATCACGGAGCCCCAGCAGGGTGAGCGGGGCCTACCTCTTTGGGGCAATAAATTGCGAGGCTCCTGGACTGTGAGAGGGCACAGGCCAGGCTGAGGGACACCCCCACCCTCCGAGTGCATGAATTTCATGCACTGGGCCTCTACTAAAAATATATTTTTTTAAAAAAAGAAAGGAAGATACCAAGGGTGGAACCAAGAGCCCAGGAAGCAGAGCCAAGAGCCATGGAGAATTATCCCCAGCTTTGAAAACTAATCAAGGAACATCATTTCAAATTGGATTTCAGAATTGCTATAGACCAACGACTCCTTTGTGTCTCCCATTTCCCCCCTTTTAAACTGGAATGCCTATAGCAGCTATCTTGTGCCTGTTCCATCATTGTATGTTGGGTGTGTTGGGGACAGATAATTTGTCTAAGTTTCATAGATCTATGGATGGAGAAAAATAGTACTTAAGGAGCCATACTTAAGGAATACACCCAAGGAGCCTTGTTCACCCCTGAGATTCTGGACTTTGAGGCAATGCTGAAATAGAATGAGGCTTTTACAGACCTTGGGAAGGAGTGAATGTATTTTGCATGTGGAAGGAATGTGAATCATTGGGGTCAGAGAATGAATGATAGTAGTCAGTTTCCAAGTTGGCCCCCAATGATCCTCACCTCCTGGTATTCACAGCCATGTGTAATCCCCTCCCCTTGAGTGAGCTCTGGACCTGGTGACTTGCTTCTAATAAGTAGAATATTGCAAAAGTGATGGGATGTCAAAGCGATTGGTCTGCTGTCCTGGACCACTGGGGTCCACGGGGCTGTGGCGGGGGCTGGAGTGGGAAGAGGGGATTGGGCCATCCAGAATGACTGCCCAGGTGAGGTCCCTGTGGGTTTTTGGCCCCCCATGTCACCCCGTGCTTCTTCGCACAGCACTTCTTTGTGGAACGAGCATGTTCCCGCTTTCCTGTTTCTTGTGCTGTGAGGAAACAGTGCCTGGCCCAGAGAACAACTCATAGGTGACCAGGGGGGTAGGGCAGGCCAGCCATGCTGGGCTTAGGAAGGTTAAGGTTAGGGTTAGGGCTAGGGTTAGAGGTTAGGGTTAGGGTTAGGGTTAGGATTAGGGTTAGGGATAGAGTTAGGGGTTAGGTTAGGGATAGGGTTAGACGTTAGGGTTTGGGTTAGGGCTTAGGGCTTAGGGTTAGGGTTAGAGTTTAGGGTTAGCATTAGGGTTAGGGTTAGAGCTTAGAGTTAGTGTTAGGGTTAGGGTTAGAGCTTAGGGTTAGGTTTTGAGGTTAGGATTAGGGTTAGAGCTTAGGGTTAGTCTTAGGGTTAGAGCGTTGAGCTTAGGGTTAGGGTTGGAGTTTAGAGTTAGGGTTAGGGTTAGAGGTTAGGATTAGGGTTAGAGTTTAGGGTTAGGCTTAGGGTCAGAGCGTAGAGCTTAGGGTTAGGGTTGGAGTTTAGAGTTAGGGTTAGGGTTAGAGTTTGAGGTTAGGTTGTGTTAGAGCTTAGGGTTAGCGTTAGTGTTAGGGTTGGAGCTTAAGGTTATGGTTATGGTTAGGGTTAGAGGTTAGGGGTAGAGCTTAGGGTTAGACTTAGGGTTAGAGCTTAGGGTTAGGGTTGGAGTTTAGAGTTAGGGTTAGGGTTAGAGTTTGAGGTTAGGTTTAGTGTTAGATCTTAGGTTTAGGATTAGGGTTAGAGCGTATGGTTAGTGTTAGGGTTAGAGGTTAAGGTTAGAGTTTGAGGTTAGGGTTAACATTAGGGTTAGAGTTAGGGTAAAAAACAAAGTGATTGGATCTCACTTCAGTGATTGGGTTATAAAAACTGTGACTTCCACCTTGCAGATGCACAATTAACTTCCCCCTCTCCCTCTCCTCTTTCTCTCTCCTCACTTGATTGGTCTGATGAAGCAAGCAGCCATATTATCAGGTGCCTTACGGAAAGGTCCACTTTATAACGAAACTGAGGGTGACCTCCCACCAACAGCTAGACAGAAACTGAGGTTCTCCGTCCAACAACCCACAAGGTACTGAATTCTGTGAGAGCCAGGTAACCTTGGATGCAGATCCTTCCCCAGTCAAGCCTTGAGATACACGACTACAGCACAGCTGACACCCTGAAATAGAATCCCAGCTACATTGTGCCCAGATTTGTGACCTCCAGGATCTGTGGGATACTCATTGTTTTGTGCCACTAAGGTTTTGAAGTAATCTGTTACACAGCAGTACATAAGGAGTATAGGCCAGCATGGAGGTTATGCACAAGTTCAACAATATGGACTTTTGCCTAACAAGGCCAATCTGGCTATAGCACCAGAGTTGCCACCTGCCACAGCACTGTGAAGGATTTCCTAGGGAGCAGGATGATTACCTTGAACCCCTTCTGTCATGCAGCACAGGCTGTAGGTTCACAGAGACTTGGTGGGAATCCCAGCTCTGCCAGGCTGATCTGCCTGGGCCAGGTCTGCTTTTTGAGGAGTCTGTTTCCTGCATGTCTGACAGGAACTTCATCAAGTATCTCATGCGGAACTTGGCACTCAGGAGGGCTTCACAAGGGGCTGCTCCCTTCCCTTTCCTGTAATCAGAGTGTCCCAGGAGCAGGGACCCTGTCTCTCTGCCTTGCAACCCCTCTTCAATCACAATTTCAGGACTTCCGGGAAGCATGGCCATTGTCTCCCCTTCAGGACTCCAGTGACCATAGGTCTCAGATCCTATAACCCACTCCCATGGGGGAGCACCCTTACCAATGAGCTTTATGCAATGAACAGAGTTCACATGCAGTGTGGGGTTCCAACTGCTCTGGTCTTCCCCTTCTTAGCCCAGACTCTGCAGGCCTGACTGGAAGTGGGGACAGAGGACGCAGGCCTTGCTTTCCCTGTAGCAGCTCCCACTATGGGGAGCTTGGGGATGGGAGAGACAGACCTGTTAACCCTAGTGTTTCAGATGCCACAAGACACAGTGGAGGCACTAGGGAGGGGGAAGGGAGGGGTTGGTTGGGCCTGAGAGAAGGCGTTGGGTTAGTTGGGTTAGTTGTTAGAAGTGATGTCTCTTCCCATCCCCTTATCACCTGTGGACTCAGGAGCTATACCGGGGGGGGGGGGGGGGGGGAGGAGGGGCGGGGGGGGTGTGCAACTTGGAAGAACATAGCAGCAAGGTAGTCTCTATGGTAGAAAATGACTGAAGGTACCCTCTGCTTCCCCGATCCTTTCTCCTCACCTCCCACTCATCTGCTCCCCGCCACGCCTACCCCAGGAGTCATTCGGGGAGTGTCTGGGAAAGAGGAACAGATCTGCAACCAGAGCAAGCTCTCTGGAAGGCGTCACATTTTTATTATTGATTTTAGAAACATCGACATGAGAAACATCAATTGGTTGCCTCCTATATGCGCCCTGAGGATCGACCCCACCTTTTGGTGTACAGGATGATGCTCCAACCGACTGAGCCAAATGGCCAGGGCTGGAAGGGGTCACATTTGATCTGGGTCTTGCACAATGGGGGCTAGGGCCTCTCCTGCAGAGCTCATGGCGTGCATATCCCGAGGCAAGGGCAGTGGTAAGATGGGAAAGTCTGGAAACTGCTGAGGGCCCAGCAGTGCTCCAGCCTGGGAACTGCTACAGGTTGTAGGCACCCTCTTCCTCCCGTCAGGCCACTTCTTGTTCCTGTCTCAGCTCTCATGCCTCTCTTCTGAAGTCATCTCCTCCAACCCTCTTTCAGGGTCAATCCCATATAGGTGGGCAGACAGAAGGGCAGCTTCCCCCCCCTGAATTGGGGCCTGGGGTCAAACTGGGTCCAGGACAGAATTGTCCAGGGGTCCCTGCTTCCCTTACTTGTCCAGCACAGGGCCTCCCAATTACAAGATGAAGGGAGGCAGCGCTGAGCCCAACCCTCCCATCAATCAAAGCTGCCAGAAGAGGTGGGCTTTCACCACCAGGTTCCTATGGAGACAAGTGGAGCAGAGAGCCCACTGAGCATTCCCACGAGAAAGGCCAGTGGCAGTGTGCCGGGCTCCTGGGCTAGACAGGCATCAATCTTTAGCCTTTAAGCCCTTGGTGCAGCGCCCAGCCCCCCAGGAGGAACAGCCCTTGTGGAAGCAGGCCCGACAGGAAGCTCGTGGGCTGCCCCCCTGAAGCAGCCCCATTGCTCTGGCTTCCTCTCCTGTATCTTCATGGGCAGAGTGAACACAGAATATTCAGGACCAGAGTCGTTCTTGCCTTTGGAGGGAAAAGGACCCCTTTATAAATGGGATGCAAGCTGGCTAGTCTCCTCGCCAGAAGAACATGCATGCAAAGCCCCACATAAACATGTAAACACCCTCCTGTGATGATCCCTAATCCAGTCCACCACCTTCACTTTGGGGCCCAGAAGGGGAAAACATCTGCCCCAAATAAAGACGCCATCAATATCTACATTTAAAAGTGAATTCGGCTCGAATATGCTGAGTGAAAGAACAGTCACAAAGGATCACATATTGTATGATTCCGTTTATATAAAATGTTCAAAATAGGCAAATCCATAGAGATTACTGGTGGCCTAGGAATGGGAAACGGGGGGGGGGGGGGGGGGGAGGGATGGATGCCCAAGGAGTGTGGAATTCCTTTTTAGAATGATGAAACAATTCTAAAATCTCTTGCGATGATGGTTGTACAACTGGAATGTAAGCCACTGAACTGTATAGTTTAAGTGGGTGAACTGCACAGTATGTAAATTACATTACAATAAAGCTGTTTTTCAAAAGTGCATTCAGGTTGCAAATGACCACACATCTGAGCTTTAGTCCCATTCAAGGGGCAAAAAGAACCCTTGAGGGCGGAGAAAAATCAGGGCAGGGTCCCTGACTGGCGTATGGATTGGCCAGGAAGCATTCCAGAAAGAATGAGATTATATATAATCTTGGTCTTCAGGGCAATGAAGCATCACGGACAGTTTTAAGCAGTAGAGTGACATGATCAGATCTGCGCTTTAGAAACACCCCTCTGATCTACTGAATTGTACATTTAAAGCCAGTACATTTTAGGGTGTGTAAATGAGACCTCAATAAAGCCAAAAAATCACTCTGGGGCTTGAGGACAGACAACGGCAGGAGTTAAGCGAGAGGTGCAGGGCCATCTGCGGGGAGGTGGGGAAACTGGCTGGGGGAAGT
This sequence comes from Myotis myotis, assembly GCF_014108235.1. NCBI lineage: Eukaryota > Metazoa > Chordata > Mammalia > Chiroptera > Vespertilionidae > Myotis > Myotis myotis. The sequence continues at coordinate 8,742,020 of NW_023416346.1, forward strand.
GGGGAGACTCGGGATGTCCTCCCTCCAGGTAAGGAGAACCTGGTGGAACTCGGTTCCAGAGCCCAGCAGCCAGCCAGGCAGCTGCTCCACTGACGGGCGATGGAGGACTCACTGTTCTCCCCTTCGAAGAGAAATGCACTTCAGAAACATGTTTCCAAAAAACGTTGCTAAGGGTTTTATTTCTAACAAGAGGAAAATAATAAAATAAAATTAAAATAGGCTTCAGCTGGAACCAAGTTTCTTGTTTTGCTTTTTGTTTTCTTTTGAACAAATTAATTACACACCAACAATCTTGTTTTATTACAACAGGAACCCAGGAGGAGGAAAGGAGACGGGGCGGGACGGGGAGGGAAGGTCCGGTGGCTGTGAGGACAAGCACCAAAAGCTTTCTTCAGATTGCAGGGAGCCCTGCTAGCTCCCCGACCAAATCATTTAAAAGACACTGTGAGCACAGCTATGTGGTTTCCTCCTCCTGGGTGGATCAGTCAGGAGAAGGGGGAGGAAGGCGAGGGGAAAGTGAGGAAGGGCAAGGGGAGAGTGAGGGGGAGGGGAGGTTAGTGTAGCCTGGCCTGGCCAGGGCTGGAACTGGGGTGAGGGAGAGGAGAGTCCCCCAGTTTGCATATGCACTGGCCTTGTCTCTGGAATGGTGCTGGCCCAGCCTCAGCCACCCCCGGTCCCCCTGCCCATCCATCTGTCCATCTGCCTCAGGTGTCTGGGAATGCTGGTTAGAGGCTACCAGGGAGGGGGACTCCAGGGGCCGGCCCCCAGGAGCTGAGGTCTAAACAATACCTTGGAGTCAGAATATAAAAGTCAAGGGACTCAGGGGTGGGCTGAGGTGGGGGGTGGCCATCCCCCCTACTCGCCCACCTCCCAAGAAGCAGGCTTGATGGTCAGAAAGAGGATCCTTGAGGCCAAGGGGGGGTCTCTGTCGGGGTCTGTGCCAGGCTCAGCCACTGTCACGACTGTTGCTGAGGCGGCTGCTGTGGGCAGGGCACGGGCAGCCGTGGAGTCAGAGTGGAGAAAGGGGCTGAGGGGCCCGAACTGGCCCCTGGGGCTGGCTCCAAGCCATTCTGGTTCTCTTGGGTGCTGGGGCTGCCAGTGGTGGGCAGGGGTTGGGGAGGACCCTCAGCACCCGTCTCCTCCTCCAGCTCCTCCTCCTCCTGGGCCTCCTCGGCCTCTGGCCCTGAGCTCCGGACCCTCTTTGGCTCTAGCTCCTCTCGGGCTGGGTCATCACCCTCCCCACCCCGATCCACCTTCCGCCGCCGCCGCCTCTCCAACGCCCGGCCCCGGCCCCGGCTCCCATGGCGCTCTGCCTTCTCCAGCTGTGATCACAGATGGGCAGAAAGAGGTGTGGGCCAGTGGTCAGGCCTGGGCTCCCTGGCTGCTTGGCCTGACCTCCTGGCCCTGCCCACAGTCCCTTCCTCACCTCCAGAAGTGTGCGGATCCGCTCCAGGTCTGGAGGCTGCCCAGCCTGCAGCAGCTGCCAGATGCTGTGGTTCTCATCCAGGGTCACCTCAAGCAGGTCCCCCTCCAACATGAGCTCCTCCAGGGGGGCCCGGGTTGCCTCAGGCAGCTCCAACACGGGGCCAGTCAACTGTGGCAACAGCGAGGACAGCAGCTCCAGGTCTGGGGGCGTTGTGGAGACAGGCTGGGTTAGAGGCTGCCCCTGATCGCCTCCCCACCACCACGACAGAGCCCAGGACCACGTGAGTCAAGTCTGCTGACATGCAGTACACAGCCTGCTCGCATCTACACCTACCTCTCTTACCTGAGCCTTCCCCCGGGGCTACCTTCTCAGGACTGGTCACGCTGTCTCCGTTCTCCAACCCCTGGGCCTGGCAGGGAGAGCAAGAGTGGGGAAGGGTAACTGAAGAACCAGGCTCTGGTCTTCCCCACAACCCGACACTTGGGGCTCCCCACTCCTGGAGTGGAAAGGCAGCCACAGGCTGCCAGTGGGGAACAGTCCAGGCATCTGGACAGAATATAGAATGGGGCAGGGTGGGTGGGCCAAGGGAGGTGGAAGGTCAGAGATCAGGGACAGGGCTGGAGCCTACACAGGGGTGGGGGTTAGAAAAAGGAATTTGGGGACAATAGCTGGGCTGGGCAGCTCACCTTAGGCATATCCTTGCCACTGCCTTCTCTGAGAGGGTCAGAGGCAGGGGCTGAAGGGAGGGTAGGGGGCTCCTCGGGCCTGGGTTCAGCCTGTAGCCGCTGGCGCAGTTCAGTCAGCCGTCCCAACAGGGCAGAAACGTCCTCAGAGGCCAGAGCCTGCCTGGCACGGCCTTGCCAGCTGATGGCCCTCTCTGTGAGGCACTGCAAGGCCTCGCCCTCAGGCAGCCGCACGGGCAGTCTCTGCAGGGCTACCAGCAGGGCCAGGATGGTCTCCAGGCGCGGCCGCCGGGAGCGCATACACAGCGGACATAAGAATTTGGTGTCCCACTCCCACCAGGCCAGCAGTGGGGATGAGGGGGGACTGGGCCTCAGGGAGTTGAGGAGGCGGGGTACCGACACACATCGCCCGTGGAACCAGTCCTGACACAAGTCACACCGCAGAGCTCCCGCCCCGGCTGGCACCTGCCCACACACACAGATGGAGTTTGCCGAGGCAGCCGTGGTCGATGATGCCAGGGGACTGGGCTTGGCGGAGTTGGTGCGTCGCAGCTGCAGGATGCCCTCCTTCTCCTTCTGTTCCCCCTCCTTGAAGGCCACGATCTGCCATGCCGTGCCCAGGACAGGGAGAACAGGTCAGCAGCCCAGCCCCTCCCTTGTCTGATGCCATAAACACCCCACCCCTAACCGGGAGAACTAGGCCCAGGGTGCAAGTGGTCTGCCTGTGGCCACCCAGCTCTCCCCATCCGGCCCAAGCTCCTTACCACAGAGCCTGGGTCCCTGAGGTCCTGTGCAGACAGCCCCAGCAGCTCTGTGTCAGACTTGTACAACCCCAGCTCCTTCTCCATCCACCGGCTGCGCTTGGTGCTGTCCGAGCCGGCGTCTGCACATGGGCAGAGCACCTGAGGCAGGCAGAGGGGGCATGATGGGCTTCCCCTGCCCTTCCCTTCCCTCCCCAGAACCCCCAAGCCCCCATGTTCTTCTCATGCCAGCCAGGCCAGAGGTGGGGAAGCTGGGGTCAGGTCCCGTCTCACCTCCAGGAGCGTGTAGCAGGAATTCTTCTTGAGGAAGGTCTTTGAGGCCTTCTCCCGCCAGGAGTGTGCCGTCAGCACCTGCAGCTCTAGCTGCCTCAGCTCCTCCAACCCCACGGGTAGGTCCCGGCCCACGGCCACCAGGCCCTCCAAATCATCCAAGCAGGGATAGTGGTCACCGTTCTGGGACAGGGGCAAGACAAAGCTCAATTCAACATGCCAACATCTATCTACTCAGGCTGCCCTGTGTCCGGCCCTGAGCTGGGAAGATGGAGCAGACTTCACAATGCAGAGGCAGCATAAAACCGGGCTCGACCTAAGACAAGCACTCCCTAGAACTCCTATAGCCAGTGGCTCAGCCCCCACACATCCAGTCCGCCCCCAGGCCCACCAGTTCTTTTATTGTGCTTTGCCTCTTCTACCTGCCCTGCCCCCACCATTCTCACCCTCATCAGCCTCCTCTCTTCTCTTAGGCCAGTCTCACAACCCCTCCTCAGGCTGCTCACTAAGCACATTTTGCCTCTCTCTGGCCAAGCCAACCCCACCCACAACCCAATATATGGCATCTCTCCTGGTTGGCTTGAAGGTCTGGGGTGGAGGGAGAGGGAGGCGACACGGTCCTCACTTGGATCTCATCCACATCAGCAATCCAGGCCCGGGCCTTAGCAAGAGCCTCCTTGAGAGCCTGGATGTTGGGCAGGTGAACAGGAATGTTTTCTGCCTCATGGATTATGGCCTCGAGTGTGGCTGGTGGATGCTTCTGCCTGAAGGTAGGGAAAAAAGAGGCCTCAGTCTGGGGTGGTCTGTCTGACCAGAAACCCAGCCTGACTACCAGACACAGCGGTGTGAGCCCCTGGGGCTGCCACGTGCGCCTACTTGCATGTATTGTGCCTACGGGTGGCTGCCAGTCACTGCTGGCAGCGCCTACACACACAACCTTGGGCTGTACTTTGTCAGGTTGCCCTGTGTGTGATGTTTTTTCTACCGATGTGTGTCCATCTGCCTGTCGGTGCTTGTGCTCGTGTGCACCTGCAAAGGGAGTCCTCCGTACATGCGGACTGTCCACCTCTGCTTCCCCACAAAGACTGTCTGCCTCTATGTGTATACGGAGTTTTGTTTTTTTGTGTTTTTTTTTTTAAAGATAAGATAGGGAACGAAAAAGGGAAGGAGAGTCAATACACCAACACAGGAGCCTGGTACCCAAGGCCACCCACAGGAATCATCTTCAGCTTCTCTACTAACTCCGAAGGTTGGGGAAGGGCAGAGAGGGGAAGAGGCTGGTCCCAGCACCAGAAACTCACCTGGCCTCCAGACAGAGGTGGGCCTTCTCCTCCCAGCGTTCGGCGATGGTCAGCAGCTCCTGCAGCTCGGCCCGGGCCTTATCCACAGCGGGGCTAGGGGCTACACTGGCACCCGCCACCAGCAGTCCTCGCATGACAGCCAGGGTGCCCCTTCGGGCTGAGGGGGCCAACGTGCGTTTCACCTCATCCAGCCACCGCGCCTGTTCCACCTGCCGCTGGAGCTGCTGGGCCTCGGGCACCTCCACTCCCAGCTGCCGCCCTCTCTCCAACAAGGACTGCAGGAGCCCTGGGCTGGAGGGCAGTGAGGCCAGGGCCTCACGGGCCTCAGCCTGGTAGGCCTCCACCTGGTCCAGAACACCCTACCGGGGCACAGATGAAGAACACACCCTTCAGCTGGGCTCGCTTCCAGGTGCCACCACCAGATCTCCCGCCCACCTACCTTCTCAGCCTTCAGTATTGGGAAGACAACCTAACATGAGCTGGGCTCCCCTCCCTCACCGTGCCCCGAGACACTGGTCCCTAACACTCACTGCCTATGTGAATACCCTTGGGGGATTTGTTAAAAATGCAGATTCCTGGGCCCCACCCCAAGATTCGTAATAGGGGCTGGTGAGGAGTCTCTGCTTATTTAAGTCCCCAGAGGGTTCTGAGGTACAGCACCAGGACACCCTCCTCGCTCTGCTATGCTTGGCCCTCACAAGCCCCTCCACTCACACCAGTGCCCATGGCTTTCTCCATCCCACTCTTACCTTCCTCAGCTTGGCTCAGCTCCCCAGGCTCACAAACACCCTCGTACTTCCTCCTTCTCCTCTTTTACCTCCACCAGGAAACCTTCCCTTGATTTTGCATTCTATACTCATGCCTTTGCCACCTGTCCCTCACATCCCAGCCCTAAGAGGCAGTCACAAGAGCTTTGGCCTCCTGCTTCCCATTATTTTCTCACATGTCTTGCCTGAATATTGATGCCTTTTAAGGGAGCCAAGCGTGGCTGGCTGCCCAGGTCCCTCAACCCGCCTCAGCATTCAGGGGCACTCCAAGACCACCTCTACTTACCTTAACATCTCCAATCTGGTGCATGGCGCACGGCAGGTTGCTCATCTGGTCCAGAAAGGCCCGGAGCTCGGCCAGGGTCATCTGTACATCAGCTACCCTGTGGGGACTGTGAAGTTTCACATGTGGGGTTTCAAGTCCCCTCCTTCCATGTCTTTGCTGAGACCTAACACTTTTCCTCACAACTTCCCACTTTGATCTCTCATGCTTCAGCTTCCCTAGGGTGGAGGGAGGGTTCCCAGATTCAAGTGCATTCATATGAGGAGAACACTTGTTCCCTTACCTTCTAAAATGGAGATAACGGTACTATCCTCACTAGGTTGTTATGAGGATTAACAACGATAAGAGAGGAATATAGGATACATTTGGGAAGGGGGGGCTTAGAAATTCATTGATGGTCACAGAAGCTGGACTTTTCAACCCATCCTCTACTGTGAGCTGTCAGTAAGCCCCTAAGCCTTCCACCAGTCCTTCCTGCCCACATGCTCCCTCAGCCTGTCTGAGATCTCCCCCAGGTATTGAAATAAAGGGACATTTCTAGCTTTCTTAGGACCAAGATACTCTTCTCCATTCTAATTGTCTGGTCTCTCTGCCCTCCCCCCATCACCTCCCAGACCACCTTGAACTTGTCAGCTTCCTACTGCTGTCGCCTGCCTGGTGGCACTCAGAGTCCATCCCTCGCAGCACTTTTCCTAGGTGCCACGTGCGCCCAACACCTCATGATGCCATACCCAGCTTCCTGGCCGCTGACCAGGCCCAGTGCCCGGGACACACAAGCCTCTGCCTCACTCAGGCAGTTCTTTAGTCGTTGCAGCAGCTCACTGTTCGGGAACCTCCGCTCACGGGCCTCAGACTCCAGTGCTCTCAGCTCTTCAAGGCCTGGAGAGAGAATGAGAGCATCAAGGAGTAGGCAGCATTGAGTAAAGGTAGAGCAAGAGGGTGGGGGCACAGAAGAAAAGGGAGTAGAACTTGCCTGTGGAGTCCCTCCGACCCCCCCATCACTCACTGCGCTTCCGCCCATCCTCCACCTCCAGGGCCACTCGCACTTTGTTGGCCCAGGTGTCAAAGGACTCAGCCCGAACCTTCAGCTTATGTAGCATGGCAGGGAGCTCATCCAAGGTGTAGCGATACCTGGAGGAAGAGGGCAGAGAAGAGCACCTCTCGCCCCGCTCTGCATCTCCCTCCTCGGCCCACTTCCTCCAGGTAGGCCCCCCTGCTCACCGCAGGTACTGCCGGCTACTGGAGCACTTGCAGAGGTCATTGATGTGGGAAAGGCAGACAAGGCCGTCTGGACAGTCGTAGCAGGCCAGGGCTGATAGGAAGCACGTGGTCTTACACTTGATGCACTGGCGCTCATCATCCGGGAGCAGCTCGAAAGCTTCTCGCTCAGCTTCAGTGATGCCCTGGGGGCAGTTCGACCCACGCTTATTATATGGAACCAGAACAGGGCCCACATCTCAGCCACCACTGAGCCCTGTGTTAGAAACCAAGCTATGCTGAGAGCTGGGGGGGGGGGGGAAGCTCAGACTTCAAGGAGCACCCTGCCTCTATGAAGTCCAGACTCTCACAGCTGGGAGAATCAGACAGCCCAGGGGAAGATCAGTGTGGGCTGAACGGAACAATGAGGTACAATTGGCATCAGCTATAAGGGCCTTTTGGGTGGAAGAACATAAGGAAAGTGGTAACCAAGGCGCCAGAGAGGTGGCAAGGTGTGGGAGTAGGCAGGAGAAAGGCCATGCACTGGGGAACGAGGCTGGCTTCTAGCCACTCAGCACCTACTGTGTTCCAGGCACTGTGCTGGCAGCTTAGCAGGCAGGCCTCACTGCGTGCACATACATAAGTTCCAGAAATAAAACCTGGGCCTGTCTCCACTGTTTAAAGATACAATTTTTCCCCAAAACCTAATAAGCAATGACTTCATCTGTTGCTCAGATGAAGAAAAAGCAATCCATTCCAAAAAATGGAGGACAAGCTGGCTTAGTGGGAGGAATTGAAAGATAATACAACGCTATCATTATGGGCAATTTCAGGGATTTTAAAGGGACATTTGGATTCTTAACAGTTTTTATCTTGTATTTCTTTAACACCTATTCTTTACATAAAATATGATGTCCAGTGCATATTACAAATCCCACTTGGCCACTTATTAGCTGTGTGATCTTGAATAAATTATTTAAACCTCTTTAGGTCTTGTAAAATGGAGATAATGGTACCAGTCTCATTGGGTTGTTATGAGGATTAACAAAGATAAAGCAACTAAGGACTTAGAAAAGTATCTTAACACTTAGAATAAGTGGAATCATATAAAAGCCAAATAGCCAAAGCAATCTTGTGAAAGAAGAACAAAGCTGGAGGTAACACAGTTCCTGATTTCAAACTATACTACAAGGCTATAGTAATCAAAACAGCATGGTACTGGCATAAAAACAGGCACATAGGCCAATGAAACAGACTTGAGAGCCCTGAAATAAACCCCTACATATATACTGTCAACTAATATTTTTGACAAGGGAGCCCAGACTATTCAATGGGGAAGTAATAGTCTCTTTAATAAATGGTGCTGGGAAAAGTAGATAATCACATGCAAAAGAATGAAACTGGACCCTATCTTACACCACTCACAAAAAGTAACTTGAAATAGATTAAAGACATAAACAGAAGACCCGAAACCATAAAAATCCTACAAGAAAACATAAGAAAAACATCTCCCTGACATTGGTCTTGGCAACAATTTTTTTGCATGACACCAAAAGCTCAAATAAAAAGCAAAAATAATTGGGACTAAACCAAAACTAGAAAGCTTCTGCACAGCAAAAAATAAATATAATCAACAAAATGAAAAGCCAAATATGGAATGACAGAAAATATTTGCAAACCATATAAAAGGTTAATATTCAGAATATACAAAGATACAAATATACAACTCAATGGCAAAAAAAACCAACAATTCAACTGGGCAAGTGTGGTGCTTTTAAGAAGGCAGCTGAACTATACTCATCTACACACACAATTGACACATGCTTATGAGAAATCTATTCAAGGAGGGCTGCCCTCTACTTGGTGATTTTACTTTAGTGTGAGCTATCAAACCATCTGAATGTAATAAAATGGCATTTCCTAAGAAGTGTTCCACATTTCAACCATTTTCTTCATGTATTAATATTACCAATAGCAGCAGCTGCTACACAGCAAATGCTACAGATGCTATTACTACAGATGCTTTGACACAAGTCACCTTACTCATGCTTTACCACCTTGTAAGTGAAGGATTTATTTCCATTTTACAGTGTGGGAAAGTGAGACTATGAGAGGTTAAGTGACTTGAAAAGGCCATCCAGCCAATCTGCATATGCCAGTCTTCCTTGCTGGGTTATTTAAATAATAATGAATAGCAGCTATACTAGCACTTGCTATGGCTCAGTTACTTAATATACATGTTAATCTACACAGCTTTCAAAAAGGTAAGCACTGAGTCAGTGTGGCTCCGTGGTTGAGTGCCAACCCATGAACTGAGAGGTCGCCGGTTTGATTCCCGGTCAGGGCACATGCCCAGGGTTTTGGGCTCGATCCCCAGTAGAGGGCGTGCAGGAGGCAGCCAATCAATGATTCTCTCTCATCATTGATGCTCTCCCTCTCTCTTTCTCTCCCTTCCTCTCTCTGAAACCAATAAAAACATCCTATATAATAAAAGGCTAATATGCAAATCAACCAAATGGTGGAATGACTGGTCGCTATGACGTGCACTGACCATCAGACACTCAACGCAGGAGCTGCCCTCTGGTGGTCAGTGCGCTCCCACAGGGGGAGCACCGCTCAGCCAGAAGCCCTGAGCCAGGCTCAAGGCTGGTAAGTGCGGTGGCGGGAGCCTCTTCTGCCTCCAAGGCAGTGCTAAGGCCTAAGTCAGAGGTGGGCAAACTTTTTGACTCGAGGGCCACAATGGGTTCTTAAACTGGACCGGAGGGCTGGAAAAGCATGGATGGAGTGTTTGTGTGAACTAATATAAATTCAAAGTAAACATCATTACATAAAAGGGTACGGTCTTTTTTTTTTTTTTTTTTTTTAGTTTTATTCATTTCAAATGGGCCGGATTCGGCCCGCGGGCCGTAGTTTGCCCATGGCTGGCCTAAGCCATCAGTCGGGCATCCACCAAGGGCTCTCAGACTGCGAAGGGGTGCAGACAGGGCTGAGGGGACCCCCTCGCCCCGGGTGCATGAATTTTGTGCACCAAGCCTCTAGTTAAAAATAAAAACAAACCAAAAAGATAAGCACTATTATAATCCCTGTTTTTCAGACAGGGATTCTGATATTCAGTGAAGTAAATTAACTTCCTTGTGGTTGTTGGTAAATGGGAGAGCAGGGAACGGGATGTAGTTCCCCATCCAGACGCATCTAGCTCTTTTTACTACTCCCTGAGAATAGAAGTTACAGTTACTTCTTGGGGCCACCCCTCCTTCCCCCGACTCTGCCATGCTAGGATGTCTGATCCAGGGCACTCTCCCCACCACTCACTTTTTCCAGCAGAGCCTTTCGTAGACGCCGCTCCTCCTGGACCATGATGAACATCTCCTTATGCACAGCTGCTGCCAGGTTCAGGTCCAGCTTCTCTGGGCAGGCAGCCATCTTGCATATGAGCTCCTCATGGGAGAAGACACAGTATCTACGGAGTCGGCGGTAGTGCTCTATGCACTGGCGCCCAGCTGGCAACTGTGGACAGGTTCAAAGTTGAGTTTGGTCAAATGTGGAGACCCGCGGTGCCTCAGCTTCCCCATAACCCTCCTCCTGCTTCTCCCTTCCAGCCTACCACACTCCGGACTCACCCAGTCAGCAGTGCAAAAGTTGACAGCCTCAGCAAAATTGTAGCCTTGGTTGAAGCCACTGTGGTAAGCACGAGGGAAGGTAATGACGAATTCTCCTGCACACTGGTTGGTGCGGACAACCTGAGAAAGAAAGGCCAAAATCACTGAGACAGACGTTTTCCACCGTCTGCAGAAACCTGATCTATAGTAAGTGCAGGGTACTTATGGAGACAAAGGAAAGCCTGAGGAACACAGTCTGACAACAGATTCCCAGACCCTCAAACTGTGAAAGGACTGACCACTGGTCTCTAGATCTCAAGGTTTTGTGTTGACAGATGACAGGAAAATTGGAGTTAAAAGTAAGAACTGTACACACCAAAATATTTCAGCCTCACTAGTAATTTTTATAAAAATTTAAAATATCACCTTTCATTAAGCTAGTCAAGGTTTTTTCATTAGAATATTTTTATCAGTCATATATGCAGCTTCAAGAGCCAAATGGTTCTACGGCGTTTGTTATAAAACCACTAGACCCTGCCATTCTCCACTCCCCAGAGCCAACTGCTTTCACCTCTTCTTATTTTGGCATTCACTTTAATACTGGACAACATGCCTCTAGGCTAAATCAGAAACAGCCTACATCTCAATTTGCTTAATTTTCTACGCATGTATTAGTAATTTAATCCCTACCTTTTGGACAAGTGTCCAACTCTGCTCTCTATGTTTTCACATTTCTGTAAGCCTCTCATGGAGCCTTATGATCTGTTCCAATCTGGACCAGCTGTCCCTCCTGGATTATCACTCTCCTGTGAAGGATCACCTGTGTTCCCAGATCCCACGTTTTCCTCTTTCTTGGTTTTTGATTTATTCCTTTGCTGTGCTATATTGCACATTCTCTTCTCTAGCTTACTGAGAAACGATGGGAAGAGTTTTTTTGTTTTTGTTTTGTTTTTTTTAAATTGCATATAGAATCCTAAGTTGAAAATCATTTGAAGGCATGGCTCTAGTCTTCTAGATTCCAGTATTATTTTGAAAACTCTGATGCCATTCTGATTACTAATGCTTTTTTTTTTTTAATATATTTTATTGATGTTTTACAGAGAGGAAAGGAGATAGAGAGTTAGAAACATCGATGAGAGAGAATCATCGATCAGCCGCCTCCTGCACTTCTCCCACCGGGGATGCGCCCGCAACCAAGGCACATGCCCCTGACCGGAATCAAACCTGGGACCCTTCAGTCCGCAGGCCGACGCTCTATCCACTGAGCCAAACCGGTTTCGGCTGATTACTAATGCTTTGAATTAAACCTGTTTTCTCTCTCAGAAAGCTTGTAGGATTTTTCTGGTCCCAGTGTTTAACATGAAAATCCACCAGATATACCTTGGTGTAGGTCCATTTTCATTCACGTACTGGGTAGGCCCTTTGACTCCAGAAACTCAGTCGTTCAGTTCAGGGACATTTTCTTCAATGATTTCATTAACGACTTGATCCTTTCAGTTTTTCTGTATTTTCTTTTCAGAACTCCTATTATTTATTGAGCCTCCTAAATAAATTCTGTAATTTTCTCTACATTTGTCCATATTTATCTTTTTATCCTATTTTTTTCTTTTCTGGGAGATTTCCTTAATTATTCATCTTCTAACATTTTTTGATTTTTTTAAATTTTTCAGTTTTGCTAGCATAATTTTAATTTCCAAGAGCTCTTTTTTGTTCTCTGTATGCTCTTTTAAAATAGTAATTGTTCTTATTTCATGTTTGCAATATATGCTCATCTCTAAAGTTACTAATGAGGTTTATTTTCTTTTCCTTTTTAAAGTTTACTTCTCCCTGCCTATGCTGTTTCTCCAGGTTGCTTTTTCCCCGTTTGGTTCCATTTTGTTTCCTTGATTGTATGTTAATTTGTGGCTACTTATATTTAAGAGTAAGAAATGAAAAAAATGAATAGAAACTCTGAAAGCATAGTTAATTTTGTCAACTGTGAGCTTCATTGTAGGGTGATCTGGCTGAGCCATTCAGTTTGGGAAACTCTAGGTTTTTCCTTTTGGGCCAGATTCCTGAGGGAAAAAAGTGTGACTGCCAGTGTTCTGAGAGCCAAGTAGAGGAATATGGCTGGGAACCTCAGCATCCAGTCTGCATACAACAAGAACTCCTATTATTTTCACTGTACCTCGACCCTCAACTGTACCTAGAATATCTCAATCCAGAGATCTATTTTAACCTCTTCAAAAGTAAATTTCCTGTCTGTTGCTGGAGTGAGGGAGGGTCGTATTTCCAGCTGCCCAGAATGGGAGGGTATCTCACAGCTTCTTATAGAGACATGAACCAATCCTTATTTTCACCTCATTCTCTTTATTCCCAGAATGCCTGGTGCCACCAACTATTAAACTTTTGGGGGATTGTGAGGTATAAATCAGGTTGGTTCTCAGATATACCAGTACTGACTTAAGAATGAATTTTCTCGTTTTCTAGTTTCAAGCATTTTGTTTATCATTGTCTTCTCTCTTGTTTTTCCATCTGTTTTTTTTACCTTAAATAAAAACCCTCTGTGCCATTTTAGTGGAGTTTCAGTATAGAATGGAAGTATCCATCTTTATGTTTAATTCACCATCTTTACCGAGAAGTCTCATAAAGTTTTCTAAGATGAATATTCAATGCTGATAAAGACAAAGTGAAATAGGTACAGTGTCAATGAGGGGACAAATAACCTCTACTCTCTAGAAAGCAAAACTGCTAATAAATATCAAAAACCTAAGATATTTATATCCTTCAATCCAACAATTCCTCTGCTAGGATTCTAGATTAATGTGGAGAGAATTAATATCCTAACAATACTGAATCTTCCCATTAGTGAAAACACCTACATATTTATTCAGGTCACGCATCAACCCCCACCTCCAATACATTTTCTTCTTAAATCTATCCCTACTTAGAGGCAACATTAGCATTTCTTGCCTGTATTATAGCACTGGGCCCCATTATCAACCACTAGAAGTTCCAAAAAATGCGAATCTGACCCTACTGAGAAGCCCTCACTTGAATCCCTATTTCCACGTGATAGAGCCATGGCCAGACAGGCAAATTCTTCCTCTTCCTTCCTTTGTGCTTTTGTGACCGCCTTCCTAAGGACCCAGTCTGTTTTCTTTTGTAGCACCTCTAACATTTTATCCTACTTGTTACCTGTCCTCCACCCATCTGTGCATACCCGTAGGGCAGGGACAGGATTATCTACCTTTGGGGTGATGACCAGAGGCCTTGCACACAGAGGGAGTTCTAGCAATATCTGTTGAATGATCTAGTTCCAGCCTTAATTTTAAAGATGTGAAAAATGAGTCCCAGAGAAGTCTCAAATAGCAGAGCCAGAAATAGAACCTAATGCTCCCGACTCTTTGTCTCAACCTACCCCCTCATGTTGGCAATGTCCATCAACTGGTGAATGATAAACAAAACATGGTATACCCCTACAATGGAAAATTATCTGTATAAAGGCCTAAGCGACCGTTACAGTGGAACAACCAGAACGACTAGTTGCTATGACACACACTGACCACCAGGGGGCAGATGCTCAATGCAGGAGCTGCCCCCTGATGGTCAGTGCGCTCCCACAGGGGGATGCACTGCTCAGCCAGAAGCTGGGCTGATGGCTGGCAAGCACAGCAGCAGTGGCAGGAGCCTCTCCCGCCTCCACAGCAGCATTGAGGATGTCCGACTGCTGGCTTAGGTAAGGGGCGAGGGGTCCCAGACTGCGAGAGGGATGTGCGACTGCTGGCTTAGGCTCTTGGGGAGCGGGCCTAAGCCGGCAGGCGGACATCCCCTGAGGGGTCCCAGACTGTGAGAGGGCACAGGCCAGGCTGACGCCCCCCCCCCCCCCCGCACGAATTTCATGCACTGGGCCTCTAGTTCCATTATAAAAAGAAACAAAGTTCTGACACAGGCTGTAATATGAACTTTGAAAAGATTATGCTAAATGAAAGAAGCCAGACACAAAAGACTACATATTATTATATTTATATAAACTATCTACAAGAGACAAATCTGTAGAAATAGAAGGCAGATTAGTGGTTGTTTGGGACGAAGGTTTGGAATGGAGATTGACTGCAAAAGGACATGGACATGAAGTACCTTTTTGGGGTGATAAAAATGTTCTAAAACTGGATTGTGGCGATGGTGTAACACAACTCTGTAAATTTGCTCAACTGTATACTTAAAATGCGTGAATTTTATGGTATGTAAATTGTACTGCAAGAAAGCTATTTTTTTTAAAAGACGATATTTTTTTTTATTGATTTTTAGAGAGAGGAAGGGAAGGGGAGAGAAACATCTATATGAGAGCGTAACATCTATTGGCTGCCTCCCACAAGCCCACTACTGGGGATGAGCCTGCAACCCAGGCATATGTCCTGATCAGAAATTGAACTGGCAACCTTTTGGTGCACTGGATGAGGCCCAAACAACTGAGTCACACTGGCCAGGGCAAGACTTGCTATTTTTAAAAAGGTGGTTATAAACAGTTCTTAGTAAGGAAGCAAAAATCATTCCAGTCCAGCACTGTCCAATATGCCAGCCACATATGCTTTTAAATTCTCTAGTAGCCACATTAAAAAAATAAAACATATGCAATTAATTTCAATATATTTTATTTAACTTAATATAGCTGCCATATTACCATTTTAATGTGTAATTGGTATACAAAAGTATTAGTGAGATATTGTTTTGTACTAAGTCTTGAAATCCAACGTGTTTTAACTTTCAGCACATTACAGTTAGGACTAGTCATGCTTCCAGTGCTCAGAGACCACATGTGGCTAGTAGCTACCAAACTGGACAGTGCCATTCTAGGCCATTAAACTTACAAGAAAAGATTATAAAATCTACACACTGATTATTGCTATGTCAAAATTTACATAGAAAAAACAACAGATGGAAATAAAAAATGTGAACGAAATAAGGATGGCCTCTCTATTTTCATTTTTTGGGAAGAGGGCATGTTTCTTTTATAATGAAAATAATAGTTATACTATATATCTATAAAAAGAAATGGCCTTTTCTCACCAAAGAGGAAGGAGGGGGCAGGCTAAAGATAGCTCTGGGGGAACTCCAAATGGATAAACTGCAGCCTGCCAACACGAGAATCTGAAAATCACAGATGCCTTGGATTGAGGGATACTGCCATGAGCAAGAGAAATGCTGTGGCCGCAAAGAGCGTATATTTAAAAGTCTGTGATAAAGTTTTTTTAAAAAGAGGTAAGAACTAAGCAGCTACATATATATGCATCTTTTTTTTTAATTGATTTTTTTTTTTAGAGAGGGGAAAGAGAGAAACATCGGTATGAGAACACAACGTCAAATGGCTACCTCGTGCACCCTATCAGGATTGAGTCCACATGCGGGCATGTGCTCTGACCAGGAATCAAACCAGCAACCTTTTGGTGCAAGGGACGATGCACAATCCACTGACCAACACCGGCCAGGGCTATATATGTATCTTAGCTGTCTGAATCCTTAAGAGAATCCACCTCTACTTTTATAATTTTCCTTGACACTGTAGGCAAGGTTTGAGGAAAGGTCAGACCCAATGTCTAGTTGTGAAGAGAACTGGAAGGGCCTTTGACCAACTGGACATCTCAACTCCAGTAATTCTTAAATGGGGTGAGGTGGAGACAGAAAAGGATACTCCACCTCTAAGTAGAAGAAGGTTGCCTGAACTATTGTAGATGCTTCCTCTAATCCCTAGATATCTCAATCCTTGGTTAAAGATCACTACAACGTAAAATAAAAAATATTACTCAAAGGGTATGCAGTATATCAAAACAAGGTGAAGGCAAGAAGAAATTTGGGTGAAAACCACCGACCCAGTCCAAAGCCCTACTGTACTAATGTCCAGGGATCTCAAGGAGACATTGATTCAATACGTACTGCCTGCCTACCATACCCCATGCGTTAGACTAAGTGGCATGGCAGGTAAGGGTGGGGAATAGAAGGGAGAAGGGAGGAGTATAGAATAAAACTCAAAGCAAAGGTGGTGAATGCACTAATCCCTGTCCCTACAGGACTATTCATCAGGCTATTTTAAGATCCACACCAGGAAACTAACTGATGCTAATTAATGCTGGAAATTCCCAGGAATATAAAGTCTCTTATAGGTAAGCCAGGCTTATACCTAGCAAAGCGTTTGATAGAGGCCCACAGGAGGATAGGATAAGCCAGGACTCTGGGTTCAACTTTTTTTTTAAAATGTGGAAAGATATTAGCACTTTTTTTAAAAGGTTACCTTACACCCCAGCTTTATTGAGATATATAAAACATTGTGTAAGTTTAAGGTGTACAACATATTGATTTGATAGACTTATATATCGCAAAATAATTGCCACCACTGACCCTCACACCTGTTAAGTAAAAAGACCTAACACTGCTCCAAGGGTTGTAGTATGGAAAGTATGGCAGAGAACTGCTAGTTGTCCCCTGATAATCTCTCACCTTCTTTCATAGTAACATGACCTCCAATTTGTAGCTGGTACATAACCATCCAGAAGAAAAATCACATTTCCCAGTTTTCCCTGCAGCTCAATGTGGCCATGTGACTAAGTTGTGACTAACAGGAAATGAATAGAAATGATGTCTGCCCTTAAAAGTAAAGTGAACCATCTTGCCCTGTCCTTCTCCCATTTCCCTCTTGCACTGGCTGGAATGCAGATGTGATAAGAAGCCACCCCTAAGGTGTTGCCCTCAAACACGTGGCCCAGAAGGCTCACCATCACATTGTATATCTAACCGTTATTTTGGGTCTCTGTTAGAGCCGTCAAACCGATAGCCCAATGAAGATACAACAGGAATGAGAAAGGGGGAGGGGTAGATTCCAGACAATGACCACCACCATTACAAAGGACATTGCTAAATCCTTCCTACTCCTTGTCCCTGTTTTCTGGACACTCACCGGCACGCCATGGGACATGAGGGTATTGGGATTCATGAGGGTGACAAGTTGGTGGAGGAGGTCAGGCTGGCTATCAAAGAGCTCAGGTGTCAGCTTCTTCATCACCTCCTCTAAATGTTCTGCTGCGAGCGAGGGTACCCCATACCACGTCTTCGGTTCACCCCTGTCCAATTGGAAAGGGGATATAGAGTGGTCACATCCATGGTCCTGAGGGCGTCCAGCCTGCTTTCCCAGGTCCCTGGGTCCCCACTCACCAGTGGAGGTAGTTAATGGAGTAACTCCAGTGATCCTCAATGTGCCAGCAAAAGGCTGAGAAGACCATGCCTACATAGAGCCAGGGCACCTTCATGCCGGAGATGTCTGCATTGATGTGGCACAGTACGGACTGCTCCAACACTGGCATCACATTCAGGTTCCAGCCACTGGTAGCATACTCCTGTCAGGTCAAGTATTTGTGGGAAGGGGATGAGGGTTATGATAAGGAACTGAGATCTTTAGCCCAGGGAATGTTAATTTTGAGGTCATAGACCTTTTTGAAACATCTAAGAAATAGTATAGGTATTCTCCTGCAAGTTAGAAGCCGCTGCTCTGAACCAAAACGCACCCTTCCCTTGATGCAGGGTCTGGGCCCTCATTTTTTTCTGCATGTACAATCTTACTCCCTAAGCTTTTTATGAACAAGTCAGGCACCCATGTCATACATCTTCTCATTTAATTCTTATAACAGATTTGTAATGTAGATACTATTCCCATTCCACAGACAAGGAATTAGTCAATCTCATGACTGGAAATGCCATGCCAGTTACCAGGCTATGATCTTTCCACACATCTCGTCTCATGTAAATCCCACAGAGCCACTGAATCTTTCAGAGACTAGAGGTCTTGCCTAAGCTCACAGAGCTAACATATAACCATGAGTCATCCACTCACCTCCTCCTCAGGGGTTAGGTGACGCTTATTGTCGCTGACAGGGAAACCGCTGCCAAATTCTTTGGAATGGATGTCAGCCCCATACTCAACCGTCACATCTTCCTCAATGCTGTTCACCAGCCGCCAGAACTCCTTCTCCACAAGTTCTGTGGGTACCATCTGGGGGACAGGGGTAGCGAATGACTGGGGCCCATCATATCCTAGCCCCACTGACCCGGGAGAGTTAAGACCGTCACACACCAGCAACCCATGACCCTAGCCCTGACACTACCCCAGTCCTCCATCACCTACGTGCACGGGCATGTTGAAGTAATCGGCTTTAAAGGAGTCAGCCATCTCTCCAAAGCTCTGCAGAGTGTATTCCCGGGTAGCCTGCTCAAAGCCAAAGGCTTCGGGGGGACGCTTACACTCCTGAAACCCAAAGGAGAACATGTCACAAGGGAGGGGCAAAGTGGTGGAGAAGTCTCCAAATCCGAGTTGGAATATGGGTACAGGCAGGGAGGGAAAATAGGCCTAGATCTGCACTTCGGGCTCCGAGGCAGCTTCATTTAATAGCTCCGCCTTTCCTCCTAGCACCTCAGCTGAACTTGTCTTTTCATTCCTCACCTGCTCACTGCCACGCTTTTGCTCCTCTCTTGCTTGAGGACTTTACTATCTAAACCATGGGCTCTGACTTCAATATGCTATCCGATGCTCTTCTGCCACCATTTTTTTCTCTTGAGCTAAAATATGGATGTAGCCCGGCCCGCGTAGCTCAGTGGTTGAGCACTGGCCTATGAACCAGGAGGTCATGGTTCGATTCCCAGTCAGGGCACATGCCAGGGTTGCAGGTTCGATCCCCAGTGGGGGGCATGTGGGAGGCAGCCGATCAATGGTTCTCTCTCATCATTGGTGTTTGTCTCTTCCTCTCCCTTCTTCTCTGAAATCAATACAAATATTCTTAAAATAAATAAATAAAATACGGGTTTATACAGCATGTTTAGGAAAGCTTTTTTTTATGCCCAGATTGGAACTAAAGGCCTGGGAAATGAGCAGTGAATATTCTAGTAGCTTGGAGGATGGGAAACAAAGGCACTAGCTTTCACAGTGCCAAAACCTACACTGTTCCTGTTCTTTAGATTTTCTCAAAAGATTGGATGCCGGTCGACCTCACTTTGTACCTACAGTCCTGATTTTAGATGAGAGGTGTGTGTATCCCAGAATCAGACACACACTCGTCTCGCGTCTGAGAAGTAAATGTCAATCTGGTCCACAACCACTGACAGAGCCAAGCAGAGCTGAGAATCTTGGCCGTCTGGGATACTGTTGGTATCCAAACTCCTCCCCAAAGGGATCTCCACCACTACCAAGGCCCATTCATTTTGCACTGCCAGGGTCTCCTCCATCATCTGGGTGTGTGCCTGTGTGTGCACTTGCACACCTGGTCTCTGCAACCTCAACTGAGTCCCTGCGATAAGGCTAGAGAGACTATCAGTATCTGCTCTCCAGAAAGCCAGAGAGAAATGGAGATGAGCAGAGAATTTGGATGAAGGTAGGAAGCTCGTGGAACAGACCTGGCGGACTTTTTAGGCTGCTGAGCCCTCACAGCTGCTTCAGCCGCTCTCCTTACCGCCCCTCTTGCACTAGGTAAATTCTCCCCATACACCGTTGCTTTGGCATTTCCTCCGCTCCCCAGTCTAGAACTCCTGCCCACCTTTTCTACTGAAAGTCTACATCACTGCAAACTGATTTTATTATCACAACAGAAGGAAAACAAGTATTATACCCATATGATGGACCCCCTATAAGAAAAACAAATCATACCCATGAATAAATTTAATAATACAGAAAAATTATTAAAAGTAACAAATGAAAATATACAGTAAGATTCCCTAATGCAACAACAAAAAGACAAGAATAGACCAGCCTATTAACAATGGTTGTGTCTAGGTGATGAAATGAGAGGTAATTTGTCTATATTCTAAGCTTTCTAAAAAAACAAAGAATAAAATACTTGGAAATCAAAAGAACAATTTTTGCTTCATATTCCTGTCTTCCAAATGTCAATCCTGACATCTACCCTTAGTCATTTTCCTCTCTTTAGAATTTCTACACCTCCGAGTTTCTAACACACAATTTAGCATTTGATTACACGCCATTACATACAATCTGTCTAATCAGGACTCTCCCCACGAGGTCTGGGAGCTCCCAGAAGACACAGACGAAGGCTGTCTCCACCTCCTCTTTTTTCCAAAGCTCTGCCCAGCCTAGCCCCCACTCCAGGGACCCAAATCAGAAGCCTTTGGCTGAGCTAGGATGCTGCTCACAATAAAGCCAGATGAAGGAAGGCAAAGATAGCCTATGAGGCAGACATGGACTGTGGCTGGGAAGGCCTTACCGCCATGACACACTTTGGGCACCGCCAGACACCCTTGGGAATCTCAGGCAGAGGAGGCAGCAGGCAAAAGATGTGGTAGTTGTCATCACAGCCGTCACATAGCAGGAGTTTGTCGTCCTCATCCCCTCGGGAACACATCCGACATACATACGACTCAATCTGCCAGGGGAGGGAGGCAGTAGTTCATCCACCTAAGCCCTGTCCAGCCTTTACACAGCAGACTCCTCCAGAGGGACCCAGGTCCAGCAGTCTCCATCAGAAAGCTGCACTGCACCCTAGTTGGTTTGGCTCAATGGATAGAACATTGGCCCGTGGACTGAAGGGTCCTAGGCTTGATTCTGGTCAAGGGGAATCAGCTGCAGGCTCAATGGGGATTGGGGGTGAGGGGGTGGGGGGTGGGAGGGTGCACGTGCAGAAGGCAACCAATTGATGTGTCTCTCTCACATCGATGTTTCTTCCCCCTCTCCCCCTCCACTCTTGCTAAAAATCAATAGAAAAATATCCTCAGGTGAGGATTAACAACAACAACAAAAAAGCAAGCTGCAGTGCTCACTAGCTGGATCATTCATGGCCCTATACAGGCTAGTCATACGCAGTCTGGAGTTTAACTGTATGCATGCACCACCTCCCCAAATACACTGGTCGAGTAGTGAAAGCAGAGTCTTTCTCATTCAATCCTAACCCTCCCCCCCCTTTTTTCATTCAATCAACACTTGTGTGTTCTCCAGTAAGACAGATTCTGCAGGTCAGTGATGAATATGACATGGCATCTGCCCTCTAGAGGCATACAGTAACCCAGAGATACAGGTTCATAAAAACTTAAGGGCAAAAAAATACAAAAACCCAACAAAAATAAAAAAATAAAAAATTCAAGGGCAGTGCAGAAACTGCCAAGAGTGGCCCATAGAGGGTACTGTGGGAGCCTAGAGAAGGAAGTACTCAAATCAGCTAGAGATAAGGAGGCACTCGGCCGCAGAGGTAACAGCTGAAACTGAAACCTGAAAGCCAACTGCAACGGGCAGAGTGCAAGGGAAAACTTTTCCAGGCGGAAGAACTGGCATGTGCAATGGATGGGAAAGGAGACAGCATGGTGTGTCAGGGAAAAAAACCGAACATGCCTACAAGTAGTTTGGTGTGGCTATAACAGAGTGAGGGAGCAGTGTTGGGGAACAAGGCTAGATGTCAGCAGGGACTGGATCACGCGTGGTAATGAGCTTAGCCTTTATCTTGGAATAATGGAGAGGGGGCAGCCTTCTCTGGACCCTTTCTGCACTTCATGCTGACAGTATTTGATCACCTTTTCTGGTTCTTTGTTCCATGTGAGTTGGCCTTGTTTCCCCAATTAAGTGAGCAACCTGAAGGCAGGGCCCACCATACCCACTTTTCTGCTCAGTGCAACCCGGTCCAGTGCCATGTTGGGGAAATGCTTGTTGAAGGGACAAGAAGCAAAGCATTAGGAAGTCAGGGCTGGGTCCTTACAAACTGGGCATTGCTGTGGTTCCTCCGCAGCCTCATAGTCATTTTGGTGCAGGGCTCTGGGCTGTGACTCAGCTCCTCCTTGCTCTCCAGGTAGGTCTTGGGTGAGGCCGGCTCCACCTTCATATCCCCGCCTGACTCCTCCTTTATCACTACAGTCGGAGGACACTCAGGCCCTTCCTTATCTGGGAGAGAGCAGAGCAGCTCTAAAGAACAGGTGTGAGCAATCAGGCCCTGCCTTCTCTCCCAGGGGAGGCCATCCTTCACACTGCCCCTTTCAGGCCTCACCTTTCTTCCGCAGAGTCTTGTCCTTGGCCATGAGGCCTAGGCCCATCATCTTGGGGCCTGCCCCATAGATCTGCAGCTTCTTCAGCTCCGGGTTCTTTTCAATGTCTTCTTCTGTGGGTTCCGGCTGGAAAAAGGAAGGAAATGAATCAAGACTGCCCCATCCTAACAGAACAATAGCTTAGAGCAGTGGTCGCCAACCAGTGGTCTGCGGACCACTGGTGGTCCACGAAGTCCGAAAAGTTGGCAACCGCTGGCTTAGAGGATACATCATCTGAGCTTATGCCAGGGGCTGAAGCATGGGCGGGCTGGGGCAAGAATTCAGAGCTGCTTTTCGGAGAAAGGGATTAAGTGAGCTCTCTCTTCAGCCCTCTCTTGGAAATGAATTAACATAGGATTCCAATTTTTCCACCTCTAAAATTGAGAATGTTAACTCCTACCTTAAAGTTACAAGGTTTGGAGATTACATAAATAAAGAAATCTAAAAGTGTCTGCCACTACCAATAAATGGCAGTGACTAATATGATTCTAAAGTATGTGCCTTGGTGAGTCCAGGGACAGTGACTCGCTTGTTCTTTGTTGTATTTCCAGTGCCTAGAAGAACACCTGGCATATAAGCTTCAGCCTGAAGCTGGGATACAGATATAAGGAGAAAGAAGCTCAGCGGAGAGGGGAGGAAGAGCAAGAGTGAATTCAAAGAGAGACACACTACTGCTCAGAACTGGAGAACTGAGAAAAGGGACAGTGGAACAGAGGCGTGGCCAGAGGGAAGGAGAGGACTCTCTCCGCTCCAAAGCCATAACCAGAAGGGAAGTACTCACATCAGGCTGCAGTCTCTTGGCCCGTCGGCCATAGCTGTTGAACTTGGAAGGCTGCACAGACTGTCGCAGGGGAATGCTGTGGGGTTTGTATTCCTTGTCCTTCTCCTCATTATCAAATGGGCGCGTGTTGCACTGCTGGTGAGAAGTAAGGAGTAGAGGTCAGGGCATGGGGTCCCAGCCCCCAACAGCAAGGACTTCCTCTACCCTTACCCAGTGGCAACCGAAGCTGTGGTTGCACCTCCCTAACCCGCATGTCAGGTCCTGCTCCACTGGTGTTTACCACTGGCGCCGGCATACCCTCTGGGAATTCTTCTCATTCTTTGCTTATGCTATTCTCCCTTCTAGCCACCTCCCCGCAACCATCTCCCCAATTAAATCAGATTCCATCTTTTCCCAGACCTCTCCAGCCCAAAAGATCTCTCCCTCCTCTGAATTCTTTTATCTGTTAAAACCTTGTCACATAACAGATAGCAGGCTGGCCATTCGGATAACTCCAGGACTTTGACCCTGGGCAGTGTGGGGAAAACGGCACCACTGGAAAAGAGTGGAGTTTAGCTTCCAGGTCTCTAGTCCACTGAACCAGTTTCACTAAGAGCAAGTGTGAAAATCTGTGTCTGAGGGGGAAGCCTCCTTCCACCCCGGCCTGGCATCCTTACCACCAGGTTGGCTCCAGACTGGTACATCTCATAGGGGTAAACGATGCGTTCATAGTGGGAGCGTAGCAGGGAGCCAATGTTTTTGCCTGGTGGGTAGTTGAGGCGCTGGGCCACCCGGGCCCACCGACGGTCCTTGCAGATGGCTTCATAGCCACCTTCCTCCACCACGATCTGCAGGGACAAGCAGGAAGGGACGTGGAGGTGCTGTGTGTATGTACATGAGGGAGCAGGCCTGCAGGAAGGGCGAGGAGGACAACTCCAGCCCCTCACTGCGTTGGGGGCTACCCCTCCTCCTACCGCCACCACGAAGACTCAAATTGCAGCAAGAGGTGCCCAGAAGTTCTGCTGATAGCGTATGTGTTACCAGGCTGTGCCCCTTCCATTGCAGCCTAGAGATCCAATATCCAAACGAAAGGAACCCCCAGAATACCAAGGATAGTAAGGTACGGGGTGAGGAGGGGGTCTGAGAAAAACCTGCTCTTACTTTGCTGAGGCTGTAGAGGTCCAAGATCCGCCGTTCCACATTGGGAATCTTCAAGGAGGAGCCCTGGATTTCCCAGAATTTGGCAATCTGGTCCAAGTAGTTCAGTTTCACTCTCGTCTGGGCCTGGAAAAGAAATGGCTCAAGAGGCTGACCCTTCACCTGACTCCTGTCTTCTGATCTAATCTTAGGGGAGGGAGGGTACAGAGCAGCCCACTACCTAGGGCCCAGTGGATCTCAAACTCTAAGCAGTGGTGAGCCCACTACTCGCTCATCTCTGCCACCTTCTAGTCAACAGGATAAGCCCCAGGTCTCAAAACGGAGAGGGTCGGGTCACAACAGCCAAAGCTTTACATACTCTCTTTCTCAGTGTCCTTGACCGGGCTGGATGAGTAGCATCATCTCTTCTACAGAGAACCCGTGTCCTCAAGTCACACAGCAGGTACCAAGAGATCGAAATGTCAGTATGATGATAAAGCACACGCCCCAGAGGGGGGGCAATTTGATTTTTAAGGGGGGCAATTCGAGAAAGAGTTAATGGTGATATTTTTTGCATTTCTTATGGTTCTAGGGGCCTCATATACAGTATATAAATATATAGTATGACATATTTATGCACTTCAGTTCTCTATTATGTTCCGAAACTTTGCTATTTTTTCATATCATTTCATATTATTATTATTTTTTTTAACAATTTCTTAGTGATTTCTTCCTCAGTACTTCAACTACGCTTTTGTTCTTTGATTTTTTCTCTTTCATGGATGCCATGTTCTTTGGAAGCTTGTTTAGACCAAGTTAATGGCCTTTTAGGCTTCCTCCATGTGAATAGGAGTTTTTTGTTGTTGTTGTTAATCCTCACTTGAGGATATTTTTCCATTGATTTTTAGGGAGAGTGGAAGAGAGAGGGAAAGACAGAGAGAAACATCGATGTGAGAGAAACACATCAATTGGTTGCTTCCTGCACGCACCCCAACAAGGGCTTGGGCCAGGAAGGGGCCTGCAAGCAAGTTATGTGCCCTTGACCGGAATCAAACCCGGGACCCTTTGGTCTGCAGGCCAACGCTCTATCCATTGAGCCAAACTGGCCAGGGCAGGAGTTCACTTTTTTAAAAAAATATATATTTTATTGATTTTTTACAGAGAGGAAGGGAGAGGGATAGAGAGTTAGAAACATTGATGAGAGAGAAACATTGATTCAGCTGCCTCCTGCACACTCCCTACTGCGGATGTGCCCGCAACCAAGGTACATGCCCTTGACCTAAATCAAACCCTTCAGTCCGCAGGCTGACGCTCTATCCACTGAGCCAAGCCGGTTATGGCAGGGGTTCACTTTTTGAATAATAAGAATTATATGTCACGGGGGAAGGGGGCATCAGGATTTTAGAGATTCTTAGGTGGGGCATGGCCAAAAAAAGGTTGGGAACCACTGCTCTAATATGTAATGTGATAAACCCCGCTACATCAGCAATCATATTGCAATATATAAATGTATCAAAGCAATACGCTGTATGTTACTTTAAACTTACACAATGCTACAATGTCAAATTTACTAAAAGAGATCTAAATGTCAAATAACAAGTTTCAGCTTTTCCCCTGCTACTGATTTGCTAAACAGCCTTGAGCAAATCAATTTTACTCTCTGGATCCCCATTTTCTTTTTTTTTCTTTTTTTCTTTTTTTAATATATTTTATTGATTTTTTACAGAGAGGAAGGGAGAGAGATAGAGAGCCAGAAACATCAATGAGAGAGGAACATCGATCAGCTGCCTCCTGCACATCTCCTACTGGGGATGTGCCCGCAACCCAGGCACATGCCCTTGACCGGAATCGAACCTGGGACCTTTCAGTCCACAAGCCGACGCTCTATCCACTGAGCCAAACCGATTTCGGCTGGATCCCCATTTTCTAATTACAAAAGGGGAATAAGTGCCCAGTCCACTCACCCCAGAAGGATGGACTTATGAGAGGAACAATGAGGCCCTCTGGAAACTCCAGAATTTCATCTAAGCTCCAGGCATGTTCAGAGAATGAAGGTTCCAAAAGAGCAACTCACATTTTCGTATGCACCATGAAACTTGTCCCATGGTAGCTTAAGGGTGAGAGTGCACGCCAGAGACAGAATGGCCTAAACAACTGAGAGATGCCCGGCCAGCATGGCTCAGTGGTTGAGCATCAACCTATGAACCAGGAGGTCACGGTTTGACTCCTGGTCAGGGCACATGCCTGAGTTTCGGGCTCAGTCCCCAGAGGGAGGCGTGCAGGAGGCAGCCGATCGATGTGCCTCTCTCATCGATATTTCTATCTATCGCTCTCTCTCAAATCAATAAAAATATATTTTTAAAAAAATGTTAACTGGGCCAAAATGTCAATAGAGTCAAGGTTGAGGAACCATGGTCTAGAAAACAATGGTCTAGGTCATGGGTATTCAGTTGGGTCTAATATCCCCCCAGGACATTAGTAAGGCCTGTGGATATACAACTGTTATTTTTGGAGGGGCGGTACCATATTTCTCACCTCCATCCTCCATGGGAAACTCCAGGATCTTACCTGGAACTGGCTTCAGGACAACTATTCTCATTTATCCTTGGACAGTCTCAAGCCCTTAGGGGAAACCTCACCTACCATGCAAAGGGCCTGGACTTCCTGTACAGAGCAAAAGGCACAGGGAAAAGACTACCTGTCTGACCCACTGCCCCAATCTGTAACCATTCTAGCCTCCACACAGACAGGTTTTTGTGTTGTTCCCACCCATCGCCTCATCAAGCACCATGGAAGGAAAGCAGGAAGCACAGGGCTGTGAATGAATTGGCCAAGCAAGAAAGGGTCTCAGTCAGCCCCCACACTTCCCTCTTGTTGAGCCAGGTAGGGTCGGGGATTGGCAGGGGAACTTCAGAAGTAGCAAACCCTTATGAGAAAGGGATATCCCCAGCCTTTGGGCCACCAGATCAGAAGTGCTCAGTGCCCATGTTCTTGATTATATTCCAAGCCCTAAAGCTTCCTCCATGCAACTTCCCAGGAGAGAAAATAAAGACCTAGTCAGTAATGTATCTTAGCCAGAGAAGGTATGAGGGAAGTGGGGCAGAGCTCAGGTAGCCCTTCTGCCAACCCCACCACCCCACCAGCTGTTAGTCTTCTCACCTCTAGTTCATTCAGCCTCTGGATTCGGGGAGTAAATCTGAAGTTGTCCACTTCTACAGCAAAGGGTGGCTGCCAGTCCTGAGCGGGCACAGAGGGGAAAGGGAGTTGGGTTATTCCAGCAAGACCAGAGGGCACCAAAAGCAGCTCAACACCCCATTTGCACCTTCCCAGACCTTTTAACCTGCAAACACCCAACCCACTACACCACACACAGAACTCACAGCAGGACCTTAGCAGCCCCTAAAGTTCACACCCAGTGCCCCATGCACAGGCCCTGGGAAACTTCTCCCAGTCCCTCCCAACAGTATAGTGTGCTAGGATTTCAAGAAAGTGAGAGATGGAGCCCCAAACAGTTGACCCCAAACTGTCCCTATACCCACATTAACCCTTCACCCCCTAGGCATGTGTTGTAGGCCACTCAGTCCAAAAGTACTGGAAAGCACACAGGATTTGGAGTCAGAAGACCTAGGTTCACGTTCTAGCTCCACTACTTACCAGCTATAGGATTTTACTTGTCTGTACATGTTTTCCCATCTGTAAGGCAGGAATATGAACTCTTGCCCTAGCTTCCTCACAAGACCAAAATGGCAAATTAAAGTGGTTTTCAAATGAAAATGTTCTTCAAAGATGCCATCATGAAGATCTGACATCTAAGGCTGACGTCGCCAACCAGTATACATGAAGGGTAGATCGGCTCTGATTCGGGCAGGATTTAAAGGTCTGGGCCTTAATGTCTGTTTTCTCAGTTTAAAGGGCCCAAGGGCACTGCAAGGAACAGGGAGCAAGAATGTGCATCACTCACCTAGAAGGTTCCTTGGGTCCTCTATCAAACACCTGCCTGGTGCAGGAAGAGGCAGGGGAGGAAGCCCGGGGGTGAGAGAGGGTGTAAGTAAGTGCAGGGATACCCAACTATGGTGGCTGAGTGTGGGAGGTGTTAGGGAGGAGAAGGGAAGCCAGAGAAAGATAATAAAAGTAGGGAAGGCTCTGCCCTGCCAAGTTGGAGCTTGTTGTGTCCTGCCCAAAAAGTGGCTGTGGAGAACCCTCTCCCCAATGCCCTCCCATACAGTCCTCTCCTCCCCGAAGCCCTGGCTCCTGCTGGGGTGGTAAAAAGAACCCAGAAGAGCCTAGACCAATGCCCTCATTTTAGGAATGGCAAAGAACTGTGATTTCTCCAAAATCACGTGCTGGGTTAGTGGTAGACGCAAGACTAGAATCCACGTCTTCTGACTGCCAGTCCAAGGACCTTTGCACTCCACCAGGCTACCACTGTTCGTATACACATGCCTACATATGGAAGTGGGGAGAGGGACAGTAAAAGAAAAGACTGTTGGCCTCTTTTGCACACATACTTTTAGAAAAGGGGCCAGGGGCCTCATACTTGCATCCACGCATATTCCCCCCCCCCCCCCACCTCCAAGCAGGTAGCAAACACCTGGGGCTCAGTAAAGCAGGGGCAAAAAAAAAAAAAAAAAATTAAAAAGAGGCTAAAATGTTATGGCTCAAGCCCAGATAAACTCCCATGCCCTCTTGCCTCCCATTAGCAGGGCATTCTCCTCCACGTAGGTAACCCAGGCTCAAACCCCACACTCCAGGCACCCTTCTTTCCTGCTGAATTGAGTTCTAGATAAGAAAAAGCACCATCAAGCAAACTGACAGGAAATGGCAGAACCGAAATTCTAGAGCAGGAGCTGTGGGTGCAACAGATAGCGGGGGGAGGTCCAGCAAACCTCTCTGACTGGCTCTTCCTGGGACCTATGAGCTCCCTCACTTTGCCTTCAGTCCCACACTCCCGTATGCCAAACACCCAGTATGTCAGGATTCTCGGGATGGTGCTGAAAAGGTTGGCTCCCGGATGCAGTAAGCAATGTCCTTTCAAGCTCCCCTGGGTCTACTCCAGGGTACCAACACTCTCCTCCAACCCATCTTCCCCCAAAGTAATGGTTACCTGTCAAGCAATTCAGAACCCAAATCACCCTTCCTCAGGCAAATCTCCACTTCCAAGCGCCCACCCGTACACAGGCTCCCACCCTGGGCCCAAGCTCCACTTGGGCGAGTGCTTCAAATTCCAGCCAGAAGGCTTGGCTGCCTAAAGATGGCCTAGGAGCAGCCCTAGAGGAAGGAAAAAACCCCAAAACCAAAACAAAAAAACACATGAACAAAACCAGAGTCAGGTCTCCTGAATTGGGGAGCAGCACACTGCTGAGGTACAGGAGAGAAGCATAACAAAGAACACCCCCCCATGCCACCCACACACACACTAGGGACATGTCACTTTCCCCCTTCCTAGTCTCCCCCTGCCCCCCTCCCCCCAAGGAAGGATAACAACACCTGTACAAGGCCCGGCTGCCCAGATAAATCCAAGACAGAAAAATGGAAATTCAGGCCTCAACCACCCGCTTCGTCAGAGATTGCCTCGTTGAGGCTGCCCAACACTCCTGCTTCTCCTTTCTGGTAGCCTTCCTGACCTTTCCCTCCTCATGGCCACTCCCTCACCATGGCCAAGGATACCTCAGAGATCTGTGGCCAGGCTCCAACAAGGAAGAAATTCGTTTACCCAACACCTCCCAGAGGATCCATTTGAAACCAGCCTAGATCTGTGGCAGAGCACCAGAAAACACCGAGTTGAATAAGAAGGCCTGTGGTGCCCTCCTCAGGTGGCAGTGCGACTTCCCAACCCGTTTCAGCCAGAGACACCCACTCAAAAACACCCTATTCCAGATAAACTGAATTCCTGCCCTTAGAATCCCAAGGGGTGACTGAACACACACATCATCATTTCTCCTCCATGCCAGACTAGCCCAGCCCTTGGGGGACTTCTCCTGGCCTGAAGCCAGGCCTAGGAGCAAAGATATGCCCTTTGTCGCTGACCTCTGGGAATCAAGTGTTCCAAAGGAGGCAGGCTTCCACAGTTCCATTCTGTGTGGGAGTCCAAGAATACCCTATCCTCTGGGACCTCCTACATCCTGGGACACAGCAGAGTAGAGATCCTCTGAGAAGGACTCATACCCCACCCCCAAGCCGACTGGTCCAAGCCTCTCCATAGAAGTCAAGTCTGGGGAGGGGTGATGTGCAGGAAAGGCCCGGATGGTGCTGTCAACTAGGAAAAGGAGACAATTCCCTGAACCCACCTCAGGGGAGCCAAATAAAGCATCCCCCATGAGACTGATTCCCAACTGGGCTACCAGGCTGGGATATGATCATAGATGGATTCGCCTGGCAGGGTGTGAGTAAATATGAGTCAACTCACATAGGAGCAAACCAATGACTACATCAAACACCTTCGCAGGCACAATAATTACCACTTATGTAGTGCCTACTACACATCGACGCTATCTAGTTTAATTGAATTTCTGAAATAACTACTCATAGGGCTCCTTTCACAGACTTGGGGAGATTATGTTACTTGTCCAAGGTCACACAGCTGGGAAGCTGCGGAGTGGGGTTTTGAACTTCGGCCTGTCTCCTTTCAGACCTGTGATCTTCCCACTACGACACACCGCCTGCCTTAAGAGAAGTGATGACAGTAGATGGCAGAAAGGCCTTATTTAGAGCAGCCTTGACCTGGGTAGGCCGGGGTAACTAAGAGATGTGCGTGCGCCTCCCTGTGAACTCTCCCCGGCCGCCTAGGCATCCCTGTCTGGACCCTTACCCGGGTGATTCTGAAAGGCGAGATGGGAGTGGGTGTGGGTTTCTGAGCCCAGGTCACTTGGGGGCCTCACATCACGAGGACTCCTGGCCCCAGCATCCTTCCTCCGACCCGCGCCGCATCCACAACGGTCCCAGCCACCCCATTTCTCCCCATCTCCGGCTGCCCTGCGCCCAAGACTCCCCCGCTGGCTACCCTAGTTTCTCATCCCCGGCCACGCCGCCGGGGACCACCGACTCCGAGCCTTACCGCGGGTGGGCGGATCTTGCAAATGCCGGACTTCTCGGCGATGGGCCTGATTTTCGCGATGTAGCCAAGAGGGTCTCGGAACTCGGCCCAGCTAGGTTCGAACACCGGGCACTCCGGCGGCGGGAGGAAGTCGTCAGACCCCGGCTCCATGGTGGACCCTAGGACTGGAGGGCTCGGGTAGCCCTTAAGGACTCATGGCGGATGCCGCTGTATGAAACCGAGGCACTGCTCGGAGACTAGGCCCTAAGCGGGGCAGCCGCCGCCCGCCGGGGGCCAAGGGGGCGTGTTGAGTGCCGCGCTCTGAGAGGCAAAGGCTGGCCCTCCTGCTGCCGCCTCTCAATCCTGCTCGGTTCCTTCCAAACTCTGCTGCTGCCTCCCAACTCCCGCAGCCTTCACCACCACAGTTACCTCCCAACCGCCGCGGCCTTCACCGCTGCCGCCGCCATCTTGGTTTGTCAGCGTCCTCCCCCTTCCCACACCACAACAAACCGGATCCCTCCGCGGGGTGGTCCTCCGACCCTCGTATAGTTGGTATGAGGCCGAGCCCTAGGAAGCCTTCAGCCCGTGAGGACCAAGCAGAATCGGCAGGCGTGCGTTTCCTATTTGGAAGCGGGAACTCAAAAGTAGCTCCCAGCCTGGGGTCAAATAGTTCTTCTCAGCGGCGGAGGAGCAAAATTGTAATTAACATGCCGGATCCTTTTTCCGGATGGACCAGCGGTGCACGTTTAAAGGCCAGTGGTGCGCATGCGCGTTATGAAGACAGACCGGAAGAGGAGCAGGGGTTGGTGGGCGGTAGGCTGAAACTAACACCCCCTCCTTCTATGACCTCAGTCCTGGAGGGAGCCCCGCCCCAACATTCTATCCTCCTTGGTCTTTACGTCGTGAGCCATAGCGAGCGACCTCTTTTGCTAGCCTGCAGTTTGGGGCGAGATGTAAGGAGTTCCCAGTTCTAGGTACTGATACCTAGAGCTTTGAAGGAAGGAAGGCAGAAGGCTGCTCACTCCCCAGGGGTTATGGATTTTTAGAATCCTGGGACCCAATGAAAGGAAGGAAATATTTATTTCATCCAAGGTTATGCATAGAGTCGTCTCTAAGATGGGGCTTCCATTCTTACCCCCAGAGTCATTGTCAGCATTTTAATGAACACTTTCCACTGTTCTGTATGCTCTTTTATTGTGTGCACATTTGTGGTATGTACTCCTACAAAATAAGCCTGTTTATATTTTGACTACTGTATATTTAGCAACAGCATATTTATCCCCCATCAGCCCCTCTCATATGAAACACTGTGCATTTGTGAGCCTACAGTGTACTTACCAAACATCCGTGTTCATGGATTGTATTTATGGTGTATAGCCCCTGTCATATGAGTCCCTAGTGTATGTATATCTACTTCTATTGTGTACATGTTCATTGAGCAGTTTCTGAATAGGTTTATTGTAACTACTTCAAATGAGTGCTTTGCCCATACGTTAGGCATCTACTGATCTACTGCATTTGAGGATCGTCTTTGTTATTCAACAGTTGTGGGCCTGCTGCATACAGTTTGAACATCTGCTGTGCACATATCAGAGTACTTGTATACATGCTAATTAAGTGCTTATTTTTTCCCCCCAATCAGACTCAATTCCTTAAGGCATGGACAATGTTGCCTTATACATTCTTAACACTTGGCATGGTAAGCAATAAATTAATGTTGAGTAAACGAAAGAAAAATGAATATATATTTTTGAGCAGTTTTATAAACTCTTTGCAAACATTTTGTGTATACTGTATTAAGCATCTGCTATACAGTTGAGTATGTTTGAAGGGGGTAGGAAGTGTCATTCCTTCATTAAGTTAGTTGTTCATAATCACATACCATGTCCCAGTTATGCACATCACTCTGCCTGCTTCAGGACTGGGCTCAGAACAGCAGATCTGCAGGAGTAGGGCACACTGGTAGGAGCTCCACTCTGGGGTCAGACAGGGCCAACTTCTAGTACCACCAGCTCTCTGCCATTTTCTAATTATGTGACCTCGGGCAAGTCCTAACTTGTGAAACAAATGAGGATTATAATACCTACCTTTCAGAACTATTGTACAGTATCTGGCACATAGAAGGCCCTTGGTATGTGTTGACTGTTATTTTTATTTCTGAAAGTCAACAACCAATATGTCAAATCTCATTAAGAATCTCTTTTGTTCCAAGCATTGTGCCTAGTGATTTCATATATTTATCACCTAAATCCTTATATTACCTTGAATGTTTGGAATCTTTATCCTCACTTGGCTTGTGAAGAAACTTGTTCTAAGTAATACAAATAGAAAGTGACATATTCCTAGTTTTCTAGGTGTCAAGAGGAACCTCAGCCCCTTTCTTCCAGAAATACAGGTGAATGACCCAAATGGACAACTGTCTGGATGAGAAATAGAAAGCTAGGGAAAATGATGCTAATAACAGCAAAATCACTAGCCTCTCATATGTGTAAGCATCGAACAGCCCACATAGCTCTTTCATACCAATTATCTCCCTTAATCTTTGCAACAGTCTTGGGGAAGATCTAAGTCAATTTACCCATTTTGTAGATGAGGAACCATGTTCCAGAAAGATTGAACAATTTGCCCACTGTTACACAGGGAGTTGTCAACTCCTGGTCAAATGTTCTTCCTGTCATTTGCTCTCACTAGAAATAGAACTGGGCAAGAGAAGGGTGAAGAGAATGAAGAAGGTAGGAGAATATGCTAAATCCTAGGCTGAAGGAAGTTCAGCCTTTCCTCCTGGAGGCAGGCAGCTCAGTGAAGGACAAAGAGCATCGATCAGGAGTTTGGGGACCAGGTTTGATCCAATTCATTCATTCATAAATATTTATTAAATTCCTACTATGCACCAGGCATTTTTCTGGGACCTGGAAATATAATGGTGACCAGGACAGTCATGGTCCCTTGCTTTCCTGAAGCTGACAATCACCCACTGAGATCTTCCAAGTACCTTACCTCCCTGAGCCTTGATTTTCATATTTATCCAATGAGGGGCTATAATTCCCTCATCACAGGGTAGTTATGAAGATAGAGATATGATGACTGCCAGTCATCAAGGGCCAGGTGCTATGAAATAGGTATTGTTATCTGTGTTTTACAGATGAGGAGACTGAAACTCTGGGAAGTATAAACGTACCCAAGTCACATGGCTAGTAAGCGACAGAGCCAAAATTCAAACCCAACTCTGTCTGACATACAATTCTGCCTGTAAAAGTCTCAGATGGTGCTCCCCCCTGCAACACACACAGTAAGGTGTTCATGGAATGGGAACTGCTCAGTTAAGAACTGGGAAGCACCAGGGAGCTCACTTTGCAAAAGTCTTGGGAAATATATGCCAATTTATCCATTTTGTAGATGAGGAATCATATTCCAGAAAGATTGAACACCCTAGGAGAGAGGGTCTGTGATTAGAAGGATTGGTGGGGCTCTCACTCACCCTACGCATGTTTTCGGAATGAACTGGATGAGTGTGATGTTGTGCCTCACTTTTTTGATTTGTAAAATAAGGTCACTTCCAGTTCTGAAGTAGGTGTCAGTTGTGAGTTCTGACTCTAAAAAGAGTTCTGGAATCCATCCCCTGTCACCATGTCATTTT
Source organism: Myotis myotis (assembly GCF_014108235.1). Taxonomy (NCBI): domain Eukaryota; kingdom Metazoa; phylum Chordata; class Mammalia; order Chiroptera; family Vespertilionidae; genus Myotis; species Myotis myotis. The sequence goes on from NW_023416346.1 coordinate 8,776,913, forward strand.
CTAATCTACTCCTGTGAGAGCCATTTACTATCTCTAGCCTATATTAAAAGAGCCTCCTCAAGCTTATCAAGGCATCTGTGTGAACTCATATATATATATATATAAACTCTCTCTCTCTCTCTTCTCTCTCTCTCTCTCTCTCTCTCTCTCTCTCTCTCTCTCTATATATATATATATATATATATATAATGTGCTTAATACATACATATAGCAATAAAAATATATATTTAAAATGACAATTCTATGTCCTAACCGGTTTGGCTCAGTGGATAGAGCGTCGGCCTGCGGACTGAAAGGTCCCGGGTTCGATTCCGGCCAAGGGCATGTACCTGGGTTGCGGGCACATCCCCAGTAGGGAGTGTGCAGGAGGCAGCTGATCGATGTTTCTCTCTCATCGATGTTTCTAGCTCTCTATCCCTCTCCCTTCCTCTCTGTAAAATATCAATAAAATATATTAAAAAAATATATATATATATACAATCTCTATAAAAAAAAACTTATCCTATAACATTTAAAAAAAAATAAAATGACAATTCTAAATGAATTACAATAGTAGTAGGTTATAACTCATTGACTAAAATAAAAAGCCATAACTCCACACTTATATAAATAAATCAAATGAGGGAAAAGGGAAAGCTCTTTTCTTCAAGGAATGATGGAGTTAGAAAATCGTCAATAGATGCTCAAACTTTTTTCAAATAAAAAAGCAAACTCTTAAAGCGGCTATAACACCTAGTGCCCAAGTATTGGTCCCTAAGTGCCATTCTTAATCCAAAGAACCAGGACTTCTTGGAAAAAATGCCTGATGCCAGGGTTGGAGCAGGGAAAGTACAAGACGGGCCTGGAACATCTTGTGGTGCCAGAAAACAGCAAGTGTTCGAGGAAAGATGAGGATCTGCCAAAAGGACACAGGCGCCAGCTTGGAGCACCTCTGGATGGCCAAACCTGGGATATATGAGCATCAAAATAAAGAATGGCATGAATGGGTTATATATAACCCATTGAGTAAAATAGGCAACCACGAGTCCATGAGGATATAAATAAATCAATGTAGGAGAGGGGAGAGTTCTCCGTTATAGTGGAAAGCCAACTAATACAAGTAAAAAGAATGATGGTATTTGAAAATCACTATTTGGCTACCTGGAGAATCATCCGTAAATGCTAAAACTGGTGGGTGAAAGTTTGAGGAGTAATAGGATATTTACATAGTTTCAATACATCTCTCCACAAGATGCTCATCAATTACAAAGGGGAAAATGGTGACTTGGAGACACTATGTGGCCCAATGTATCACCTTACTTTAGCTCCTACTGAGGCCCAGGTGAGAAAACCTGTGGCAACAGAGGAATGAAGATACATGGACTGCCCACCTCTGTGCCGTCATCCCGGAGCTGCCCTCTCCTGTTTCTTTTTTTTTTTTTAATATATTTTATTGATTTTTTACAGAGAGGAAGGGAGAGGGATAGAGAGTTAGAAACATTGATGAGAGAAAAACATCATCCAGCCGCCTCCCACACACCTCCTACTGGGGATGTGCCTGCAACCAAGGTACATGCCCTTGACCGGAATCGAACCTGGGACCCTTCAGTCCACAGGCCGACGCTCTATCCACCGAGCCAAACCGGTTTTGGCTCCTGTTTCTTTCTCATTGTTCCACCGATACATTGCAGACTCCCACACCTCCATTCCTTTTCATATGCTGCTCCCTCTGACAAATGCCCTTCTTTCCCAGGCCAATTCCTACTCATCCTTCAAAATTCAGTGAAAGGGGCAGTTCTAGAAACACTTCCTTGACCCACTCTACCCCACCCCAAGTTGGGTTTGTCCCTTCTTTGTGCCCCCATGCATGCTGTGCTTACTTCTGGGCCCGTATTTATTATTTTGTATTGACATAGCCCCACCGGGCTGTCGACTCCTCAAGGTCTTGTCCGGCCCTGTCCCATATGGTAGTCACTATCCACATGTGGCTATTTAAATTTAAATGTAAAAATTTGATTCCTCAGTGGTACTAGCCACATTTTAAGTAGCACATGTGGCTAGGGGTTACTGTATTGGACAGTTAAAGGGCATTTCCACCATCACAGAAAGACCTATTGGACAGCACCGGTCTAGGACAATGGTAAGAACTCTGTGAGATTCTAGGACCTTTGTCCTTTGTTATGTGTTGTCCCTCCCAATTCACATCCCTAGAGAGACTGGCAGTAGAACCCTTCAGAGGAGCTGAACTACCCCTCCACACTCTGATTGGTAAGCCTCCAGGGGAGAGTGGGAAGGTGGGGCCAGGACAGCCCAGTGCTGGGACTGCAATGAGGAGGGGAGGAGGAGAACATCAGAAAGAGCTGAAGGAAACAGGAGGATGTTCCAAAGGGGCCCCAAAGTTTGGGGCACAGGAACATCAATCAATAACTCAACCAAAGACACCTTACTCTAAGATTTAGCATAGAAAGAACTATTCATTCAAATTAGCCATATTTTAGTGTCATCTGTGATGTACCAAGCATTTGCCGGACAATGCTCTGAACAGAGATCACTCAGACCAGTGTCACTCTTGAGCCACTTATACCCTGAGGGAGGTTAGGGAGGGGGAGATAGACAATGATCTGAGGCATCTCAGAAGATGTGACCAAGGGCACATTCTGTGAGGGATGGGTCCTTTAAGCCCAATTTACAGAAGACAGAAAAACTTCATCAGAGATGTTGGGGAGAGCATGCCTGGCAAGGGGAAAGGCACAGGTAAAAAAACAGTTGACCCTTGAACAATGTTAAGGAGAGGGGTAAGGGTACTGACCTACTGTAGATCAGAAATCGACATAGAAATGGACCCATGCAGTTCATACCCTGTTGTTCAATGGCCAACTGTACTGAGTTTGGAAATTACAGGCCTTTTCAGGGAGGAGTGAGTGGATATCCACAATGTGGGTGAGGAATGAGAGGACTCCAGAGATCGGCTGGGGCCACATGGTGAACCTCCAACATCAAGACAAGTTTACACATCTTTCTGTAGGTGGTTGAAAATAGCTTACTGTGTATCTGGCAGGAGGTGGGCATTTCACATGCATCTATTAACAATTTTCAGGGCATCAATTGCCCTGAAAAACTGTCCCTATTTTACAGGGGAAACACCAAGCTTTGAGTGTCTGGGTAGGTGACTTGCCAAAAGCAACACCGTCAAGTCTGCGACTGAGCCAGGATTTGAGTGCTAAAATTGAGCTTTGGGAAGGCAAAACCAGCACCAAACTGAAGGTAGGAGAAGAGGGGCATGACTAAAGGCAGTGCAGCTTGGTCTACAAGGCAAGAAACAAAAACATGCTGGTTGGACTTCATTCCTGACCCTCCGGGTCTAAGCTCTTCAAACGCCTAGGTCTGGTCCTCAGGGAGGCATCAAATGCTTAAATGGCCCCAGCTGCAGCTTTTGCTTAAATGTGCATATGAGGAAGAAAACATTGATTCAAGATGCTAAAGAGTAGCCCAGCAGGTGTTGTTCAGTGGTTGAGCATTAACCCATGAACCAGGAGGTCATAGTTGGATTCCCGGTCAGGGCACATTCCCAGGTTGCAGACTTGATCCCCAGTGGGGGGTTGCAGGAGGCAGCTGTTTGATGATTCTCTCATTGATGTTTCTATCCCTCTCTCCCTCTCCCTGAAACCAACACACACACACACACACACACACACACACACGTATTTTAAAGATGCTAAAGAGTAGGGCCATCCAATCCAGGCCTTCTTAAAGGCCATTCCAGACTCTAAAAAGGCACCAAAAATATTTCCTGACTGCTGCTTCTGGGACCCTGCTAACCCCATTCCTCCTGAGCTCTGGTGTGGCCCAGGACATAATCACTGGTGCTGGAAACTCCATTTCATAGGGAGGCTGTTTGAGGGACTGTTTTATGGCCTTGGGAAATATCCTTTGCTTGCCTGGGCCTGCCTCCTCTTCTGTAAACTAAAGGGAGTCCTGCTATTTGTTATCTAACATCCTAAGTATATACACAGAGCTCTTCTAATGTATCTAGCGCCTGGCTTCCTGGCCCAAGTCACCGCCCCCCTTCCAGAACAGAAATGTAGGCGGCTGTGGGGAGGGGAGAGGATCCAGGGCAAAGCCAAACCAGCCACAGGAAGGGTGAGTACAGATGCCACAAGAGAAGGAAGTACCCAGCCTGGGAACGGAAGAGAGGGGAACTCACTTGCTGAGCATCTACTGCACGCTTGACATGTTACCTCTGTGTGGCAAGGGCTCATCACCCCAAGTTTTCAACTGCGATAACAATTCAGAGAGGGTATCTTTCCCAAGAGTGCGTACCCAGCAAGGAAACCCCCCAGCATTTGAACTGTATCAACTCCACCACCCAGAGTCTCATTACTCTCTCACGCAGACTGTTAATGTGATAGGAGAACCTCCCTCATCCCCACCTCCCACCCAATTGAAGCACCTCACCCAGGCTAAGGCCTCTCTCTCCTGGGCTGCACTGTGGGGGAGGGGGCATAAGGAGGAGGCAGAGGCGGGAGGTGAGCACAAGGTCTTTTATGAGGCATCAAATATACATTCTTATATACAAGGAGGAAAAAAGACAATGCCTAAACCCCAGCTCCTCTCCATACAGCCCCTCCCGCTGCTGCCCTCCCCTGCCCCCAGGCTCCACGGTCCCTGGTCCCTGGCCCTTCAGCCAGCCAGGCCTGTTTGTCCACTGCAGCCCATGGTGGAGAGGGGGGTGGGAGGGTGGGAGGGGCTGTGAAAGGAGCTGGATCTGCAGGGCAAGAAGAGGAGCTGGAGTTTGTAAAAAATATATTTATAATAAATAAACAGGGCTGGAAAAGGGCTGGAGAGGCAGCAGAGGATTTTGATGAACAGAAGGACTTGGGCATCCTGGCTCCCAGCCCCCACTCTGATGGCTTCCATCTCTGCCTCAGGAAGGACATCTTGGGCTCATGGTGGCTCTCTGGGAGCCTCTCCCCAGGGCTGATGCTGGGCGCTCTGTCCCAGAGAGGTGTGTGGGTCATATCTGTAAAGTGCACTGTCTTCGGTTGTAGGTGGGAGAGGTGTAAGGGATGGGGGGGCATGCAATATGGGTGAGGGAGGGCAGTGCCCTTCTCATCCCAGACCTGAGCCCCCCGCCCAACCTGTCTGGACTTTGATCAGGATAAGAACGTTGCAAGAAGAGGCAAGGTCCTGAAGCTGAGAGTCTGGGCTGGGGCACAGACTGGCTCTGGAGAGGAAGCACTGCCCCGTTGGGGGGGGCAGCATAAGTGGGGGCCCATCCACCTAGTGTGCGGACAGTCCGTGTCCTCCAGTAGGGCAGGCGGAGTCACATGGAAATGTGGAGCCAGGCCCTGAGGTCAGAGAGAGGGCCGAGCACTAAGGTTTGGCCACAACTCTACGGAGCTCCCTCCGAGCCCCTGACATCTGGCCCTCCCTACCAGCCAGGAAGCTCACACTGGCGGGGAGGTCTGAGGTCACCCAGCTAGACCTGGGGGAGGAGGGAGGATGAGGAGAGGAGAAGGAGCATGAGGATCCCCAAAAGGTCCTCAACACTCCCCAGAGCTCGAGCCATGCCCAGGTTTCAAGTGGCAAAGATCCTCGAATCTGGAAGGAAACCCCATGGCAACCATTGGGGGTTAGAGGAGGGGTCCCAAGGCAGGGAGGAAGTGGGGAGGAGGACACTTCTGTGTGTGTGTATTTTGGAAAAACTGGGGAAGCAGAGAGGGTGCAAGGCCCCTCTCCTGTGGATTTCCCCAGACCTCCCTGGGCCCCAGCTCCCTCTCTCCATGCATCAGACCACGGTGCTGATCCGACTTGGTTTGGCCTTAGGGTTTGCAGAGGGTTGGTTGGCCGTGCCAGGGGGCCCAGAGGCGTGCAGGGGGCCATGGGGCGAGGTGGGTGGCAGGGGTGAGTGCGGGGTGTGGGGAGAAGGAGGGGGCAGGGGTGGGTAGGAGGGGTGCGGTGGGATGGGCGAATGTGGTGACAATGGCGACTGCGGGTGGTGCGGGTGGGAGTAGGAGCCCCCTGGTTGCCGGGATCCTGGGCCCCCAGAGGCTCCTGCTGCTGGCATCATCTGTGGGTGGTGGCTGAAGATGAAGTGCTTGGGGCCCTGCTTGTGAGCTGGAGGGTGCTGGGGAGCAGGACTGTACAGGGGCAATGGGGACGTGGGCTGGTGCAGGGGGTGGCGGCCGTGTGGAGCGAACTGAGGGTGTCCTCCAGCGCCCCGTCTGGGAGCTCTGCCTGGCCGGCCCAACGTGTAGTGCTGGGGGCCTGGGACTGGGCCGTGGGTGTGGAAATGGCGATGTGGCCCCACAGGTGGGGCTGAGGCGGGAGGTGGTGGAATGGAGCCCAGTTGAGGCAGGGGTGGGGGCTGCTGAGGAGGAGGGGGCAGAGGGGGCTGCTGGGGTGGAAGGTAGGGCGGCGGGGCGGGGCCTGGTCCTTGGCAATACTGGGCATGCAGGGCCTGGAGCTTGGACTGCCCGTCGGGCAGCACCCCCAGGCTCCCGTGGCTGTGACCATGGTGATGGTGGTGGTGGTGGTGGTGGGTGGAAGAAGCAGATGAAGAGGAGGCAGAGGCCTGGCCTGTTGGCGGCGGTGGCATCTGGAAGGGCCCCTTGCCCCGCTTGCTTCCAAATAGGGAGCCCAGGAAGGATGAGGAGTTGGAGACGGGCCTCTGGCTCTTGTACTCCTCTGGCGGCGGGGGTGGGGGCGGAGGTGGCATCCTCTGGTGAGGGCGCGGACTGCTAATAACGGACCCCTGGAAGGGGGAGGGGGGCGAGTCAGGCCAGCCTAGATGCCCTAAATCCCCAACCCTAAAGTTCCCCTGGGCCCTGAGGGCTGGAGCTGGGGAGACAGGAAGCCCCCGCAGCATCATGGAAAGCGATCACATAACAGTCCTGTCCTTGTGCCTGTGGTGCCCCCAGCAGGTGCATCACATCCACTATCTCCTCTGAGCCTCCGCTGGGAGAGGGAGTGAGCGGCCCTCCATCTCATCCCCCTTTTGTAGGTGGAGACAGTGTTAGACCCAGAGAGACGTGACTCGCTCAGGCTCCAAGAGCAGGACTTGAGGTAGGAGCTCCTCGAGGCCCAACTCCAAGGGCCTCACTACTTGGAGGTGGCCCAGGGGTTGAGAGGGGGCCCGGAAGTGTGGGAGACAGACTGAGAGACAGGCAGAGTGAGGACAGACAGAGCTGAGGACAGATGGAGAGAGTAGTTGGCTGGGAGAGGCAGCCGCAGGGTTCCCAGCAGGGAAGGGGGAGCAATAGGGCCCCTCCTCCTCCGGGGTGCAGGGGTGCACACAGGGCAGGGCTCATGCAGAGGACGAGTTGGGTGGGAGCTGGCACTTACTTCGATGGTGCTGTCCAGCGATCCCACGCTGTTACGCCGCCCCCGCTTCCCTGCACCCACAAGCAAGGAGCCCAGCGTCAGAGTGGCAACCCCCGCTCCCCACCCTGCTGGGCTCCTGAGCTGGGCACCAGGCCTGGGCCCCTCCCGGGGACCAACACCCCTATTCCCTTTCCCCCGTTGAAGAGGGGTGGGGTGGGGAAGAGGAGAGGTGGAGAAGGAGGAGCAGAAGGAGGAAGACATGGAGGAGGAGGAGAGGTGGTACCAGAGAAATAGAAGAGGAAAGAGAGGAGGAGAGGTGGAGCAGCAGAGAGGGGCTAAGACTGTGGCCCCACTTCACACTCCCTGGCCCAAACCCTGGGCTCCACCTGTTCTGACCTGGCTCCCAGGCCCCCCTGCAGCGCAGCACCCAGGGCCCTGGATGAAGGCAGGGGGTGTGCATGTGTGGCGGGTGCAGGGAAGGCTGGTGGTCAGTGAAAGGAGGCGAAGAGGACTCCGGGTCCCACGTCTCCCCAGCCAGGGCAGGGCCCCAGGACACTTGCCTGCATCTGACAGGTCTCGCAGGGAACTGCTGAGTGCGCCCCGCTTGAGCCCATCGCCTGCGCCATAGGTGTCCTCCAGGCTGCTGCGGGCCAGTGTGCCATTCACTGAGTCCTTGGCCCCGCCGGGCTGTGAAGCATTAGGCCGCATCATACCTTTCTGCTTCTCTAGTTCCGCTGGGTGGCAGGGAGGAGACAGCGATCCAATGTCAGCAACGGGAGTGAGAGGCCACCTGACCTACCCCCAGTCCTCTATTTGCTCCTGCTTTGCCCCCCACAACCCTCAGCTACATCTCCCCAAGCCCCTTGCAGCGCCCAGTCTCCAGTCCTGTCTTGCGCTGTCTCCGCTGGCTTGGTCTTCCCTTCCTCCCTCTCAGCTCCTGCTCCTCCTCCTCTTGCTCTTCCTACTTTTCCCTGGCCCTGCCCGCTCTCAGTTTGGTCTCCTAAACCAGCCCTGCCCTTCCAAACAGAGCTTCCCAATGGCTGGTTCGCAGGAGGGGCACAAAGGCCCTTCTAGATGTTGGCAAAGGGCAATCGTTCCAGAGTCCGCTCAGTTCTCAGATACATTGCTCCAGAGCAGAGGGTCCCTGGAAGGGCAGGAATCGTGCCCTCTAGTATGTGCCCACACTATGCTGGGCACTACATGTCCCTGATCTCTCTCCATCCTCACAAGAGTTCCGAGGTAAATGTTATCATCCACAGTTTCAGAGGATGAAACTGAGAGTCTGAGAAGTCTCAGAGCTTGCCCAGGGTCATACAGCTGGAAACGGGGGAGCCAACATTCTGGAAGCAGATCTGCATGAGTCCAAAGCCTGTGCTCTTTGGCCTCCTTATACCCCTGCCCCTTGCGGAGGTCATGAAGCCTTCTATCCCCTCACCCCATCTTGGTACACGTATCCCTTTCCTTGAATGTCCCAGGGTCTCAAGGATCCAGGCACATACCTAGGTTGTGGGTTCTATCCCCAGTTGGGGTGCGTATGGGAGGCAACGAATCAATGTTTCTCTCTCTACATCAATGTTTCTCTCTCTCTCTCCTTAATACCATGTTACTTAACTGTAACTGTTTAGTCTGGAGGAGGAAAAATGTGGACAGCATTGAGACGAATGAGATGCAATCACTATTTTCCATTATATACAATCAAAATGATTTGGTGTGGTCGCTGGAGCTTGGAGGATGGGACACTGGAATCAGCCAAGGAACTAGCATGTGGGGACAGGAGAGGAAAGGCTGGGAAGGAGGCTAACATTGGTTGGTCACTTAGGATGTTCAACACTTGTGTCCTACTAGCATGGAGGACACTACATCGGCCTTATCTCATTGAATCTCCCCTGCTCTGTGAAGGAGAGTTCATTATCTCAATTCACGTAGGAAGAAATTGGGACTCAGAGAGTCAAACGACTTGCTCCAGCTTACCCAGATAATAAGTAGCATACCTGGGATCTGAAACTAGCATCCTGCCTCCAATACCCTGATTCTTCTCCCTGATGCCTTTCATTAGAAAGAAGAGTTGCTCATAATTAGGGCTTGGAATAATAATCAGAGCTTGGCAGGTAATGAGCCCCTAGTCACTGAAGGTATTCAAGCAGAGGCTGAAGGGTTCCTGGAATGAGAGTAGGAAGGTTGGGCAAGCTAACCCTCAACTCTGAGATTTTTTCAGAGGACAGGATGCTTGGTGTCGACAGGGCACCGTATCAGGATGGGAAGTAGGCGACATGGCGGGGCTACTCACACTCCACGCGGTATTTCTCCATCTCCTGCACTTCAGCGATGGACTCGCGCAGGTCAGACGTAAAGCGCAGCCTATCCTGGAGGCTGGGGGCGTTGAAAATGATGAGGACTTTCCGCTCCCCACCAGGTACTGCAGACAGCAACTTGATTCCAAACTGGTAATCTGTGGGGCAAGGGGAAGTGGGGCCCTTCTGTCAGGACTGAAGCAAGGTGGCTCATATGCAAAATAATATTTCTAATGTCCAGCTCTGGTTGAGCCTCTTCTCTGCTCAAGCATCTTCACTGGCTCCCCTTGGTCCCCAATGTCTCCAAGAGCCTCCTGGGAGTCACGGCCATGTTACTTCCTCTACTCTGGGATGTAAGGGCAAACTGAACTCTAGCTGCCTTCTAGAACCCTTCCTTTAATCCTCTACCTCTACCCACATTGTTTCTTCTGCCCAGAAGGCCACCCAACAAAGTTCCTCTGGCTCAGTCCTTCAAAGTGCAGCATTATCACCATCTCCTCGGCCCACCAGAAAACATACACACTGTGGACCATGAGCTCCCCAGGGCACAGACCCAAGTCATACTCCACCTTGGCCGGCCCTATATCCCAGGACCAAGTAGGTGACCTCAGCGCAGTTATAAAGGACTCCCAAAACTGGAGGTCAGAGTGAATGAAGGATGAGCATGGGGACCATAGCATAGACTCTTGGGATGATGGGATCCAAGGAGGGACTCACATGAATTCTGGAAGAGCTGCATGTGCATTTCCACGAGGGGAAAAGACTGACGGAAGCTGTACGTCACCAAGATCTTCTTCTTCTGGAAAATTTTGGTGACCTTTGGTAGGGATGGGAAAAAGACGAGAGGCAGGGTTTGGGGTGGGGGATTTCCAAACGGCACCTATTTCTCATAACCTCCCTCCCCTCCCACTGCCACTGATAGACATCTACACACAAACACACATGCCCACAAACTGGGGAGAACTGAAGCTTGAGGAGCACAACAGGAGACACAGGAGAAAATACAACTTCCTGATGTAATGATGTCGCACAAACAGGTGTTTACAATTTCACAGGAAGTAACTGAATGCTACTCCCCCCAGGAAGCATGTCCTAACATCCCACACACATATCCACCCCCACCTCCCAGAGTGCTTGCTGATTCTGTGCCTTTCACTATCATCAGGCTTGAGGGGAGCACTCTGAGTGTGTGATCGCCCCCTGCTGGACCAGGAGCACCAAGAGAGAGGAGTCTGGTTTTCATGTATTTCACCCACCCATGGGCCCCAGCACCCAATGTATACAGTTAACACCTTCCTCTCAACCACCCAAGGTCTTTATCAACTACTTGGACACTCTGGCCTCAACTAACGTAGGCTGTGAATGCGTCGCACAGATTCAAGCAGAGCAATCTGCACTTTGTGTTTAAAAGCAAATTATTTGGCTCTGGCCTGGTGGCTCAGTCAGTTGGAGTGTCGTCCTGCACACCAAAAGGTTGCAGTTTCGATTTCTGTCCAGAGCACATAACTAGGTTGCGGTTCCATCCCATTGGTGTGCGTATGGGAGGCAATCAATCGATGTTTCTCTCTCTCTCTCTCTCTCTCTCTCTCTCTCTCTCTCTCTCTCTCTCTCTCTCTCTCTCTTCCTAAGAACAAGGACTGAGTCTCAGTCATCTCTGTGCACCCAGTACCTAGCGTGGGGCTGGACACACACAAGGATCAGTGTGTGATGGATGTTGAAACATTTATTCAACCACTGTATGGGCCAGGAACTCCTCTGGGCTACGCTATTCCATACCTGACCTCTTATTTCATCCTTAGGACAACCATATGAGATAGGGAGTAGCACCATTTCACAGAGTAGGAAATTAAAGCTCAGAGAGGGCACTGGAGGGACTTCATCTAAAGCAGCGACTCTCAACAGGGAGTGACTTTGCCCACCCCCAGGGGAAATTTAACAATGTCTGGAGACATTTTTGGTTGAAGAAATGCAACAGACATCTAGTAGATAGAGACCAAATGCTGCTAAATATCCTACAATGCACAGAACAGCTCCCACCACAATGAATTATCTGGCCCCAAATGTCAATAGCACCAAAGTTGAGAGACCCTGCTCTGAAGGAGAGAGGATCAAGGGGGATCACTGTCCTCAAATCCCTGAGCAGAGAGAGATCTTTTCCCTGTGATCCCAAGGGTTGAGTGACAATTGCTGGAAGAAACCCATTGCGAGACAGATTTTAGCAGCCTTCTGTCCTGGAAGTCACACAAGCAGGGGGCCATGTAGGAAGCCAGTTCTTGCTGTGGGTGAGAGGCTGGACAGGAGACCCTGAAATTCCCTTCCCACCTGCAGACTCCTCAGAGTCCCAGCTCTGAAACATGCATATGGACACTGGTGATAAGCTTGGTTTTAAAAATCATAAGCACCCCGGCCACCCAAAGGTTCCAGACAGAACCAGGGTCACAGGTTCAACTCCCTCCACCTAAGCCTCCTGGCTACTGAGGTGGACCAGGACATTCCTACTACTTCCCAGGCTATAAGCCTATCATCTCCAATGTTCCTCACATTTTCTGCCCCCATGTGGCTGTCATTACCTCCAAAAGGATCCAGGAGGTAAAGGAAGGGCAGAGGCAGCCTATACCTGTCCAAGACCGCACAGATCACGTGGCAGAACACTTCACCTACCATATTGCCACCACTAATGTTAGCATGGCTCACAGCACACAGGGGCCCAGCTCACCACCTCCTCTCCATCGCCTCTCACAGCGCTCTTACCACAAGGAGGTCATTGAAGAGGAAGACCTCCCGCTGATGCAACCCTAGCCTCTGGGGGCGGTTTGGATCTGGCACCTCATAGAGCTGGCAGCAGCAAACCAGTCGACGGTGAGGAAGAGACAGTACCTAGATAGGCATGAAAAAATAGATGTCAGGCCCTAGCTGGTTTGGCTCAGTGGATAGAGCATCGTCCTGTGGACTGAAGGGTACTGGGTTCGACTCCTGTCAGGGGCACATGCCCAGGTTGCAGGTTCTATCCTCAGTGTGAAGAGTGCAGGAGGCAGCCGATCAGTGATTCTCATCATTTATGTTTCTATCTCTCTCTCCCTCTCTGAAATCAATACAAATATATTTTTAAAAAAAGAAATAGGTGTCAGCCCAGCCAGTGTGGTTCAGTGGTTGAGCATCCACCTATGAACCAGCAGGTCATGGCTGGATTCCCAGTGAGGGCACATGCCCGGGGCTGTGGGCTCCATCCCTAACAGGGGGCATGCAGGAGGCAGCTGATCCATGATTCTCTCTCATCGATGTTTCTATCTCTCTATTCCTCCCCCTTCTTCTTTCTCAAATCAATAAAAGCATTAAAAAAATATATAAAGAAATAAGTGTCAGCAAGACCAGCACAGCAGCTTCAGGCACCTTAACATTGACCGCAAGAGGATGTTTATCTCGGACACATATCATTGTCGCTCAGATACAATAAGCCTAAGAAACTAAGGCCTGGGCTTGTCTGCTGCCTTGCCTTTGTCCTGGTAGCTCCCTGTCTGGAATGCGTTTCCTGCTCAGCTCCATATGGCCACATTCCACTCTTCCAGTGTCATCTCTTCCAATAAGCCATTCCTGCTCTCCACGGACTGAAAATGACCTCTCCCTCCTTTGTGTGCCCCTAAACTAACTGGAAGGCAGAAGTATTGTGTCTGTGTCTGATACCACCGCCCCCCCCAGGCTCTGTAAGAGCCCCCAAGGATAGAGACCACATCTGATTCATATCTGCATCCCTGGCGCCCAGTGAAATGTTGGGCTCAGTGGAAAGCATCCATCAATGTTTGTTGACTAAAAGACTAGAATATGTTCTTGACTTTGGTTATCAATGATTGGCTTGGCTCCCCACTTGGGATGGACAGGCAAATAGGCGGGAAGGATGCTGAGATTTATACAGCACCCCACTGTGTACCTTGCAGTGTGCTAGACGCACTGCCATAGAAGTCGCACTCAGTGTGCACCGGGACCCCTGAGGAACGCATTCCACCCACTCTCTTCAGCAAGTAAGGTGGGCATAGAGCTCAAGAGAGGGACACTGACTTACCACTTGGTGGCAGAGGCCGACCCAAACCCTGTCCCCTCTGAAGCTTCACAAATCACTTACTGGCTTCTTGCCCACAATCATGCGCTCCACAGCCTGCACTTGGGACACATGGTCATCATTGGTCCGAAGTTCACGCCCCTGGATTCGCTGGTAGATACCCACCAGGAGGTCTCGAGGGATGTCTTCACCATTGTCAACCCCTGGTTGGGGGGAATAACAAAGATATATGGCATAAATGTGGGAAGTGGGTGGCAGGGGTTCTCCACAGCACCCCACACACAGGCCTAGGTCATAACAACAGCCAGGTCTAGAAGGAGTGGGAGCCCTTAACCCCTCGGTCAGCATCAGCCACAAGAGGCATCCTTCAACCAGATAACCAGTTGCTTTCCCAGCCCTCCCCCCACCCCCAGTGTGGGGATTTTATCTAAACTCAGATCATACTGTGATTAAGACAATTAGACGCTTTTTTTGCCTTTCTAACTAGCAAAAATAATGTTAAGTAATATCCAGTGTTATTAAGAGTGCAAAGAAGCGGGCAAGTGTATTAACTTAAATATTTTGGAAGGTAATTTGGCAAGAGCATAAATATTCAGTGATTCCTCTTGTAGGAATCTGCCCTAAGGAATTACTCAGAAATCTGTACAAGGTATATGTACAAGTGCTACTGAGGGGAAATTTTTAAAATAACCTAAGTTCTAACAATAGAGGAACAGCTAAATAGAGCTGAGTATATCTGTTTAATAAAATAATTTACAGCTATTAAAAACCGGATGTTTACAAAAAGCATGAAAACATTACTGTAGCAAGTTAAGTGAAAAGAGCAGGATACATTGCATATATGATCTTTACCTTATAAAAAGTTACATAAGCATAGGAAAAAACACTAGACTACCCTAAAATATCAACCATGGTTGCCTCCAGGGGGCAGAATTTTAGGTAATTAAAAGAAATGTTCTAATTTTCTCTACTTTCCAAAGTTGCAGTGAGCAGGTATTCATTTCATTTATTTATTTACTTAATAGGTAAATAAATAATAAATATATAATAATAAATATATAATAAATGTATATATTTTTATATATAATAATATATATTTATAAAATATATATGTATATTTATATATTTATAAAAATATGTATTTATAAATATATATATTTTATATGTATTTTATATAAAATACATATAAGCACACACATATGTACATATAAACACACACACATATGGGGAGAGAGAGAGAGAGAGAGGCAAATGAATGAATGAACAAATGACTAATGAAGGATTCTGGGAGACAGCTCCAGATGGCCTCTGATCTGTCTCGCTCCTCCCGTTTACCATCCTTCTCCATTTCTGATTGTCTGCTGAGCAAACCCACTCACTCTTCTCTCTAAACCTTCTGTTGGAGAAAATGTTTTCCAGGTGCTAAAGGAACATCCTTCCTCACACTGCCTTTTGACTTCAGCTGTCAGAGTGATTTAAGCTCATCGACTGTGCAAACCCCGAAGGTCAGCAAATTTGTCTTGTCTGCTTGTTTTGCCACAATTCTGTTTCCCTCTTTTGTTTGTGTTTCAATAATCCTAACATATGAGCCATTTTTAGGAGGCTGCCCTTTGGTGAGAGGCAGGGCCTGACATCAATACAATAAACCAAGACAAAAGGTCAAGGTGAAACCTTTAATCTGGCACTCAAGGCCCTTGTATATTGGTTCCAACTGACCTTTCCAACTGGATCATCCCATCTCGATTATTCTCCAGGCAAGTTTAGATTTTCCTACTTCTGTGCCTTTGTTATTCTTACTGCCAGGTAAGTCAAGTCCCACTTTATCTGTGTCTGCAAGGTCCACCTTAAAATGAATTCTCCAGCAAGCACTCTGGAGGTGAGCTCTCCCTCCTCTGAGCTCTGACTGTCCTTTTGACCTGCCTGACATCATAGGCTGACATCACCACTTGCTTTCTTCCTTGTGTCGTGTCTCTGGTACTGTAAGTCAGTCTCTCCCACAAACGGGGAGCTCTTTTGGGGCAGGGACTATTGCAGAAGCCCTTCCACTGTCCTTAGCACCCATCATAGTGCCTGGCACACGAGGCACTCGGTTAGCGTCAACTTGCTGGCTGACTGGTTGAGATAAAAAATAAATACATAGCCTGGCCAGTGAGGCTCAGCATTTGAGCATCGAACTATGGACCAGGAGGTCAGGGTTTGATTCCCAGTCAGGGCACATGCCTGGGTTGCGGGCTCGATCTCCAGTAGGGGGCATGCAGGAGGCAGCCGATCAATGATTCTCTCTCATTATTAATGTTTCTATCTCTCCCTCTCCCTTTCTCTCTTTGAAATCAATAAAAATATATTTAAAAAATAAAAGCATAAAGAGAGGAAAGGACACTAAAATAATTGAGTATTTATGGGCATAAATAAAGAAGAGAGAAAAGGAGGGAATGATGGGTGAATGGACACATGAATGAATGGGTGCCAGTATACACTCTGTAAGAGTCAGGGCTTTTATCTCTCTTGTTTAGGACTTGCTCAGTCAATATTCAGTGTGGGAATGAGTAGATGGCCAAATGACCAAATGAATTAATAAATGAATGCCCCAGAAATATCCAGCCTTAGTAGAAAGTGAGAGCATCACAGGTTAATTTCCAAGGAACCTTCCTCACCCACCCTCCCATCCTGCCCACGTTCCCTTCTCAGGGGAAGGACAGGAAGAGCTGACAGGGAGGTCTGGGGTCACCTCTCAGGTTCTTGATGAAGTCATCTAGTTTCATCTTGCGTTCAGCCTTGACGCTGGGACTGTACATGTCAGTATTGAGGAGGATGATGGCAAAAGCGAGGATGAAGATGGTGTCTGGGTTCCGGAACTGGCGCACGAGGGCTGGGTTACACACACAGTACCGCTGGCTGCAGGGCAGGAGGGGCCAGGGCCAGGGTCAGGCACCAGGAATCTCCACCTACCCACCATCCTCCCAGTCTGGCACCACCTTTAACAAGTACTCCCAAACCCTTTGGGTGTGTCCTTTTTCTTCAGAGTTTCCCCAAGGCTAGCATGTAAAATTCACAATCACTACCTTTTACTGAACTCCACAGATCACCTCTCTCAGCTTCATACATAAATACCCTACAGAGGGTCTATGTACATGTCCTATGTAGTCCTATCACAGTCCTGCAAGGTAGCTATTAGCAGCCCCATTTTACAGATGAAGTGACTGAGACCCCCAGTGGAAAGGTACCTTGCCCAAAGTAATAGAGCTGGTAAATGGGGGAAGCCAGCATGAAAATATATATCTTTCTGACTGCAAAGAAAACCTTCTCCCATTATAGGAAACAAATTCTCAACAACTCTCGTTCTCCTCTAAATACCTCCAAAGTGGTGGGGCCAGGATTTATACCCAGGTCTACCTGATCCCCGCAGCATTCATAGTAGACTATAAAAGTTAAGGGTCATGCCCTGGCTAGTGTGACTTGTTGGTTGAAGTGTTGTCCTGTTGTCTCAGGTTCGATTCCCAGTCAGGGCATGTACCCAGGTTGCGGGTTCCATCTCAATAGGGGAGTATACAGGAGGCAACTGATTGATGTTTCTCACATCTCTCTCTCTCTCTCCTCTCTTTCCTCTCTCTAAAATCAATAAAAACATATCCTTGGGTGATGATTAAAAAAAGAGTTAAAGGACATGGAGTCAGACAAACTGAAGTTCAAATCCTGGTTCCACCGTGTATTCACTGTATGACTCTGGGCAAGTTATTTAACCTCTCTAAACTACTAATTTCTCATCTGCAAAACAGAAATAATAATAGAAACACCTACCTTATATGGTTGTTGTGAGCATTCAGTGAAATAATAATATAAAGTGCCCAGCTCAGCACCTGATACTTGGTAAGAGCTCAACAAACACTAGCTATTGTTGCTGATGTTGTCATCACTTATGGGAGTCCCATGTCCCAGATGCCAAGCTAGATACTTTTAGCACATTACCTCTGATCCTCACAACTTAACTTCCTCACAAGGTAAGATTTATAATTGCCATTTTCTGATGAGGAAAGTATGAAGCTGAGAGAGGTGATCTGTAGACACACTATGCTGCCCCCCGAAATAGGGAGACGTAGCTTTAGTGGGAAGCAGGCGCACCTGAAGGCTTCGATGAGTCGCTCCACTTTCTGGGCCTCGCCCTGAACCCGGATATGGGATTGGAACTTCCGGAGTGCATCATCCAAATCCATGGAGGAGAAGTCCATCTCATCCACCACACAGCTGAGGAGGAAGGAGGGAGTGTGGCACTCTCAATTCCTCTGCACAAAACCTCTGACCCACCCTGGCCTGCTCAAATGGACCAGCTCCTCCATTGATAGACATCCACAAAATATGGACCCATGGCCCAAGTAAGTACATGTGAGGGCAGAACATTTGAAATTGAATCCACCCCAGAAAATCAGGTCCAGACATGTGGCTACTAAGAGTTCTTTCCATTACGCACTCATTTCAGAGATGGGAAAACTGAGACCCAAAGACCATAGGAAAAGCGTGCCTTACCTGGGGCCACCCAGAAGCCTTTAGGAATAGGGCCGAGAGATCAGGCCTTTTTGGTGCAGAGGGTTATGGGATAAGGAAGGCCCATTCATCCCATTTTGCAAGTTTGAGCAGAAAGGACAGGCTGCCCCCCACCTCCAGCCCTCCTTTTCCAGGAATCCCTGGCCCAGCCTGCCCCATGCCAGGGTCCTCACTCCAATACGTCTCTGTTGAACTGCTTCTGCCGGTTCCCTAGGAATTCCCCTATCATCTGCCGGCTGAGGCCTTTCCGTTCCAGGATGAAATGAGCCACTCCCACTGGTGTGTCTGACAGGAAGCCCCGCTCAATCAGATACTGGATGCCCTTCTCTGGCTTCCTGCAGAAAGAAGGGAGGTAGATGAGATGACCATCCTCCTAGAACTTGGCCCTCTGTCCCATTGCTTGAACTAATTTTGGGCCCAATCACGACCTCGGAGAACCAAGGAAGTCAAATACATAATTTGGTCCAATCCCTTCAGAAAACTGAGGCCACTTTCCCATTTCACAGTTTCAAAATTCCAAGGCATCCTCAACCCAACTTCCTCCTTCACTGGAGCCACACTACAACGGAAAAAAAATTAAAATTTAGTGAGAGCCTGCTCTACACCAGGAGCTTTGCTATTCCCAGCAGGCACTGAGGAGTCCTGGAAGAGGGCCCGAGCTCCAGGCTAAGCCCTCCTTTCCAAGGCCCAGGCCCACCTGTACAGGCATCACCCAGCCTCTGAGCGTTTCCATAGACATGGTGTTTCCTACTTCCCACTGGGCCAACTCTGGGTCTGAACTATCCCACATTCAGAATCTCGGAGCCTTAAGACCTCACGAGGCTAAAATTGGAAGAGACTTTAGCGTGACAGGAGTCTCACACCCATCACTTACCATGCGTGACTTGGGACAATTCCCTTTGCTTCTTCAAGCCTCAGTTCCTTCTCTAAAAAATAGGGACAGTCCCACCCAGATTGCCAAGTTATTCTGAGAACTAAATATAGGTGGCAGTGTCTAATAGGCTACACATGTAAGGCATTTATTTTCTATTTTCAAATCAAATGTCGCACTCACCCCTCACTCCTAAGGACCAGGCCCAGGACCAGGTATCTAGAAAGAGCTTGGTCCTGCTTACTGACTAGTCCAGCATTCCACCTTGCCCCACAGTGCCACAAATATACACACCCTGCTAGTGGATAGATGGAAACACCGAAGCCCAAAGAAGGAACCCACCTGGCCCAGAGCTACACAGTGAGTCTGGCTAAAGTCAGGATAGAGTCCAAGTGTCCTGTTTCTCAGAGCAGGGCTCTTTATATACCACATTGGCTCCCCACCAAATAGGGGAGGCTGAGGACCCCAAGTTCAGAATCCATTCTATAGATAGCGAACTGGGGCCCAGAGAAGGGAGCATCTCACCCAAGATCACACAGCCAGTTAGAGGCAGTGCTAGGAGTAGAAGTGCCTCTGATGGGTGTGTTGGGGGACTCTCTCCTCTGCCACCCTGTTGCCAATCTTCTTCACTAAACAGCTGGGGAGAAACACCATCCACAAAATGCGAAGCTGGCAGAAGCAAATTACTGCTTGGAGTTCAGCCCCAGGGATTCGAAGTGCCTCGTGGCAGGGTAGGAAGGGGCAAGGGGGGCAGGAATAGGAAGCACATACTTATTGAAGAGGTTGAGGCCGATTCTGTAATGCCGCCTCTGCACCACGTCATTGTTGAAGGCTGGTGAGTCCCAGCTGTGCCTTGTCTCTCGCTGGTAAGTCTGCTTGCACAGGCTGGTGGCTGGAGGCTCCCTCAGGCTGTCCCTCGAAGAGGAGCCAGAGCTGCAGTTGATGGTCTCATTGGAATTGCTGGAGCTCTCAAGGCTCTCGTTATCGCCACCATCAGAGTTCTCGCCTGCCGCCTCGCACTTCCCCAGCCTCCGAGCCCCAGCCACACCACTGGGCCCAGTGCCACTGTTGGGGGCTGGTGGCAGGGGCCCTGGTGGGGCTGGGGCTGGGCCCTCTGGGGCTGGGTAGTGGCGGTGTAGGATTGGGGCCCTGCCTGGTGGCCCTTTGTGCTTTAGGGTTCCATGGGGGCTGCAGCCATCGGCCTCATACACCAGCTGGCGGTGGACAGAGCCGCGATCTGAGCGGTCACTCAGGTCCACAGAGCTGTCACTAGGAGGCTCAATGGTGAGCAGGGGAAGGTGAGCGGCCCGCAGCCGGAAATCCCGACACTCCGAGCACCCAGGCCCCCTTCGAGGGCCTTCCTCACGGCTCCCATCTTCCCGGGTCCCTGGTGGCCCTGGTGGAGGAACTGGCGGGAGAGGGGCTGGTGCCCAGAACTCAGGCCGGCTCTGGGGTGGGGGCTCTGCGCTGGGCAGTCGTTCAGGGGATGGTGGGGGAATTGGGTCATCCAAGTAGAGGGGAAGGTCACTGAAGGATGTGGCTGAGCTGTCCTCTTGCTGTTCCTTCGACTCTCGCTTCTCCAGTTGGGCTGACCCTGTCTCCTCAGACATGGGCCCTGATGGGTGGCAGTTCAGGGCCTCATCAATGGATTCAGCCAGAGACTTTACCTGTGTTTGCAGGGAAAGGAAAGGAGGGACAGAAAGGGAAAGGAAGGGAAGATGAAGGGAGGGTTGGTGGCATGGAAGAAGGGTGGGAATGAGGGAGGAGGGGAAGGGAATAGGGAGCACTTCCTGGTTGGTCAGCCAAGAAAAGGGATTCCCCTCCCCCCACAGGTTCTCTGCAGTATATGAAATAACTCCCAGGGAGCCACTGTGAGCTCACAGGAGCTGGGACTCATGCCCACAAGCTCCCCTCTCAGATATCCCAATACCTCCTCAATGTCCATGTAGACCTAAGTCAAATGCCACCCACTCTCATTCAATCCACATTTCTGCCTCTGCCATCCCCTGGGTGAACCAAAGCCCCAGCTTCCTCCAGGCTTCCAGAACCCTCTGCCTCCTTCTACCTTAGGAAATCCATATGATTTAGCCTTGAAAAGCCAGACCATGGCTGGTAACTCTACCTCCCTGTGGTATTCAGCCTCTCAACTGGCCCCCAATGATTCCTGCCTCCTGGTATTCACACCCTTGTGTACCACACTGTCCTGGGGTTGGTCTGTGGGACTGATAGCATATGACAGAAGTGATGAGTGTTACTTCTGAGATTAGGTTATGAAAGACTACAGCTTCTGTCCTGAGTACGCCCGCTTGCTTGTGCTCTCTCTCCCTCAGACCCTTTGCTCTGCAGGAAGCCATGGGCAGTCCTATGGAGAGGCCCATGTAGCGAGAACCTGAACCCTCCTGCCAACAGCCAAGGGAGTGAGCTTGGAAGCAGACCTCTCAGCCCCAGGCAAGTCTTCTGAGATTTCGACCCCACCTTAAGCTTGATTATAGCCGTATGAGAGACCCTGAATCATTTGCTATGAAGCAATAGGTAAAATACACTTCCCTATCAGACTTGGATAACACTGAGAGCTGGGCCTAGGCCTGGTTCTTTGATCTCCCTACCAGACTATGAACCTCTTCCCTCCACTCCCCCTTGAAGGATGGGTCCAGGCCTAGTTTCTGTCTTTCTAACTCAGCTCAACACATTTCTTGACACAGAAGAGATGTTCAATTAATGTTTGTTATATGAGTGAATAGATGAGTGATTCAGATTTTTCTTTAATACTTCTTTCTTTCCCTCTACCCACCCTACCCAACACCCCCCCCCCCACCTTCGCTAGCTCCAGAGAGGCATACCCAGGCTGATGACAGGGCCACATCACAGAGGTTAGAGCAGAGTGATTTCTTCTCTTATAAAGCTTCATTAATTCATTAAACAATTTACCTTCTTGGTTTTTAGGAAGGAAACTAACATGGACTTAGTAGCTACCACATACTAGGTGTTTCTATATACATTACCTAGCTGAACTGAATCTCTGAAACAACTCTAAAAGGAAAGTTTTACCTCTATTTTATTTGTCATGTTTCAGTGAGGTTAAACAGTTTGTCCAAAGTCCCACAGCTGAGAAATGGCAGAGCTGGAATGTGCACGTGAATAGCTGTGCTGACGTACCCAAGCCTAGAATGATGACCCACTACCCTCAGTGCCTGCTGCATTCCTACCCTTCCAGGCTGTTGCTGATGCAATGCCTATGCAAGCAACACCCTGCCAACTAGCTCTAACTTGCTAAATGTTATTTGTCTGTTTTCTCAAAAAACCTTTCTCTGATCTTCCCAGAAGAAAGTTTCTCCTCCCTCTTCTGGCTTCCCATGGTACTAGATGTGATCCTTTCTCATGGCTCTGAGCACACTCTATTTCCGAAGACAGTTGTGTGCCTGTGTGTCGGCCATTAGATCCTTGAGAGCTAATGGCTGGAAGATCTTTGGGAACAAGGACCCTGGTGGTTCAGCTGTCTCCCTCATGGCACCCAGCACAGAGCCTGGCCCATGGTAGTGTGAAGTAAGTGAAAGGGCGTGGGCTTTGGAACCAGACAGAGCTGAGTTCCAATCCAGATCGGAAAAGTCACTCCACCTCTCAGGGTCCCAGAGCCTCAGTTGCCTCCTCTGTGAAGTTGGGGTATCCCACCCATCTCACAGGTCATTATGAAGCACACACAGTAGGAGCTCATCACTGTTTGTTAGGCCTTAATTTGATAGCGCATCAAGTTCTTATGTGTTCTATAAACCCAGATTTTTAACTTGCTTGTTTTTACAATATAATTTTTTGTCTTGCCAATTCTTTGTCGTTCTTCTCACAGACCCTACTCATGGCAGCTAGTGGTTCTTAAATGCTTGTCGGCCACATGTTTCAGTTTGAAGTATAGGTAAAAAGTCGGAGGAGTAGCCAGAGCATAGGGATAGGGAGGAAAGGCCCTTTTCAGGGATGCTGACCTGTTTGGAGAAGGAGTCCTCCAGCTCTGTGATGTCATTGGAAAACTCTCCCGATGTGGTGACCGAGCTTCCCCCACCATCGATGCCCCCTCCACAGGAGCCTGCATATGGGAGGCCCCGTTCAAGCAGGTGGCTCCGGGCACCAGCCATGGCACCCTCGTCCAGCGAGGCAGGCTTGCCCTCGAAGTACGCGGGGTTCTGGGCCTTCTCGTACTCCTCAAAGGAGAACTGCATCCGCATGTTGGAAAGGATGATCCGTCTGGACATGCGGCTTTCCGAAGCTGAGCTGCGGAGCCGCTCAAAGTTCTTGTTCATGCGGTACTGGCGGAAGGCCGTCTGGATGGTCCTGGCAGCCCTACGGCTCAAGAAGGAGCCCCCGTACTTCCTCTCCAGCATTTCCACCTGGCAGGGGAGGGTTGAGGGGAACAAGGTCAGACTCACAAAAGCCTCATGTTCCTGGACCTCAACCACAGCACTACGGAGACACAGCGAACTGCTTACAGCTGCCTGAAGGCACCAGGCTGCGCACTCAGTACCCTTTCCACTCTAATCTCAGATACTGCCTGTCACATGGGACTGGGTTGTGGTTTTCTTTTATTATTTACAAGAAGTAGACAGTCAGTATACCAAAAAGTTAGAAAAAACAGAGAAGCCAAAAACGGAAGAAATAAAGGAGGAAGGGAGGGAGGGAGGGAAGGGAAAGGAAGGGAAGGGAAGGGGAAGGAAGGAAGGAAAGGAAAGAGAAGGGAAGGGAAGGAAAAGAAAGAGAAGGGAAGGGAATGAAGGAAAGGAAAGAGAAGGGAAGAAAAGGGAAGGGAAGGGGATGGAAGGGAAGGGAAGGGAAGGGAAGGGAAGGGAAGGGAAGGGAAGGGAAAGGGGAAGGGAGGGAGGGAGGGAGGGAAGGGAAGGGAAGGGAAGGGAAGGGAAGGGAAGGAGGGAGGGAAGGGAAGAAGGGAAGGGAAAGGGAAGGGAAGGGGAAGGGAAAGGAGGGAAGGGAAGGGAAGTAAAGGGAAGGGAACAGGGAAGGGGAGGGGGGAGGGGAGGGAAGGGAAGGGAAAGGAAAGGGAAGGGAAGGGAAGGAAAGGGAAGGGAAGGGAAGGGAAGGGAAGGGGAGGGAAGGAATGAAGGGAGGGAAAGGAAGGGAAGGGAAAGGAAGGGAAGGGAAGGGAAGAGGAGGAAAGAAAAGGGAAGGGAAGAGGAGGGAAGGGAAGGGAAGGGAAGAAAAGGGGAGGAAAGAGAAGGGAAGGGAATGAAGGGAAGGGAAGGAAAGAGAAGGGAAGGGAAGGGAATGAAGGAAAGGAAAGGAAAGAGAAGGGAAGGGAAGGGAATGAAGGAAAGGAAAAAAAATGAAGGGAAGGGAAGGAAAGGAAAGAGAAGGGAAGGGAATGAAGGAAAGGAAAGGGAAGGGAAGGGAATGAAGGAAAGGAAGGGAAGGGAAGGGAAGAAAAGGGAAGGAAGGAAAGGGAAGGGAAGGGAAGGGAAGGGAAGGGAAGGGGAAGGAAGGAAGGAAGGGAAGGGAAGGGAAGGGAAGGGAAGGGAAGGGAAGAGGAGGGAAGGGAAGGGAAGGGAAGAAAAGGGGAGGAAAGAAAAGGGAAGGGAATGAAGGGAAGGGAAGGAAAGAGAAGGGAAGGGAAGGGAAGGGAAGGGAAGAGGAGGAAAGAAAAGGGAAGGGAAGAGGAGGGAAGGGAAGGGAAGGGAAGAAAAGGGGAGGAAAGAAGGGAGGAATGAGGAAGGGAAGGAAAAGAAGGGAGGGAGGAAGGAAGGAAAGAGAAGGGAAGGGAAGGGAATGAAGGAAAGGAAAGGAAAGAGAAGGGAAGGGAAGGGAATGAAGGAAAGGAAAGGAAAGAGAAGGGCGGGGATGAAGGAAAGGAAAGAGAAGGGAAGGGAAGGGAATGAAGGAAAGGAAAGAGAAGGGAAGGGAATGAAGGAAAGGAAAGAGAAGGGAAGGGAATGAAGGAAAGGAAAGAGAAGGGAAGGGAAGAAAAGGGAAGGAAAGGGAAGGGAAGGGAAGAAAAGGGAGGAAAGGGAAGGGAAGGGAAGGGAAGGGAGGGAAGGGAATAGGGAAAGGGAAGGAAGCGGAGGAGAGGACGGGAAGGAAGAGGAGGAAAGGGGAAGGGAAGGGAGAGAGGAAAGGGAACAGGGAAGGGAAAGGGAAGGGAAGGGAAGGGAAGGGAGAGGGAAGGGGAAAGGGAAGGGAAAGCGAAGAAGGGATGGAAGGGAAGAAAGGGGATTAAGCAAAAAGCAAAAACAAAAAAACTCATAGACACAGACAACAGCATGGTGATTACCAGAGGGAAAGGCTGGGGGAGATAGGAGAGGGTAAAGGAGGGATAAAGGGTGACGGAAGGAGACGTGACTTGGGGTAGTGAACACATAATATAGCACACAGATTATGTATTACAGAATTGTACAACTGAAACCTCTATAATTTTATTAACCAGTGTCACCCCAATAAATTCAATAAAAATGAAAGGAAGAAAGAAAAGAAAGAAGAAAGAAAGAAAGGAAAGAAAAGAAAAGAAAGAAAGAAAGAAAGAAAGAAAAGAAAGAAAAGAAAGAAAGAAAGAAAGAAAGAAAGAAAATTGAGACGCAAGAAGGAGATGAAGGAGGGAGAGAGAGAACGAGAAGGGAGGAGAGAGAGGGAGGATATGGAGGGAGAGAGAGAGGGAAAAGAAAGAAGGAAGGGAGAGGGAAGGGAAAAAGAAGGAAGGAAGGAAGGAAGGAAGGAAGGAAGGAAGGGAGGGAGGAAGGGAGGGAGGGAGGGAGGGAGGAAGGGAGGGAAGGAGGGAGGGAGGGAGGGAAGGAGGGAGGGAGGAAGGAAGGAAGGAAGGAAGGAAGGAAGGAAGGAAGGAAGGAAGGTTGGCTGGCTCACTTAAAGTCCCAACACCTAGGCATAAACACAATTAAAATTTTAGTATATGTCCTTCCAGGTTTTTTTTTTTTCCTATATGTAGTATTTTTGTGCCCTTCCCTTTAGCTAAGCAATACCTTGTGTGGTATATGTGATATATTGTAGCATATTCTTCTGAAATTGTCAACTTAAGTGTGTGCTTCTCCCATCAGACAGAGATTTTTGAGAACAGGATCCAGGTCCCATTCATTTTTACATCTCCAGTGCCCAGCAGGGAGCTGAATCAGTATCTGCTGAGGGTGTAGAAATTGGTGAATAGGTGGTGAATGAGCCCCCAATAGGGTGAAGGGTCCTGGAGCCAGTCTTCTCCCCCTCCAGTCTCACTATCCCTCTAAGCATATCGCCCTCAAGTGCCACATCCCAACCCCTCCCTTGGTCCCCTCATAGCCCCATTCCTACTCCCACTCCCAAGCAGAGCCCTGTCCTCTGTACCTTCTTGTCCTGCAGGTCCGTGGAGAGTTCGTAGCTGTCCGACAGGGCCTTGGAGCGCTTTATCTCCTCCTCCTCCTGCTTCCTCAAGGCCACACTGGCTGGCTGGAGGCGAGCCCGCTGAGCCCAGGGAAGGCCCACCCCAGCAGGGGGACCCCCCATATGGCTGCTGCTGGAGGGCAGCTGGCTCAGCCGGTAGGGGGGTTGGCTCCCAGGACTATCAACCGCTGTGCTCAGGTCACTGCCTGGGGCATCACCCTCCACACTGTGGGGATTAGATAAGATAAGCCAGGATGTGGGAACAAAGGGTGCCTGCTGGGCCAGACTGAGCATGTGGACCAAATCCCTTCCGCAACCCCATCCCCCTCGGCTTCTTCAGATACAGGGACCCCAATACTTAAAGGCCAGAAAGCAGTCCTACCTGCCCCCAAGCTAGACAGTCCCACTGCCCTCATGCTCCCTTCCCTTCAGGCCCCCTTGCCTTCACAGCCCTGTCCTCATTCCACTTCAGCCCCATCTGCTCACAGCTCTATCTTCACGGGTCCTCTCCCCTCACAGCCCCTATCCCCGCTCACAGCTCCATCCTCCGACTCCTTTCCCTTAGGGTGTGGTCTTCTCAGTCTTGTCTGCAGTCCCATTTCACCCTTCACTGCCTGGTCCCCTCAGGGCCAGGTCCCCCCCACCCCCCAGACTTTTTACCAGACTTGTTTCTTCCTGGTCTTGTCCCCACAAGCCCCCTTTTTTCCTAATAATCCTATCCTAACAGCTCCACCTCCAAATCCACCTTGATGGGCCATTTCCCTTATAGCTCCCCTCCCCCCAGACCTCTTCCCCTCACAGGTCTGTCCTCAGCACAACCCCAGATCAGCCCTGTCCCAGCCCCAGGCCCACTCCTGGCATCCAGGTATCCACGCTCTCCCCTCCTTGCCCAGCCCCGCCCCCTGAAGCCTCACCCCTGCCCTTAGAGGCCTGGACTTGGGCCTGGCCAGTTCCCAGAGTTCCCTGGCTGCCAGGGCACAGGGCTCAGTGACAGTGGGAGTCGATTCCCATGCAGCATCCTCACAGGTAAAGAGCTGCCCTCCGGGGCAGCTTCCTTTTTCTCCTCATGGCCTTCTCTGCTCAGCTGGGGGAGGGACACAGGGGTCTCAAGGCGGAAGAGTGGCAGGAGCTAGGCACTGGGCCTTGCCTGCCCTGGTTACCCAGAGCTGTTGTTCCACCAGACCTGCTTCCATGGTGCCATGACAACCAGGCTGCCAGGGAACCCAGGTGGCGACAGAGCCCAGCCGCTCAGAGCCCAGAGGACACTGTGAGGAGCCACAGAGGTTGGCCAACAGCGGGGAGAATTAAGAGTAAGATCTGGTGAGGCCTGGAGAGGGTCGTGGTTGGGGGAAATGGGTGTGGCTGGGCCCAGGTAATGGTCTGATTTGGGCAGGCACAGGGTTGAGGGGGCTCTTGGCTGGTGAAAGGGCCACTCCCCAGCCCCTACTTGGCAAAGGCCAGGGTACAGGGCTGAGGAGAGCTGAGGTGGGTGTGGCGGGCTCCCTACCAGTGCAGGAGCTGGAGCTGCAGCAGGCCTGGCAGCTCCGCAGAAGAGCACTTTGGGCTGGGTGCTGGGCTCAGTGGGGAAGCTGCACCCACGAGGCCAGGTCCTGGGGTGCAGGGGTTTAGCTCCCGCCCACTGTTCATCTTCCTCCCTCCCAAGCAGCAGTCTGCAGCACTACTAGGAGCCAGGAGGAAACAAACTGGGGGGCTGCCTTTTACCCCAAATTCTCTCTCCTCCTGGACCTCAGGGGCCTGGGAAGTCCCCCTCCAGGAGTCAGACTCTGCCCAGCCCCTGGCTCCTACCCCAGGCATCTAAGATGCTCCTTCCCTCCACCTTAGGACTGCAGAATCTTGCCCACCACCTCTCAAACCTCTGTCTCCCACAAACCTCTGTCTCCCAGTACACAACCCCAGCTCAATTCCGATAAACTGTTGCCTTTGTTCATGAACCATCCATAGCTCCCACTGCTCACAAGAGATAGCCCAAGTTCCTTATCGTGGCATTGGAGTTCTCTCCCAAGGTAACAGCTAATGCTTAGAGAGCTCAGAGCATGTTCAGCCACTGTTCTTACGACTTCACATTTAGTAGCTTGTTTACTCTTCCAAACAACCCTATGCAATAGGTATTGTTATTTATCCTCATGTTACACATCAAGAAACCAAGGCCCAGAGAGGTTAAGGAACACATCTGTGATCACACGCAGCTATCCAAGTCCAGGCAGTCAGACTCCAGAGCTCACTCTTCAACATTAAGCCATGCAGAGTTGATTGCCAGTCCCCTCCCCCAGCCACCCCTCCCTCCAGCCTGGCCCGGATCCTGTTTCTCGCCAGTACCCTTCTGCTTCCCACTGCCAAAGCTGCGCATACAGTACCTTTCACCTGGAATGCAGGCCCTATCATCTCCGCCATCTGCAATCTGAGAAATCCCCGCCCCCCAACCCTGTTCATCAAGATTCGGGTCCCGGAGCCCGCCTCCAGCCAGACACCATGCCTAATCCTGTTCTGAGCTCCCCCCCCCCCTTTTTTTAAAAATATATATTTTATTGATTTTTTACAGAGAGGAAGGGAGAGGAATAGAGAGTCAGAAACATTGATGAGAGAGAAACATCAATCAGCTGCCTCCTGCACACTCCCACTGGGGATGTGCCCGCAACCAAGGTACATGCCCTTGACGGGAATCGAACCTGGGACCCTTCAGTCTGCAGGCCGACGCTCTATCCACTGAGCCAAACTGGTGAGGCGGAGCTCCCCCTTTTTATGGTGCAGGTTAGTTTTGGCAAAGCGTGACAGCTACTTATGGTCATGACTCCCAGAATCCCAGCCCAAGAAGAGAACTTGGTAATCTCCTAACGAACATAGAGTACCAGGCCTGGAGCAGAGTAGGTGCTCAATAAAAACTTCCAGAGTAAGGGAGTTAGTGAATGAGCTCTGGCAGGCTTATTAGCTGTGAGGACAGGTAAGTCCTTTCACCTAAATTTTTATTTGTTAATCCTCACCCAAGGATATTATTCCATTGATTTTTAGAGAGTGGAAGGGAGGGGGAGAGACAGAAACATCAATGTGAGAGAGACAAATCCATTGGTTACCTCCCACATGCGCCAGACCAAGGCTCAAGAGCGGGGGATTGGGCCCGCAACTGGTATGTGCCCTTGACCGGAATCGAACCCAGGACCCTTCAGTCTGTGAGCCAACACTCTATTCACTGAGTCAAACCAGCTAGGGCCTTTCACCTAAATTTTAAAAAAATATATTTTTATTGGTTTCAGAGAGGAAAGGAGAAGAGAGAGAAACATTGATGAGAGGAAATCATTGATTGGCTGCCTTCTGCAGGTTGGACCAAGCCCGCAACCCAGGCAGGTGCCCTTGACCGGAACTGAACCTGGGACCCTTTTGTCCGCAGGCTGATGCTCTATCCACCGAGCCAAACCAGCTAGGGCTCACCTAAATTTTGACCACAATGTCCAATCCTTTCTCCATCCTGTGGCCACACAGAGCTTTCCCAAGTACAAACCTGAGTATTTTGCTCTCCCACTAAAACACTTCCGTGGCTCCTCATGACTCAACCAGCAAACAATGACTGAACACTCTCTCTGTGCCAGGCACAGTGCTGGGGGCTGCAAACATAACAGCGAACAAGACACAGATTTGTTCCCTCGGGGAAATGACACTGTAGCGGGAGAAGCACACTATAAATATATACTATCATTTCAGGTAGAGATACATGCTAGGAAGGAAGCTGCAGCACAATAGTAAAAGGTGCTGTTTTAGATGTGGTGGCCAGGGAAGGTCTTTTTGAAGAAACGGTATATTAGCAGGGCCCTGATGGAAGTGAAAGAGTGAGCTGTGCAGTTGTCTGAGGCAAGAGCAGTGCAGACAGAGGGCAGAGCCAGTGCAAAGGCCCTGAGGTAGAACTGTGCCTGGCATGATTGATTGAGGAACAGTGTAGCTGGAGCAGAGTGACAGTAAGGAAAGTGATAGGAGATAAGATCAGAGAGGTAACAAGGGGCCAAATCATGAGGGCATTGAGTCCGCAATAAAGACTGACTTTTTGTTGCTGTTACTCCTCACCCAGGGATATTTTTTTCATTCATTTTTAAAAAAATATTTTTACTTATTTCAGAGAGGATGGGAGAGGGAGAGGGAGAGAGATAGAAACATCAATGATGAGAGAGAATCATCAATTGGCTGCCTCCTGCATGCCCCACACTGGGGATTGAGCCCACAACCTGGGCATGTGCCCTGACCAGGAAACAAACTATGATCTCCTGGTTCATAGTTTGACGCTCAACCACGCCAGCAGGCTCCACTGATTTTTAAAAAAATATATTTTATTGATTTTTTACAGAGAGGAAGGGAGAGGGACAGAGAGTTAGAAACATCGATGAGAGAGAAACATCGATTCAGCTGCCTCCTGCACATCTCCTACTGGGGATGTACCTGCAACCAAGGTACATGCCCTTGACCGGAATCGAACCTGGGGCCCTTCAGTCCGCAGGCCGATGCTCTATCCACTGAGCCAAACTGGTTAGGACTCCAGTGATTTTTTTTTTTTAGAGGGAGTGGAAGGGAGGGGGAGAGACAGACAGAGAGAAAGATTGATGTGAGAGACACATCAATCTGCACACATCCCCACCGGGGCTGGGGATCAAACCTGCAACCCAGGTACATGCCCTTGACTGGGAATTGAACCCACAACCCTTCAGTGTGCGGGCTGATGCTCTGACCACTGAGGCAATAAAGATTGGCTTTTGCTCTGATTGAGATGCATGGAGGAGGGACATGATCTAACAGGTGTTTCAGGAAGTATCACCCATGGGATAACCTCCAACTTCTTCACCATCGCCATGGAATGGCTCTCCTGACCCGATCTCTGCCTCTTGTGCCCACTGTCCCCAATACTCCAATTTGGCAACTTCCTGCTCACCCTCCAACATTTAGCTCAGGTCTGCCCTTCCATGCCTGCCCGCGCCCTCCACACAGGTTGGCTTACAGGCCCCTTCTCTGTGCTGCCATAGGGCCCTCTAGTCACCACAATCCTTAAAACAAGGGCATTAGTTCCGTGGTCGGCAAACTGCGGCTTGCAAGCCACATGTGGCTCTTTGGCCCCTTGAGTGTGGCTCTTCCTAAGCCTTAGGAGTACCCTAATTAAGTTAATAACAATGTACCTACCTATATAGTTTAAGTTTAAAAAAATGTGGCTCTCAAAAGAAATTTCAATTGTTGTACTGTTGGTATTTGGCTCTGTTGACTAATGAGTTTGCCGACCACTGAGTTAGTGCATTGAAGCCTCATAACTTACTGAGGCAGGCACCATTTTATAGATGAGGACACTGAAGCTCAGAGGTGATGTAAATGGGCTCAAGGTCACACAGCTATTAAGTGAGAAAGGATGCAAATCTAGGGGCCAGACTCTTTTTTTTTTTTCAGAGAGAGGAAGAGAAAGAGGGATAGAAACAATGATGAGAGAGAATCATCTACCAGCTGCCTTTTGCACGCCCTACAACCTGGGCATGTGCCCTGACTGGGAATTGAACGTGACCTCCAGATCCATAGGTTGATGCTAAACCTCTGAGCCACAATGGCTGTGCCCAAGCTGTCTTTTCATGACATCTCGCTGTCTCTCCCCACTTCTAGCTCGGTGCTGCCCTTGACTCTCCACTCTCTGGCAATTACCCCCTTGGGAGCTCCACACCCTCTTTTGGTTGCAAAGAGAATAGTGGCAGGGAGGTCGGGCTGTCAGCTCAGGCTCCCCCTAGAGGGCCTGGCAAAAAGGACAATGCTTGGGGGGCATTGCTCTCAGACAGGCTGATCAGATGGAAAATCTCTCTCTCTCTTCTCTCTCTCTCTCTCTCTCTCTCTCTCTCTCTCTCTCTCTCTCTCACACACACACACACACACACACCTGTGCCCCATGTGCACTCTCTGCTGGGCTATTCTGTGGGGGAACTGAAAGCATCTTCTGCATCAGGGGAAATAAACCACGTTACACAAATAACCACAGTACAAAGCTGAAAGTTCTCAGGGCTGGTGAACAGAGGAAGTGCTGGGGGAGCTCAGGAGAAAGATTCCTTCTGCTTGGGGGTGGCTGAGCGAATAAAAATAAACTCGCACTTACAGTGCACCTTCCCTGTGTCAGGCATTTTCTGCACATTATTTAATCTGCAAGGCAAACGTGAAGGAAGAATTCGGATCCCTATTCTGAATGTGAGCAAAAAGGCTCTGAACGCGGAAGTGACTGCCCAAGGTCTCACTCAGCAAGTGACAGAACAGGGACTCCAAGCCCAGAGCCCTGTTAGTTCCTCTGCTGCCTGAAGGCCTCCTGGGGGAGGAAGCTATTGAATGGGGCCTTGGCTAAGGGGAGGTGATAGAGATGAGGAGTGAAGGACCTTGTGAGTCAAGGCACTAAGATGGGGAGAAACCGGGAAGGACGTTCTGTGTGGATTCATGGTAGCCTGCCCGTGGCAGAAGTGCCAACCCTCCTGGGTTGCTGCTCTGAATGGGAGGTCCCTCTCCCTCCTTCCCTTTATTGGCACTGCCCGGAGCCAGGCAGCCAGCAGGGGATGGGATCAGGATGCAGTTGCCATGGAAATGAATGGGGGCTGTTGCTATAGATACCATAAGATGAGGGCAAGAGGAAGCCAGGGATGCTGAAGACTATCCCCATGACAACTTGGGCTGGAAGGAGGGGGGCGCGGAAGTGAGAGACGAGAAAACAAGATGAGGAGGTCAGTGCACATAGATGAGGCCAGGGGCACCGGTCTCTGGAGGAAGACTTCTGCAAACTGTGTGTCCAATCCCAGCAACACAGAGATCCCAAACCTGAGGCCAGCCTGGCTTGGCACAGGGGCTGGCAGGGGAGAAGGAAGCCTGGATAGAGAGTGGCAAACACGGGCTGGCAAGCACACAGACTTGGGTATGAATCCCAGCTCCGCTTCTTTGCAGCCCTAAAAATAATAGTTGTCATGTGCTGAGTAGCTACTTTTTGCTAGACCTAGCAACCCTGCAAGGTCTGGGTTGTTCTCCTGAAGAGGATAACACAGATGAGGAAACTGAGGGAACGAGAGATGAAGGAGCTTACTCACAGTCCCAAAGCTCAGCGGTGGTGGAGCCAGGAATCATATCAAGGCTCCTGCTATTACCACCACGCACTGAGTAGCTCCTCCAAGATGGAGTCCTGCATTTTCCAGCTTCCATTGCCTCCCCAGAGGGGCATGCGGAGGGCCAGAGGCTGGGAAATATTTGTGGAGTGCATGAGTGAGGAAACAACCCAGGAGGAACAAGGAAAGCCTGAGGTGAGAAGGCAGAAGTGCCAGCTGTGAAAGCAATGGCTCATGGGTTGGGCTGGTTGAGGGTAGAAGATCCACAGAACTAGGATGGACTTTATGAACCTGACAATCCCACAGATGCAAAATGAGGTCCCAACATGCAAAGTGACTTGCCCAGGGTCACACAGGATGAGAATCCAAGTCCCCTTCTCTGCATGAGGGGAAATAAACCATGTTACACAAATAACCACAAAAAACCAAGTCCCCTTTTTTGCTTTTTAGCTGAATCTGTCCAGCCTCCCCCTCCCCAACCTTTAAGTTCCTAGAGTAGGCAATAGCAGGCTACTTGCATTTCCTAGGCATCGAGCTGATGGGCATCGCCACACCTGTGCTCATGCTCTTCCTTGGTTTCTTCCACTGGGGGTGCCCTCCCTCTCCCCTTTACCTGCAGACTCCATTGGTCTGGGGAAGTTCATCTGCATCTTGCAGCACCCCACATAGGCGAGCCCTCCTGGGAAGTTGGTTCTGACTCAGTACCTGACAGGGTCAGCTACTCCCCCCTGTATCCTGTGTACTCATGTCACAGTGGTCCTCATCTCCAGCTAACTTGTGGTTATCTATTGAAGTGTCCACCACCCACCCTGCTCCTCTTTCCCAAGGGCACTGGCTTGTATGAGTCACCTCTGTGGATCCTCCAGGCTCAGGCCCAGCACACAGCAAGCAGCCACCTTGGTACCCTAAGAGCACAGGTGGTAGTCATGTGTGTCCATGTGACCATACTGCCTGACGACCATCCCTCTAGAAGCCACAGCCCATTATGCACAAAAGCCACCCACATGCAGTCTTGTGATTATCTCCACCAGGCACAGAAAGTCGCCACCTCACACAAAGGACCTCACACACTCAGAATTCCTCACACCCAGCCTCACACAATCACATTCCCTCAGATGTCTTGCTCCTGTTAGACCTGCCACCTCATGCAAAGACATGCACACATATGCACAGGCACACACATTTCCATCACAACTGATAGAAACCTACCCCCTTTCCACAGCACAGGACCTCAGCCAATTCAGTCGCCCACACAAGTCTACACCGTACCTCCCTCGCTGGCCATCTGACCTTGACTTGCCTCTTCTGTTCATTTAGTTGGACCCTTGGCCCCCCTATTTCCTTCTATATCCAATCAAATGTTCTCCCACTTCCCAGATGTGGGTCACCTAGGCCCACATGCCCTGGAGGGTCAGTCAAACAGAGCAATCTATGCACCATTCCCCAACACAACCCTAGAGCTCCCCACCAGGCTTTTGTCCATTCAGTTTCTCTCTCCTGTAATGCCTTCTCACCTCTCTACACCTATTCAAACTCTTCCCAGCCTTCCACTCTTGCCCCTCTTTCTCCAGCAAGCTCTCTCGGACACCACCCCTCCGCCCACCTTGACATCTCTCTCCTCTTTGGGCCAAGAACATATTTAGCTCATTACTGAAGCCATATGTGCTCAATCATTTCAACCCTTCACAGCCTGCCTATTTTCCCAAAAGATTTTTCATCTACTCTGGGAGATAGAGAACTTATGGAGAACATAGCTACTGTCTTACTTTTGATCCCTCTCAGTATTTAGCTTGAAGCCTTGCACACAATAGGTGGAAGAATAAATAAGGGAGAGAGGAAGAGAGGGGGGAAGAAATAAATGAGAGTATGAATGAATAAATGAGTAGATGAGTTGAGAGACTGAGTGAAGCAATGAGTGAGAGAATGAGGTAAGCCTCTAGAAAAACTATGGGATCAATGTGTTCGAGATGCTGAAGGGAAGGAGGAAAGAAAGGAGAGGAGGGATTCTCACCTGAGCCTTAATCAAAACAAGAGCCACCAATCACTGCACACTTGCCCAACCATGCACCAGACTCCATGCTGGGCTCCTTGTGTTTTCTTGCTAATCTGCGTGACAACCCAGAGAGGTATGTTCTCACTGTACTCAGGAGGAAAATGAAGCACAAGAAGAAAATCCTTGCTCCAGTTTACACAGAGAATAAGCAGCAGAACCAGAGGTAAACTCAGATTCATCAACTGCCAAAGACACAGAAAGGGAAAGTCTTGGGGTATGTGCCCACTTGGGGATCTCCTGGATTTGCTCCTAACATACACACATGATAGAAGATGTGGGTCCTATATCCCATAAAGGACACCTTTCATCCTCCTGCTGACAGCCTCCAGGGATTCTTAGAACCAGCTGCTGGCAGATGCAGGAAACATTTAGGATCATTGTATCCTGGGGTAAATGGCTTCCCCCCAGATCCAGAGATCCCTAAAACTGTAGAATCAAAATCTTGAAAGTACAGAATCAAGGACTCTGAACAGCTCAGAATATTTAAATCCCACCATCAGAAATTTTTTGAAATGTCAGAATCATGAAATTTTAAAACCACAGGAGATTGGAGAATCCAAAATTACTGTAGAAATAGAAACTACAGGATTGCATGAAATGTATCACTGAATGATCATATCTTCAATTCACAGTTTCTTATAATTGTGGCATCTCAGATTGACAGAATATCAGAGCTGGAGAAGCCCTTGGAGATCCTCTTGTCAAACCTCTCTCCTCCTCTTACACATGAGGAAATCAGGTAGCAGAGAGGCCAAGTGACACATCCAAGTTGGCCAGCTCACTCTTTCTCAGGCTGAGGGGCTGGAGAAGGCAATAGGCTTGCACGTGATGAGAACACCACACCATTCATTCATGATTGCGGTGTTGACAATACCTGAAATTAAACCCTATTCTCTCTCCCAGCCACTGTTCCCAGCCTTGGATAAGAAAGCAGGTAAGGCCCTGGTGAGGATAGGGAGAGGGAAGCAGGGGTGGGGTGGAACATACATCAGACAGAGAGAAGAGATCAGCTTTTATTGATGGAAATTCCTTTGTACACAGCAACACCCACTCTGAAAGGCCTTTTCTTCCTGATCATATTTACAGAGCACTATGGGAGTGGCAGGGGGCATGAAACAAAGCCCTCAAGCAGTGGAAGAGATGGCAGCAATGGCCACAGCAAGGGAGAGCGACGGGGAACTCGGCAGGTCCGGGGCCCGCCCCCGTCTGGTCCTCTGAGCCCTAGGCACCCTGCATCTCTGTTTGTGCTCACAGAGGACAGAGGTAGGTCCTTGGGATGTCATTTGGAGACCTCTCCAGGAGTGGCAGGCTCCAGGGTGCCTGGGAAGTGGGGTGCAGGTGCGGGAGGGTCCGGGTTCCAAGCTCCAAGCTCTGCTGCTCCCACATTTTAGTCAGATCTAAGTCTCCAGCCTTTATAATTCGGGGGGCTGGAGTCCAGGGGAGACAGCAGTGGGGGTAGAAATTCCAAGAAGGAGGTAGGGGAGGGAAGGGGCACTATGCTTGCCCATCTGGTTCTTGAAGCAGGGATGGGATGCCATGGGGGATGCGGGGAGGGGGGAAGGGGGCTGGTTAAGGCTTTTGCTTCTGCATAGAAAATGGCCCTTGTCCTCTCAGTTACCGAGAGGAGGGACTGCTGCACTCGGAGGCTGGACAGCAGAACTGATGAGCGTCTTCCTCTTCCTCTTCCTCAGTCTCCTCCTCCTCCTCTTCCCTGGGACCAGGAAGGGCAGGGTAGAGGCCACAGGCGGCGGGTGACAGAGAGAGGCAGAGGCATTAGTTTGCAGAGCAGGGGAGATACATGAAGGGCTGGAACCAGGGAGGTGGGACAAGGATGGGGGTCAGAATGGGGAGGCCAGCCAGAGGGACTGTGCTTGGCCACACCCTTAGGGCTCAGTCTCAGGTTTTAGGAAGAATATACAAACTCTAATGCAGACCAGACTGGCACCCAACTTTTATTTGAATATAAATAGAGCAATTTGCCCCCTGGAGCACTTTGCAGTACTTCACCTCATTTAACTCCCCCCACCTCCCCTTGCAACAACTCTGCATTTTAGAGATAAGGGAATTGAAGCTCAGAGAGGGTAGATTACCTGCCCCAGGCCACATACCTGGATGTGAGTTAGTGTCAGGATGTCAGACAGTAGGGATGTAAACCTGGAGTTCTAAGCCTCAGACTCATCCCTCTAGGGCAGCTGTGGGCAAACTACGGCCTGGCCCGCGGGCCGCATCCGGCCCGTTTGAAATGAATAAAACTATTGAAAAAAAAGACCGTACCCTTTTATGTAATGATGTTTACTTTGAATTTATATTAGTTCACACAAACACTCCATCCATGCTTTTGTTCCGGCCCTCCGGTCCAGTTTAAGACCCCATTGTGGCCCTCGAGTCAAAAAGTTTGCCCACCCCTGCTCTAGGGCCTTTGATGAATTTGGCACTAGCTCTAGAAATCCACCCTGCCCCTGAAGGACAAGATTTGTATTTCCTGAAGGCTCAGAGTTGGGAAACTAGGGAGATGCTTAGGAATGGAGTGTGGAAAGCTCACAGCTTTGAATGCAAACCGACCTGGGTGCAATGCTAGCTCTTCAAGTGCTTCCAGACTGTCCCCAAGCATATTATCGCCCCTCTTGGAGCCTCAGTTTTCTCATCTGTAAAAAACGGGGCTCATAGGCCAACCTCACTGCGTTGTTGAAAGGACTGGAACATACGTCAAGTGCCTGGCAAAGAAGAGCAATGGGGATGTGGTGGTGGTGGTTGTTCACTGCTCATGAGCTGAATGTAATTCCCAGGGTGGCCATTTGCACCCACACAGAAGTGCCACAGAGGCAGGGAGGAGTCATTGCAGGAATAAACGCCTGTCCTGAGAGCACTGCGGAGTGGTCCCAGGGGCCAGTCTGCATGTGGCAGTCACTGGAGCTGCACTACAGTTTCAAGGGGTGGATGGACAGACAGGAAGGCTAGGGGCCGGGGCTGTGAGACCCAGGGCCTAGGGAGTGAAAAGCCTGATCTGTGGAGAGTCCACTCCCGGACCCCTTGGCTTGGGAGAGGCAGTAGGTATGGAATCGAGGAAATTGGAGGATTGGGAAGAGGTGGGAAGGAAAGAGGATAGGCAAGGGAAGGCACTGCTGTCCATCTCACAGACAGACAAGCATGCGCACGCAGGCACGCACCCACTCACATGCAGCACGCTCACACGCACACATGCGCACGCAGGCACACACACCCTCCTTGTAGTCAGAATTCCCTCTGACACATTGTTCCACAGAGCCCCTGAGTCAACAGAATCACATGAACCAGGGCTCAAGTCCCCAGCACGTAGCTCCCCCTTTCTGAGGCTCCCATTCCTCATCTATAAAAGGAGAAGCAGGCTCCACATCTCTCAAGGCTGTCATGAGGAACAAATCATCTTCCAGGCCCTCTGCTCACTTCCCTCCTATCCAGGCCACACCCCTGCTACCCTTCACCCTGACACTGCAGCCATTTCCTGATTTCTTCTTCCTACCCTCTTGGACCACATTAGCCTTCCTAAAGCCCACCTTTGACCATGAATCTCTTCTGCTCAGACACCTACCTTGGCTCCCCATTGCTCAGGCTTTAAAGTCAGACTGACCTGAGTTTTAATTATCAGCCCACCACCTTCTGGCTGGATGAATTTGGATCTATTTCTTCACTTCTCTAGTACTTATTTTCCTTGTCTGCAAAATGAGGAAATAGCTATTCTGCAGGGCTTGGTGGGATTAAATAAATTCAAGTATGTAAAGCACTACCACAGGGTAGGTCTGGTGCTTCATACATGGTAACTTATTACTGTCATTATCAGTGACATCAACGCTATCCTGCTCACTCATGCCCAGCCTTCATCCAACTAGCTTGTTCATGATTCCATCAGTATGCCCCGTCTCTTCACGCCTCTCTGCCTTTGCTAATTCTATTTCTTCCTTCTGCCCAGATCTTTGCCTATTGAAATCCCATCTGAACTTCATGGCCCAGCTCAAATGCTGCTTCCTACAGGAAGCCCTCCCTGACTCCCAACCAAAAGTATTTGCTTCCTCTTAGCTCTAGCATCCATGTCCTTGTCCAGGAATCTCCATTTATTGCTTTGAACTTTCTTGAAGCATTTCTTTCACCAATTCTCTCAATGCCCTTGTATTCCCCCGCCCCACTATCACCACCACCTCTGCTTTCCTTCCCTATGCTATTTAAGGCCAGTCCCTCCACCTGGGCTCTGGAGCCCACCCCTGCTACCTCCTCCGCAGCAATCATCCCCTCTCCCTTCTGTATTTCAACCTCTCCCTCTCGGTGCCTCCTTCCTACCAACATTTATAGAAGCTCAAGTCTCTCCCATCTGGGAATAAAAAACTCTCTATCTGCCCCCACATCTCCCTCTAGCACTTACTGCCCCTCTCTCCTCTTCACAGCTAAACTTCTTGAGAAATTCGTCTACACTGGCCATCTCCATTTCAGTACCTCCCACAAGCTCTTCAACCCACTGCAATCTGCCTCATGCGCCCACCACGCCATGGAAACTGCTCTTAGTAAGGTCGCCCAGGACCTCCTAGTGGTTAAAGCCAACAGACTCTCTTCCACCCTCATCTTACTTCCCCAACTGTAACATTTGCCACTCTTAACAAGCCCCTCCAGTGCACAGAGGGCTTTTTCCTTCCTCTGCTTCAGTGAGCCCACTCCCTGCTGGTTTTCCTCCTACTTCTCTGCCCACCCCAGCTCTTCTTCCTCTCCCCATTCCTTATGTGTTAGTACCTCTTACCCAGCTCTGCTCTGGCCCTCTTCTCTTTCATTCCACACTCTGTCACTGATCTCATTCTATTGCATAACATCAGGTATCGCTGAGGACCCCTGCAGCTTGCTCTCTCTCTAGCATGGTCTCTCTCCTGGGTCCCAGACCCATCTTGCCTAAGGTTTGCTGGAAGCTCCACCAGGATGGCCCTTAGGGCCTTCAGAGCTCACCTCTAACTCACCATCTTACCACTGCAAACATATCCTCCTGCATTTCCCACCTTGCCAAAGGCACCACCATTCATCCAGTTGCCCAAGCCCAGGACACACCTGGGAGTCACCCTAGATTCTTCCTGCTCCCTCAGCAATTCCAGTGACCAAGTCCTGTTTATTCTACCTGCTAAATAGATCCCAAAAGCTATAAATACATCACCTGCCCCCTACCACCTCATTTTCTACTCTTCTTGCTCCTTGTTCATTCTCCAATCATACTGGTCTCTCTAATGTCTCTCAAACATAATGAGCGCGCTTGCCTCAGGGCTTTCGCACTGATATTCTTCCCCAAGATAGGTGTGGCACCAGACACAGCCTACTATATATTTAGTTGTTTACTTATGAATTATCTGTCTCACCCACTGTAAAATCTATAAAGACAGGCATCTATCTGTATTGTTCGGTGCTATATCCCTAATCCCCAGCACAGTGCCTGGGACTCAATAAATATTTGTCAAAAGGATGAATGCATTGCCATTTCTGAACACTACAACTGAACTCCACCCTCAGTCATCTCCACCTCCAACCCTCACCCATTATCTTGTTAGTCTTTAACTCTGGTCCTCTCTTCTTTCCAGTCACCTCTCAAATCCATCTCCTCTGCACCTTCCCCATTGCCACTACCTTAGCTTCTCTCTCTCTTGGGTTACTTCAACAGCCTCCTCCCTAGTTTCCCTTTATTCTAAAGTACTCATTTGATCAGGTCATTTTCCCTACTCAAGAACTGCTCATGGCTCTCCAGCTGCCTACCACAAAAAAGAAGCCTGGCTTCCCCAGACAGCTGTTTGAAGCATGTCTAATCTCTACACACGCCAATGTTTAGTTTCACCATTTCTTACCTCCAGGTCTTGGTTTACACGCTCAGAGCATCCTCTCCCACTTCTACCTCTCTCACAATCTTTTTTTTGTTTGTTTTTTTTTAAAATATATTTTATTGATTTTCTATAGAGAGGAAGGGAGAGGGATAGAGAGTTAGAAACATCGATGAGAGAGAAACATCGACCAGCTGCTTCCTGCACACTCCCTACTGGGGATGTGCCCGCAACCAAGGTACATGCCCTTGACCAGAATCGAACCTGAGACCCTTCAGTCCGCAGGCTGACGCTCCATCCACTGAGCCAAATCGGTTAGGGCGCTCTCACAATCTTTATGAACTTCAAATGACTGGCTCAAACACTACTTTCTTCAGAAAATTCACAAACCAGAAGTAATTCCTCTCCAAAATCCATAGAGAAGTGTCTCCAATGTCCCTCAGGATCTCCAAGTATCAGGAGTAGGATGGGAGATAGTAATTGTGTCTGGGACCGAAGACTTTTGTGGCTGGGTTAACACTAATAGGGGTTCCCTTTTTCTCCTGCACTATTACCGTGGACTCTGTCCCCATGGACCTCTGCTAACACTGATTCATCCTTGACTCGTCTCTTTCCCTCAACTTCTATTGGTGCTATTTCATTAAAAACTCTCAAAGGATTTAGATTCCATAATTTGAGGTTAAAATGCTTCTGTGTGACTGGTGCTCACTGAAGTAGTGCAACAGTAACCCTGCTCAAATCCATTTCTTCTATGCTAACACTCCAGTTTGGGCCTTCCAGCTGTCCTCCATGCACAGAATCCATTTTTCATACTGCAAATGTGATGTTTCGAAATGACAAATGTTACTAAATTCCTCTCCTATTTATAATCCATTCACATGACAGTTCGTCACCAGAAACACGGATTCTTAACCTTTTGGGAGAAACACAAACCCTTTATGGATTTAATGAAAGTCATTAACCATCTTCCTGACAAAAAACACACACAGGTATACACACACAACATTTTTCATTTGGTTTCAGGAAGCTCATGGGCCACTTGAAGCCCATCTGGGGTCTATACACTCCAGGTTAAGAACCTCTGGCTCTACCCAATAACATCCAGGTTCTTTAGCATATACTGTTCCTTCTGCCTGGACTGTTCTTCCACACTTCACCCTTCTGTCCCTAGCTAACTCTTACTCATCCTCTAAGGCTTAGCTCTTAGGCTGAGTAGACCTGCACCAGACCTAGCTGGAGCCAGATCCCTTCCTCTGGGTTTCCACAGCCCTCTGTGCTCTCCTCTCTTATAGCCCTTCTCAGTCTCCGCAACTGACTGGGAACTTGTGGAAGGCAAGAACCATTACCCAGCACAGCCTGTAGCCACAGCAGAGCTCCATAAGTGTCTACTGAAATGAATACTAACAACTGCTATGCTGTTTTGAGTACCCATTTTGTGCCAGGCACTCAGCGAGGTGAGTTCTATTTATGATCTCATCTACTCTTCAATAAACACACCCCATGATGTTGGTGGTATTGTGTCCTTTTTAACAGATAAGGAGGTAGGCTAAGAGATGTGAAGTGAGTGGTTCAGCTAGTGAGTGACAGAGTTGGGATTGAAATTGAGATGTGTTGGCACCAATGCAAGTATTGGTCCACCATGCCTCCCTGCCCTGGACTGTGAGATTGAGAGATGGCATCAGCAAAGAAAAAACAAAACAAAAAACAACAGCCCAGCTGGTGTGGCTCAGTGGTTGAGCGTCAACCAATGAACCAGGAGGTCACGGTTCCATTCCCGATCAGGGTACATGCCAGGGTTGTGGGCTGGATCCCCAGTGTGGGGTGTGCAGGAGGCAGCCAATCAATGATTCTCTCTCATCATTGATGTTTCTATCCCTCTCTCCCTCTCCCTTCCTCTCTGAAATCAATAAAAATATATTAAAACAACAACAACAAAACAAAACAGGACCAAGACCCAAGGCCAGAATGCCCTGCCTGGGCTCCATTTCCCAGAGCCACCTATTTTGACTTTCCCTCCTGTGTCACCTTCATGCAAGGCCAGGTACCTGGTTCTTTCTTCTTTTGGCACAATCCCCTCCATCCCATGTACTATTTTCAGCCTCATTCCAAAGCCCCAGTATGGTCAGGCCATCCTTTTCTCCAGAACCATCCCCAGACACGTACAGATTTTAGATCCAATCTAATCCAATGCTACACACTTGACCATGAGGAAAACAAGACACAGATAGTCTCTGCCCTTCAAGAGTTGATAGTCACCCAGGAGTTTTACTTGTATCATCTCCAATCAGCCCTGAGAGGTAAGTAGGCATTATCCTCATTACACAGACGAGGAAACAGAGGTTCAGAGGTTAAATGTCTTGCCCCAAGTCATAGAGTTGGTGTAAGTGGCCAAACTTGGACTTGAATAAAGGTACTGACTCAACCATTTTTCCCCCATTAGGTCATCCCACTTGGAAGAGCCAAAAGTGGACAACTATTTTTGGCAGGGATGGGGGAAGGAAAGCTATTACTATTTCAACACTCAATATACATGTCCCCTCCTGTAGGACATAGAAAGGTTAGGTGCCCATCCTTTGGCAGCCCTCTAAGCCTACTTCTGTCCCATCCCAAACCACACTCCACTGTAATTGTCTATGTGTCTCTCTCCCTTCTAAAACTTGAACTCCCTAATGGTAGAACTAGATACAGTTCACTCCCATATCCAACCAAGGTTCAGCACAAGGCCTAACCAAGGTCAGACAGGACAAACGTTTGCTAAATGAATGAGGTGGTCTTTCAGCTAGTTATTAAAAGGAGAAGCAAGAGCTGAACAGTGGATATAGGAAAAAGATATAGAGGAGAAGGGAAATGAATTAGTAAAAGCAAGGAAATGGCACCAAAGAAATAGTCCAGTGCTTTTGAAATTGTGACAGGGTGCGTATAACATGCTTTCATTGTTGTTATGGTGATTTTGTTTTCCTTACAAGAATGGGAACATACTATAAGCCCTGTTCTGCAACTTGCTTTTTTCATATAATAATAAATCTTGGAGGTCTTTCCATGCCAGTATATTGAGATATATCTTTTTCTTTTGATCTGCTACAGAGTAATCCATAATATGGATGGATCATGAAGGAAAAGCTGTTCCTTAGTGATGGACATTCAGGTTGTTTTAATTTTTCGCTATTACAAACAATGCTGCAATGAATATCTTTGCATATGTCTGGAAGTAGTTTTGAAGGATAGGTTCCTAAACATTGAATTGCTGGGCCAAAGGAATGAACAT
This sequence comes from Myotis myotis, assembly GCF_014108235.1. Taxonomy (NCBI): domain Eukaryota; kingdom Metazoa; phylum Chordata; class Mammalia; order Chiroptera; family Vespertilionidae; genus Myotis; species Myotis myotis. Next base: position 8,821,557 of record NW_023416346.1, read on the forward strand.
TTTGTTTACAATGTAGATAAAAAGTTATTTCTGTTGCTTTAACACTTTTACAGACTAAATACAAATAGAGTATCCCTGCTAATATAAGCCAGTTTTTATCTTGAGAAGCATATGTCATGCAAGCTTTTCATTAAGAGTTGGTTAAGCCTGGCTGGTGTAGCTCAGTGGTTGAGCATTTTCCCATGAACCAATAGGTCACAGTTCAATTTCTGGTCAGGGCACATGCCTTGGCTGCAGCTCAATCCCCAGTGGCAGTGGGGGGAGGGGGTGTGCTCTCTCATCACTGATGTTTCTATCTTTCTCTCCCTCTCCCTTCCTCTCTCAAAATCAATAGAAAAACATTTTTTTTTAATTAAAAAGAGTTGGTTGAGAATGCTATCCTATAAGGGTATATGATAAAGTATGGCTTAGAGTTGCAGTTGGAATTGAGGTATTTCAGGAAAGGCCTCTCTCTGCTAGCCAAATTTGGGTCCGTACAGTAGTAAAACCTTAGAGAAATCTAGCTTTAAGACATGGTTCCTAGCTTGGAAGTATATGACATTTAGGATTTTGGTAGCAACTAATAAAATTGTCCTATTAAAACAATGGTACCAGTTTGCATTCCAATCAAGGTGAGAAGTTCTGTTTCCTCACAACCCTTTCAATATTTTAAATTTTAGCCCTTCCAAATTGACGCTTCATTGTTGTTTTAGTTACATTTCTTTGGCTTCAGTAAGCTTGGACATTCTTTCTTGGACATTAGCTATTCTTGGACATTAGCTATTCTTGGACATTAGCTATTCTTCATTAGCTAATGGTCTATTTCTTCCCTGAATTTTCAAATCATGTTATTTCTCCATTTTAAATGGGTTCCACACCTTTTTTCTTATTGATTTCCAGGAGACAATATAGATACAAATAGGAACCTTTACCTGATATCTATGTAACAAATACTTTCTCCTAGCCTGTTGTTTATATTTCAACTTTGTATATAGCATCCTTCTCCACACAGAAGTTCTTAGCCTTAATGTAGTTGAAATTACTGCTCTTCACTTTATGGCTTATGGGTTTTTAAGTCATGCTCAGAAAGGCTTTTCTACCCTGATACTAAATATTCTGATAGATCTCAGAGGGAAATGGGGTGTGTGTGTGTGGGGGGGGTTGTGGGGGGGGGGACGAGAAGGGATTAACCTAAGAATTTATATGCATATATGCATAGCCCAGGGACACAAACAATAGTGCCGTGAATGCCTGGGGTAAGGGGGTGGGGTGGCGGCCGGGTGGAGTTAACAATAAAAATAAGTTTTAAAAAAAAGAACACATGGAGGCAAAAAATAAAATCCCTACATTGACAAAATGTGAAAAAAAAATCTGGATTTTCCTTTGGCAGCTTTACAGCTTTATTTTTTGTATTTGTTTATGTATGAGGTAAGGGTTTAATTTAATTTTTTCCAAGTGGTAGCCAATAATCCCATCCCATTTACTGACTCATCCCACTGATTTGAAATGTGTTCTTTATCCTAAATTAAATTCCCATATGAACATTTGGATTTGTTTCTAAACTATTTTGTTCCATTTATGTATTCTTCTGTTTCTGTGAAGATATATTTCTAATTACTGCAGTTTTATGGTAAATTTTTTGTATCAACTAGGGCAAGTGCCCCCTCATTGTTCTTTTTAAAAACTTTTCTTAGTAATTCATGGGCATCTACTCTTCCAAATGAACTTCAAAATCCAATTGCCCAATTCTCAAAGAAAATACCACTGAAATTTGAATGAGAAATGCATTGAACCTTTTGACCAAATTGTGGGGAAAATATGATTTTTACCATGTTGAATCTTTCCATCCAGGAATAGGATAGGACTCTTGTTTTATTCAAGTTTCCTTACAGCCTTTGATGAAATTTTATAGTTTTGTGGGGGTTTTTGTTTTTCTGGGGGGGTTTTTTGGTGTATGTGTGAAATTTTATAGTTTTCTATAGAAAACTATTTCACATTTCTTGTAAATTCCTAGGGATTTTATAAATTTTTTTTGCTATTGTGAATGAAATCTTTCTTTTTTTTTTTTTTAATATATTTTATTGATTTTTTTACAGAGAGGAAGGGAGAGAGATAGAGAGTTAGAAACATCGATGAGAGAGAAGCATCGATCAGCTGCCTCCTGCATATCTCCTACTGGGGATATGCCCGCAACCCAGGTACATGCCCTTGACCGGAATCGAACCTGGGACCTTTCAGTCCGCAGGCCGACGCTCTATCCACTGAGCCAAACCGGTTTCGGCGAAATCTTTTTCTATTATATCTTCTAATCAGTTATTGTTAGTATTCAGAGAAGTGGTTTAGGTGTATGTTTATCTTGTATCTACCTATCTCACCGAATTTTCCTGTTAGTTATAATAATTTTTTGCTTTATTCTGTTTATCTAAGTTGACGCCCAGATGATGTTCAAATCACCACAACTCTGACTGTTTCTAATATTTATACCACTTATTTTTAAAAAATCCCATTGGTTTAACTTCCAGAAAAACAATGGCTAATGACAGTTATAGCAGTCATCCTTATTTTGTTCCTGAATTTAATGGAAATTTACCTAGTACTTCCCTGTTACATTTGATGATTGTCTTTGGTTTCTGACAAAAATTCTTTACCAAGTTAAGGAAGTTTTAATTGATTCCTAGCTTACTGTACTAGTTATCTATTACTGTGTAACAAATTACCCCAATACAGCAAGATAACTAAGACACTAAGAGTTTTTAAATCAAGAATGAATATGTAGGTCAATGGGGGGAAAAGGAGACATAACACTTTAATCAATAAAGAATAAATAAATAAATAAATAAATAAGTGAAGGAATATGTAATTTTACCAGATGATTTTTCCCAGCATTTATGGAGATAGTTATAGGATCTTCCCTCTTGAATATATTAATGCAATTAATTACAATAACATCTTGCCCAGTGTTGAATAATCCCTGCACTACTAGGACAAGCCTTCCTTTGTCATGACACATTCTTTTTTTAATACACTGATGGATTCAGTTTGATAATTAAAATATTTGTTACTCTAGTAATATGTGAGATTAGACTATAGTTTTCCTCTTTTTGTCTAAACCTGTCCAAGTATACTAGCCTTCTCTTTATTTTTATTTGTTTATTATTTTTATATCCTATATAATAAAAGCTTAATATGCTAAGTGTCCGGTTGACCAGTAGGCCATTCAACCAATCAAAATGTAATGTGCTAATAATATGCTAAGGCTGCTCAACCACTCACTATGATGTGCACTGACCACCGGGGGGAAGATGCTCTGACTTGTAGGTTAGCTTGCTGCTGGGGTCCGGCCGATTGGGACTGAGTAAGATGGGCCAGACACACCCTGGAGCCTTCCTGCATTCCCTCCCTGGCTGGCCAACCTCCCACGTCCCTCTCTGACCCCAATCGTGCACCCGTGGGGGTCCCTCGGCCTGGCCTGTATCCTCTCGCAATCCGGGACCCCTCGGGGGATATCGGAGAGCCAGTTCAGGCCCCATCCCACAGGCCAGGCCGAGGGACCCCACGGGTGCACGAATTCATGCACTGGGCCTCTAGTGTGTGTGTATATGTGTATACATATATACATCCACACACACACACACACACACATTCTTCTGGAATGAACTGGGAAGCTGTCAGTCTTTTCCTATTATCATTCAATCATTCAAGATTCTATAGAACTTCCATACCAATTGGGCCTGGTACTATTTCTGAGGAGAAAATTTCTTTTTGGCCATCTTTTAAACTTATTCTATTCTGCTCAGGTTTTCTGCCACTTCTTAAGTCATTTGGTAATTTATATTTTCCTACAATACCACCCATTTCATCTAGATTTTCACATTTACTGGCATAAAATTATACAAAGCATTTTCTCATGACATTTATTGTCTCCTCAGAATCTGTGGTTAAATTGCTTTTATCATAGATTATTTTATGTTTTCTTGCCTTTTCTCAAACATATCTGCCAGAGGACAATCTGTCCAGTTTACTGGCCTTTTCAAAACCTACCTCTTAGTCAATCAAATCTTTTGTTTTCTATTTCACTAATTTCTGGTTTTTATCTACAGTAATTATTTTATTCTGCTTTCTCTTGGTTGTTCTTTTTCTACATTCTTGAGTGGAATAATTAGTTCATTCAATTTAAACTGTCTTGTTCTCTGGTAAAAACATTTAAGACCACACATTTTCCTCCGGAAACCCCATAGTCGTATCCCATAGGCCTTGATATATAGTATTCTCATTGGCATTTATTCTAAATAGTCCATAAATTCCCTTCTTCTTTACTCTTTAACATAATTATTTTTAAACTTTCAAATGGGCCTAGCCTTTTTGCCATTGCTATTAATATCTCATTTTATTGCATTATAATTAGAAAACGTAAAATGTGTTTTCCAATTAACTAGGAACTAATGTTCTCCCAAGATGTGGGCAGATTGTTCCCTCTGCCTAAATACCCTTCCCTATCTTATCCAAATGGCAAACTCTTACTCATCCTTTGAAAACAGCTCAAATGTTATATATTCCAGGGCCAAACACTCCCGCTTTTGGTGACAGGTATCTAGGGAAGAATTTTTAAGGCAGGACAAACTATAAACAGGTGCTGAATGTCCTCTTTGGTCTCCTAACCTGGTCCCCCAATCATTCTCCTCACACGCGCTCTGCCACCCATGCCACAGTCACTCCAGGGGCTAGAGGGAGATAAGGGGAGGGTGTGGCAATGTTTTTGCCTATTTGTCTGCACCGTGAAGGATTGGGGGAGGGATGGGTCTAGCTCTTACCTGCTCTCTGCCAGCCTGCCTGAGGGGGTAAGCTTCATGGAGTCAAGGACCTGAGTAGGACAGCAATACTGGTGTAGAGTATGAGACGCTGTGGACCTGAGAGACAGCAAGAGACAGAGAAAGAGAGACAGAGAGAGACAAGGGAGGGTGGGGGAGAGGCAGGATGGGGAATGGGGACAGTGAGGTGAGTGAGTGGGGGAGGGGGAAAGGGAAGATGAGAGGCATGGGTGATGGAGGATAGGGGATGGAAGAGGAAGGGTGCGAGGCAGGGAGGCAAGAAGGAGGAAAGGAGGGAGGAAACGGAGAAAGGGAGGGAAAGAAGGAAGGAAGGAAGGAAGGAAGGAAGGAAGGAAGGAAGGAAGGAAGGAAGGAAGGAAGGAAGAAAAAAAGAAAAAACCACAAAGTCAAGAAAGAGAGGACGGCACTCGAACCACAAACAGAACACAACGACAACAGGGGGCAGCAGAGACAAAAGAGCTGGGCTGGGCCTCCTGTGTTCCAGGTGACTCCGTGGGGACCTTGGCCACGGAGACACTGGCACACCACAGCAGGGAAGGGGGAAGGGAGCCCTCCTCACACCAGACGCCACACGAGTAGGAAAGAGGGGGAGGGGGAGGGGGGGTGAAAGAGAAAGGCAAAATATGTAGGGGGGCTCCCCCTTATAGGGTACTCCTCACGATAAGGGGCGGGATAGAGAGAGGAGGAGCTCTGGGTCCAAAGGGGGAAGAGCCCAGGCCAGGTGGGTGGAGGAAACACTGCAGGAAGAGAGGGAGAAAGACAGCCAGAAACCGAAAGAGACAAGGAAAGGGTGAGACAGAACTGGAGAAAGACAGAGAAAGAGGAAGACAGAGAAAGGGCGAGACAAAGGACACAGAGAGAAGACAGGGAGAGGCAGAGAGTGCCAGAGGAGAGGAGAGGAGAGGGCGGAGGAGAGCTGACAAGGTCTCAGTGGTCTTGGTGACAGGATGGGACTAGAGGGTGAGCAGGCAAGTGGGGCCCAGCTAGCCAGAGGACAGGCTAGTTCCAAGGAGCAGAAGTCTTAGCTTCCCAGGCCAGTGCTGCACCCCCAGCCCTGGGCAGGGCCCACACTCCGCCCCCCAGCACTGTGTCCCCACCCCTACAGCAGGGTCCAAAGGCCCCTCTGCCTCCTGCTTCCCATGATTGAAGTCCAGGGAATGAAAAGAGAGGAGTGGTGAGGCTGAGGGTCTGGCCCCGCCCCTACCCAGCACGGGGCAGATGCTGGTAGCGGAGCTGGCCTTTCCTGGTCAGCCAGCCCCTGCCCCCCATAAGTCCCTGGAGGCTGCTTGTGGTCAGGGCCTGGCATTCAAGAGCCCAAATAAAGGCCTGAAGATGTGGCTGCAGGCTAGGCCAGCTGCCCACTATCTCACTTGCTGCACATTGGAGGATACCCAAATCTTAGAACCTTTAGAATCTTGGAATTTGCGACTCTTCTTATCAGAGACTCTGAATCATCGTCAGCGCCAGAATGACAGTCTCAACTGCTACCCATGTGCCAGTCACCCGCCCAAGTTCTCGGCTCCTTATCTCCTTAATCCTGAGACTCAGAGACTCTTCAGCTGCTGGAATGTTGCTATCAACGATTCTCAGCAGTTATCTGGAGCCCTGCAGTGCTGGGCCAGGCTAGCACCCCAGATCAGCTACCAATCACACCCCTCCCGGCCACAGACTGTGCTGCATGGGCCTCCAGGGTCTTTACGGTGCTGGGCACCCTGATGTCCATAGGCTTACCCACTGGAGCTGGCTCCCTCCCCCAAGCCAAAGGCCTCCAAGAGTCCAAGAGGGGAGCCAGGAACCAGGAAGCCAGGAGGCTGCTGAATCAGCAGCCCAGGAACCAGGTCCAGGCCTGAGCAGGAAGGGACGGCGTCAGGCTGCAGGGGTTTCGGGGACCCAGGTTCCTACCTGCTACTCTTCCCGGGGGGCTCCATGGATCCGGACCTGTCCGGAGGGCAGGCCCCCTGGCCCTGGGCGGTGCCTCCACCGTGTCACCAAACCCTCCTCCCCAGCCCTTCCCTAGAAGGAGGAACCAAAGAGGCGGGGCCAGGCCAGCTGGGCTGTAGGCCAGACTGCAACTGGAAACTTTGCTCCTTCCCTTGCTTCCCCAGGAGGGCTGGGAAGTCCTGGTAAGAGGAAGCAGGTTTGCGAGCCCACAGTGGCTCCGATGGGCCAAACCCCATGCTGGGCTCCCTATGTGCACCTCCACCCAAGTACCCTGTCAAGTATGTGTCAACAGTACTGTTCTGAAGAGAAAATGGAGATGGCAACACGGCACAGGTCACACAGCCAGGAGGTGGCAGAATCCCAAGATCAGGACCTGGTTTGGCCATTTCCAAACCTGGAATCTGTCCCTTCAGCCATATCGCTGCCTTGTGAACACAGCAACCTTTCCATAGAGGCCTTTTCCCACACCCTCATCTTGAGCACAGCTAAAAAGACCATTTGGTTGTTCTGGGATGCTCCGGATCACGTAAAATTCAAATCACTCATTTTGGGAAATTGGACTGGCCCTGGCCAATATTCTTGACCACTGCAATAAGTCCTCACTCATTGGGTGTTGCTTTCTGGGCTGGCTGAGAGAAAAGCTCCCTGCAAAGAAGGACAAAAATCAGAAGAAATGCCCTTCACAATCAAGAGGCTGTTTTTCCAAGGAAGTGGCCCCACCTGGTCTGGGAAGAGGCCTGGGGAGGGGAAGAAAGAGTCTTACTGACGTTCCCACAGCTGGGCAGACTAGAACCTAGGCCAGTGACGGCGAACCTATGACACGTGTGTCAGAGGTGACACGTGAACTCATTCTTTTGGTTGATTTTTCTTTGTTAAATGGCATTTAAATATATACAATAAATATCAAAAATATAAGTCTTTGTTTGACTATGGTTGCAAATATCAAAAAATTTCTATATGTGACACGGCACCAGAGTTAAGTTAGGGTTTTTCAAAATGCTGACACGCCGAGCTCAAAAGGTTCACCATCACTGGTCTAGGCCCTGACTCCCCAATTACCTACCACAGAATGGGCGGGGCTGGCCAAAGGAGAGAATGTGGAGGATTTGAAGGATGCGGGGCTCCTGAGGAGCACCCCAGATCCAGCTCAGAGCATCCCTGTCCTTTCACTGCCCCCAGAGCCCAGGCCCCTGGCTGTTCTGAGCAGAAGGCAGCCCTGGGAGGGGCCAGGGGGCCAGTGATCTAGAAGGAATAGGAGCTGACAGGCAACAGGCCAGCCTTCCTGCCTCCCTGCTGGGGCAGCTGGTTCCTCTCAAGAAAGCCAAAGCTGCTGAGAGAGATAGGCCCTCCAAACCACCACAAAGTTGGCATCTATAGGCCCTTTGTGGCCTCCTCTGCCCACCTCTAAAGATCCTTGGTTCTCTGGACTCAGTGTCTGTTCTTTTCTCTCTCCTTCAGCAACTCTAGTTCCTGACGTAGCTGCACCTGGTGCCCATTTGCAGTTACTGTGCTAAGAGCTGCACCTCTGGCCCAACCTGCCTCTTGGCCTGGCAGGAGCTGAGAGAAAGATATTCCAGTCCTGGCCCTAAAGCTGATGCTGTGTGACCTTGGGCAAGTCCCTTCCCCTCTCTGGTGAGGCCAAGAGCCTTCATTTTGGTGCCTGGGAGAGCTGAGTACAAGTCCCAGGTCAACCACTTTTCAGCTGGTAACCCCTCTGAAGCTCAATTTATCCTATATAATAAGAGCCTAATATGCTACGTGTCTGACAGTTCGTTTGATCGTTCAACCAGTTGCTATGATGTGCACTGACCACCAGGGAGTAGATGCTCCAACTGGTAGGTTAGCTTGATGCAGGGGTCTGGCTGATCAGGACTGGGCAAGACGGGCCAGACATGTGTTGGACGAATCCGTGCACCTGGCTGGTTTTGGCCCAATCCCTGCAGGCCAGGCTGAGAGACTCCACTGGTCCACGAATCCATGCACTGGGCCCCTAGTTCATCTATAAAAGACAAGTGGCTATTTCTGCCTCACGGGTTCTTGTGAGATGAATTAGCACATGAGGAAGTAACTCAGCTCAAGCCTTAGACTGACCCTTCTCCCAGAGACGCCAGAGAGACCCATGGGAAGGCTGTTTGTTTCGGGGGTGGGACAATGGCTGGGGAAATCTCTCTTAATCCAGGCCACTCTTGGAATTCAGACTATGTGAACATGTTGGGTAGACTCGTGATGACCCGCCAGAGACTGAAGGGAAGAAGGAATTATGGGTGAGGACGTTGACCTGGCCACAGGGCACTGGCCAGGCCTTCATTCACTTGTTCACAGAGCCTGAGGACCAGGCACTGGGCTGGGGGCTGGACAAGCAGTGACTAAGGGTAGTCAGTGTCCTGATCTCATGGAGCTTATAGTCGAGTGAGAGGAAACAGATGTTCAACAACTAATGGAGTTAAGATGGGCAAAAGCGGAGGTAGCAGGAGAGAATGTTCCAGGCAGAGGAAACAACTTGGGCAAAGGACCTGAGGGGTATTTCCAGGAACTGCAAAGAGGCCAAAGGGGCTGAATGGAAAAAGCAAAGAGAAGAGAGGTGAGACTAGAGATGTGGGCAAGGGCCCGATCGTGCAGGAGGCCACAGTAAAGTTTTAGTATGTATGCTAAGAACAGTTTGGCAGCCTGTGGTTCATGGATAGGCATACGGGGTGTCCCAGAAGCCCCTGAAGCTGAATGACAAATATTAATGCGTAACAGCATGTTTCCAGGGAGAGCATAGCTTTCATCAGATCCCAGATGGGTTTGTGATCCCAAAAGAACAGAGAAGCTCTTTCTATGAGAATATTCAAAAGTGCCTAAGCTGAGCAACTGCAAGGCATCCTAGAACCTTCTGTGAGCCGGCCCCTACCTCCCATCTCCAGCTAGTCTCAGCCTTCCCCCATCTTCACCCTGTGCTTCACCCAGACAGCCTATCCTTGCCTGTGCCTTCCCTCCACTAAAAAGGTCCTTCCCCACCACCCCGCCCCCACTGTCACCGCCCCACCTCTTTAGTTCCCCCATGTTCTCAGACGCTGTGGTCCTCTGGGAACTTGCTCTGACTCCTCCCCTGTGTCCTTCCCACCCTGTACTTCTCTCAGCACTGTCTGTCGCCTCTTCTGGGTCAGGAGCTCTGTCTTATTCATCTGTGTCCCCATCGTTTAACACAGGGCACCCAGACACACAAGTCAGTAAGGTGTTGGTAGGAGACACAATCCAGAGATGGAGGCTGCAAGATGGGCTTGTGGACACTAGAGGGCACTGTGGCCTCTGGAATCCAGGCCTGACGCTGGCCAGGCGGGGCTCCAGGGCCTGGTATGCAAACTTCCTGTCTCTAGGAACCCTGAAGCACGGAAACTGCTCTTGGGTTCTGCTGCTCCTCAGCTCTGGGCCTCATTGATCAGGGTCCCCGTTCCAGCCCCCGATTCACTTTCTTCCCCCTTTCCACACCACTTGTCAGGGCAGGGCCATCCCACTGCACACATAGCCTTTATAATTCACAAACGCAATGCCAAGTACCCCTCCCACAGCCCTAGCATACATTTTTTGCTCTGTTCAACCCTGGCCACTTCACCTCACCCCACCCCCACAGCTCACCTGGCTAACTTCTACTCATCTTCCAACTCTCAGCTTAGATGTCAGCTTGGAGAAACCGCCCTGACCCTCAGGCTGGGTTGGGTATATTTCCGAGGTGCTCCCACAGCATCCTGCCCTTCCCTGTAATTGTCTGTAATTGTCTGTTTCCTCGCCTGTTTCCCTACAAGACAGTGAGTTTCCTCAGAGGAGGACTCTGGACTCTGTTATTACTCATCATTGTGACCAACTGCGTTTAATTTAGCACATTACTGCCTGGCACATCATCCTTAAGTGAATGATTGAATAAAGGGATGGATGAGTGGATGGATGACCTCTAACAAGTGACTTTACCTCTCTAGTTTTCTTTCGTTCCCTATTCATAAAGTGGATGTGATCGCCACAACTTAGTAGGGCGGCCAGGAAGATTAAAGATAATATGTGTTGAGTGCTAACAGGGCCTGACACATAGTAGACATTTCTGGAATCAAAACAATTGTTAATATTTGGAATAGTGAAAAAAGGGAGGGAAGGAGACTCTGCCTGGAGCTGGGGATGATCTCACCCACTCGTGTTTACCATTTACTTGTGAAAGATGGTTTTAACAACAATAAGAAAAGTATCATTTTTTAATGTTCACTGTGTTTTCTTAGTTCATTTGTTTTGTTATTATTATTCATTTCAGAGAGGAAGGGAGAGAGAGAGAGAGAGAGAGAGAGAGAGAGAGAGAGAGAGAGAGAGAGAGAGAAACATCAATGATGAGAATCATTGATCCGCTACCTCCTGCACGCCCCACACTGGGGATTGAGCCCACAACCCAGGCATGTGCTCCGACCAGGAATCAAACTGTGATCTCCTTGTTCATAGGTTGACACTCAACCACTGAGCAACACCAACCGGGTGAACAGTATCATTTTTACTAGAAATAATGACAGCATCTGCTATGTGACAGACCAGAAACAGGAGGCTCCCAAGGAGGAGGTGCGCAGCCTCTAGCCTCAGCCAGAGAATTTGAGGCCAGGGCCGAGGTCAGAGCTGCAGGCATTGCCCCAGCGTCTGGAGACCAGTCATTACAGGCACCGCTGGTTCCAAACTCTTTACTCATAGGTGAAAACTTGTCTAAGGGGTCATTAATTCCCTCTGTAATTAATGCAAAAACTGCAGGGTTTGTATTCATGGAAAACTAAACTCAAGCATCAAGCTGATAATATTGATAATGTGCGCTTGTAATTATATACTGCAGGTAACTATAAATTCAGTCCCTGCGCTAATAAAATATAAAAATTCCTGAAGCAACCAAGAACTTGGTAGCAGCTGTACCATGGGTAACATTATGCCCATCATTCTGAGGCTATGAAAATCACCACATACTGGGAGCCGCGGTAATAAGGGGAAATTTTTTGGTGAAACAGGGTGTTCTGATGCAAAAGCATGCTATGTGAAAGCGTAGTGAGCACAGATCTATTTGCATTACAGTAGGAACCCAAACCCTGATGAATGAGCAATCTTATATTGTGGGTGGGTCCCTGAGCTGACTGCTACCCAGGCTCCAATCTCACTGTGGACACATACAAGCTGTGGTCACTGTAGAAGACCAAGTATCGAGCATTTGATCTCTCTACCCTTACCCACTTCAAAGAGAACTGACTCCCACCTACAGCCGCTTGCCACCTCGTGTGACCATAGGCTAGACATGCTGTGGTCATATGGGGGTGGACCCTGAAGCTGGAAGGTTGTGTGTGAAAGCAGAGGAAGCCAGGCCAGAGAGAGGAGTCAATGACAAAGAGATGACAGGGACCAGGCAAGCCATGAGAGGTGAGAGCCAAGACACAGGCCCCAGAAATGGAGAGGAGAGAGAGAGAGAGAGAGAAAGAGAGAGAGAGAGAGAGAGAGAGAGAGAGAGAGAGAGAGAGAGAGAGAGGAAATAGAAGGGAGAGTGAGAGAGACAGAAAGACAGAAAGAGAGCACACAATCTTGGTCCTTGACTTCTTGGACCCACTTCCAGCTGGCGTGTGGCCTGGCTATACTTCATATATACTTCATTTACTGTTCTTAGATTCCATGAGATGTAGCCTTGCAAGAGGTCCCTCTACCCTTTATTCTTGACTGAGTCTGAGTGGGTTTCTGTTCCCTGCAACAGAATGTACCCAGGTTAAGAGAAGGGAAAATTGGGCATATAAGTGCAGAGCTTGCACAGGCAAAAACGCATAAAGAACACTTATGGCCAGGTCGGCGTGGCTCAGTGGTAGAGCATCGACCTATGAACCAGGAGGTCACAGTTTGATTCCCGGTTAGGGCACAGGTCCAGGTTGCAGGCTCTATCCTCAGTGTGGGGCGTGCAGGAGGTAGCCGATCAATGACTCACTCCCTCTCATCATTGATGTTTCTATCTCTCTTCCTCTCAGAAATCAATAAAAATATATGTTAAAAAAGAACACTTATGTAGGGCGGGGTGAATGCAATGATAAAGCAGTTGTGTTTGTTCACCCTAATGCTCCCTCATTTCCTGACACTTTCTACCATAGACAAACGCTGAAGCCACACACTGACGTCCAGTGGCACACAGAAACAAAGGCAGTGACAACCAGATATGCTCCTATGTGGACACCCGCACATGCATGGCTGTGCTAGCATGCAGCACTGCCGCTGCACTCTTCACATCATATGGACAGGGCTGGCCAGCCAGCAGGGAGCACCCACGCACATGAACGCAATGACATGGAGTACCCACATGCATGAACGCAGGGGCAGGGAGCACCCACATGTATGAATGCAGGGGCAGTGAGAACCCACATGTATGAACGCAGGAGCGGGGAGCACCCACATGCATGAACGCAGGGGCAGGGAGCACCCACATGTATGAATGCAGGGGCAGTGAGAACCCACATGTATGAACACAGGAGCGGGGAGCACCCACATGCATGAACGCAGTGGCGCTGCCCGAAAGGCTGGGGCCAGGAGTGGAGGTTTGACTGGGTGCTGCGCAGCCTCCCTCCCCAACTACCAAGTGACTCATCCCCAGGGCTGCTAATTAAAGCCAGGACAGAGGGGACAGAAGTGAGGGGAGGGGAAGAGAGAGGTTTATTTTGGTGCCAACCAGGCATGCAGCCAGTTTAGGGGTCACCCACTTCCTGGAGCTGGGCCAGGCGGGGGCACAGGAATGCAGACAGGAACGGGGGGGGGGGGCGGGGGGAGGACCCTCTTATCCGTCCTTGTTTCTTGTGAGCTTCCTGGAAAGGTGCCTTCTTTGGGAAAATTTCCCAACTTCCCCCACCTCCCTCCTCTTTTGTCCCACTGTCAGATTCCAACTCTGCCCCCTCCAGACTCTCATCCTTACCATGGGTTCTCCTGGGCACCACACTCCCATTGGGGCTTGCCAGAGCCGGCTCATCTGTGTTTGCACCCCACTTCTGTAACCCTCTCTCTCTCACCCCAAGGATCCCACAACACAGGCCTGGTACATAGGGGATGCTCTGCGGTGCTTCTGGAACATGACTGGGTTAACCCCGCTATAGCACAGTGTGGTTGCTGCAACTCTGATGGTCTGGATTCCTATTCTAGTTCTAGCATGGGGAGAATCATTTTAGTTCTCTAAGCCTCGGTTTCCTCATCTGTAAAATGACAGGAATATGTGCCCTATAGGATTGTTGTGAGGATTCAATGAGAGAATAGATGAAATACCCAGCATGGTGCCCAGCACCGCTTTAGCGATCACCTAGAAAGTGCTGTTGCTAACACCCACCTCAGGCCCAGGGGGAAGCCGAACGGGGCGGGAGGGGAGGGTGGTGGCAGCACTTACAGAGCCAAATTCCCGGCCTGGCTCCATCACACAGCACCCAGAGAATCGCAGACAAGTCACAAGCTCTCAGGGCACTGTCTCTCATGTAAAATGGGATCTGCCATATGACACCATCAATCTACTGTAAAGGCTTTAGCTTGTCAAGTGTCCTGCGTGGAGCCCAGCTCCTAGAAGCGGCTTGATGAGCTGCAGCAGTGATTGCTAGGGATGGCAGCAGGAGCTCAACCCGAAGAAGCCCAGGAGGGAGGAGGCAGGCAGGGAGGGCTTCCCAGAATGGGCAGGACTGGAGTTGGGCCCCAGAGCGCATTGGGCGGGCGGGGCAGTAAGTGACAAGATTCCAGGCAAAGGAAGCTGTGGGAAGAGACAGCTGGACAGGGCGGGCACCCAGGCAGCAGCGAACAGCAGACAGCATGAGAGGGTGCAGCTCTGGGCACTGGCCGTGTCTTGCACTTGTGAATGCAGGAACCACGGAAAGTCCTCTGTGAGGTCTCAGCCACCCCAGATTACCAGGAGGTCAAAACAAGGAAGAATTTTAGAGATAATCTAATCCAAAGTCCCGCTGGACAGATGGGGGCACTGAGGCCCAGAGTGGGAGGACTCCTCTGGGAGCAGAGCCAGCAATGGCTGCTCCTCCCACCTCTCCTCCCCGAGGTTGCAGCGGCTCCTGTTGCCATGGGGACATCCCAGCTCCAAGGGTGTCAGCAGCTCCCCTCCCCCTCCCTCCTTCCTTAGCAACAGGCCACCTCCTCCAGCTCTCCATCTTGCGTGCCTAGCAACCCCAGCCTAGTCCCTGGTCCCCCCCCCCCCCCCCCCCCCCTCACTCCCCAATTCCAGTCTGACCCTAAGTGCAGAGGCAGTGCCTCCAGGCCTGGGGCCCCTCCTGCCCCTCTGTTTTCAAGTTCTACATTTCACCTTTTTCCTTATTCAGCACTAACAGTGGACTAGGTTAGGAAAAGGCAGAGGGCACTCCAATGTGTTAGCCACTGTTTGGTGCTGAGCATCGCTTTACTGTAAGTTCCCTCACCAACCCAAGGAAGTCAGAATCATTATCCTCATTTCACCGATGAGGAAACAAATAAGGACCAGAGAAGTTCAGTGGCTTCACAAAGAACACACAGCAAGAAAGCAGGCTCTGCTGAGAGCTAGCTTCGGGAACTTGAGCCATCGCCAGTCCCTCTCTGGACCTTGGCTTAAGGTGCCTGGAGGTCTGACAACTTCTCACTGATCTGCAGGAAGTCCAGGCACCTTCTACCCACAGCCCTCCCGAGATACCAGCTGTTCAGCTCTAATTAGATATACTCCACACTTCCTCTGGCACTCGGTGCTTGGAAGCCCTCAGGCCTGGGCCTTGCCACAGGGTGTGTGTGTGGGGGGGTGTTTTCAATCCACAGATGCTGCTCATTCCTTGCTGTTCTACTTTCAACAAAGCTGCGGCCTAATCCCTCTCCTTGGTGTTCCTGCTACCCTCCTAATCTTTCCCCTTCACACGCACACACTGCTCATTAGAGGAGGGCAATGGGGCTCTAAGGGATGAACAGAGTTGTCCAAAGTCACGTATCTAGCCCTGGCGCACTTGCTCAGTGGTTACAGCATCAGCCTGCAGACCCCAAAGGGTCACCAGTTCAATTCCTGGTCAAGGGCACATACCTCGGTTGCAGGCTCGATCCCAGGACCCGGTAGGGGGGGCACATGTGGGAGGCAACCAATCGATGTCTCTCTCTCACATCAATGTTTCTCTCTCTCCCCCTTCCTCCCTCCCCTTCTCTCTCTCTAAAAACAAGCAAACAAAAAAAAACAAAAATCAATGGAAAAAATAGCCTCGGGTGCAGAATTAAAAAAACAAAAAAAGAAGTCACATATTTATAAAGTGACCTGACCATAAATGGAGCCCTTTGCTTCCCTTGCTTTGCTGGGGAGCCCAGCCTCTTCTCCAAACTTCCCCAGCTCCTCACTGGTGACAGAAGGCGTCTGTGACCCAGCCCTGACCAGCGTTCTGATCTTGAACATTTGAGCCTTTCCTGCCCAGATCTGTTTTAGCCCAACTGACTGCCACCTTCTGTAAGTCCACCCTCATTTCCTGGGCATGCTGGTTCCAGTGCCAGCAATGCCCTCTATATGCAGAGTCTGCGTGTCTGTCCTCCACAGCCCAGCTTAGAAGCCACCTTCTCCCGGAAGCCATCCCTGACCCATAACTGAAGTGAGCTCAAGAATTTACATGCAAGTCCAGCCAGTGTGGCTCAGTGGTTGAGTGTCAACCTATGAACCAGGAGGTCTTGGTTCAATTCCAGGTCAGGGCACATGCCCGGGTTGTGGGCTCCATCCCCAGTGTGGGGTGTGCAGGAGGCAGCCGATCAATGATTCTCTCTCATCATTGATGTTTCTATCTTTCTCTCTCTCCCCTTCTCTCTTCCTCTCTGAAATCAATAAACATATTTTTAAAAAATTGACATGCAGCCCTGACCAGTTTGGCTCAGTGGCTAGAGCGTTGGCCTGTGGACTGAAGAGTCCCAGGTTCGATTCCAGTCAAGGGCATGTACCTCGGTTGTGGGCACATCCCCAGTAGGGGGTGTGCAGGAGGCAGCTGATCGATGTTTCTCTCTCATGGATGTTTCTAACTCTCTATCTCTCTCCCTTCCTCTCTGTAGAAAATCAATAAAATATATTTTAAAAAATTGACATGCAGGTACTGAGAGCATCCTCAGACAGCCCACCTAGCCCTGGCTCCCACTGTGTTTGCATCATCATGCCCCACAAATGCTATGTCTCAGGTCCCTTAGACAACCCAGGTTTGACCCTTGCTTCTCCAATTGCTGAGTCCTCAAGGGCCCTGTAGCTTCCTTGACTGTGGGCCCAAATGTAGACGCTGGCTTTGGAACCAGACAGCCCAGGGTGTGAGTCAGAGCGATGCCTTCCAGCCCCATTGCTCTTCTTTCCTTGGGCATCACCGACCCTCTCGGGAACCTCATCTGTAAACCAGGGATCCTAATCCATGTCTAATAGGGCTGTTGTGAGCATGAAATAAGAACATGTTCAGATTTCTTAGTATGCGAGGAGCAAATGATAACTGCTATTATTCCTAATATTAGGAGGAGGCTGAGGAGGATTACTATGATCTGCAAGGCTTCCCACAGCTCCCGCAGGGACGACGTGGGCCGGGCTCTGGGCTGTGTGCCAGGCAGACCTGGGTTTGAATCCAGGCTCAGCCAAATATTAGTGGCGTGGTTTTGGGCAAACCAGGCTGAGCCACAGTTGCCTCAACTGTAAAACAATGATGATAAGGCCAGCCCAGGTTCCGCCTACAGTGTCACTGGGAGGATCAAACAAAAGAAAGTCGTTGACAACTTCAGTAAGCTGTAAAGGCCCAACTTATATCACCATATGACTTATGATTATGATAATTACTAAATACCCTGAGCTCCAGGTCCCGGGAACTCCCCTGCTGGGAAGAGCAGAGGGAGAGACACTGTCAATCTGTCCCTCAACAAGTAAGCAGGCACATCAACAGGAAGCCCAAACTGTCTTTCTCTAAGCACACAGTGGGACAGTGGGACCCGGCTCCTTTTTGAGACCAGTGCCTTCTTAAATGCTAGGAGCGCCTGGCTGGTGTGGCTCAGTGGTTGAGCACTGACCTATGAACCAGGAGGTCACGGTTCAATTCCCAGTCAGGGCACATGCCCGGGTTGTGGGCTCGATCCCCAGTGTCGGGGGTGCAGGAGGCAGCCGATCAATGATTCTCTCTCATCATAGATGTTTCTATCTCTCTCTCCCTCTCCCTTCCTGTCTGAAATCAATAAAAATATGTTTAAAAAATAATAATAAATGCTGAGATAGACCATGCCCATGCCATATCCTTCACTGCATGCACTGCAGGGACCAACTGTGTCTTTTTAAAAAAAATATATTTTACTGATTTTTTACAGAGAAGAAGGGAGAGGGATAGAGAGTTAGAAACATCGATGAGAGAGAAGCATCGATCAGCTGCTTCCTGCACGCCCCCTACTGGGTATGTGCCCGCAACCAAGGTACATGCCCTTGACTGGAATCGAACCTGGGACCCTTGAGTCCGCAGGTCGACGCTCTATCCACTGAGCCAAAACAGTTAGGGCTAAGTGTGTCTTGTCATATTCACTGGGCCTGACTGCGGACATCACATTCCCCTTGATTTCCTGATGGCCCAAGTGTTGTCCCATTCCACAGCCCCGGCCTTGGCCTTGGGCATCAGTGTGCTCACTCCACCCCCCCTCCCGCCCCCGTTCTGCCTGGGATACTAAGTAACAGTGTGTTCTTCTGCACCTCTGTCTGTATGCTAGGCTCCTCTGCCCTCTCCCACATCCACTGCCTGGATGCCAGGCCAGGGCTGCTGCATATGGTTGGGCAAGCTGTGCCCTGCACAAGGGTTCATAGCCAAGAGGGCATGAGTGGGGGCTGAATCCAATCTGTGCTCTGCTCACTGAGCCAGAGACCCTGGTGATGGGCCGAAGTAGCCCCGTGGAAAGGGAACATTCCTCCAACTGATCCACTCAGTGGATTCTACTCTTCCCAAAGGTGTTATATATGCTGGTCACAGCCCTGACTGGGACCTGGCGTGCCCATCCCATGCCTCTGTCATCTGGGCCCATCTCATCTCAGAGGCCCACCCCATCACTCCCTACCTGAATGCTAACACTAATGGGCCCTCCTCTGAAACCCCCATCATTCCCACTTAGCCCCTTCACTTAACACTTGTCTTCATGAAGCTTCTGATGGCTTAAGGCCTGGGAAATGCACAAATAGCCCTTGTCTCTAACCCAGTTTTACTCCCACCTACTGAAGTGGCAGATTTATCACACCTTGAAAACTTACTGAAGCTTGCAAACCTTTTTAGCAAGCGCGCGCGCACACACACACACTGTGCGCTTGCCACCATAATGTATATTTCTAATATGTCAAATGTGTCACATCAAAAGTCCATCCAAATGCCACTAACTCAGGGCTGGAGTTGTTCAGGGTGGAGCATGAAAGCCAGACCAGGGAAGCCCCACATGTACTGTGCCCTCTTCTCCGGGGAGGAGAAGGTTGAGAAGGTCCCAGGGCCAGAGCTGAACTCTCTGCGGGTCAACTTTCCCATCTGGGCAGCTCCCATGAACCCCTTGGGGGTTCAGCCCAGCCCTGAATCAGCTAGGGTTAGAAAGACTGACGAACAGTTTCAACCCCCTCCCCATACCTGCCAGCCCTCCACCCCACTCCACAGCACCTCTAATACCAACAGGACAAAACCCTTGGAATTGGTCCCCACTTCTGCCCATGGATCCCGAAGTAACAAACCAAAGGCCCCCACCCCAGTCCCTGTCCCATCTCCCAATCACTATTAAAGAAAGGAGGTACTGACCTGACTGTTCTGGAATTCTCACCATCCGATCTGAAAGAGAAACAGAGAAAGAAAATGACAGTCAGCATATGCTTTCACCTCTTCTCCCTCTGCCCTATGCAGTGTCCTCAAAGGCTAACATGCAGCATGAAAATGAGGAGTAAGGTATTTCAGGGAGAGCAAAGAGCCGGTACAAAGGGTTTGAGATGGCAAAGGGCCTGGCCAGTTGTTGGGACAGGGAGGAGGACAGTGTGGCTGAGGTGGAGTGAGTACGGGGAAGAGTGGTTGGAGGTGAGGTCAAAGAGATGCCAGGAACCACCCAGCTGGCATGGCTCAGTGGTTTGATTCCTGGTCAGGGCACATGTGCGGGTTGTGGGCTCGATCCCCAGTAGGGGGCATGCAGGAGGCAGCTGATCAATGATTCTCTCTCATCATTGATGTTTCTATCTCTCGCTCCCTCTCCCTCTCCCTTCCTCTCTGAAATCAATAAAAACATTAAAAAAGAGAGAGAGAGAGAGATGCCAGGAACCAACCATGTGGGCCTGGTGGGTCAAGGTGAGGAGTGAGGCCTTCCTCAGAGTGGCTGAGTGGCACCCACAGCTGTGGGCAGGGGCAAAGTCCAAGCTTTGAACAATAGACTGAGCCTCAGATATCAGCTCTGCCACGTACCAGCCCTTCCCCTCTCGGAATCTGAGCCTCAGTCTCCCCACTTGTAACATGAGGCCAAGTCTCACAGGGCTGTTGGGATGATTAAGCCCTTTAGAACCCAGCAGACAAATGCCAGGTATTATTAACAACATAGAAAAGGCTTTGCCAATTGCTTGGTCCAACCTGCTTATTTTCCAGATGAAGAGAACAAGGCTGAGAGGGTGAGTCAGCTGCTGAGCTCCTTTCTACTACATTGGTCTGCCTTCTTCATTGTGAGGCCCCCTCAGAGGCAACGGAAGGGCGACAAAAGAGAATGGAGTGGGGACAGCTTTGAGGGAAATGAGGGGATGAGTGAAATCTGAACCACACCCTTCCGCTGCTCCTCCTCGCCTATGTGCAGGGGAAGGGAGTTAGGAAGGAACATAGTGCGTTGATGCGTTGGGGGTGGGGAAGGGCAGGAAGAAGGACCAGGGAACTTGGAAAAAGTGGGACAGTGTGGGAAGTGTTTTCTTCATCCCCTATTGTCTTCTTTCTCCTTCTTTACCTCCTCGCCCAACCATGACATACTGCAGAGGGGACAGAGATGAACACATTGCAGGCTCTGTCCTTAGGTGAGAGAACCATGATGCAACCTTAAGTGAGGGGAGCGTCAGCTATGCTGAGTATAAAATGAGAGAGCCCGGCCAGCGTGACTCCATGGTTGAGCGTCGACCTATGAACCAGGAGGTCGTGGTTTGATTCCGATCAAGGGCACATGACCGGGTTGTGGGCTGAATCCCCAGTTGGGGGCGTGCAGGAGGCAGTCGATCAGTGATTCTCTCTCCCTTCCTCTCTGAAATCAATAAAAATATATATTAAAAAATAAATAACATGAGAGAGGGACCCGCAGGAAGCAGGTAGACCTCAGAAGAGAATATTTGTTGGGAGAGTGAATGGCACACCACCCAGCGAGGTGAGGTAGGCAAGCATCAGGGTGCCGGAGCTCAGAGAGTGGGTGAGTTCAGTACTTCATTCTGCTACTTACTAGCCACAAAATCCTGGGAAGGCATTCCCTCTGTCCAGCCTCAGCTTTCTCACTTGTGAAATGGGGGTGGGATGATAAGACTCCCGCCCCTTGTGGGTGGAGCTGTGAGGCTAGGCCTAGTGCAGTGCCAGGTACAGGGTGCATGACCATGGGTCAAACCTTTAGCTTTCACAGCTTCTTAAAGGGATGGAGGGCCAGGACCACAGAGCATCTTTTTACACTAAACCTTTTCATCTGACTCTGCAGCAACAAGATTGCTTCTGAGCCCTGGTCCAATTATTTGCATGTATCAGGTAAGCATCACTTCGGTGACTCCCCAACTACCCACAGAATGGAAGCCAAGCCCCTCAGCCTCTGTCTCTAACATTAAACCTCTGCTCCAGGCAGGCCAGTCTCCCCGCTATCCCACCCCAACACACACTTATGCAGTCCACTGTAACTAGGTCCTGACCCGGGAATACAAACCCTCAAGGAGCTCACAGACTGGCCCCCTGCCCCAATCTATTGTAGAGCGCTGTAGGTACTCATCTCCACTCTCATGGGAACACTCAGCACCTACTGCATACCAGGCAGGGTGTCTGTCTCTTCTTGTACACTATTTCCTTTGATCCTGCAAAATGGGAGTTACCCATCCAATTTTAAGATGATGAAACTGAGACTAAAAGAAGTTGAAATGATTCACCCCACGTCGCACAAGTAAGGGGAGCTTGGTGTGAACCCCAAAGCTTGTGCTCTTACCACCAGGCTCCACTGTACCAGTAGCTCAGGGCTGGGCAATTGCGTGCAGTTAAGGTGGCTTTCTTTATCCTGGTTCCCCAATGTCAAGATAGACCCTTCCTCTCCAGGGTCCTTTCCTCTGAGAGATGCTAGTCCTCAACATGGCAGCTAGGGGGAGCAAAAGATCTCCGTTCCAGCAGTGACGCAGAGTGAATTAGCCAGTTCTTTCTCCTCACTGTGGACTGACTTTTATTAGTTTGGGGGTATATGGTGTCATATGACCCTCAATGTGGGGTGCTTCCACACCAGGGGAACATCGATGTGAGAGAAACACATCGATTGGTTGCCTCCTGCACGAGCCCTACCAGGGTCCGGGCCGGGGAGGAGTCTGCAACCAAGGTACTTCCTCTTGACCGGAATGGAACCCGAGACCCTTCAGTCCACAGGCTAATGCTCTATCCACTGAGCCAAAACGGCTAGGGCTGGGCTGCCATTCTTTTGGGGGGGGGCAGCACAGACTCATAGAAAGAATACTGGGTTCTATTATGGCTCCTTCCCTAACTGGCAGCCTACGTAGACTTGGACAAGTCACCTGCTCTCTGGACCTTGGTTCCTTGTCTACAAAACAATGGGGCTGTGTTAGTTGAGTTCTGAACAATTTTCAGGACCTAAAACATTCAGTTTCTTCAGAATCCCAAAGTTCTCTCTTTTTTCAACCACGGTCAGCTGTGTACATAAAGCAAAGACCCAGGTAGCAGGCCTCCCTTTATCAATCCACATCAGGAGAAATGGATTTCTCCTGCTAGTCCCCACACACTTCTCTAATGAAAGTCCACTTAGGACCCCAGCCTTCTCAAAGGCTCAGCTACGCAAATTCTCATCCTCAGAAGTGATGCTCACTAAACAGTAACATATTGAAGCCTATGAGTATAGTGACTGTATTATCTGAACCCAAAACTCAGGCATGTAACCTGACCAAGGATTTTGATATTGCTGCTTCCAGGTACAAGGGACAATCTGGAAGATGGAAGAATAAATGGCAAAATATAGAAAGTTCCTGAACCTTTTGGGAACTTATGGGGATGACAAGGGCAGAATGTAGGCCCTCAATATTCATTTTGGGGTTTCTGTCCTCACCTCCTGACTGGATTCCCTGTCTCTGGTTTGTGATCCTCTAAGTAATTTATCAGCAGCACCTGGGGAAACTATAAGGCCCTCTGGAATTAGATAAATAAGGTTGTCCACTGGGAACTAAAGTATTTATTAAAAAAACATAAAATGCATCAGAAACAAGATATGCAAAGTTACCTGAAAGAAACAGACTGGCCTGGCCAGTGTGTCTCGGTGGTTGAACGTCAACCTATGAACCAGGAGGTCACAGTTTCATTCCGTCAGGACACATGCCCGGGTTGTAGGCTCGGTCCCCTGTGTGGGGCGTGCAGGAGGCAGCCGGTCCATGATTCTCTCACATCATTGATCTCTCTCTCTCTCTCTCTCTCTCTCTCTCTCTCTCTCTCTCCCTCTCTGCAGTCAATAAAAACTTTTTTTTTTTTTTTAAAGAAACAGACTGGAGACTGGTCCTTAAGCCAAGATTTGAGTAACATGTCTAAAAAAACGTGAAAGGAGATTGGACACCAATGACAGTAGGTTTTTTTAAAGGAGACTTGAAAGGCAACTGTGAACAGGGCTCCTCCCAGAAGTATCCTGAGGAGAAAGAAGTGGGTAGACTGACCCAGGAATCATGTAGGTCTCTCCAAAAGCTGAGATCCAGTCCTGGGGACAGCCAGGCTCCTCTTCCAAACATCAGTTTATCTAACTGCAAGTCTCTTCAATGGACGACTCCCTTCTCTAAAGTGCAAACCAGTTGATAGGGTTCTTCTGCTTCTGTCATTCAGTAATTTTCCCATCAACATTACTGCTGGTCAAGCCCAGGCTCTCCAAAGCTCTAAATCTCACTCTGCCCTTCCATCTGCTTTTTTTTTTTTTAATTTTATTTTTTAAATATATTTTATTGATTTTTTACAGAGAAGAAGGGAGAGAGATAGAGAGTTAGAAACATCGATGAGAGAGAAACATCGATCAGCTGCCTCCTGCACACCTCCTACTGGGGATGTGCCCGCAACCAAGGTACATGCCCTTGACCGGAATCGAACCTGGGACCTTTCAGTCCGCAGGCCGACGCTCTATCCACTGAGCCAAACCGGTTTCGGCCCATCTGCTTTTAAAAATATGTATTTTTATTGATTTCAGAGAGGAAGGGAGAGGGAGAGGGAGAGAGAGGTAGAAACATCAATGATGAGAGAGAATCACTGACCGGTTGCCTCCTACATGCCCCACACTGGGGGATCACGCCCACAAATTGGGCACGTGCTCTGACGGAATCGAACTGTGACCTCCTGGTTCATAGGTCGATGCTCAACCACTGAGTCACACAGACGGGCTACTTTTTTTTTTTTTAAGTGCACTTGCTACTTGGAACACTCTTGGCCCTCTCTATGACTTTCAAAATTATTTTTAATTTTATTAAAGTGACATGTGAAGTAGCTTGACAAGTCAAATTGTAAAAGGATCTTAACAAAAATAATGGCCTTTTTTTCAACTGTTTTAGTTATTTTTTTCAGAATTTGTGTTCATATTTCTAAAGTAGATGCTCATATTACTAATCTGTTTGAATTTTTTGTGTATGTCCTTTTAAATTTTTATTTTTACCCAAGTAATACATGTATATAGATTTCCCCATCACACTGTATTGCAAGGATTATAACAAAAAAACACAAATTCCCCACTCTACCCGTCCTCCCCCAACTCCCACTCTCAGAGACAAACAGTTTTCAAGTCTTTTAACTGCTTTTGGCTATTTACCTCATTTCTAAAGAACACACGCATACTTCAATTTCGTGATTTAGTTTTTAGTTTTATGTATTATGTATGGAATTCCTACTATTCAGGGAGAGGATACAGCTCTCTTACACACACTTCCACCTCCAGCCCCCAGTTTTCATGCAGGTGTACACATCCCCTTCTCTCATTCTACCACTGTAGTCACATCACAAAGTTTTGGTTAAATCAATATTAGTGGTTTCCATTATTATGACTGCCTTGATACTAATAGTGGATAAATCATATCATATACTGTAATTACATTTCCTTTGCCATACAACTTTTTCTTTTCTCTAGTGTTGATTATTATTATTATTGCTTGCATAGTTTTCTTCATATATATGATCAATTGTCCCCAAACTATCACAAGTGCAATTCTCCTCTCAATATGTTTTGACACAGGAAATCCATCAGATTTTTTTCCCCCTTGGAGACATCATTCCCACAACAATCCAGACTGGTTGCTCTCTAGGCCCGAACAAGGTTGCCCTAAGATCTTCTCCCTTCCCCACAGCCCTGAGGTTCTGTGTTGGATTTACTGTTTCCTAGATTCCTTGGCCTTTTTTCCCCTGAATTTGTGTCTGTATTTCACTGGAGCACTTTCTCTAGTACTTCCTGTGAGACGAGGCATGGGTCATAAAATCTTTTGATCTTCCATGTCTGAGAATGTCTTTATTACACCCTCACCTTTGATTGATATCAACTGAGTATAGACTTCTAAGTTGGAAGTAATGTCCCCTCAGAATTTTGAGAATGCTACTCCATTGTCTCCTAGCTTCCAGTTTGCTGTTGAGAAGTCCAATGTTATTCTTTTTCTTGATCCTTTGTATATGACATGGTTTTTCTCTGGAAGCTTTTAGTATCTTCCATTTACCCCTGCTATTTCACAGGTGCATACCTTGGTATGGATCATTTTATCATTTATTTTGAGTGGGATTTTCATTCCTTTGGTTCTGGACATGTTCTTGTATTAGGTCTTTGATCATTTCTTTCCTGCTGTTTCCTCCATTCTCTATTTCTGGAACTCCTATTGTTGGATGTTGACATTCCTCAATTGATCCTCCAATTTTCTTATCTTTTCTCTTCTGTTGTCCATCTCTGTCTTGTTATTCTGCTTCCTAGGCTATTTCTTCACCTTTTATTTTCTAGTCCTTCTGCTGAAATATTTATTTTGACTTTCACTATCTTTTATTTCCCAGATGTCTTCTCCTCCCTTCATTGCCTCTGTTCCTTCCAAGTTCTTCTGTTATGTTTGTTTGTTTGCTTGCTTTTTTGGTCATTCTTGCAGGTTGATTATCTTCCTCAAATAGCCTGTACTAGCTGATCATCTGGCTACCTAAGGTTTGGGTGTTTTTTTTAATTTGTTTTACTGAGGTTTAATTTACATGAAATGAAGTAAACCTATTTTAAGGTTCCTTGGCTGGTGATCCTTGGTGATAAGTTCCCATGACACTAACAAGCTGATGGGGATTTCTGTATGTAGATGGTGCTTGCCAGGTGATAGGCTTCACTACAGTGTTACTGAGCTGCAAACCTGTTCCTTTGTGGGAAGACTGCAAAATGTCTTCTTTTGGAGGCCTTTTCCTGGGGCCTGTCAGTTTCCCTAGAGAAGCCTCCTTCGTCCTTTTGTGTGGTCCTGATTTGTTGTCCTGGAAGTGGAGAATGAAGTTGGGGTCCCACTGTTTTAGGATGCAGATCCCTTTGCTTGCAGCCCTGTTTCACCCCATCCTCCATTGTGCCTGGTGTCCCCAAGCCCAGAGCCTCTTAGTTTCAATTTCTTCAAAGAATCAACCTCTGGCTGCAGAATAGGGGGTGCATCCCTGACTGAATAGGGTTGGGGAAGGGCCAAGAGAGTCTGTTAACAGATTTTCAATATTCTCCCTGTTTTCAGTCCCACATTTCACCCTGCTTTGTGGTTCATAGCATCTTTGAATCCTGAGCATTTATTGGGCTTTCTGGATGGAATAGTTTACTTCTGATCAGCATTTCCAACCTTATGTGTTTCGGCCTTTTTTATTCCTTTATTCATATTTCAGTAGGATTTGGGGAAGCAACAGAGAAATTTATTCAATTTGTTGTGTTTAACAGGAAGTTCCCCTTCTTTTTTAAAAAAAAATATACTTTATTGATTTTTTACAGAGAGGAAGGGAGAGGGATAGAGAGTTAGAAACATCGATGAGAGAGAAACATCGATCAGCTGCCTCCTGCACACTCCCTACCATCGATGAGCTGCCTCCTGCACACTCCCTACCGGGTATGTGCCCGCAACAAAGGTACATGCCCTTGACCAGAATCAAACCCGGGACCCTTGAGTCCGCAGGCCGACGCTCTATCCACTGAGCCAAACCGGTTAGGGCGGAAGTTCCCCTTCTTATTCCAGCCAACTGCTACTCTTCCTCCAGTGATTTATTTGGACCTCCTCCAGGGAGCTTGTCTTAATGTCCCTAGGCTGGACGAGGAGCCCTTCCTCTGATCTCCCATGGGATCCTTTGCTTGACTCTATCACAGCTCTGATCAAACTGTTCTGAAAGTGTCCATTTCCATGCCTGACTCTCCCTGCAGACTCTTCTTGCTGGTTTGGGGCTGTGTCTTACGTCATGTCCATATCCCCAGTTCCCAGCATCTGGTCCACAGTGGTACAGAGCAAATATGAGGTGATGGGATGAATGAATAAATGAACGACTATAAGAATGAATCAGAACAGCCAGAGAGACTATCTAGAAAGAGAAATAAGCTGAATGCAATTGTTCCTATACAAGGCCAGTTCCCTAAAAGTTGTAAGTCCCTGAAAAGCTGTACTCGCAAAGATGCCCACTGTAGCCTGATTTAAACTAGTAAAAAAAAAAAAAAATGGGTTCAGCTTCTACAGACTACATTCAGAGGATGGTTAAGTACATATGGTATATCCTTGCCATTAAAAATGTCATTAAAAACAATTACTTATGAAGAATATGCAGTGACAAAGAGAAATGCTCAAACAAAAAAAGCAAGAATCATTTTTTTCTTGAATGCTGAATCATTTCAACTATATGAAAAGAATGCAGAGAACAAGGGAAATACACCAAATGTTCAGAGTGGCTGCCTTTGTGTGTTGTAATGACGGGTAATGGTTTTCTCTTCCACTTTTCCAAGATTTTTAAAATTTTCTAATGGAAGAATACATTAAATTATAATTTTGAAGGCTCTTTTAAAAAAGGAAGATAACTATCCTGAGAGTGTTATGAACAAAAATTACTGTGAAGGGGACCTAAGGGTATGTGTGCACATTTAGCAGTGCTTGCTGGGAAGGCTCCGTTCTTCACTGGCCAGAGACCCTGAACACCACCCCCATCCTCACTGCAAAGCAGGACCTAGCGCAGGAAGCTAAAAGGGGCTCATGGAGCCCAGCCTAGGACAAGTCACAATGTCAGAGGCTGTATTGGGAAACAGAGGCCCCTACACTGGACCCCAAACTTTGGAGGCCCTCCTCCATGAGGTAAAACGTCTGTGGGACAAAGGGAATATGTCCATCAGGATCTTTGGCCGTCTCTCTTCCAGACTGCACTCCAGGTACCCAGGACCCCAGAATTGCCTGTCTATAGTTCTTGAGCTTACTTGTAGGAATTGTATGGTCTTACTACCCAGGTCCATATGCTAGGCCTAATGGGTGGCCAAGTGGAAGGAGAAATAGATGGGGCTTGGATGTGGCCTACGGTGTGCATACACATTTCAAAGTTTCACATGAAGCACAGGTGGAAAGAGAAGGGTGAAGGACCAAGGGCCTCAACTGTACCTTGCCTGGGACCCAGAAATACAGAGGCAGGCAAGTCCATGGATCCCTCCTAAGCCTCAGGGTTTGTAGAAGGGCCTAGCCTTGAGTGGTGGACAGATTTGGGTTCAAATCAACTTATTTGCTGTGTAACTGTGGATGAGTCCATTCCCCTCTCTGCCCCTCAATTTCCCCAACTATAATATAGGTATAGTAATTCCAACTTCACAGAGTTGTTGTGAGGCTTGCTGGGGGCACAATGGTTTAGTGGCTGTGAGTACAGGCATTGGGTCAGACAGGCTGGGTTTAAATCCCAGCTCTGCCCCTCCTAACTATGTGCTTTACATCTCTAAGGCACAGTTTGTTCATCAATATAATAGAGGTAATAAAACCACTAATCCGATAAAGTTGTTGAAAGGATTATGGTTGTAATGAATATGTAATAACATTGGAAAATGCTTAAATGAGAAAAGGCTGCTTAATAATGATCTTGTGAATACTGACTATGGTGGAGTTGACTGGGCTTCTGCACTCCCGCCCCCCCCCCCGCCCCCATCCAGCCTTATTTGTCTCCATAGCACTTACCACTATTTGACATATTCTGTATCTTCTTGTTTGTTTCTTTTCTGTCCCTGCCCCCTACATTCACACACTAGAATGTCTGCTCCTCAGGGCAGAGGTTTTGTCGGTTTTGTTCACTGTGTCCCAGTGTCTGGAACAGTGTGAAGATGTTCTTCAGCAATGGAACAGCTATCTGCCATGTAGATAGGGGTACAAAGGCATTCTTGGCTAGGAGAACAGCTGGGACTGTTCCATAGTCATGGAAGCATAAAGAAGTCCACTATGATTAGGGAACCCTAGACAGATCATTACAACTGGAGTGCAAGGTCAGGAAGGGAACAGAATGGCTAGAAGGTGTGTGGGACTGTGGTCTGACCCAAAGGTGCACATAAGAGCATTCCTGGATGGACCATAAGTGCTGTGGAGACCTACTCGTGGTCGCTAGGAAGTGGAAAAGCACTAGAGGAGAAGCAAAGCTGCCTCCCAAGTTCAAGTGCCACCTAAATCACAACCATGTGGAAGGTGAAAGTAAAAACCTTTTCTAAGGGGCCCATCTGAATCAGGAATCAGACCTAGAAATGACAAGTAGGCAGGTAGTGAAGTCAGATGGATGAGGTAATGGTGACATGCAAGAAAATCTTATAAAGATTTATTAAAAGGGAAGAATAACTAGATGAACCGCAGGACAAATCAAAAAGCTTATTGGATAATGTAACTGCTTTCAGCAATGGATCCACACATCAAGGCCAAGATGGTGGTGGGGATGCAAAATGAAGGCCACAGTTGTTTCTTTCTTTTTATTTTTTATTTTTTATTGCTTAAAGTATTACAAAGGGAGTTTCTGCTACTGGTTAGCTTTTTGCTTCTTCCTTTCTTTCTTTCTTTCTTTCTTTCTTCCTTTTTTTTTTGCAATTTAAAACTTTTTTTTTTTTTTTTTTTTTTTTTTGCAATTTAAA
The DNA here is from genome assembly GCF_014108235.1 of Myotis myotis. Taxonomy (NCBI): domain Eukaryota; kingdom Metazoa; phylum Chordata; class Mammalia; order Chiroptera; family Vespertilionidae; genus Myotis; species Myotis myotis. The sequence continues at coordinate 8,851,580 of NW_023416346.1, forward strand.
ACTTTTAATTCTTGATTATCCATATACCAAAAGAAGAAACCAACATCTATGGAAAAATCTAATATGTATTAAGCACGTTGTGTCTATAATCTCCTTTTATTTTTGTCACCCAAAGTACATAGGTATATTCATCTCCATTTTATGGATAAGGGAACCATTTTTCTCAGGACGTCAATCAGAATATAATGGAATCATGATTATGACTCAAAAGCTTTTTGCTTCTGATTACTCTTCCTATAGTGCTTGTTACCACGACTCATTGGACAAGTTCAGGGATGGAAAGGATGGTGATGATGATGATAATGACTGCTCCATACTTCAAAGGAAAGATCTTTCTATCACTTTTTAAATTTCTCTTTCAGGAAATAAAGAGGCAAGTATCACTTCAAATTTTCCGTTTAAAGAGAAGAAAGATGGGCAGAGACTACAACAAAGAGAGCCTTCAACACCAGGCAAGAGTGTGAACTTCATTGTGTAATTGCTGGGGAGCCTCTGGGGGGCTCGGCCCAAGGGGTGATAAGGCCAAATGCTGTCTTCTCTAACCCCAATTCCTTTCAATCACCAAAGCAGGGTTTATTTGGTCCTTAGCATATTCTGCCTTCTAATAACCCAAAAAGAATTAAGTGACTATATATTAAGCACCTACAATGGTCCCAGGCTTGTATTATCTTCATAACAGCTGTGCAAGGTAGTAATTTTTTAAAAAATATATTTATATTGATTTCAGAGAGGAGAAAGAGGTAGAAACATCAATGATGAGAGAGAATTGATCGGCTGCCTCTTGACACCCCACACCGGGGATCAAGCCCACAACCCGGGCTTGTGCCCTGATGGGGAATTGAACCGCGGCCTCCTGGTTCATACAGGGGTCAATGCTCAACCACTGAGCCACACTGGCCAGGCTGTACAAGGTAGTTACTATTCTTCACACTGTATAACTGTGAAAACTGAGGCTCAGAGTAGCAATGTGATCTACCTAGAGTCACACAGCTAATAAGTTGTGCAGCTGAGATTCAAGTCTGAGTTTTTGTCTGGCTCCAAAACCAATGCTTTTACCACTACAGCTGTGGCTTCCTTCTGCCATACCAGAGCTAAACGGCACTTCATCTTCCATATCAGCCCATAAGCTTGGCCTCTTTCCCTCCCCCCTCCTCCACACAGTGCAACCCAAGGCCCCCCACGCCATGAGCATTCAGGGAGTGCTTCTGGAAGAGATAATCACTCAAGGATGGGAGAGGAGAGCATGAGAAGGACAAGGTGGAGTTAGGCACAGGTACTGCAGCGCAGCACAGCTTAGCACTGTGACAGAGAACAGGAGGATGGAACTGGCTTTGCAGCCATCCCTTCTTACCTCCCTCTGCTGGAGGAAGAGGGATGGAGGCTCAGCCATGATGGGAAGAGAGTGGGCGGAAGGGGGAGCAGCTAGAGCAGCCTGCTGCTGCAGAAGCCTCAGCTCAGCCTCAAATCCCCCTCCTCTGCACTAGGGGCCCATCGCTGGCCCACCTGCTCCCCATTGCCTGAGGAAGGAGGCTGGGCTGCTCTCCAAGCACCCACCCGAATCCTGCCAAAGCACAGCTCACAGCAGCCCCATCACAGCAAGGACATCCTGAGAGGTGGAGTGGCTGAGCTGGGGGTGGGGGTGGGGGGGGCAGAGGGGGCAGCAGGAGGCAGTGGCAAAGCAGGGGTCAGAATGCGGATCTCCAGTCCCTCAGTTAAGGACTCTCTTTATATATATTTACTTATTGATATCAGAGAGGAAGGGAGAGAAGGAGAGATAGAAACATCAATGATGAGAATCACTGATCAGCTGCCTCCTGCACGCCCCACACTGGGGACCGAGCCTGAAACCCAGGCATGTGCCCTGACTGGAAATTGAACTGTGACCTCCTGGTTCATGGGTTGATGCTCAACCACTGAGACACACTGGCTGGGCAGTTGAAGACTCTCTTGACTGCATGGTCTAGACCAGGGGTCGGCAAACTGCGGCTTGCGAGCCACATGTGGCTCTTTGGCCCCTTGAGTGTGGCTCTTCCTAAGCCTTAGGAGTACCCTAATTAAGTTAATAACAGTGTACCTACCTATATAGTTTAAGTTTAAAAAATTTGGCTCTCGAAAGAAATTTCAATCGTTGTACTGTTGGTATTTGGCTCTGTTGACTAATGAGTTTGCCGACCACTGAGTTAGCGCAGCTGAAAAGGAAAAAGGGGTGCTCCAAAGGCTGCCACAGGAATGCTCAGGACAGGGCTGGAGCCAGGGGCAACACATGCCAAAATGAGGCCATCCAGAGTTGGGTATTTGGGGGGAGGGGTTTACTAATAATTTCCATTCTCAATCTGGTTTGAGGAAACCAACTATTTTTAAAAGTAGTGCCCTAGCCAATTTTGCTTAGTAGTTATAGTGCTGGTCCGAGCACTGGAGAGTTGTGGCTTTGATTTCTAGTCAAGGGCGTGTGCCTAGGTTTCAGGTTCTATCTCCAGCCATGTTGGAGTACATGCAGGAGGCAACCAATCAATGTCTCTCTCACATCGATGTTTCTCTCTGTGTGTCTCTTCCGCTCCCTTCCACACTCTTTAAAATCAATGGAGAAAATATCCTTGGGTAAGGATTAACCACACAAAAAAAGTAGCTTTAGCTTGGTTTGGACCTCAAGAGCACACATGTTTATATCTCCCCTCTTTCCCAGGATCTCTAGCATGAAAGTGAAGGAATAAAGGAATAAAATAAGGTATAAATTCATAACAGTGAAGCAGATGTAAGAGAGAGGGTGATGTCAATGGGTGAGAAATTTCCACAAATTTCTGGAAGCAAAAAACAACAAGAAGTGTTCACAGTGACAGGAGAGCCAAGGACACCACTCAGGGAGCTACAGCTGGGGAGGGAGCCAGTCGGGTCACCAGAGGCCCAGAGAGACTGCAGACTTGGAGATGGGAGGTATGAGGAAAGGGCTGAAAATGGGGATAATCTGAAGGTAAATACATGAAATCGCCCCCACCCCGTTCCCCAAGACCCCTCACCTGCCCAGAGCAGAGACTGTCTGGCACTCACCCTTAGGCAAAATATCAGAGGGCTTTTGCCTAAAGAAATTAAACTATCTGGGATGGATTAAGGCACCTAGTCACACGTTGATTCACCCAATAAAGTGCTTTTTATTTTGCCCTTTGGGGGACACCCATTCTAACAGCCAGCTCCCTGGTGGTTCACCTAAAATAAAGCCAGTGCCCAGCCAGCGTGTCTCAGCGGTTGAGCACGGTTTGATTCCTGGTCAGGGCACATGCCTGGGATGTGGGCTCGATCCCCAATGAGGGGCGTGCAGGAGGCAGCCGGTCAATTATTCTCTCTCATCATTGATGTTTATAGCTCCCTCTTTCTCTCCCTTCCTCTCTGAAATCAATAAAAAATATATTTCTAAAATAAAGCCAGTGAGTGAACACACCGGCCTTGGATAGACAGACATCTCGTTCAGAACATCTATGAACTCATTCATAAACTATCAAATGGAAAAGATGAGAGAAAAGATGAGTGGCCTGGAGGATCCATCCAGGAAGTTCAACATCCAACTAACAGGCATTCCAGAAAGAGAAAACAGAGAAAATGAGGGGGAGGAAACGATTCAAGAAATTATATAAGAAAAAATAGTGCATCAAATGGCAAGGGCTCGCTGAGTACCAGGTGGGGTGAATGACAAACAGACCTTGAGCTAAGTGCTGGTTACATAAGGAATGTTTGGCTTGTAAAAACTGACCAAATTATTCATTTGTGATCTGAGTGCTTTTCTATATGCATATTTCAGTATGAATTTACAAAAAAAAAAAAAAACCTCTCCTAAAAATGTCCAAGTCAAATGTCCCCAGAAGATGTGTTATGATTATCTTGTGGATTCACGAACTCTACACAACAGTAAGCAACCAAGCAAATAAATAGGAAGGAAGGAAGGAAGGAAGGAAGGAAGGAAGGAAGGAAGGAAGGAAGGAAGGAAGGAAGGAAGGAAGGAAGGAAAGAGGGAGGGAGGGAGGGAAGGGAAGGAAGGAAGGGAAGGAGGGTGGGAAGGAGGCAGAAAGAAAGTTCTGGTCCAAATAGGAAAGAAAAGAAAAAGTGGCATGATTGTGAGCAATTTGTAGAGCATAAAAAAGGAAAATTCATTTGCTCTTGAAGCTAGAAACATTTTCCTGGGAGTACAGAGGTTGTGACAAGGACCTGTGGGAAGTGATGTGCAATTACAGTACACTATTTGGTCCTGCAATGAATACTATTGACATAGTCATCATCACATAAACACAGTGTGTCGGTGGTCAGCTTTTAAAACCAATTTGTCTAGATAAAGCACTGGAAACCTAATTATTGTTACAGAATGGAATGCAAATGTAACCAGCCTCACTGGATCCAAAACTACTGAACATAGGCCTGGCTGGTTTCGCTAAGTGGTTAGAGCATCAGCCAGGTCATACCTGAAGGGTGGCAGGTTTGATTCTGGTCAAGGGCACGTACCTCAGTTGCAGACTTGATCCCTGGCCCTGGACGGGGCCGGTGCATGAGGCAACCAGTTGATGTGTCTCTCTCACATCAATGTTTCTTTCTCTGTCTCTGTCTCTCCCTGTCCCTTCCCTCTAAAAATCAATGGGGAAAAAATAATATCTTTGGGTGAGGATTAATAAAACACAAACAATGACTGAATACAGAAAAGTGGGAGGAAAAGGGCAGAGACGAGATGGAGGAAGGGTGGGGCACTAGTAACCACGTCTTACCAACTGAGTGGTCAAGAGACACTGTGGAAAATTGATGGAATAAGAAATCACATTTTAAAATAGTATTAATAAAGTTATAAAGGTAACTAGAGGAACCAAAATAGTAATATTATGACAATTTAGGAGGGGGACAAGAAAGAGCCAAGTGTTATAAATAAGTGAAATTCTCATTTGTCATGCTAGGATGAAGTCAATAGATCATGTTTAAAGCTGATAAATAAAGAAATAACCATTGGGGCATGTTATTTAGAGATATGAAGTTACCACCAGAAATCCTAAATGGTAAAAGTGCTCCTGCTGGGGGCTGAGAAGTGGGGGCATGAGACACTGGCTTTTTACTATATATGTCCTTGTGAACTATTTGCCTTTTAAAATTGCGTAAATGTACTGCTTTGACTTAATTTTATTTATTTATTTTTAAAATATATTTTTATTGATTTCAGAGAGGAAGGGAGAGGGAGAGAGAGATAGAAACATCAATGATGAGAGGGAATCATTGATCGGCTGCCTCCTGCACGCCCCCCACTAGGGCTCAAGCCTGCAACCCAGGCATGTGCCTTTGACCTGAATCAAACCTGGGACCCTTCAGTCCACAGGCTGACGCTCTATCCACTGAGCCAAACTGGCTAGGGCTATTTATTTTTTTAAAAAAATACATATTTTTAAAATATATTTTTATTGATTTCAGAGAGGAAGGGAGAGGGAGAGAGAGACCGAAACATCAATGATGAAAGACAATCATTGATTGTCTGCCTCCTGCATGCCCCCTACTGAGAACTGAGCCCACAACAACAACCCGGGCATGTGCTCTGACTGGGAATTGAATGGTGACTTCCTGGTTCCTGGGTGGATGCTCAACCACTGAGCCACACTGGCCAGGTTAATTTAAAAAACAAGTCCCTCCTCTTTCTTTGGACCTCAGTCTTCCACATGGCACATATTTAAGGGGGAGGTTGATGATTCCGGGGAGAGGTGACATGAGAACCTGTTCTCCAATCCACGCTTCTTTTTACAGCAGTAGCAAGGCAGGCGAGCGAAGGATTGATTCCTCCCTAACTAATCCTTCAACTCCTCACAGGACCACAGTCACCCATGCAGATGCAGACTCTCAGCTGCCCCAGCCTGCACCGCCCTCCGGTCCTCTTCCAACACTTCCATGGCCAGTCCAGCCTCTCCTGCCTTCCATTCATTCAACTATTTACACCCATTAGTTATTTATACCCGCCTGAGTCAGAAAGGATTTGAGGGCTTACTCCAATAACACAGATAAGGGAAGGATAAAAATTAAACTAGATCCCTAACCGGTTTGGCTCAGTGGCTAGAGCATCGGCCTGCGGACTCAAGGGTCCCGGGTTCGATTCCGGTCAAGGGCATGTACCTTGGTTGCAGGCACATCCCCAGTAGGGGTGTGCAGGAGGCAGCTGATCGATGTTTCTCTCTCTCATCGATGTTTCTAACTATCCTTCTCCCTTGCTCTCTGTAAAAAATCAAAAATATATTAAAAAAATTAAACTAGAAAATAAGAACTCAGAAAAGGAGATCAACAAGATACTAGAGTTGTTCTTCAAATTAACCAGTAGCTGATGCAGAAAGCAAGATACAGTGAGCCATGACAGCCTCACATTAGGAAGGAGGAAATGTACCAGTTTTCAAGAGAAGCAAATCTTTGCCGAGCACTAAATTCTTCAATTCGTTGTCCATGGGAGATTTCATGAAGGAGAAGGAAATGACTGTTTTATTTTGTTTTGTTTCAACTTCGTCTTATTTTAATGATATGCTATTTAAATATTTGGATGTTATCGCCTATAAAAAAAATGAAGAATCCGCCCTGGCCGGATAGCTCAGTCAGTTGGAGCATCATCCCAGACACCAAAAAGTTGTGGGTTCAAGCCCTGGTCAGGGCACACACCTAGGTTTCGGGTTCAGTCCTTGGTTGGGGTGTGTACGGGAGGACATGGATCAATTATTCTCTCTCACATTGATTTTTTTTTCTCTCTCTCTCTCTCCCCCTTCCTTGCTCTTTAAAATCAATAAAGATATATCCTCAGGTGAGGATTAAAAAAACAAAACTGAAGAATCCCTGGTAATATCATGATTACGAAATGAGGTATAAGAGCATACGCTTTGGCATGATCAAGGATTATTTCACTGGTTTTCTTCCCCCCAGAAATGATTCTTTACTGAGCATCTGAAAGTACCAGGGAGTACCCTTCGATGATCTTGGGTAATCCTGAGAACTGGGCATTGTTGTCCCCTTTTACAAATGAGGAAACTAAGGCTCAGAGAAGGCAAAATGACCTAGCTGAGGTCATCCAGTGGATTTGGGCAGAGCCTAGATTCAAACTTAGGTATGTCTTTCTCCAAAGCTCATTCTGTACCATACCACGGGGCCTCAGGCAGGATGACAGGCCTGGCTGTCGGGCCAGAAACTGCTTCTGAGCTGCCTCCATTACATTCAGTGAGGACCTCTCCAGCAGAGAGCAGCAGAAAGAAGGCTGGACCTGAATTGAAGAAATGAGACCACAGTTTCCTCATGAATCTAGCAGATCTGATGTCTGAGGGCTGAACCAGACCAGAGAGTTTTGTCTGCCGTGGAAGCAAGAAAGCCTTTATTTCGGTGATGCCTCCTCTTCATCGCTTCCTCCCCCACAAGACACCCAGCCTCCTTGAGCCCCAGTTTTTTAAATCTGTACAACACAAAGATAATGATCCCTGCAACCGCCATAAGATTTCAAGGCATAAAAGAATCGTTTAAGAAACGATGCTTTGATCACTGGCATTCATGTGAGAGTGGCTCTTCTAATCAGAGCTCCTCTGCTCACCCGTTGAGTGGCCCTTTACAAGTCTGTTCTCTCTCTGGGCCTCCGTCTTCTCTATAAACTGAACAGTCTGGACTGGATGATTTTTTTTAAGGGCCCTTTCAGCTCCAAGTTTTTTGACTCTTATGCTGGTTTTATTTTTTTTTATTTATTGAGTTCAGAGAGGAAGGGGGAGGGAGAGAGAAAAACATCAATGATGAGAGAGAATCATTGATCAGCTGCCTCCTGCGCACCCCCTACTGGGGATCAAGCCCGCAACCTGGGCATGTGCCCTGACTTGGTTCATAGTTCAGTGCGCAACCACTGAGCCACACCAACCTGACTTATGCTGGTATTATTAAAACCCTTCTGGTCACGAATGGCTGCTGCTCCTCTGAGCTCCCACAGTAGGCTGTATTCCCCTCTGTCACAGCACTTGTCATTGTGTTGTCACTACCTCCCCCCCCCCCCCAATAGATGATCTCTACTCTCTCTGCCCAAGCTCAGACCTTATCATCCCTCACCTAGACTGTCACATGAGCCTCCTGACTGGATGCCTCCAAACTATCTTCCAAACTGCCCTCTGGTGGGATCTCTCCAAAACACGCTCTCAACAGGTCACCCCATACTCTACAATGCACACCTCGTCCCTCAGCTTAAAAACCTACGTTGGTTCTCAATTTTTATTAGGATAAAACTCCTGACCCTGCTATTCAAGTGTCCTCATGATCTAGGCTGGCCAACTCTTCAGACTCTTCTCCAGATGCTCCCTGCCTCCCTGTTGTGCTCCAGTTTGTACTAACTTGATGAAACTACTTTTCCCACCATGGCTGGTTGCTCAGTGGTTAGAGCATCGGCCCGTGGACCAAAGGGTTGTGGGTTTGATTCCCAGTCCAGAACACGTACCTAAATTGCAGGTCTGATCCCAGGTCCTGGTTGGGGTGTGTGTGGGAGGCAACCGGTTGATGGGTCTGTGTGTCTCTCTTACATCAATGTTTCTCTCTCTCTCCCCCTCCTCTATCCCTTCCACGCTCTCTCGAAAAGATCAATGGAAAAAATATCATCAGATAAGGATTCAAAACAAAAGGCCCCTTCCTCTCCCGGTACCCTGCTCATGTTGTCTCCTCTGCCTTAACCTCCCTTTTGCCAATTCCCACCAACCCACATGCCATCCTTCTTCACCTAGCTAACTCCTACTCATCCTCTGAGCCTCAGTACAGACATCACCTCCTCTTGGAAGCCCTCCCTGACAGTCAGGATAGATGTTCCTCTTTTGGATACCCATGCCCTCTAGCTCCCTCTGGCACAGCACACAGAACACCCCACTGCAATGATCTGTTTCCATGACCGTCCTCTCCATCCAACCGCGAGCACCCTGAAGCCAGGAACTGTATAATGTTCATCACAGAACTCCCCGCCTGCAGGAGCATAAGGGTGTGCCACATGGTAGGCACACAAAATTCACTGACCGACCTCTCAGAAAGTGGCAGCTTCCCATGTGACTTCTCCCGCCTGCCCTTCCAGGGCACAATTTTGCAGTTATTATTAATAATAAAAATGCCTAGACCTCCCTTTCGCAAACACATAGCGTGTGTTTGCGTAAACACACACTATGTGCTGAACACTTCATATGTGTCATCCTATTTAATTCTCACACCAAACACCATAAGATGGGTTATTTATGAATTGGCTCGCATATCAGATGTGTACAGTTGTGTGAGATGCCTTTCAGTTTTATAAGGAAATTTGGGGGAAGGGAGAAATTAGGTGCTTTTTATTATTGACATAATAACAATTCTAATGTGGTTATATAAAGAAAAATACTGGTTTCATTCAAGTGGACGCAGTTTACTGCATTCGGGAATCCTGTAGGAAATCAGAAGGCCCAGATATGCAATGGTATTATCTCTGGGAAAAAAGGCAGAAAAATCACATAGCTACAAATAAGTGCATTTGAAATGGCACATATCTGGTGGTAACTGTGATAGATTTCCTCCTAAAATGTCAGAGGAGTCACCCTGTCAGCAGCGTACCTCCGCTCCGGCTTGTCATCTTTGTTTTGAAAAGGCTGTAATGCGATGTCGATCTTGGCTAGGTTGTTTTGATTGCTACGCTCCACCTCTAGGGGGCAGGGTAGCCTCACATATTATTTTCCATCCTTGTTCCTCAGCTTTCTATCCAGATCAGAAGCTTGATGGGTGTGCTAGACAGCCAGGAAATTTTCGGATACATGTTTGTAACGGGCAACACGAATCTCACATGTCAAAAAACACAGCTTTATCCCTGTTTCCTACTTGAGAAAACAGAGGCCCTGAAAGTGATGCGAAGTGCCTAGAGTCACTCAGTCCTCCTTCCCAGCACCACACTTTATCCGATGCTAAGCTGCCGGAGAGTTTGTTCCGAAGGGCGTGAGAATGGGTTTTTGACATGGGTGCTTGGAGAGAGACCCAAGGCCATTATGAAGTGAGAGTGACTAGCAAATGATCTTATCTCAAAAGAGGTACCTCAAAAGAGGAAATAAGTCATTTAATTCGTCATTTTTTCCCCTGTGACCAGTGTTTATTCTTCTTCCAGGAAATAAAGCAGGAAATGAGCCAGAGGGCCTGAATCTTATTCTGACTCCAACACACTGTGCTTGGCCCAGGGTCTGGGCCCAATAAAGAGTTTCTGGAGGACTGCACAGGGGTCCTATGCAGCTTCTTTGGTCCTTTCAGAACAGAATGCCTTGCATTGAGGGTCAAGACCATGGCGTGACATGGCCATAGCATGGGATGAAGAGGTAACCATGGGCAGATGTGCCCAAATATCTCCAAGTCCTGTCTGATTCTGTTACCCTGCCATTCTATGAACTGGGAGACTGGTGAGTATGAGGGGAACAGAGATCAGAGGTCAAAGAGCTTCAGGGAGCATGAGGAAAAAGCCACCCAAAAGCCAAGAGAATTCTGAAGTTGAGTCATCTTTCTCTATAGAAGTCCTGGAATGAAGAAAAACGTAGGCACCTGTGGCCATTAGTGCACCAAGACTTCATCTGCCATCCATTTGTCTACTCCACATTTATTGAGCAGCTACTATATGCTGTGCTATGTGTTCCCAAGCCTCTAGCTCCTTCACTCATGCCCAGAGCACTTCACTTAGATACAACATGCACTCAATAAATGTCAGTTAAATCACAATTTGCAGGGGCTCTCAATCTAGTAGAGAGGGCACAAGATGTAAACAAATAACCATCAAGGTATAAAACGGGGCAAAGTGCTCATTTCAAGGGTCATGGATAGACCAAACACCAGGGGGGACCAGCAAACAAACATGGGAGAGATGACAGCAGAGTCGAGCCTGGGAACTGGATGGAGCAGCCCAGGAGAAAGGAACAGCATGAGCAAAGATCCAGAGGCTAGCAGAAGGCTGAGGGCTAACAAAGGGGGACACAGGCCAGTCTGGCTGGAGTGCGGTCTGTGTGAAGGGCACTGTAAAAAGATGAGAAGAGAGTTGCGGGCACATCCAAAGAGGCACATCCAAAGAGGACCGTGTGCGGCAGACAGAAAAGTTTGAACATTCCCCTGCAGGCAGAAGAGAAAGTGAAACCACTGGAACCCTGTAGAAAGGTTGGCCTGGCTGCACTTCATCAGAGGCTTGACGAAGCAAGAGCAGGAGGGGTATCTATTCGGAGACTAGGGCAAAAACTACGAGGCTATCCAGGAGAGGGAGCCTGACTGGGGCAGTGGTCCCAGGAGCTCTGCTGGGGGAAGCCCTGAGCCGCAGCTAGAGTGATGGCTTTACACCCCGCCTGCCTGCAGGAGGCAAAGCTGTACCACAGACTCAGGAGTCAGACGGTTCTGGGCTCCATGCAGCTGTGCAACCTCCGGCATGTGACCACGCCTCTCTGATCCTTGTTACCTAGTCTGAAAAATGAGGATAATACCAATACCCACCTGGCAGGGACTCCCTCTGTGCAAATGAGAGAAGAGGCAGTACTGCCTGATGGGGAAGAACACTGTCGATGAACTCCGGAGCCCGACCACCAAGGCTCTTTCTAGTTCCTTTTCAGTTCTTTCCCTTACTCAGTGAGTGACCCTGGGTAGGTGAGCCAACTTTTCTGGGCTTTGGTTTCCTCATCTGTAAAATGGATTTAATAACAATAGCCACATCAAAGGATTCGGTTGAAGACTGAATGAATTCATACATGCAAAGGGCTTAGAACAAATAGTTCTTGGCACACACAGTGCATGCAGGAAGAAGATGATAGCTATTATTACATAAAGCCACATAGGGTGCTGTCTGGCACGCAGAAGGCTGAGACTCACTCAGCACACGCATGGCCCCTTCTCTGTGCTACAGGCCTTTACTATGCTCCCAGCAATTCAGAAGCCACAGCAGGCAGGGGTGGGACAGATCAAAGAGCAGTGGAGGGCAAGCTTGCATCGGTCTTCTTCCCATCCCCCTCAGGAGACACCCACTCTCTTCAAAGCTCCCCCACACCCCCCACTCCTCACCATCCTTGCTATGTGCATTTGTTCTGGGCACCATTGTGATGGGGGGCCTGCACGGAACCCTGTGTGTCTGGCTGGGGGTGGGGGACGGGGCTCTCAAGCGCAGAGATCCCGGCGTTGGCTCAGCCTGGTGGCCCCTCCTGCTGTGTGCACGCAGCTAAGAAATGTTTGTGGATGACAACAACCCCATTCTTGTCCCAGATCTAGACAGAGAAGGAAGATTCCTCTAATTCTCATTCAACTTGACAATATCATTTCCTCCCACACGAGTATAATGCTCTCAACACAGTAGGGGGAAGATAAATGGTTTTCCCTCCTGAGAAAAGGGAAAGACCCCCCTGGGAAAAGCACCGGAGACCCCACAGGAGACAGACTTCCCTGGGGCCTCTCCCTGGGCTTGCTCCTGCCCTCCCAGTGCCCTCAGCCCCTGTGGGCAGCATGGGGAGCGCGCTGACACCCCAGGGCCTGTGGGAGACAGCTGCCTGGTAGACCAGATGTTGCTCTGGCTGTCGAGAACACCAGGCCAGCCGTCTGGCTGCTGTCCCTAGTGTGGGCCAGCTTGTGGGTGGGCAGGGGGTGGGGGCAGAGGATGGAGAGTTCCCCCCCACACCAGCTTCAGCCCACCACCGCCTACAGCAAAGCCGGAGCTGGGCCCCTGCACACAGCGTTGGGAACACAGCTGGCTTCAGCCTGGAGCTGCTCAGCAGTGACCCCCCCGCCCCAGCGTGTCTGTAAATCATCCAGGTGCCTGACCTGCAAGGGGGAGTCAGGCCAAGATCAACAAAGAAAGCAGGGCGCTTCTCTAGTCACCTGGCGGGGGGGGGGGGGAGGATTTCAAGGAAAACGATTTAAGCATTGGTAGCGCCCAGCAGCTACTAAAAAAACAAACAAGCAAAGCCCTCCTGTCCAGAGGACCGGTGGCCAGAAGGAGGTCGGGCCTCATGTCGCTCCCTGCTGTACTAGAAAGGCCACACCCAGAGCACAGCAGAAGGCATACTGGCATCCGGGAACTTGTCCAGAAGAGACAGTGCGGGAGGATGTGGGAATCCTGGGGGGATGACATGGGTGGGGGTGGACATGACAGCTGCTATCAACTGCAGTAGAGGGAAAGTTCACAGGATCGGGAGTCTGCCTTATGGGTAGTGTGACTTCTGCTGTGTCACTTCACTTCTCTGAGCCCCCAGTTGCTTCAGCTGTAAAATGCGCACTGTGTACACAGACACACAGGGTCGCTGGGAGGACTCAGTAAGTCCCTTGGCGGAGGAGGGGGGGCCTCAACAAGCCGGAGCTGGGCCCCGGCCCCTCTCTCCCCTCTTCCTCCACCAGAGGGAGCCTGGGGACCAGGAGCGCCCAGCCTGTACCAGCATCTACCTATCCTCCCCCAATGCTGCAGCCTCTGCTGCTAAACTCCCACCCTGCCTGCCCCAGCTTCCAGCGGCAGCCTTCTCACCCACTCTGCAAACCCAGAACAGGCCTGGCAGGGGAGTCACTTGCAGCAGCGGTGGTGGCGGCATTGGCTACTGCATCAACAGGCCCTCCTGACGTCTGGCCAGGAGGCAGAGTGGAAAGGAGGGAGGCACAGCCTTCTTCCCTCTCCTGTCAACTCCCTCACTCATCCCACTCAAATCCTCTAGATACCTAAGGGTCTCCTGGCCTCTCCCAGTTCCTGACCCAGCCAGGTTCTGAGGCCAAGAGATTCCTGTGGTTTGGAGAACTCTTGTGGAAAAATAACAGGCGTCAGAGACAGGTGGGCTTGGGTTCTAGTCCCAGGTCCATTAGGAACTTGCAGCCTAACCTTGAGCAAGGTCTCTTCATCTTGGAGCCTCAGTTTCCTCATCTCTAAAATGGAGTTAGTAATGCTCACTGCCTGTTGTGAGGAGCAAAAGAGGAAATAATGGAGGTGCCTGTATTTAATATGTGGTTAGGAGAAATTCAAAGAACTATCCAATCCCCTTTGTGAATCCAGTAGGAAATGTGAAGCCAGGAAATCCAATGAGAACTGGGAGGGATCAAGAGGTTGGTTGGCGTGGCCGGCAAAAGCACCGAGCTCAAGAGCAAATGGGCTGACAGCCAGCCAAGAGCTTCAAACCTACGTCTGCAGGATGAAGAAACTGAACGTCAGAGAACCCTAGAACTGGGGGAGGCTCGGGTCATTTCATTGGGCTGTACACCTGATTCAAGAATTGTGCTTTCTCCAGCTCTCCTCAACCCCCAGCCCGCCCCCCCCCCCGCCCCCCTAGGGGCAGTCTACTGCATCACCAGACAGCCAGGTTAGGAAGTTCTTCCTGATTTATCCCCAATTTTCCCATTGCTCCTTGTTCTGCTCCCTGGAGCCACACATAATGAGGCTGCCCCCTGTCACAGGCCTGATCACTCTAGCAAAGTCCGCAGCCAGGCTTGAGGAGCACAGTACCTGCCCAGTGTACCCCTGCGGTCACCCTACCATGGCCCTGTCCTGAAAGAAGACCAAGACCGTGCTCGGTGGATCCAGACCCTTCCTCCATGCGGGGCCCCACACCAAATGCAGCCAGTCCTCCAGAAGTGGCCTCCCAGCAGCCCTGCCAGGGCAGGAGAGCCCCTCTCCCTCGCCCCCAGTGCTCTGGGACAGTCCACAGCAAAACTGAGCTGAGGGTGCACTGCAGTGAAGCCCAGCCGGGCATTCGAGCTGCAGCTGCTGCTCCTGGGGCCCAGCCATCTCAACCCAGCACCCCAGTCTGCTGCCTCACCACGGGGGAGTTGCAGAGAGCTGTCTCCCGGCAGATTTCCTGAGGCAGAAGGCTTCCCCACCCCCAGCCCAGCCTCCGAGAGACACTCCACTGGTTGTGGCACATGGTAGGACCAGCTGAGCGGTGAGAGGAGGGGGAAGGCTGTCCATTCGCTAGAGGACTTCAGACTTGCTCTGTAGTGTGGCTGGATTAGTCATAGAACCATCAAATTGAAGCTGGAGTGGCCCTTAAAGAGCATTCAAGGCAGACCTTGCCTTTGAAAAAGATATAAAGGAACCGATGGGCAGAGAGAGGAAGGTACTCAGTCAAGGTCACAAAGCCAATCTGCAGCAGAGCTGGAGGGGGAACCCAGGTTTCCTAACTCCCAGCTCAGTGTTCTTTCCAATCAAGCAGAAGAGAAAGCAGGGAGCCTGGAGGGCAGCCCTGGGAGCCCGCATGCCCTTGACTCTCAGCCTGACATTTAGCCTGCCCAGCTTACTGTGGTATCTGCATGGAAGAAGGAGGCCCAGCCCATGTCCCACCAACCCAACAGATAATGCCAAGGTGTCCCAGATAGGCGGACACGCAGACCCCAGCACAGAAACTGGCACTGATCCAACAAGAGGGAAGCTCTGTAGACCGGTCTTCCTTGTGGCCTCTTTAACTGGGTGGTGTTTTTCTGGACGGTGGAGAAGGGGTGGTCTCGGAGGAACTAGCCAACGGCCAGGCCTCCATCTTTGCTCCCCAGGCCAGGCTGTGCTGCAGTTCCCCTCACATGGATCTCTCAGCCTCCAGCAGCCATTCTGCTCCCCACCTGCCTCCCTGGGAAAGGATAGAGCCGAGGCTGCCAGAGGAGGGGGGAGCAGGCCTGCACGCAGGACCTGTACGGGAGACCCCAACAGGCAAAACAACAACAACGGCAAAAAAAAAAAAAAGAAAAAAAAAGGGGGTGTTCTTTTCCTTGAGGTTCTGAGTTGGCACCTTCACAGACAATAAACACGTCCAAAATAAATAAATAAATAAGTGGAAAGCCATCCTCTCGAAAGGATCCGGGCGGGGAGTGAAAAAGTGGAGGGGTGATGACTGCTGGAGGCTCCCACGGGTCACGGTTCTGGGCATCAAGGGCCAACCGCTCTCATGGGGCCAACCCAGTCCCCGGTGGCTAGACAAGGGGCGTCTGCGGTGGCGGGAGGGGGACCCGGCTTCTCCTAACAGGTTGGGGCAGGGGAGGAGGACCTGGAATCAGGCACGGGGTTCTTACTTTACCGGCTGGACAAGTTGGAGAGGGAACTAGAGGGGAAGAGCCGAGGGTACAAACACGCATTCCTTACTTTCTCTGGAGGGTTGTGGCCGGGCTGGTGCTGGTACTGGTGCTGTGGCCGCCGCCGGTCCCGGGACTGGAGCTCCTGGATGCGCCACGGCTCAGTTGGCCCCGCTCCCGAGGGGGCCGGGACCCCACGCCCACCGCCGCCGCCGAATAGCCGCCTTCCTTGTCGCGGCCCGGGTGCGCCGGCCCGGCATCCCGCCCGCCCCGCTCGCGACCCAGGGCTGGGTTGTCGTGGTGCAGGTGGCACTGGGCCACGTCGCGCTCTCGGGCTGAGTAACCGGTAGTGTCCTGGAGCGGGTAGGAGGCGTCCCGCTCCTTGTCCCGATACACCGCCTCCCGGTTCTGGTAGGCGCCTTCGCGGTTCGGGTACCCCACGTCCCGGGCCGCCTGGTGGAACTGGCTCTCCCGCAGCTCGCGGTGGTGGAACTGGGTTTCTCGCAGGTTCTGGTACTGGCTCTCGCGGCCGGGGCTGTCCCGTGCGCCGTGGGGGTCCCTGTGCAGCTCCCCGCGGTGCAGCTGGCTCTCCTCCCGCAGGTCGCGGTTCTCCTGGGTGAGCTGGTCCAGCTGGCCCTCCAGCTCCTCGATGCGCCGTCTCTGGGTCTCCAGCAGCTGCTGCTGGCTCTCGATGATGTTGTTCAGCTCCAGCAGGTACTCCACCGCCCGATTGGGGCTCTCCGAGCCCGGGCCGCCCGGGGGCCCCGACCCCGCCTCCATCCTAGCGGCCCAGGGGCAGGGGAAGGGGCAGGAGAGCCCGGTCCCCGCTCGCTCACGGCGCCACCCTCCCCCGGGCCCAGCCGGGGGAGGGGGCCGGCGGGACGCGAGGGCGCGCACCGGGCTCGAGGGCCCGGGGGCCCGGGGGGGCCCGGGAGACAGCGCTGGGTGGTCCGACGGCACGGGGAGCAGGAGCTGAGGCTGCCGCCACCGCCACCGCCACGGCTCAGGAGGACGCGGCCCACGGCGCTCCGCCCGCTGCGGAGTCACTGCGCAGCGCGGCCGCGCGGGACCGCCCCGGCCGCCGGCCCGCCCCCCGCCCCTGCCCCCACTCTCCCGCCCGGCCCGCCCCCGCGCGCCCCACCTGCTACAGCCACCCGCGTCCGAAGCGAGACCCGCCCCAGGCACCCGGGCCAGCCCCATCGCGGGCTGCCGGAAATCGCTCCCTTCCACCGTCCACGGTCCGGTGTCCTCACCTAAAGCAGTCTAATGAAGCCCTCCATCCCAGTCCCTTCCAATGCATTCCCCGTCCGCCAGGCCCCAGATCCTCATCTAAGACATCCCAAGAAGCCCCATCCCCGGCGGCCGCCAGCTCCAGGCATCCCGCGGACTCCCCATCCCCTTTGGATCTTCCAATCCCAAGTGTCAGAAACCTTCCAGCTTAGCTAGTGCCTGGGTCCTCCAAGCCAACGAAGACAGTCCCAGGATCTCCATCTTAACAAGCCATCGCAGAGTTAGGATCAAAGCTCCGTGTATTCATTCCTTCAACCCTCATTTCCTGCTCTTCTTTGGAAATGCTCTCTTCTATTCAGCCCATCATCTCTATGCAGGGAAACTGTACCCATCTTTCAAGATTTAAATGCCACCTTACTGAATGCTTTCCCAAGCCAGGGTGCTCACTTTTCCCTCTCCTCTTGACCTCCCACTGCACTTTGTCTACACTTCCCTCGTGGCATTTGTGGGCCAAGTGGAACTCTGCTTTGTAGTGCGTTCGTTTGTGTTCTTGTTTGAAGACCTCTGCCAGCCTGAACTCCTCAAAGCCAGAAACATGTCTTCATTCATCTTGATGAGCAGGTTGGGGGAGAGGAGAAAGCATGAGTTTTACAGTCTGACAAAAACTGGATTTAAACTCCATCTTCTCTTCTCTGAACTTTCATTTCCCTATCAAGAACATCTACCTCACGGGGGTGGTCTTGGAAGAAGGCAGGCAAAAACATTTGGCACAGAAAAGACAACCCACAGAATGGGAGAAAAATCTGTGTAAGTGATATATCTGATAAGGGCTTTGTGTCCAGATTATGTAAAGAATGCTTGCATGTCAACAACAAATAACAAGCAATTTTCTTTAAGTGGACAAAGGACTTGAATACACATTTCTCCAAAAAAGAGGTACACATGACCAGTAAGCAGATGAAAAGATGCTTCTCATCATTAGCCATCGGGGAAATGCAGACCCAAATCGCAGTGAGCTTTCCCTGCTACCCACAAGGTGTTTTTTCTGGGTGCCTGTTGTCACTGAAAGGGGAACTTTCACAATGTCCGGAGCCCTTGCTGTTCTGCAAATGGAGGAGGTTGTCCTTAAATTCCTTGCAGCAGGAACCCACTTAGGTGGCCCCAATGTTGGCTTCCAAGTAGAAGAGCTCATCTCCAAAGTGAAAAGTGATGGCGTCTGCATCAGAATTCTGAAATGAACATGTGGGGATCTTCTGCTGGTGGCTTGTGCGTGCCCTTGTTGACCCTGAAAACCCTGCTGTCAGTATCACATTGTCCAGGAATACTGGCCAGTAAACTGTGCTAAAGTTTGCTTCTGCCACCAGGGATACTCTTATTGCTGGCTGCCTCATCCCTGGGACCTTCACTAACCAGATCCAGGCATCCTTCTGGGAGTTGAGACTTCCGGTGGTTACTGATCCCAGGGCTGACCACCAGCCTGTCACAGGGGTGTCTTATGTTAACCTGCCCACCATGCCTCTGTGTAACACAGATGCCCCTCTGTGCCATGTGGGCGTTGCCATCCCATCCAACAAGGGGGCTGGCTCAGTGGGTTTGATATCGCAGATGCTGGTACAGGAAGTTCTATGCATGTGCGGGACCATCTACCATGAGCATCTGTGGGAGGTCATGCCTGCTCTCCCACTGCAATTGGAGACCCTGAAGAGACTGGAAAAGAAGAGCAGGCGGCTGCTGAAAAGGCTGTGACCAAGGAGGCATTTTCAGGGTGAATGGGCTGCTCAGCTCCCGCGTTCTCTGCTGCTCAGCCTGAGGTTACTGAATGGGTAGGAACAACCACTGGGTGGTCTTAAGCTGTTCTTCCACAGGCTCTTAAGTGAAAACTGGAAATAAGGTTGTTGAAAATAAACATCAGTCTCTTAAAACACACACATACATATACACACAGTGAGATGCCACTTCACACCCACTATGAGAACTAAAGTAAAAAGGACACACCAGGAGACATATTGGTGAGCATGTGAAGAACTGGAACCCTCATTCTTTGCTGGTGGGAATGTAAAATGGGGTGGTCAACTTGGAAAACAATGTGTAAGTGTCTCAAAATGTTAAACACAGAGTTACCATATGATCAAGGAATTCCACTCCTAGGCATATGCCCAAGAGAAATTAAAACATGTCCACACAAAAACTTGTATATGAATGTTCATAGCAGCATTATTCGTAATAGTTAAAATGTGGAAACAATCAAATGTTCATGTATTGATGAATGGGTAAATAAAGGGTGGCATATCCACACAGTGGAACATTATTCAGCCATAAAAAGGAACGAGATACTGATGCATGCTAAAACATGGATGAACCTTGAAAACATATTGCTATAAGAGATCCAAAAGGACACAGATTATATGATTCCCTTTATATAAAATTCCAGAATAGGTAAATCCATAGAGACAAAAAGTAGAGTAGAGATTTCCAGGGGCTGGGGCATGGGTTGGGGAAAGAGGACTGACTGCTAACGGGTATGGTGTGTGTGTTTTTTTGGAAGGAGAATGAAAATATTCTAAAATTAGATTGTGGTGATGATTGTACAGCCCCGTTAATTAAAAACCACTGAGTTGGAATATCACATGATCTCATTTATATGGAGAATCTAATGAACAAAATAAACTGATGAACAAAATAGTTCCAGAGCCACGGATACATGGAACAGACTGACAGATCTCAGAGGGGAGGAGAGGGCGGGTGGGGACGGGAAGAGATTAACCAAAGAACTTACATGCATATATGCATAGCCCATAGACACAATAGTGTGGGGAAGGCTTGGGGTGGGGCAGGAGCTGGGTGGAGGGGGGTAGAGGGGAGAAAATGGGGACATCTGTAATACTGTCAACAATTTAAAAACCACTGAGTTGTATATTTTTAAAGGGAGAATTTTATGGTATGTGAATTATATCTTGATAAAGCTGGCTTTTTCAAAAGCCTTGCACAGACAGAGTCTAGGACATACCAGCAACCACAATAATAATAACTAACACATCTATAGGGCTTATCATGTGACAGCCTAAGTCTTTACATGTTCAAACTCAGAAAATCCTCAGGACAAACCAATGAGCTAGCGACTGTTATTACCTCCATCTTACAGATGAGGAAGTAAACCCTGAGGTTGAATTACTTGCCCAAGGTCACAGATGTTTCCTTCTCACTTCTTTATACCTTTCCTCATACTTTGTATAAAATTGGTGCTCCATAAGTGTCAAATTACTATATCCATCAAAATTCTATTCATCCAGTGGACATTTACTAAGCATTTATTATGTTCTAGGCAATACTTGCATTTTACCTTATCCCTGCTTTTCTCATTCAGATTCACTGTGGGGTAGAGGGCAGATGGGTACAAAGATTCATTCATTCACAAAATATTTACTGAGTATCTACTATGTGTCAAGCACTGTTCTGGACTCTAAGAATATAGCAATGAATAAAATAGACAACAATCCCTAACCTCATAGAGTTCACAGGGGGAGAGAAACAATAAACAGACTATAGAGAGCATGTTGGATGTTGTGCTGGGTTGAGTAATATCCCTCAAAACTTGCTGTCCACCTGTAAATGTAATCTTATTTGGAAATAAAGGTCTTTGCAGATGCAATCAAGTTACGGTGAGATCATATTCTATTGGCGTGGGTCCTGATTCAATGACTGGTATCCTTGTAAGAAAAGGGAAATTTGGACACACACACACACACACACACACAGAACATCATGTGAAGATGGAAGTAGAGATTGGCGTCTATAAGCCAAGAAAAGGAACACCAAGGATTGCCAGCAACCACCTGAAGCTGGAAGAGGCAATGAAGGATTATTCCCTAGAGTCGAGAGAGAGAGAGAGAGAGAGAGAGAGAGAGAATGGCCCTGGCGACACCTTGATTTCAGACTTCTAGCTTCCAGAACTGAGAGAGACTACATATCTGCTGTTGTTTTAAGCCACTCAGTTTGTTGTACTTTGTTACGGCAGCCCTAGGAAACTAACACAGATGGAGAAAAGCAGAACAGGGAGGGATGATGGAGAGCTCTGGGTGCATCAGACATAGCCTGTGCCTTCAGGGAGCTCCCAATCTAGTCAGACAGCTACAACAATAAGTCGAAAATAGGACCAACAAGACAGAATGTGCAAGCGCTAGAGTGGAGGCACTGGGTGCTGGAATGTCTTTATGGATGTGAAGGTATTTGAGCTGAGCTTAAGATTTCTATAGGCAGAAATGGCAGAGCTGTGAAATACCTGTTGAAGGGAGCCATGTGCAGTAGGAAGAAAGGAACAGTCAGGAAAACAGACCGTGTGTATTTAGGGAACCACATATAGTTTGGTTGAAGAGAGTACAGGAGCTGTGTGTGTGTGTGTGTGTGTGTGTGTGTGTGTGTGCGTGCACACACGAGTGCGCGCACACACACTACAAGGGATAGGAAGAGATGGGAAGACATGGCTCGATTCAGTTTGGAGGAGACTCATTGCCAAACTGGAGCATCTGGACCTTCTCTTACAGACAATAAAAAGTCATGGGAGGTTTCTGAGCAAGAGAATAACATGGTAGGAGGGGAGAGGGTCCATGTGGATGTTGTACATACTGAATAGTATGCACTACCAGGTGAGTCTTGTGCTGGTTCCTTGTTCAGCAGAGACTGACACTACCTTCTTTCCCTGCCTACTGCCTCTTGGAGGCATTTTCCAGGAGCATTTTCCTGGTGTGATTGCTCCAATCCCCCTTACCCTAGAGCCCTGAAAACCCGCATCTCAGCACCGCCAGTATCCAGTCAACAAGAACTTGTCATGATAATGAGAGCCATGAAATATCTTCCTCAGAGGCAAAGGTGACATCTGTTCAAATTGGTTTTTCCTTTGGATTCTCACAGCTCTTCTCATAAGCAGATCTTCTGTACCTGTTAGCTGCCAGACACGAGATGGGAAAATCAAATTTAAAAAAGGAAATCATTGCCCTGGTGGGTGTAGCTCAGTTGGTTACGCATCATCCCATGCACCAAAAGATTGCCGGTTCGATTCCCAGTCAGGGCACATGCCCGGGTTACAGGTTTGATCCTTTCTCTTTAAAATCAATAAAATCATATTAAATAAAAGAAATAATTGGTCTTTCCCTCAAAGAGTTCACAGTCCAGACTATCAGAGCTGAAGTGACCTTAGAGACAAACTTGTTTTCCTTTTTTAGTTTCTTTTTAAAATATATATATTTTTATTGATTTCAGAGAAGGAAGAGGGAGAGATAGAAACATCAGTAATGAGAGAGAATCATTGATCAGCTGCCTCCTGCAGGCTCCCCACTGGGGATTGAGCCCACAACTGGGGCATGTGCCCTGACTGGGAATCAAACTGTGACCTCCTGGTTCAGAGGTCAATGCTCAACCACTGAGCCACACTGGCTAGGCAGACTCATTTTTCAAATGAGGAGACTGAAGACCGGAGAGAAATGATTTGCACAGAATTGCTGTGTGACCACTAGGCTATAATTTTTTACTTGGCCTATTCTCTAGGGTCTGGTATTCCAAAGAGTCTTAGGATGCAGACTTTAAAGAGCAGAATGGTAGGAAACTGACCATCTGTGAGAAACATAGGAGAAGGAAGGGAAAAGGAAGCCTCCTCTCTGTGGGGATCCCTAAGGAGATAGCAGTGCTTAAAACTGAGACAGCATTTGTCTAATTAATTAATTATCCTCCCAGCCCTCTTTCCTCTCCTGGGGAAGGGCCAAGACGTAGCCAAAGTGCCTGTCAGTCTTGAACAGTCTCACAGAAAGCCAGCCGAATAAGCTAGTCTGCAGTTTCGTTTTAGGAAAAATTTTCTCTCTGAAGATGATTTGTAAGCTTGATCCTGTCAGAACATAAAACCACATAACCCAATGTGTTTCCAATTTTGTCCTAGCTGCCATAAAACTTTGAGCCAAATTCAGAGTCCAATTATAATCCAGTTCATTTTAGGTACCTGGCAACATCTATTCGTGCTTCCTTTACATGGTCTCTGCTCTGTTTTCTTCCACATTTTCATCCCTAATTGTCTTTCTTTCATGCTGCAACTGATGAGCTGCCTAATATCCTCCTTAAAGTAGGCAGAATATAAATCTTACATAAACTAAACTATATTTACAAATGTGAAGGGGATATGACCAATAAAGAACATCAGAAGGAACAGATGATATTTGGCCTAGAGGAGGGCAGGCTTATGAAGACGTGATTACTGGCTTCAAATATCCAATAGGCTGTCAGGGGGTGGGGGCAATGTAGTGGAATTATTCTGCTTAGTTCCAAAGGGTGCAGCCAGAAGTGATGGGTGAAAATCACAGGGAGACAGATTCCCAAAGGGAAGAAACCTCTCACAGGCAAAGATGAGTGAAGATGGTGAGTTCCCCATCACTGGAGGTCTTCAAACAGTGGCTGGACAGCCTCATTTGGAGGGTCTGTTGCACAGGGAATGTAAAACTGAATGGAAGGGTTAGATAAGATGATTTTAAGCACTCTCCCTGATATATGCAAAACAGTTCTAGATGTAGAAAAGAAGGCTGGGGGTGGAGTGGGAAGAGAGGACAG
The DNA here is from genome assembly GCF_014108235.1 of Myotis myotis. Classification (NCBI taxonomy): domain Eukaryota; kingdom Metazoa; phylum Chordata; class Mammalia; order Chiroptera; family Vespertilionidae; genus Myotis; species Myotis myotis. The sequence continues at coordinate 8,875,391 of NW_023416346.1, forward strand.
GAAAGAAACAAAGGTTCATGGAATGCCGGAACATTCTAACCCAAAGCAGTGAACCCTGATTGCTCCTGAGACTCTCGTAAAGGACAAGTGGTCCATAAGCAGAATCCAAGCCTGCATTTCCCCAGCCCTAGTCCATGTGACTCCTACAGAACAGTAGAAATAGAAGAATCAGCTCCATTGTTCCCATTGCCATCTAACTGGCTGTTATTCAAGGGAGGGCAGGTCCAGACAGAGCTAGAAGGGGCCTTAGAGATCCTATAATCCCAACCCCTCATTTTAGAACTGGAGAGAAAGAGGCCCAGAGAGTGGAAGGAGCCTGTCTACCTGACAGCCACTTCACTGGACCATGTGCTGCTGGAGGACAGTTTTACTTACCTTTCACTCCCCCAACCAGGCCTGGCTCCAGGCCCTTGCACATGGTAGGTGCCCAGTAAGCAGTTGGAAAATTGGACTGAATTGCCCGGAAGGGCTGGAGCTAGAAGCTAGGCTTTTTGACCCATAGCCTGTGAAGCTTTCCATGATAGAAATTCATCCAATTCAATTTATTTGGCGTTTCTGTGTGCCAAGCCTGGAGCTACAGCAAGAGATGAACAAGAGGCAGGCTGTGCCCTCAAGGAGGAAACAGCTCCTCCTGGGAACTAGGCTCTTCCCCTCTCGGGCCCTGTGCACCTGCTGTTCTTTTGGCGTGGAAAGCTCTTTTCGCTGCCTACTTACTGCCTATTCATCCTTCAGTTCTCAGTTCAAATGTCACTTCATCAGTGGCACCTTCTTTCACTCCAAGATGAGGCAAATCCCTCTGATACAGGCTCTTAGTGAGTCCTTCTTCTTCCTTGAATTTAGCAAGTGTGTAATTATATATTGATTTGTGCGGATCTTTGTTTGCTTCCCTCCTGCCTCCTTCACTAGACTGTTAGCTCTACAAGGGCAGATTCTCTGTCTCTTGCTCCCCAGTGTAGCAAGAGTCTGGTAAAAGCCTGGGACATGGTAGGTAAGCAGTAAATTATTCATGTTTGTTGAATATCAAAATCAACATTCTTTTTTAAGAAATTTTTAATTGACTTTAGAGAGGAAGGGAGAGAGAGAGAGAGAGAGAGAGAGAGAGAGAGAGAGAGAGAGAGAGAGAGAAAAATCAATAATGAGAGAGGATCATTGATTGGCTGCCTCCTGTATGCCCCCCACTGGGGAGCGAACCCAGAACTTGGGCATGTGCCCTGACCAGGAATCTGAACCGTGACCTCTCAGTTCACAGGTGGATGCTCAAATAAACACTGAGCCACACCAGCCAGGCTAAATCAACATTCTAATGGGTTATCTAGATAGATAAATTATAACTACAATTCCATGTGATCAGGGGTTTAAGGTGATAGAGAAATCCGCTCTCTAGGAAGGAGGAAGCCACTCCTTTCTCAGTGGAGCTGGTCCTGCAGAATGTGTACACGGCCAATCACAAGGCTGAACAGCACAGCCTTGTGAAAGTGCCTGTTGTGTTCACACAAACCAAAGCCACATGTCAGCATCTTTCTATGTCCCCAGCTCCCTGAGGAGCAGGTCAGTTCTACCAGAGCAGGACAGACTGGGCACGTGAGTGCTGATTGGGGTTCTGGCACAATTGGCAAAATCAGACCACATGGGGCTGGCAAGGCCAAAAGGAAGCCCCTGATATTTGAGATCCACGGATTGTTCTACTCTTCAGTGTTTCCTACAAGAGAAAGACTGAAGGAATCATTTGGTACTGGAATGAGGGGAGAGTTCTGCATCTTTTGGGTGGGGTTAGACCTAACTCCCAGGCATAAGAGAATGTTGCCCTCTAGTGGTAATAATAATCATAATGATGATGATAATGATAATGATAGGTAGTGGATATGGTCCTTGTTAGGGTGACCAACTATCCCATTCTGGCCAGGATTGTTTCAGCACTGAAGTTCTGCCTCCCAGGGGGCCTCTACAGGCAAATTGGGACAGTTGGTCATTCTACCCCTTGATGGTATTCAAACTCAATATACATAAACACCATCTTATTAGATGGCTCATAACCCCCAAGGCCAGGAATCAGATATCAGGCTCCACAGATCTGTAGAGCTTTAGAGATCCAGCCCATGTTCCAGATGAGGAAAGAAAACTCAAGAGAAGGGAAGGAACTTCCTTGTTCAACATCATATTGTAGCCTGGCTGGTGTGGCTCAATGGTTGAGTGTCGACCTATGTACCTGGAGGTCACGGTTCAATTCCCGGTCGGGGCACATGCTCAGGTTGTGGCCTCAATCCCCAGTGTGGGGCATGCAGGAGGCAGCTGATCAATGATTCTCTCTCATCACTGATGAGTCTATCTCTCTCCTCCTCTCCCTTCCTCTCTGAATCAATAAAAATACATATACTTTAAAAACATCACATTGTAAATCAATGGCAGGACTGGAATCTAGGTGTCCTGATCTACAGTCGGTGCCCTTGGCCTCTGCCTGGTGTGTCCTCCCCTACTCCATCATTTTGTCTAGGTCCCACAATCTCCAAGAATCTTGCCCAAACTACCCACCCTTTAACCCTTTCAGAAGTTTTCCACCCTGAAAGCCTGAAACATTCATTTGATACTTAGCATGTTCCATAGGTACTGGGTGTTTTGTGTTTTTTTAAAATCTTTTAAATGTATAAGTAGGAAAGAAAGGAAAGCTCCTCAGCCCCCCAGCTCAAACCTCCCTGCCCCTCCCACCCTGTCCTGCGGAGGAGAACAGTCTCTTGAAGAGTCTCAAGTGTGCCCATAGTTTGTCCAGGGCCCCGAGGAAAGGGCATTTGGCATCGCAGAGCGAGGAAAGAAGCAAAGGAGAGGCTTTTGCAATCACCAGGTGGGATTGATTTGAGAGCCAAGAGCTGAGCAGAGGCGAGAAGGCAGCCCTGCAGCCTCGAGAGGAGAGCGAGTGAGAGCCTTCCTCGTCCCAGTGATGCCATCAAGGAAAGGATCTTAGTTTTCTTGCTACCAGAATTGCAGTGTCCCTCCCTGCTCCCCTGGTCCCTGACGAGGACCCCCCAAATCAGCTTTTGCCGCTCCCCTCCACTGAGACAAATTTGCAAACTCCCACATCTCTGTGGAAACGGCAGAGAGCAGGAGAGAAGAAAAAAGGAGAAAAATCCACCCACATGCCAACAAACTGGAAAAAAAATAACCCAGGCCTTGTCTCACTCAGCTGTTGGCTTGCTGCTCCCTCCCACTGTGGCGGCTGCTCCTGCCTCCTGGACAGGGACCTAGCTCTGTGCAGCTTCCCTTCCCATCCGGAGCTGGTTTTTGTCAATATCCCTCCCCACAGCCCAACTACAGGAGGGAGGGTCCTGGAGCCCAGAGGTAGGAAAGCTGTAAGGAAGGACTGACCCAGCCACTAAATGTTTGTGGCCAACCACAAAGTCAGTTTCCATCACTGTCCCCAAAACCGTGCAGGGGACAAACTCCTCTCCTGCCCCAGGAAAATAAGTCAACTGCCAGGCAACTCCTCCCTCAGATGCTGTCCCCTGCCTGCCCAGCCCACTCTCTCTGCTGCCTCTCTCTACCATTTCATTTTTAGGCTCTATTTTCAGTATAACTCTCTCTACTTAAAACACTTTATTGATTTTTTAGAGAGAGGAAGGAAGAGGGAAAGGGAAAGGGAGAGGGAGAGGGAGAGAGAGAGAGAGAGAAAGAGAGAGAGAGAGAGAGAAGAGAGAGAGAAACATGGATGTGAGAGCACATCAACCAGCTGCCTCCTGCATGCCCCCCACTGGGAATTGAGCCCTCAACTGGGCAAGTGCCCTGACCAGGATGCACAGGACGACACCCAACCGAGTCATACCAGCCAGGGCACTCCCTCTACTTTTTGTGCCCTATTTTTAATACACCTTCTGCCCTGGGGTGGGGAACCATATATTTTTAAAAAATAAAATAGGGTGTGCTGATAGGAAAGGAGGGCTTTGGAAATCATCACTGTTAGAAACTGTTGAGGAAAGTTGAGATGTTTAGGCTATGAGACAAAGGATATGGACTCAGAATCTTGGAAGGATGGAACTACAAAGAGCTTTTAGAACAGAGGTTCTCAACCTGTGGGTCGCGACCCCTTTGGGGGTCGAATGACCCTTTCATAGGGGCCGCCTAAGACCATCCGAAAACACATATTTACACATAATTACATACTGTTTTGGTGATTAATCACTATGCTTTAATTATGTTCAATGTGTAACAATGAAATTGGGGGTCACCACAACATGAGGAACTGTATTAAAGGGTCGCAGCATGAGGAAGGTTGAGAACCGCTGTTTTAGAGTAACCATGCCCAACCCGTCATTTCACAGATGAGATGACTGAAGCCCAGAGAGGGAGGAACACCTGGGCTGTCACACAGAAGAGGGGACAGCTTTGGTCTGTGGGCCTCCAGGAAACAGAAGGAGAACTGGTGAGTGAAAGATATGAGAAAGTAGATTTAAGACAGTTTTGTCTCTTCCTTCCAAATCCTTATTCCTGTTTTTTTATTTGCTTCTCATACTGTGCAGGATCTCCAGTTCAGCGCTGAAAAAAAGGGGCGTTAAAGGGCAAACCTGTCTTGTTACTCATCTTAAAGGGAAACGGTTCAATGTTTCACCATTATATATGTTTGCTGTAGGGTTTTGGAGGATGGTTTTTATCCTTTTAAGGAAGTTCCCTTTTATTTCTAGTGTGCTAATAACTTCTCTTTTTTTTTTTTTAAATCACAAACAGGGGTTACATTTTAAATGCTTCCTCAGCATCTTTTGTAATGATCATAAGTTCTTTTCTCTTCTAGTCTGTTTATATGGTCAAGAATGCAGTATAGCCCTGATCGGTTTGGCTCAGTGGATAGAGCGTCAGCTTGCGGACTCAAGAGTCCCAGGTTGGATTCCGGTCAAGGGCATGTACCTTGGTTGCGGGCACATCCCCAGTAGGGAGTGTGCAGGAGGCAGCTGATCAATGTTTCTCTCTCATCGATGTTTCTAACTCTCTACCCCTCTGCCTTCCTCTCTGTAAAAAAAATCAATTACATATATATATATATATATATATATATATATATATATATATATAAAATGCTCTTCTAAAAAAAAGAATGCAGTATTTAGCTCAATAAAAATATGACATTTATAACGTTAAAAAAAATCCAAAGAGGCATTGGCCACCTTGTGGATCAAAGTAGGCAGCTCCAAGTCACTGAAAATGTTCAAGCACAAGTGCAGCCATTCAGTAAATATGTGTGTGCCAGGTTCTGTTCTAGGTGCTGAGAACTCAGTGGCAAAGAAGGTCCCTGAAGCTCACATTTTAGAGAAAGGATGACAGACACAACCAACAGATACATGAACAAGATTACTTCAAAAACTCAAAAGTGTGTTGAGTTCAGCAGTGTTGCTCAGTGGTTGCGCATTGGCCTATGAACCAGGAGGTCACAGTTTTGTTTTGTTTTTAGTTTTTTAAAAAATATATATTTTATTGATTTTTTACAGAGAGGAAGGGAGAGGGATAGAGAGTCAGAAACATCGATGAGAGAGAAACATCGATCAGCTGCCTCCTGCACACCCCCCACTGGGGATGTGAAGGCAACCAATGTACATGCCTTTGACCGGAATCGAACCTGGGACCCTTTAGTCCGCAGGCCAACGCTCTATCCACTGAGCCAAACCGGTTAGGGCGACAGTTTGATTCCTGGTCAGGGCACATGCCCGGGTTGTGGGCTCGATCCCAGTAGGGCACATGCAGAAGGCAGCCAATCAATGATTCTCTCTCGTTATTGATGTTTCTATCTCTCTCTCCCTTCCTCTATGAAATCAATAAAAACATATTTTTTAAAAAGTGCTTTGAAAATAAATGAAAACAGACATGCAAAGGTATTAGGATTGGGTGGGGATGGGGATTAAGATTAAATAGAGTAGTTAAGAAAGGTCTCTTTAGGGAATGACAGTTGAGGCTAGTTGAATGACAAGAAGAAGCAGTCATTTTAGGTAGATCTAGAGCAGCGGTTCTCAACCTGTGGGTCGCGACCCCTTTGGGGGTCGAACGACCCTTTCACAAGGGTCGCCTAAGACCATCGGAAAACACATACATAATTACATATTGTTTTTGTGATGAATCACTATGCTTTAATTATGCTCAATTTGTAACAATGAAAATACATCCTGCATATCAGATATTTACATTATGATTCATAACAGTAGCAAAATTACAGTTATGAAGTAGCAACAAAAATAATTTTATGGTTGGGGGTCACCACAACATGAGGAACTGTATTAAAGGGTCGTGGCATTAGGAAGGTTGAGAACCACTGATCTAGAGTCATTTCATCTCAGACAGCAGGCCCTAGGGTGGGAATGAACTTGTTTATTCAAAGGACTTCAGGAAGACGTCTGACTGGAGAGAGCAGGAGGTACTGTTATTAGATGAGGTAGGAAAGAAGTTCTGAAGCAAGACTATGTAAGGCCATGTCAGCCCTGGGAAGATGTTTAGATTTTTTTAAATATATTTTTTATTTTTATTGATTTCAGAGAGGAAGGGAGAGGGAGAGAGAGAGATAGAAACATCAATGATGAGAGAGAATCACCGATCGGCTGCCTCCTGCATGTCCCCTACTGGGGATCGAGCCCACAACCCAGGCATGTGCCCTTGACTGGAATCGAACCCAGGACCCTTCAGTCCGCAAGCCGACGCTCTACCCACTGAGCCAAACCAACTAGAGAAGATGTTTAGATTTTATTCAAGGTACAATGAAAAGCCATTGGAAGGTCTTGAGTTGGGAGTGACATTATCTATGATTGCTCTGTTTGATGTGTGAACAATGGACTATAGTGGGGCAAAACTGGAAATGGGTTCACCAGTTAGAAGGTCCAGGCAAAAGACCATGATAGCTTGGGCTAAGATAGTGATGATGAAGAAAGATAAGTGGACAGATTTGGGATATATTTTAATCTGAACATTATCAATCAATTTGATTTCATTGGCATTTACAGACTATACCATCTAACAACAGCAGAAAGCACATTCCTCTCTAGCTTACAGTGTACACTTACCAAAATAGATCATATTCTGGACCACAAAACACATCTTAACAAACTTAAAAGAACAGAAATCACACAAAGTGTGCTCTCAGAACACAATGTAATTAAACTAAAAATCAGTAAAAGATAATTTGCTGGGAAATCCCAAATGTTTAGAAACTGAACAACACATTTCTAAATAACATATGAGTCAAATAAGAAGTTTCAAGAGAAATTTTTAAAGATTTTGAGTGAAATAGAAATGAAAATACAATTAATAAAAATTGGTGGGTTTGTATAAAATCTCAATCTATAAAAAAAGCCCTCCTGTAACTAACAAGAATATATATAGCAAGATTGTAAAATACAAGGTCAATACACAAAAATCAATTGCTTTCCTAAAGGGTGTCCCACAATTCACACAAGAAGTAATTTTGATAGAAAACACAGGTTTATAATTAAAAATTATAAATTTTTTATTGATTCATAAAGTATACAGTATAGGGTTATGTATGGAATAGGATATTGGGTAAGTAGCTTCCACGGCTTTGCTGGCACATGCGCACTCTTTTGTTATTGCCTGAGTAGCCGCATTTTTGAAGAAGAATGGTCCGATGATGCCTCCAGCCCAAAATCCACACCAAACAGTGACACATTGTGGATGCATTTGTTTCTCAACAATCACTCGTGGATTTTCTGAACCCCAAATGTGACAATTTTGTCAATTAACCAAGCCAACAAGATGAAAATGAGCCTCATCGAAATTCAGCCACATTTATGCAAAATGGTCAAGGAAAATTTCAACAAATTTTGTGCCAGCAAAGCTGTGGAGGCCATTTACCCAATATGCTATTCCATACATAACCCTATACTGTATACTTTATGAATCAATAAAAAATTTACAATTTTTAATTATAAACCTGTGTTTTCTATCAAAATTACTTCTTGCGTGAATTTTGGGACACTCTTTATATAACAGCAAGGAACACTTAAAATTTGAATTTTTAGAAAGCAGTACTACTTACAATAGCTGCAATGAAATACTTAGGTATAAATATAATAAAATATGTACAGGATCTAAATGTGGAAAACTATAAAACACAAATGAAATATATCAAAGAAGTTCTAAATAAATGGAGAGATAGTTCATGTTCATGGACAGGAATACTCACTATCAGGTGTGGCAAAAGTAGGTTTACAGTTGTGAGTATGCGAAACAGTTTATTCTTCTGTTATTATTTATTAATTATTGTATTCGTTTCCATATGAAAAACTATAAACCTACTTTTGCCACACTCTATATTGTAAAAATGTCAGTTCTTCCCAACCTGATGTATAGATTCAATGTAATTTCAGTCAAAATCTCACCAAGCTGTTTTGTAAATATAAACAAAGCAATTCTAAAGTTTATGTGCCAAGATGTTTAAATACAGGGTATTTATTGTCAAGCTTCCTATCTTCACACAAAAATAAAGTATTGACACTCACCAAAAAAAGTTTATGTGGAGTAGCAAAAGACCTCACACAACCAAAATGATACTGGAAAAGAAAGAACAAAGTTGGAGGATTTACACTACCTGATTTCAAGACAGCCTCGGAACTATAAAGCTACAGTACACAAGAGAGTGGTATTAAAGAAAGAATAGATTCAGGGATCAATGGAACAGAATGGGATATATTTCGAGGCAGAGCCAACAGAACTTATTGATGGATGTACAGGGTGAGGAAAAGAAAGGAATCAAAAAAGACTATCTGTATGAAATAGAGAAAGATTAGGTTAGATGCCTTGTTAAATTTCTTCCCAACTGTAAGTTTTAATACAAAATTTGTGAAGTCTATGATTCCTTGACATGACCCACATATTTCTTCTGATCCACAAGAGCTATACTTGGGGCTGGGGTCTCCCTTCTTAATGACCCCACACCTCTAAGCTCAGGCCCCCCACTTCCCCTTCCTTTTCTGTGGAGGGGTGTCAGGGACTCTGTGCAAGTGAGAGCCAATGATCTGGGTGAATGTTGCCTCCAGTCTTGATTTTAAGAGGCTTCAAGCTATGTATGTCAAAGATCTGATTACCCTATAATTAGTGTGTTCATGAAGCATGAGGGAGAAGCTGGGGCAGAGAAAGAAGAAGGGAAGGAGAATGAAGAAAAGAGAAAAGGAGAAGACAAAGAAGGAGATATGGAGGAGGGGAGAAAAAGAAGAAGAATAACTGATCTATTGGCAGAAAGGGGGGAGAGAAGCAGGCCACAATGGCACACAGGAGTCCCCTCAGCTCATGTCCTCAGCGAGATCCCTCCTTATTTTCAGCCCTAAGAGAGCAGAGAAACTGTTACATGGAGAGATAGTCCTCTGTAGTCACTACATCTGGTCAGAGTGGGAGGATAGATAAAGAGAAATTAATGTAGTTAGAACAACGGGGCTTAACTTTTTGTTGAGTCACAGACATGACTGAGAATGTGATAAAGCTATGGCCTACGTACTTTCCCCAGAAAAATGCTAATATGCACAATTACATAAAATTTTGCCTACAACTTAGCATGTTCATGGATTCTCTGAAACCCTCCAGGGTCCAAGAACCCCTGTTCAGAATCTCTGAATAAGAGAATATTTTGGAAGTAAAAATAAACATGATTAGTGAATACATTGTATGTGGTTGTTAAGAGAGTGAGCAAAGAGGAAACCAGTATATTCTTCACCCTTTTGTGGTAAATTAGTTGACCTTATATGCATGCTGGCCTCTCTATTCTTTTCCATTGATCAATGTGTCTGTATTTATGCCAAAAACCATACTGGTTTTCCTAGTTTTATTGAGATATAATTGACATGCAGCACTGTATAAGTTCAAGGTATGCAGCACAATGGCTTCACACACATGTATTGCAAAAGGATTACTACAATAAGTTTAGTTAATATCCATCAGCTCATATAGTTACAAAAATTTGTTTTTTTCCTTGTGATAAGAACTTTTATGACCTAATACCATACTGTTTTGATAATGACAGGTTTGTAATATAGTTTGAAATCAAGAAGTGTGACTCTTCCAGCTTTGTTCTTTCTCAAGATTGCTTTGGAAATTTAGGGTCTTTTATGGTCCCAACAAGTTTTAAGATTGTTTGCTCTATTTCTGTAAAAAAATGCCATTGACATTTTTATAGCAATTGCATTGAATCTGTAGATTGCTTTGGATAGTATGGACATTTTAATAATATTAATTCTTTCAACCCATGAACACAGAACATCTTTCCATTTATTTGTGTATTTTTAAATTTCTTTCATCAATGTCTTATTTTCATTTCCTTGGTTAAATTTATTCCTCAGTATTTTATTCTTTTTTATGTAATTGTAAATAGAATTGTTTTCTTAATTTCTATTTCTAATAGTTCATTGTTAGTGTATAGAAATGCAAGTGATTTTTGTATATTGATTTTATATCCTGCAACTGTATAGAATTTCTTGATGAGTTCTAACAGTTTTTTTGTGGATTCTTTAGGAATCGCTATATATAATATCATGTCATCTGCAAATAGATACAGATTTACTTCTTCCTTTACAATATGGATACCTTTGATTTCTTTTTCTTGCCTAATTGCTCCAGCTAGGACTTTTAGTACTATGTTGAATAAAAGTGGCAAGAGTGGGCATTCTTGTCTTGATCCTGATTTTAGAGGAAAAGCTTTCAACTTTTCACCTTTGAGTATGATGTTAGCTGTGAGCTTGTCATATATGACCTTTATTATGTTGAGGTACATTCCCTTTACACCCAGTTTGTTGACAGTTTTTTATTTATGAATAAAATAGATGTTGTATTTTGTCAAATGTTTTTTCTGCATCTATTAGGATGATCACATAATTTTTATCCTTCATTTTGTTAATGTGGTGTATCACATTGATTGGTTTGTGGATGTTGAACCATCTTTACATTCCTGGAATAAATCCCACTTGATCACGTTGTATGATCTTTTTAATATATTGTTGAATTCAGGTCATTGGCCTATAATTTTTTCTTTCTTACAGTGTTCTTATCTGGTTTTGACATCAGGGTAATGCTGACCTAAGATTGGAAGTGTTTCCCCCTCTTCAATTTTTTAGAAGAGTTTGAGAAGGAATGGTATTTATTCTTTAAATGTTTTGTAGAATTCTCCAGTGAAGCCCTCTGGTCCTAAACTCTTCTTCATTGAGGGGTTTTTGATTACTAATCCAATCTTCTTATTGGTAATTGGTCTATTCTGTTTTTCTATTTTTTTCATGATTCAGACTTGGTAGGTTGTATTTTTCTAGGAATTTATCTATTTTTTCTAGATTGTTCAATTTCCTGGCACAGAATTGTTCATAGTAGTCTCTTATGATCCTTTGTATTTCTGTGGTATCAATTGTAATGACTCCTCTTTCGTTTCTTTTATTTGGATCCTCCCTTTTTCTTGCTAAGTCTAGCCTTTATTTATCTCTTCTATTGACTTTTTTAGTCTCTGCTTCACTTACTTCCAGTCTGATATTTGCTATTTAGAAAACTAACTTTGGGCTTAGTTTGGTTTTCTTTTTCTAGTTTCTTGGGGTGCAAAGTTTGGTTGTTTTATTTTAGATCTTTCTTTTTTTTAATGTAGGTGTTTATTGCTATGAATGTCCTTCTTAGAAGTGCTTTTGCTACATCCCATAAGTTTTAGTGTGTTGTACTTCCATTTTCATTTGTCTCAAGATTTTTAAAATTTGTTTTGATTTTTTCTTTAACCCATTAGTCATTCAATAGCATGTTGTTTAATCTCCACACATATGTGAATTTTCCAGTTTTCTTCTTTCATTTGCTTTCTACTTTCATAAAATTGTGGTTGGAAAAGATGCTTCATATGATTTCAATCTTTTTACATTTATTAAAACTTGTTTTGTGGCCTAACATATGATCTATCCTAAGAATGTTCTGTGCTGTTTTTATTTTTTAAAAAGCCAGATTTATTGAAGTATAATTACATAGCATAAAATTCACCTGCTTTAAGTATACAATTCAATTAATTTTAACATATTTATAGAACTGTAAAACTATATTATTTTATATGACTATTTATAGTGTCATTCACTAAAATGAAGTTAAATTTTCATACAGTTAAATTCATCCCTATATTGTTACTTGGGGGGAAAGCAAGGGGCAGAAAAAAATATATAGTATATTACTCTCCTTGTAAGAAAAGAGGGAATAGGAATAAATATACTTGCTCATACTGGTACAAAGACACATTGGGTGAACAAAAATGTTAATAATACTGGTTACATATAGGGCTCAAGGGGGAACAGGTAGATAGGGACAGGGTGTAAATATCTCAGTGTACACCTATTTATACAGTTTTGATTTTTGTAATTATATGCATTAGATTTCCTATTGCTGTCATAAAATATAACCACAAACTTAGTGGCTTAAAACAACAGGAATTTATTATCTTATACTTCTGGAAGTCAGAAGTCTAAAATGAAGCTTAAGGGGCTAAAATCAAAGACTGTGTTCCTTCTGGAGACTTTAGGGGAAAATTCAATTCCTTGCCTTTTTTAGCTTTGAGAAGCCACCTGCATTCCTTAGCTCATGGTCCCTTCTCCATCTACAAGGCCAGTCGCAAAGCATCTTTAAATCTCTCTCTCTCTCTCTCTCTCTCTCTCTCTCTCTCTCTCTCTCTCTCTCTGATCTGTGTGTGGTCACATCTCCCTCTCTGATTCTGATCACCTTTCTCCCTTGCAATTACATTGATCCTACCCAAATAACCAGGATAATCTCTTCACATCAAGTTTTTTTAAATATATTTTTTATTGATCAAGATATTACATATGTGTCCTTATCCCCACGTTACCCCCTCTCCCCTACCCCCCCGCTCATGCCCCCCCCCCCGTTGTCCGTGTCCATTGGTTAGGCCTATATGCATGCATATAAGTCCTTTGGTTGATCTTTCCCCCTTACCTCCACCCTCCCCTACCTTCCCTCCAAGGCCCGACAGTCCAATCAATGCCTCTCTGTCTCTGGATCAGTCCTTGTTCATCAGTTTATGTTGCTCATTATATTCCACAAATGAGTGAGATCATGTGGTATTTATCCTTCTCTGACTGGCTTATTTCACTTAGCATAATGCTCTCCAGTTCCATCCATGCTGTGGCAAATGGTAAGAGTTCCTTTTTCTTCTTCCTCTTCTTAAAAAATACCTTTCAGCATTTCATGTAATGCTGGTTTGGTGGTGATGAACTCCTTTAGCTTTTTCTTATCTGTGAAGCTCTTTATCTGACCTTCAATTCTGAATGATAGCTTTGCTGGATAAAGTAATCTTGGTTGTAGGTTCTTGCTATTCATCACTTTGAATATTTCTTGCCACTCTCTTCTGGCCTGCATGGTTTCTGTTGAGAAATCAGCTGACAGTCGTATGGGTACTCCCTTGTAGGTAACTGACTTTTTTTCTCTTGCTGCTTTTAAGATTCTCTCTTTGTCTGTTGCTCTTGGCATTTTAATTATGATGTGTCTTGGTGTGGTCCTCTTTGGATTTCTTTTGTTTGGGGTTCTCTGCGCTTCCTGGACTTGGAAGTCTATTTCTTTCACCAGGTAGGGGAAGTTTTCTGTCATTATTTCTTCAAATAGGTTTTCAATATCTTGCCCTCTCTCTTCTTCTGGCACCCCTATAATTCAGATGTTGGTACGCTTGAAGTTGTCCCAGAGGTTCCTTACACTATCTTCATATTTTTGGAATCTCTTTTCTTTTTTCTTTTTCGGTTGGGTATTTTTTGTTTCTTCGTATTTCAAATCTTTGACTTGATTCTTGGGATCCTCTTGTCTGCTGTTGGATCTCTGTATATTATTCTTTATTTCAGTCAGTGTATGCTTAATTTCTAGTTGGTCTTTTTTCATATCCTCCAGGGTCTCACTAAATTTATCGGCGGTTTCCATAAAATTCTTGAAAAACCTTATAAACGTGGTTTTGAACTCTATACCAGTCGTTTGCTTTCCTCCATTTCTGTCATTTGTGACCTGTTTCTTTGTCTCCGCATTTTTTATGCTTCCCTGTGTTGGTAGAGTGGTTTTGTGTGCTAGGTGTCCTGTAGGGCCCAGTGGCTCAGCCTCCCCAGTAACTGAGGTGGACACTCTTGGTGCACCCCCTTGTGGGCTTTGTGCACAGTCTTGTTGTAGTTAAGCCTTGATTGTTGTAGGTATTACTGGAAGGAATTGACCTCCAGGCCAATTGGCAGTGAGAATCAGCTGTGTCTGTAGTGGGAGAACTTCTGTGCTGAAGACACCCTTCTGGGGAAAGACTTGCTTCAGTGGGGCTTTGGTGCTCACTGAGTCTGCCCCTTGAGTGTGTCCCTTATGGATCTGAGGAGTTGTAATCTGGATGGTCCCCCTCTGACCACTGGGTACACTGGCTCTTGGATCTAAGGAGGTGCTAATTTAGTCTCTGCCTGAGGTTACCCAGCAGGAGCTATGAAAAGATCTGCAGATTTCCCTTCCTTTTTTGGAGTTTGGAGGTGCCCAGATGAGGCCCAGCTGTGAAGCAATGTAAGCTGCTGTGGGGCCTTGGGCCTTCTCTTGGAAGTTCTGGGTCTGTCTGGCCCAGCTGTAATTTGTTAGGTAATTTTCAGGTTGCAAAGGGCCAGGGCATTCATATGCAAAAGCCTCTGCCGCAGCCTGGGTGGGGCGGGGTCTCAAGGAATCAACTGGGCGGAGCTAGCAACTATGGCAGATCCTCAGCCCTGCCCTAAGGGGCCGAGCGTCTCAGTGTCCCGGTAATTTAATTGCTGCAAGCACCTCTGAGGGAAAGCCGCCCTCAAGTTCAGAGTTCTGCCTGCTGCCAGACAGTCCAGTTTCTCCCCGTATGAGTCCTGGGTCCCCAGAGACTTCCCGGAACCAGAGTTCAGAGCAGTCGGGAGCTTGTGACTCCCTCCCGATTCAAAAAGACAGCTGCGTCCTCAGGTACCAGCCCCTTTCCGCGCGCGCTCGAGCCTCCGTACCTTTGCACTTTACTTCCGCAGCTCCTGACTCTCAGTGTGCTTTTCTCTTTCCTTCTATTTGTAGAATTTCCACTCAGCCAGCCTTCCTGTAGTTCTGGATGATGTCCATTTTGTCTTTTTGTTGTATTTTTGAAGTTGTTGTAGGAGGCAGCAATTTCGGTATTTACCTATGCCGCCATCTTCTTTTTTGTCCACATCAAGTTTTTAGTTCATTTTTTCTGAGAACCTCTGATTGTACCACTTATCGATGGGCATTTGAGTTGTTTCCAGCTTTTCTGTGATTATGAATAAATTATGAGTATTTTTTGAGCATTAATATTTTCATACATCTAGAATTTATTTGGGTGTAAGAAATAAGATCAAGATCCAACTTCACTTTTCTTGCCAAATCACAAGCCAATTATCTCAACAGTATTAATTGCATAATACATCTTCCACCAAGGAATTAAAATATCATCTTTCAAGGCCCTGGCCTGGTATCTCAGTTGGTTAAAGCATCATCCTGATACACCAACGTTACGGGTTTGATCGCTGGACAGGAATCATACAAGAATAAACCAATGAATGTATAAATAAAGTGGAACAACCAATTGATGTTTCTCTTCTCTTCTCTTCTCTCTCTTTCTACCTCCCTCTCTCTTTTTTAAAAATAAAATTTTAAAGAAAAAATGTCTTTCAATATGTTAAATTCTCCATAGACTGTTTTTTCCGAACTCTCTATAGTGTTCCATTGATCTAGTTGCCAGTTTTGAACCAGTAGTACTGTATTTTAATTCCTATAACCATACAATGTGTTTTAATGAGTGATTACCGGTTGGTACTCATCACTCTTCTTTTTCAGAATTGTCCTAGTTATTTCTGGATGTTTATCTATATACTTTCTATGCTAATAGTTATGTTCTAAAGGGATACCAGTTAGAAATTTAATGTGAATTAAAATTTATTTTGGTTGCATTAACAAATTAATTTGAATCTGCCCATCCAGGAAACAAATATATCTCTTTATTCAAATATTTTATATTCTATAGGGGAGCTTGTTAACTACAGAATGAGGTTTTCAGAGGGTACAGTGGAAAGGTTATGGAAGAAGAGAGGCAGGCTAAGGTTGGCTCAAGGTAGGAAAAGCAGAGTTGTATGAAATATAAGAGAGAATAGAGGATTAGAAGAGCTTATGTAAAAGGTGGGTACTGTACTAGTTATCTATTGCTGAGTAAAAGCTAAAACCACACTTAGTGTCCCGAAATATTTATTCATCTCATGTTTTTCCATGGGCTTAGTTGGGTGCAGGTCCTCTGCTGAACCCTCTCTTTTAGGGTCTCTCACAAAGGCTGCAATCAAGGTGTTGGCTAGGGCTGGGTCTCATCTGAGGGTTTGATAGAGGAAGGGTCCACTTCCAAGATCAACTGGTTGCTGGACAGATTTTCAGTTCCTCAAGGACTGTTGGACTAAGAGACTCAGTTCCTGGCTTGATGCTGGCCTTCACTTACCTGACACATGGACTTTCCTAACATGGCAACTTACTTCATCAAAGCCAGCAAGAGAGAAAATCTACTAGCAACATGGAAGTCACAGCTTTATGTAGCCAATTTCCTAAGTGATATCTTATCACCTTTTCCCCATTCTATTGTTTAGAAGTAAGTCCCTAGGTCAGCCACACTTAAAGGGAGGGAATTACACAAGGGTGGGAATACTGAGTCAGGGATCATTGCGGGGGAGGGTCATCTTAGAGACTACCTGCCACAGTTATTAAGAAATGTAGGTTGTGGTAGGTTTGGTAGCATTTGCTAACTCAAAGTGTGCCAAAGGAATGAAGCTCCCTGGCACATGGGGATAAGGAGGGACACAGACTTCAGGGTTTTCCTATAAACTAGTTCAGGGGTGGGCAACCTTTTTGTGAGTGCGTGCCAAAACCAGCAAAATCTCTGATTCAAAATTCTTCTGCGTGCCAACCCTGATTTTTTGAGAACATGTTATGCCTACTTGATATCTCTTAAGGTGTACGTATGTGAAGAACCTTGAAGAAATAATAAAATTCATTCGAGCGACAAAAACACAGTATATGATGATGAAAAATACATTTATTTTTTAATGTATACATGTACACTGATAGTCCAACAGAAAACTTGATGACTCCGTTTGATATTATCAGTGGGACTTTTGCTGCTGCATCCCTGATGACAGAGATTTTACATCAGGTTTATATTTCGTGACCTTCAGAGATACGCACGAGCTACTACTTTCATCCGTCAGGCTACTCCTATTACGAGACTTAACAAAATTCATCACTGAGAACAAGATTCACAAGCGTGGATGAAAACATGGAGAGTAACGCTGTTGCAAAGTTTTTTAACAGAAAAAAATTTCTGGAATGGCATTCCAAGTCCTCAATAGTTCGTTTTCGACACTTCTCTCTGGTACTCCTGTCTCTAATCGCTTTTTTTCAATGTTTTCCAAGTCAACTCTAAGGTCAATAAATTTCTGCTTCCAAATTGAGCTACTCTGAAATTCAATCAACTGCATTTCAAAGTCAGCCATGTCTATGGTCTTTAAGATAACTTGTTATGTAAAATTATTTATCTAAAATGCACCTACACTGAATTTATCTGAAAAATAAAAAAGTCGATATTAAGAAAAACATTGTAAATGAAAGATTATAAGAGAGGGTTTCGCGTGCCAGCAAAAGTTACTGGCGTGCCATGTTTGGCACGAGTGCCAGGGGTTGCCCACCCCTGACCTAGATCAATGGTGTTTTCAAGAGAATTGTGATCTTTGTTGGAAGGGTAGACTCCAGACTCATTAGACCAGGTAAATAATAACCATTTTCATATGCATAGCACTTCAGGGTTTATACATCTGCTTTTGGAGCCATTAATTTAATTCTAATAACAACCCTGTGAGGCAGCCAGGCAAGGAAACTAAGGTTCAAAGAGGTTACGTGGCCACCTCAGATCTCACAATCAAAGGGTGGCAGAGCCGAGACCAGAGCCCCAGTCTTCAGATTCCTAGCCTGTTACACCAGAGTGCTTTTCCCTTCAATGGCCTTTCTTAACATTTTCCTCCCTCTCTGGGTTCTTACTGTGGCTCAGTTAGTAGTTAGTCTGGCAACCTCACCGTACCTTCTAGAATTACTGTAGGGTCAGAAATAATGCTCATAAAGCTCCCAGCCCACTGTTTGGCACACAGTAAGTTCTCACTAAACAGAAGCTATTAGCTGTTATTATTCTTTCTCCTCTGCCAAGCCATCCTCACTGCTACTCATCTTCAATTCTGCTCCTTCCCATGAATCTCTGTGGTACCACATCCCAAGATGCAACTTGCTTTCAAAAGACACAAATGCCCAACAACTTTTACAGGCAGACATTGACCATCTCCAAACAGTCCAATAAAAAGCATTTGGTTGTCAATGGTGTACTCTTTCTACTTATTAAAAAATGTTTGCTGGCCCAGCCAGTGTGGCTCAGTGGTTGAGCATTGACCTATGAACCAGGAGGTCACAGTTCGATTCCTGTCAGTGCACATGCCCAGGTTGTGAGCTCAGTCCCCGGTGGGGGATGTGCAGGAGGCAGCCTATCGATGATTCTCATTATTGATGTTTCTGTCTCTCTTTTCCTCTCCCTTCCTCTCTGAAATCAATCAAAATATATTTTTAAAAAAGGTTTACTATAAAAGAGTATGCATGTCACTCAGGCAGCAGCCTCATACATCTCGTGTTTACCACGTTTCTTGATTACATTATTTTCTCTTACGCTTGATTTAATTTTGTGTTGTTTTATACAGTAACACGCTGTATAGGTTTGTAGCCCAGGAGCAATAGACTATCCCATCAAGCAGTGATGGCGAACCGAGGACACGCGTGTCACCTCTGAACTCATTTTTTTGGTTGATTCTTCTTTGTTAAATGGAATTTAAATATATAAAATAAATATCAAAAATATGTCTTTGTTTGACTATGGTTGCAAAGATCAAAACATTTCTGTATGTGACACGGCACCAGAGTTAAGTTAGGGTTTTTCAAAATGCTGACACGCCGAGCTCAAAAGGTTCGCCATCACTGCCATAAAGCCTAGGTGTGTAGCAGGCTATACCATCTAGTTTGTGTAAGTGCATTTTATGATGTTCACACAACAATGAAATTGCCTAACACATTTCTCAGAATGTATCCCTTCACTTTATCATACAGAAAACTATAAATTTATGTATGCCAAATATTAACATATTATATTTATTTTTAATACAGAGAGCCCTGTCTGGGCCTGACATTCTAGCTCTGGGTTCTCCATGGCCAAACACAGATCTTTCTTTCAAAACATGGTCCCCATGGGTCCCTCCTGTAGCCAAGCCACTCTCACCCCAGCCACTCTTGTTCAACCCCCTTGCAGAAGCCAAGATCCAATTTGCATCTGAGCCTTTGCTCTCCCCTTTCATTGTGGAGCCTGACACATCTATTTAAGTCCTGCCCTTGGTGCTTATTAGGTGCCTAAACTTATGTAAATCACTTCCTTTCTAGGAGCCTCTGTTTTTCAGAGATGAAACTGGATATTAATAATTTCCACATAAAGGGACTGCTTTGAGCGTTGAAAGGTTATGTATAGAGTCCTGAGCAAATAACAGAAGTTTATTAAATGTTTAAATATATATTTTATTGATTTTTTTACAGAGAGGAAAGGAGAGGGATAGAGAGTTAGAAACATTGATGAGAGAGAAGCATCGACCAGCTGCCTCTTGCACATCCCCTACTGGGGATGTGCCCGCAACCAAGGTACATGCCCTTGACCGGAATCACCCTCAGTCCCCAGGCCAATGCTCTATCCAGTGAGCCAAACCGGCTAGGGCAGTTTATTAAATGTTTAAGCTCCATATCCTGCCTCCCACCCCACTAATCCTTTGGTCCCCACAGCACAAGGTCATAGTATGAATTCAGAATGTGATTCCTTCCCTCGCTCTCTTCTGCCTTGACAATTGTTACTCTAAGACCCTGGTTCCAAGCATAACTCCACCATTAATTACCACAAGCTTGTTATCCCAAGGGAAGGTTGAGAGAGGCTGGGACAATGTGGAAAATGCCTTGAAGTTAATCAGAGTTGGAGTCCCACCACGACCTTACTTAGCTGTGTGGCTTTGGCAAGTGACCTAAGCCTCCCTGTGGCTCAGGTCACTTACCTATAAGGGGGAGGGAAAAGCATAGCACCACCTCAGTGGGCACACCCATTTTCTATCCCTCACTGCACCCCTTCTCATCCACCTACCTGCTCTCAACTCAGCTGGTTGGGCCTCACCCTCTGTCAGCTGACTCAAGCCACGCCCCTCCCAGAGAAAGCACCACAGGGAGCAGGTAAGAACCTGCCAGACAACAACTGACTTCATGCAGGAGTGCACAAGGACAGAGCTGAACCCAAATTTCATTCTTTATTCAACCATTCATGCACCTGAATCCATGCATTGAATATTTGCTGACCCTTCCTCTGGGACTGGCCAGGTGCTGAGCTTTGCTGGAGACAGAGGCCCTGCCTTTAGGGAACTTCTGATCTGACAGGAGAGGGAACCCTGGACATGAAATCCACATGGGGAGGGGCAGGAAGGTCTAGGGGCTGTGAGCCCAGAGGACAAGATCAAGGTAGTACTTGGATGAAGTGCCACTTGGTGAGTTCACAAGGTCTGGGGAGTTGTGAAGGGCAGAGCACCTTGCAAAGTCACCTAGACAAGAGAGAGCTGGCAGATTGTAGGAACCACTTGTGGTTAGTTCAGTGGGCAGAGCACAGTGTGTTGGACCAGGTGTGGCAAGAGATGCAGTTGGAGAGGTTTGGTGAGGCCGGATCTATGGTGGGCAGCCTTAATTGCCAAAAAGGAGTAGAACTTTATCCTTATGTGTGTGTGTGGGGGAGGCGGGTCACAGAAGGAAGTGACTCCCCTCTCACTGCTGCTGTGCAAAGGGGTAGGTCGAAGATGGCCAGTCCAGAAGCCGGAAGCCGGGAAGGGGACTTGCCAGCAAGGGGACTTGGGGTCGTTCATGTGAGGGATGTTGAGGCTGGAACAGGGCAATGGCAGAGGATGAGGAAAGAAGCTGGATTTGAGGGACAGAAAGGGGAATCAGCTGCACTTGGTGAGGGACTGGCTAGGAGGAAAGAAGGGGAGTTTGGGCTGCACATAAGGCAGAGGACACAGAGGAAACTATCACACAAGTGCCCAGGGGGTGATGAAGGCAAAGATAATGGCGGGGCGGGGGTGGGGGGATGACTCTGAGTGCTGGGAACCAGTGCGGGATAGAAGGGGCAGAAGCACTATCCTGGAGGTGGACGGGTTCAGGCTAAGACTCGCTGTGTGACCTTGGGCCCTCTGGTCCTTCAGGTTCCCACCTGGTAAATGGGGAGACAGAGAATGATAATTGTGAGGAGTGAATCACATAAAAGCATGTCCGGGAAGTGCTTAGCCTTGTGGGTGATTTGAAGGCGGAGACCTGTGGCAGGTGTGTTTGGTCCAGGGTGGAGTGAGGCTGGACTATCCTTTGTGCAACAGCATTGTCATGGGCAGGAGGACACACACACTTGCAAAGAAAGAGAGGTGTGGGGAGGGACGATGTGACCTGAATACATGCCTGTTGACTTTGAGGAGGGTCAGAGGCCAAGGAAGTCAAGTCAATTTTACCTTGGGAGGCCCTACCTGGAGTCGGCAGTGAGCGCTTCTCTGAGCTGCGAACCCTAGATGCCACTTCCTCAGGAAGTACCCAGGCCTGGGAGGCCCGAGGCCTCTGGGTTGTGATCTCAAGTCAGCACTGGAGTTGCTGTGTGACCCTGAGTCAGTTCTAACCCAATCTGGGTCCCATGTTTGCCAGATGAGCAACAATCACAATAAAGCATGTGTGTTGGTAGACAGGTGACTGAAATGTTTCCACAGGTCCTCTCAGGTTTACTATGTTTCAGCTCTATGACCCCGAGTACTTTTTAAAAAATATATTTTTATTGATTTCAGAGAGGAAGAGAGAGGGAGAGAAACATAGAAACATCAGTGATGAGAGAGAATCATTGATAGGCTGCCTCCTGCACGCCCCGTACTGGGGATTAAACCTGCAACCTGGGCATGTGCCGTTGACCGGAATCGAACCTGGTACCCTTCAGTCTGCCCGGGATCCTTCAGTCTGCAGGCTGATACTCTATCCACTAAGCCAAACCGGCAAAGGTGACCCTGAGTACTTTTTTTAAAATATATTTTATTGATTTTTTACAGAGAGAAAGGGAGAGAGATAGAGAGTCAGAAACATCGATGAGAGAGAAACATCGATCAGCTGCCTCCTGCACATCTCCCACTGGGGATGTGCCCGCAACCCAGGTACATGCCCCTGACTGGAATCGAACCCGGGACCCTTCAGTCCACAAGCCGACGCTCTATCCACTGAGCCAAACCAGTTTTGGCGTGAGTACTTTTTAAAAACATCTAGTCCTGTCCCTGTCCCTGACGTCCTGTGTGGTCTTGAGCCAGCTACTGGACCTCTCGGACCGATTGTCACATCTGGAATATCAGGAGACTGGGCAGGAGTCCCCAGTGATTCTCCCTGAAGGACACTCACCCTCATCTCCAGCTGCACGCTTCAGACAAACAAGAGGAAAGTGAAGTGCTGGTCACAGATGACCCCCCCGCCCCCCCGCCTTCCAAATCTTCTGTCTTCTCCCACTGCCCTCCCCTCCCTACTGCCAGGAGCTTGCAACACTGGCTCACTTGCCAAACTTGTTGCTATGACAACGGTTACAAATAACTCAGATGCAGACGAAGATTTTAACCCAAGAGCTGCTGGGCCAATCCCCGTCCACACCCGACTGAAGGAACAATCTGACAAATTCTTTGAGATCAAGTCACTTCCTTGTTCACAAGCCTGCCAGGGTTCCTCAGCGTCACAAGACTAAGTCCTGGCACCCGAGACCCTCCTGACACCTGCTTCAGATCTTTCCAATCTCATTTCCCACTTGCTGCCTTAAACAGTGATCACTCCACTTCTGAGCACCCACTGTCTGCCAAGCCCTGTGTTGTGTGCTTATATATAGCCGCTAAGGAAATCTTCCCAGAGCTCTATCAGATAGACCTTGTCATCCCCACTTTGTAGAGGAGGAAATTGAGGCCCATGGATGTGACTTGAGTAAGGAGGTCAGAGAATGACAATTCAAACTCAAATCCATCAGAACCCCAAACCCAGGATTTTCCATTGCCAATGGCTCACAAAAGGTGGTCTATATACTGGGGGCCTACCCAAGAACTCTGAGGCCATTAAAAATTCTAATTCTAACTTCCATTCAAGAGGGTGGAATGCCTCTCTCTCCTCTACCTCCTGACATCCCATAAAATAAGAATAAAGGAATCATGTGTATAAACCCACATCTCCAAAGAAACTGGATGAAGGTCCATCCATGGGGAACAGTTCAACTTCCTGGCAGAAAGGGGCTAGTGGGGAGGTAACTGAGAAAGCAGGGCCTGGAGAGGTAGAGGACAGCGCCCCCCCCCCCGCCCCCCCGTGGGAGGGATCTGGGTGAAGAACCTTGGTCTTCCTTGCAAAATCCGGGTGAAGCTCTGGTGCAAAAGGTATCCTGACCTGGGAGTGAGATGTAGAGGCCCCAGAGTAGGGAGAATTGAAAGTAGGTGTCGGAACAGTTGATTGTCCCACCTCGCTCTGCCCTTCTCTGTGCTCCTGGGTAGAAATCACAAGAGCCAAGCATCTACACTCAGCAAATTACAGAGCGTTCCCCAAAGAAATCAGTCTCGGAGCAAAGCTTTCCCTTTCTGGACTCAGGAGTCCTCCGGCAGAATGCGCGGGTCCCCACCCAGTCACCTTACACAGGTTCCCAACCAATCAACTTTGTGTTGGTTTCTCCTTAAATCAATGAGCTGAGAGGTGTGAATACTTGTGAAAAAATGTGTGTGAATAGGTTTATGAACGATTTGATGAAGCAAATGGGAAAAATTAACGCTGGGCACGTTTCAAGGGGGAAAACCAAGCAATTACTAAATTCAAGAACATTTTTAAAAGGAAAAGAAATCCAAATAATCTTAGTACATTTTTTGACTCTAACAGCCACTGATTTACCAGGAATTGGGATATAAACACAGTAGAAGAGTAAAGGGAGGGAAAATAGGATGTGCGTGTGGAAGTGGATAAAATCCTCTTCTACCATAACAAGATGTCAAGGGATAGTGTCTCAAATTGTTAAGAAATATTAGCATACATTGGAAACTAAAGAGAAAATAAACGAATGGGACTACATCAAAATAAAAAGCTTCTGCACAGCAAAAGAAACCATCAAAAAAACAACAAGAAAGCCCACTGCATGGGAGAACATATTCACCAATGTTAACACTGATAAGGGTTTAATATCCAACATTTATAGGGAACTCATACAACTTAACAAAAGGAAGATAAACAATCCAATCAAAAAATGGGCAAAGGATCTAAATAGAAACTTTTCAAAAGAGGACATCCAGAAAGCCAAGAGACATATGAAAACATGCTCAAAGTCACTAGTCATTTGAGAGATGCAAATCAAAATGACAATGAGGTACCATCTCACACCTGTCAGAATGGCTATCATCAACAAATCAACAAACGACAAGTGCTGGAGAGGATGTGGAGAAAAAGGAACACTTGTGCACTGCTGGTGGGAATGCAGACTGGTGCAGCCACTATGGAAGACAGTATGGAGTTTCCTCAAAAAACTACAAATGGAACTCCCATTTGACCCCGTGATCCCACTTCTAGGAATATATCCCAAGAAACTAGAAACACCAATCAGAAAGGATATATGCACCCTTATGTTCATAGCAGCACAATTCACCATAGCTAAGATCTGGAAACAGCCTAAGTGCCCATCAGCAGATGAATGGATTAGAAAACTGTGGTACATCTACACAATGGAATACTATGCTGCTGTAAAAAAGAAGGAATTCTTAACCATTTGCAACAGCATGGATGGAACTGGAGAGCATTATGCTAAGTGAAATAAGCCAGTCAATGAAGGAAAAATACCACATGGTCTCACTCATTCATGGATAATAGAGACCATTATAAACTGATGAACAAAAATAGATACAGAGGCAGAGCAGCCTCGAACAGACTGTCAAACTACAGTGGGAAGGCCGGGAGGGTTGGGGGGCAGGAAGGGGTAAGAGATCAACCGAAGGACTTGTATGCATGCATATAAGCATAACCAATGGACATAAGACACTGGCGGGTAGGGGAGGCCAGGGGATTGTCAAGGGTGGGAAAAAAGGAGACCTATGTAATACTCTTTGTAATACTTTAAGCAATAAAACAATTAAAAAGAAAAGAAATAGTAGCATAGTCTATTGTATAGAAACATGGTGGCCCTTGAGGTTAAAACTCTTTCAGCTACAAGTAATAACAACAAAAAATAATGAACGGACAGTGGCTTTCTGTCATTTTTCTTTCTTTCTTGGGAAGTTAATTTATTACCAACAAAAGTGTGGCATGCATTCAGCTGCTCAATGATGCCATTAAGAACTAGGCTCGCCCTAACCGGTTTGGCTCAGTGGATAGAGCGTCGGCCTGTGAACTCAAGGGTCCGGGTTCGATTCCAGTCAAGGGCATGTACCTTGGTTGCGGGCACATCCCCAGTGGGGGCTGTGCAGGAGGCAGTTGATCGATGTTTCTAACTCTCTATCCCTCTCCTCTCCTTTCTGTAAAAAAATCAATAAAATATATTTTAAAAAATTAAAAAAAAAGAACTAGGCTCTTTCTAACCTTTTTTTCCTTAATGTGTGGAGCTTCATCCTCATTCAAGCTCATCCCCTCAGGGTCACAAGATTGCTGCCACCTCTCCAGGCAGCACGACTATATTCCCAGAAGAAAGAAAAAGGAAGAGGACAGTGTGGCCTCTTAGTATTTGTTCTTGAGAGATGTGTGTCTCAGGAAAGGCAAAGCCTTGTCAGAAGGTGCCCAGAAAGTATCTCACGGCCATCACGGGGACACATAACCATCTCTAGCTGCAAGGGAGGCTGAGAACGTATCTCTGGCTCTTCAGCTTCTGAGTAGAAGACGGCCAGGGAGAGGGGTTTGGGAGTGGTAAAAGCCAGAAGAGACAACCAAAGGCTGGTAAAATAGTTTAAAGTACTGCCTGTAGGGAGCAGGACTTGCAGTTGGAGTGGGACAGGATATTGCTGGATTTTTAGTATGAGCTCTTTAGTAGCACTGTCTTATTTTTTAAGTGTGTGCAAATATTACTTTGATGAAAAATTAAAATCTAGAAATAACGTGTTATGATTTCTATGAAAAAAAATTAAATAGAAGTTGGTGGCAGTTTTCTGTCTCCAAAGGCAAGGACGTCAATTCACTTGGGAGAAAACTAACCAGAATAGGTTGTTTACTCAGACAAAGGCAGCTCAGGTTTCTACCAGCTGATCTTAGAGTAGATTGTGCTACACCATTAACCTGAATATGGCTGGGAGAAACCAGTCCAGCACATTGCAGCAGTTACATGGGTTGGCTGTGGTTTGAAAGGACTGGTACAATTTCCTGTCTGCCATTTATGAGCTCTGTGACCCTGGGCAAGTGGCACCGGGGAGCCTTGCTCTGCTTCTTTATGAAATGAGGGTAATTCAAGTGCCTGGTACAGAGTAAGCACTCAGCCAATGCTCTCCACTCTGATTAAAATGTTAAATGTTCTGAGCAGTGACATAATTTGGGCGTACTTTAACAGTATTATGCTTCCACTGAGTTCATTTTTTATCCTAAACATGGCTCTGTGAAAATTAGTATTTGTTCTTGAGAGATGTGTGCGCATATTTCCCCCCCACCCCCAATACTTTGTTCTCAGGGATACTCTGTGTGGGCCATATCAAGAGACAGGCAGGTTTGGATTGCTGTTGACGCGTGCTGGAGGAAAGGGTAAAATAAACTAGACTGGCCCTGGCCGGTCTTTTCAGTGTTTAGAGCATCGGCCTGGGGAACCAAAGGGTCTTGGGTTCAATTCCTGGTCAAAGGCACATACCTGGGTTGTGGGTTCGATCCCCAACCCTGGTTGAGGCACGTGTGAGAGGCAACCAATCGATGTCACATTGATGTTTCTCTCTCTCCCTCTCTCCCTACCACTTTTTCGCTAAAATCAATGGAAAAAATATCCTCAGGTGAGGATTAACAAAAAAAAAATAAAAAATAAATAACAAACAAGAACAAAAAACTAGACTGATTTGTTGTTTCCACTATATATATATTGTTATTTAACATTAAAAAAATCCACTCTGTGAAATGTGCTGCTGACTATTGTGATTGTCTTGGGTGGGCCATGGGAACCAGGTCAGCATGATGGGAGGCAGGTATGAGAATGCCCGAGGAAGAAAATAATCATGCAACGTGTTATGCTGGAGCAGAAAATATAGAGTGGTGACCAGAACAATAACATCGCTTCTCTAATGTCAAGGTAAGAGCTGAGATCTGAACTCCAGGTAGGGAGCACATGACCAAAACCATCCAGTTGGTAAACAACCAGCCTTCACACACACAGTATTTATCATACTAGGGGGCTAAGGAGAGGGACAGCCAATATAATAGACAGCCTCCTTCAGAGGGACCTGGGTGACATTCTCTTGGAGAGGTAATATCTGATATCCATTAAAATTTTTCCTTCTGGCTTAGTAATTGTCATCTGTTATTCTCAAGACTCCAGTAAAGTCCTATTAAGCACACATACACGGAAGATATTGCATCCATTAAAAAAAAAAAAGGATGCTATGAAAAAGGCACCTTAGGAGAATAAGAAAGATTGCTTGGCAATTGAAAATGACTGCCAAAATAAAGAAGTTCAATAGAAGATAAAGTCAAGAAAATGTCCCAGAATGCAGGAAACAACAACAACAAAGACTAGGCTATGTAAGAAAAAATAAAAAGACAAAGGCAGCCCAGCTGGCGTGGCTCAGTGATTGAGTGTTGACCCATGAACCAGGAGGTCATGCTTGGATTCCCTGTCAGGGCACATGCCCAGGTTATGGGTTCGATCCCCAGTGTGGGGCATGCAGGAGGCAGTCAATCAATGATTCTTTCTCATCATTGATGTTTCTACCCCTCTCTCCCTCTTCCTTCCTCTAAAAACATATTTTTTAAAAGGACAAAGTCATGCAAGATCCGAATCCAACTAATAAGAGAACAGAGAAAATAAAGGAGAAAAAATTAGCATAGAAATAAAACAGTGATTTCTCAGAGGAGAGGGACATAATTCTTCAGATTGAAAGGGCCCAACCAGCAGGTGCCCAGCAAAACACATGGGGAAGAACGCACTTCTGGGCTCTTCGTTGTGATATTTCAAAATCCTAAGTATTAAAGGCAAAAATATAAGCTTTCAGAGGTGGGGAAAACAGGTTGCCAACAAAGGAATCAGGATAATATTAGCACTGACATCTAATCAGTGACTCTACACACTAAAAGCAATACCTTCAAAATTCAGAGGAAAAATATTTTTTTAAATCTAATTTGCTTTATTCAACAATTCATGAATCAGTCAGCCTTCAATCTAGTAAATAGAGCAAATCTCTCAAGGGGAAAAAGATTTTAACATAGAATTCTAAAAACAAACTATGATTCAAATATGAAAGTCAAACAATGTTACCTTTTCAGACATGCAAAGACCGCAGCATTTACCTTTCATAAGAATTAACGTGAACCCGGCTGGCGTGGCTCTGTGGTTGAGTGTAGACCTATGAACCAGGAGGTCACAGTTCAATTCCTGGTCAGGGCACAAGCCCGGGTTGTGGGCTGGATCCCCAGTGTGGGCGTGCAGGAGGCAGCCAATCCATGAGTCTCTCTCATCATTGATGTTTCTATCTCTCTCTCCCTCTCCCTTCCTCTCTGAAATCAATAAAAATACATTTTAAAATAAAGAAGTAACTTGAGGATGTCTTCCAACAAAATGTGATGTATCAGTCAGGATTTTGGATGCCAATAACAGAAATTGACTCTGGTTAATTTAAGCAGAAAAGGGATTTATTGCAAGGTTATCAGATAGCTCACAGAAGTCTGGAGAGCTGGGTATCAAAAGCCACACTAAGGCCACACTGTTAACAGCGGGGTTAGAATCTGCTACTGGCACTGCTACCTCCACCGCTGGCGTGGAAGGGCAGGTCCCAGCTGACTTCTGGGCCTTGGGCAGCACCTGGGGCCCCGGGCCCCTTGACCCCTAGACTACCATCACACGCCACTGCAGTTGAATGCTAACCATCCTCCTGACCTCGTTTATTTGTGGGCCACTTCGGGACTGTGTTACTCCCACTCTCCAAATCCATGGCATATTATTTTCCTCAGTCCATGGAGGCTCCTCTTCTGTTTTATTTCATTCTATTATTGATCTCCCCTGTCAGTCCCCGTCCCCACTCCCATTCTCTTGCTCACCTTAGTGAGGTGCTCAAGTGTGTTATATATACACACGCTTCTTCCAAGCCATTTTCCATGGTTTTTTTTTTTTTTTTTTTTTGTAATGTGTGATTATTTTTTTTTTTTTTAATTAAATCTTTATTGTTCAGATTATTACATTTGTTCCTCTTTTTTTTCCCCCCATAACTCCCCTCCTCCCAGTTCCCGCCCCACCCTCTGCCCTCACTCCCCACCCACTGTCCTCATCCATAGGTGCACGATTTTTGTCCAGTCTCTTCCCGCATCTCCCACACCCCTTTCCCCCCCAGGAATAGTCAGTCCATTCCCTTTCTATGTCCCTGATTCTATTATGATCACCAGTTCATTCTGTTCATCAGATTATTTATTCACTTGATTCTTAGATTCACTTGTTGATAGATGCATATTTGTTGTTCATAATTTGTATCTTTACCTTTTTCTTCTTCTTCCTCTTCTTAAAGGATACCTTTCAGCATTTCATATAATCCTGGTTTGGTGGTGATGAACCCCTTTAGCTTTTCCTTATCTGTGAAGCTCTTTATCTGACCTTCAATTCTGAATGACAGCTTTGCTGGATAAAGTAATCTTGGTTGTAGGTTCTTGGCATTCATCACTTTGAATATTTCTTGCCACTTCCTTCTGGCCTGCAAAGTTTCTGTTGAGAAATCAGCTGACAGTCGTATGGGTATTCCCTTGTAGGTAACTGAGTTTCTTTCTCTTGCTGTTTTTAAGATTCTCTCTTTATCTTTTGCTCTTGGCATTTTAATGATGATGTGTCTTGGTGTGGTCCTCTTTGGATTCCTTTTGTTTGGGGTTCTCCGCGCTTCTTGGACCTGTAAGTCCATTTCTTTCACCAGGTGGGGGAAGTTTTCTGTCATTATTTCTTCAAATAGGTTTTCAATATCTTGCTCTCTCTCATCTTCTGGCACCCCTATAATTCAGATGTTGGTACGCTTGAAGCTGTCCCAGAGGCTCCTTACACTATCCTCGCATTTTTGGATTCTTTTTTCATTTTGCTTTTCCGGTTGGGTGTTTTTTGCTTCCTCGCATTTCAAATCATTGACTTGATTCTTGCGCTCCTCTGGTCTGCTGTCGGGAGTCTGTATAATATTCGTTATTTCAGTCCGTGTATGCTTAATTTCTAGTTGGTTCCCCAATATAAGATCGAGGGTCTTATTAGTTTTCTTGTAGATCTCATTAAGTTTATCGATGGCTTCTAAACAGTTCTTGAGAGACCTTAAAAGTGTGGTTCTGAACTCTATATCTTCCATTGACAATTTTGTCCTGTTTCTTTGTCTCCGCATTTTGTTATGCTTCCTTGGTGCACCCCCTAGTGGTCTTTGTTCGCAGTCTTATAGTTAAACCTTGATTGTTGTAGCTAATTCCAGGGAGGGTTTGACCTCCAGGCCAAGTGGCTATGAGAATCAGCTGTGTCAGCAGTGAGAGAACTTCTGTCCTCTAGGGAGGTGCTAATCTGGCGTTTGCCTGAGGCTATCCGGCAAATGCCTGTGTGCAGGGCTTGGGCGGGGCGGGTCGCACAGGATCAACAGGGTGGGCCGGAGAGAGCAGTTATGGCGGCTCTCAGTCCTGTCCCCAGGGGCTCTGCCTCTCTGAGTCCCAGCAAAGCTCAGAGAGAAAGCTGCACTCGCTTGACCGAAGCCAGACAGTCCCGCTTCTGCCGTTTGAGTCTGGGTCCCTAAAGACTCGCCCGGATCTGGAGCTCAGAGTCTGCGACTCCCTCCCGATTGAAAACGCCAACCGCGCCCTCCGCCGCCAGCCCGCTCCACGCACTCCGCACCTCAGAATTTGACTTCAGCACTGCGCCTCCTCTGAGTGTCCGTATGCGTTTCTCTTTCCTCCTAGTTGTAGGACTTCCACTCAGGCAGCGTTCCTGTGGTTCTGGGTGATGTCCCTTCCGTTTTTTGGTTTCACTTTTGAAGTAGTTGTTCAAAGCAGCAAACTCCAGCGTTAACCTATGCCGCCATCTTGGTTCTTGTCATCCATGGGTTTATTTAGATATATGCATATCCATGAAAATATACAGTGGTTTTTTTTACATTTATATAAACAGTATTATGCTGTAAATATTATTTTGTTTTTTTTTAAATATATTTTATTGATTTTTTACAGAGAGGAAGGGAGAGGGATAGAGAGTTAGAAACATCGATGAGAGAGAAACATCGATCAGCTGCCTCCTGCACATCTCCCCACTGGGGATGTGCCCGCAACCCAGGTACATGCCCTTGACCGGAATCGAACCTGGGACCCTTCCGTCCGCAGGCCGACGCTCTGTCCACTGAGCCAAACCGGTTAGGGCTATTATTTTGTTTTTTACCTTTTCCACTTAATACTAGGTTTTGGAGACCTATCTATGTGGCTATAGTAAATTTAGCTCATGTCTTTTTACTGTTTTACTTTTTCTTTCTTTCTTTTATTTTATTTTTTGTTAATCCTCACCCAAGGATACCCCTTTCCATTAATTTTTAAAGAAAGTGGAAAGGAGGGATGAATGCAGAGAGGGAGGAAGGAAAGGAGGGAGGGAGGGAGAAAGAGAAAGAGAGGGAGAGAGAGAGAGGGGCAGGCTACTTTCCACATGCACCCCCACCAGGGCTGGGGAATGAACCTGCAACCCAAGTACATGCCCTTGACCAGGAGTCAAACCCATGACCCTTCAGTGCAAGGGTCAATGCTCTAACCATTGAGCATGCTGGCCAGGGCTGTTTTATATTTTCTTTTCTATGAATACTAGAGGCCCGGTGCGCAAAATTCATGCACAGATGCAGTCCCTAGGCCTGGCTAGTGGTCGAAGCATGAGCGTCTGGTGTGGAAGGGCAGGTCCAAGCTGACCTCTGGGCTTTGGGCAGCACCTGGGTCCCCGGGCCCCCACGCACCCCCCTCCATCTGAGTCATTGGGCCCCACCCAGCTACCTGAGCACCTGGGAGCTCGGCAGGAGCCCCGCTCCCCATCGCCACCACTGGTTGCTGTCTGTGGGACGATCAGCAGGGCAATCAGGCCTCGCTCACACCTGCCTTGGCCTGGCACTGCCTGATCACCTGCTCCACCATCCTCCCATGGTCCCGCTCTTGTTGGGGCCCATCTGGGCCAGCAGTGCCTCCACTGCCACCCGCTGCCAGCACAGCATTTCCCACACCTGCCATGTTCCGCGCCACACCCTGGTGGTCAGCGCACGTCATAGTGAGCAGCTGCACTCTGGGTCGAATTCCCAGTTGGGGGGACAATTTGCGTATTAGGCTTTTATTATATAGGATATCACAGTTTGCTTATCCAGTCCCATGGTTATGGACACCTGGGTTGCTTCAAATTAATTCTCCACTACCACAAATAAAGCTAGAGCAAGCAACCTCAACTCTATTTCCTTAAGGACCTATGTGAGAATTTCTCTGGACTATAAATATATATATATACCCAGGAGTATGATAGCTGAATTGTAGAGTATACATACACAGTATGGCCTCAATGTCATTAGTAGGTTCTGAGACTTTAAGTAAAATGATATATAAGAAAATAATCAATTTTTTTGGTTAATCCTCACCTGAGGTATTTTTTCCATTGCTTTTCAGAGGGAATGGAAAGGAGAGGGGAGGGGGAGAAAGAAACATCGATGTGAGAGACACATCAATTGGTTGCCTCTTGCATGTGCTCAACCAGGGGCGGTGAGCAAACCCGAAACCCGGGTACACGCCATTGAACTGGAATCAAACCTGTGACCCTTTGATGTGCAGACTAGTGCTCTAACCACCGAGCAACATCAGCCAGGGCAAGAAAACCAATTTTACCATAGGCTAATTGATATAAACAGGAGTTAAGATCCTACGACATCCTATGTTATAACAAAACAGCACTGAACAAAACAATGCTCTACTTACTTCCAGGTGGTACTACCAGATTACTCTCTGGAGTGTCTGCATCAGTTTACACTCCCACCCACAGTGTTCCTTTCCCTCACATCCTCATCAGCAATTGATAATATCTGCCTTTCTACATCTTGCCATTCTTATAGTGATTCTCACTATTATTTTAATTTTCATTCTTCTAATTATTAGCAGAGTTGAAAATCTCTTAATTACTCTTCATATCCTTTGTTCGTTTTCCTATCAGGTTTACTATCTCCTTTTGTTGTTGTTAATATTTTGTCAGTTTTGCACATTACAACTGTATTCTCCTAATTGATCACCCATCTTTTTTTAAAATATATTTTTATTGATTTCAGACAGGAAGGGAGAGGGGTAGAGAGATAGAAACATCAATGATGAGAATCATTGATTGGCTGCCTCCTGCACGCCCCCTACTGAGGGGGATCGAGCCCACAACCCAGGCATGTGCCCTTGGCTGGAATCGAACCTGGGGTCCGAAGCAGGGTGATCGCCCTAGCTGATGTGGCTCTATCCACTGAACCAAAACAGCTAGGGAGATCACCCATCTTTTAATTTCATATGTTCCTGTCTCCTTCAAAGCCATGAACAGAGCATTCAGCCCTTGCTGTGTGGTGGGCAGGGAAAGGAAGTATCTAACCACCTTCAGTTTCCATAGTTGAAAGTAAGGTCCTGTCTCCCAACTAGACTTACACTAACAGGGAATCCTCCCAAACAGGGTGGACATTTAGATGCTAAGCAACCACTACAGTTCACTCCTTTGGGTGTCTGACATCCACATATACCCTCATTTCCATACTTAAAAAATGCTTCCACCTAATATAGAACCTCATATAACCAAACATGCACTCATTCCCTCTCTAAAGGGAAGTGGCAGAGAGTAGGTTAGAATGCTTTCAGGTGCAAGCAATATAAAACCCACCTCAAACGGGCTTAAATAATCAATGTAATTTATGGCCTCACTTACCTGAGAAGTCCACAGGCAGGGCAGATTCAGGCATGGTGTGACCAGGACTATGGTTCCATTTCTCTGTGATTCTCTTGGCTCCGCCTCCTCCATTTGTCAGCTCCATCCTCAGGTAGGCCTTTTGCATGTTCACAAGATGGCTAACAGCAGTGACCCAACTACATACTTCTTTCTTCATAACCAAGGAAAGATACATCACATCTTTCCTCAAAAACTGAACAGAAGTCCTAAGCTTCAGTGTGATTGGGTCATTCTTTTTTTTTCCTTTTTGTTGAATTTAATGGGGTGACACTGGTTAACAAAATTATACAGATTTTAGGTGCACGGTTCCACAACACCTCATCTGTACACTGTATTATGTGTTCACCACCCCAAGTCAAGTCTCGGTCCATCACTATTTATCCCCCCATACCCTCCTCCATCTTCCCTCACTTGACACTTGTATCATGAAAACACAGGACCACAACATAGCAGAAGCCATGAAAAATCAAGACAGCAATAGGATGCAGAAGCCATGAAACAGTAGGAGCCATAAGGAACAGAAACCATGAGACAAAACCCTGAATTCAGCCTGGTCCATGCAGCTCAGTGGTTGAGTGTCAACCTATAAACCAGGAGGTCATGGTTTGATTCCTAATCATGCCCAGGTTTTAGGCTCGATCCCCAGTGTGGGGTATGCAGGAGGCAGCTGATCAATGATTCTCTCCCATCATTGATGTTTCTATCTCTCTCTCCCTCTCCCTTCCTCTCTGAAATCAATAAAAATATTTTTTAAAAATTATTTTAAAAAAACAAAACAACCCCCCCCCCCCAATCTGTGAGACCCATATAGCATCAGCAGCTTGAACACACAAGATCCATGAGGTGGCAGAAGTGATGAGACTGCAGGAGCCACCAGGAAGCTGGAGCCACGTGACAGCAGGCAACAGGAACCACAGAGGTGGCAGGAGTTACAAAGCAAGCAGAAGCTACAACACAGAGCCCAAGCCAGTTTGGCTCAGTGGATAGATTGTCGGCCTGCAGACTGAAGGGTCCTGGGTTCAATTCCAGTCAAGGGCCCAGGCCCTGGTTGGGTCTGTGTGGGAGGCAACCAATAGATGTGTTTCTCTCACATTGATGTTTCTTTCTGTCTCTCCCCCTCCCTTCCACGCTCTCTAAAAATCAATGGAAAAATATTCTCGGGTGAGGATTAAAAATAAAAAAAAGAAGAAGCTACAACACAGAGAAGCCCTGGGCTATTTGGAACTGAGGCCCCAGAAGTCAGGAAGCTGCACATAACAGGAGGCCCAGAAGCCATGGGGCCCGAAAGCCCTGGGGGAGCGAAGAGGGGAACAGAATGAAGGTAGTCAGTGGCAGTAGGAGTATAAATACAGCAAGAAAGAAGTTGAGTCACTATTTTGGGAGCGCTAGAGAAGGGAGCAACAGATGCCTGCAGCTGAGGGGGTGACGAGATAAGCCAGGCTCTAGAGCTGCTTTGGATCATGAGCCGTTTTCAAGTTTCAGTTCTCCTGTGAGGCCGTCTGTGGAGCTGTGTTTGACTTCCTTCTTGCCCTCTGAATTCTTCAATAAATAAATCTTCATCTCTAACTTGAATGTGTCTGTTCCTTGTAATGGAAAAGAGGTGAACACTGTGCCATGCACTTCAGATGGGTGGAGGGCAGGGCAGAAGCTCTTCCAGGTGGGTTTGCACCAAGACACAGAGGGTGATTCATTCATTCTCTCTATCATACCCTTACTGGCACTGGTGCTTTTCTTTTTTAAAAAATATATTTTATTGATTTTTTACAGAGGAAGGGAGAGGGATAGAGAGTTAGAAGCATCAATGAGAGAGAAACATCCATCAGCTGCCTCCTGCACACCCCCTACTGGAGATGTGCCTGCAACCAAGGTACATGCCCTTGACCAGAATCGAACCTGGGACCCTTGAGTTTGAAGGTCGACACTCTATCCACTGAGCCAAACCGGTTAGGGTGGCACTGGTGCTTTTCATCCATTTACTTCAGAGGTGGGGAACCTTTTTTCTGCCAAGGGCCATTTGGCTATTTATAATATCACTAGTGGCCCGGTGCACAGATTTGTGCACATTGAAAGGAAATTAGAAGAAATATTTTAATATCTCTATTCGCCCTTTCTCTATAATAAAAGTGTCAACCAAATTCATGATCGATCGACAATGACAGATTGAAACACATGCTTGTGATTGGCACCAGCGTGAGCTTTATATGTATCGCGCATTTGAAAGTCAATGTTTATTTTTAAAATGCCAGTGCGCATCATATGTACTGGCCAGTTGGTCAGTCGGATGGTCAAACAGACGTACGGTTGGCCACTTAGCCTTATATATATAGATAGATTTGCGGGCCATACAAAATTATCCACTTAAAAATTAGCCTGCTATATTTGGTCAAACATTTAATTAACTCACCCCTAATGCCTTGGCAGGGACAGACCAAACTATAACTAGTACAGAGCCAATTAATATATTTTTATAATTTTTCCTTAGCAGTTTTTCATTTTTCTTCAAGTTTCTAATTATTTTTTTCTCTTTCACTATTTCATCATATATTCCATTTTTTCTTTTCAAGATCTCTATTACATTAAGTATTTCATTAACCCACTTTTTCCACCCAAGAGACCTTCTTTCTGCAGCCCTCCATCCCCTTTCTCAAATCTGGACTTAGTCCTTCTCTAGTCCTGATGCATGGCTGTCATTTTGATACTTTCCTTCACTGCTTTCCTTGGTTATACCCACTATTTACTGGTTCCCAGGTTTTTTTTTGTTTTGTTAACTTTTTCCATTTTTTTGATAGTACACATCCTCAAGTAACTTTCTCAGAAAGGTTGTGTAAGAAGTAGACTTCATGAGTCTTTGCATGTCTGAAAATATTTATTTCATACTTACATTTGTCTATAAAGTCTGAGGTTCAATGTCATTTTCTCATAGAACTTTGAAGGCATTGCTTCACTTTCTTCTAGCATCCAATTTTTATGATAAGAAGTTGCTTTCAGTCTTGAGTCTTATTGCTTTATAACTGACTTTCCCCATCTCTTTTTCTTCTGTCTTTCTGGGAGCCCAGAGATATGAATGTTAGGTCTTTTGTTATAGTCTCACAGGTCCCTAAGATTCTGTTCACTTTTTCCCCAGTCTATTTTCTCTCAGTTGTCCAGATTGTGTAATTTCTATTGTTCTATCTTCAAATTCACTGATTCTTTCCTCTGTCCTCGCCATTTTTCTGTTAGCCCATCCACTGACCCTTTTGTTTTGGTTATTATATTTTTCAGTTCTAAAATTTCCATTTGGTTCTTTATATTTTATATTTCTTTACTGACATTTTCTATTTTTTCATGTTTTTTTAAAAAATATTCTTTATTGATTTTTTACAGAAAGGAAGGGAGAGGGATAGAGAGCTAGAAACATCGATGAGAGAGAAACATCGACCAGCCGCCTCCTGCACACCTCCCACTGGGGATGTGCCCGCAACCAAGGTACGTGCCCTTGACCGGAATCGAACCTGGGACCCCTCAGTCCGCAGGCAGATGCTCTATCCACTGAGCCAAACCGGTTTGGCTATTTTTTCATGTTTTAATGAAACAAATTTAATTGTACATTGAGGCATTTAAAAATATATACATATTATTTTTAAAAAATATTTTTTTATTGATTTCAGAGAGGAAGGGAGAGGGAGAGAGAGATAGAAACATCAATGATGAGAGAGAATCCTTGATTAGCTACCTCTTGCATACCCCGTACTGGGGATCAAGCCTGCAACCAGGGCATATGCACTGACCGGGAATCAAACCAGCGATCTTCTGGTGCATGGGTCAATGCTCAAGCACTGAGCTACACCAGCTGGGCTCATTGAGGCATTTTTATGATAGCTCCTTAAAAACCCTTGTCAGATAATTTTTAACATCTTTGTTATCTTGATGTTGGAGTCTGTTCCGTGTCTTTTCTCATTGAAGTTGATATTTTCTTGATTCTTAGTATGATGAGTAATTTTCTATTGAAACCTGGGAAGTTTGGGTATTGTGTTTTCAGATTCTGGATCTTATTTAGACATTCTGTTTTAGCTTGCCTCCTCAGACACTGTTCCAGAAGCAAAAGAAGGGCCATTGCCTTGTTACTGACAGGTGGTGGTGGAAGTCCAGGATCTCCACTCAGTCTTTATAAACACCCTAGGGCAGTGATGGCGAACCTATGACACGCGTGTCAGAGGTGACACGCGAACTCATTTTTTTGGTTGATTTTTCTTTGTTAAATGGCATTTAAATATATAAAATAAATATCAAAAATATAAGTCTGTTTTACTATGGTTGCAAATATCAAAAAATTTCTATATGTGACATGGCACCAGAGTTAAGTTAGGGTTTTTCAAAATGCTGACACGCCGAGCTCAAAAGGTTCACCATCACTGCCCTAGGGGGAGGATTTCCTCATTACTTTTAGGCAGGGGATGGGAGTTCCAGCTCTCCACTCAACCTTCTCTGACACCATCACAGCAAGAAGGGGCTGGGATGACTATAGCTAGAAAGGGTGGAAAGCTCAGCTCCCCACTTTGCCTTTGCTGGTGGAGCCACACTTTTTTCTGTGGTGTTTGGCTGGAGTAGAGTGATTATCTAATTGTTACCTTCTCCAGCACCAAGTCTTGGGTATGTGAGGTGAAAAGCAAACCCAGGGAGCTCACACCATGTCACTCCTCTGCCATCAAGATCCCCAGCAGAGCCCTAACCGGTCTGGCTCAGTGGATAGAGCATCGGCCTGCGGACTGGAGGGTCCCGGGTTTGATTCCAGTCAAGGGCATGTACCTTGGTTGCAGGCATATCCCCAGTGTGTGTGTGTGTGTGTGGGTGGGGGGGGTGCAGGAGGCAGCTGATCGATGTTTCTTGCTCATCAATGTTTCTATCGCTCTCCCTTACTCTCTGTAAAAAATTAAAATATATTTTTAAAAGATAAAAAATAAAACAAAAAAGATCCCCAGCAGATTTGCCTTCT
Source organism: Myotis myotis (assembly GCF_014108235.1). NCBI lineage: Eukaryota > Metazoa > Chordata > Mammalia > Chiroptera > Vespertilionidae > Myotis > Myotis myotis. Next base: position 8,914,573 of record NW_023416346.1, read on the forward strand.
CTCCACCTCTCAGAGTCTTCTTAGGTTTATAGATAATGTTCTAGCATTTTAGCTGACTTGGGGAGAGGAATAGGGAAAAGTTTTTCTACTCCCCTCTTTAAATAGTTATTTTTAATTGTATTCAAATTCTAACCTTTTATGTGTTTAGGTTTGGGGATTTGTCTTTCATTTTTCTGGTCATTGGTTAGGTCTTTTCATTTTGAAGTTCTTTAACTCTGGGAATTTTTCTTACCTTATTTCTTTGATACATACCTCTCTTCTATGTTCTTCTCTCTTTAAAGTTGGATGTTAGACCTTTTAAATTGATGGTTTATAGTTTTTTTTAAATGTTTTTTTTTAAATTAAATCTTTATTGTTCAGATTATTACAGTTGTTCCTCTTTTTTCCCCCATAGCTCCCCTCCACCGGTTCCCACCCCACCCTCTGCCCTTACCCGCCCCCCCCCCCACTGTCCTCATCCATAGGTGTACGATTTTTGTCCAGTCTCTTCCCACATCCCCCACACCCTTTCTCCCCCGAGAACAGTCAGTCCACTCCCTTTCTATGCCCCTGATTCTATTATATTCACCAGTTTATTCTGTTCATCAGATTATTTATTCACTTGATTCTTAGATTCACTTGTTGATAGATGTGTATTTGTTGTTCATAATTTGTATCTTTACCTTTTTCTTCTTCTTCCTCTTCTTAAAGGATACCTTTCAGCATTTCATATAATCCTGGTTTGGTGGTGATGAACTCCTTTAGCTTTTTCTTATCTGTGAAGCTCTTTATCTGACCTTCAATTCTGAATGATAGCTTTGCTGGATAAAGTAATCTTGGTTGTAGGTTCTTGCTATTCATCACTTTGAATATTTCTTGCCACTCCCTTCTGGCCTGCAAAGTTTCTGTTGAGAAATCAGCTGACAGTCGTATGGGTATTCCCTTGTAGGTAACTGACTTTCTTTCTCTTGCTGCTTTTAAGATTCTCTCTTTGTCTTTTGCTCTTGGCATTTTAATTATGATGTGTCTTGGTGTGGTCCTCTTTGGATTTCTTTTGTTTGGGGTTCTCTGCACTTCCTGGACTTGGAAGTCTATTTCTTTCACCAGGTAGGGGAAGTTTTCTGTCATTATTTCTTCAAATAGGTTTTCAATATCTTGCTCTCTTCTTCTGGCACCCCCATAATTCGGATGTTGGTACGTGCCGGGAGCCGGTCCATCCTTGCTGTTTCAAAGGACCTGGCATATATGGCATCTGGCGCCCGAACAGGGACCCCTAGGTAAGCCCCACTCTCGGGATGGATAGGACTCCACCATAGGAGAGGGTGGATAGTCTTTGCCGACTCCGTCCACACCTTTGGGAAGCCCTGGAACAGGATTCCCCTAGGTAAGCCCCCCCCTCATTGAGAACCCCCACACTCGGGACGGATAGGACTCCACCAGGGTACTGCAGACCCCCCTACAGAGGATAAGTAGGGTAAGAAGGTGGATAGTACAGAACTTAGATTGAGAAGATGTGCCATACTGAGTCCAAAGAAAGAAGACTCTGTATTGATTCTTAGATTGAGAAGATGTGCCATACTGAGTCCAAAGAAAAAAGACTCTGTATTGATCTTTTAACATATATGCTTGCTAGCAGAGGAATTAAGGTTACTCCCAGTCAGACAGAACGTTTTATACAAGAAATATGTCCATGCTTTTCTGAGGAAGGAAAGGTAAGTGTAATGGCATGGGAGAAGGTAGGCCCAAGGAGCCTTATCCTTAACCCCACTGCAGCCTTTCCACCCCGGGAAAGTGCAGGATTGGCAAGCTCTCCCTGGGGTGATAGATCAGGACTCAGGTAATAGTGGAAAGCGCCAATCCTACTCTTAAAATGGATACAAGAGAGCATTTCAGGTTTTTCTTTTTAATGCCTGCTTTTAAAAAATAAAAAAGGGGGAATTTGCCGGGAGCCGGTCCATCCTTGCTGTTTCAAAGGACCTGGCATATATGGCATGCTGTTCTTAAAATGTTTGCTCACCTTCTTGGCACTATGTGTTTTAACCAAGGTCTCTGAGAAAGGTTGTTTCCCCAAGTATGGATTTTCCCCTGAAGTTAGGGAGGGAATAAAACCTCTTAACTAAGTGCCAGGCGGGTAATTAATCACTTTAACTACGAACAATCATGCTTAAGCTACATAATCTTTACTCCCTGGAATGAAGATAAGAAACGCCCTAACCTTTGTAATAGAGATTGAAAGGATTGAATCAACTGGTATAAATACAGATGTAATAAGACAGCAAGACACAGAACTTAGAATATGGAACCAAGAGAGACAGAACCTAGGCACAGAACCTACACAGAACGTTCTCTAGAGACAGAAGAACTTCGCTGGAGAGAACATGGCAAAAGATCCTGGACAGAAACTGGCCTCAGAACCTAGAGACAGAACCTAGCGAGAGAACATGGCAAAAGATCCTGGACTGAACCTGACTACAGAAATGGGCAAGAGAACCTGACTAGAACCTGGTGACTGAACCTGGCTGGAGAACCTGGACAGAACCTGGCTGGAGAACCTAGCAAGAGAACATGGACACAGAACCTGGCTGGAGATCTGAAGCAGAACCTCTCTGGAGATCGAGACCAGAACTTGGCTGGAGATCCTGGCTGGAGATCCTGGCTAGGCTGCTGATCAACTGAACGCTGCCTCCATGTCATTCCTTCTTTGCCGACTCCGTCCACACCTTTGGGGACCCCTGGACCCGCTGGGGTTGGACCCCGGCAGGTACGCTTGAAGTTGTCCCAGAGGCTCCTTACACTATCTTCATATTTTTGGATTCTTTTTTCTTTTTGTTTTTCCAGTTGGGTGTTTTTTGCTTCTTCATATTTCAAATCTTTGACTTGATTCTTGGGATCCTCTTGTCTGCTGTTGGATCTCTGTATATTATTCTTTATTTCAGTCAGTGTATGCTTAATTTCTAGTTGGTCCTTTTTCATAACCTCGAGGGTCTCACTAGATTTCTTGAGGGCCTCACTAAGTTTATCGGCGGTTTCTAGAGAATTCTTGAAAAACCTTAAAAGTGTGGTTTTGAACTCTATATCCAGTCATTTGCTTTCCTCCATTTCTGTCATTTGTGACCTGTTTCTTTGTCTCCACATTTTTTATGCTTCCCTGTGTTGGTAGAGTGGCTTTCTGTGCTAGGTGTCCTATAGGGCCCAGTGGCTCAGCCTCCCCAATTACCTGAGGTGGACACTCTTGGTGCACCCCTTTGTGGGCTTTGTGCAGTCTTGTTGTAGTTAAGCCTTGATTGTTGTAGGTATCACTGGGAGGAATTGATCTCCAGGCCAATTGGCTGTGAGAATCAGCTGTTCCTGCAGTGGGAGAACTTCTGTGCTGGAGACACCCTTCTGGGGCAAGACTTGCTTCAGTGGGGCTTTGGTGCTCATTGAGTCTGCCCTCTGAGTGTGTCCCTTATGGATCTGAGGAGTTATAATCTGGATGGTCCCACTCTGACCACTGGGTACACTGGCTCTTGGATCTCTAAGGAGGTGCTAATTTAGCCTCTGCCTGAGGCTACCCAGCAGGAGCCCAGCTGTGAAGCAATGCAAGCTGCTGTGGGGCCTTGGGCCTTCTTTTGGAAGTTCTGGGTTTCTCTGACCCAGCTGCAGTTTGTTAGGTAATTTTCAGATTGCCAAGGGCCAGGCCTTTCATATGCAAAAGCCTCTGCATACAGCTTGGGTGGGGAGGGGTCTCTGGGGATCAACAGGGCGGAGCAAGAGCTATGGCTGCTCCTCAGTCCTACCCTAAGAGGCCCTGCTTCTCAGTGTCCCAGTAATTGCTGCAAGTACCTCTGAGAGAAAGCTGCCCTTGAGTTCCGACCGATGCCAGACAGTCCAGTTTCTCCTGTATGAGTCTGGGTCCCCACAGACTCGCCTGGAACTGGAGTTCAGAGCAGTCAGGAGCTTGAGACGCCCTCCTGATTGAAAAAGACAACAGTGTCCTCAGTTTCCAGCCCTTTCCTCGTGCGCCTCCGTACCTCTGCACTTTACTTCCGCACCTCCTCTGAGTCTCAGTGTGCTTTTCTCTTTCCTTCTAGTTGTAGAATTTCCACTCAGCCAGCCTTCCTGTGGTTCTGGATGATGTCCGTTTTGTCTTTTAGTTTGTATTTTTGAAGTTGTTGTGCGAGGCAACAATTTCTGGTGTTTACCTATGCTGCCATCTTGGTTTCTGTTTCGATGGTTTATAGTTTTTATCTGTTCTCTACTTCCCTCATCCCTACCTTCCTAGCTCTCCATCTCTTCCTTTTTACTTTCTGTGAGATTTAATTTTATCTTCCAACTCTTCTATTGCATTTCTTTACATATTGACAACCACATTTAAAAATTTTCAAATATCCATTCATGTTCAATTTTCCTTTCTTGTAATACCCTATTCTTGTTCAATGGGTACACTATTATCTTTAATCTCTGGGGAAAATAGAGGTATTTTTATATTTCCTTCTTTTCTTTGAAATACCTACAGTGGGGCCTTGACTTATGAGTGTCCCGACTAACGAGTTTTTTGAGATACCAGCTGTCTCTCGGCTGATTTTTTGCATTGAGTTGATAGAGTAATTTGAGTTAACGAGCTTCTTAACGAGCTCGGTCTCAGAATGAATTAAACTCATAAGTCAAGGCCCCACTGTATTTCATTTGGGATTTGTTTTTCCCTGTTTGCTTATTTTGGTCTCTTTCAGTTTGCAGACTTTTCTCAAATGCCTGGTGATCCATGGTTGTTTACTTGTATTTAAGAATGTAGCACTAAAATCTGATTGGAAGCTCTGTGTATGGGGGACAGAGCTAGGTGACTGGTGGCTTTCTTTTTTTATTTATTTCTTAATCCTCACCCGAGGATATTTTTCCATTGATTTTCAGGGAGAGTGGAAGAGAGAGAGAAATACTGATGTGAGAGAAACACATTGATTTGTTTCCTCCAGCATGAGCCCAGGTACGTGCCCTTGACCGGAATCGAGCCCAGGACCCTTTGGTTCATAGGCTGATGTTCTATCCACTGAGCCAAACCAGCTGGGGCATGGTGGCTTTCTTTGAGGATGATTGAGGAGAATTGACTACTGTGCTGCAGAGTCCCCAAATGCCAGAATGCAAAGATTTTTCTCCTGAGGTTGTTCAGTTTCCATAGACAAGAACACTCTGGTTTTTGTCTAATGGGTAGATAGATATCTGGCTGTTGTGAATTGTACACAAGGGGGTTGGTTATCAGTTTGATATCCAGCCTTCCAATTAATCTGTTTTTAATCCCACATCTCACTCCCACTATATATGGTAACTAGCATTGTTAAGACCCAAGACACTCCATACTTCTGCAGAGAAACATCAGTTCCTTCCTTGGTGGTATCACTTCCATGCATATGCCAAGTTAGGGCTTCCTCTGTCATGATTCATCAATCAACATTCCTTCATTTATTTCCCATCTTCCTGAAATTTGTTGAGATCTCTTTTGCTGATGGACCTGCTCATTGTGTTTTTATACTCTTTTTATTCCTTTGCTGTCATTTTAGCAAGGTCTCAGGTGGGAGTGAAGATAAACATGTGGTAAGTCTGCCATCTTGATCTGGAAATCTACTAGTCCACTTATAACTGTTTAATTTTTCTGATAATTATTTTTATCTCTCTAAATAATATGCAGATTTTCTATTTATAAATTTATTGATCACTTTTTTTTTAGATATATTTTTATTGATTTCAGAGAGCAAGGGAGGGGGAGAGATAGAAACATCAATGATGAGAATCATTGGTCGGCTGCCTCCTGCACGCCCCCTACTTGGGATCGAGCCTGCAACCTGGGCATGTGCCCTGACTGGGAATTGAACCGTGGCCTCCTGGTTCATAGGTCAATGGCCGGGCTGGATTCAGGGTTTTGTCTCATGGTTTCTGTTCCTCGTGGCTCCTACTGCTTCATTTGGTCTATTGCTGTCTTGATATTTCATCGCTTCTGCTACCTTGTATCTCATGACACAAATGTCAGGTTTCTGAAGTTTCCTCCTTGCTTTTGCTGTTTAGTTTCTGGCACCACTTCTGCTGCACAAAAATCTAGTAGGCCATTGGCCAATCTAGAAATTAGCTGTCCTTGAGACAGATATTATCCCAACCTAACCATCAGTGGCCAGGATTGTGAGGTCACATGGTACAGAGCATAGCAACTTATGCTTAAGAAATGCTGTAAAAGGAACTGTGGGCACGGCAGGTTTGCTGGGGGTTTCCAGAAGGGGACAGTGTAATTGACAAGCTTTTTGTTTGGCCCATCCAGTATATTGATCTTTAAGGCCAATAAGTACCACCTTCAAGGCTCTAGCGGTGATGGGGGAAGGGAACTTAGATTCCAGTTCTGGCCCCAACACATCCTAGCAGTAGGACCTTGAGGAAGTTTCTTCCCCTCCAAGGGCCTCAGGAGAGGGTTGGACAAAGTCTGTAAGTTCCCTTACAGGTCCGACATCTGGGCATCTCTCTAGATTCCTGTATCAGGGGTGTAAGTCGTACCTGGGGAAGTCCTCAAAAACATCTCTTGAGGTAGGAAAGAGTCAAGAGTCCTGGCTTGGAAGAGCCTCACTGTACACAGGCAGTGCTTAGCCAAGATTTATTGAACTGGATAAATCGTAGTTGGGGAGAGGGGGTGACCACACAGCACACAGAAAACGTTTGACTAACTTGAGGGAGGAATTTCACTTACTGAGTAGTCTGGATTCAGATAAATAAGAATTACTGGGCTAGGGTAGGAATCTTGGCTATTAATGGATGTTCACTCTATCGTTTCAGTCACCCTCCACATCCAATAATCAAGTCACCAAGTCTGGTTCATCATCCCTTAACAGCTCACACCTTATCACTTCCAAACCATTCCCACTGCCCTTGTCTTTGAGTAGGCTGCCTGGTATTTTCAAGTTTCCTAACTAATTTCCTTGTCTCCTCTCCCTCACACATGCATTCATTCTTTCAAAAACTATCTACCGGGTGCCTGTTTTGGGTCAGTAACCTCAGGCCCATCCTTGTGCTCACAGCTTCTTCAGAGACAAAATAAGCAAATATCATCCACTGTGGAACTGAACAACAGGGAAACTGTGGCCATGGGAAGCTACAGCATGAGCATCCAATGGGATCCATTTCACACGGACTGGCCAGAAAGGGGTTTGCTGGTTCCCATCTGACCCAGAGTCTCCCAGCTTAAAGCCACTCCACAGCCCCTCCCCCCCTGCCTTAGGCTACAGTTCTAACCTGGCTGCACCCTAAAGTCATGTGCTGACCTTCATCTGCACTCAGGATTCTGAGGTGCCACCCCAGTTAGTGAAACTGAACTTTACAGGCTGGGTGCAGGATGCCCCAGGTGTTTCTGGTGTGCAGCCACTTTGGGAACCACACTGTCCCAGGAGATAAATCTGGACTCTGTAGCCAGGCTCTGAGGCTTCAAATCTGGTTCTTGCTTACCTCTCCAGCTTCATTTCCTGCCGCTCCTCCCCAACCCAGGAAACCTCATGCTTCAGTATTTCTGAATGGCTTTGCTGTTTCTTGCCTTCAGGTCTTTGTGCATACCATTCTCACTACCTGGGAATTCCTTCCACTTCCTCAACTGGCTAATTCCTACCAGTCCCTCAGGACTCAGCTCAGATATTATCTCCTAGATTAGAGGATGCCTTCCCTGATTCTCTAAGCTACATGCCCCTCCTTTTTCTGTGCTTCTGTCAGAACACTGATCACACTGACACTGGATGGTTAACGGCTGCTTCATGAATTGCCTCCCCAACTAGAGTGAGCTCCTCAGCAAAGACTGGACTCATGTTTGTGTGCTTGGTGTGCAACACCAGGATTCCCAGAGTGAACTGCCCAATTGAAAGTAGACACTGTGGCCCTAGCTGGTTTCGCTCAGTGGATAGAGCATCAGCCTGCGGACTGAAGGGTCCCGGGTTTGATTCCGCTCAAGGGCACATGCCCGGGTTGCAGGCTCAATCCCCAGTAGGAGGTGTGCAGGAGGCAGCTGATCAATGATTCTCATCATTGATGTTTCTAGCTCTCTCTTCCTCTCATAAAAAAAAATAATAATTTTTTTTTTCAAGTAGACACTGTCGTGGAGTACTCGCCAACTCCCCAGACCAAGGCTGCAGGGTCCAGAGTATAAGGGACACAACCTAGTGTCCTCCAATGAGCCCTAAGGATGCTCCTCAGATCCAGCTTCCTCTTGAAAACAGCTCTGCTGTCTGCTCTCCTCTGAGCACAGCCTTCACTGAGCACATTACCTTGTGATGATAGGAGGTGGTGAGGCACAACAGGAAGGCTCTAGGCAAGCACAGAGAAGAATCAAGTTGAAGTCTAGACTCTGACACTGAAACACTGAGATCTCAGACAAGTTATCTCTTCTCTGATCCTCAGAATGTAAGAACCTTTTAGCAATTTTGTTCCTGTGTTCCAGGCCCATAGCCCAAGGCATAGCATGTAATCCTTTCCACCCTGTGAGGTAGGAATGTTATCTAGATCAGCAATTTCCCCGGCTTGTCTCAAGAATTTTTAAAGCATGCAATGAATTCTTAAAACATGCAATAATCTGACTAGTCAGGGGCACTGACCTCTTTTCCCTTAGGTTGTCAAATAAAAAAATGACAACAGCCAACACAATAGCCATCCGACGTGAATGATACCTTTTTCATTTAGTCAGCTCAGCAAAAAAAAAAAAAAATCTGTTTTTTTGTGTGTCACCAAATTGTTGTATTATGTGCCACAAGATGAAAAAGGTTGAGCCCGGTCAGCGTGGCTCAGTGGTTGAGTGTTGACCTATGAACCAGATCACAGTTTGATTCTCTGTCAGGGCACATGCCTGGGTTTCGGGCTCGATCCCATAAGGAGAGTGCAGGAAGCGGCTGAACATTCTTTCTCATCACTGATGTTTCTATCTTTCTCTCTCTCTCTCTCCCCCCCTTCCTCTCTGAAATCAGTAAAAAATATACTTTTTTTAAAAAAGAAAAAGGGTTGAAAACCGCTGATCTAGATTATTACCCACACCCTACTGAAGATTTCCAGGGGCAGGACCAGAGCACAGAGCTCTAGTCTTCGGCTGTGGAGGTGCAGCAGGGAGCTACTGCTTTTGATTATAAGCCCTTCTGTGCAACCTTATTTTCCAACCTGTGTACATATTGCTTTGACTTTTAAAAAGGAAGAAGCTTCACAAGTGAGTCAAGTACAAATCTAAGGTGAATAAGCACCCTCAGTGGAGAAACCCCAAGACAGAATTGGAGGGCCCGAGTTCAAACTCTGTTATCTGGGTCACTTACCCTTCCTGGGCCTGTTTCCCCTTCTGTAAATGGGGAGAACAGCAATCGCTACCTTTAAAGGCTTGTGATAATGTGTCAGCCAGTACTTCAAATATATTTCCCTTCATCCTCCCTGCACGGCTGCAAGGTAGGCTTCTATGAGCTCCTTTCCTACAGGAGGAAACTGAGGCCCATGCAGGTGAAGGAATAGGCTCAAGCTGCCACAGCTGGGATTTGAACCTGGGTGACCCCCAAACCATGCTTATAATTATGCCAGTACTTCCCAAACTACGGCACACTGGTGGTATGGGACTTCTTTGATTGAACACAGACAAATTTGTTTTGATTATACCTTTTAATATGCATTAAAAAACAACATAACAACACATAAAACCCGTGATTTCATGATATCACTACTTAGGATGAAAACTGAAGTTCATGATGTTAAACCTAAGACAAACTGAAGAAAAATATTGAGTAAGTGGTACAGGAGGGCAATTTGGAAGTATCTATTAAAAACAAAAATATAAATAGCCTATGACTTTTTCAATTCAACTTCTAGGCATTGATCACAGGTAAATTTTCACACACACAAACACAAACACACACACACACACACACACACACACACACACACACACACACAATGCTCCTATGTATTTTGTAATATCAAAACCATAAAATAGTCTTATGACGGCGATCTATACAGTGATTACAAAGGATGGCATGAATCTATTAGCAACATGCACTGATCTCAAAAGCATTAGGCCAAGAAAGCAAATTGCAGGAAATGTCCATATATATTGTCTGCATTAAACACAATAACACTTCCAACGAATTAGTATATGTAAAAATCTTAAAGTCTAGATAGAAAGATGTACAACAAACGAACAGCAGTTAAGGGAGGGAGGGAAAATGGCGGCGAGCGAGGCTACCTTTATTTGTAATCATCTAATTTCTTAAAAAGAGTGGATTCGCGGATGACTTGAGCAATTAGAACTGACTTAACTTTTCAAAAACAACTATGCAGTATGCAGATCAGGACAGGGTGATGGTCTGGTGGTGTGTGTGAACAAATGCAGACTGACCTCGTGGCAGCGGGCTGTGCCCAGCACGGTCCCTGCAGCTAATGCATCTAGTTCCCAAAACGAACATCAATGTGTTTGGCTAGGGTGTGGCCCAGGCCACCTCTCCCTACTTCCTCACAATCAGGTTGGGGCCCAGGCACCCAGTTATTATATACGATTGAAGCTACAGATTTCCTTAGCCGTCCACGTACCAGGTAACCCCTCCCCCATCAGTGCCCAGGACTTTCCTAGTAACCAGGACATTCAGCATCTCCCAGATTTGGAGGCTCCTTCTGTTCCTAACAACTGGGATCAGAAGCCCTCAGGGATCCAGATATGAGAAGGCTGTATTCTGAGGGTTCAGCACCTAGTGGGCTCCAGGCAGGGGTAAGGCCTCCAGTGAGAAGCTTGACATCATTAAAACCTATGTGAGGTAGGTAATACTGTTAGCCCTATTTTACAGATGAGGAAACAGTGAGGCACAGAAAGGTCAAATGACTTGCCCAATGTCACACGAGTGAGTGACTAAAAAAATGGGACTAGGGCTCTCCCTCCTGGAAGCACACCTGCACTTCTTCCTCCCCACCCCCCAAGCGCATTACCATTACCTTCCTCGCTCCCAAGCGCCTAGAGCCCTTCTGTTACCTCTACTGTTGTTTCCTACACCCATTTCTTCTAGGAATTACTTTTTCTACCTCTGAATTTTAAAAAACGGGACTAGAACCTGCAACTGTCTGTCCCTAGAGCCCGGGCTTTGCTCCTAGTGCCCAGGCCCTGTTCCTAGTGCCTGACCAAATCCTACCGATTTATTAATGCCCAGTTCCAATCCGACCTTCTCCAGGAAGCCTGGAGGTGGTGGTCTCCTCAAATTCAAAGTGCCTATACATGATTCAGCTAACCACAGGAACTCCTGAACCCAACGCATCTCCTTAGGAGGGATCACATGACTCAGCTCTGCATTCCTATCAGAGAGCCTGACAAACAGCATGCTCAATGTGTTTGATAAATACACAAATAAATGAAAACACAAATGAGGGGATGCAGGCAGTCTCATGTGACTGCCTGATTCCTTCCTATGAGGTCCTGAATACCTTTGCCCAGTTCTGGGGGGCGGTCATACAAAGCTCTCTTGGAGTCAAATTCAACCTAGGTTCCTTATTATTATTATTTTTTTAAATCCTCACTGGAGAAATGAGGATATTTTTTCTGGTTGATTTTTAAAGAGTGGAAGGGAGGGGGGAGTGTGGGAGAGAGAAACATCAATGTGAGAGATACATTGATTGGTTGCCTCCCACACACACCCGGACCAGGGGCGGGGATCAAGCCTGCAACCCAGATACATGCCCTTGACCGGGAATCAAACCGAGGACCCTTTAGTGTGCAGGCTGATGCTCCAACCACTGAGCCACGCCAGCCAGGGCCAACCTAGGTTCCTTCTAAAATGAGTCTCCAATATCATATCATTATTTTGCAAATACAACCACATGTACACACACATACCCACACACAAGCAAAATGCAAGGGGTCCCACAGACCCATGATTATGGGCCGATGGAAGGCGAGGTTTGGGGGGAGGGGATAGACAATGGCCCTGTTTAGCTCAGCACCTCCTTACAGAGGCCAGGATGCTCCCTGTAGCTCAGGAGTTTTTGCTCCAGACTTAACATCACCTCTGTTCCTCTTTGTGCTCAATAGCAGCGCCTAAATCCCATGACAATAGCAAACAGGAAGAGGAGGTAAGGGAAGGTTGGAAGCCAAATATCCAGAGATTGGCAGATGGGCAGCTTAGGGATCCAGATAGGGTGGGAGGGCAGAACTGCTACTGCTCATTGGGATTGGGGTTGGCATCTGGGTACTTGGTGAGGTCAAAGGTCAAGACTTTGCTGATCACACAGTCCCCTTGCTGAAGGAGGAGAGAGAGAAAGAAAAATGAAATTGTAAGGAGAGAATTAAGAGGGGTCTAAGCATCCCAGAACTGGGGGCCTCAAGCCTTCTCTCTACATACCTGCCCAAAGCCCAAGCAGTGGTTCTCTCTGGGTGTGAGAGGCCATGCTCAGTCCCATGTGCCTCTCCCTGCCCACCTCTGCATGCTGCTGCTGTTTTTGTCTGGCTGCCTATGCCTGGCCTTTCCATTTGTCCCCAAATGCAATGGCCCTGCCCAGCTGGGCTGGGTAAGCCTCCAGGGCAGAGTTCCAACCAGCCCAGATGGCCGTTCAGGACTTGAGTCTCTGTGCTTCCCCGCCCGGCACTCCTTCGCTGTGGCCTTCCCGTCCTGCCCCGGGGAGTCAGGCAGGGAGTGGGGCTGGCTCCAGGTCCCCCCTACCTCAGGGTAGACTCCAATGAGGCTCTCGGCCTTGGTGTAGAACTCCTCCTTGAGAGAGATGACAATGGCCTGGAAGTTGCAGGTTGACTGCTCCTTGATGTAGTTGGCCACCTGTGGAAGGGACCACCAACACACAGTAGGGTTGAAGCCTTAATAATACCTTGTGTTTTCCAGTCAGTACCAGAAGCAGAGGCGGGGGTACAGGGAGATGAGATACTAAGAAGAGGCCACTGACTAGCAGGGCATGAATGACCCTGGGCCCAGCCTCCCCACACAGAAAGCAAACAGCAGGAAAAGTTAGGGCACATTCAGGAGCTGCCCCCTGAAACCCAGCCCCAGCCTAGGGATGCCCCTCTTTCCTTGCACCCACCTTGCCAATGTTGGTGTTATCCAGGGCGGCATCAATCTCATCCAGGACGAAGAAGGGGGCCGGCTTGTAGCTGGAGGAGGGGACAGGACCAATAGGTAAGCGACATGGATGGGGTGGGGGTGGGGCAGAACAGCCCCAGGGCCCATCACTCAGGCCAGATTCCCCTCCACTTCTTCAGAGATGAAAACCCAGGCCTTCATGTTCCTCGAGCCCCTAAGGCCAACAGACCAACTGAGCCCAGACCCAGTGAGCCCTCCGTAGCAACCAGCCCTGTGCTCCTGGATCCTGTAGAATCAGCAGACAAAGCCCTCCCCAGAGCCTCCAGGCTGGCTGGGGAGGTGAAGCTGCCCTAGGCTCTGGCCATACTCACCAGGCCGTCTAGAAGTCTGCCCTGCCCACCTTCAGTTTACTCTCATGTCTCCCTGCCTGCACACATGCTACAAAGTCCGCCTGCAATGCCTCCTCCCTCCCTGGCCAATTTCTACTCATTCTTTTATATATTGATTGCAGAGAGGAGGGGAGAGGGAGAGGGAGAGGGAGAGGGAGGAGAGGAAGAAGGGAGGAGAGGAAGAAGGGAGGAGAGGAGAGAGGGGAGAGGGAGAGGGGAGAAACATCAATGATGAGAGAGAATCACTGATCAGCTGCCTCCTATATGCCCCGCATTGGGGATTGAGCCCGCAACCCGAGCATGTGCCCGGACCAGGAATTGAACTGTGACCTCCTGGTTCATAGGTTGACACTCAACCACAGAGCCACACTGGCAGGGCTCTACTCATTCTTTACATTTCCTGCTCATGTGTTACCTACTTTACCTCCAAAAGCTTTCGCTGGCCAGCCCTAATCCTTCTCTACAGTAGGTGGTGCCCCTCCTCTGTGCATCCACAGCACACACCCTCACCTGGTTACAAAACCAAGCTCACTGCCTGCTTACACATCTGGCTTCCACTAAACCACAAGCTCCTTGAGGACAAAGACCATGTCTGACACATCTGTGACATTAATAGCCCCAGAGGGTCTGGTACAGAGCGGCCCTCAAGAAATGCTCACTGAATGACACTGTACAATCCAGCACTAGGTTGTGGGGGTCATATTCAAGTACAAGTGGCATTCAGGAGGGGAAGGTCAAGGTATGCTTCTCAGGTCAAAACAGGCTTCCCAGAGGAACAGGAGGAGAATGAGACACGAAGGGGTGATAGGTGACGGTCAAACTGTATTTGCATGGAAAAGACCGATTAGCCAGCAATCTTGTGAGAAACACCCTGGTGGGAGGACTGAATACATGCGGGGCTGGTGAGGGCATGCTGCTGGGATGAGGATGGTGGGGAAAATGGGCCTAGGAAACAAAGGCCAGGTGTGGTAGTAGATAGGGAAACAGGGGCGCAATTCCAATTCCACCAGGACACCGTCACCCCTGCAGATCTCTGCAGATCCTTGGGTCCCAGAGTCTCCAGTGACCTAAGTTCAGTCTCTCCACCAATTGTGCTGGCGGACACAGCCTTACCTATGAATGGCAAAGAGCAGGGCCAAAGCTGCCACAGTTTTCTCTCCGCCTGACAAGTTGTCCATGGGCCGGAAGCGTTTGCCAGGAGCCACGCAGTTGTAGTTAATGCCGTCCAAATAGGGCTCCTCAGGGTTTTCAGGGCCCAGGAATGCCTAGGGCGGAGGCAGATGGGTGAGGACTTGGGTCTGGACGGGGATCGGACAGGAAGCCTTGAGGGAAGGGCAACTGATGATGACAGGGGCTGGTTGGGTAAGGAGCTCCAGCCTACCTGGGCACTGCTGTTGCGGGACAGGGCCTTATAGATCTCATCAATGTTGGTGGCCACAGATTCAAAACAAGCATTGAAGCGGTCAAAGCGCTCCTTCTTGATCTGTTCGAATGCCTGCTTGGCCTTCTTGGCTCGCTTTCGGGCTGCCTCAAACTCTGCCACAAGGGAAAGACAGGTGACTCCTCAGTGCCCAGGCTCTGCAAGGCTGAGGACCATGTTGTCTGACAAGAATGACCTGCAAATGACAATCTACAGAGCAGCGATACCCCACAGAGGGAAATGAATGCCTGGGGAGAGTCCCAGGAAGAGGGTCCCACCACCAGCTGTATCTGGTGGACGGGCCACGTGGTGCAAAGGAAGAAACATGGGTTTGAAGCCACATAAACATGGATTCTTCCCTGGGCTCTACCAGCAACCAGCTGTGTAACCATCGCAGGTAATTCGCCCTCTCTGAACCGCAGCAGTTTTCCACTATAAAACAGGCATGATAACCCCTACTGTTTAGGCCTCTTGGGAGTTTCAAGTAAGAAAGCATGTAAAAACGGGAGGGAGCTCTTGGGATGTATAACAGGCCCTTGCCACACCTCCAGTCTCCTGTCTTCATCTCGGGCCCAAGTAAAACGGGGAAATCCTACCATCCGAGGTCTCCTGGAACTTGTCTCGGACACTTTCCAGCTTTTCCATGGCCTTCATGTTGGGGGCGGCGATACGCTGCAGCACGCTCTGCTGCTCATTCAGCTTCTGCTGCAGTGTGTTCATCTCCTGCTTGATCTCCTCCTCAGCCTGAGCATCCTGTAAACCCCAGGCTCAATGACATCAAGGAGGGCCAGGGTCCATAGCCCAGGTCCCCAGAGATGCTTGAACACATGGGGACCTGCTCCTGAGTACAGTTCAGGTTCTTCCCCAGCTCGGTTCCTCCCACAGTAACCATCCCGCCACCCCCGGAAACCACAGGCTGATGCCGCTTTCTCATCTCTAGCCCTTCCCCCCAGCCCTGTCAACTTCTCCGTCTCTCAGGAGCAGCTGGTGGGGCCCCTCTCTGGCTCTCAGCCCAGGCCATGAGCCAGCACCATCCCAGGGTGACCTAGAGACTCCCACACAGGCTGGCCGGGACTGTACAATAAATAACCAGATCACTACATCTGAGCAAATTCCACTTGCATTTGGTTTTAGGTTTTATGGATATTGCGATGCATGTCTGGGCTTGTGCCTTTCTGCCACTTTTAGTCAATAAATATTTACTGAATGCCTTTCCAGTGCCAGGCACCAGGGCCCTGACATCCTGTGAGCCTTGGTTCCTGTGCTCACAGAGCTGGCAGACTAACAGGGGAATGCAT
Source organism: Myotis myotis (assembly GCF_014108235.1). Taxonomy (NCBI): domain Eukaryota; kingdom Metazoa; phylum Chordata; class Mammalia; order Chiroptera; family Vespertilionidae; genus Myotis; species Myotis myotis. Next base: position 8,930,687 of record NW_023416346.1, read on the forward strand.
ACAAGTACATGATCAGGACACTATGTGGTGATACCAAGATTCCAATCGACAGACATGTGGGGTCAGCACACAAGGTCACCTAACTCAGACTCTGCAGCTAGGGAAGGCTTCTAGGAATATGTTTAAGCTCAGGCCTGCAGGCTGAATGGTGAGGCCGGAGAGAGAATAGGCTTCTAGGCAGACGGGGGCATCATATGCAAAAACAGGGGTTTGCTCATAGTTCCTTCAAGGAATTTGAAGCAATTCAAAAGAATAGTCAACCTTAAAAATGTCACTGGGTGGAGATGGGCAGGGGGGAGGGGGGAATGGGGGAGATCTGTAATAGTGTCGACAACAATAAAAAAATTCAAAGCCCCTCCACCCCACAAAAAGGGCAATTCAACATTGCAAAAGTGGCAACTGTGTATATGTATGTTCACGCGCCTGCACGCTGCGAAAAGAGTCAAGGCTAGAGGCAGACGAGGAAGCCTGATGATGAAGGGCCTTTCAGTATTTAAGAGGTTTGGACTTTATCCAAAAGACGTGACGCTCCACCGAATGCCTTTAAGCACAGGAATGACATGACTATATATATAAATATATTTTAGAAAAGCCCTTGTGAAGATTTTTAAATACTGGTGTAAAGTGGTCTCTAGGATATGTGAAACACAAAAGGTACTCAATGCAATGCTACCTTTCATCTGAGAGAAGGAATATGAATATATTTGCATACAAATGTATTTGTCTTTCAAAAGTACAGCAGCAAAAAAAAAAAGGATAATCCAAGAGCTAATTAAAATGGTTACAGAGAGGATGAGAGGTGACGGGGACAGGAAAGGAAGCTAAACTTCTCTTCATGTGCCTTATACTATACTTTTTGTTTTAGAACCATATGAAGACTACATAATTATAAGAGAATTCAACCAAAATGTGGAAAACACTGGGTAAAAAAATTGTTGGGTAGGGTGACTAGATAGAGAAGGTGAAGGAATTAGCTAAAGAACATATACGAATACCCCATGGACACAGACAGTAGTTTGGTGAAGGCCAAGGGAGGGAGAGGCAGGGGTGGGTGGAAGTGGGTAAAGGGGAGGAGTAAGGGGGGACAGCTGCAATAATGTCAACATTAAAATTTCTCAACAAAAAAATACATTAAAAACAATTGTTGGGGAACAAGATGTTCACAAGATGCCAAAAAATCACCCTAAAGTTTTCTAACTGTGTACAAAGGTAAAAGTGTATGTTTAGTGTTGAGAGATCTGGCCATGATACCTTAACTGAGGGCCAAACTTAGCATCATGAATATGGGACATCCTGACAGTATGTGCCTCCTGGCATAACGCAATCCAAAGCACAAAGCATCACCAATGAAATGTTCTTGCCAAAAAATTACTTAACCCAAATCCGTCAAGCCTCCAGAAGAGATCAAACTCCCAACTCACAGGAAGAACAAGTTAAGCAACAATGAAAACAAACTGACATATCTATAATGTACCCCTAACACATCCATTCTTTGAGACAACACATAGAAAAAAAATAAAAGGCAACACACAGACTCTTCAAAAGATCAGTTATGGCCAAAACCGGTTTGGCTCAGTGGACAGAGCGTCGGCCTGCAGACTGAAGGGTCCCAGGTTCGATTCCGGTCAAGGGCATGTGCCTGGGTTGCGCGCACATCCCCAGTAGGAGATGTGCAGGAGGCAGCTGATCGATGTTTCTCTCTCATCGATGTTTCTAACTCTCTATCTCTCTCCCTTCCTCTCTGTAAAAAAATCAATAAAATATATTTTTTTTAAAAAAAAAGATCAGTTATGAAAAAAAAATAAAAAGGTGAGGGGAATATTCCACATTAATGGAAATTAAAGAGACAGAAGAACCAAAAGCAACATATGATTGGATCATAGTTTGGTGTGTTTAAGCTTTTATAAAAGACACTTTTGAAACACCTAGAGAAATCTGAATATGGGCAGGATATGAAATATGAAATTACTATTACTCTTCTTAGGTGTAATATGGAATTGTGGTTATGGAGGAAGATCCCTTGTTCTCAGGATGCTGAACCATTTAGAGTTGAAGTCTGCAGCTTCCTTCAAACAGTTCAGCAAAAACAGAAAAAGTGTGTAGTGTAGAGGGAAGGGAATCGAGCTGAGAGAGAAAGCACACTGAAAAATATTCATTGGTGAATTTAAGGTGAAAGGCATATGGATGATCACTATACTATCCTCTCAATTATTCTATAGGTTTGAACATTTTCAAAATTAAAGTTGGGAAAAATTAATCACAATGCAAAAAAAGAGCAATCCTTAAAAACTAAAAACTAGCCCTAACTGGTTTAGCTCAGTGGATAGAGCGTCATCCTGCGGACTGAAGGGTCCCAGGTTCGATTCTGGTCAAGGGCATGTACCTTGGTTGCGGGAACATCCCCAGTAGGGGGGTGTGCAGGAGGCAGCTGATCAATGTTTTGCTCTCATCCATGTTTCTAACTCTCTATCCCTCACCCTTCCACTCTGTAAAAATTAATAAAATAAATAAAACAAAAACAAAAACTAAAAACTAAACAAAAATACCTGACTATATATTAAGTTGGTTAAAGAGAGAATTCTTTCAAATTACTTTAAAACAGAAACACATGCCCAATGACCTATTAGCTTAACAACAAAAAAGAACCTCAAGGAAATCTTAGACAGCATTCAAAAATTAAATTGTTGCTAATAGTATCTTATTGTGATTTCCAAACTATTACAGAATAGAGTAAATATGTTACTATGTTAGTGTAGCTAGGAACCAAGATTTTTAGCAAGAGTAAATGGAGACTCAAACATAAAATCAATGATGTTGAACTGTAAGAATTATGATTTAAATTGGAAGTATGAATATAAACTCATGATACATGTTCCTTCAAAAGAAAAAAATACATTTCGTACCTCAGTCTACCAAAAAGTTCTAGAAGCACCAAGCAACCCAGCAGTTATAAGCACTCCAGTGTCCCGACAGTAGTCACTATATAATAGCATTTTCCGACTAAAAGAAGATAAGAGCTTTTCAGAGAAATGGCTAATTCAGGACACGGGGTAGGAAATGTAGAGGACGAGTCTGGAAGTACCAGGAAGCAAGGAAAATATCAAAGACTACAAGAGCTGTGTCAAAATGATTCAGAAGCCAACTTGAATGAGTTCCCGCTGGCAAAGATGCGACAACTTGATCAATAAGAATAACCACCACCAGAGTACAACATACCAAATGTGTTTAAACCTCAAAGTTCATAATGATAAGAAAACAATTTAGTGGACGTATCTTGAGATTGCCAAAGAAAGAACTCATTAGCTTATAAATGGTAATAAAGGGAAAGAATCAAGCATATATATCCTGCCTTTCCTACATGAACTGTACCTCAGGGTAACCAAACAACTAATGAGAAAAAAACTCTCTTTACAGTATTCTAGCTAATAAAGAAGAAACTGTGACCTCCTGTTTCATAGGTCGCCACTCAAGCACTGGGCACAAGAGGGAGGCAACCAATCAATGCGTCTCTCTCACATGGATGTTTCCTTCTCTCTCTGCCTCCCTCCCACCTCCCATCCACTCTCTAAAAATCAATGGAAAAAATGTAATCCACTCCCTCAGGTGGATTAAAAAGAAAATGGATAGGGCTAACAATGTCTGAACCCAGTGATCATGATTGTTTTCTTTTTTCAAACATACACAAAAATGCAGAGAATATAATGAACTCCCATGTACCTATTACCCAGCTTCAATAATCATCAACTCAGAGCAAATACTCTGCCATCTATGCCTAATTCCTTTCTATGTTCAATTATTTTAAAACAAATCTGAGACATAGCATTTCATCCATAAATACTTCAACTTGATCCCCAAAGCAGGGTTTCTGAGTCTCCACACTGCTGACATTTGGGGCCAGATGCATTGTGTCCGTAGGGGCTGTCCTAGGTATTGCAGGATGTTTCACAGCATCCCTAGATGCCAGTAGTAACCTCCGCCCCAGTTGTGACAAGTGGGTGTGAGGAATATCTTCAGACATTACCAAATGTCCCCTAGGGATGCAAAATCCACCCCACCTCCATTTTGAACCACTGTTATAAAAGACAGGACGGTTAAAAATAAAATCCAATACCATTAACTCACCTAAAAATATTAAGCAGCAATTCCTGAGCTTCAAAAATTATCTGGTCTGTGTTCAAATCGTTCTGATGGTTTCATAAAAAAATTTTTTATAGCCCTGGCTGGTATGTTCAGTGGTTAGAGCGTTGTCCCTAGCACCAAAGGGTCTCAGGTTCAATTCCTGGTCAAGGGTGCATACCTGGGTTGTAGGTTCAATCCCCAGACCTGATGGTGTGTGCAGGAGGCATCTAATTGGTGTGTCTCTCACATCAATGTTTCTTTCTCTCCCTTTCCCCCTCCTACCCTCCCTCCTTTCCACTCTCTAAAAATATCCTCAGATGAGGATTAACAAAAACAAACAAACAAAAAAAATTTTTTTTTTACAGGTTTTCAAAGCAAGTTCCAAGTAAGGTACACACATTGCAACTGGCTGACATGTCTCTTAAATCTCATTTAATCTATAAATTCCCCTTTCTCTCTTTTCTTTGCAATGGACTTAACGGAGAGCCACATAGTCCAATGGGTTGATTTGTCTGCTATAGTCGATAAAAGTTCCCCCTCTGTATTTATTTTCTTTCTTCCCATATATATGGAAAAGAACAGGTCTTTTGTCCTTTACTTTCCAGTATGGATTTGGCTGAACGCATGCCTGAGGTTTTATTTAACATGTTCCTCTGGCACCCATGTTTCTTATAATTGGTGGTTATAAAAGCTTGATCAGATCCTTGAGTTTTTGGCAAGAATATTTCATAAGAACGTTGAACAATGATCAATCTTATGACAAAGACAGCACTGACATTCAGTGTCCACTGATGCGACACGAAAGGAAGTTCACAAGCAGAGTACCACCTATGATGTATTCTTGTCAAAAATAAAAGATGAACCTGAATCCAGTTAAACCCTAGACTTAACTACCAGTTTATAGAAATACAGAGGATGGAACAACATGTTAAATAACATGATGGGACATACTCAGCCAAATTTGGAATGTAGAAAATTGTGCAGGTCCAATGACCCAGTTTCTTCCATAAATAGGAAGAAAAAAAATGTTATAGACTAGAAGAAACCAATTCTAACATATGGACCTCACTTGAATCCTGATTTAAACACACAAAAGAAAAAGATATTTATGGGATGTTCATGGAACTCTAAACATTTACTAAGTATTAGATGATATTAAAGAGTTGTGGTTATGTCTTTTTAAAGAGTCCTTCTATGAATGGAATATCTGGCATTTGATTTAAATAAAATAGGCCAACGGGGAGATGGAAGGGTATAAAAAACAAGATTGACCATATGTTGCTAATTGCTGAAGCTGAGTGATAGGTACCTAGGGGTTCATTACAGCATTCTCTGTATATTTGAGAACATCCACAATAAAAAGTTTTTAAAAAACCAATTCCCCCTGCTATAATGATGGATTGGAAAGCATCAGAAGCTATTTAGGAAGCTCCTGTAGTCCATGTGAGAGGTGAAAGTGGCCTGTGCTAGTAGGAACAGGAAAAAAAGAGGACTTAATAGCTATTTAGGAGATAGAATGGATAGGGCTTGGTAATTCACTGAATAGGCCAAGTGAGAGAGGGAATCTGGCATGAGGCTCAGATTTCTGGTTTGAACCTGTGGCTGGCTCTGAGGAGAAGGGGCAGATTTGCGGAGGAGGGCTGGCATCTGAGATACCTGTGGGACCTAGCATAAAGATGGTAGCTGAAAGAAAGATCCAGGATGAGAAAAAGCCAAATGAGAAGAGCGCCTGGGACAGAGGGCTGAGGAACCTCTGAGCTCTGTCTGTGCAGGAGCCTGTTCTTTGTGTGTGCATCAGGGCTGAGACATACACACACGGAAGGGGAAGATGAGCAGCTGGCAGGGATGGGCGCAACTTGAGGTCAGGGAGGAAGATGTGCCGGTGTATCCGTGCATATAGGGGGCGACCCTGGATCATAACTCGACCCTTCCTCTCTTGCCAGCTTGTCCCTCTTTCTGGCCCTGGTCTCCAGAGGGTCCCCAGATGAGCTGACCTACTCTTTGGACAGTGGGAAAATGTCCCCCAACCCCCGAGGCCGATCCTCACCTTCAGATCCTCACACAGGTCACCGTAGTCAATTTCGATGAGGGCCTCTCGTGCATAGATACTGGAAGTTCGCTGAGAACCACTCACAGAATCCTCCCCCTGGGAGCTACCCTGCAATGACAACAGGGAGTGGAATGGAGCAGACTGGCCAGGAGAGGGACCCTCTAGAAGGGGCTGGGGCTCCTTGGCACCTTCAATGACTGAGAAAGCCCCTTGTGGCAGGACAGCAGCTTTGAAGGCAGAAAGATCTGAGTTCAAAATTGGGCTCTATCGCAGCCTAAGGGTGTGATCTTCCTTCACAGAACCACTGGGCTTCTGTTCAAATCATTCTGTGGGATCTGAGCTCTCTCATCTCTAATGTGGAGCAATGCCTGCCTGGCAGAGATGTGGTTTAGATTAGAAGTAATCATGTCACATGATACCTTGAGCCCTGGTGCATTTCTGGTGTTCACAATATTTTGCTGAATTAAAGTGAAATGCTATTTTGGAAAAGGGGATGTAGGAGGACATGTGGGACTGAGATACCTGTCCAAGTAGAAGACAAGACCTACGCAAACCTCCTCAGTTAACGTTCCCACCCCTTGCTACCAATCCTCACTTCCAGTGGATAAAATGACTTGGCCCTTTTATCAGCTAGTGGCCCTCCCTTTCCTTTAAGCTTCGTCACCTCTGCATTGCTGATGTCTCTTACCCAACCCTCTCCTGGCCAACCTCCCTCACTGCAGCTAAGCGATCATCCGGCAGGTCCTCCACCTTCCATCTTCCTTACCTCTTGGCTAATGTCCCTCAATTGCTGCTCCTACCAATATCCATCACCTGCTGGAGCTAACAGCTCAATTCCTAAGGTTAATGAAAGATTTCATGTTCTCCTGGCTTACCTCCCTCACCACCAACTGACATACAGCTCTACCCCCAATGCAACTTCCCTGTCACACCACGCCACTACCTTTCACCTCGTCTGTCTCCACAGCCTCCCCTGCCATCCTTCCTTATGTCCCATGATCTTTCTCTCTCTCTCTCCTCCCAGGCCACTTTCACATTTTCTTCCCATCCCTGGTTAATGTTGCTCACAGCCCACTCCCAACACCAACCCTGATACTCACCTCTTCCTGACTAATATCATCCATGGTGCCCTTGGACAGTGGCAACTTGATGTCTTGCATCTTGCAGGCCTGTAGCAGGTTGTGGCGGTCACTGCGCTTCTGTTCAAGCTTGGTCTCAATGGCTGTCACCTCCTTTTGTAAATGGGTCATTTCCCTAAGAAGATCCAGGGAAAAAGGTGAGACCCAAATCCAGCAGGTTGCCTGCCATACCTACTTGCCCCAACCCCAGGCCTGAACCCACTCACTTGTTGGCGCCCCCCAGTTTCTTACGAATCTCCTCCATCTCGTGATTCTTGTCATTCACCTCTGACTTCTTGGCCAGGTGCTGATTCTTTAGATCTTGCAGCTGGGCCATGGTCTCATCTATGATCTTCATGTGTCTTTGTTCCTCCTGGTCCCAGCAGGGGGAACAGGACAAGAGGTGAAGGCTTTCCTTATCTCTCCTAGGATCTTCTCCTTCTGTCCCCACCCTTTTCACCAGTTTGTTGGAGCCTCTCTTCAATGAGTTCTGCTTTCACAAACCCTTCTCACCTCTCAAGCTTCTTTTATCTTATTCTAAATTATCTGGTTGCCCATTTTACCAGTTGCCTACTGTACAGAAGTTCAAAATACAGAAAAAGTATTTAGCGGGGATGACAAAAATCACTCATAATCCTACCAGCTAGAGATAACCAATCAATATTTTAGCCTGTTTCCTCCCAGCATTACTTACAGGACAGATCCACAAAGTTAAGGCTAGATTGTAATTAAAACTCGATATTTTTGATTTGTTATACTTGAGCATCTTTTCCACATCAAAACTACTGTTGTGAGCTATATAATAACATCAATGTTTTTTTTAAACCCACACAAACAATATGGTGGATTTTTTCTATGAGTACACATACATGAATGTTGAAGTATTCAAGTCAATCAATACCTACAGGTTTGGAAAATATACATTCCATGGAGTTAGCCCCGGGAAGAGTAAGAGGACTGGGAATGAGTGGTCAGTCACAGGGGACTATAGTCTGATTATTTAAAAGGGGAGTGTTTTGTTTTCATTTTGATCTTAAAGTCACATAGAGAGGACGTATTGACAACTTACTCTCAAATGGCTCATAAAAAGAATATGCACAGCCCAGACAGCATGGCTCAGTGGTTGAGCATCAACCTATGAACCAGGAGGTCATGGTTCGATTCCGGTCAGGGCACATGCCCAGGTTGCAGACTCAATCCCCAGTGTGGGGCGTGCAGGAGGCAGCCAATCAATGATTCTCTCTCATCATGGATGTTTCTCTCTCTCTCTCTCCCTCTCCCTTCCTCTCTGAAATAAATAAAAATAAATATATATATATATTTTTTTAAAAAGAATATGCATCCACAGAGAGAGTCTGCAAAAGCAAATATGGCAACATGTTAATGACTCTTGGTGATGGGTACCATGGGAGTTCTTTTCATGCTCTCTTTCCTTACCTTCTTGAGCTTTTCTATCTCATTTTCATCCTTTTTCACCGTTTGCTCCCACATGTGTACTTTATCCTGGTCCTCTTTCAGTTGGTTCTTTTCAAAGTCCAACTGGATGCCCAAGCGAGTCTTCTGATTCTCAAACTCCAAACTGTGGGGAGAAAGGAGAACTAGGCCCAGGTCGTAGGGATCCAGGGTCACTGCTAAATTTCAGTCACCACCCAGCTCATCCATCCACATCCACATAAAACTGTTCCCTGAAGTTGGAGAATTAAGTTTCTCAGCCAAGCTTTCTGGAAATGGCACAAGCCAGCGGAAACTGGGCCAAAATCCATTAGTCTCCCTTTAAACACTGGAGGACTCCAGACCCTCCACCCGCAACTTCCTAGATGGAAGCACAAAAAGGTCCACCTCAACCCACCAGCTATAATTCCTATTTATTAAGCTTCTGTGTACTTTACATACATTACCTCTAATCCTCTAATCAACAGCTCCACAACTAGGCATTATTATCCTCATTTTACAAATAAGGAGACTTGGGCCAAGAGGTAAAAGACCTTTGCCCAAGGCCACATAGCTAGTAAATGGCAAACGTGAGATGGAAACCCAGGTCTAGCACCAAACCCAGGCTCCTTCTCCTATGGCACTGGTGCAGTCCAGTGTGGTGGGATAAGAGGAGTGGTATCCCAACTCTGTCATTTACTAGTAGTATACTCTCGGGCAAGTTAGTTATCCTCTCCATGCCTCTGTTTCCTCTTCTGTAAAATGGAAATAATAATAGTACTTACCTCGGAGTTACTGGGAGTTAATATGTATGTCCTTAGAACCATACCTGGCACCCAGTTAAGTACTCAGTAAATTGTAGTTACCATCATTACTGCCAGGTATTCGACTCATATTGACTCGTTCCAACTACGGTCCGTACATGCACACCCCCCACGCCAAGATTCCAGAACTTCTAAGGGGTAGTAGAACTTGGGTAGCAAAAAACCATGGAGAAAATACTAGATTCCTGCTATTGCCCTCCTCACCATCTCTTCAGAACTCAAAGAATATGTAACCAGCATACAGATACTTCCAGCGGCCCCACACCCCCAATGTGGTGTCATAGATGCTGCCAGATGTCATGCTGGCAGTTTAAACCTATTAGTCACTATAATCCAAATGAAATGTAATTGACTCTATAATTTTGAGCTATGCAATTTTAAGTCCAATCTCCTAAGCATGACTCATAAAGCCCTCTGTGATCTGGCCCCCGCTGACCTCTCCACCATCCCCGCCTTCCACCTGACCCCGTTTCTATGCTGCAGACATTCAGAACTCTTTAGTTTCCAGAACAAGGCATGATTCCTCACACCTCTGAGCATGCTGTTCTCACTGCCTGGGACTTTGCTGCCCGGCTGGCTAAATCCTACTCACTCTACAGGTCTCCATTTCATCATTCCTTGTTCTGTAAAACCTTTCCCGAAGGCTGTGATCAGGTTCTTAGTTTCTATTACACTTTGTTGGATTCCTCCCTGTATAGCTGTTGAGCTAATCACATCCCACAGTTCGGAACGCATTTATGATTGCTGTCTGTGCAAGACCCTTCCTTTGTCTCCTCTGGTTCACTCCCTGATTTTCACTCCCCTTTTCTTCTTTACAGTGAGCATGCACTCCGAAGCGACAGATATATATACACACATACACAAACATATGTACATAGCCTTAAAATGCATACCCTTATAAAATGTCATTTTGTTTTTCAACTTACACAAATGCATGGTGCTGTACATTTATACAGGGCACTGCCCGTAAATCTAGTTCTTGCTTTAAACAGCTATAGAGTATTCAGGAGTCTGTAGACTCATCACATTTCACTTATACTTTCCCTCGTAATGGCTGTCTACATTGCACCAACATCCTACTACCGAATTATGACAAGATAAAGGGCCCTGAATGTGTCTCTCTGTGACCCTGTGGCAAGACTCTCTGTGATACATACCCAGGAGTGGCTTTGCTAAGTCACAGAACTGCCGGAGACTTATTTTCACTGAATACCTCTAGATTGTTTTAATTTACATTTCTCTGATTAGGAATGAGACTGAATATCACTTTGTAATTAGCCATTCAAACTTCTCTTTCCATGACATGCTAACTACATCCTCTGTCCAGTTTTCTATTGGGTCTCTTGTTTGGATTTTTCCTCTTGTTGATTTGAAGTTCCTTGACCATTTCCTCTGTATTTTGTATCTACCTAGGGTACAGTATTGATCATATTAATCTGAAGTTGCTGATCTACTTGTTTGTCTCCCCTACTACTCCATAACTCAATTCACTGAGGGCAGGGGCAGTTTCTGACTCAATTCTATATCCCTTGAGCTTGGCCTGGGGGTAGAAGAGCAATGAATATTTACTGTATGGGTTGTGGGCTACGTGAACTGCCAATTGAGGCTCAGGGGCCAGCAGATGAACTTCAAGGAGACTGTGTTATGTTCATCTGCCTTATCCCCATCTCCCAACCCCCTCCAATACCTAGCACAGGACAACTTGGCACAACATAGGTACTCAAGAAAGGTCTGCTGAACAAATGAATAAACTGAAGTGGGGAAGAGGAGAAACTGTTGTTTTGTTCTTACTATTCTTCTAACCTAGAAATTTGTTACTCCTCACCTGCATTGCCTATAAGATAATGACAATAATAAAAGCTAATATTTGCCCAGCCAGTGTGGCTCAGTGGTTGAGCATTACCTATGTATGAACCAGGTCAGTTCGATTCCTCGTCAGGGCACATGCCTGGGTTGCAGATTCGATCCCCAGTAGGGGGAGTGCAAGAGGCAGCCAATCAATGATTTTCTTTCATCATTGATGTTGTTCTCTCTCTCCCTCTCCCTTCCTCTCTGAAATCAATAAAAGTATATCTAAAAAAAACCCCCCAACACCTCAGGATTATTTTAAAACGCTAATATTTATTGCTCTTAGTAGGTGCTAAGTATGATGCTAAATACTTTATAAGGATTATTTCACCTGATCCGCCCAACAATGCCATGCATGACACAGGTGTCATTATCCCATTTTATAGATAAGGAAACGGGGGCTGAGAGAGATCAAGTCACTGTCCAACACGAGTTGTGGAGCTGGGATTTTTAACCCAGGTAAACCACACTTAAAGTTGGCCCTCTTACCCACTACACTGTGCGACAGCACCTCCCTAATGTCCCTGTTCTCTAAGGCTGACCTATAATGAACGCCCATCCAAGAGCTGCTCCCAGCCTTAGGATGGCATCTGACTTTCCAGGACATCAGGCTGGGGTCTCAGAGGCACTGCAGTCTCTACACTTACCGCTTCTTGGCGATCTCATTCTGCCTCTTCACCTTCTCTTCCTCAAACTCCCGAATGTTACGCACACCGATCTCCCGACAAAACTCTTCAAACACCTCATCCTCTACCTGACAGAAGCAAAGGAGGGCAAAGGCGCTTTGGGTCAGAGTGCTGCTTCCAGCCCCAGCCCTGCCCCGATGCACATGCTGGCATGGCTCCTCCACCAACCTGGTTCATCTTCTCCTTCAAGTCTTTCATTTCCCTCTCTCGGCTCTGGATGATCCTCTTGATATCATTGATGCGAGGCCCAAAGTTGGCTAGCTCACTCTCCAGCTTGGATTTTTCCTGCAGGAAATGGGGTTGAGAGCGTTAAAAAGAGACCAGGCTCCTTAGAGGAAGGAGCCACCTGAGTTCCCTGGCCATGGACACAAAGGGCTAGCTCTCCACACGCTGAGAGAACGTGACTTAGCACCAGTCAAAGCTCCATCGTCTCTCGAACTACCACAGAGCTTCAGAAGTTTTAGAAAACTCAGACTTTTTAATTTTAGAAAAAGGCCAAACTACTCATACACACACACCCCTTCCAGGGTGGTCTGGGGAAGCACGTCATGATCAAACACATTAACATCTAGAAGAGTACCCCACACAGGGACTGAAATGCCTATAGCTCACTATCCATTCACTTTGAGAAGAAGCTCAAATATTTATTAAATGAATGAATTCTGCTAATAACAGCCCCTAATATTTACTGAGCACTTACTGGGTGCAAAGAATCAGTCTAAGCACTTTACATGTACTAACTCACTCAATCGTCACAATGCCCCTGATAAAGCAAGTAGTGTCCTAACTACCATTTTACAGCTAATGATAAAAAAAACTTACACTGATAGGTTAAGTAACTTGCATAATGTTACACAGAGCCAAGATCTGAACCCCTGGCTGGCTGATTGCGCTATGCTTGGTTCCCTGGAGCAGCCTGGGAGAGAGGGGAGCAGGACAAGTTCCCTACCCCCAGAGAAAGCTTTAGAAAACAGGGCTGGGACCAGACCCCACCTGTAGATTCAGGGCTAGATGGCGTGTTTTGGTCTGTTCCAGGTCGCTCTGTGAGTACTTGAGTCGCATCTGCAGCCCGTGGGCCTGAGACTGCACCTGGCGCAGCTCTGCCTCTTTCCGCTTGGCCTTCATCTGCTCCTGGAGTGGACAAGAAAGAAGGGCAAGGCGGTAAGAAGGTGGCTGGCCTGAGCTTCGAGCCCCCACTCCCAGGGACAATGTTGCCAGTGGCTTACTTTCAGCTCCTCTGTCAACCTCTCCTTCTTCTCTTTCAGCTTGTCTACCGCTTTCTCATCCCAGCGCCGCGCCTTGGCCTTCAGGTCACTGGCCCCACCAGAGATCACTCCTGACTTCTGGAACAGGGTCCCATCCAGTGCCACTGTCTACACACAGAAGGGAGAACAGAGAAGCTGAACAGACGAATCTCCAATAGTAAGCCAGCCTGTCCAGCTCCAATCTGGGCAAGGGAATCCATACCTTGTGGCGCTGATGGCCTCCAAAGGCAATGCGGCGGGCATCCTCCACATTGTCACAGACAAGGGCATTGCCACAAGCGTACTGCAGGGCCTTTTTGATGTGAGGTGGCTCATAGCGAATGACATCAATCACCAGCTTGGCCCCCTTCAGCTCCCGGAGTTTCTCATCTGTAGGTTTCACCTGTAGGAAGAAGCTCAGTAGGTGGCGGAACATGGGAGGCGAGGAGGAGGGTCTTTCACACACTGTCTTGATACCAGCCTCACCTCCAGGTAGTCAAGAGGCAAGAAGGTCTCAGGCTCCCCACGCTGTTCCTTGATGTACTGAATACAGTCCCGGCCTGTCTTCTCTGAGTCCACGATGATGGCATCCATGTTCTTGCCCAAAACCTTGGTTACAGCAATCTGATACTTCTTTTGTGTGGGCTGGCAGAGGTCAATGAGGCGGCCGTACTGAGGAAGTCACAGAAGAAAAATAAGGCCTGAGACTTTGGGGAGCTGGCTCAGAAACCCCAATTGCCAGCGTGGGTAGATCAGAGTCCGTATCAGGAACATAGAAAAAGTCTACCCTGGCCCCAAAGCAAAAAGGACTTCAGGCAGTCTTATCTGAATCCAAAATCATCCTTGCTAAACCTCACTCTGACCATTTCACACATTGCTGCCACTCCAGACACTACATCAGATAACCTACATACATTATCTCAAATTCTCACAAGCACCAGCAAAAGAAACCTGTTTTCCCAGTTCATCTACCCACATTCTCTCCAAACCAGCCATGATTCCCTAAGAATTATCAGATGAAGGGAAAGATCTTCAAGGGCAAGGCCTGAGCCTACTTCACCTATATAAACTCCCTAGCAGTGTCTAGAGGAGAGATGAGGAAATATTTATCGAACCCAATTAAGCTGAACCCAGGGATGGGATTACGGATCTGAAAAAGACAGGCAAATGAGTGGGTTGGTTCATAGCAAGGGAACTCATATTGAAGCCTGCACAGAGCTACTTCTGCCCCATGGCCTCTCCCCCTTCCAAGGGTCTCTCTAGTCTCCCTGCCTCCCACAAAAGAGTGGACACAGCAAGACAAAACCTTCCGGAAGATGCAACTGGTGTGATAAAAGGAACATGAGGTTAAGAATCAGAACAAGTTGGTGTGAACTGCAGTTCTTTCACTCATAGGCTGTGCTCTTGGGCAGGTCAATTTAACCTATCAGTTCTCCAGCTGTAAAAAATGGAATTAACAGGGCTGCTGGGAAAATGATCTGATTGAGTGTGAAAGTAAGTGCTCAGGAAATGAGTTTTTTCTCTCCACTCTTACCACAGAGCCTGGATATAGACGTTTGATGCTTTCCATAATCTCTGCCTTGCGCTGTTGGCGGCTGCTCTCCTGGCGGTCGATGCGGGCATCCCCCAGCTGCTCCATCACCTGGTTCAGCTCCTTATTGATCTCATCAATACGCCGCTTGGCCATCTCCACCTCCTCTGTCAGCTCCCCCTCTAGCTTCTTCTGCTCCTCTAGAGACTGCCTATAAAGGGGATACAGGGGTTACCCTGGCTGGTCAGGAAATACTTTGGGCAGAGAGGGCCTCTGGGGGCCTCTGCCGGGGGAGGGTTAGGATAGGGAGGGTTCATAAGAACAGCCCCAGAAGTAGGAGGGAAGGCTGCAGAGCCACATACTTGCTAGTCGTGATGTACTCCTCCAGTTTCTCAATCCGCTTCTGATTCTCTTCAATCTCCCGCAGCTTTTGCTTGATCTTGGCCTGGAAGAGAGACAAATACACTCTATTACCAGGGGCTGAACAAGGTAACTCCCAAGACCATGGGGCCTGGGCTTACAGCACTTACGTGCCTGCTTATCCAAGAGCCCAACAATCCAGGACAATCTGTCATTATTGCAGGAGGCCTACTAAAAAGCAGACACACAACCTGGCTGGTGTGGCTCGGTTGAGAGTTGTCCCATGCACCAGGAGGTCACTGGTTCAATTCTCGGGCAGTGCATATGGACAGGTTGCAGGCTCGATCTCCAGTACGGGGCATGCGGGAGACAGCCCATCAGTGTTTCTCTCTCATGGATATTTCTATCTCTCTATCCCTTTCCCTTCCTCTTTCTGAAATTAATAAAAACATTCCTTTAAAAAAGCAGATACACAGACAGTGCTCGGTGTGGCTCTGGTGGGACCCTCTCTTCACCACTCAGGGAGGCTCAAACCAATGCCAGATAAAGCTTTCTGGGCCTTTCTGCACCTGTTTTGTCATCTGTGAAATGTAGGTAACCGCCACTTCAGAAATAATGTAATTAAGTGCTTAATATAGGGTAGCTATTAATATGGACGCCTACCGCCAAAAGAAGTGCTTAGCAGAATACCTGGAATGCTGTGAATTCTTGGGGTAGTAAAACAATTTTTCTTTTCTTTTTTGTTAATTTTTACGTATTGATTTTAGAGAGAGAAAGGAAGGAAGAAACACTGATTTGTTGTTCCAATCATTTATGCATTCATTGGTTGATTTTTAAAATTTTTATTTATTATTAATTTATTTGATATATTTTTATTGATTTCAAAGAGGAAGGGAGAGAGAGAGAGAAACATCAATGATGAGAGAGAATCATTGATTGGCTGCCTCCTGCATGCCCCTACTGGGAATCAAGCCCGCAACTTGGGCATGTGCCCTTGACCGGAATCGAACCCGGCCAGTCCACAGGCTGACATTCTATCCACCAAGCCAAACCGTCTAGGGCCACTAGTTGATTCTGACAAGGGATCGAACCGACAACCTTGGCATATCCAGACAATGGTCTAACAACAAGCAAGGGCCATAACACTTTTCTATTTTTGTTATTATTTCACTATCATTGTTATTAGGAAGACAGTAAGTGAAGTATACTTGATAGGAGTGTGGGCTTTAGAGCTAGACTGGCCAGGTTCATATCCTGGTTCTGCCACTTAATAATGAAGTGACCATAGGCAAATTGCCTCACCTCTGTGATATAGTTTCCTCATTTGGAAAAGCAGAAATTAAACGAGTGAATACACGTATAGTGCCCAACACACAGTAAGTGCTTGCTCGATGTTAGCTGTTGTCGTTACAATTAAGATTATCATTACTTCCTTTTCTCTGGACCACCAACCCCAATCCTGTAACATGCCCACCTCTGTCTCTACTTTCTTCCGCTCTTCCAGATCCAGCCGGTCCTGGTCAGCTTTCTGGTCTCGATTGAACTTCTCCAGCTCCTGGGCCAGAGTAGCAGCTCTCTTGCTGGCTTCTTCTTTCAACCGGTGGTATTTCTTCACCTGTGTTAGAGACAGGGAAGGAGGACACAGATGACCGGTCAGTCCATGTCAGCCCGGCAATCTCCCCATCCTCCCGCTCAGCCCTCCCAGAGCTTACCTGATTCTCCTCCAGGGTCAAGTCTCTGCCCTGACTCTGACTCTCCTCTTCCATCCGTTCCTCAAACTCCTGCCGGGCTTTTTCCACCGAGAGCATCTCCTTTTCCAGCTCATCCATGTCACCTTTACGCTTCTTGTAATGCTTCTGAGCATTCTGTAGGGACTTCTTGGCTGCTTCCAGCTTCTTGATTTTGTGGGAGGTATTCTCCTTGGCTTTGATGTATTGAGGCCGCTTCTGGTTCAATTCTGAATCCTTTTCCCTTTTGCCAGAGGGGAGGGGGAAAACCAGTCACCACTGTTGGAGGAGGGTTCCTAGGTTTTTTACCCAAAGAAAGGGATGCCTGAACCCCCACACACAGCCAGCCCCAGGGAACTGCCTAAGAATAATGACCTGATGCTCCACAGATCCTCAAACAGGGGCTGATTATTCCCTGGGACCTTCTGCCTCGCATTCCAGGCCCTCCATAAGGTTAAAGCTGCTACCCTGGCCTCAACCAGCCAGGCCAGAACCCTCATAACAACTCTTAGAATATTCTGTGTTAGCCATCCCTCATCTGAACTGGCCTTTTAAAATCCTGTCCCTGCGCCCTGGCTGGTTTTGCTCAGTGGATACAGTGTCGGCCTGTGGACTGAAAGGTTCTGGGTTCAATTCCGGTCAAGGACACATGCCTGGGTTGCGGGCTCGATCCCCAGTAGGGGGTGTGCAGGAGGCAGCCAGTCAATGATTCTCTCATCATTGATGTTTCCATATCTCTCTCCTTTCCTCTCTGAAATCAATGGAAATATATTTAAAAAAAAAAGTGTCCTGCCCCTGCCCTAGCCAGTTTGGCTCAGTGTGTAGAGCATCAGCCTGCTACCGAAGGGACCCGGGTTCGATTCCAGTCAAAGGGACGCATCTCAGTTGCAGGCTCCTCCCCGGCCCGGGCCCTAGTCAGGGCACATGCAGGAGGCAACAAATCGATGTGTCTCTCTCACATCGATATTTCTCTGTCTTGCCCTCTCCCTTCCACTCTAGTGCCTGGGATTCTCATTGCTTCCTCGCACTTGGCAAGTCATCACCCTTTCAAGTTCTCCCTCTTCTGAGCACCTATCTACCCAGAGCCTGAGTATTTAAATACTCTATTTGTCTAAAATGCAAGTCAAGCCCTATCTGGTTCGGATCAATGGATAGAGAATCAGCCTGTGGAGTGAAGGGTCCCAGGTTCGATTCTGGTCAAGGGTACATGCCTGGGTTGCGGGCTTAATCTCACTGTGGGGTGTGCAGGAGGCAGCCGATCAATGATTTCTCTCATCACTGATGTTCCTACCTCTCTCAACCTTCCTCTCTGAAATCAATAAAAATATATATTTAAAAAAACAATTTAAAAAAATAAAAATTAAAAATAAAATGCAAGTCAAGAGGAAAATAGAGAAACTAGTATGGATGCTGAACTCCAGGCTGAGAGGAGCCCTAGGAAACAGGACAGCCTCTTGGTTTCCCATGAATTGACGCCCAGGCCTGTCTCTTACTTGATCTCCTTCTCAATCTGCTGCTGCTCCCGCATCATTTTGCCCAGCTCCTTCTTCTTCTCCTTCAGCTCATCCTCTACCTTGTCCATACGCTTCTTGTCCTTCTCGATCTCCTTATTCTTAGAGGCCAGCTCCTTATTGAGCTTCTCGATTTCCACTTCATTGTGATACAGCTTAAAGAGCTGCAGCTGGACCTGAGCTCGCACCACCTCGTCCTTCAGGCGCTGGTAGCGGTCAGCCTGTGCAAATAGAGGCATGGAGTCAGGGGGTGCATCAGGAAGGCACTGGCTCCCCATCCTCTCTCAGAGCCTTGAGGCAGCCTGGCCACCTACCTCTTCTTTCTCTTGTTTGGCCTCCTTGCGTTCAGCTGCGATGTTTTTCTTGCGATGGTAATTAAATTGTGTGTCCTCTTCAGCTTTTACCATTTCCTTCTTTCGCTTGTCATACTCCTGGGCCAGCTCTCCAGAGCGACTGATCTCTTCAAATAGCGCTGTCCTCTCTTTAGGGTTCTTCATGGCAATGGATTCCACAGCACCCTAGTAAAGGTCAAAACACTCTCCCCACTTAGACCCTAGCCAGCCAGTTCCTCCGACCTACTCCCACCACTCAACCTTTCAGAAGAAGGTCACTGAGCCTCCTCCCCACACTGGGTGCCGCATTTCACACTGGGCTCTGAGGACACATTCCTGGCCTTTTGAGGTGCATGGGAAGCAGAAGCAAAGCCAACACCATGTATTAAATGCAGCAACAGAAGCAGCACAGAAAAGGACTAAATGAAGCCTGGGGGTAGGACTGTCTACAGGGAAAGGTTTCCCAAAGGTGACATCTAAGCTGAGTTTGGAAGATGTGGAAGAACTAACCAAGAAAGTGGGAGAGACGAGGTTGTTCCGTGTAGAGAAAAATTAACGTGCAAAGGCCTACAGTCCAAAGAAAGCAGGTGAATTTGGGGAACTGCAAATGGTTTCATTAGTCTGGAGTGCAGGGGTGGAGGGAAGAGCATTGGCAGATGAGGCCAGTGAGGTAGGCAGGAACCAAAGGATGGTGTTTCCTGAATGGCAGGAGTTTGGATTTCATGCTCAGGCAGTGGTTCTCAAACTTTAGCGTGTACAATCCTAACCTGGAGGGCTTGGTAAAACACACACTGCTGGGCTCTACCCCCATAGTCTCCGAGTCTGTAGGTCTAGGGTGAAGCCTGAAAATGTGCATTTCTAATATGCCCAGTGATGCTGATCTGAAGACTACAAGGGCAAGACTGGAGTGAGGAAGCTGCTCTATTAGTTCAGGGCAGAGAGGAAGCCAGAGATGAAGCAGGCCCAAGGGTTGGCAAAAAGCAGAGAGCCAATAATTGTTAAAAAAGCCCACCTGGAAGACGAGGAAGTTACGAGCTTTGATGAGAATGCCCAACTTCTCTAATTCCTCACTGTACTCGTGTAGCTGGACCACTTTGTTGTTGATCTTGTACTCAGAGGAACCCCCTACAAGACAAGTTGGCCAAGGGTCAGGTTTTCCTCTCCAGCCAACTAGTCTAGCCACGTCCAGGACCCAAGGAGAGGCCCTGGTCAGCCTAACTCACCAACAATAACACGGGCAAAGGTGCGGTCCTCAGCACCCTCCTCAGAGTAGACCATGCTGACAAAGGCCCGGTTGGCAGCTGGCTTGCCCACAGGAGCTCCATGGATCAGATCCCTCAGGGTCTTTACTCGCAGGTTGCTGGTTTTTTCGCCCAATACAAAACTGATGGCATCCATGAGATTTGACTTACCTAAGGGCGGAGGGGACAACAAAGAGGAGGGGAAGTCAGGAAGAAGGGGAGAGGAAAAGGAATTAAGGAGATATTGAGAGGAACAGGAATATTCCCTAAGCACTCACTTCTCAGACTCAGGAGGAGAAAATATTGCTCATAAAGACAGCCCAACCAAAGCTCTGGGTCAAAAGCTTAGAAAAACGGTCCCTCTGCAGTTGCTGCTTATAGCAGCCAAAACCTAGAACCCTATCTAAGGAAAAGGTATATTTACAGAATAGATTGTTCTACAACCTTTAAATGTGTTTTGTTTTTTTGTTTTTTACTGACTTTAGAGAGAGGAAGGGAGAGGAAGAGAGGAAAAAAACAAGTGTGAAAGAGAAACATCGATTGACTGCCTCCTGCATGCCCCCTACTGGGGATTGAGCCTGCAACCCGGGTATGTGCCCTGACCGGGAATCGAACCCACAACCCTTTGGTGCATGGGATGACGCCTCAACCAATGCTCCAACCAATTGAGCCACACCGGCCAGGGCTATTCTACAACCTTTAATAACATGGGAAAATGCCCACAATAGGAAAAACAAGCAAGATACAAAACTCAATATATGCCCTAGCCGGTTTTGGCTCGGTGGCAAGAGCATCAGCCTATGGACTAAAAGTCACGAGTTCAATTCCCAGTCAGAGCACATACCCAGGTTGTGGGCTTGATCTTGGTCAGGGCAAGATGTTTCCCTCTCTCTCCCCTTCCTCTTTCTCTAAAATCAATAAAAACACATCCTTGAGTGAGGATTTTTAAAAATAATAATAAAATAAAAATAAAAGTGGTTGCGATAGCAAATTTTTGTGTGTGTATTTTGCCACAGTTTTTTTAAAGGCATTATTCTATTGTGATACAATATGAAGGGCACAGCATCTAGGAAGTTATTTTCCCAAAAATATTTAACCTGAATTTAAACAAGTCTTTAGACCTCCCTTCAGGGTGACAGGAAATACAGCAGTTAGAGGAACATGGTAAATGACACCATGAGGAAACCTTAAGACAAACAGAATGTGGAACATTCTACAAGACAACTGGCCTGGGATTTTCAGAGTCAATGTCAAAAAGAAAGGTTAGGAGAACCATTCCAGAACACTAGAGATAACTGAGACATAAGCAAAGGCAGTACATGAACTCTGATTGGATTTTGTCCCCCCTCAAAACCCCCAAAAGACATTTTTGGGAGCAATTAGGGAAGCCTGAATATGAACTGGGTGATTGACGACATGAGGAAATTAACTTTCTTAGGTGTGATAATGGTATATTGGTAACACAGGAGAATGGTTTTAGGAGATGAATGCTGAATCCCTTAGAGGTGAATGTCATTAAGTCTACAATTTACTTGCAAATGATTAAGCAAAACATACATGTATGTCTGAAAATTTTCATAATAAAAACTTGGGGAGAGGGAAAGGCACAAGAAAAAAACCACATGAAAATGCAAACAGTTTAACAGTAGTCACTTCTGGAAAGGAAAGTAGGTAACAGGTCAGGGAAGAAATGGAATTTTCTTTTTATTGTATATCCCCTGGGATTTTTTTGAATTTTATACCATGTGCATTTATTAGCTATTCAAGTAAATATGATTAACATTACGAGTGGTTATCTCTTCAGTAGAGAAGTCACAGTTTTTATTTTCTTCAGTTTAGACTCAGAAAAAAATATTTTAAAAAAATTTAGACTGGGGTTAGGGGGTAGGGAACAGTTTAATCTCTGTAAATTATATCTCAAGGTTCTCCCCAAACATGTTACGTGACTGAACTGAGGATCTGATTTCTAACACCTATCTACGATCCAGCTATAAAAACGATCCAGCTATAAAAACGGTAGCCCGGGTCCTTCCAAGGAGGCAGTTTGAGACAGCGATTAAGAGCTTGGGTTCTAGGCAGGTGTGGCTCAGTAGGCTGGGCATTATCCCATGCACCAGGAGGTCACTGATTCCATTCCCCATCAAGGGCACATGCCAGAGTTGAAGGCTTGATCCCCAGTAGGGAGTGTGCAGGAGGCAGGCAATTGATGTTACATTCTCACATGGATGTTTTTCTCTCCCTCTCCTTTTCTCTCTCTAAAAAATCAATAAACTGTTTTTTTAATGTTTTGGGGGATGGGTGTGGGCTGGAGGGGGCCAATGGGGGGAAAGGGGAGACATCTGTAATACTTTCAACAATAGAGGAAGGTGGGGGGTGGGAAGAGATTAACCAAAGAATTTATATGCATATATGCATAACCCATGGACACAATAGTGTGGTGAAGGCCTGGGGGGGTGGGGGAGGGAGGGGCAGGCTAAAAAAGGGGTCAATGGGGGGGAAATGGGGGCATCTGTAATAAAGATAATTTTTTACAAAGACAGCAAAGAATCATATTTGGTTCAACATTCAACAATTAAGTTGTTAACAAGTTTTTAAATCTATATAAAGAGTTTCAAAAAAAATAAAGATTTAAAAAAAAAAAAGCTTGGGTTCTAGTCCAATAGATTAAGTTGTATTTAGTTTCACTATTTCTTAGCTGACCTCACCTGGAAAATGTGAGAAACCATGACTCGTGGGCAAAACATCTAAAACAATCCTTGGCATATAGTCCTCCATTGGAGTGGCAGGAGCACAGGCTTGGACAAGCATAGGTTCTAGCCCTGGCTCTGGGAATCAGTGTGCAAGCGATTGCAACTCTTAGTGCCTCAGCCTCTTCATACACAAAGCATAGATAATGGGCTCTCCCTCTTAGGGTCATTGTGAGAATGTCAATGTAAAAGGGCCCCATAAATAAAGTACTCAACCCACAGTAGGTGCTCAATAAATGGCAGTCCCATTCTAACAAGCCTGACTCAGCAAGGTCTCCCTCATCACAGCAGGACTAACACACCATGCAGACCAGGAGTCAGCCTATTAGACACTCATTTGTAACCTTAGGGCCTCTCCCATGCTCTCCCCAGACTTAAGGACATCTCACAAAGGCCGGCCTACTCACAATCATTCAATATTATAAACATTTTTATAACATGCATTATGAGCTGAACAGTGACAAAACGTTTTAAGAAATGTGTTCTTTGAAACACTCCTAGACCAGTAACAAAGATACAAAAACATACCATGAATACAAGATAGGAGAAAAATGTTAATGTGTAGCAAGTGCCTACTGTGTGCCAGAGAAGAGCAATTCACTGAGGGGATCAAGGAATGCCTCATGGAGTTGGGCATTGAAGAAAGAGGGTAAGAGGGGAGGTCAGGCCTTTTCAGAACAGCCGGGTATACAAATCTACCGACCCATGTTGAGGGGACCAAATGACAAGAGGTGCCTCTTGCCTCCTTTCCAAATTCTAAGAAACTGGAGCGGAACCCCAAGCATTAGCCCTCTAAGCCAGTCAGTGGTTCTCAAGAGGTTGGTAGGGGGAGTGATTTTGCAACCCCCAGGGGGCATTTAGTAATGTCCGGAGACATTCTTTGTTGTCCCATCTCGGGGTGCGGGGGTGCTACTGTCATCCAGAGGGTAGAAGCCAAGGATACCACTAAACAGCCTGAAATGCACAGGGCCAAGCCCACAGCAAAGAATCACCTCGCTGGAAATGTCAACAGTGCAGCTGTTGAGAAACCCTGCTCTCCACTGAGAGCCAAACAGGCAAGACTCCAAGGGAGGTCCACAGTTAGAGCTACTTCAATAAAGGCAGCCACCTCAGACTAGTGAATGATTTAGCTAGAGCAACTCCAGGCTGGAGTAGCACAGCAGGATTCCAAACAAACTCTTGAGAGGGTAGATGGGTGAAACACACAGTGTATCATTTAGAGATGGGAAGTTAAGATATGAAATAGTGGCCTGACCTGACTACCCTTTCTTTTTTCACCGTTTTACTGAAATATAACTGACATAACATGTTACTCGTTTCAGGTGTACAATAAAATGATTCCATATTTGTACATATTGCAAAATGACCACCACAGTAAGTTTAGCTGACATCCATCACCTCGCATGATTACAATTTTTTTGTTGTGATGAGAACGTTTGAGATCTACTCTCTTAGCAACTTTTAAATATACAATACAGTATTGTTAACTACAGACGCCACCCAGCCACCCAAGTCGCTCGATAACATCTACCGGTCTGGACTCATTTCCGGCACAGCGCTTATCGCAGCTGCAAAAGATCCTATTTTCTCTTTCTGGATTACGTAACTTTCCAGGGAACATGGCTTAGTCTATTCTGCGCTATTTCCGCAGCATCCTGATAACTCCTTATAAAACAGTAAGCACTCGGTTAATTTGGTGAGCTTGAATAAGTTCTGACTTTTTAGCGGTTTCAGTGCTAGCACAGGGGCGAGAACGAGGCATATCCACCTCTGAGCTGGGGAGGGCGGCCGGGGATGGAGGATGGAGACCCCAAGCACTCTGGAGACGCCAGCGCTGGGTCTCAAATTCAAAATTGCCCGCCTCCGAAAGAGAGCACACAAAAAAAGGGGGGCGAAATCGGAGCGTACCAATGTGAGGCGGGACGGGTTAAATGTACCGCTTGGGACCGGAGACCACGGGAGGGGTACCAGCAGTCCCACACCTTCCAGAGGGTTCATACAAGGAGGGGATCCAGCTGCCAGCGGACTTGGACCACTTTTGGCGGGAGGGGGGCAGAGGAAAGGGGCGCATACCGGGCGGAGCGTACCACTCGGGCTGGAGTGGGGGGCGCGTAAAGAGCGGGCAACTGACACCTAGGGAAGAGGTTCAAGTCAGAGCCCCCGAGCCGGGACAGCGGCTTTGGGCCGTACCCCCGAAGGAGGGGCGAGGAACCTGTTACAGTTCGCAACATTTCAGGTGGCATGGGCTGGGTTGTACTATGATACTGGAGAGGGGTCCAGGGCGGGATGTGTGCAGGGCCGTAGCAGGGTAATCTCACCAGAGCCATTGGGTCCGATGATGGCGGTAAACCTCTGAAATGGTCCGATAATCTGTCGCCCCTTGTACGACTTAAAGTTCTCAATCTCAATCAGTTTCAGGAAACCCATGACGGCGGCGGCGCCGGCGGCGGTACGAATGGCCGCGCCGTACGCCAGGAACTGGAGTAGCCTGCGCGGGAAACACCGCGGTGCAAGCCGGGCGGAGAGCAAACCTCGCGAGCATGAGTCCAGGCCAAACGGGATTTCCGGCTTCCGGCGCTGGCCGGAACCGGGGAGGAGGGCTTTCCGGCTGGCGTGAAAGTTTTGTTGACCCGTTGCCAGGGTGCGAGCTTACGACAAGCGTTTAGGGCCCGCCCCCTTCCCTGTTGCTCGGCAACAGAGTCGCCGCAACAAACCAAATCGCATCGGAGAAAGCAGACGCGAGGGGTCGGAAGTCAAACTTGCTGAGACGAGTCAGAAATCACAGTAGGGTTATGCCCTCCGGGGCAGGAGGAAGGTGGGAGATCGGCTGTGGCTGCCGCCTGCCCGGTTACAAAGCTCAAACAAGGACAGGGTCGGGAAGGACTGTACGGGAAGGAGGGGCCAGCGGGAGGATTCGGTGCTCTATGACTCAGACCTTGCTGTGGGCGGAGGCGGAGGGGGATGAAGTTCGAGGTTGGACGAGGTGTGGAGGGAAATGGGGTGTAAAGGGAGATAAGGGTACTCAAGCGACAGGGATACGGGCTGTCCAGAGGTTCTACCCTATCCCATCTCCCTCCCCCCCGCCCCCTGGGTTCTTCCAAGCAGAGTTCACAGACTGACGCTGTAGCCCAAGAGCAGACGTGGATCTGAGCCACTTGTTGGCACCTGAAGCAGGACCCCAAGTAGGAGCTTCAAAGTTGGGAGTCCTTGCTGAGAAAGGTATTTTGTATGAACCCTTTATCCTTCTCTTCTCCCCACTTCCTATCTTCCTCTTCATGACTCATCTCTATCCTATGCCCTCCTCTCCATCCCCTTCTGCCCCATCCTTTGCTTCCCCCTTCTTTCGCTGCCCCCCAACTCTAACCTCTCTGTCCTTTCCCCCTCTCTATTCCGCATCTTTTATATCCCTCTCTTCCATCCCTTCATCTTCCTATCACCTTAAACCTACTCATTACTAAGGCCATGGCCTTAGCAGTCCAAGAAGCTTAAAATATCTATGGATTCTTCCCTTCAGTGACTCATTCCATATGTCACCACAATGTAAGTATTGTGGTGACATATGGAATGAGTAGGCTGGGGTTAGTCCTGAGGCTGAGAAGAGTCTTAGTCTTAGGACAGGTGCAAGAAAGTGAGAAAGTTTGGTTGATAGAATCTAGAAGAGGAGCCATAAATGAAGTTCAACTTGGAGAAACAGTCATCATCAGGCTGAGGGAATAAAATGATCAAAGGACAGCAATCTGACAGGAAATGGAGCTTGGGGGCAAATCAAATTGAATCCCTACCTCTCATACCATATACAAAATATAATTCCAAATAGGTTAAAAACTTAAATGAGAAAGGCAAAACTTTAGAAATTTTAGAAGAATATATGGGAGAATATCTTTATGACCTCAGGGGATTTCTTAAATAATAAAAACTTTAAATAATAATAATAAAATGAAAAGACCAGCCACAAATTAGAGATGTTTGCCACATATAAATTAACAAATGATTGTTGTATAGAATACATAAGGAACTCATAAAATTAATAAGAAAAGAGCAAACAACCTGATTATTTAAAAAATGAGCCCTGACCGGTTTGGCTCAGTGCATAGAATGTCAGCCTGCAGACTGAAGGGTCCCAGGTTCGATTCCGGTCAAGGGCATGTACCTTGGTTGCGGGCACATCCCCAGTGGGGGGTGTGCAGGAGGCAGTTGATCAATGTTTATCTCTCATCGATGTTTCTAACTATCCCTCTCCCTTCCTCTCTGTAAAAATTCAATAAAATATATATTTTTTAAAAATGAACAAAAGAGGACATATGTAATACTTTCAACAATAATTATTTAAAAATAAAGTTTAAAAAAATAAAAAAACAAACAAAAGCTATGAATGGGCACTTCAGAGAAGAGTAAATAAAAATGACCAAAATACACATGAAAAGAGGTACAACCTCATTAGCAATAAGGAAAATTCCAATCAAAATCAATTATAATTTTATAAGCACAAATGGGAAAAAATTATAAAGCTTGCAATACCAAGTGTTGGTGAAGATGTGGAGTGCCTACGTTTTTATACACTGTAGTTTTTTGGTTTTTTTAATTATTCCAGAAAGGAAGGGAGAGAGGGAAAGAGAGAGAGAGAGAAGGAAAGAAACAACAACGATGAGAGAGAATCATTGATCAGTTGCCTTCTGCACACCCCACACTGGGATAGAGCCCAAAACCTGGGTATGTGCCCTGACTGGGAATGGAACCATGACCTCCTGGTTCATAGGTTGACGCTCAACCACTGAGCCACACCGACCAGGCTATACTGTAGTTTTTATACACTGTTGGTACAATCTCCTCAGAAAACAAGTTAGCATTATCTTGAAAGTTAAATATACTTTAAGTGCTGGGATCCAGCACTTCCACTTCTAGGTATATGCTACAGAAACCTTCCCACTTGTATATATAAGTCTCTTGTAATCTACAGATTCCTCCGCCTCTTTTTCTCTTGCAACTAAAAATAAACGGGTTATTTGGGCCACAGAGTCCTTGTCTTTATTGAAACCACTGCAATCAGGCTTTCATCCCCACAACTCTACCAAAAATGTTCTTGTCATGGTCATCAGCAATCCTCATTTTATTAAGTACACACAGTTCTCAGTTCTCCTCTTAACCCATTATCCGTCATTCATTCTCTCCTCCCAAAAGCACTTTCTTCACTTGGCTTCTCTGACACCACACTCCTGGGTTTTCTTCCACCTCACTCGCTATTCCTCCTTAGCCTATAGTGCTGGCTCCTCTTCTCCCTGTCTCCCCTAGGACATTCTTATCCATCTACACTCACTATTCCCTTAGAGGTCTCCTATTGCCTTATAGCTGTAGACTCCCTTATATCAGTCAGGATAAGCTAAATTATGCTGAGGTTACAAACAACCCCAAAATCTCAAAAGCTTATAAAGACCAACATTTATTGAGTGTTGACCTATGAACCAGGAGGCCACGGTTCAATTGCCAGTCAGGGCATATGCCCGGGTTGTGGGTTCGATCCCCAAAAGGGGGAGCATGCAGGAGGCAGCCGATCAATGATTCTCTCTCATCATTGATATTTCTATATCTCTCTGCCTCTCCCTTGCTCTCTGAAATCAATAAAAAAATATTTAAAAAAACAAAAAAATTATTTCTCACTCCTGCTTCTTGGGTTGGCTGCATCTCTGCTCTATGTCACCACTCCAGGACCCAGGCTGAAGGAGCAGCCCTTACCAGTCTCATAGCAGAGAGTGAAGAGAAAAAGTGGCTATCACCTAATGGCTCTTAGTTCTGCTTGGCAATGACATATGTCAATTCTCTCACTGGAAAGGGCAAAGCAAATCATGTGGCTAAACTTGAGGGCAATGAGATAAAGATGTATAATCCTTCTGTAGGCCCAAATCCTTGAAGTTATTCTTTTTTAAAATACGTTTTTATTGGTTTTAGAGAGAGGAAGGGAGATAGGGAGAGAGACATTAATAAGCTGCCTACTTCATGCCCCCTACTAGGGACCAAACCCAAAACCCAGGCATGTGCCCTGACCAGGAATCGAACCAGCGACCTCTTGGTGCATAGGACGACGCTCAGTCCACTGAGCAACACCAGCCAGGCTTGAAGTTATTCTTGACACTGCTCTCACACCTCACATCCAATCCATCAGAAAGTCTTATCAGTTCTGCCTTCAGAATATATCCAGAATGTGACCACTTCTCACCACCTCTGCTATTCCCAACCTGGTGTGAGTCACCATCATCTCTTGCCTAGACGACTGCTATAGCCTCCTGTCTGGTCTTCTGGCTTGTAGCCTTGCCTCCCCTAATCCCAGTCTATTGTTAACACAGCAACCAGAGTTGTCCTTTAAAAATCAAAAGCAAAACATATCACTTCCACTGCTCAAATCCCTCCAATGGCTGCCTGTTTCAGAGTAAAAGCCACAGCCTTCCAATGGTCTGCAAAGTCCTACATGCTCTAGCCCCTGCATTATCTCTCTAATGACATTTCCTACCTACCTTTCCTTTGCTCACACAGTTGCCTCCTGCTGTTGCCTTGAATGTGTGTCCATCTTTTTTTAAGTATATTTTTTTATTGATTTCAGAGAGGAAAGGGAGAGGGAGAGAGAGATGGAAACATCCATGATGAGAGAGAATCATTGATCAGCTGCCTCTTGCACAGTCCCCCCTTTCCCCCACACACACACTGTGGATACAGCCCACAAATTGGGGGCTGGGGGAGAGAGGGAGAGAAACATCATATGCCTTGACCGGGATTTGAACTGTGGCCTCCTGGTTCATAGATAGATGCTCAACCACTGAGCCACACCGGTTGGGCAAATGTGTGTCCATCTTAAGGCCTTCACACTTGCTGTTCCCTCTGTCTGAAGTGTTCTCTTCCTAGATAGCTGCATAGATGACTCCTTCAACTTCTTCAAATATTCAATCAAATATTACCTTCTTAGTTATGTGTCCCCTGATGTCCATATTTAAAATTGAAACACCCCCTTCTATTTCCTTGGCACTTTCGTTGCCCCTTATCGTGCTCTATATTTTTTCCCATAGCACTTATCATCATCTTACAAACTGGTTAATGTACTCTTTGTTGTATTGTGTGTCTGGCCCCACTAGAAAATAACCTCCACAAGGACTCAGCGTTTTATCACTTATGCTCCTTGATGTCTCCCAATGCTTAGAAGAGTGACAGTGAGCACTTCACAAGTATTTGTTAAATGATAGAATGAACTAGAGTGGAAAAAAGCAAGATGTAAAATAATACATTCTTCATGATATTCTATAAAGTCCCAAGATGAGAAAATGTTTTAAAATGTTGTTCGGGGAATGGTACACACAGTGTATGAATGCATATTAGTAAGGGAGTGGTAACATTTGGGACAATGGTTATATCTCAGGGTAAGAACAAGGGAGAAGAGATACAAGATACTTAATATTGATCATGTTCTATTTCCTAAATTGGAGAGTTGGTTCATGGGTCTCTATTTTATCATGCTTCCTAACTTACATACAGGTTATATATATTCTCCTGTGTGTATCTAATATTTCACAGTTACAAAATGGTTGTGTTTTTTGTGTTTTTTTAAATCCTCACCCGAGGATTTTTTTTTTTTCTCATTTATTTTAAGAGAGAGGGAAAGACAGAGAGAAACACTGATGTGAGAGAAACACATCGATTGGTTGCCTCCTGCATGAGCCCTGACCAGAGTCCAGGCTGGGTAGGAGCCTGCAACCTAGGTACATGCTCTTAGCTGGAATTGAACCCGGGACCCTTTGGTCTGCAGGCCGACGCTCTATCCACGGAGCCAAATTGGCCAGGGCTGGTTGTGTGTTTTTTAATCCTCATCCGAGGATATTTTTTCCATTGATTTTGAAAGAGAGTGGAAGGGAGATAGATAGATGATAGAGATAGAGATAGAGATAGAGATAGAGATAGAGATAGAGATAGAGATAGAGATAGAGATAGAGACATCAATGTGAGAGAAACATCAATGGGAAACTCACCAATTGATTGCCTCCTGCATGCACCCCTACAGGAGCAAGGAGCAAATCTGCAACCCAGGTATGCGCCCTTGACTAGGAATCCAACCAGCAACCATTAGGTCCGAGGGCCAGTGCTCCAACCACTGAACAAATAGGCCAGGGCACAATGTTTTTTTAAGATGGGAACTAGCTGTAGGAAAGGTATTCCAAACAAAACTGTGGATAAAGGCCCTGCAGTGGGAACAGTTGTGTTGTTAGAGGACTCACTCACTTTTGCACCTGGGGCGCTGTAAGCAGGGGTGCTGCTGGCATGAGATGAGCTGGAGGGGTGTGCAGGAAGCGGATCTTGGAAGCTCACGTCTAGGAGTTTGGATCTGATTCTAAGTGCAGTGAGAAGGCAAGTGGAGTGTTTTAAGCAGGTGAGAAACACGGTAAAATTTTTAAAAATGTAAGGTATGAATATTTCAAGCTTTAGATTCCAATCTACTTCAAAAACCCCAAATCTGATTTCTTGCCTCAGATTAGCTGAGCTCTCTGTGTTAGGATGATTTCCTAATGGCCGAAGGGCTCTGTGCCCTTAGAAACACATTTTGTCAGTCTTAGCGCAGACTGCCTGAGGGACATGATAAGAGTTATGTTTGCGCAATGTTTTGAGCTGTGGCTTTGGCTGGCTACGTGCCCAAAATGGGCTGCCCTAAGTATGAAGGGACACAGGCAATTTTAAGCCCTGTAGCTTTTCATTTGACTGCAGAATAATAAAAATAAATAAAAGGGTAATGGTGGTGCCATTTGCTGAAATGAGGAAAACGGAATAAAGCATAAAGTGGAAGGGAGAGTGTTGTAAGTTTGAGGCTTAGAAAGGGGAGCAGGGAGTAGGTCATGGAGACACTCTTCTAAATCCAGCAGGTGGGGGTAGACTGGCACCAGATTGTGAGGCCTGAATTCAGGTGGCCCCAGCAGAGATGGGGGATACGAATATGAAATATAACAGGAAGTAAAATCAGTAGGAATCACTAACCAACCTGTGAGATACTATGGGGAGCAAGGAATGGGGGTGGGGTCTAGCACTGATGGGGCATCCTACCTCACCCTTTCTCCAGATGTTTCCTTACAGCCTGCCACTAGATCCCAAGGAGGTGGCAGCCATTGAGGCTAGACGAAATCGCGAGATGGAGCGACAGAAACGATTCCTTGATGTGCGCACCCGAACCATAGGGGTGAGTGGGCAGTGGGACTTTCTTGGGACCCAGAGCCACCTCACTTTTGCCCCTGGAGAGGAACATAGCAGTGCCTGTTACCCCCTCCCTGAATTTTAAAAAATATGTTTTTTGGGGTTTTGTTTTGTTTTGAATATATTTTCATTGATTTCAGAGAGAAAGGGAGAGGTAGAGAAAGATAGAAACATCAATGATGAGAGAGAATCATGGATCTGCTGCCTCCTGCACGCCCTGTACTGGGGATCGAGCCTGAAACCCGGGCATGTGCCTGACCGGGAATGGAACCATGACCTCCTGGTTCATGGGTCAACACTCAACCACTGAGCACACTGGTCGGGGCCCCTCCCTCATTTGAGCAGGCCCTGGGGATGGAAAGGAAGGAGAGGGAGAGAAAGCACCCACTTGTAGGCACAGGAAGGGCCTGGGAAGGTGGTTGGGGTTGCAGGGGAAGAAGAGCTGTGACAGCTGATTCTTCTCCAGTCAGCTCTGGGCCAACAGGCCTGGTTTTTGAAAGACAACTATCATGGAACCAAAAGAAGTCCAAAGGATATTGGTACTGCATATGCCTAAACTCTGTCTAGAAGGCTACATAAGAGACTGTTAGCCAGGCTGAAGGGCAGAGATGGGAGGGACACATTCTTCACTAAACTGTATTCCCCTTTGCACAGTTTTGAAACAGTTTAAATGAATGAATTACAATCAAAATAAAGAGAAAACATTGGTAGTTTAAGAAAAAATAGATTAGGGGGTGGGTGAAGGGAGGATGCCGCATGTATTGTGGAAAAGACCCCACACCTTCACTCAAGGCCAGGTCTGCTGTGTACTACGTGTGTAGTTTTGGATGAGTCCCAGGTCTTTGAGCTCTAAGCTCCTCCTCGGAGGCTAAAGGAAATGTTGAGGTATTAACTTAGGGTGGCAGCCCTGTCAACCAGAGCAGAGTGCCTGACCCAAGTAAGTGGTTGGCTGAGGCTTGAGTGGTGTGACTAAGATCCTGTTGGCCAGCACTTCCTAGGGCCTGCTTTGTGCCAAGCAGTGGGTTGCACAGGAGCGACACAAAGCTGAGGCCTAATCTCGGCCCTTAATGGACTCACAGTCTGGGGGAGGAAATCACCAAGAGAGGCCAACTTCAATATAATGCAGACAGTGGGTCTGAGATCCTGTGGGAGTACACCTGCTGGAGGGGTCAGGAAAGTGAAGCCTGTGCTGAAGGGATGAATAGGTTTCCATAAAGAACAGATGAAAAGTGTTCTAAGTGGCCAGAGCAAAAGCTGTCTATGCAAAACGGACTAAGATGTGCAGGAAACTGGAAGCGTGGAGCTCC
This sequence comes from Myotis myotis, assembly GCF_014108235.1. Lineage (NCBI taxonomy): Eukaryota > Metazoa > Chordata > Mammalia > Chiroptera > Vespertilionidae > Myotis > Myotis myotis. Next base: position 8,963,979 of record NW_023416346.1, read on the forward strand.
TGAGGGTGGGACAGAGGAGAGGGTACCGAGATGAGGTTGGAGAACGAGCAGGAGCTAGATTATCGAGGGGCTTCTGAACCATGCTGAGATGGCGGAACACTATTTTTTTGAAATATGTTTTTATTGATTTCAGAGAGGAAGGGAGAGGGAGAGAGAGACAGAAACATCAATGACGAGAGAGAATTACTGATCAGCTGCCTCTGGCACGCCGCCTTCTGGGGATTGAGCCTGCAACCCAGGCATGCGCCCTGACCAGGAATTGAACCGTGACCTCCTGGTTCATAGGACAATGTTCAACCACTGAGCCATGCTGGCCGGGCTATAGGTGCAACACTATTATCCAGTAGGTATTAGGAATCTATAGGAGGATTTTTAAACAGGATTACTGAGCAGAGTAAGGCCTGCTGCTGGGCCTCTGCCACAATTTAGCTAATTTCTTTGGGATCAGGTGGATGTTGGAACCCTGAACAGCCAGGTAGAAGAGCGGAAGCTTCGGGAGATCAGAGAGCGGTGCAAGGAAGAAGCTTACGGTAAAAGCCCAAGGCCAGAGGCCTGCCAAGGAGGAGAATGAATGGGACTGAGTGGACTAAGTAAGGCAGTTCTGCCTCCAAGTGGGGCCTTGAGGCCTGGGGGTGATGGAACAAACCGGGTGGGCCTTGGGGGCAGGGGCCATGCTGAGTGGGCTCTGTCCCTCCCGTGGGGCTTCCTCCATGTCCCTGCCCACCACCCCCAGGTACCGCCCAGGTCCACTATGATATGGTAGCACAGATGCTAGAAAAGGAAGACGCAGAACGGACACGTCGCCTGGCCAAAAAAGTCCAAGAGTTTCGCGAGCAGAAACAACAGCTCAAGAATAAGTGTGAATTTAACCTTTGGGGTCCAGACCAACTCTGGAAGGGGTTTCAAGCCCTTCACGCTAACAATGATGCCCACTATAGCCCATCCAGCCTACAGTGCTTCTCTGGGGAGGACCCAGGCAGGGCCGCGACCATAAGAATGCAGCAGGAGCAGTTGAGGCACAACCTGGATAAGCAGATACAGGAGCAACAGCAAGCCAGGGCTGATGAAAGGCGTACCGGTAAGTAGCTGGGCCCTCCAGGCTGAGACCTGAGGCCTGGTAGGAAAAAGTCCCAAGTCGGGGACAGCACCCAGGAGACCAGAACTGGAGGTGGTGGGGAGGAGGTGGGGCACGGGGGCGGAGAGAAGGTCCAATTACCCCTAGGACTGCTGCTGAAAGATTGATCAGACCTCAAGCTCCCTGACTTTCTTCAGTAACTGACAGTATAGCCATTGGTCCTCATCAGCCTAGCATTTCTTTTTTTTTTAAATATATATTTGTAAATAAATATATATTTGTAGTGATTTCAGAAAGGAAGGGAGAGGGAGAGAGAGAGAAATATCAATGATGAGAGAGAATCATTGATTGGCTGTCTCCTGCACACACCACACTGGGGATCAAGCCCGCAACCCTCATGTGCCCTGACTGGGAATCGAACATGACTTCCTGGTTCATAGGTCGATGCTCAACCACTGAGCCACGCCAGCTGGACAATCCTAGCATTTCATTACCTGGAGGCAGCACAGTAAAGAGAAGACAGACCTAATAGCTCTGCCAATTACTAGCTGGTTTGGGCAAATGAATTTTCCTCTCTGTGCTTCAGCTTCCTTGTCTTTAAAATGGGAATGAATCCATGGCACAGAGCTCACGTGAGGATGAAATGAGATTCTGTGTGTGCAGCACAATCTGCAGCACTGGGTCTGTGAATGGTCTGGTTTAGGATTCACACACAGTTTAGTATCAGTGCAGTCCAGGGTTGAGAGTTCGGAGGAAGAGAGAACACCAAACTAAGGCATTGTGACTTTATTGTGTAGGCAGTGGGTCATCACTTAAGGGTTTTAAGTCAGTGCTCAATGACTAGTAGCTACCATTACTATAACATTATCTGTGGCCACGTCGTCCTCTTCCATTCGAGTAAGCCTTTCCAGGGCAAGGACCATCTCTTATTTACTCATACTGCTCACCTTTCAGTTACCCCTATTATACAGCATTCTGTTCTGTTGTACCACTTGCAGATGTAACTAACTCTGAAAGTATTTGTGGATGTCAGTCTTCTCCCCAAAATGTTGGCTCACTAAAGATGATCCATATGTCTCATGTGCACACCTGTATGCCAGTTGCCTAGTACAGGGCCTACCACTGTGTAGGGAGCTCAATAAATCGTTGCTGAATGATCAGTTGAAGACCAAAGTAAACAAGACAGGCACCCTCCAGAAGCCCACAGAACTATGCCTTCAAGAAAATCAGTTTAGCCCTGGCCGGTGTGCTCCGTGGTTAGAGTGTCGGCCCACGCACCAAAGGGTCACAGGTTCAATTCCCAGTCAAGGATGCGTGTACCTGGGCTGTGGGTTTGCTCCCCGCTCTGGTTACCTTCTAGTGAGGAGAGAAACGGGCAATAGGCAAAAATAATTTTAAATGTAGAATATATTGGATGGTGACAAATCCTAGGGAGAAAAATCAGGGAAGGGAAATAAATGTTGGAGGTAGGCAGGTTGTCATTTTAGGTAGGAGAGAGAGGGAAGACCTCATTGAAGCAGTAACATTTGAGCAAAGACTGAGGGAAGCAAGAAAGCTGAGCCAAGAGTAACATCTTTTGCAAAACCACGAGGCAGGAGTGTCTGGCATGCTCTAGAAGCTGTAAGACCAGTGTGGTAGGTTTAAGTGTTAATACCTTTGCTCAGGTTATGCCAGTGGCCTGAAATGCCCTTTGCTTCTTGGCTAATATGCAACCTGTATTTCAAGGATCACCTCCTCCTGGGAGCCGTCCTCTCACCCACTGTCTAAAGTTCCCATAAACCCAGTCAGTGTGACTCAGTGGTTGAGGGTCAACCCATGAACCAAGAGGTCATGGTTTGATTCCCAATCAGGGCACATGCCCGGGTTTCGGGCTCGATCCCCAATAGGGGGTGTGTAGGAGGTGGCTGATTGATGGTGTTTCTCTCTCATCTATGTTTCTATCTCTCTGTCCCTTTCCCTTCCTCTCTCTCTAAAAATCAATTTGGTGTCCTCAGAACCCAACACATGACTCTTAGACTGAGGCTCAGAGAGATGGAGTGATCTCCCCAAGATCACACAGCTCAGAAGCAACAGCAGAGCTGGCACTGGGATCCAGGTCCACTGGAGGCACCTTTCAGTTAGGCACTTGAAAAATCCTTGTTACTGCTGCTTTGGCTATCCTTAGCCTGACAGAGTAGCTCACTCTACATGCCTCCAATTAGGATATTACCCGCACTCCGAAACATGCATACACACACACACACACACACACACACACACACACACACACACACCAATTATGCTTGTTGAACAAATGGCTGAATGAGCAAACCCAGAATGAAGCAGGCCAGTACAGGGCCCTGGTCAAATTTCTCTGTATAGATGAGCTCCGTGAGAAGCTGCGCATAGCTGTGGAAGCTCGGGCCGTCCAGCTGGCCAAGCTGGAGGAGTCTTGCCGCATAGCCATGAAGTATGCCATGGCCAATACCCACAAAGCCCAGGTATGGCCTGAGCCATCCAGCGCTCTGAGCCCTCCCTATCCCCCTGAACAAAGTCCTGGGGAGTCTTAGCCACAGCTTCTCCTCACAATTATTCTCAAATCAACACCATCCCTCTCATCTACCTGAGGACTTCCCCCTTTATCCTAGGGGACTCTTAGGGCAGAAGATGCCATTCCCCACCTTGACTCAGGCTGACTTGAGAACAGAACACTGCCCCCTGCCTTCCCCAGCTGCTCAGCCTAAAGGTTTCCAGAGGGCAGGGAAGTTCTCTGTCCATTCCACCCCTTCCCCCACCTTAGGTCATTCAAGGGCCATGCAATACCTCTGTTCCTTCTGCCCTTGAGATGGAGAATAGGGCCATGTCTCCCCTTCCCCTGTGACTGAAAGTTCCCTGAGGTTGGGTACTGAAATTCTCCCATTTGGGGATCCCACCAGGCAGCTGAGGTGGCTGAGCGACGGCTGCAAGAATATCGGCGTGAACAGGAGGCCAATTTGAAAGACATCCATGCCCAGATCAAGGGTGACCTAGTGAATGAGACACCCCAGATCACCCCACAACCTGTGATGGCCAACCCTGCCTCCCGGATCCTGCCCTATGGCGGGAAGGGGAAGGGCGTGATTCCAGAGAATCAAACCAGCATCAAGAAAGCCCAGGCAGCACAATGGCGTGAAAAGGAGGTGCAGCGCCGGGCCGAACAAGCACGGGATGCCGAATGGGAAAGACAGGCCGCATGCCTGGCCCAAGCATCCATGGAGCTAGAAGAACAGGAGAGGCAACTATGTGCTGAATTCCGAAGGGGGCTGGGCTCCTTCAACCAGCAGCTGGCTTACGACCACAAAGCCCAGTAAGTTCTAGGGGGTGGCAGCAGGGATGACTGCCAAGGGGTAGGGAGGAATGGTGAACGCCAGAAAGACAGGGAAAGGGGAAAACCCATTGGTTGAGGCCTCTGCAATTCTTTCACAGGCAGAATTACCTGAACTCAGTGATCTACACCGGTCAAGCTGCGGTCCCATATAACCTCCAGTTCAACACCAGTGGCCGCTGAGTTCAAGATGGTCATTTCTTCCTTCCCCCTCCCCCATGAAGCCCATAGAAGCTAGCAGTTTGAGGAAAATGCTGCAGATCCCCTTCCATTTCCCAGAGGAAGATAGCAGAGCCAGTACCCCTACCTGTGAGCGTAGGTAATAAAGTTGTTCACTAAAATCAAGGCCACGTGTTAGAATAGGACCCGAAGGTGTGAGGCACTGCTTTTCCCATGTCACCCCTGGGATCTGTGCATCTGTCAGTCTTCACCCATTCACCTTTTCCCCCATGTCAGTTCCCCCAGCACACAGCACTGCCCACTTCCTGTAAGAAATAGACTTTATTAGGCACAGAAGGTGATTAGTGGGCAGAGTTACAAAATGGCTACCAGGCTTCCTCCCAAGCTGGAGTATAGTATGCCAGGGGAAGGATGGGTGGAAGAGAGTGTGTTTCGTCTGCCCCCTCCCTTCAAGGCTGCATGCGGATGGCCCCATCCAGCCGGATGACCTCTCCATTGATGAATGGGTTCTCGATGATGGACTGTACCAGATGAGCATACTCAGCAGGGTGGCCCAGTCGGCTGGGGAAGGGCACCTGGCTGGCCAGGAAGTTGCGCACTTTCTCTGGGAGGCTGGTCAGCAGTGGGGTGCCAAACAGACCTAGACAAGACAGAGTCAGAGGCCCGCCCTTGCTTTCATGTTTACCCTGTCCCCCCCTCTCCCTAGCCCTACTTGTAGTGCTTCCCTATGCCCAGGGATGGACGATGGCTGCTGCTGCTTTGCTTCTCCTCTCAATTGCCCATGGATCCCACCCAATCCCAGATGTGGCAGGGAGGGGATAGGTTTACCTGGAGCAATGGTTATCACCCGGATGCCCATGGGAGCCAAATCCCGAGCAATGGGCAGTGTCATGCCCACTATGCCCCCCTTGGAAGCAGAGTATGCAGCTTGTCCAACCTGGAGAAAGAGTGAAGGTCATAGGTGGGAGGGCCCCCAACAGGTCACTGAGGAGGCACAAGCCTTGCCCCTGCTCACACACCTGGCCCTCATAGGCAGCCACGCTGGCAGTGTTGATGATGATCCCACGTTGGCCTTCCTGGTCTGGTTCATTCTGGCCCATCTCACCAGCCACAAGGCGGATCACATTGAAGGTTCCTATGAGATTCACCTAGAGCAGTGGTCGGCAAACTCATTAGTCAACAGAGCCAAATATCAACAGTACAACGATTGAAATTTCTTTTGAGAGCCAAATTTTTTAAACCTAAACTATATAGGTGGGTACATTGTTATTAACTTAATTAGGGTACTCCTAAGGCTTAGGAAGAGCCACACTCAAGGGGCCAAAGAGCCACATGTGGCTCGCGAGCCGCAGTTTGCCGACCACTGGCCTAGAGGACCAGTAGAGACATGGTTAGAACCTGAGGCAGAGGCAGGCTTTTGTCCCTTAAAAGCTTTGGGAGCACCCACAGCCCAAGACATCTTATTCCTACCCCTAGACTCTAGGGCCTAGAGAATCTCCAAGGCCTCACATTGATAACTCGTTGGAAGTCCTCCAAGGTATGGGCCTGGTTCCTCTTTACGTTGTATGTCTTGAGGGCCACCGCAATGCCTGCACAATTGACTGCCACATCCACACGGCCAAACTTTTCTTTTGCTAAAGCCAGAGCTGCTTGCACGTCCTTCTCTGAGGTCACCTTCAGGAGGAGAAGTGGAGGAGGGACTCATCACCCAGCACACACACTCCCCACTAAACCTATGGGAGGGGCAGCAGAATTATATAAGCAAGGGAAAGGCCAAGAGAAAAGTGGAGAAAGCTGAAAATGTCAGATACTACAAAGAAGTGTTTCAAAACGTTTTTTTAAATCTATGCCCTTTTGAGAATTTCACATATGAGTGGAGATTCTCAATTGCTGTGAATCAGAGCACTGTTTTGAGAATTAGAGATATGAAGACAGACTAGCTTTCTTGTGCCCCAACCTAAGATGATTGCATCAAGCTTTACTGTCTGTAGTTTTTTTTCATGAAAAGTTTTCCAACTTTGTAAATACAAAATTACAGGGCACTATGAGTTTTTCAAACTATACATATCCCCTCCAGGAGATCATGACATGTCCAATCCCCATCCCCACTGTTGTGAAGGGAAAAGGAGATGGGTTGCCCTGGCCAGTGTGGCTCAGTTGGTTGGGTGTGGTAGGGTGCAGCAAAAGGTGGACAGTTCGATTCCTGGTCAGGGCACATGCCTGGGTGGCCCACTCAATCCCAGGTAGGAGGCAGCTGATGGACGTTTCACTCTCACATGGATGTTTCTCTGTCTCTCTCCCTCTCCCTTCCTCTTTCTCTAAAAATCAATAAAACTGTTTAGTTTTGTTTTTAAGAAAAGGAGACGGGCCCACCCTTCACACAGACAGCAGCCTATGGGAGGGAGGGACCCATGGGTCCCCAGGTTGGTGCCTTGGGGGGGGGGGTAAAGTGACCTCACTTACGTCGGTTGGGGCAAAGGCACAGCTCTTTCCTAACTTCTTGGCCTGCTCCTCCCCATTCGAGGTGGGCATGTCCAGAAGCACAGCACTGGCCCCCTGCCCCACAAGTCGCTCCGCTGTGGCCAGTCCTAGGCCTGAGGCGCCTCCGGTTATTACGGCGACCAGGCCCTGTGAAGAGGTACCGTCAACGGTTACGCTGTGCAGACCCTTTCATCTGCCCGTTCTCCAGGTGTGCCCCTCTCCTTACCGACAACTCTACGCTTCTCATCCCGAGAGAGTCCACCCAGGCACCCCACATACACGTGCTGCGGAGAGTTGACCTTCACCTCCCGAGCCCCACCGCCGCAATACCGGGCCTAGAATCGCGTGACCATTTTCCCGGCACCGATCTCTTCCCTCTACTTCCACGGCCGCCAAAGTCCCAGCAGGTTCAGCGGGGCAAGCCGCAGGGGCGAGGACCCGGATACCTTCACGCTCCGACACGCCGCAGCCATCTTTCCCACGCCTCTCCCCCACCGGCTGCCGGCGCTCCTCCAATGGCGAAGTGGGCGGGGCCGGAAAGTGGGCGGGGCCGGCTGCCGGCGCTCCTCCAATGGCGAAGTGGGCGGGGCCGGCTGCCGGCGCTCCTCCAACGGACAACTGGGCGGGGCCGACGGAGCAGGCGGAGCCGGCTGCCGGCGCTCCTCCAATGGCGGAGGGGGCGGGGGCGGTGGAGGGGGCGGGGCGTCCGGGAGTGTGCTGACTGCTCTGGTCTCTTGCCGAGAGGGTTAGGACATGGCAAAGTGCCTTCAAAGAGTTGTGTCACCTGGGGAAAGAACCCAAGAGCAGCAGCACAATGCCACACCCTCCGCCCAACTCTCTAGCTGGCCCAGGGCCAGACAGCCAGCTCCGCGGGAGGCGGGGAGCAGCAGGAGATTGCGAGTCCCTTACTTCTCAGAAAAATCCTTCATTCAAGTATAAACGTTGCTGAGAGACTCTTACATGCTCGGCTTTAAGCGGGGATACCCAGAGGAATAATAAAGGGTTCATGCCTTCCAGGAGAGCACAATTCAGTTGGAAAAGAGATACTTACAGTACAAACACAAAGGAAGGTAAGAGAACCAGATTCTGGAACACAGACATGAATAACTGAAGATGGAGATTCTGAGAGCCATATAGATAGGAATATGTTGAAGAGATCTCGGGGAACAGAGATGCCAGGCCAGATCACAGAGATAGATAGGGGTGTGGAGAGCCACTAAGAGACACAGTAGCTAGAAGAGACATTAGGAGACAGAGCTGCTGAGAAACACAAGTCCAGAGGGGCATAAATACAGAAGCAAAAACATCTTTCACCAGTTCAACCTTTCCTACTGTCCTCTGTATCCAAGGTATTTTGAACCCCAAAGCCCAGATCACACACTGCAAATTGGATTTCAATCAGAGGCTGTCATTTAAGACCCAGGTGAATGCATAAACAAGTGGAATAACAAATCGATATTTCTCTCTCTCTTTTCCTCTCTCTATAAAATCAATAAATAAATTTTTAAAAATTTTAAAGAAATACATATGTTGCCCTAACTGCTTTGGCTCAGTGGACAGATCGTTGGCCTGTGGACTGAAAGGTCCCAGGTTCGATTCTGGTCAAGGGCATGTACCTCAGTTGCGGGCACATCCCCAGTAGGAGGTGTGCAGGAGGCAGCTGATCGATGCTTCTCTCTCATCGATGTTTCTAACTCTCTATCCCTCTCCCTTCCTCTCTGTTAAAAAGCAATAAAATATATTTTTAAAAAATAAAAGAAATACATATTTTATATGTGCTTCTTTATTTTTTTTGTATATTAGCTCTTTATTATATAGGATGTTATCATCATCCCAGAAATTAACTTTTTTATTGATTAAGTTATTACATATGTGTCCTTATCCCCATGTTACCCCCTATCCCCCCATTCATGCCCTCTCCCCCCTGGTGTCTGTGTCCATTGGTTAGGCCTATATGCTTGCATACAGATCCTTGGTTGATCTCTCTCCCTTACCCTCACTCTCCCCTACCTTCCCTCTGAGGTTTGATGGTCTGATCAACGCTTCTCTGTCTCTGGATCTGTTTTTCTTCATCAGTTTATGTTGTTCATTATATTCCACAAATGAGTGAGATCATGTGGTATTTATCTTTCTCTGACTTATTTCGCTTAGCATAATGCTCTCCAGGTCCGTCCATGCTGTTGCAAATGGTAAGAACTCCTTCTCTTTTTTATCACAGCATAGTATTCCATTGTGTAGATGTACCACAGTTTTCTAATCCACTCATCTACTGATGGGCACTTAGGCTGTTTCCAAATCTTAGCTATGGTGAATTGTGCTGCTTACATGTGCTTCTTTATGAATACATTAAACACAAAGCTCCATCAACAGATTTAGTGGCTACCATGATTTCAAAATAATGTTATTTTGAGAGATCTGCAACAACCATGGTAAGGTATGAAAATCTGATTTCCATTGGTGACAAAGCCACAGGTACTGCTATAGTAATGTAGCTTGTTACACCCTTAGAAGGACCGAAAGACAGAAGGACATGCTACATTTCTGTTAGTGATAGTAAAAATAAAGATGCCTTCCCCTCCCATCCAAATCCATGGGCTCCTTAAATTTTCTCTACAGACTCCAAAGGGGCTGTGGACCCTTGGTTAAGAACTCCTGTTTAGAGCAAATGGAGGCCATTAGGGGAATGTTTCCTCTCTTGTCACTTCCAACATTCTTTCTAGCCACACTATCCTTTTCTTGGGTCTCAGAGAAGAGAGGTCTTGTTTGGGACTTCCCTTCCCACTGGGCCTGGGTCCTAGCCCCTCCCATTTCCTTGGGGATTTGTGCCATTGAGCATGCCCAGTCTTTATTATTCAAACTTCTGTCTCAAGATCATTAGAAAATCAGGAACAGATGAACTCAGTTGATATCCATCAGTTTGGGTGCATGAGGACCAGAACCAGCAACATCCAGTATTACCTTACAACCCCCCAGGGGCTATTAGGCATACCAGGAGATGAGAGAAAAACAAAGGTGGTCTTCATTCCTGGGAGATAAAAACTACAACAAGATAAGCCTTTTAACCCCTGTGGGGGCTAAAGTTACCCCTGCAAAGACGGAGTTGTACTGGATCTGGCTGGCTCTGAGGTGACTTTGGCAACTATAAAGGGACTCAAATGATGAGTATGGAGAGGACCCAAATGTGTGCTTGTAATTTCCGAGTGAGTTGGGGCACAATTGTTTAAAAAATATGTTTTTATTGATTTTAGAGGAGGGGGGAAGAAGGGAGAGTGAGAGAAACATCGATGTGAGAGAGTAACATCGATTAACCAGCTACTTCTTGTATGCACCCTGACCAGGGATTGAGTCCACAACCTGGACATGTGCCCTGACCGGGAATCGAACCAGCGACCTTTTGGTGCATGGGACGACGCTCAACCACCTGAGCCACACCGGCCAGGACAGCTGGGGTACAATTTGAATGAATGTTTTAAACTCTGAAGCAGTGTGCAGGACATGAGGATGACCTGCGAGCCTCTGAGAGTGTGCTGAGGACACATGCTAGTTGAGTGTCTACCACTTGACTTAATAGGACTGACATCTGAATGAGCCCGAGTGAGCCAGCCTAAGGTTATGATGACTTTAGCATGGCCCAAATCAGTGGCATTGTTCAGCCTCTGTGTAATTAGAACTTTTTAGTTGCATAAGACATGGTTGATTAGTTCCTCCTCCTAGACACCCCCCCTTGTCTTCCATGATACCTCACTTTCCTGGTTCCTCCTACTTCCCTGACTCTTCTTTCTAGGACTCCTCCCTGGGTTCCTTTTCTTCTGCCCCCTCACTGAGGAGCTCAGTAATCTCCTGGTTTCAATACTGCCTCTCTGCTGAAGATTTCTCCATCTCTACCTCCAGCTCACCTCTCCATTAACGTCAGGATGAGATAGCCCATCATTTGCTAGCCCTCACACCAGGTGGCTCTTCAGCACCTCCAACACAAGTCTTTTTTTTTTTTTAAATATATTTTACTGTTTTTTTTACAGAGAGGAAGGGAGAGAGATAGAGAGTCAGAAACATCGATGAGAGAGAAACATCGATCAGCCGCCTCCTGCACATCTCCTACTGGGGATGTGCCCGCAACCCAGGTACATGCCCTTGACCGGAATCGAACCCGGGACCCTTCAGTCCGCAGGCTGACGCTCTATCCACTGAGCCAAACCGGTTTTGGCTCCAACACAAGTCTTAAATTAAATTCAATCATTTCGCCGTAAACTTGTTCTATCTCAGTAGCAATACTACCTTAACAGACACCAAAGCTAGACCCTGGGGCTAATGCCTTTTTCACTCCATCTAATCAATTGTCAAATCCTGTCGATTTAAGTCCTACATACTCCCTGTATCTGGCACTTCCTCTTTCCCATCTTCATGTTATCAACACCCAAAATTTCTTGTATTATTGCACCTGGTCAAATCCCACTGCTGTCCCTCTTAAAAGGAACTTCCAAGAAGCCAGTAGAAGTCTCTTTCTAAAACTCAAATGTTATGTTACCCTCCTTGCTTTAAACCCTTTCAGTGGTCTCCCCTCGCCTGCAGGGCTCTCCATAATCCACAACTGCTGGCTTCCTGACTTCAGCCTGTATAACACTGTACTCTCCAGCAACAATGCATGGTAGTGCTGCCAGATGATTTTTAAATTAAATTTTAATTTCAGATAAACAACAAATAATTGTTAGTATCAGTATCTCCCATGCAATATTTGGGACATACTATTATGGAAATTGTTATTAACTAAAATTATTGGTTATTTATTTAAATTCACATTGAAGTGGGCATCCTGTATTTTTAAAAAAATATTTTTATTGCCAAAACCGGTTTGGCTCAGTGGAGGAGCGTCGGCCTGCGGACTGAGAGGTCCCGGGTTCGATTCCGGTCAAGGGCATGTACCTGGGTTGCGGGCATATCCCCAGTAGGAGATGTGCAGGAGGCAGCTGACCGATGTTTCTCTCTCATCAATGTTTCTAACTCTCTATCTCTGTCCCTTCCTCTCTGTAAAAAATCAATAAAATATTTTAAAAAAATATTTTTATTGATTTTTGGAGAGGGAGAGGGAGAGGGGGAAAGAGAGAGAAACATCAATTGACTGCTTCCTGCTCTCCCCCTGGGGATGGAGCCAGAAACTCAGGCATGTGCCCTGACAGGTAATCCAACAGACAACCTCTCTGTTCTTGGGACAACGCTCAGCCAACTGAGCCACCCGGCCAGGTGGCAACTCCACTGCACAGATTTTCCTTAGGACCATGAGATGCCCCCCTCAACACACACACACACACACACACACACACACACACACACACACACACTCACACTCACACAGCTCTTTATGTCCACCTTTGAACCAATACTTACCTCTGAGAGATCAGGGGTCTGTTCTGATCTCTGTATCCATGGTAAGCATACAGGGCCCTGGGCAGAACAGATGGCAGTGTCTGCTGAGTGAATGAATGCATATGTGTGACATCGCACTAACCCTGAATCATTCGGTGGGCTCAGTCAGTATTGTGATTACTGCAGTGTCAGCCTTCACAGCCTCGGGAGAATTACCTCAAGGTTTACACATTCACCCAGCAGGAAAGCTAGAAAGCTGGGAGCAGCCTGCAGGCTTAGTGAAGCCATTATAGGGCCAGTTGGGGTGTTTGTTTGTTTTTGGAGGGAGGGAAGGAATGGGAGGGAGAGGATGGTATCTGACAATATGGAGGTAGAAGAAGGGAAAGAGGCCCGGAGCCAGGGAGGCTGTGGGGGAGGAAGAGAAGGGGATGTGGGCAGCCGAGGAAGGCAGCAAGCAGGTAGGAATGCCGGGGAGGGACCAGAGCTGGTACAGAGCGAGGAGTGACAGCAGCCGCAGGGAGGGGACAGGAGCGGGAGGAGGGAGGCTCAGGCACTGCAGACAGAACCATTCTTCTCCTTCCGGGACACCGGACCTTAGCCCTTCTGAGGCTCTTGCTCTCCAGCCCCGGATTAGACTAGTTTCTCTAACCATTCCCTCGGCCCCCAAATCCGGAGGACTAGGGAGAGATTCTGAGAATCCTTCACCTCCCCGCCCACCCGGGTCGAATTAGGAAAGACTTGGAACAGAATAAATGGGGGGGGGGGGTATGAGTCAGCCTGAACCTCCTGCGAGTGCGATCGGGCAGCACCTAGAAGTGGGGGCCAGCGGGGTGGGGGTGGGGGGCCCCTTCCGGGTGCTAGGCTTTAGAGGCAGTGTCTGGAATAAATCTTGAGCACACACCCCCTGAAGGAGAGGCTGTGGGACCTGGGTCACGTCCTATGGGTCGCCCAGCCTCAGTTTTCTCCGCCTTGAAGTGAGAATGAGAGTGTGTTCTGTGCGCCATAAAAGGCGGTGCGTCCTAGTGCTGTGGCCTCCACCCTAGGCCACTTGCGCCATGTGAGACTGTCCCAATGGCGGGGGTGGGAGGCCCTGATCTGTCACCACGAGGAGCTCAAAGGTGGCTCTGGTCCCCAAAGGGCTTGATGGGACCCAAAGTGTCTGGCGAAAGGTCTCAGGCAGGAGACAGGTTTCTCTTTTATTTCTGCCACTTCCAGGTGGGGAAGAAAAGGCAGCCGGTGTGAAACCAAGGGCGGGATGGCAATCCGTGTACAGGCTGCGCCCCCTCTAAGCAAAGGCACCTGAGATTCACTATGCTTGCCATTCATTCGTTCATTTTATTAGAGGAACGGCCAGCGGGAACAGAAGGACTCACACTAAGACTCCAGTACGGAGCTGTCCTATAGACCCGACTGAGTGTGGGAAGACCAGACCCAGGGACAGAAAAGGGGTGGCGGGGGGCGCGGGTTCTGCCCGCATTGCCGGGGTTGCATAGACTCAGCTTGGCGCCACCACCCACTCACTGCATTTTCCCAGCTGGAAACGGCGGATGGCATCTACGCATGCGTCCTCCGCCCCCACCGGACCTTGGGGCTGGGTTAGCCTGTCCTTGGTGAAAATGCTGTCCGCGCATGCGTGACCGGCTCACTTCTTGTTCCCAGGGAGGTTGGAGAGTCCCCTGTAGAGCTGGCGGTGCCATCCGGTCTGACCCTTATAGGGGATGACTGTAAAGGGATGTTGACAAAGCCGGTGTGACAGCGATTGGTCACAGTGAAGGCGCCTGGTCGCAGAAGGAGGAGGAGAAGTGCGGGCCGCCAGGGGAAGTTTGGGTGGGCGGGCGCAGAGTCCTCAGAAGTAGACGGGAGCTGTGGTTGCTCCTTTCAACTAGATCACAGTTTCCGGTCCTTTGGGGAAACTGAAAACCGGAAGACAGAAGGGAGTGGGCGTGTTAGACCCAGAGGAAACCCCTCTCATTCCCGTCCTCACATCTCCATGTCCTAGAAGGGACTCAATATGAGGTCCAGTCGCCCTGGCCAGGTAGCTCAGTTGGTCAGAGCGTCGTCCCATACGCCAAGGTTGTGGGTTTGATCCCTGGTCAGGGCACATATAGAATCAACCAAGGAAGGCATAAATAAATGGAACAACAAATTGATCTCTCTCTCTTAAAAAAAGTCAATAAAAAAGAATAATTTTAAAAAATATGAGGTCCACTCCCTCCCCACCATCCCCCCCAAAGGAGGCTAGGCTTGGACAGTAACTGCCCCACACCTCACCCCAAGTCTTCCAGCCAGTTAGTTCTAGGAGCCCACCCCATACTCTGGGGGCCTCTGAGTCAAAAAGGGGGTCCTTTGGGGTGGGGCTGGGTGGCGGTGAAATACCTGCTGTGGAGCTGCCCCTGTAGCCTGGAAGAACCTCTGTGGAAGGAAGACCCCAGGTGGTCCTGTCAAGTACTGTAAAGAGTGACTTCAGACCACCTATCAGGGAAGTGAAGCCTGAAGGAGATTGGAAGCCGTCTAGTGTGAGATGGGGTTAAAACTCTGACCGAGAATGGCAATAAAAACGACAACATGGATGGGCCTAGGGCAGTGGTTCTCAGTCTTGGCTGCACATTAGAATCACCTGGGAATCTTTTTAAAATCCTGATTTCTGGGCCTCATCCTCCGGAAATTCTGTTTCTTTGTTACCCGTGTTGTGACCCCACCCCATAACAAAGAAACAGAATTTCCGGAGGATGAGGCCCAGAAATCAGGATTTTAAAAAGATTCCCAGGTGATTTTAATGTGCAGCCAAGGTTGAGAACCACTGGCCTAGAGGGTATTATACTAAGTGAAATAAGTCAGACAGAGAAAGACAAATACCTTATGCTATCACCTACATATGGAACCTAAAAAACGAAACAAACAAAACAAAAATAGACATAGAAACAGAACAACCTGGTTGCTGTATGGGTGGGTGTGGGGGGATGGGTGAAAAAGGTGAAGGAAAATAAGAGGTATAGATTTTCAGCTATAAAATAAGTCACAGAATGTGATGCACAGAGAATATACTCATTAATACTGTAATTACTTTGCATGCTGACAGATGGTTACTACACTTAGTGTGGGGATTACATAATAAGGTATATAAATGCTGAATCACTGCGTTGTACACCTGAAACTTGTAGTATTGTATGCCAGCTGCAGGGGTGACATTATAGAGACTTCAGGGAACTTAAAGCCTAATGCTTCTTAGGAATGAGGATCCTGAGGCCCAATCATACTATTTACACTGATGTCAGGCTCTGTTGTGAGGATATTTACTCTGTTAATCCTCATCACAACCCTATGATTACAATCATCCTTGGTTTACAAATGAAGAAACTGAGTACTGAAAAGTTTTTTAACTCTTTTTTTAAATTGATTGCTTTTAGAGAGAGAGGAAGGGAGGACAGAAGGAGATATATATATATATATATATATATATATATATATATATATATATATAGAGAGAGAGAGAGAGAGAGAGAGAGAGAGAGAGAGAGAGAGAAACATTGATTTGTTGTTCTACTTATTTATGCATTCATTGGTTGATTCTTGTATGTTCCCTGACTGGAGATCGAACTCAAGACCTTGGCATATCTGAACGGTGCTCTAACCTACTGAGCTATCTGGCCAGGGTGAGTACAGAAAAGTTAAGCCACTTTCCAAAGTTAAGGAGCAAAGCGAAACTTCAAACTCAGAGATTCTGGCTCCAGAGGCTGCACTCTTATGAGCACAAATTCTGCTGCTCTGGGTAAGAGACCAGATAAGAGAGACCTAGTAAAAGGTCAAGATTGGAATTCATTTCCTGAGCACCTATTATGTTTATCTCATACTGCTTTCATCTTCCCCCAACAACCCTGAGAGGAAGGAATTGCTGGATGAAGGAACTGAGACAGAGAGATTCCATATCTTGCCCCAGCTCACACAGACAGTAAAGTAGTTGGACCAGGTTGATGTAGCAACTTGACTCAGGTAACTAACTAGTTAACCAAGACAAACCATGAGACTAAAATCTAGGTCTCCTATCTCCCAATCTTGGGGGCTTTTTTTTTTTTTTTAGTATGTGCATTTAAAAAAATATTTTTTTAAATTGATTTCAGAGAGGAAGGGAAAGGAAGAGATGAAACATCAATGATGAGAGAGAATCATTGATTGGCTGCCTCCTGCATGCTCCCTATGCCTTGGCCACGGAACCAAACCGTGACTTCCTGGTTCATAGGTCAATGCTCAACCACTGAGCCACACCAACTGGGCAAAACAGATTTTATTCAGTCACTCCTGACAGTAGGGGGAAAGCTGAGCCCCATTCCCATTTGTGCAGGGGTGACTGGGCATTTGAAGGAGGGAGAGGAGCAAGCAGGGGCTCAGTGGTGTCAGGGAAGTGAAGAACTACAACGGGTGGGTCAGCGTAGGTGCAGTTCGGCCGGCTGCGTCTGTGAGCGGTCCATTGCGGACGTGAGGAGTCTATCCTCCCACCGAGGCTGGGAGATAGAGGCCCTAGGCTTCCTGATGATTACAGTTCAAGAACTGCACTCCTTTCCTTCCTAGACCTTTGTATGTTAGGGCTCTTAGTTCACCAATACTAAGAGAGACGCGCTGGAGCTGTGGGAGAGGCATCTACATCTCAAAGGGACAGGGGAAGAATTTACAGTTGTAAGTCCCTTTTGGTAAACACTAAGCAAGGAAGGTCAGGGAACTATGTTAGGTGTCAGCTAGAACAAAAGGTAAATTCTTTAAAAATATATACTTTTATTGATTTCAGAGAGGAAGGGAGAGGGAGAGAGAGATAGAAACATCAATGATGAGAGAGAATCATTGATCGGCTGCCTCCTGCATGCTCCCTACTGGGGGTTGAGCCCACAACCTGGGCATGTGCCCTTGACCAAAATCAAACCTGGGACCCTTCAGCCCACAGGCTGACGCTCTATCCGCTGAGCCAAACTGGCTAGGGTCAAAAGGTAAATTCTTTTGACAGCCCTGAGATTTTCCAGGTGGGAACTGAGTCATCTCATGGACTGTGATGGTATTGAAGACCTGGAGATCTGGAGAAGGAATTGACTCTATTGGTGAACTGAGAACCCGAACATACAAAGGTCTAGGAAAGAAAGGAGTATAGAGGGAAGAGCAAGGAGGAGATCGGAGGCAGGACTGGGTTTGTCTTCTGCTAGGGCAGGAGTGAAGGCCAGTGTTGTGGAAAACAGGTAACAGGGAAAGCAGTGAATGAGAGTGGGGTTAGGATAATAGAAGTCTGAGGTCTTGGAGACAGACAGCAGCTAAATCACAAATCCCAGCAGGGCCTCCCTATACACAAGGTCGTGCAAGTGTTCACTGTATAGGACACCTTGCACTGACGCTGTGAGAACAGGGATCTAAGAGTCAACCTCAAGCAGCTGTGCCATACATCCTAGTGCAGGGCTCCGTGAGTCAGGAGAATGGGGTGCCTTTTTCTACCAAACATAGCTAGCTGCACTGTGAGCCAGAGGGGTTGCCTCTGCCCAGAAGAGCACCTTTGTTTAAATAGAATGAAGGTGCTAGACGGGCAGGCTGTGGCTTATGTGCCAGGCACCGAGTTAGTGGTTGCCAGGGTACCAGATCAGTTGAGATTATTGAAAAACCTGAGCAGCTGTCTTTAAAAAGAGCACCATGAACAATGAATGTAGCCCTGACTGGTTTGGCTCAGTGGATAGAGCACTGGGCCGTGGGCTGAAAGGTCACGTGTTCCATTCCGGTCAAGGGGGTGTACCTTGGTTGCAGGCTCGATCCCCAGTAGGGGGCATGCAGGAGGCAGCTAATTGGTGTTTCTCTCTCTTCGATGTTTCGATGTTTCTAACTCTCTATCCCTCTCCCTTCCTTTCTATAAAAAGTCAATAAAAAAAATTTTTTTTTAAAAAAACAACAATAAACAATGAATGCATTTCCTTCCAACAGGGACCAGAATGGTGGTATGGTGGGCGTATTCAACCCTTTCATGGAGAAACTGCAGCTGAAAACTGAACAAGCGAGACTCTGATATGTCTGCTACTCACTGGTAGTTCAGTGTGATTTCATCCAGATGAATGATCCCCTCTTCCTTCTCCTCCTGTGTCCCCTTTCCTTGCCCCTTACCCGCTTCAGGCTCAGGCTCTTCCTGGGTCTTTCACCTGTGACTTTTGTTTCCTTGAACAGAACTCTTAATATCTAATCTAATAAAAGAGAAACCTGCAAATTGACTGCACCTCCACTATGCCACAAGCCATGCCCACCAGCCAATCAGAGCGGCTATATGCAAATTAACTCAACCAAGATGGCAGCTGGCAGCCATGGAGCTGGAGCAAGCAGGAGGCTTGGTTGCCCCGGCGATGGAGGAAGCCAAGCTTCCTGCCTGCCCTGGCCGGCTGTGGCCTCCACTCAAGGCAACAAAGTTTCAATTATAGAAGATAAATAAATACCAGATACCTGCTTCCAGCCAGCTTCCACTGGGAGCTTGGGTGGCTGGGTGCCATGGCTAGCCTGCAAACAGCCATCAACCCCTCACCCAGGATGGCCACACCCTCATGGGGTGAGGGTCCCCGCTAGGGGGCTTGGCCAGCCTGCAAATAGCCATCAGCCCCTCACCCATACTGGCCAGACACCCCAGCAGGACCCCCCACCCTGAAGGGGCTGTGGCCAGCCTGCAAACAGCCATCAGCCCCTCACCCAGGCTGGCCAGGCCTTTATCCTATAGAATAAAAGGGTAATATGCAAATTGACCCTAACAGCAGAACGACTGGGAATGACTGGTCACTATGACACACACTGACCACCAGGGGCAGTGCATTCCCACAGGGGGAGCTCTGCTCAGCCACAAGCCAGGCTGACAGCTGCCAGTACAGTGGTGGTGGTGGAGCCTCTCCCGCCCCTTCAGCAGCACTAAGGATGTCCGACTGCAGCTTAGGCCTGCTCCCCGCTGGCAAGTGGACATCCCCCGAGGGTTCCCAGGCTGCCAGAGAGATGTCTAACTGCCAGCTTAGGCCCGATCCCCCGGGGAGCAGGCCTAAGCCAGCAGGTGATCATCCCCCGAGGGGTCCCAGACTGCGAGAGGGCACAGGACGGGTTGAGGGACCACCCCCCCAAGTGCACAAATTTTTGTGCACCGGGTCTCTAATATATATATATATATATATATATATATATATATATATATATATATATATATATATATATAGTTGTTGTTGATTTCAGAGAGAAAGGGAAAGGGAGAGAGAGAGAAACATCAATGATGAGAGAGAATCATTGATCATCTGCCTCCTGCATGCCTCCTACTGGGGATCGAGCCCGCAACCTGTGCATGTGCCCTGACTGGGAATCGAACCCCAAACCCATGGTTCATAGATCAAGGCTCAACCACTGAGGCACGGTGGCCAGGCCTGAACTGAACTATTAATGAGCATTTATTACTCAGAGCAGTGCATGTAAAAATGTCCTCAGTGACCCCTAGCTGGTTTTGCTCAGTGGATAGAGCATAGGCCTGCAGACTAAAGGGTCCCAGGTTCGATTCTGGTCAAGAGCACATGCCCAAGTTGCGGGCTTGATCCCCAGTGGGGGGGCGTGCATACGGCAGCCCATTGATGATTCTCTCTCATCATTGATGTTTCCATTTCTCCCTCTCCCTTTGTCTCTGAAATCAATTATTTATATATATATATATATATATATATATATATATATATATATATATATATATATATATATATATAATGTCCTCAGTGATGTCTCCAAGATCAGGTAGGGGAAACAGACATGTTTTTTAAAATATGTTTTCATTGATTTCAGAGAGGAAAGGAGAGGGAGAGAGATATAGAAACACAGATGAGAGAGGCACATCGATTGGCTGCCTCCTACTACTGCCTCCTGCATGCCCCACATTGGGGATCAAGCCTGCAACCTGGGCATGTGCCCTGACCAGTAATCGAACTGTGACCTCCTGGCTCAATCCACTGAGCACACCAGACGGCCAGACAAGTTTTTTTTTTTTAATTTATCAAGTTATTGACTTATGCATCTCTATTTTATGAAATGGATTTGAAGCAACTGTCAATTGCAAGATATATCATTTCCTGCCACTATACTAGCATGGACAATAGAACTAAGCTAGGGCAAAATGATAAGAATCCCCTTTATTCATTTTGCTTTAAAATTTTTTTTAATATTATAGCTTTATGCTGTATATAGTTATGTTATTATCTTCTTTTCAAGTGTGCAGAAAAGTAGAGAATACTATAAAACACCCCCAATTTAATAAAATCTTCACACTTTTTGTCAGATTTGAGTTTTTAAAAGAAAGCAGAGCCCTGCCCAGCCGGGTGTGGCTCAGCAGTTGAGCGTTGACCCAGGAACCAAGAGGTCACTGGTTCAATTCCTGATCAGGGCACATGCCCAGTTGCGGGTTCGATCCCCAGTGTGGGGTGTGCAGGAGGCAGCCAATCAATGATTCTCTCTCATCATTGATGTTTCCATCTTTCTCTCCCTCTCCCTTCCTCTCTGAAATCAATAAAAATATATTTAAAAAAAAAGAAAAAAGAAAGAAAGCAGAGCCCTGGCTGGATAGCTCAGTTGGTTATAGTGTTGTCCTAATACACCAAGGTAGCAGGTTGGATCCCGGATCAGGGCACATACAAGAATCAACCAATGAATGTATAAATAAGTGGAACAACAAATCAATGTCTCTCTCTCTCTCTCTCTCTCTCTCTCTCTCTCTCTTTCTCTCTCTCGCTCGCTCTCAAAATCAATAAGTAAAAAATTAATTTAAAAAAACAAAGCAGAAACTATACAGTTGAATACCCTTTGGCACCCATCCCCTTTCCTCCCCCAGTTACCACTGTCCTGAACTTGGAATTTACCACGTTCATATATGTTTTGTTTTTCAAATTTATATGAATGTATCCATCAATTTCATAGTATTTTGTCAACATGATATAGTCTCGTTTTGCACAACTGGCATGAACACTGGCATGGCCCCTATGTTGGTAGTGCAACTCTAGATATCCCTTATACTTACACGGTGCTCTCCTCACATAGGCCTCTTTTTTAAAAATATATTTTTATTGATTTCTGAGAGGAAGGGAGAGGAGAGAGAGATAGAAACATCAATGATGAGAGAGAATCATTGATTGGCTGCCTCTTGCACACCCCATACTGGGGATCAAGCCCACAACCTGGGCATGTGCCCTGACCGGGAATTGAACCATGACTTCCTGGTTCATAGGTCGATGCTCAACCACTGAGCAACACTGGCCGGGCCTCACATAGGCCTCTTAAGGGGCAGAAGACATCTTATGATTCTCATTTGACTCAAGAAGGAACAAAGGTTCAGAGAATGAAGGGGAGCCTTGAGACCTTCAAGGGACAGAGGCCTAGGCTGTGGTCAACTGGGTAGTACTGTGAGTCATATCAAGACAACTAGTGTGTTGCCCAGCCTGTGTAGCTCACTGGTTGGCGTGTTGTCCCATGCACCAAGAGGTTACCGGTTTGATTCCCCATCAGGGCACAGGCCTGGGTTGCAGGCTCACCCCTAATAGAGGGCGTGCAGGAGGCAGCCAATGGATGTTTCTCTCTCATTGATGTTTCCATCTCTCTCCCTTCTTCTCTCTTTAAAAATCAATAAAAACTTTTTTAAAAATGCAGTTTACAAAAGAAAGAAAAAAGACAACTGTGAGCAACTGGAGAGCAGGCAAGTGGGAGGGAGTGGAGTTGAGGGTAGGAAGGAATGGTAGACAAGTGAGGACAAAATAAAAGTGCAGAGTCTGAGGAGGGAGCTGTATGGCTTTAAATCTAGTAGTGACTCTCAACCGGAACTTCAAAAAACATTGATGCCTGGGACCCACCTCCAGAGATTCTAATGCATTGGCCTGCTGGGCAGCCTGGGCAGCAGGATGTTGAAAAGCTTTCCAGCGGATTTTGGATGCAAACCATTGAGTAAGCAAAGCAATTTGTCAGGCAGTGAATTGGTTGAGGGGGTGGTACTCAAAGGCTGTTTTGTTAACATTAATAAGATCTTAGACCTCAAAGCCTGGCTTGATAATGCAGTGTAAATAAGGTACTGAGATCTTAGCCCCAGATTCTATGGACAGAAATGGGCTAAAATGAGAGGTGATAATCTGCTTTCCTCAGTGCTGTTCATACTAGTCTTAAACTATGTGTTCAGTTATGGGGCTTTTACTTGAAGGGGAGAGTAGCAATTTTCACCACGACTGCCAGTAACCACCACAGGGTAATAGAATTCAGCAAACATTCTCTAAGTACTTCCTTTATGCAGGCGCTGTGCTGCACTAAAATAAGAGAAAATGGCAAAATCACAATCCTTGCCCTCAAGCTTACACTGAGGGCAACCCAGACACATTATACAACAATAAACACAATGTGCTGAGGGCTAGAGATAAGTCCAAAGCACAGGGAACATAGGGCAGACAACACCTAACTCTGCCCCAGGAGTCTCTGCCCAGGGCCTCAGAGTGGGCTTCACAGGAGTGAACGGACAAGTAGGAGTTGCCTAAGGGCATCCTTGAAGCTGGGGGTTAGGACGAGCATGCGCAAAGGTTCAGGTGTAAAGGCACCTGCAGAAGGGCAAATAGTTTGGTGCGGTAGAAGCACAGGGAATAAATATGTGGTGGGGGAGAAGCAGGTGATGAGGCTGAGGGCGGGGCTTCCCCCTGCAGTCAGCTCATGCAATCATCAAAGGGAGGAGTGCGCAAAGGACAGCGAGGTCCTAATGGAGGAGAGGGCATCTAACTTAGGGCTTGGACGATGAGTAGAAATTTACCAGGCTGGGATGTGGGATGGATGGCGGTGGAGAGAGGAGGGGGAACAGTGTGAGTAAAAGAGTGGAGGCAGGATGAGCCTGACGTGTCAGGTACAATGAAGGAACCAGCAATCTGGTAGAAATGATCAAAACCATCTGGGGCGCATTTTGAAAATATCACTGCCTGGGTCCCACTTCCCCTCCTCCAGTAAGGATTCTGATTGATATGGTCTGGGGGTGGGGTCCAGGTCTTAGTATTTTATTTTCAATTTATCTGGGAAATTTAAATATTTCAGTATTTTTAATATGTTTTTATTGATTTTTAGAGAGGAAGGGAGAGGGATAGAGAGATAGAAACATCGATGAGAGAGGAACATCATTGATTGGCTGCCTCCTGCACCCGCCCCCCCCACCCCCTACCCCCCCACCCCCCACCCCCACACCCCCCACCCCCACCCCGACTGGGAATCGAGCCTGCAACCTCTTGGTTCCTGGGTCACCGCTCAACCGCTGAGCCACACCCGCCAGGCTATTTTTCAGTATTTTTTAAAAATCTCCCAGATGATCCTAATATACACCTGGGCTTGAGAGCCATAGCTATAGGGGAGCTGGTTAGGACACTGGGGGAAAGGTAGGCTAGAGCCAGAAAACAGTGATGATAAATTGGCTAATATATATTTAATTTTAACTATGTGCCAGACATTTTTATTAATCTATTTAATCCTCATCGCCCTTATGTGGCAGATGAGTAAACAGTAATTTGACCAAAGTCCTATATCAAAGTAAGTGGCAGGCAGTCTGGCTTCCAAGCATATCCTAGAAAGACTTGTATTCCAAGCCAAAGAGCTTGGGTTTGCTTCTGTGCCAGTCTTTATTAATTTAGTGTGTATCTGTCCAGAATTTCTTTATGCATATATAAGCAAATATGAGTATGTATTCTCCTGTTTCTTACATAAAAGGTAACATACTCGATACACTGTTTTGTATCTTGCTTTATTTTTAGTTAATCCTCACTGGAGAAGATTTTTCCCATTAATTTTTAGAGAGAGTGGAAGGGAGGGAGGGAGAGGGAGAGAGAGAGAGAGAGAGAGAGAGAGAGAGAAACATCAATATGAGACACATGGATTGGTTGCCTCCCACGCGTGCCCCACTCAGGGCTGGGAATCAAACCTGCAATCCAGATGTGACCATTTGGTGCATGGGCTGACGCTCTAACCACTGATGCACCGGCCAGGGCTGTGTCTGGCTTTATTAACAAAACTAGAGGCCCGATGCATGAAATATGTGCAAGAGTAGGCCTTCCTTCCCCCGGCTGCCAGCACCGGCTTCCCTCTGGCACCTGGGACCCAGGCTTCCCTCATAGTTCCGGCTTCTTCTGGAAGGTCGTCCAGTCTAATTAGCATATTACTCTTTTATTATTATAGATATCCTGGAAATCTTTACAAATCAGTACATAGAACCCAGCCGGTGTGGCTCATGGTTGAGAGTCGACCTATGAACCAGGAGGTCATGGTTCAATTCTGGTCAGGGTACATACCAGGGTTGCGGGCTTGATCCCCATTAGGGGGCATGCAAGAAGTAGGCAATCAATAATTCTCTCTCATCATTGATATTTCTCTCTCTCCCTCTCTCTCTCTCTGAAACCAATAAAAATTTATTTTTAAAAAATCAGTACATAGAGAACTTCCTCTTCTGTTATTTAGTGATATACTACTTAATTTCCCAGCATTTCTAGATCTTCCAGTTTTTATATTGTTACTTAGGATATCATGTATTTCCACTATGATCAGAGGATGAATTTCTTCTTTATTTTTTTTAATATTTTTATTGATTTCAAAGAGGAAGGGAGAGGGAGAGAGAGATAGAAACATCAATGAGAGAATCATTGATTGGCTGCCTCCTGCACACCCCCTACTGTGGACCAAACCCGTAACCCAGGTATGTGCCCTTGACTGGAATCGAACCTGGGACTCTTTAGTCTGCAAGCTGATACTCTATCCACTGAGCCAAACTGGCTAGGGCTCTTTCTATTTTTGGGGGGGAGGGGATGATGAATATCAATCCTTTGAAGTTCATTAAGCTTACTCTATAGGTATTGATATGGTTAATTTTGGTAAATGTACTATATGCATTTCAAAAAAGTTTATTCTGTTGTTGGCTGTGGTGTCCTGTATATGTCAATCATTAATTGTTCATATATTTTATATCCTTCCAGACTCATGGAGTGGGAAGAAGATGCTTGGGTCTGAGTTCTTAAATATACTGTTAACCAATCCATCTTTGTTTTTGGATGCACTCTTCCTTCCAGAGATACTGGTACTGTTAATTTTGAAGTATCTTGGGGATTTCACTTTCAATATGTTTTGTACTGGTCTCAGCCTATCAGTAACCAGTGCTGTGTCTGGACCGGCCCTTGTGTTTCTTACTGTGATTGGAAGACGCCCTTTAGCAATAACCATCAGGAAACTTTGACAAGATACAGGTTTATTACTTACTAGACCCGGAAATTACACAGCACCAACTGGGGCCACAGAGGGAGAGAAGGAGGGGGAGAGGGAGAATGGGTCTGGGGTTCTGTTTTTATTGGGGTCAAGGATAGGGGCCTAGAGTTTGGCTGGCTCATTCTTTGTTAGTGAATTTAAAATATAAGAGTGGGAATCTAAAATGCAGTAAGAGAAAACAAACACATAGCCCAAATGGTCAGATATTGAAATCATTTCATTCAATCAGAAAAATATTTTTTATTGAATCTATTGGGATTACAGTGATTAATAAAAATATACACATTTCAGGTATATAATTCTACAACACATGATCTGTGTACTGTATTGTGTGTTCATCACACCAAGTCAGGTCTCCTTCCATCACCATTTATCTCCCCCTTTACCTTCTTCTATTATCCCCCATGGAATTTAAAATTTTTAAAAACTTCTACATGGTTGAGATTTTATAAAAAGTATCAGTTTCTTGTAGCTACTGTAGTAAATTACCATAAACTTGGTGGCTTAAAACAATGAAAATTTATACCCTCTCTCAACAAAAAGAGAAAACTCAACCAAGATCTCTAAAACAAAGGAGCCTAAGTAGGGGGAAGCACCTGGCTTTTATCTAGTCTAGTGGCTGGGAACGTGTTTATTGGAAGTAGGTGCCTCTTTGAATTGGACGTCTCAGGCAATCAAAGCTTAAGCCGGCACTTGCATTACAAAAGAGAACAAAAAACAAATGTTAGGGCTTACACTGTGCAATAGTTTGCTGACTTTCATCCTCCCAGTTGCTGGTATATTATTTAGTTTTCTATGGTCTGCTTTATCCATTACTACTCATGCACACTTCAGAATTTTCCTCTCCAATTCTTTTTGTCCTTATGGATTGATGTCTTTTTGTAGGTATACTTTGAAGAATTACTTAATTTTTGAGTGGGTGATATGCATATACTTCAAAAATGAAAAGGTGTGCAGTGGAAAACTTCCCGCCATCACTGTCAATCTACCCAATGTCCACCCTCCCCACACATTCATCATTTATATTCATTTATCATATAATCTAGTGTTTTCATATACTCTTTCATTGATAATGATTTTTAAAGATATATTTTTTATTGATTTTAGAAAGAGGAAGGGAGCGGGAGAAAGAGATAGAAACATTGAAGAGAGAGTAGGGGGCATGCAGGAGGCAGCCAATCAATGATTCTCTCTTATCATTGATGTTTCTATCTCTCTCTCCCTTTCTCTCTCTGAAATCAATAAAAACATATTTAATAGATCAATCAATCAATCAATAATAGGAGTGAAGACCTATAAGGATGCCTTTTATTCAGTTGGACAAACTAATAACTGGATCATTTGGATTTGCATCTTCTATAATTGGTGCTGAGAGAGAAAAGTGAAGTGGTGGGTTTTCCCTTGGTGTCTCCTGGAGGACTTATAATATGTAACCTAAGGCCATGGGTCTAAAACAGGTGGTCAGTAGTTGCTAAAGAATGACAAGACTTGATTTAATGTTTGAGTCCTACTAGACACTGAAGGTACAAAAATGTATGGTGTCTGAGGTTCAGACGGAGTTTGAAATTTACTAGATCCAAACCTAACAGCTGTGTGACTTAGGCTTTGTCTCATTTTCTTATCTTTAAAATTTAGGTAAAGGCACTTACTTGAAGATCATGTGGATTTAGTAGAATGGAAAGCATTTATTAAACAACAAAAGGAAACTTCTGTGGGAGTAGAGCTTTAATATTCTCACCACCGCCACAACAAAATGGTGATTATGTGAGGTGGATGATATGCTAACTAACCTTATTATGGTAAACATTTCTCAATATCTATGTGTATTAAAAAAATCACCACATTCTACACCTTACACTTACGCAATGTCATATATCAATTATATCTCATAAAGCTGAAAAGAATGTCTCAAGGAAAACCTACTTACCCACGCCCCACTAGAGAATTAGATTTTCTTCTTCCATTCCTCTCTCCTTCTCCTTTTCTTCTCCTCCCCTTCTTTTTTTCATTGAGGTGAAATTCACAAAACATAAAATTAACTATTATAAAGTGAGCAATTCAGTGGCAATGAGTATATTTACAGTGTTGTGCAACCACCACCTCTATCTAGTTTCAAAATGTTTTCATCACCCCAAAAGGAAACCCTGTACCCATTAAGCAGTTGCCCACACTCTCCATCCCTCAACCCCTGGCAACCACTGATCTGTGTTCTGTCTCTATGGATTTACCTATTGTGAAAGCATACAATGTGTGAGCTTTTTTGTCTGACTTCTTTCACATAGCATAATGCTTTCAAGATTCATCTGCATTACAGTATGCCTTATGCACTTCATACTTTTTTATGACTGAATAATAAATATTCTATTGTATGTATATACCACGTTTTGTTTATCCATTCATTTGATGATGGACGTATGAGTTGTTTCCACCTTTTGACTGCTGTACATAGTGATGCGTGTACAGGAATTGGTTGAGTACCAGTTTTCAGTTGTTTGGGGGAATCTACCTAGGAATGGAATTGCTGGGCCAGTTGATAATTCTATGTTTACGTTTTAGAGGAACCGCCAAACATACCACAGCAGCTGAAATTGTTTTACATTTCCATCAGCAGTATGAGGGTTTCATTTTCTCCATATTCTTGCCAACATTTATTATTATTTTTAAAAAAATTTATTATAACCATCCTAGTGAGGATGGTATCTCAATGTGGTTTTCATTTGCATTTCTCTAATGATAAATGATGTTGAGTATCTTTTCATATGCTTCCAAGACATTTGTATGTCTTCTTTGGAGAAATGTCTATTGAAGTCCTTTACCCATTAAAAAATCTAATTTTTAAAAATATCTTATTTAAAAAATATTTTTATTGATTTCAGAGAGGAAAGGAGAGGAAGAGAGAGATAGAAATATCAATGATGAGAGAGCATCATTGATCTGCTGTCTCCTGCACGTCCTCCACTTGGGAATCGAGCCCGCAACCTGGGCATGTGCCCTGACCGGGAATTGAACTGTGACCTCCTGGTTCATAGGTAGATGCTCAATCATGGAGCCACATCAACCGGGCTGTTTTTCATTTTGTTGTTGAATTATGAGTTCTATTATATTCTGGATACTAGACCCTTATGAGATTTGCAATTACGTTCTCCTATTCTGTGAGTTGTCTTTTCACTTTGATGCACAGAAGTTTTACATTTTTATGAAATCCAATTTATCTGTTTTTTTTTCTTTTGTTGACTGTACTTTTGATGTCATACTTAAGAACTCACTGTCACTCTTTGCCATACTTACTGTGAGGATAAAGACCCTTCTCAGCAATCAAACTGTCAACATCCCAGAAAATGTTGACATCTCTCTCAAGGGGCGCACAGTTATTGTGAAGGGCCTCAGAGGCACCCTGTGGAGGGGTTTCAATCAAATCAATGTGGAACTCAGTCTCCTTGGAAAGAAAAAGAGGCTCTGGGTTGACAAATGGGGATATAGAAAGGAACTGGCCACCGTTTTCACTATCTGCAGTCATGTACAGAACATGATTAAGGGTTTTACACTGAGCTTCTGTTACAAGATGAGGTCTGTGTACACTCACTTCCCCATAAATGTCGTTATTCAGGAGAATGGTTCTCTTGTTGGAAACAGAAATTTCTTGGGTGAAAAATACATCCACAGGGTTCGGATGAGATCAGGTGTTGTTTGTTCAGTATCTCAAGCCCAGAAAGATTAGTTGATTCTTGAAGGAAACAACATTGAACTTGTATCAATTCAGCTGCTTTGATTCAGCGAGCCACCGCAGTTAAAAGCAAGGATATCAGAAAAATTTTGGTTGGTATCTATGTTTCTGAAAAAGGCCCAGTTCAGCAGGCTGATGAATAAGATCTAAGTTGTCCAGCTATAGAAACTGCAAGATTCCAAATGATTCCTCAGACTTATTTGCAGTATTATATTTATTGAATTCATTGGGGTGACACTGGTTAACAGGTCCCAGGTGCACAATTGTACAATACATCATTTGTACAACATACTGTGTGTTCACTACTCCAAGTCAAGTTTCTGTCCATCACCATTTATCTCCCCTATACAGTGGGGCCTTGACTTATGAGTGTCCCGACTAACGAGTTTTTCGAGATACGAGCCGTCTCTCGGCCAATTTTTTGCTTTGAGTTGCGAGCTAAAATTCGGGTTACGAGGCAGCTTCAGATACCCCACCGCTAGTTGGCACAGCGAATGTCACAGTGAGCGCCACAACATCAGCCCAGCATCACGTGTCTCACTCGTTCACTTTATGATTTGACATACGAGTAATTTGAGTTATGAGCTCCGTCACAGAACAAATTAAACTCATAAGTCAAGGCCCCACTGTACTCTTTTCCACCTCCCTCTACTCCCTTCCCCTGGCAATCACCACACTGTTGTCCCTGTCCATAAGTTTTTTCTCTTTCTTTTCTTTTTTTTAGTTTTGGTGATATTTTAAAGATGAACCCTAGCCAGTTTGGCTCAGTGGATAGAGCATCGGCCTGTGGACTGAAAGGCCCCAGGTTCAATTCCAGTCAAGGGCACATGTCCAGGTTGCGGGCTCGATCCCCAGTGTGGGGATGGGAAGGAGGCAGCTGATCCATGATTTTCTCTCATCACTGATGTTTCTCTCCCTCCCTCTTCCTTCCTCTCTGAAATCAATAAAAATACATTAAAAAAATAAAGATGCAAAAAAAGCCATGTATTGATTTGGAGGAAAAGAAAAAAAGAATTCATTGTCAAGGTCATGAAGATTTACTGGAGCCTCTTCTTGCGGTGGCCTCAGCTCATGGCTCTTGGTATCTTGGAAAAGCTCCACTTTGAGATGAACATTGTTACCACTCATCTTCACTTTTTGGCCCCATTTCCATCCCAGCCCCAAGCCCTAATGGAAAGGCCATTGCACTGCCCAGGATCCTTCCCTGTGTGCCCAATTGCCAAGTGACCAAGTCAACCCATGCCTAGGAATTCTCCCCTCCCCGTGGCCAACATTTTGTATTTCCATCAATCATGTTGCTACCTCTGGCTGTAGAAGAGCAGCAGTGAATTAACTTGGTTGAAGGTGTTTGGTACCTACCACCCAGTAGTAGAGTGAAATTAAAATTATCTCCAAATCTTCAAGAATTCAGAACATTGATCTTTCAGCAAATTAGCTTTCATCAGTTGGGTTGTAGGTGAGTTGATGGTTTGGTGAATTGGCCATTTAGTCTATTGGATTTTTTTCAAGAAAGTGCTATCTTTTGATAATAAAGAAGAAATAAGAATAGAGATGTAGATCTGGTTATTTTTGCCAAAAGAAACACCGGAAGGATAAACCATAGATGAATGCAATTGTTCACCCCAAGGCGAGGTTGGACATCTGAGAACTCTGAAAGCAGCTAGAGTTCACAGGAAAGGGCAGAGTACTATGGAGGACGGAGCTGCACAGAGAAAGTATTCCCTTCCAGTCTTCAAGCAGTAGGGACCAGCACATATATGTAAGAAAACTGCCTGAGGCCAAGGAAAGACCACTGAAATGGATCAGAAGGAACAATACACAGAGGCAGGAAAAGTTCATCCCCAACATCTGCCTGAGTGGGAAAATCAATTAACACACGAGGCACTGAATAAGGATCACAGAAGGGTATTGCTTCAGTACCAAATTAGCTCTAGACTATCAGTCAAATTAGCCCTGGACTAAAGGTTATTCAGGCCTGCCCTAAAAAACTTAAATGCAAGCCTCAACAGTATCAAATTGATTAACTGTGTCCCAGAACAAATTTTTAAAAATGTATTTTTATTGATTTCAGAGAGAGGAAGGGATAGAAACATCAATGATGAGAGAGAAAATCATCAATCTCCCCCACCCCCTACCGGGGATCGAGCCCATAAGCCGGGCAGGTGTCTTGACCTGGTGCATGGGACGATGCTCAATCAACTGATCCACACTGGCCAAGCACCCCAATTTTTTAAGTACAAAAAATTCAGCACTCAACAAGGCAAAATATACAATATCTGGCATGCAATAAAATATGGTCAGGTAGCCGAAACCGGTTTGGCTCAGTGGATAGAGCGTGGGCCTGCGGACTGAAAGGTCCCAGGTTCGATTCCGGTCAAGGGCATGTACCTGGGTTGCACACATCCCCAGTGGGGGGTGTGCAGGAGGCGGCTGATCAATGTTTCTCTCTCATCGATGTTTCTAACTCTCTCTCTCTCTCCCTTTCTCTCTGTAAGAAATCAATAAAATATATTTTTTAAAAAAATATGATCAGGTATGAAAAGAAGCAGGAGACTACAACCCACATAGTTAAAAATAATCCATAGAAAATGACACAGATGATCAATCCAATAGACAAAGAACGTCAAAACAGCTTTATGTTCAAGAAGGTGGAGGAAAGCATGAGCATGACTGACATATGGCGCCCAAGGAAGACCCTTCTCTGCCCCCACCCCACCCTCTGCTCCTGGACTCAGAGCTGAGATCCTGACCTTGTTCAAGAAATTATGGTCGTGACTCATTGAATGGTGGAACTGGCTGGAAATCTGCTTCCTGGAACCTGCCAGAAATTCACCATCTAGGGTGCCAAAGAAAGTTGTTCATGGGAAGGTGAGTCATCAGAGGCACTCTGCGACAAAGCTATATATGAGGGAGGGTGTCAGGGAAGTTGCTGGCCACTGGGTGCTGCTGGCTGCCCTGCACAGCAAAAAACGGGAAAATGGAGAAGCTGTGAGTGCTTCGCTGTCTGATGGGAGATTCCAGGGAGAAGCTGCTGGCCACTGGGTGCTGGTGGTCACCTTGCACTGCAGGAGCAAGGCACCGGAGAACCTGTGATGCTTCAGGACGCTGGTGCTGGAGAAAGCTGTGTATGCTGCAGCAACCTGCTGAGTGGGCCCACCAGAAGCAGGAAGCAAAACCGTTTTCCTTCTTGCAATGTCCTTCCAGTGCCCTCTACTGGCAAACCTTCAGTACCAGCTGGTGAAGGAAAAACATTTAAACGGACCAGAGCCATTTTCACAGAACAGGCATAAAAGATGAATTTGAAGCCAAGAGACAAAAATCAATAAGTGGAACAGTCCACCCGTTTGATTACTCAGCTTCCATATGCACCCTTCCACACATATTTGAATTCTCCTACAACAAAACAATTCTACAAGATATATCTAACAAGATATAGCTACCCTTCTCACAAGAGAAGAAGTTTCACTCTTTCCCCAAATCATATCTCAAGAGTCATTATATTCATTGCTGTTTATATTAATTATTCCTCAAATTTAGTCATAGTCCCAGCATCTAAATAATATTCCAGCATCTAAAGATGAAATTAATTTCCAATAAGTATTCGTATATAAAATTAAAATGGGAAAGAGACAGAAAAAGAAAACGACTAGCATATACAAATAAATACAGAAATATAACAAGCAAGAAGAAAATAAGCAAGGCTACAATAGTACTCATTTCTGTAATTGTTCACAAGGTTGTAATTGCCATCACTGGCTTCCTTCTTCCACTATCCATTCTGTATTTTCCCTGCCTTCCTCCAGAACCTCAGATGCTCTCTTTACCTGATGGAGTCACCCAAACTTTAATTCCTGAAGAGTTTGAGTCCTCAATCATCCTGCCTGTTTTCAGTTGCTATAGTTCTCCATTAACTTTTACTGTTGGGCATGGAAGTACTAAGAGGCATCTTAGATACTCCTCTGGGTTGCAGATATAATCTTCCTTGCCTCCACAGTGTAGCAGCAACTGATTTCCCCTTAGTAATGAAGATCAATCGCTCTAACTAGTAAATTAGTTACTACTTCCCCTCTCCCTTTTTTCCCCTGTAGTTTCTCTGGCTTAGGAGCCCAAAATATCCAAATTTTCTCACTTTCCAATTCAATGGAATCATTGTTGTGCTCCCTGGTTGAGGCCTCACCCACTGGCAAAGAGGACTTATTAGAACTCAAGGCGCAGTGTCCCTAGCTTCATTAAGATCTTCCCACACATACACACTCCAACTTTCAGGATACTATTCCTTCCCAATAAGTGCGAGGCTGGGAGCTTAACTTGCCTTGTAATTAAGCCAGTAGTGCTGAGATTTTGGGTTTGATTTTCAGTAATCTCAGCCCTTCAGCTACAGGAGATAAGGCTCTCCTTCAGGGCACACCTAGAAACTTTTGAGTCATTTATGGTGCTTGAGCTGGGGATTCCAATCCCTGAGCAGGCTCATGGCTGGCGAGTGCTGCTGCAGTGGCAGGAGCCTCTCTGGCCTCTGTGGCAGTGCTAAGGATGTCTGACTTCCATCTGACTGCCAAGAAGGTGCAGGCCAGGCTGAGGGACACCCCCCCCCCCGGAGTGCACCGGGCCTCTAATATATATATATATATATATAATTTTAAATTAACCATCAACAGGCACTTAGATTTCCAAACAAGCAGAGTTCAAAGTTGCCAAGATGGGGAACAAACATTCCACAAGTGAGTTCTTAGGTGTACTAGTGAGAAGAGCCACTCCCACTTCTACCCCTTAATTTCAGGACCCATTTATACTGATATGGGGAAGATAGAACCATATATTGGTCTGTGATTCAAAGTGTATACTACATCCTATAAAACAAAACCCCATTCTTTCATGGTGCTGTTTCACAACTAGCATCATAACAGAGTCTGCAAAGCCATTCCACCTTTCAATTAGGCCATCTGCACCCAGATGATGTGGCCTGTGTTGAGGCCAGTTAATTCCATAGGCATGGACCCATCACTACACTTCCTTTGCTGTGAAATCTGTTTCTGGATCAGATGCAATGCTGTGTAGAAGAGTCCACAGATGGTGGTGCTGGCACAAACATTATAGGCAGGGAAGGGAAAACCATATCCAGAAAATGTGTCTGTTCCTATGAAGATGAATCTCTGTTCCCCTCCATGATGAAAGAGGTTGATATAAGCAACCTGTCACCAGTGGCTGGCTGGCTGGACCCCAGAGCAAATAGTGCCATGTTGAGGACTCAATTTTGGCCTCTGCTGATGGCAGATTTGGTAGTCTGCATTAGCATGAACCATGTCATCCTCAGTAAGGGGAAGTTCAAGTTGTTGAGCCCAGGCACTATATGCCTTCCAGTGGCATTCACATGGGGCACAAATATCTTCACTGTCTGTGTCCATTCAGAGATCTATCCACTTCTCTCTTCCCCAGACTTCCTTGTCACTAATATTCCAGTCCTGTTACTCCCAAGTCCATGGCTATATATATATCCATATTTCTGTCCATCTCTCAGCCTAGACACAGTGGACAATGAAATATGCTGTTCCATGTTTTGCTCACTGGGTGAGATTTTCCTTCACCATTATCACTCAGGGTCAACCCTGAGTAGAGCTGTAATGTGCATCTGTCCACTTTTGGATGGTACCAGCATATCATTCAGACCCATATATATAAGACAAGCTTAACTTTATTCCTCCTTGGTCAACTGCTTGTAAGGAACACCCCAGGACACCATAGACTTGGATTGAAGGAGAGGAGGCAATAAAATAGGAGTTGGTGTCAAAAGAGTCTGAGTCACCTGCTCATGAAACTTACTGTATATTCTGGAATTGCCTAACTTGGTCTCTTCTATACCACTTTTATTTGATAACTAGAGGCCCAGTGCATAAAAATTCATGCACTGGAAGGGGGGGTCCCTCAGCCTGACCTGCCCCCTCTCATAGTCCAGGAGCCCTCAGGGGCGGGAGGCAAGCTGGCTATCAGGGGATGGCAATGCCCTATCACACCTCTGCTGCTGCTGCTGCAGCAGTGCAAACCTCGGCTGGCCCTGGTTACCTGAGCCTCAGGCAACCCTGGGAGGCTGGGAAGCTGCCATTTGAGGCTTGCCTGCGCCTTGGGCTGATCCTGGGGGGCTGAAGGGACTGGGAGACTCCGGAAGCAGGCACGTGGAGCAGCCGGGCCTGCATAGGGGCAGGCCCGGTCTTGCCATGCACCTGCCACCCCGGTGGGGCTGAGGGGACAGGGCACCACCATCTTTGAGGGTGTGGCAATCAATTAGCATATTCCCTCCTTATTGGCTGTGGGTGCCGCCATCTTTGCGATGGCATGAGGGTCAATTAGCATATTCCCTCTTTATTAGATAGGGTAGATTGCTGCTATGCATGTCTAATTTTATGGCTATGTGGGTCAGACAAGACATCCATTCATGATGGGAATTTCAGGCTGTATGGTTATTATGTATCTCATAAGAGGCCCGGTGCATGAAATTTGTGCGGGGGGGGGGGTCCCTCAGCCTGGCCTGCACCCTCTTGTAGTCCGGGACCCCTCGCTCCTTACCACCTGGCTGCTCACTGTTCCTTACTGTTGCCATGAGGTGGGAGAGGCTCCCACTACCACCATTGCACTTGCCAGCTGTGAGCCTGGCTTCTGGCTGAGCTGTGTTCCCCCTGTGGGAGTGCACTGACCACCAGGGGGCAGCTCCTGCATTGAGCATCTGCCCCATTAGTCAGTGCGCATCATAACAACCAGTCAGTCGATTTGTATGCACCTACAGCCCCATCTACACCTGCGTCTCTCATCAGAGTCCCCAGGGTCCAAGGGGGCTGGGCTGGGAGCGGCTGCTCTTCCTCAGTCACCAAGGCCCCTGGGAAGGTGGGGCTGGTCCACCTGGGCTGGAGCAGGGCCCCTGGGTGGGGTGCCGTCTGGTTGGGATGCTGGGCCGAGGAAGCTGGCCCCAGTGCCCAGGGGCTTGGCTGGGTGTACATTACCAGACCCAGTTGCCCCCAACTGCCCTCCCCTGCCAGCCATCTTGTGGTGGCCATCTTGTGACCACATGGGGGCGGCCATCTTTGACCATGTGGGGGCAGCCATCTTGTGCAAGGGTGTGACAGTCAATTTGCATATTACCTCTTTATTATATAGTATATATATATACTTTATTATATAGTATATATATATTCCTTTCCCCAGCCACCAGCACTGGCTTCCCTTTGGCACCCAGGACCCATGCTTCCCTCCAGCCACCAGCAGGCACCTGGCACTGGGCTTCCCTCACAGCCCCAGCTTCATCCAGAAGGATGTCTGGTCTAATTACCATATTATGCTTTTATTATTATAGATAATTGATTTCAGAGATGAAGAGAGAGAAAGAGAGAAACATCAATGATGAGAGAGAATCATTGATCAGCTGCCTCCTGCAAGTCCCCTACTGGGGATCGAGCCCACAACCTGGAATTGAACCGTGACCTCCTGGTTCATAGGTCAACACCCAATCACTGAGAGATGCCGGCCTGTGGTATTTTGTTATAGCAGCCCAAACAGACTAAGACACCTTGGTAGGCTTCTTTGAATTTTGGAAGTAACATCTGAGTGTGCTACTCTGAACCCATCTACAGAGTTGCCCAAAAGGTTTCCATTTAGTTGCCCACACGCTTTGCAGTTCAGACTGCAGTACAAACTGCTCTTGAATTTGGACCTTACAACCCAGCAGATCCAATGATACACCAAGTGTCTGTGACATATAAGAATGCTGTGTGAAGATTCTGGCAAGCACAAATGAGGCAATCATAGTGTCAACTTCTAGGAGTTTAGAGAAAATCTGTATGCTCTTTTGCAGATAACTACTCTCATTTTTTAAAAAATGTTTTGAGGTATAACTGACATACAATATTATATTAGTAGCAGGTTTAGTGTGCGCCCTGACAGTTGGGTTTTTTTCTCCTTTGTAATGCAAGTGCCTGACTTAAGCTTTGACTGCTGAGGCATCCATTTCAAAGATGCATTCATTTCAAAGGCAGCTGTCTCCAATAAACACAGTGCCAGCCTCAGGACTAAAGAGCCAGGTGCCTTCCCCCGCTACCCCCACCTCCCCACCCCCCAGCTCCTCTGTTTTAGAGATCCTGGTTGATTTCAATAACTGAACATTTAGGCTACTTGCTTGTTTTCTCTTATTGTTTTTATGCTTTAAATTCACCAATAAAAGAGTGAGCCCATGCTCTAGCTGGTTTGACTCAGTGAATAGAGCATCAGCTCCATAAACTGAAGAGTCCCAGGTTTGATTCTTGGTCAAGGGCATGGACCTTGGGCACATGTGGGTGGGAGGCAACCAATTGATGTGTCTCTCTCACATCGTTGTTTCTCTCTAAAAATCAATGGAAAAATATCCTCGGGTGAGGATTAACAACAACAAAATAAAAGAGTGAGCCCATGAAACCCTGGCCCCCAATACAAGGAGAACCCTAGAACTGTTCTCATTCTCTCTCTCTCTCTCTCTCTCTCTCTCTCTCTCTCTCTCTCTCTCTCTCTCTTTATTATATAGGATATGTGTATATATATATATATATATATATATATATATATATATATAGAGAGAGAGAGAGAGAGAGAGAGAGAGAGAGGAAGTAGAAAGGGGATGGGTGGATAAGACCTATTTCCTCCTTGGTTATTATGTGCATTTGCATGCTGAGCTTTGACCTCAGTTATGACTCTATCAACCATAGGGGGTGGTTGTGGTGGGTCATGAGGAGAAGGGGCATCCCCTTTCAAGGCATCTGGACCATGTGAGTTTATCACAGGGTTTTCAAGGAGCAAAAGGCTAGTCTCAGATACTAAAGGGCTAGCTACTTAGTAAGAGAGGCTCAGAGTGACTTGATAGTTCAAGATTGTCCGTTTCATCTGGGACCAAACAGTTGTCCCCATTCCAAGTGTTGGGATTCCATTCTTTATCAGTGTCAAGGCTGTGACTTCAACTGTCATTGCAATTCAACAACCTACTCAATTAAACGTTGTGTTTGATTTTCAGCAATATTAGCCCTGCAGCTACAACGAAGAACAGCCTCTCTTATGCATCACGAAAGCTCTCTGGTTCTTAGACTGTGACTGAACTGCTCAAATGCATTAAAAAAATATCAATCCCACATCCCAGTCCTTATAGCCATGATGCCTGACATAATGGTCAAGTGCAGCAGCCATTTAAGGCATCCAAGGCATGTGCTTCAGTTAGCACTTCATCACAATCAACTGTAGGTTGATTAATTGTGATGTCACTGCTCGCCATGAATTACTAGCCATCCATTTTCCATTGGCAAGCACTGTGCTGAAGCCTGAAGGAGGTGTGAATGAACCAATCCCACAGTTGCATCTCTCTCTTCAGGCCTATTTCCTGGGATCACTCCTGGTAACAATTCTGTCTGTGTCCTGTCTGAAGAGAGGAATGACACAGTAATTTGAACAGGGAAAGTTAATACAAGGAATTACCTATAACAGGGGATTAGAATTATGAGGAATTGACTAGTGAGATGTAAAGAGACTCTAAAGATCATAGGAATAACAGAATTAAGATGTAGTCACTATCCCCAGGCTAAGATACAATGCCCCTGGAGCTGAGATCCAGATTTTGTCGGAGAGGCATGACTGTAGCTCACTAGATGACAGAGTATTGTGGTGTGGTACTGATGCAACCTGTTGGAAATCTATCTTCTGGAACTTGCCAGAAATCTGCCTGCTGGGGGGAGATAGAAAGCTGTTCACAGAGAGCTGCTGGCTTCCGTGCTCTGCAGGAGCCAGGCCCTGGGGAAGCTGAAAGTACTGCAGTATCCAGAGTGCTGCCAAGCTGCCTGGGGGTGAGTACTGGTGCGAGGGGAGAGCTACTGGTCACTGGGTGCTGCTGGCTGCCATGCCCTGCAAGAACCCAGGGACGGAAGAGTCTGGTGCCAGAAAAAGTCATGCAGAAGGAGACTGCCAAGCAAACACACAGGAATCAGGAAGGAAACCTCTTTTCCTCTAGCAATATCTCTTCAGCACTCTCTCCTGAGAAAGCTTCAATGCCAGCTGGCAAAGGAAAAATACCTCAAATATGTTCCATGATCACAGAACAGGCAGAAAGGATGAACTTTAAGCTGAGAGGCAATAAATTGATAACCAGCACACCAAAGGTCAAAAGGGAAATCATAAGGAAAATTTAAAAGTATTTTGAATGGAATTAAAATGAAAACAAATGTATCA
Organism: Myotis myotis; assembly: GCF_014108235.1. Taxonomy (NCBI): domain Eukaryota; kingdom Metazoa; phylum Chordata; class Mammalia; order Chiroptera; family Vespertilionidae; genus Myotis; species Myotis myotis. Next base: position 9,003,642 of record NW_023416346.1, read on the forward strand.
AAATGTATGGAATGCATCAAAAGCAGTGCTTCAAAAGACATTTATAACATTAAATGCTTATATTAGGCTACCACTTACTCTCTGCTGCCATCTTGGTTCTGCATTGCCTGCACAGAATGCTGGGTGAAGTCTCTGTCACAGAATGAGTTGCCACAGTCCCAGGCTGAGACAGGGTCTGAAACAGAACCTGACAGTGATGAATCAGTACCAGAGCTCAAAGAACAAGATTCCACCAGGCAACCATACAAGCTCAGCTAGCAGCAGCAGCTGAAATCGATGAAGAACCAGCCGGTAAACCAAAACAGAACTGAAGTGAAAAGAAGGCACAGAAGGCTATGTCCAAACTGGGTCTTTGACAGGTTATAGAGGTTACTAGGATCACTATGACATCTAAGAATGTCCTCTTTGTCATTCCAAAGCCAAATGTCTACAAGACTCCAGCTTCAGCTACCGACAGAGATTTTGGGGAAGCCAAGATCGAGGCTTTATCTCAGCAAGCACAGCTAGCAACTTCTGAGAAATTCAAAGTTCAAGGTGAAGCTGTCTCAAACATTTAAAAAAACATAGATACTCCAACTGTACAAGAGGAGAGTGAAGAAGAAGAGGCTGATGAAACAGGCGTGGAAGTTAAGGACATAGAACTGATCATGCCACAAGCAAATGTGTGGAGAGCAAAGGCAGTCCCAGCCCTGAAGAGCAACAGCAATGATAGTATACATCTATAGGTCAAAAGTTCAGCACAAAATGACTGGGCTCTCTCTGCTCAGGTTATAACAAGGCTGAAATCTAGGGGTTGTCTGGAGGCTCTGGGGAAAATATGCTTCTAAGTTCATTCTTGTTATTGACAAAATTCAGTTCCTTACAGTTGTAGGAGGAGTTCCCACGTACTTGCTGGCTATCAGCTGGGGCTGATCTCATCTCATCTCCACATTCTTTGTCACGTGGCCTCTCTCTGTCTACAAGCCAGCAACAGTGTGTCACACATTTCCTATCCTTCTGATTTTGGACCTTAATTACATCTGCAAAATCCCTTTACAGCAGCAAGTTGATTCATGTTTCATTAAATAACTACAGCAAGGTGTGTGAACACCAGGAGCTTTGAACCTTGGGTGCCATCTCAGAATTCTGCCTGACAAGGAGGGAACACATCCCATTATATTCTATGCATTCAGCATTAACCAGATCCTGATATCAAAACCAGATGAAGAAATCCCAAAAGGTTATTTTGTGGCTACCAACAAACTGATTCTGAAATGTATAATGGAGAAGCAGAAGATCCAGAATAGCCAACGCAATGTTGAAGGAGAACAGAGTTGGAGGACTGATGCTACCCAACTTCAAGACTTACTATAAAGCTACAGTAATTAAGACAGCGTTGGCAAAAGAATAGTCAACTAGATTAATGGAACAGAAAAGAGAGAGCCCCAAAGTAGACCCATATAAATATATTCAACTTATTTTGACAAAGGTACAAAAGTAATAAAATGGAACAGTCTTTTTGGCAGGTGCTGACACCTATCAGGTGTCTATTATCAAAACAACAAAAGAAAAGTGTTGCAAGGATGTGGAGAAATTAGAACTCTTGCACACTGCTGATGGGAATGCAAACTGGTGCTACCACTATTAAAAACCATAAGAAGATTCCTAAAAAAATTTAAACTGGAGCTGTCTCTTGACCTAGTGGTCCTACTTCTGGGTATATATTCTTAGAACCCCAAAACACCAATTAGAAAGGCTATATGCACCCCTATGTTCATAGCAGCATTATTTACAATAGCCAAGATCTGGAAACAGCCCAAGTGCCCATAAGTAGACAAATGGATAAAAAAGCTGTGGTACATCTACACCATGGAATACTATGCAGCTGTAAAAAAGAAGGAGCTCTTACCCTTTGCGACAGCAAGGAGGGGCCTGGAGAGCATTATGCTAAGCAAAATAAGCCAGTCAGACAAAGACAAATATCACATGATCTCGATCAACCAAAGGACTTGTATAGATGCATATAAGCATAACCAATAGACACAGACACTGGGGGGGGTAAGGGTAGGAGCAGGGAGTGGGGTGGGGGGGCAATGGGGAGATAAGGACATGTATGTAATACCTTATTCAATAAAGAAAAATAAAGATTTTCACAGTAAAAAAAATATCACATGATCTCTCTTATATGTGGAATCTAATGAACAAAATAAACTGATGAACAAAATAGAACCAGAGAGGAGAACCAAGATGGCGGCATAGGTTAACGCTGGAGTTTGCTGCTTTGAACAACTACTTCAAAAGTGAAACCAAAAAACGGAAGGGACATCACCCAGAACCACAGGAACGCTGGCTGAGTGGAAGTCCTACAACTAGGAGGAAAGAGAAACGCATACGGACACTCAGAGGAGGCACATTGCTGAAGTCAAATTCTGAGGTGCGGAGTGCGCGGAGCGGGCTGGCGGCGGAGGGCGCGGTTGGCGTTTTCAATCGGGAGGGAGTCGCAGACTCTGAGCTCCAGATCCGGGTGAGTCTTTAGGGACCCAGACTCAAACGGGAGAAGCGGGACTGTCTGGCTTCGGTCAGAGCGAGTGCAGCTTTCTCTCTGAGCTTTGCAGCGGGTGCTGGGACTCAGAGAGGCAGAGCCCCTGGGGACAGGACTGAGAGCCGCCATAACTGCTCTCTCCGGCCCACCCTGTTGATCCTGTGCGACCCGCCCCGCCCAAGCCCTGCACAGAGGCATTTGCCGGATAGCCTCAGGCAAAGGCCAGATTAGCACCTCCCTAGAGGACAGAAGTTCTCTCACTGCTGACACAGCTGATTCTCATAGCCACTTGGCCTGGAGGTCAAACCCTCCCTGGAATTAGCTACAACAATCAAGATTTAACTATAAGACTGCGAACAAAGACCACTAGGGGGTGCACCAAGGAAGCATAACAAAATGCGGAGACAAAGAAACAGGACAAAATTGTCGGTGGAAGATATAGAGTTCAGAACCACACTTTTAAGGTCTCTCAAGAACTGTTTAGAAGCCGCCGATAAACTTAATGAGATCTACAAGAAAACTAATGAGACCCTCGATCTTATATTGGGGAACCAACCAGAAATTAAGCATACACGGACTGAAATAACGAATATTATACAGACTCCCGACAGCAGACCAGAGGAGCGCAAGAATCAAGTCAATGATTTGAAATGTGAGGAAGCAAAAAACACCCAACCGGAAAAGCAAAATGAAAAAAGAATCCAAAAATGCGAGGATAGTGTAAGGAGCCTCTGGGACAGCTTCAAGCGTACCAACATCAGAATTATAGGGGTGCCAGAAGATGAGAGAGAGCAAGATATTGAAAACCTATTTGAAGAAATAATGACAGAAAACTTCCCCCACCTGGTGAAAGAAATGGACTTACAGGTCCAAGAAGCGCGGAGAACCCCAAACAAAAGGAATCCAAAGAGGACCACACCAAGACACATCATAATTAAAATGCCGAGAGCAAAAGATAAAGAGAGAATCTTAAAAACAGCAAGAGAAAGAAACTCAGTTACCTACAAGGGAGTACCCATACGACTGTCAGCTGATTTCTCAACAGAAACTTTGCAGGCCAGAAGGGAGTGGCAAGAAATATTCAAAGTGATGAATGCCAAGAACCTACAACCAAGATTACTTTATCCAGCAAAGCTATCATTCAGAACTGAAGGTCAGATAAAGAGCTTCACAGATAAGGAAAAGCTAAAGGAGTTCATCACCACCAAACCAGTAATATGTGAAATGCTGAAAGGTATCCTTTAAGAAGAGGAAGAAGAAGAAAAAGGTAAAGATACAAATTATGAACAACAAATATGCATCTATCAACAAGTGAATCTAAGAATCAAGTGAATAAATAATCGGATGAACAGAATGAACTGGTGATTACAATAGAATCAGGGACATAGAAAGGGAAGGGACTGACTATTCTTGGGGGGGAAAGGGGTGTGGGAGATGTGGGAAGAGACTGGACAAAAATCGTGCACCTATGGATGAGGACAGTGGGTGGGGAGTGAGGGCGGAGGGTGGGGCAGGAACTGGGAGGAGGGGAGTTATGGGGGGGAAAAAAAGAGGAACAAATATAATCTGAACAATAAAGATTTAATTAAAAAAAAAATAGAACCAGAGGCATGGATACATGGAATAGACTGACAGCTGTCAGAGTGGAGCGGGTTTGGGGGGCTGAATGAAAGAAGGTAAAGAGATTAAGCAAACACACACACACACACACACACACACACACACATATTTGTAACAGAAAACAGTGTGGTGATAGCCAGAGTGGAAGGGAGGTGGGGGCTGGGTGAAGGTGGGAAAAAGGGGGAAATGGGGATTGAAATAAACTTGGCTTTGGACGATGGGCACATGATGCAGTGTGTAGATGTGTGTTTTTTCTTTTTTAAAAAAATATATATTTTAAATATATTTTATTGAATTTTTACAGAGAGGAAGGGAGAGGGATAGAGAGTTAGAAACATCGATAAGAGAGAAACATCGACCAGCTGCCTCCTGCACACCCCCTACTGGGGATGTGCCCGCAACCAAGGTACATGCCCTTGACTGGAATCGAACCTGGGACCTTTCAGTCCGCAGGCCGACGCTCTATCCACCGAGCCAAACCGGTTAGGGCTAAAAAAATATATTTTATTGATTTTTTACAGAGAGGAAGGGAGAGGGATAGAGAATTAGAAACATCAATGAGAGGAAACACCGATCAGCTGCCTCCTGCACACCCTCTACTGGGGATGTGCCCGCAACCAAGGTACATGCCCTTGACCGGAATCAAACCTGGGACCCTTCAGTCCGCAGGCTGACACTCTATCCACTGAGCCAAACCAATTAGGTCTAGATGTTTTGTCTAGTTGTACACTTGAAACCTGTATGGTTGTGTGAACCAATGTCACCCCAATAAATTCAATAAAAAATTAACTCAGAATGGATTATGGTCCCAAATGTAAAATGCAAAACTATAAAACTTTTAAAAGATACCAAAGGAGAAAATCTAGGTGACCTTGTGTTTGGCAATGACTCTTTTAGTGTATATATTTAAATATGCTTTTAAAAGTTAGTATTAGAGAGAGAGGAAGGGATCAATGAAAGAGAGACATCACATTGATTGGCTGGTTCCTGCACACCCCCTACTGGGGTCAAGTCCACAACCCGGGCATGTGCCCTGACCAGGAACAAAACCAGCGACCTCTTGGTGTATGGGATGACATTTAATCCACTGAGCCACACCGACTGACTGGCAATGACTTTTTAGATGCAACACCAAAGGCACAATCCATGGAAGAAATCATTGATAACCTGGATTTCATTAAAATCAAAAAAGTCTGGTCTGTGAAAGACACTGTCAGGAGAATGAAAAGACCAGCCATAAACTGGGAGAAAATATTTGCAAAAGACATATCTGAAAAGGACTGATATCCAAAATATACTAAGAATACTTAAAACTTAATAGTAGATAAAAACCCCAATTAAAAATGAGCCAAAAATCTTAGGCACCTCACCAAAGAAGATAAACAGATGGCAAATAAGCATATGAAAGGATGCTCCACATCCTGTGTCCTGGTGAAATGCAAATGAAAACAAGATACCTTACACAGCTATTAGAACAGCCACAATCTAGAACACTGACACTGCTCCCTAAGACATGTGACAAAGGTAGTCTCATTCATTGCTGGTGGGAATGCAAAATGGTGCAACCACTTTGGAAGACTGGCAGCTTCTTAGAAGATGACACATACTCAACATACCATCCAGCAATTGTGCTCCTTGGTATTTACCCAAAGAAATTTGAAAACTATGCCCACACAAAAATCTGCTCATGGATATTTGTAGCAGCTTTATTCATAATTGTGCAAACTTGGAAGCAACCAAGATGTCCTTCAGTGGCGAATAGATAAATAAACTGTAGTACATCCAATCTAATATCAATCAGTGCTAAATAGAAATGAGCCATCAAGCCATGAAAATACATGGAGGAACTTGAAATACTAGTACTACTAGTAAGTAAAAGAAGCTGACCTGGAAAGGTTATATACTGTATTGTTCCAACTCTGTGACATTCTCAAAAAGGCAAAATGATGGAGACAGTAAAAAGATCAGTGGCTTCTAGGGACTAGGGCACAGCAAACTTAAAGGTCAACTTAAGTTTATAGGCAGAGCACAGGGGATTTTTAGGGCAGTGAAACTATTCTGTGTAATACTGTAGTAGATGCATGTCTTATACATTTGTCCAAATCTATAGAATTTACTACTCATAGAGTGAACTCTAATGTAAATTATGGACTTGAGGGATCATAATGTCTCAGTGTAGGTTCATCAATTGTAACAAATGTACCACTCTGGTACAGGATGTTGAAGATGGAGGAGGCTATGCATGTGGAGGCAGGAGGCATAAGGGAAATCGCTGTACCTTCTGCTCAATTTTGTTATGAACCTAAAACTGCCTTAACAAAAAAGTCTATTTTAAAAACAGACAAAGAAGGATCCTACCCCCTGGCAATGGGCAAGGAGACACCTGATTGGTGGTGTTGCTCTTATATCAGTCAGGGGCAAAGCAGATGTACAGTCCTTAGTTCATCCTAGCTTGATGCCTGTGTCGGTGGCCAGAGCTGTTTCATGCCTGAGGCACATAAAAAAAAAAAAAAAAAAAAGAAGGATCCTGAGAAACACTACAGTACAGAAGACTGGGATCTCAAGCCAGCCAAAGGAACACTTCACTTTTTTATTTTTATTTTTTTATTACTTTGTTATCTCTTTTTTTCTTTGTTTTCCTGTTTTTATTTGTTGCTTTATTTTCTATTTCTTTTCACATTATTTTTCCATCACTCTATTTTATTTTATTTTTATTTGCTATTTTTATACCATTTTTGAAATCAAATTTTTTGTAAATTTATTATTATTTTTCTCCTTCTCTTTACTCTTATCCACCCATCCCCTTTCTACTTCCTCTATACTGAACTGAGATCCTCCCCATATTCATCCAACTTTTAACCTTATCTTCTACATATAAGCTCAGCATCTACAGATTCTGCCCCCACCCTCTTTGCTGGGGGCTTGGTGTTTGTATTTTTTTTATTGTTTTTTTTTTTAATATATTTTATTGATTTTTCACAGAGAGGAAGGGAGAGAGATAGAGAGTTAGAAACATCGATGAGAGAGAAACATCGATCAGCCGCCTCCTGCACACCTCCCACTGGGATGCGCCCGCAACCCAGGTACATGCCCTTGACCGGAATCGAACCTGGGACCTTTCAGTCCACAGGCTGACGCTCCATCCACTGAGCCAAACCGGCTTCGGCTATTGTTTTCTAATTATTATTATTTGTTTGTTTATTTATTGGTTCTGTGGTGTTTCCCCCGTGTGTGTGTGTGTGTGTGTGTGTGTGTGTGTGTGTATGTGTGTGTATATATATATATATATATATATATATATATATATATAATCTCCTTTTCTTCCTTCTTCTTTTCTCTCCTATCTTTTTCACTCTCTTTGATATCATTTATGCTCTCTTTTTTTGCCCCTAATTTTCTTTTCTCAGGTGGTCACTTATAGTAGGGTTATTATTGTCGTGAGTACATTTGTGCTTTGGTCCCTTTGTGTTGTGTCTTGTCGAGGTGAATTTTATCCTGTCTGGCCAGGTGCTAGAGAGTGAGCCTCATAACCAGACACCTGGAGAGGAAACTCCATCCACAAACGGGTCAATAACACTCCAGACCAGGGGTGGGCAAACTTTTTGACTCGAGGGCCACAATGGGTTCTTAAACTGGACCGGAAGCCGGAACAAAAGCATGGATGGAGTGTTTGTGTGAACTAATATAAATTCAAAGTAAACATCATTACATAAAAGGGTACAGTCTTTTTTTTTTTTAGTTTTATTCATTTCAAACGGGCCAGATCCTGCCCGCGGGCCATAGTTTGCCCACGGCTGCTCCAGACCCAACTACAGAGGCAAGAAGAAGGCAGCAGTGAGGGAGAGAGCGTGAGTCAGTGAGGGGCCAAAAGAGGAGTGTGTGGTCATGTGGGATGTGTGTGTGTATGTGAGTGAGGCACAGATAGATCCCGCAGGGCCTTCGGGGTCAGGCTAAATGGGCTCGCCTAACTAGGCAGCCTCTGCTACCATGTAAGCAGTTCCAGGAGGCCGGCTCGTCCTCAGAAGCCTAGTGTTTTTAAGGGGAGAGCTGCTGTAACTGGGAGCCAGGCCTCACCCCCACCCAGGGTGCCCTCAGATAACACCTGGGACTCTACAGACACCCCTGCCAGGGACCTGCTACCTCGGCTAAGGTCCCACAGTCAACGAGTCTCCAGCCACCCTGGGCGCAGGCTCCTGTGAGTTCTGAAGCGTGCTCCCCCCTGACCAGCCCAATGCCTTAGCCCGGGGCACTGCAACCATGCAAGCAGCAGACACGTGAGCAGCCCACTCCTGTCCAAGGAGCAGCAGCCCCACGAGCAGACAGCCCCTGTCCGAGGAGTAGCAGCCACACGAATAGACAGACCAACCACATCTGAGGAGCGGCAGCCCTGCGCAGCCCACACTGGTCCAAGGAGCAGCAGCCACACGCAGTCTGCACCTGTCTGATGAGCAGCAGCTGGATGAGCATCCTGCCCCCATCTGAGGAGCAGCAGCCACATGTGCAGTTCACCCCCACCCAAGGAGCAGCAGCCATGCAAGCAGCCCACCCCCCATCTGAGGAGCAGCAGCTGTGCAAGCAGCCTGCACCCGTACGAGGAGCAGTAGCCCTGTAAGCAACCTGCCCCTGTCCAAAGAGTGGCAGCCACACAAGCAGCCCGCCCCATCTGAGGAAGAGCAGCAGCGTGCAGCCAGCCCTGATCCAAGGAGCAGCAGCCACATGAGCAGTCCATGCCCATCCGAGGAGCAGGAGCCACGTGAACAGCCCGCTCCTGTCCAAGGAGCAACAGCCGCGCTCAGCCCACCCCCACCTGAAGATCAGCAGCCTTGTGATCAGCCCACCCCTGTCCAAGGAACAGCAGCTGTGCAAGCAGCCTCACCTACCAGCCAGAGGAGATACCACTGCTGCGAACAGCACCCACCAGAGGAGCCACTGCCAACTGAGGAGCAGCCACTACTGCGACCACTTGAGCAACTGCAGCCCGAGGAACCACTGCCACCCAAGGAGCAGCCCCTGCATGACTCAACATCTAGACCAAAAATGGGTAGACAAAGAAACCCCCAAAGGAAAGAAAAGGAGAAAGCGAGAGAACCAAGATGGCGGCATAGGTTAACGCCGGAGTTTGCTGCCTTGAACAACTACTTCAAAAGTGAAACTAAAAGACAGAACGGACATCACCCCGAACCACAGGAACGCTGGCTGAGTGGAAGTCCTACAACTAGGAGGAAAGAGAAACGCATACGGACACTCAGAGGAGGCACAGTGCTGAAGTCAAATTCTGAGGTGCGGAGTGCGCGGAGCGGGCTGGCGGCGGAGGGCGCGGTTGGCGTTTTCAATCGGGAGGGAGTCGCAGACTCTGAGCTCCAGATCCGGGCGAGTCTTTAGGGACCCAGACTCAAACGGGAGAAGCGGGACTGTCTGGCTTCGGTCAGAGCGAGTGCAGCTTTCTCTCTGAGCTTTGCAGCGGGTGCTGGGACTCAGAGAGGCAGAGCCCCTGGGGACAGGACTGAGAGCCGCCATAACTGCTCTCTCCGGCCCACCCTGTTGATCCTGTGCGACCTGCCCCGCCCAAGCCCTGCACAGAGGCTTTTGCCAGATAGCCTCAGGCAAACGCCAGATTAGCACCTCCCTAGAGAACAGATGTTCTCTCACCGCAGACACAGCTGATTCTCATAGACCTCTCTGGAGGTCAAACCCTCCCTGGTATTAGCTACAACAATCAAGGTTTATAGGACTGCGCACAAAGACCACTAGGGGGTGCTCCGCATAACAAAATGCGGAGACAAAGAAACAGGACAAAATTGTCGGTGGAAGATATAGAGTTCAGAACCACACTTTTAAGGTCTCTCAAGAACTGTTTAGAAGCCGCCGATAAACTTAATGAGATCTACAAGAAAACTAATGAGACCCTCGATCTTATATTGGGGAACCAACTAGAAATTAAGCATACACGGACTGAAATAACGAATATTATACAGACTCCCGACAGCAGACCAGAGGAGCGCAAGAATCAAGTCAATGATTTGAAATGCGAAGAAGCAAAAAACACCCAACTGGAAAAGCAAAATGAAAAAAGAATCCAAAAATGCGAGGATAGTGTAAGGAGCCTCTGGGACAGCTTCAAGCGTACCAACATCAGAATTATAGGGGTGCCAGAAGATGAGAGAGAGCAAGATATTGAAAACCTATTTGAAGAAATAATGACAGAAAACTTCCCCCACCTGGTGAAAGAAATGGACTTACAGGTCCAAGAAGCGCGGAGAACCCCAAACAAAAGGAATCCAAAGAGGACCACACCAAGACACATCATAATTAAAATGCCGAGAGCAAAAGATAAAGAGAGAATCTTAAAAACAGCAAGAGAAAGAAACTCAGTTACCTACAAGGGAATACCCATACGACTGTCAGCTGATTTCTCAACAGAAACTTTGCAGGCCAGAAGGGAGTGGCAAGAAATATTCAAAGTGATGAATACCAAGAACCTACAACCAAGATTACTTTATCCAGCAAAGCTATCATTCAGAATTGAAGGTCAGATAAAGAGCTTCACAGATAAGGAAAAGCTAAAGGAGTTCATCACCACCAAACCAGGATTATATGAAATGCTGAAAGGTATCCTTTAAGAAGAGGAAGAGGAAGAGGAAGAGGAAGAAGAAGAAAAAGGTAAAGATACAAATTATGAACAACAAATATGCATCTATCAACAAGTGAATCTAAGAATCAAGTGAATAAATAATCTGATGAACAGAATGAACTGGTGATTATAATAGAATCAGGGACATAGAAAGGGAATGGACTCACTATTCTTGGGGGGGAAAGGGGTGTGGGGGGTGCGGGAAGAGACTGGACAAAAATCGTGCACCTATGGATGAGGACAGTGGGTGGGGAGTGAGGGCGGAGGGTGGGGCGGGAACTGGGAGGAGGGGAGTTATGGGAGGGAAAAAAGAGGAACAAATGTAATAATCTGAACAATAAAGATTTAATTAAAAAAAAAAAGTTCAACGTAAGTTTGGAAGTAAAAAAAAAAAAAAAAAAAAGGAAAGAAAAGGAGAAAGCGCCAGAAAAGTGGCTAAGTGAAACAGAGGCATGCAATATACCAGAAAAAGAATTCAGAACAAGGGTCCTAGAGTGCATAAACCAGTTGGAGGAAAAAATCAACAACTTATGTAAGAATCAAGAAGAAATGGATGAAAAAAATCAATAACTTATGTAAGAATCAAGAAGAAATAAAGAGTGATATAGCTGCAATAAAAAACACCATGGAAAGTTTCAACAGTAGACTAGGAGAAGCGGAGGACCGAATTAGCTAATTAGAAGACAGGGAAGCAAAACACACCCAAGCAGAACTGTAATTGGAGAAAAAAATTAAAAGACAGGAGGAGAGCCTAAGGGAGCTATGGGACAACATGAAACAAAGCAACATACAAATAATAGGGGTGCCAGAACAACAGGAAGAGGAACAATGATTAGAAAACCTATTTGAAGAAATAATGTCAGAAAACTTCCCTGTGGTGGGGAAGAAAAAAGTCACTCAAGCCCAGAGAGTCCCAAACAAGGTGAACCCAAAAAGACCCACAACAAGACACATCATAATTACCATGGCAAATGTTCAGGACAAAGAGAGAATCTTAAAGTCTGCAAGAGAGAGATAGAAAGTTACATACAAGGGCTCTCCCATTAGATTATCAAATGATTTCTCAACAGAAACACATCAGGCCAGAAAAGAATGGACAGAAATTTACAAAGTGATGCAAAGCAAGGGATTGAATGCAAGAATACTCTATCCAGCAAGGCTATCATTCAAAATTGAAGGGGAAATAAGAAGCTTCACAGACAAAAAAAGGCTAAGGGAGTTTATCACCACCAAGCCAGCAATGCAAGAAATGCTAAAGGGACTGGTGTAAAAAGAATAAAAAGCTAAGAAAGAAAACAGGCACAAAAATAAAAATGGCTACAAACAAGTACCTTTCAATAATAACTTTAAACGTAAACGGACTAAATGCTCCAACCAAAAGACATTGAGTGGCTGAATGGATAAAAAAACATGACCCATACATTTGCTGTCTACAAGAGACCCACCTCAGAAGAAGGAACTCACATAGACTGAAAGTGAAGGGATGGAAAAATATCTTTCAGGCAAATGGAAATGAAAAAAAAAAAAGCTGGGCTAGCAATACTTATATCGGACAAAATAGACCTCAAATTGAAGGCCATAACAAGAGATAAAGAAGGCCACTTCATAATACTAAAGGGATCGATACAACACGAGGATATAACCCTGATAAATATATATGCACCCAATGTAGGAGCACCCAAATACATAAAAAAAACTCCTGGAATATATCAAGGGAGAGACAGACAACAATACAATCATAGTAGGGGATTTTAATACACCACTGACATCACTGGATAAATCCTCTAGACAAAAAAATCAGCAAAGAAACAGCAATCCTAAATGACTCACTAGATCAGATGGACTTACTTACTTGACATCTTCAGAACATTTCACCCCAAAGCCGCAGAATATACGTTCTTCTCAAGTGCACATGGGACATTTTCAAGAATAGACAATAGACCACATATTGGGTCACAAGCAAAGTCTCCCCAAATTCAAGAAGATTGAAATCATACCAAGCATCTTCTCAGACCACAATGGCATAATATTAGAAATAAACTACAATAAAAACAATCCAAAACACTCAAACACTTGGAAGCTGAAAAGCATGCTATTAAATATTGATTGGGTTACCAATGAGATCAAAGAAGAAATTAAAAACATCCTGGAAACTAATGACAATGAAAACACAACAATCCAAAACCTATGGGACACAATGAAAGCAGTCCTGAGAGGGCAGTTTATAGCTCTACAGGCCTACCTCAAAAAACAAGAAAAAATGGTAGTAAATCATCTAACTCTACATCTCAAAGAATTAGAAAGAGAGCAAAAAGAAAACCCCAGAGTGAGCAGAAGGAAGGAGATAATAAAGATCAGAGCAGAAATAAATGACCTAGAAACCAAAAAAAACCCCAAACAAACAACAAAAAAACAAAAAACAATACATAAGATCAATGAAACCAAGAGCTGGTTCTTTGAAAGGATAAACAAGATTGATGAACCTCTAGCCAGGCTCACCAAGAAGCAAAGAAAGAGGACCCAAATAAACAAAATCAGAAATGATAGAGGCGAAATAACAACAGGCTCCACAGAAACACAAATGATTGTTAAAAAATACTATGAACAACTCTACTCCAACAAACTAGACAACCTGGAGGAAATGGACATATTCCTAGAAAAATACAACCTTCCAAAACTCAATCAGGAAGAATCTAAAAATCTCAATAGGCCAATAACTATGCAATTGAAGCAGTCATCAAAAAGCTTCCAGCAAACAAAAGCCCAGGGCCAGACAGCTTCAGAGGGGAGTTTTACCAAACATTCAAGGAAGAACTAAAACCTATCCTCCTCAGACTATTCCAAAAAAATTCAAGAGGAAGGAACACTTCCAAGCTCATTCTATGAAGCCAGCATCGCCCTCATACCAAAACCAGATAAAGACAACACAATGGCCGAAACCGGTTTGGCTCAGTGGATAGAGCGTCGGCCTGCGGACTGAAAGGTCCCAGGTTCGATTCCGGTCAAGGGCATGTACCTTGGTTGCGGGCACATCCCCAGTGGAAGATGTGCAGGAGGCAGCTGATCGATGTTTCTCTCTCATCGATGTTTCTAACTCTCTATCTCTCTCACTTCCTCTCTGTAAAAAATCAATAAAAAATATATTTAAAAAAAAAAAGACAACACAATGAAAGAGAATTACAGGCCAATATCCCTCATGAACATAGATGCCAAAATCCTCAACAAAATCCTAGAAAATCGGATCCAGCAGTACATCAGAAAGATCATACACCATGACCAAGTAGGATTTATCCCAGGGATGCAAGGATGGTACAATATCCGCAAATCAATAAACGTGATATATCACATAAACAAATTGAGAGAAAAAAACCACATAGCCATATCAATTGATGCAGAGAAGGCATCACACATTTCTGATAAAAACTCTCAGCAAGGTGGGAATAGAAGGATCATACCTTAACATAATAAAAGCCATATATGACAAACCCACAGCCAACATCATACTCAATGGGCAAAAACTAACACCACTTCCCCTAAGAACAGGAACAAGACAGGGATGCCCACTCTCACCACTTCTGTTTGACATAGTACTGGAAGTACTAGCCATTGCAATTAGGCAAGAAGAAGAAATAAAAGGCATCCAAATTGGAAAAGAAAAAGTAAAACTGTCCTTATTTGCAGATGGCATGATATTGTACATAAAAAACCCTAAAGACTCCATCAGAAAACTATTAGACTTGATAAATGAATTCGGCAATGTAGCAGGTTACAAAATTAACGCCAAGAAATCTATGGCATTTCTATACCCCAATAGTGAACTTACAGAAAGAGAGACTAAAAAAGCAATCCCATTTACCATTGCACCAAAAAAATTAAGATACCTAGGAATAAACTTAACTAAAGAGGTAAAAGACCTCTACTCAGAAAACTACAGGATGTTGAAAAATGAGATAGAGGAAGACATAAACAGATGGAAGAACATACCATGTTCATGGATTGGTAGAATCAACATCATTTAAAATGTCCGTACTACCCAAAGCAATCTATAAATTCAACCCACTTCCCATTAAAATACCAACGGCATATTTCACAGATCTAGAACGAACTCTCCAAAAATTCATCTGGAATAAAAAAAGACCCTGAATAGCTGCAGCGATCCTAAGAAAGAAGAACAAAATAGGTGGGATCTCAATATCAGATATCAAGATGTATTACAAAGCCATTGTTCTCAAAACTTCCTGATACTGGCACAAGAACAGACATATAGATCAATGGAATTGAATAGAGAACCCAGAAATCTGCCCGAACCAATATGCTCAATTAATATTTGACAAAGGAAGCAAGAACATACAATGGAGTCAAGACAGTCTCTTCAATAAATGGTGCTGGGAAAATTGGACAGATACATGCAAAAAAATGAAACTAGACCACCAACTTACACCATACACAAAAATAAACTCAAAATGGATAAAGGACTTAAATGTAAGACGGGAAACCATAAAAATACTAGAGGAATCCAAAGGCAACAAAATCTCAGACCTATGCCGAAGCAATTTCTTCACCGATACTGCTCCTAGGGCATTGGAAACTAAAGAGAAAATAAACAAATGGGACTACATCAAAATAAAAAGCTTCTGCACAGCAAAAGAAACCATCAACAAAACAACAAGAAAGTCCACTGCATGGGAGAACATATTTGCCAATGTCATATCTGATAAGGGCCTAATCTCCAAAATTTATAGCGAACTCATACAACTTAACAAAAGGAAGATAAACAATCCAATCAAAAAATGGGCAAATGACCTAAATAGACACTTTTCAAAGAGGACATTCAGAAAGCCAAGAGACATATGAAAACATGCTCAAAGTCACTAATCATCCGAGAAATGCAAATCAAAACAACAATGAGGTACCATCTCACACCTGTCAGAATGGCTATCATCAACAAATCAACAAACGACAAGTGAAAAAACCAAGATGGCGGCATAGGTAAACATCGGAGTTAGCTGCCTCGAACAACCACTTCACAAATACAACTAAAAGACGGAATGGACATCGCCCAGAACCACAGGAAGACTGGCTGAGGGGAAATTCTTCAACTAGAAGGAAAGAGAACAGCATACGAGACTCAGAGGAGGCACAGTGCGGAAAATACAAAGGTGCGGAGGTATGCATAGAGTGGGCTGGTAGCTGAGGGCGCAGTTGTCGTTTTCAATCGGGAGGGAGTCTCAGATTCTGAGCTCCAGTTCTGGGCGAGTCTCTAGGGACCCAGACTCAAACGGGAGAAGCGGGACTGTCTGGCATCGGTTGGAACGCAAGGGCAGCTTTCTCTCCGAGGTTTGCAGCAGTTGCTGGGACTCTAAGAGGCAGAGCCTCTGGGGACAGGACTGAGAGCAGCCATAACTGCTCCCTCCGCCCACCCTGTTTGATCCCGTGCGACACACCCCGCCCAAGCCCTGCACAGAGCCATTTGCCGGATAGCCTCAGGAAAAGGCTAGATTAGCACCTCCCTAGAGGACAGAAGTTTTCCCACTGTAGACACAGCTGATTCTCACAGCCAGTTGGCCTGGAGGTCAAATCCCCCTAGTATTAACTACAACAATCAAGGCTTAACTACAACAAGACTGTGCACAAAGACCACTAGGGGGTGCACCAAGAAAGCATAAAAAATGTGGAGACAAAGAAACAGGACAAAACTGTCAATGGAGGATATTGAGTTCAGAACCACACTTTTAAGGTCTCTTAAGAACTGTCTAGAAGCCGCCGATAAATGTAGTGAGATCCTCAAGAAATCTAATGAGACCCTCGATGTTGTGATAAAGAACCAACTAGAAATTAAGCATACACGGACTGAAATAACGAATATTATACAGACTCCCAACAGCAGACCAGAGGAGCGCAAGAATCAAGGCAAAGATTTGAAATGCGAAGAAGCAAAAAACACCCAACCAGAAAAGCAAAATGAAAAAAGAATCCGAAAATACGAAGATAGTGTAAGGAGCCTCTGGGACAGCTTCAAGCGTACCAACATCAGAATTATAGGGGTGCCAGAAGATGAGAGAGAGCAAGATATTGAAAACATATTTGAAGAAATAATGACAGAAAACTTCCCCCACCTGGTGAAAGAAATAGACTTCCAAGTCCAGGAAGCGCAGAGAGCCCCAAACAAAAGGAATCCAAAGAGGACCACACCAAGACACATCATAATTAAAATGCCAAGAGCAAAAGACAAAGAGAGAATCTTAAAAGCAGCAAGAGAAAGAAATTCAGTTACCTACAAGGGAATACCCATACGACTGTCAGCTGATTTCTCAACAGAAACTTTGCAGGCCAGAAGGGAGTGGCAAGAAATATTCAAAGTGATGAATGCCAAGAACCTACAACCAAGATTACTTTATCCAGCAAAGCTATCATTCAGAATTGAAGGTCAGATAAAGAGCTTCACAGATAAGGAAAAGCTAAAGGAGTTCATCACCACCAAACCAGTATTATATGAAATGCTGAAAGGTATCCTTTAAGAAGAGGAAGAAGAAGAAAAAGGTAAAGATACTAATTATGAACAACAAATATGCATCTATCAACAAGTGAATCTAAGAATCAAGTGAATAAATAATCTGATCAACAGAATGAACTGGTGATTATAATAGAATCAGGGACATAGAAAGGGAATGGACTTACTATTCTTGGTGGGGAAAGGGGTGTGGGAGATGCGGGAAGAGACTGGACAAAAATTGTGCACCTAGGGATGAGGACAGTGGGGGGGTAAGAGCAGAGGGTGGGGTGGGAACTGGGTGGAGGGGAGCTATGGGGGAAAAAAAAGAGGAACAAATGTAATAAGCTGAACAATAAAGATTTACTAAAACAAACAAACAAACAAACAAACAAACAAACAAAAAAACGACAAGTGCTGGGGAGGATGAGGAGAAAAGGGAACACTCGTGCACTGCTTGTGGGAATGCAGACTGGTGCAGCCACTATGGAAGACAGTATGGAGTTTCCTCAAAAAGTTAGAAATAGAACTCCCATTTGACCCAGTGATCCCACTTCTAGGAATATATCCCAAGAAACCAGAAACACCAATCAGAAAGGATATATACACCCCTATGTTCATAGCAGCACAATTCACCATAGCGAAGATCTGGAAACAGCCTAAGTGCCCATCTGTAGATGAATGGATTAGAAAACTGTGGTACATCTACACAATGGAATACTATGCTGCTGTAAAAAAGAAGGAACTCTTACCATTTGCAGCAGCATGGATGCAACTGGAGAACATTATGCTAAGTGAAATAAGCCAGTCAATGAAGGAAAAATACCACATGATCTCACTCATTCATGGATAATAAAGACCATTATAAACTGATGAACAAAAATAGATACAGAGGCAGAGCAGCATCGAACAGACTGTCAAACTACAGCAGGAAGGCCGGGGAGGGTTGGGGGGCGGGAGAGAGGGGGTAAGAGATCAACTGAAGGACTTGTATGCATGCATATAAACATAACCAATGGACATAAGACACTGGGGGGTAGGGGAGGCCGGGGGAATGTCAAGGGGGGGGCAAGGAAACATATGTAATACTCTTTGTAATACTTTAAGCAATAAAAAAAGAGTCAATTGTATATTAAAAAAATAAATAAAAACAGACAAAGATATTACAAGAAAACTACAGATCAACTATCCCTCATAAACATAGATATACTAGTGACCTGGTGCACGGATTCATGCACATTGAAAGGAAATTAATTAAAAGGTGGCTGGCAGGGCGGGACTGGGTGAGATGGGCCTGACACGCCCTGGAGCAAACCTCCCATGGTCCCTCCCTGGTGTCTGCAGAGTGAGGGGGTGGGTGTCCCTCCAGCAGGTGGGGTCACTTGGCCTGGCCTGCGGGGATGGGGCTGAAACCAGCTCTCTGACATCCCTCGAGGGGTCCTGGAGTGCGAGAGGGCACTCTGAAAAGTTGTTGTCGTACAAGGTGTGGAATGCAAAGGCAAGTGTGCAGTAAACCAGATTTGGGGCCGACAGTGCCCCAGCAGCAACATAACCCATGGCTGAAGGTGGAATCACACGGCCCCGCGAGGGCCCTCCTCTCTGGTTTCAGGGTGCATCACCAGAGAACCAGAGAACCACTGCTGCCAAATCACAGCAACTCGGCAGCCCCTGCGTTGTTTGCCCCCTGGTGGTCAGTGTGTGTCATAGTGATCAGTCAGGCAGTGGGACACTTAGCATATTAGCCTTTTATATGTATAGATGAGTTTTAAACAAAATTTTTGTAAATCAAATCCAATACAATATATAAAAAGAATAATACATTATGACCAAATGGGGTTTAATCCCAGGAATATGTTGTTGGTTTAACATTTGAAAACCAATCATTGTAATTCACCATCTTATCAAACTAAGAAAGAAAAACCATATGATCATCTAAATTGATGCCAGTAAAGCATTTGAAAAAATCCAACATCCATTTCTGATTAAAGAAAACAAAATATAATCTCTTAGAAAATTAAAAAATTGGGGGCTTCCTCAACCTGATAAAGGGAACCTACATAAAACTATAGTTTATTTCATTCTTAAAGGTAAAATCGTGTTTTCACCCTAAGATCAGGAAAAAGTCAAGGATATTCACTCCCACCATTTCTGTTTAATATTTTAGTGGAGGTTCAGCCAGGGCAATAGAGCAAGAAAAAGAAATAAAAGGCAGACCAACTGGAAAGGAAGAAGTAAAATTGTCTTTACTTGCACAAAATATGCTTGACTATGTAGAAAATCTTATGGAATCTATAAAAGTCTAAAATATCCTGAGGTTAGCTAGGTTGCAGGATTTATGTTTAATAAAAAAATCAATTGTATTTCTTTAAAAAAAATTTTTTCAATTGCAGTTTACATTCAATATTATTCTGTATTAGTTTCAGATTCAAAGTGGTTAGACAATCATGTACTTTACAGAGTGGCGTCCCTGATGTTTCAATTACCCACTTAGCATCATACATAGTTATTACAATATTATTGACTATATACTAGGGGTCCAATGCATGAATTCGTGCACCTTGAAAGGAACTGTGGGCTGCAAGGCTGCGGTAGGCACAGGGGCAGGTCTCGGCTGATCCTCCGCGCCCCTGCCTGGCCCCTCCCACCATGGCCCCTGGTCCTCTGTCTGCTGGCAGCCCTGCTCCTGCTGCCACTGCTCCCACACACTGCCAGTGCCGGCCCCACTAACACCTGCTGACAGCGTGGAGCGACTGGGGCCAGTGCCAGCAGTGTTTGTGAGTGGTAACTGCTGCCCCAATCACCCCTCAGAAGCAGGGGGAGGTGAAGAAGCCCTCAGGGGTGATCAGGGCTGGCAGCCACCACTCTCACCCACTGATGGCGCCAGGCACTGGCAGTGGGTGTGAGCAGCCGCTCTGGCGCCGGCTGTGGGTGCGAGTGAGGCCAGCCCTGGCAGTGGGTGCAAGTGGCGGCTTCAACACCAGCAGCAGGTGAGAGTGCAGGGCAGGACTGTGGCACGTAGGAGCAGAGAATTTTCAGTAACCACCAGAGGATCGCCCTGATGACAGCAACCAGCACCTGCCTTGGTCTGGTGCCCCCACTCACCTGCTCCACCATCCAGATGTGGCAGATGCCCACCATGTTCTGCGCACGTCTTCTGGTGGCCAGCACATGTTATAGCGACCGGTTCTTTGGTTGTTCCGCTGTTTGGTCTATTTGCATATTAGCCTTTTATTATATAGGATTAGTGAGTATATTCCCTATGCTGTAATTTACATCTCTGTGAC
The DNA here is from genome assembly GCF_014108235.1 of Myotis myotis. Lineage (NCBI taxonomy): Eukaryota > Metazoa > Chordata > Mammalia > Chiroptera > Vespertilionidae > Myotis > Myotis myotis. The sequence continues at coordinate 9,024,188 of NW_023416346.1, forward strand.
TATTCTGTAACTATCAATTTGTACTTCTTTTTTTAAAAAAATATTTTTATTGATTTCAGAGAGGAAGGGAAAGGGAGAGAAAGATAGAAACATCAATGATGAGAGAGAATCATTGATCGGCTGCCTCCTGCACGCCCCCTTCTGGGGATCGAGCCTGCAACCTGGGTATGTGCCCTTAGCCAGAATCAAACCTGGGACCCTTCAGTCCACAGGCCGATGCTCTATCCACTGAGGCAAACCGGCTAGGGCTCTATTTGTACTTCTTAATCCCTTCACATTTTTCACCCAGCTACCTCTCCCCTCCCTTCTGTCAACTGTCAGTCTGCTTTCTGCATCTATGAGTCTGTTTCTATTTTGTTCTTTATTTTTTATTTTTATATTTTTATTGATTTCAGAGAGGAAGGGAGAGGAAAAGAGATAGAAATATCAATGATGAGAATCATTGATCTGCTTCCTCCTGCACGTCCCCTGCTGGGGATCGAGCCTGCAACCCAGGCATGTGCCCTGGACCGGAATCGAACCTGGGACCCTTCAGTCTGCAGGCCAACGCTTTATCCACTGAGCCAAACCGGTGAGGGCTATTTTGTTCTTTAGATACCACATATAAGTGAAACTTACGGTATTTGTCTTCATCTGACTTATTTCACTGAACATGATACCCTGTAGGTCCATCCATGCTGCCTGTTGCAAAAGGTAATATTTCATTATTTTTTTGTGGTAGAGTAGTATTCCATTGTGTTCATGGACCACAGCTTTTCTATCTATTCACCCATTTTTTTAAAATATATTTTTATTGGTTTCAGAGAAGAAGGGAGAGAGAGAGCTAGAGAGAGAGAGAAACATGATTGATGAGAGAGAATCACTGATCGGCTGCCTCCTGCAGGCCCCACACTGGGGATCGAGCCCTCAACCTGGGCATGTGCTCTGACCAGGTATCAAACCGTGTTCTCCTGGTTCATAGGTTGACACTCAACCACTGAGCCACGCTGGCTGGGCTATGTACTCATTTGCTGATGGGCACTTGGGCTGCTTTCATATCTTGGCTATTGTAAACAGCGCTGCAATGAACATGGGGGTGCATATATTCTCTTCAATTAGTATTTCAGGTTTCTTTGGATATATTTCCAGAAGTGAAATCGCTTGGTCATAAGGCAATTCCATTTTGAACTTTTTGAGGAACCTCACACTGCTTTTCACAATGGCTGCACCAATCTATATTCCCACCAACGGTATATGAGGGTTCCCTTTTATCCACATCCCTGTGAATATTTGTTTGCTGACTTATTAATGACAGCCATTCTGACTGGTATGAGGTGATAGCTCATGGTGGTTATAACTAAAAAATATTTTTATTGATTTCAGAGGGAAGGGAGAGGGAAAGAGGTACAGAAACATCAATGATGAGAGAGAATTATTGATCGGCTGCTTCCTGCATGCCCCCCACTGAGAATTGAGCCCCCAACCTGGGCATGTGCCCTTGATTGGAATTGAACCTGGAACCCTTCAGTCTGCAGGCCGATGCTCTATCCACTGAGGCAAACCAGCTAGGGAGCTCATTGTGGTTTTAATTTGCATTTCTCTGATGATTTCCTATGTCTATTGGTCATCTGTATGTCTTCTTTGGAGAAGTGTCTATTCAGGTCTTCTGCCCACTTTTTTTAAAAAAATATATTTTATTGATTTTTTACAGAGAAGAAGGGAGAGGGATAGAGAGTTAGAAACTTCGATGAGAGAGAAACATCAATCAGCTGCCTCCTGCACGCCCCCCAGTGGGTATGTGCCCGCAACCAAGGCACATGCCCCTGACCGGAATCGAACCTGGGACCCTTGAGTCCACAGACCGATGCTCTATCCACTGAGCCAAACCGGTTCGGGCTTCTGCCCACTTTTTAATTGGGTTCTTTCCTTGTGTTGAGTTATGTTCTTCATAAATTTTGGATACTAACTCCATATCAGATGTCTTTTTGGCGAATATTTTCTTCCATTCAGTAGGTTGTCTTTTCATTTTATCGATGGTTTTTCTTGCTGTGCAAAAACTTTTTAGTTTTATATAGTCCCATTTGTTTATTTTTTCTTTTGTTTCCCTTCCTGAGAAGATATGTCAGAAAAAAAATATTGCTACAAGAACTTTCTGAGATTTTACTGCCTATGTTTTCTTGTTTATGATTTCAGGTCAGGTCTTACATTTAAGTTTTTAATCCATTGAGTTTATTCTTGTACATGGTATAAGAAGTTGGCCTAGTTTCATTTTTTGCATGTATCTGCCAATTTTCCCAACATAATTTATCAAATAGACTGTCTTTACCCCATTGTATGTGCTTGCTTCCTTTGTGAAATATTAATTGACCATACAAACATGGGTTTATTTCTGGGCCCTCTATTCTGTTCCATTGATCTATGTGTCTGTTTTATGCCAGTGCCATGCTGCTTTGATTACTATAGCCTTGTAGTAGAGTTTGTTATCAGGTAGTATGATACCTCCAGCTTTGTTCTTCTTTTTCAAGAAAAAAAAATATATATATATAGTCAATTCATAGTCAGAAGTTGAAACTAAAAACATACCATAAAAAGATGAACTACCTAGGGCAGGGGTTCTCAACCTCGGCTGCACATTAAAATCACCTGGGAATCTTTTTAAAGTCCTGATTTCTGGGCTTCATCCTCTGGAAATTCTGTTTCTTTGTGACTCATGTTGTGGCCCCACCCCATAACAAAGAAACAGAATTTCCAGAGGATGAGGCCCAGAAATCAGGATTTTAAAAAGATTCCCAGGTGATTTTAATGTGCAGCCACGGTTGAGAACCACTGACCTAGGGAAAATATTTAGCAAAAGACTTTGCTGTGTATACCCTGACAGTTTCTTTTTTTGTATTGCAAGCACCTGACTTAAGCTTTGATTGCTGAGGCATCCATTTCAAAGATGCATCCATTTGAAGGCAGCTGTCTCCAATAAACACAGACTAAAGAGCCAGGTGCCTCATCATTTTAAGTTCCCACTCTTATGTTTTAAATTCACCAAATAGTGAGCCTGCAAAACCCTAGACCTCCACCTTCAACCCCATAAAAGTAAAACCCCAGAACTGTGCTCTCGCTCTTGCTTTCTCATCTCTGTGTGGCCCCAGATGTGCTGTCATTTCCAGTTCTTGTAAGTAATAAACTTGTATCTTTTTAAAGTTTTCTCATGGTTATTGCTGAAGGGCATCTTGTAATCATAATAAGGACCATAAGGGCTGGTCCAGCCACATTGGTTATTGATAGGCTGAGACCAGAACACGAGAGACCTTTTTTATTGATTTTTTTAGGGAGAGGAAGGGTGGCTCGACAGACCTGGCCTGGGCATCAGGTCGTGACCTGCCATTGGCTGGAGGCTGGGGAAGCCCCGCCCTCTACTCTCCCAGCCCAAGGAGCAATTTGGCTCACAGAGGGGGATGGATCTCCTGGGACATGGGCCTTTCAGTACTAAAACTGAGGAGGTCCCGGGCAAACCAGAACAAGTTGGGTGTCATGGAGGACTGGATGGGATGCCTCTAGTTCCTACAGATTGCGTCTAGGAGGGGAAAGGGACAAAGCGTGCCCGATAAACTAGGCTATTTATTTTTAATTGCAGAAATACATGCTTACGGTGAAAAACAGACAACAAAACCCTAATCACCACCACCATCACCATTAGCCTCATCGAAACAAAAACCTTAAGCTTCAAGGGTTCGACTCTGGCTCACCTCAGGCCTCCAGGTCCCTATCCCTTTAACAGTGACTTGTATGGCCCGCACATATATAAGCCTATTAGACACTATTTTTGAAGTCCTGGCAGGTAAACGTGTCCTACCTGGAAGACAGCAGCAGCCACCTCCTCAGGCTCTCGGGCCTCCACGCTGGCCCCTCCCACCTACTCTCTATGAGCACCTGTAGATGTTTCAGATCACAGCTCTGCGCGATAAGCTTTGGTGGTTTCCCACCTTAGAGTAAAAGTCCTGGGATCTGGCCCCTGTTCCTCTGACCTCAATTTCTATGGTACTTCTCCCTGGAGCTCCACTGCTCTTCCTTCTAGGTGTCATGTGTTTGGGACCCTTTACACTGGCTGTTCCCTCTGCCTGGAACTCTCTTCCTTGAGATCCCCCAGTGGCATATACCCTCACTTCTTCCAAGCATGTCTTCAACGTCAACTGTCACCTCCTCAGAGAGGCCTTCCTAGACCACCCCAGCTAAAATAGGCTCCCTTCTCAACTCTCTATCCCTTTACTTCCCTTTATTTTTCTTCAGAGAAGAAAATATGTCATTTACTCTCTGGTGTATTTATTCTCTGCTTTCCCCATTAGACGGTCAGCTTCATGATGGGGATCGAGCTCGCAACCTGGCATGTGCCCTGACTGGAATTGAACTGTGACCTTTTGGTTCCTAGGTCAATGCTCAACCACTGAGCAACACCAGCTGGGTTGTCATCGATTTTTTTAAAAAAATATATTTTATTGATTTTTCACAGAGAGGAAGGGAGAGGGATAGAGAGTCAGAAACATCGATGAGAGAGAAACATCGACCAGCTGCCTCCTGCACACCTCCCACTGGGGATGTGCCCGCAACCCAGGTACATGCCCTTGACTGGAATCGAACCTGGGACCTTTCAGTCCACAGGCCGACGCTCTATCCACTGAGCCAAACCGGTTTCGGCTGTCATCGATTTTTAAATTCTGTTCATGGTGTTGCCAACATTTTAGTAGTCAAATATATCAGTCTTTTCCATTATGTTATCTTTTGTAGTTTAAAAATACAGTGGGGCCTTGCCTTACGAGTTTAATTCGTTCTGAGACCGAGCTCGTTAAGGAGCTCGTTAACTCAAATTACTCTGTCAACTCAATACAAAAAATCGGCCCAGAGACAGCTGGTATCTCAAAAAACTCGTTAGTCGGGACACTCATAAGTCAAGGCCCCACTGTATCTTTATTGACTTCAGAGAGGTTGGGAGAGGGGGAGAGAAACATCAATGAGATAGAATCATCAATGAACTGCCTCCTGCAGGCCCCACACTGGGAATGAGCCCACAACCCGGCATGTGCCCTGACCAGGAATTAAACTGTGACCTTCTGGTTCATGGGTCAACCACTGAGCCACGCCATTGTGTCTTTGTATACCCATTTCCTCCTGCACTTTCCTACCATCTGCCTCCTTCCCTTCAGTGAATTTCTGGAAAGCAGAGACTTCTCAGTGTTTTCAGTACATGGTAAGTGCTCAATAAAATTCTTTATGATGGGTAATAATTGTTTCCCCAGCCAAGACAGATATGCATCCTAAGTATAGAGCCATAAATCAGTTTATCTCGTTTATTTGCATCTGTGGCCCAGCATAATTATTAACAGCATCATTTATTATTCTTAAATTTGTCCAACTTTGGATGATAAATTTTATGGTCACCCTAATTATAAGAGACGGAGACTAATTTAATAAGGAGATAACCTGTGGTAATCAATGCACAGATCAGTGGAAGAAATTATTAGGGGACAAAAAGACTCATTTAATCTTATCATGTAAGCAGTTATTAGACTTCATGTAGAATTAGGCCTGCCTGTCATTGACTCCCTGCTACCTACCTTCAAATGCATTGTGAAATTTAACAAGTTGTTTATGAAACTTACTGTGAACTATTTCAGACATATAAAAATTATAAAGCATTATACAGTATAGCATTAAAAAGAACAGTCATATACCCAGTACAGCTTAATAAAACATCACCAATGTAGTTGAAGTCCTCTTCCCAGCTGTGTTCCCATATGGCCCCCCTAGCTCATCCTGAACGTCATGTACTAGTTATACTCATGCATGAGTTTTTATACCCTTCATACATATGGATGTGGTTTTCATGTTCTTGGTACATAAATATGTAGTATTGTTTAAGTCCTATTAAAATTTTTATTGATCAGAAACAGAAACATCAGTGTTATTGACTGCCTCCTGCACCCCCCCTACTGGGGAATCGAACTGTGACATCCTGGTTCATAGGTTGATGCTCAACCACTGAGCCCACCAGCTGGGGTGTTGGTGGTAACTTTTAAACATGCCTCATGCTTTTTGCTTACCATTGGGATTATGCATGTTGATACATGCAATACATTTTAATGTTATTTAGGATTTCACTGTATGATTTTATTACAATTTATATTTGTTGGACAATAAATGTTTACGAGTATTTTGCTCATTATAACCAAGCCTCTTGCTGGTTTAGCATAGTCAAGTTTTACTTGTTTCCTGCTTTACTTCATGGTTAGAACTAGCAGAACAGTGCTAATGGTGATAACTGGCAACCTATGCTTCCAGTGTGATGTTGGCTCTTGGTCTGAGTTTACCTTATCAAGGTAGTGTCTTTACCTTTAAGTTACTAGGAATAGTTATTGAGTGTTAGCAAGAGTCTTGTATCTTTTTGATAGGATTTTTCTCATTTCACATTGAGGGGATTATTACACCATACACACATCCCAAAGGCAAATCATACTTGGTCATCAGGTTTTTGTAGTGTGCCATTGAGTTAACTTTTATTTCCTTCAGGGTTATTTCACCTGTATGCCCAGCTTCTACACCCAACTCCCAACCCTTGCACCCTTTTCAAATTTAAATGTGAGAGCTTTATTCTACTTTGATTTTCCAAAGAACCAGTTCTTAAGTTGATGGATCAATTCTACTGTATTTCTGCTTATTTAAAGCCCTGCTGGACTCTCAGCTTCATGTCAGGGCACCACCTTTTGCTTAAGCCCATCCGATAACTGGACTCCTGCTATCTTGATTTAGATTACTGTCCCCTCCTGAATCTTCATTTCCCCACAGCTTTACCATTCAGCCCAAGTGCCACTGACAATGGAGTCTTCACTGATCTTCCAGTCTAGATCAGGTACTTCTGCTCTGGGAACCAAGGACCCCCTTCCTACATCAGTCATGGAACTGACTAGTCTCTTCCCCTTGAAAGCTCAGTAGCAGGGACAGGGCTGAGTCATCTATCTTCTCAGTCATCAGCAGGGCCAGACAGACAAGTTTGAAGTTTGAAAAAAGGGAGAGAATGTTCAGTAGCCATTTGCATTGGGACCAAAGGTATAGGTTAAGAACACACAACTGCTTTCCTAGATCCACACTTTGGGACATGGTCAAGGGGAAAACCTTTATGCAGAGCCTCAGAGAATGAGAAAAACCACACAAAGCAAGCACCACTTTGGGTTATTTTTCTAACTAAACTTTTATTATTTTTTCTTTGGAGGCTGGAACCAAAGTCCTTAGATTGGCTTTAAGGGTTGGATGGAGTAAAAACCACAAGAGATTATTGGGTGATCTGTGAACAGACTGGCAGACAGACAGGCAGACAACAAAACCAAAACAAAAGGATGGTAAGACTGTTTTCCTAGAGAGCTTGTCAACTACTTGAAATTTGTTAAAAATAAACTAAAATATTAACAGATGAAATAAAAATCCTAAATTGAGCCCAACTTAAGATTGTTGTAAAGGCTCACCAAAGAAGATGGTGAGTTCTACTGGTTTGTTCCTCTCGAGCAAGATGCTTTGTCCTTGGCTGCAACACCATCACAACTCCCAAGTGCAGGTCCCATTCTTAAAAAAACAGACTCCCCCAGTTCCCGGTGGCTGCGTCTCTCTCCTGACTACAGGAAAACCAACTTTGAAGGAGGAGGATGCGCTGTGGTGACGACAGAGATGGTTTTCTGGAGCGTCCATTTGGATCTTTTCTCCAGATGTCTAGCACGTGCTCGAGGGTTGTTTTTTTTTCTTTTAAGTTTGAAAAAAACTCCATTGTGAAAAGTGAGTTATGAAGAGTGCTCTTTATTTGAAACCTCCACAACACAGACGCCAATCTTGTCTCGCATTGAATCATTAGCTGTGCACATCAACACATTCCAAGCACAAATTAAGAAATGCAAACAGAACAAAAAAATATATATATATATAATTTTTCCCCTATCCAAAGGTTTCAAGTCTCAATGCAGCAAATCCTTCTGAACACAGACTCTGAGGAGCACACTGTTCAAACAGTTGGGACAAATAGGTCCCTGCAAAGGCTACTGCCTTTAAACACATGGGCCGGGGATCATGGACGGCATGGAATGGGGAGAGGAGGTGAGAAAAAGGGCGAGGGAAGAAAGAATGAGCAGGAGAAAGGGAACAGGTATGCACTGGAAAAGGTTGGGGCAGCTGGGACACACACATGGTGAGTTGGTAGATTTCATTTATTGGTATCAACATTTCCTTTCTGGTTCATTTTGTTTTCATCCCCCCCCTTCCCAGGTCCAACAATGGTAGAAAAACCCCACAGTTGTGGGGGCTAACTAGGCCAGCCCAAAGCCTTCAGAGCACTCCTGGATGGCCAATAGTAGCATGTGGCGGAGCTTCTCAAAGCTCTCATAGGCAGGCAGGTCCAGCTGATTAAAACTAGGGAAAAAAGAAAGATTAGTTCCTAATGAAAGATGACAACCAAATCCCTGTGTTCCCATGAGGCCAATTGCCCTCTCCCTGAGGGAACCTATTCCTCACCTCTTGTGGACTCCCAATTTTGTCCTAGCCTGGTCTGCCCTCCTCTAACTTGGCCCCATTACTGGCCATCAGGCACCTAAAACGTAAACCTGACCCTGTCGCTTAAACACCATGGTCTCGTCTATGGGCTAATGTGCAAGCTCCAAGGAGGCATTCAGGGTCACTGGTGATCTGACCCCTGCTGAGTTCTTTAGCTTTGTGGTCCCTGCAACTCGAAATCCGTGCTCCAGCCACACTGAGCCCTGGAATACACTGTGGTCTCATGTGGTGTTTTTTTTTAAATATATTTTATTGATTTTTTACAGAGAGGAAGGGAGAGAGACAGAGAGCTAGAAACGTCGATGAGAGAGAAACATCGATCAGCTGCCTCCTGCACATCTCCCACTGGGGATGTGCCCGCAACCCAGGTACATGCCCTTGACCGGAATCGAACCTGGGACCCTTCAGTCCTCAGGCCGATGCTCTATCCACTGAGCCAAACCGGTTTTGGCACATGTGGTGGTTTTTATCTGCACTGTCTCCTCAGCCCCACTGTGAGTCTGGGCCAACTTTTGATCTCAGACATCAGCCTCTCCAAAAACCCACCAAATGGGAGCTGCTCCCTGGGGCAGGGTAGCCAGAGGCAGACCAGAGTTCCTGACCTTGGGTAAGGGCCTAAAGTTGGCATATATGCAAGCTTCATCTAAATCAGGGGTCCTCAAACTACGGCCCGCGGGCCACATGCAAATACAAATATTGTATTTGTTCCCGTTTTGTTTTTTTACTTCAAAATAAGGTATGTGCAGTGTGCATAGGAATTTGTTCATAGTTTTTTTTTAAACTATAGTCCGGCCCTCCAACGGTCTGAGGGACAGTAAACTGGCCCCCCTGTTTAAAAAGTTTGAGGACCCCTCATCTAAATGCTGAAAAGAAGAACAAACTCTTTTGCTTACCATGTGTGAGCTGAAGGCAGGCGATCTGTGGACCTGTCATCTCGATGAATCTGAAACTTCTGAATTCCATTCATGCCTTCAAGGGCAGCAAAGCCTTGCAGGGGTACCTTGGAAGTACCCGTGACAAACTGGAGGAACTTGGCACGGTCAGCTTGGTCAAAAGAACGCAATGCTCTCCAGAACCACTGAATCTGCAGGAAGGGACACAAGAAGCCAGCGTTAGACAGAGAGCTCCTAGAAAAAAGGGGGGATGGGACTTGGAATCTAGGCAAGTCTCTTCTGTAAGATGGGTTTCAGTTCATTCACAGGATGAGCAAGAACATCACCTAAAAATGCGATCCAGAGAATGAAGAGTTACACATAGGTAAGTGGTCATCCATAGCGCCCTTCCCTTAAAAGCACTGCTTTATCTGGTGTCAAACTAGCACTGCTTAGGGGTGAAGGGGCAGGGAATGCCTGCAACAGCTCACCTGAATAGAGTTGGATTGGTATTTGTGGTATTCAGTGTTGGATTTCAAATCATCAATGTCGATTGTAGGCAGTCCTGATATGAGCAGCTCTAACTCCTGCTCAGTGAAGATGGAAATGAGGCGCTTTGGAATGATCTCATAGAAGCCTTCTAAGAAAGCCGCCAGCTGTTTGCGGATGGCTCCTGGAGAGAGAACCAACAAGCCACATGGAATCTGAACCCACACAAGTGTTAGAGGTCAGAAATCCCCCCAATCTAGCCCATGCTGCTACTAGGATGCTGATTGGACTGCCTGCCTTGCCTGCCACTGTATTTCTGGGCCCCTATGAGGGTAGAGGAAAGGAAATATTTTTGGTTAAGTTTTGGATTCCTTTTGTGCAAGGTACTTTTGGCTGCCATAGGGGAAAAGAGGAAATGATGTGTATAAAATGAAGTGAGACCTGACCAATTCCCATATTGAGCAACAATAGGCCTAAGGGACATTTCCCCTACCTGTCATTCTCATCTGGCACACCAGGTGTACATACTCCTTCTTATTCTCCTCTGTTACCAAGATGTTGGCCCCATTGGGTTTGAGGTCACGAACTTCACAGACTCCAAACTCTTGGACCTAGAACACCCAAAACATCAATCATATATATCAAGCTTGGTCTAGGATGGGGTTTATATAGATACCTGGGAACATACCCTAAATTCTTTGTTATGTCCTGGGCAGAGAGACAAAGTAAGGTCACGAAAAAAGTGATTTTTCTCATGAGGTCATAATTTCCTAACAGGAAAAGGCCAAGGTAAAAGGGGAAAGAGGGTATGGCTAATACATGTAACATAACATAACACAATCTTTACAGAAAACAATTTGGTGGAAGAGTAACCTTAAAAATTTGTTTTCATTTGTATAATTTTTCTACAATGAACTACTTTGGGAATGGAGAGTAACACTCTGGAGTAACATGTTGTTTTCTATAAGGGGGAAACCAGAAAACAGTCTGGATTGTTTTACAAATTTTGGTTTTTCTGTTTGTGATGTCTCATACAAATACCCATTGCTTTCTACCAGATGGGAAATGGGGCACGGGATTTTAAGAAGTCAAGATACTTCCTTAAAACCATGAAGTTATCCAATGCCAAGTCAAGGGCGATCCAAAATGGGTTTCCTAGACGAGCTGGGATGTGCTGCAGTCAGGATTTCCTGACCTACCTCAGTGCTGAAGGTAAGGTCATAGCCTAGAGTGGAGACATCATTTTCCAGCAGATAGACCAGGCCTTGGTAGAAGTGGTAATCTTCGCTTTCCATATCCGTATACCTAGAAAAACACAATTAGACAGGGTCATGGGTTGAGGTGGAGAGGCAGCATAGGGGCAGGACACAAATAAAGGACCTGATTCCCAGGACTGTGCCACATCCTCACCTGACAGACTTGCCCAAGATGTGTTTGTAGAAGGAGCGAGTGAAGTAGCACTCCAGGAGGCGGTTGTCATATACAGCTTTGGCCACAATGCGTCCAACAAACTTAAAGTAGCTGAGGTGGTTGGGGTTGCAGTGGGAAGATGGATTGATGGTGTAGGTGACCCGGTCTCCAGGTGAGGTACGGAACAAGGCATACATAGGGTTAAACATCTCCCGAGAGATGATCATATACCACTCTCGCAGGAGCCCTCCAGCATCCTGCCCTTCTTCTCCTTCAAACACTATATACCTGCGTTAAGAGAGGAGAAAAAGATGTGCAGAAAGCCCAGGACAGAGCCACTCACTTATACAGCATGACCCAAGTGAACGAGTGACTGGAGCAGTGGCCGGGGAGTGTAAGGTCACAGGACAGGGTGCCAGGAGAGCCCAGAGGAGGGCACTGGGACAAAAAGGGCATCATTGATAGATGTCCTGAAGTGCCAGTAAAGGCTGACCGATATTCCAGAAAATACCAATGGGAATGGTAGAGAGGCCTAAATGAGACCTCACTTAGGGGAAGTAGGGAGTGGTTAGGCGGTGTCAGAGAAGAGAGTGCTGCACCAAGTCCAATGTCAATAAGGAGTTGGTAGTGGAAGAGTAGGGCCCAGTCTGTCTTAGAAGCCTCTCTGACTTCCTGTGTGATGACAGGGATAGCAAGCCCATGCCACAAGGGAGAGGAGGCATCCAGTTCCTCAGTTTAGGAGCATCTGAACTGCTCCAATAAGTCTGTCCTCATATTGCTCCTGTGACATCTGGCATTACAAACTGCCAATCTCCTCTCGGTGGCTTCAGAATCACCAGTGAGCAGTATTTCCCCCAGCCCAAGGTACCATTTGCTCAGTAGGTGTCCTGTTCCTAGTAACAATGGGAAACTCTCTCTGCAAAGCCATCAGGTCTATCTTTATAAATGCCAAAGACTCTTCTGGCTGGGAATTGTTGGGCAGCTCAGCCCAAGGGACAGTAGAAGATCAGTCTTCTGAGACCAGGCCAAGAAGATGGGGGAGGCAACTCACTGTGCTGATATCAGCTGGATTCCAAATGGAAATTCCTAGTGTGTGTGTGTGTGTGTGTGTGTGTGTGTGTGTGTGTGTCGGGAGCAGCACCTCCCTATATTCCTCTGCACATCTGAGGCCTAAGTAAGCCTTCACTATGGCGGAGGAATGGCCCCCACCCTCCCATCTTGTCTGTTCTGTGCTCTGAGCTCTTACAATCGATTCTTCATTTCTTCAGGGGATTTCCGATGCAGCTCACGATAAGAGTCTTCAAAGACATGGTCACGGCGGACATGCACAGCCATGTCCTCTTTCCGGAGCCCTTCGTCCAAACGCTCCAGCTCTTGGCGGAAATATCTGGGGAGGTAGAAAAAGAAGGAAAACAGGATTAGGGTGGCAGAGCAAACTTCTGTTTGCCTCATTAGAATGAAGACTCACAATGACACTTTCCCTATCCTCCAATTACTCTGATTCCTGCTCCCCACCTGTTCCCCTGGGGAAATGCCCAGTAGTTGGGAGAGACAGGTCATTTACTACCAACTCTCATTTCTCCCATCTCTACCAAATAAGGGCCCACAGAAACTGTAGCAAGTAAGCATGTGTAGTGCACAGGAAGGAAAAGCAGGGGAGACAGGAGTGTTCAGGAGGCCTCCTGCGCCCCCTGTGCACTATGGCTACCTGCACCTCCTATATTACCTCGATGAATGGAATGGGACTTTAGGAAAACTGCTTTCTCAGGAAACAATGCCCCAGGAGGAACTCTGGCTCCTTTCTGGGAGGGGAGAAACTACTTGGAGAGTTCCCACCCCCACCAACATCCAGGGCACATACTTGCGCTTGACATCGAAGTCGAGGACACGAATGTAGTCTACCAGGACAGCAAAGGGCCCGTCAGCGAGGTGGGTAGTGGACTGCCGTAGGATCTGGTTTAACACAGTGCGGTGAGTCTCTGAGGGGAGAAAGGACAGCAAGAATCAGCATATCATGGGTCCCAGAAGACTGGATGACAGCCATCCAGCCAGTAGGTCTTTCTTTCTTGTTTCAGGGAAAAAAGGTAGTGTGACACGCAAGTGCTACCAGACAGGCCCTCCCTCACTAGCCTCACTTTCCAACCAACACACACATACACACAGCTAAGGATAAAATATACAGCAGAGCCCTCTACATTTGGGGGCCTAAGAGTTCCCTGTACCTGCAAAGCGAAGGAACTTCTGCGTGTCGGGGGGCAGGCTTGAGGAGATGTGCATAGATGAGGGCTCCCGGGAGAAGAACGGGTCAAGGGAGGAAGGAGTGGCTGGGGTCAAGGGGGCCGGGGAGAGGGGAGGAGGCTCATCCTTGATGTGCGCCAGCTGGCTCTCGCGGGTGTCTCGAACAGGAGGCTTGCTCTCCCGCTCTGTGGCATGGACCAGAAAGAAGGCCTCCACGGCAGGCTGTAGCACTAAGGGTAGCAATGACAGGGAGGTGACATTTTTACAAACTTCAACATACAAACCTCTTCTTTTATATTATATATAATCTAGTTACAAAAGTACAATATAGAATAATTGAAACTTGCAGGAGAAATATAATGGTAGAATAAAAAAGTGAAGCCAAAGAGCACATCAGAGCTTCCTTGAGGCCAAAGAAAAATGGCCAACCAGTTGTACAGAGTCCCCTGGTCCAAAAAGTAAAATATACCAGCCATAGAAAGAGAAGAAAAACATTTTTTTTTCTGACACTTAAGTCAGAGAAAAAAAACTCCTTTCCTTCGAATCCTCATTACAGAGACACTGAGAAAGAGGGGTGACCTGGAAGAAAAGTAAGCAGGCTAAAGGGGTCGCAGAGCAGGTTAGTGTGCCCTCAGGCCACCACTCACCTAGCACCGCATGCTGGTCATGAGATTCCTCCAGTTCCTTTAGACACTCGCCCAGCATGTCCCAGAGCTCATCCAAGCTCAGCTGCTCACTGAGCAGGGGTAAGTCAGGTGGCCTCTCCTCCTTCTCCCCCTGGGAGTTTCCGTCCGAGCCTACAAGGCACACACAGGAGAGTCAGAAGGGCTTTGAGGTTGTCCCTTCATTTCGATTTTCCCAGACCAAACATGCAGATCAAGTAGAGTGGCCCACTGGCCATAGAGTAATAGGGAGCAACATCTGGAAGCAAGCTCTAGTCCTACACTGAATGACATCTGAATTTAAATTAAGTAAGATTAACACAATAAAAAAATGGTTCCTCAGTTGCACTAGCCAAATGCAGGCTACTGAAATAGTAGCCACTGCAGAAAGTTCTACCAGATAATGCTGGTCTACTTACTGCCTAATTAATTCTCAGAGTATCTGTGGATTATTAAATTATCTAATATAGTTAAAAAAATGGATGTCCCTATAACACTATCCCAAAGGAATGTGTTAAAAAGGTTCCAAAAAGTATTCATGTGCAATTAGTCTGCAGAAATGCTGTTAATAACAGCATCCACTGTGTGCCAGGTCTGCTCTAACACTATATACACATATTAGCTCATTTAATCCTAACTATGAACATCCCTATTTTAAAGAATAAAATGGAAACAAAGAGAAGTTTGCCTCAGGTCCCAGAGCTAGTAAATAGGGGGGCAAGATTCAAATACATGCTATCTCCATGCATATCATACCATAGTTTCTTTTAAAAAAATATTTTTATTGATTTCAGAGAGGAAGGGTGAGGGAGAGATAGAAACATCAATGATGAGAGAATCATTGATTGGCTGCCTCCTGCACGCTCCCTACTGGGGATTGAGCCCGAAATCCGGGCATATGCCCTGACTGGGAATCGGATCATGACCTCCTGGTTTATGGATCGACACTCAACCACTGAGCCACATCAGCTGGGCTATCATAGTTTCTTTACTACAGGAATTGCAACATGTATTGTGAATCTGAGACGAGAGTGAGGTGATTACGGTTAGTGATCCTGGTTGGTAATTGCCTATTAACATGTACAGAAAACAGTGTTTGCTTGAACGAATTGGAAACACTGAGCGTATATTTTCTCAAGAGCAGGAACTCCAGCAGACATTCCACGAAGACTGACTTCTTTTTCCTGGGCTGGAAACGAGAAGCAGTACTGACCAGTGGACTGAGTATCCTGGGTACTGGGAGACGGCTGGTCCACATCCATGGGTGATTCCTCCCTCCGGACAGAACCTTCTGACTGGCTTGACTCCGACTGGATAAAAGGGAGACAAAGTCACTTAAAGGGCGCAACTCTGCATTCTTCAGGGACAGGCTAGGGCTGGTCCTACCACTTCTCATATATCATAGGCTTAGAAAGAAGCTTCCTATATCTGGTCAGGAAACTCTACCTCTCTAGGATAAAATAATGGCCTTCCCACCTCCTTTGCTGTCCTCCACCCTGAGCTAGCAAGCTCCCTCCCTGGATGCCTGCCTGCGTTGCCTCAATTCCATTCTGGACCTATGTCTAGTCATACACTAGCCTCTTGGACACAGACTTTTAAGAGTTCTTCTTGGGACAGTTTACATGTGTACATAAATATGAAACTTGGATGGGCAGAAGGGAGGTTTGTTCTTTATTCACAAAAGGTAAAATAAGCTCGGCCAGCGTGGCTCAGTGGTTGAGCATTGACCTATGAAACAGGAGGTCACGGTTCGATTCCCAGTCAGGGCACATGCCTGGGTTGTGGACTCAATCCCCATTGTGGGGTGTGCAGGAGGCAGCCAATCAATGATTCTCTCTCATCATGGATGTTTCTCTCTCCCGCTCCCTTCCTCTCTGAAATCAATTAAAACAATATTTTTAAAAAAGGTAAAATATTAGGGGAATTAGTGCAACCTTTGATGGGTGGGATTATTTAAAAAGATAACGTCGGTGGTATCATGTGTGGGAAAAGGACTGGGCAGAAAAAAATACTCCAGAATAGCAGCTCTTTATTATTTTCCTGCTTGAGTCAAGGCCTTCAAGTTCTAGGCTGTTCCCAGCATGTTCAATGAACTCATACTGTATAATAGTATTTATAGAAAGGAAAACCAGGCCCCAGGATACCTTTTATCCTGCATCTTGGGAAGGTGACTTGCATGTTGCAAGGACAGGAAAACAATGAGTCCCACAACATACATACACGATGCCAGGCCTTTCCTGTAGCCACTCTGTGCTGGGATCCCAACAATGAGCTGGCTACCTAGGAACCTGAAGGTTTCCTCCTAAAAGGGCCTGAGTGCCTAAGTGCCAGTGGAATATGGAGAGCAGAGGCAGAGGTCAGGGTGGAGGGAACAGCTGTAGCCAGAAGAGGCTACATAGGATGTGTACCAAGCTTGGGGGACTTCCAGGGGCAGGATTCCTGAGATGTCTCTGATGTACCTGAGTTGTTCCATGAGACTGAAAAATCTTCATCCCACATCCCCTCAGAACCCAGACATTTAGCATTATGCAGTTTGCAAAAGCGCCACTGTTGACGGGATAGCTGGGAGTGGGGTATGATGGCCAAGCTTTAAAATTAAATCAAACCAAACCAAACCAAACCAAACCAAACCAATGAACAAACAGTAAAGAAAACAACAAAAAAGTAACTCTGTTATCCAGAGCATTTATATAGCAAACTTAATGCAAAAGCATACAAGGTAAGGGCAGTGAAACCCCACTGATGATGGGGGAGAGACAAATGAATGAGGGGCCACAGGCATCATGCTAACCGTTGCTGCTTGTTGCTGTCTCCGCGCCCTCTGACCCTCACGTACCATTTGTATAATGGCATCAGCCTCAGCCTCCAGCTGCCGAACAGCTGCCTGGATGCTGCTAGCTGAGCCTAACCCGGAGGAACCTGGGAGAAAGAAAGAAGGCAAGCTATAAAATGTAAAAAAAGGGAATGCCCAAAACTCTCCCATCTCCTGGGCTGCCACAGGGCATCTTGCTGAGGTCTGAGCTATAGCTCAGGCAGCTTCAGAGTGCTCATCATTAGGCACTAAGGGCTACTGTTACAGACAAGGGCAGTGTACACGGTGCTAGGCAGATGGATGGTAGCAGGTGAGAGGGTTCTGTGGGACAGGAGGAAAGAGAGGATTTGGCAAGCCATGGCTGAGGCAACATGGCTGCAATGTATTAGTTAGGAGTGATCAAGGAAACAGAAAGGAGGCACACTCAGTGAGTTAAATTTTGTTCGGCAAAAGATCCACCCTCAATTTCTTTGCCAGATTTCCACTCCCCCTTAATTCCTACTTGCACTAATGCATTTCCTATGCAGGCAGCTTGAGGGAGATACAGAATGCAGCCATCAACATGTTAAGAAAGAATCATCACTTCCCTTTGGAAAGGTGAAACAGGAAGGAGACATGACATTAAGTCCTGCCCTCCAGGGACTCTGGGTTCTCCACCACCAACCCTGCCCCTCAACTGGACACTCCAATTCCATACCTAGCCTGCCTGTCTGCTTGGCTTTCTTGTTAGCTCGGCGCGTGTCGTCCCGCAGCTGGATGATGACCTGCAGTACTCTCAAGAAGAACTTCTGGGTAGATGTCTTGGATGTCAACATGGACATAGAAGGCAGCTGGAGCTCCCGGCCACCCAGAGGTCGCTTCTGAGATGCCACAATTACCACATTCTCAGCCATGTCAAACCTGGATAGTGTAGAGGTGGCTTGCGTATACCGACAGCACCAAAGCATAAACACTCAGAGCAAGCAGGGCTTTCTGGCGTCAACCAGAGGAGTAAGAAATCTCATGAGGACGAAAAAATAGGGCCAAATGTGTATAGGACAGATAAGGAAATCTGCCCCAGGGGGCGGGGGGGGGGGCGGGAACGACCATCAGGAAACCAGCAAGAGCCACCTTTCAGCATGTCCCAGATTCCAGTCCCACAGCCGAATGGGCAGCTAGCACCCACCTGCTCTGCATTTTGCCTTTAAGCTTTGTGGTCTGTGGCTGCTCCTCAGGAAGGCCATCAGGGGAGAGGGTCTCACATTGGGCTCGCCGTTGCTGTTCTAGGTTGTATTCCCGGAGCTCAGCCAGAAGGGTACCTGGGTAGGTGGGAGGAGCCAGCAAGTGTTCAGAGACTTTCCCAGTGAAGCAGCTGAAAGCCAAACTTTTCTAAGAAACCTGTCCAGGGCATTCTTTTTGCTCAGTTACAGAGAACCTGAGGTGAGCAGGAATTTTGCTTTATGCATCTGTTATGCAAGCTCTGGATCAATCACCCACCCAGGGACCACCAATTTACCTGGTCTCAAGAATCTGCTGAATCTGCACGAAGCACAGCTCAGTGCAAAGAGGAAAATTATCTGTTTTGCGGCCTGTATACCTCTTGAATGTCTGAGGTTTTTGTGGTGACCTCAGGCAAGTTACCCATCTTAATACAACTAATACTGCCTAACCTCACAAGGCTGCTTTGAGAATTAGGGGTAATTGTGTAGTAGAGGGCCTAGGACAGGGATGGCAAACCTTTTGAGCTTGGCCTGTCAGCGTTTTGAAAAACCCTAACTTAACTCTGGTGCCGTGTCACATCTAGAAATTTTTTGATATTTTGCAACCATAGTAAAACAAAGACTTATATTTCTGATATTTATTTTATACATTTAAATGCCATTTAACAAAGAAAAATCAACCAAAAAAATGAGTTCGTGTGTCACCTCTTACACGCGTGTCATAGGTTCGCCATCGCTGGCCTAGGACATTGCCTGGGCCATGGGTGTTGAATAAATGGTAGCAGTTAAGACAGGTCAGAGGCCTCTTTCAGATGAACCTTACAATTCTTAGTCCAATCAATTCTCTTATCACCTTATTTCCAGGGACATTTATGAAAAGGAAGTAACTAAGCAGGCAGCTGTTATCTAGGGAGGGCCATGATTGGCATGGAGGTGGGAGAGAGCAAAGAGACTCTATTCTGCAAGAAAAACATGGCTTGACTCTTTGATTCAAGCTCTTCACCATCCTGGATTTTAGTTTCTTTCCTGGCAAAACTCAAAGGAAAACTAAAACTAGGTAATGTACAAGTGGTCTTAGAATTAGTGTACCTTCAAAACTGCACAAAGGCAGAGGGTATTTATTTTGACTCTTGATACCTGAGCCTGATCACAGTGCAGGCACATCTCTGAGCTGACAAAGCGGCCTCAGCAGGCTCGCCAGAGCACTCTTAATGGAGAAATAAAAGGGCACTGCCAGTCCTACACATGCTCATTTGCCTTAAGCATGGATTACCTACCATGTGCCAGGCACTGGGGATGTAGAGAGAAGCCCAGCCTGGCTCTTTTAGAACTGAGCAGAAGAAAGTAGACAACAGCCCAGTACTATCAGAGATGTGACAGAAGAGATCATGGGGGCTGTGCTATAGAAGCATAGGACTTTGATTTAGCTTAGAGATTTAGGGAAGGCTTTACTGCCATTATTACCTATCTGTTTACAAAGGGTATAACCCAGGTGGCGGGCTCCATTCAGTAGCAGCTTGAGAACAGTGTCCCGAGTCCCAGGGTCCCCTCGAGAGAGCTGCAGTAACACATTAGCTGCATCCTCTAGGCCTTCTTCAGAACATGAGTGGGATGTTAACACCTGGGAAAAAGAAAGGAGAAAGAGTGAGCCCCAATTTGAGAACTAAAACCTTATCCACCCCTATCTACCCTTTCTCCCCAAACCACGGGAGACAGGAAGAGTTTGTACTCACCTCCACAGAGAGCTGTAGTTGGTTTTCAGTGAGGCCCGAAGATACCATCTTAAAGTCTGCAGTGCCCATATCACCCCCCTTTGCTGGAGATTTGCTGGACTTAGTAGCAGCTTTGAGGAAATAGACGGACACTGTTGTAAGCCTCTGAGACTCACATGCCAAAGACTTAAAAGCGGCAGAAACAAGGAATCACACTGAACTGTCCAGGACTTCAAAATGGAAACGTAGTGAAAATGAAGATCCGCCCACCAAAGCCAAATGATTTGAGATGCCAAGTACTCTTATGACTGTACCTTTTAAAGTGACAAAGAATCCCAGATGTTTCTCTCAACTGTTGCCCTACTAGCAAAATCCCCTCTTCAAAACCTACTTCTTCACATCATGCTTACTAGTCTACTGTAGTGTTCACTCCCTTCACTTCCTGGACCAGCCTGGCTATTCTATTCTACTCTGGTTCACATTGTATTCTGCCTGTTCTTCAACTCTTTCCTCTAAGAACTAATACCCTCAACCATGCTGGAAAGGCTGGGAGTTCTTTGAAGATAGGATCCTTCTCTTTCTTCCTTTTGTTGCTTACCTAGGAGAAGCCACATTCAGTGAATGCCTGCTGGTCCTCACAGGAGAGTGTGTGTGTGTATATTTGTGTGTGTGAGAGTGGGGGATGCGGAGAAGAGGAGGGGAGGAGCAGAGAGAGAACTGGGACTAATGAAGGTGAGATTGAACACATTTGGGTCTCACAAACACAAACCAAGCCGATCACTCTCACTTAGGGAGGAATAACTGGATGGGAAGTGGGGGGTGAGGTGGTATACACACCCCATTCCCAGCCTACATCCACACTCACCTGAAACAGTAGTGGTAGCAGTCGTGGGGGTAGTCACTGTGGTTGAAGGAGCTATGGTAATGGTAGAAATAGCCGTGGCAGTAACCAGGGCTGGAGCAGAAGTGACAGGGGTAGTTGCAGCAGGGGTAGTGGGCATGTTGGAGGCGACAGTGGTAGTGGTAGTAGACGTGGTTGAGGTGGCTGCAATGGTGGAGGAAGCACCGTTGCCAGAATTAGCCTGTGTTTCCGACACTTTGTTTTCTGGGAGAGCAATTGAGATGAGAGAAAGGAGTCTGAGGAGTTTCTCTGTTAAGAGAGAGCTTCGGCGGATGACTGGGTGTGACAACATGTTCATGAGCTGCCCTAGTGGAGAGGCCTCCAGGCTGTATGGGGAGGTTTCCCCCTCATTCCCAGTGCTCACTGGCACTGACTTCACGGAGTTCTTGCCTTTCCGGCTGACATTCATGTTGTCCAGTTTCACCAGTAAGTCCCAGAAGTCTGTGCAAATGCCACTGCTGGAGGACTGTGAAGAGCATGGGCTGCAGGCCTGCTTACCGCTCCTTTCCCGATCGTTCTCACAGTTTGTTTCTTTGGTCCGCTGCTGTGTGAAGTGGCTGGGAAACACCTGCAGGGAATAGAAAAACAAGCTTGGTCCAGGGGTCTACATAGGAAACATGTCTTCCTGACAAGGAATGACACCTGGTTTTTAGGCTTGCCACTCCTTTGGACAGCTTTGGTAACACAGGAGAGATGTCATACAGTTTTATCCAACTGATGGCAAAGCAGCCTAGAAAGAAACAAGGGCTTTGTAGGGAGAGAGGATTAGTAAACTTTTGGAGCATCAATCTCTATACTTATAAAATGGGAGGACACTTACACTGCCTTGTGAAATTAAGATATCATATAGTTTGCATAGTTCTTGGTGTAAGATGGGCCCTTAACAAATGACAGCAATGCTTATTAAAAAGAGGACTATACTAAGTAAGTTCTAGGTCCAGTCAGCTCCATCACTTACTAGCACCCAACAGAGCCACCACTAAAAATGTCTGTAAAATGGAAATAATACAGTCCGCTGAAGGTTGTTTTGACGATTGAATGGGATAATGCATAAAAATTGCAGAGTGGAAAAAAAACCCTCCCACAAAGTTATTTACTGGACAATTGTCCAGAAACAATACAGACTTCAGCAGTATTTCACCTAGGCTGTGGCTACCATCCCTCTTCCAACCCCAGGAGTAGGGTTCCTTCAAGCTCCTCACCTTGGCCAATTGAATGAGTGTGTCCAGAACATGTCTGCAGACAACAGGAGCAGCCTGGGGGTGGATGTGGACAGTAGAGCCACTGCTTGCGTGCTTCTCAGTATGTTTGCGCCCACCTGAACGCTGGATCTGGAATATGTTAGTCCTGCAGCCTAGGGCTGCATCCATGGATACTGAGAGCCAGGAAAGCTGGTTGGAGCTTTTAGACTCCATCTTGTGCAGCAGGTCCAGGGGTCGGTTTTCATGGCTGCCAGACCCACAGCTCTTGCTTGACTTTTTGCCCTTTTCCTCACTTGAGAGCTTGGGTGTTTCAATGCATAGCTCACTCTCACTGCTGCGCTGCAAGATGGACAGCAGGCTGCGTATGACCCAGTGACGGGTCTGGGCATGGTAGCAGAGATTTCTCAGTACTCGGTGTAGACGGCTAGTATTTAGCTTTGGTTCATCCACAAAGAGTAGGACCAGGAGACAAGACAGAGCTTCGTGGTCCAGAAGGAGCCGTCCTCTGAGGCGGAGCAGAGTGTCCACATTACTGCCAGAAGGCCTGGAACAGAGCAAGGTTTCTGGGTTAACACTTCAACAATTTCCTCAAGGGGCTGCCTGCAAAGACTAGAGAATCACCCATTTTTGAGATAACAAGAGGCTCAAACAGGCTTGTGATTTGTCCTACATCCCACAATGACTGAGAAGAGAACAGAGATTCTGTATTATCAATTGGTAAAATCAGACTGCACCTAAAGTCTTAGGAGACGATGCTTATTTCCACCTTCTTTAGACTACCAGAGGGTTATCTGCTATGTAGGTGGGAACTGATCACTCCCTTCCCATTGGACTCCACTCTACTTCAGCCTGGTTAATAACAAACTCCTACTCCCACAGCCTAGACACTAAAATTTCAAAGGCAAGTGGCTCATCGTTTTACTATCTGCATGGGAGGCAAGTGACTTTTCCTTGTTACCATCACAGCTAGTGCTAGCCAACCTTACTGTGTGATTATGGTCTATACTACTAGCTACACTCAACTAAAAGTGTGGCTTTACGAAGGGGGAGTCCAAAGCTCTGGCTCCCTCACTCATTTAAGGAAATACCCTAGGGAGATCTTCCAGCCTCTCTACTTACATATTAAGGGAGTTGGACTAGTTGTAGATGTGAGAGGTGGTACAGCAAGGTGAAAAGAGACAAAAGTACCTGTTATGGCTGCTGCTACCCCCCATCTGGAAGGTACCACCTCTCTGCACTGCCAGGCGAGTGTACTGGACCCCACGGTTGCCACTCAGGCGACTGGTGAAAGCTGACAGGAAAGAAAAGGAAATTGAAATTGGGAAGAGGGGTGGTGAGCTAGGTCCAGGTAACGCAAAGGCAAACAACAGATCCTTATGCGGCCAAAGTTTGACATTCCAGAGCCCTCCCACTGCCTACTCTCCATACCCGGGCTTCGGAGAATAGCAGAGAGAGCAGAGGTGCTGCTGTGACCAAAGAGCCGCTCGTGCATGAGCTGCCGCTGTCGGGCTTCCTGCTCTCGCCTCAGAGCTTGAGCCTCAGCTGCAATGTCCGGTGGCATCACAGCCAATACGCTGTCCTCCATGTCCTCCAAGACACTACGGCGCAGGTCTGAGGGCAAAGTCTGGATGAAGGTCACAGGGTCCATGGGGGTGTCTGAGCTGGCATTCTGTGCTAGTTCCCGTCGCTGTTGCTCAGCCCTCTGCTGTGCCAGCACCTATTTGAGTAGAAATAGTCAATGGAGGTGGGGGTGGGGATAGCCATGGCCAGGCAGCCTGGCTTCACCAGCTTCCCGCTCACATACTTCCTCCTGGATGGCTGGAGGTAGGGCGGCCAGGAACTCAGGGCTCACTTCGGTCACGCCAGGATTTGCAACCACTGCAGGAGTTGAGCTATTTGTGGAGGGGGCAGGCCGGGTGGGTGGACGGATGCCAAGCTGGTTTTGTAGCACTTCCCGGCGGATGTCATCGGGCAGAGCAGCCAGAAAAGAGGGGTCCACACCTTCGGGAAGACTGATGCCTGAAGGGAGATGCAAGATGTAAAGGAACTCACAGCACCTCTACTGATGCCTAAGATGTAGCTGAAGGAAAGAAACCTATGGCCTTGTTTGAAGAAACCAGCCTTTTGTCCTCACTGCATGCAAAGGCCCACCCACCTTCCTCAGGCTCAGAATAGCTCTTGTTCTGTGCCAGGTTGTGTGTGCAAATTGTCACTTAAGCTTCATCAAGAACCTATCATGTAGTTATTATCAATCCCTCAGTATCAAGAAGATCAGAGAAGTTATGTAATGGCCCAGGTCCTAAAGGCAGGAGGTGGCAGAGGGGGATTTGAGCAAAGATCAGTTTGACTCTAAAGCCTGGGCTCAATCCATTACGCAGTTTCAGCAGACCCTTACTGCTGGTTCTCCTCCAATACATACGCCTGCCAACCATCTGAATAGAACCATTTGGTTGGTGGGCATTTCCATGCCAATGGCTACAAGAAGCTGAAACAAGCCCAGGATAGCCTGAGCTCACATGTGGCTCACCTGCAAGGGGATCTTCCTCTTCACTGCTTGTTGAAGGCAGTGGCTCTTCTAAGATTCCCTGGGAATCTCCTCCAGAAATGCCCACAGCAGACTCTCTGGTGGAAGAACTCTCAGAGGATGCAGGGGTAGAGCTAAAGGAAATCATTTTCATGTTGTTCTCTGTATCATGTTTTCTATTTATAAAATATGCCTACAATACCCCTTTCTCAGCATATGCATTAGTTTTAGTTAACAAGTAGGAATGTGGCTTGAAATACCCACCAACACATCCTGCCCTCCTCTTGCTCACATAATGCTTACCTGTTCTCACCGGACTGGGCAGGTTCCCCTGACCTATCACCCCTGCCTTGCACTTCTGCCACAACTGGTGGGGCATCCCCAGAAGTAGAGCTGCCTGCTGTGGGCTGCTCAGAACTGCCAGCTGCTGAGGTGTCACCCACAGCCTCCTCTAGGGTACAGGAAGCCAGGCTGCTGGTGTCCATGGGAGAGCCTTCCAGTTGACTGCTGACAGCTGTCAGTGCATCAGAATCTTCAGCTCTCTCTGGGGAAAGAGAGGCTAGGAGGAAGTCACATGGAGAGGTTAGATCTCTGCCTGGAATTAAGAAGCAGCCAGATCAGACCTCTCACTTCTTTACCTTCATGCCACGATAGTCTGTGTTCCCCCTCAATTTCTGTGTTCCCCCTCAATTTCATCTACTTTAATAGGCTCAGCTCTAGTCCCTTCTATCACCCGTTGAACATTTATGGGGTTCCAGGCATGCCTGTGAAACATCTTTCCTAGGCACCCCAGGTCAGGGATCCTGTCACTTGCAGATTTTCCCACAGGCACTATATGTACATGCATATTGGTTCTATTTATCTCAACAAACAAGGTTTTTTGAAGGAAAAAAACCCCTATATCTTAAGGCTTTTCCAGAGCACATCACAGACAGCATAGTACAGAGCAGCGATGGCAAACAGGTTTCAATTTATCCTGTTGGAACACTGCTGAGAATTTTCAGGCCCCATTTCACACCAATAGGAAACAGTGCCATGAGATAAATTATATCTGCCAGGATGGGAGAGCTATACGTGTGGGGTTATGTGCTTGCCATCCCTAGAACTATGGAATGAGAGCAAGCTTTAGTCACACAGATCTGAGTTTTAATCTCACCTCAACTACGTACTGACCTTGGGCTAATTATTTCACTTCTAAGTTTCAGTTTATTCACGGAGATAACACCATCTACTTTGGAGGGTTATTTTAAAAGAAGTAAATAATAAGCCCAGCATGATAGCCTAGGAACAGAGTGATCACTTGATGACACAGACAAGAAATCTTAACTTGAGCTAAGAAAGCTAATGTGCAAGCTAAGATTATACTACTTGGGGACTTGAGTTTTTACTATTTCTCTAAAGTGAGAGAGGAAAGAGAAACTACAAAGATATCTATTTTCTCCTCTTGAACTACCCCCCCTCAAAACCTTGAAACTGTACTCACTTATAGTGGGAGCTGGAGATAACTCCATCTGAGTCGTTTCTCCTTCTCCACTTGGCCTTGTGGTCACCAACTCCCCTGGCTCTATAGGCATCAATAGCTGTGCAGAGTTTCCACCTTCTCCAGTTGGGGATTGCAGCTCTTGAGCAATCTCTCCCAAAGCTGGTGGAGCTGGGAGTGTTGGTTGCTGTTGTGAAGGCTGTAAAGTGACACTGGCCTCCTTGGACTCAGATGTAGCTGCATCAGTTGAAGATGGGGTTGTTGGGTAGCTGTCAGGCATAGGAGTCCCATCTTTCTCGGAAAGAATGACAATAGGTGTGTTAAAAGGCAATCAGACAAGAACCTGGGGAGCCACTCAATCAGCACATGTGGCTTGACAAGTATCCCACCCAGCCAGTGATGCAGAATTCCCCCCAACCACCAAGTACTTCTAGGAATAGCCTGTGGCTGAACTGGTATACCCAGGATAAGGGCTAAGGCACAGCGCTATCTTAGTCCCAAGAATTGGAGATCCCTTTGTAGAACCTAAAAATTAAATACTTTCTGTGCCCCAGAAGGGGGAAAAATTCAAGTCACTTTATATTTGCTCCACTCTAAATATCACCTGCCCCCTTCGACCACTCCTTTCTTCGAGTCCCGATTATCCAAGGAACATCTGTAATTCTGTCTGATGGAAGCAACTGTGCCAAGACTAAGTGTGAATATGCCACACACCAGGGAAAGTAGTAAGTTGTATAGTTATCTTCTATTGGGGCCTTAAATCCCTACCCCACACAACAATACAACTTACTACCTCACCCCGGCATGAGCAGAATCCTCTAGCAAGGGTAGTAGGCAAGAGGTTATATTACTGGATGACAGACCCTTTCAAAGATCACTTGCTAAATTAAGGGCACCAGGACACCTACCCTCTTTCACTGCTTTTAAAAAGACTGTGTAGACTTTGGTACAATCATTTCCCAACTCAAGTGCCAAAGGAGATAGAAGGTATAGGGAAGCAGTTCTGAGGAAATAGGGGTGGGGAGACATATAATACCACATGGACCTATCAGACTCACAAAATAGCTACTGACATTAAGATTAGGAGGAACAGAAAGCATATAATAGTAATACCATTTAGCCCACAAAGCTACTTTCCCCAATGGCAGGTTACTCAAGATAATGTTCCTAGACTTTTAGACTCCACAGATGGATAAAATTTACGTAGAAAGCAAAAAGTAAAAAGAGACTAACATAGGGTTACTGACTTTTAGTTGAGCTAAGAAAAAAAATCCCATAATATCATTTCATAAAAGTATTTCAATACCAAAGAACTAAGGACATAATATCTATTAAAAATATATTCATTTAAAAGTTGGATGAATTCAGCTTCCTGAAAAACTCATTCAACCTCCCTTATTTTTTCATTTCCACTGAAGACTGGCATTTGGGAGCCATGGAGGTCACCAAAGGGGACAGGACACATGGCCTCACTACACATACCAGAAGGCTACACAATATAATCAAAACGAGAAGCTGAACAGAGCACGTCGAAGGGGAAGCGTACCACCGTGGGAAAGACAGTAGACTGTATAGTTATCTCCAAGATGGGGTATGACCCTAAAACTATACAATCTACTACCTCATCCCACAGAGCACCAGAGTTCATCTTCAGTCCTCTTGGGCCAGCTACTTGGAAGGGTCAGGAGAAAGAATCAACCAATTAGAAAGAAGAGGAAGAGGAAGGGAGAGTTACCTGAGAGGTTCTGTTCAGTGGAGTCATTTGTCTTAGATGCAGCACACTGTAAAGAGAAGGGACAGACCAATGTGGGACTCTGCAAACACATTAGAGCTCAACTGTAATAGCCACCCATCCCCCTCCCCACACACATATGCCATCTATGAGTTCAATGGCCTGAATGGAAGATGAGTACTTAAGTGTGCAAATATATCTCCAATTTCTCTAATACATACTCATGTTCAAGGATGGTTTGGGAATAAGTGGGAAACTGCCAGGTGGCTGACTAAAGAATGAGAAGGATAATAAAAACCATTTTAGAGCTGGGCTGGATGTAGGACATGACCTGAACACAATCATGAAACCAGCAAGAATTTCTCAAAGTTTTATCTATATGTATTTTCCTTCCCTGGGCTCATTTTGTCCACTTCAGCTTTTTCCATTACATGCCCGGCTTGTTCATTTTCTATCCCTTTTTATGTGTTTAAAACAATATTACTGTTTACTAGAGGCCTGGTGCACAAAAATTTGTGCACTCGTTGGGGGGGGGTGTCCCCCTCAGCCCAGCCTGTGCCCTCTCGCAGTCTGGGACCCCTCGGGGGATGTCCACCTGCTGGCTTAGGCCCACTCCCAGGGGGAATGGGCCTAAGATTGCAGTCAGACATCCCTCTGGCAGCCTGGGTGCCCTCGGGGGATGTCCACTTGCCAGCAGGGAGCAGGCCTAAGCTGCAGTCGGACATCCTTAGCACTCTTGATGAGGTGGGAGAGGCTCTGCCACCACCGCTGTACTGTCAGCCTGGCTTGTGGCTGAGCAGGGCTCCCCCTGTGGGAGCGCACTGACCACCAGGGGGCAGCTCCTGCATTGAGCGTCTGCTCCCTGGTGGTCAGTGTGTGTCATAGTGACCAGTCGTTCCCAGTCGTTCTGCTATTAGGGTCCATATGCATATTACCCTTTTATTATATAGGAAGGAGGATAGAGGCCTGGTGCACGGGTGGGGGCCAGCTGGTTTGCCCTGAAGGGTATCCTGGATCACGGTGGGGGGTCCCGCTGGGGTGCTTGGCCAGCCTGGGTGAGGGGCTGAGGACCGTTTTCAGGCTGGTCACGCCCACGGGCTGGAAGCAGGTACCTGGGATTTATTTAACTTCTATAATTGAAACTTTGTAGCCTTAAGTGAAGCCCAGGTCGGGTTGCCCCTGGCAACCGAGGCCCTCAGCCCCTCTTTGAGTGGAGGCCACGCTGGCGGGAAGCAGGTATCTGGGATTTATTTATCTTCTATAATTGAAACTTTGTAGCCTTGAGTGGAGCTCAGGGCTGGCCAGGGCAGGCGGGAAGCTTGGCTTCCTCCATCGCCTCGGGCAACGCAAGCCTCCTGCTCGCACCAGGTCCGTGGCCGCAGCCATCTTTGTGACGGACTGACGGAGTGAGGAGTGATGGTTAATGTGCATATTACTCTTTTATTAGATAGGATTAGGTAAAAGTCCTATATAAATGTATTTCTTAGTAAAAGCTCATCAAAACTGAACATTACAATATCCTTTTTAATCCATCAGATACCTTAACTGCTGAGTAGGGTATAATAAAGTGTTTCACTGAAGTCTTTTAATTTCTACTAGAGGCCCAACGCATGAAATTTGTGCGGGGGGGAGGCCCTCAGCCTGGCCTGCGCCCTCTTGCAATCTGGGACCCCTTGGGGGATGTCCAACTGCCAGTTTAGGCCTGATCCTAACCACCTGCCTGCTTGGTCCTGACTGCTTGGCTCCCACCACCACCACTGTGCTTGCCAGCCGTGGGAGCGCACTGACCACCAGGGGGCAGCTACTGCATTAAGCATCTGACCCCTGGTGGTAAATGCATGTCATAGTGACCAGTCGTTCTGGTCATTCCACTGTAATATTCACTGGGCTTTTATTATACAGATTAGCTTATAATTCATGTATTTTAAAGCTACACTGTTGGAGGTTCCAGAAATTTCAGAAAAAGGTAGGGTAGCTAGCTTCTTTCTAAACCAAAATCATGGTAGAGATTTTAAGCCCTAGAAAATGACATGTGATGATGGGGTTCAGGGTAAAAACATTTTCTCTGCTCTGAAGCCTAAGACGATGAAAGAATGGGGTTATCTGGTAAGCCACCCCCCTGCCCTGACACTTTGTAAGGCTATCTACTGAGACAAATGGAACTGAACCATCATGAGCATGGTCATAGTAAAGGTCATTCTTTTTGCCCAGTTGCAGTCACTGAAGGTAGTGACTATATAGTGTGACTGCTGAGTCAGGAGCTGCTTTGATTCTGACTCGTTTTCCCCAGCAAGACATTGGAGAAATTATTTCCCCTCTGGGTTTGAATTCTCCCCCCCTCCCCCAAAACGATGTGAATGTACAGCAAATTCTCAGTTTCAATGTGAACGTCCAAGGATTCTTCAATGAATCTTGGTGCCATGTATATGTCAAAATCATAGAAAGTTAAGGCAGACAGACACAGCCAAAGATGAATCTCCCCAGCCCTTAAGAATCACCTGTGCATTCTGATCCCTGTTCTCCTTATCTTCTTTGCCTTTGTCAGTTATTTTTGTTTCTTCCTCAGCCAGTTGTTTCCTCCGTTTTTCTCGCCTTTCTTCCAGCTCCTCATCCCTCAGGAATTCCAGGTGATTAACAATGGGCACTTTAACAACTGGATCAAAGAAGCAAAGATTAGAGGCTACTCAGGGGAGGTGGAGGGAGAAACCAAAGAAGCAGAGCTTGTGGCCTCAGAGAACCAGGGAAACCACTTTCCATGTACTTGTTTCAGCACTGGAGGGCTCACTACTGCCCTGATAACTAAGCGGTCACCACACACCTGAAACACAGTCGTGCATACTTTCAGCATCGAGGACTTTACATTCCTCTGTCCAGCGGGTCAGGGCTGTGGGGATGCTGGACAGGGTCCCTGTAGAAGAACAAAGGAGAATGAGACTCTTGGCCTTGTCATGTGTCGACTAAACAATCACAGTATTTTCCTAACAGGATCCAGTGTCTGTCACAAGGACTGGCACATCATAAGTACCAGAGATAATAAAGTTT
Organism: Myotis myotis; assembly: GCF_014108235.1. NCBI lineage: Eukaryota > Metazoa > Chordata > Mammalia > Chiroptera > Vespertilionidae > Myotis > Myotis myotis. The sequence goes on from NW_023416346.1 coordinate 9,055,019, forward strand.
TTATAGCCCAGCCAGCATGGCTCAGGGGTTGAGCATCAGCCTATGAACTAGGAGGTCACAGTTGGATTCCTGGTCAGGGCACATACCTGGGTTGAGGGCTCAATCCCCAGTATGAGATGTGCAGGAGACAGAATCATCAATGAAGAGAATCATTGATCAGCTATCTCTCTCTCCCTCTCCCTTCCTCTCTGAAATCAATAATAACATATTTAGAAAAATAAAATTTTTGTTGCTTTGGCCAAGTTATTGAGTGGTTCTGGCTTCTATTATAAAATGGGGCTTTTTGAGACAGGGCAGATACTGTGCTGCTTTCCCTCAGCAGAGAAAAAGTAGAATCTGACAAAAATGCATCACACAAACTTGCCTGCTTGGCTGGTAGCTGTGCTCTGGTCATGGAAAAAGTCATCCAGCAGTTCGTCGTCAGACCTGGCAATAATGTGGACGTCATCATTGCCCACCAGGAGGCGGGCCCGGCCCCGGCTTTGTAAGGGAAGGCTGCTGCTCAGCTGAAGGATGTCAGCGGCAGCAGAGGGACCAAGTAACCTGTAGGGTGATGGTGGAATGCCATGGTCACTGTACATCGGGGCCCTTCAACTTATTACTGTGCGACCCTTTCTGCATCCTCTCGAAATGCGTAGCACTATTACGAACCGATCACACAACAAATAAGTTGAAGTTACTTTCGTGTAACTACTCCACCAGTTTGTGAACTTTATTCAGGCTGAGGTTGCACATTAGTCCACAGTTCCTGGCACAAGGTGAGTGTCACTGATAATGCCTCCCTTGCACACCCACTGTAGTTTGTACAATGACCATTAAGGTATCTATAACCCTTTCTTTCATTTCTAAAACTACTTAAAAGTAACTTCAGAAGTGAAAGAAACACTAAACCTTAGGGCACGAATCATGTTCTGTCTGTATCTAAAGTGTTAAGTGCTTGGTATATGAGATGCTTAATGATTGCTTAGTGAATACACCAAAAGCAAAAGAACATGTTATACCATTTGGCATTCCCCCAAAGGCTGCACATATAGTTTACAAGGAAATGGGACAAATATGTTATCGGTGTGTGTGATGAGAGCATTAAGTGATGAACTGCTCCCTCCAGGTTAAGACAATGCTGAAGCCCACTGAGCCCAACAACCTTTGTAACTCACCTCTGGAGTATGAGAGGAGGGTTGGGCTGGCGATTCCCAGGGTAGTGAACATGAATGGTGTGACCTGTATTGGCTGTCAGCTGCCTTAGGGTCCTTTGACTGCGCCCGATGCCCTGGGTGAGACGTGTCGTAGAGGAGCCACTTCCCAATGTCAGGGAACTGTGGTCTGCATGGCGTACCATCAGTGGGTGGGTGGTAGGGATATTTCCTGGGGATGGGGGGATGTCTGCTGCAAGGACAATATGCAAGGTGTCAGTGCCAAAAAAAATTTCCTTCCATGATTGTTCAAGCAGAACCATGTCTCCTGGGCCTTACTTCCTCACACGGAAACCTGAGCTTTGTCCTTTCTCCCTCATTCCCACAACTCATCTATGATCACTGACACTACCATAGCTTATGCCACCATTTCTCACCTAAATACTACAACAGCCTCCTAAGTAGTACCTTCTCCCAATCCATTCTCCACACTATAGCCACAGTGATGCTTCCAGGCCCCTCAGCAACATCCTGCATCTGCCACTTCGAAGAGTCCTCTCCCTCGTCTTCACCTGTTCTCTTGTTTTTGGCTTAGATATCACTTCCTCTGATTCTACAGATTGGCTTACTAACCATTTACTCTGTGCTTTCTTACCATACTACAATATAGTTCCTGCTTATTTATAATTCCTAATAGACCATAAGCTCCTATGAGGGAAAAGGGCTGTTTTCTTTGCACTCCTCAAGTATTTGTTCCATTTGTTGAATAAACAAAGGCTCAACGTAAGGAAGATCGATGCAAATCACAAAAATGCAAAGAAAATCACAGAATAAAAGGTATCTTGAAAATCATGTAATCTAACCCATTTCCCCCCCTTTTCAAACTTTTCATTTATAGGCGATGAACAGGCTCAAAGAGGTAAGAGCAAATCACAAAAATGCAAAGAAAATCACAGAATAAAAGGTATCTTGAAAATCATGTAATCCAACCCTTTTTTTTCCTTTTCAAACTTTTCATTTACAGGCGACAAACTGAGGCTCAAAGAGGTAAGAGACTACTTGGCCAAGACAACCCACCAGAACAGTCTTTTCTGCTATATCATGCTTGTGATTTGGGATTAAGAGCTGCCTTCTCAAGACAGGTTGATTTTAAGAGCTCGATGCTAAAAGGGAACTGTGACATTGATGGGGGAGGAGGGAAGAGATTCACTCTCTCCCCCGAAAAGATGCATCTTTGATGAACAAAGTGAATGTGCTCAAATCTACTCCCCAATGCCAAGCTCAAAGGCGTCCATACAAATTCTCAAGATCAGTGTTAGAAATAAAGACTATTGAATGCCTTGTTACTGTAGGGTGCCTGACGCAGTCAGCCTTGGTATCCCATTTTTTATAAAATTCAAGCAAATCAAGTCGTCCAGGCTCTAAATTAGCTGCCTGTTTACTGAGGTGGAGAGAACAAGAGCCTCTCACTATTCTTTCTGCTAAGCATACACTTATTGAGAGAGATGGATTCAGATATCCCTTGCCCCAGAATGTTGGCATAGGAAAAGAAGTGCTGTCTATCAGATTCATAGCTGCTCTGCTTCAATCACTGTTTGGCTTACCCTAGAAAAGGGTATAAGAATCAAGAGATAAAACCCAACTGAGCCCCTGTATCTTACTAGCACTGGAGAACATGTTGTCAAACTCAATGATGAGATCATCCTCCCGGTCAAAGCGCTCAAATCGGACCAAGGGAGAAGCGTTCATATCAGGGTAATCCTCATCCAATTCCATTTCAGAGCCATCGTCGTCATCGTCTTCATCTCCCTCTTCACCTTCATCATCCTCCTTAAGGGGAAAATAGGAGATGGAGAATTGCTGGGGGTAAGGATTTTCTGAAGTCTGGTGTCATGGCCACATTTGCACATGAGGGAGGGAGGCGCTGAGGCTAGCCACCCAGGCTGTGGGTTTTCTCCAGCTCTGTGTTCCCATGGAAGAGGTTGTCTGAACCAACCCAACACAGTCCCCCCTCACCTGATCATCTTCCTCATCTTCCTCCTCCTCCTCCTCTTCATCCTGACTATCATCCTCATCCTCGTTACTGCCACTGCTGTCCTCTTCCTGAGTGTGCTCCTCCTCATCCTCAGGGTCCAGGATATTCATGGAATCTAAAACAAAGGGAGCACATTGGAGGACTATACTGAGTAGCTAGAAAACAGGCTACTGTGCAGGCCAGCAGATTGAGTGGGAAGGCGATGTGGTATCTGACTCTAGGAGAGGAAGAACCAGATCTGGGGTGATATACAGACTAAGTGAGCCAGCCCTGATTTCCTGAAAAGTGCCACTCAATGCATCAAACGCTGAGCAGGTTGGCTGAATGTGGAGGTTTGAAGAGCCATGGTCTAGGACTTGGCCAAGCCTGCTGGTGCCCCCTTGCCTTTCCAGCCCTACTTTGCTACTGACTGCATCCTATTGGTAAGAGGGAATCGGGAGCGATGATAGCAGGTAGGTGAGAAGAAAGCGAACCAAGTAAGAAGTGACAAACTTTTGGGCAAGCAGTAGTAACATGTTATTTGAAAAACTGGCTGAGGATAAAGTGGATGGTGTATGTCAGCGCATGCAGACAGATGCTTCCTTATTCTGCATATTTGGGCAGCTGCCTCCAGGAAAACCCTAGTGTAATATCTGTCAGACGTGCAGGGCAAGAAGGGAGGCCTTTCCGGCCTCGGCACTCTCACCTTCTCGGTTGGCCTGCAAGGTGGAAGCTTGGCTGAGGTTGGAAGGAGCTTCATCCATCAGCACGTCCTCTTGTGATTCATCCTCTCCACTTCTGCTCACTGAAGGTTACAGAGCAGAGCCTTCACTGAACAACAGAGGACTCCCCTTTCCAGATTGGGTGTGCCTAAAGTAGCTATGTACACCCAGCAGACATCCTTTTTTTTGGATGAGGGAGAAGACCTAGGTTCTCTTGCTTTTGACTATCTACTTGAGCTTGGCCAGTCACTTTACCAGTCTGAGTCTCAGTTTCCTCATCTGTAAAATGGGATGATCACACCTGCCTTGCCAATTCCACTAATTGTAAAACCACAGAGGATAACGGGTGTAAAAAAGCCTTGTCAAATTTAAAAATACTTGTCTACTTCCACTATTCATCTGATTTCTTTCATCAATAAAATAAAAAAGTAACACATACACCCTTGGAGCCAGGTGACAGTAGGGTACTTAGCCGTTTTCCCTCTCAGTGGTAAAAAGGGCTACCCTTAGGGAATGATCATTTTTTGTTACACTACTGAGACTCAGAGGCAGAAAGCCCCTGAATTTTGCTGAAGAACTGAAAGGAAAGCACTTTCTCACCCTACAGCCTTTATAGCCTACTCTAGGCTTCCATGAATAATAAACACTCTTAATGTGCCTGATGTATCATCTATACTGTTGGCCACCCCCACCACCTCCCCCACATAGGCAACACTTCAGACCCACCACAGGTCTGTTGATGGATTGTGAATTTTTCAATTGTAAGACAGTCAACATCAAGACAAGCAGCAATCTAGGCTGGCTATGAGCCCTTAGGCAGAGCTGAGCAAGCAGATGATGAGAAAAAGGGTCCTCCCAAGAGAGACTGAGGCAAAGGAAGAGGCTTTACTCAGTTCTGGGGCTCTCACCTATAATTGTACTGTTCCCAGATCCGCCATCCCTCTCAAGCAACTCATCTATCAGGTCCTCCAGCTCATTCTCAACCTGGAGAGAAATAGAACATATATAGATGCACACAAGTCTATCATTGTGCTAGCACTGAAACCCTAAAAAAAAGCCAGCAAGGGAGCATGTATTTCTAGGATAATGTATGACAGAGGTGTTATATAAATACCACACACTTGGTGGTGCTAAGAGCACAGAAACTACCACGTACTGCCAATCCACACTCAGAATGTCCTTCAAATGGATCCATCCCAGCGATCTGAGACCAGGTTAGTCTTTATACTGTCCAGGAATACATGCAGATCTCCTTAGAACTAGCAGCTTAGGACTGTAGGCCCGATTTCTTACCACTGCTACCAGCTCCAGAAATTACAATGCTTTCTTTAGGGTTGTTATAAGACTATTGTTTGAATGCCCCAGTGAGAGCTGGTGCTATAGGAATGGCAGTAATGTTAAGGAGCTTCCATTAATACCAGAGCCAAGTAAATCAAAGACCCTGGGCCCAAAAGCCAGCTCTCTACATCAACATTTCACCTGTGCCGAAGTTTTCTTGTTGGGATTGATTCCATATCATAGTACATAGCATCCTGCCCTCCCCCACCCATCATTTAATACAATCCAAGTACATTTACTGAGCATCTACTAAGTACATCATCTGTGCTCCTTTACAAAGCAGACAGCATTGCAGCAAGGATCTAAAGTACTCACCCACCCACATCACTTGGGGGTTTTGGTTCAGCGCCGCAAAAGGGGTATGGTGGGTGATCTGCCTCCCTACCTGCATCTCTTGTGAACTGAGCACCTCAGGCTGCCCAGCAATCACCACTGAGTCGGTTTCAGCCTCCCCATCCATGATATCCCCATCTGCCACCTCTGTCTGAGTGACATCATGATCCTCCTCCTGCACTTCTGCTTCCCCAGGCTCGCCTGAAACAATCAACCAACCAGCAAAATAATCAAAGGGTGCCTATGTGCAAGGCACCATGAGGCAAGCGTGAAGACAGTAAGGTCCCTTCCCTGGGCAAGTTTACAAGTTCTCAGAGAATAAATGAATGGGTGACAAAGGAAAAGACAAGGCTACGTGTGAGGACAGCCAAATAAGGCTGCAATTTTAAGCAATTCTTTGTGGGGCACATTCCCACGCCACTATGACAGATCTCTGGAAGGCCAGCAAGTTCCCAGGGAAACAATACCAAGCCAGAACAGTTGTGATGCCCATAAAACAACTATGCCCACCCTGCCAGCACTCCAGTCCATTTGCTCCGATTCCCTACCTGGGTCCTGCTGGTTGCTATTGGAGTCCTGAGTAGCTCCTTGGGCATCCTGCTCAGCTTTGGTCTTGTTAGAAGCACTCTTGCTGCCAAAAAGGCTACTGGGCTGGTTCACAATCCGGGAAAGTGTTTCCAAAGGCTTCAGAGCAGCATTGACTGTGTTGGCCATGTTGGGACTGGGATAAAGGAAGACACAGAGATGGAGTGAACACAGAAGTCCATACTAAAAGGCAACAAGGCTCACCATAGTACAATTATCCCAAAAATGGGACATGGAAGGTACAAGGCGAGCTTGGGACCTACTGTTGTCCTAGAAGACACTTAAAAAAATTAATGAGGTCCTTACTACAGGCCAAATTTGAGATAATCTGAGCATCAAAAAGAATGATTCTACTTATAACACATTAATCATAAAAAGAACCTATAGCAATGCCAGCTAATACAAAGGAATAAGAGAATCAGAAAATCATCATTTTGCAACCAGCAATGTAAATGATTTAGGCAAGGCTCACCAATGAATGCTAAAATTATTGAGTTAAAAATCTTCAGGGGAAAAAGGGGTCATTTGTAATATTTTTAACAATAAAGATTAAAAAACACACCAAAGAAATGAGCTACAGCAAGTGACAATGAAGTAAACCTTTAAAAATCTTTAGGGCACAGGATATTCACATGATCTTCATGAGCTCAAAAGCATCACATCACAGATAACTTATTGGTACAATGATACAAAGGGAAAATATAACCTTTAACTATGTGATCAAACTTAGTATCACCAATAATAGGACAAATTGGCATTACATGTCTCCTGATGTGATACACTGAGAAGAACAAATATCACCTACATACTACTCTTGCCAAAAAAGAAAAAAGGTTAGCTCAAATCTAACCATAAAGATGCAATTAGAAAAATCCAGATTATGGGATCTTATATAATAAGAGAGGAATATGCTAATTAGCTGTTACGCCCTGAGGTACAAGAGGGCTGCAGGGCTGCGGAGAGCTGCAGGAGGGGGCAGGGAAGCAAGCTATGAGGGGGGGAGGGGTAGCTATAGGAGGGTGGGGCAGGGGGCAGAGAGCTTACAGGAGGGTGGCAGCAACCTACTGGCTACAAGCAGGCAGCAGAGAGCTAGCTACAGGACAGGGCAGGGCAGCAAGCAAGCGGGAGGTGGAGAGCTACAGAGAGGGCAGGGCAACAAGCTATGAGGAAGGTGGAGCGGAGAGCTATAGGAGGGCGGCAGCCTCCTACTGGCACACAGATTCGTGCGCAGGGCTACTAGTATTACTATACAACATTTGGCCCTCTGGAACAGTCAAGTTACCATAACAAATAAAAAACAAAACAAAACAAGGAGCCTGTGACAACCAAATGTCAACTGAGTGATGCTCACTGGATCAAAATGCTCTCCTCTGGGCTATAAAGACATAACTGGAATAATTGGGGATGTCTGAATATGAAAAATACTAGAGGCCCAGTGTATAGATTTGTGCACCGGTGGGGTCCCTCGGCCTGGCCTGCGGGGATCAGGCTGAAACCAGCTCTCCAATACCCCAAGGGCTCCCAGATTGTGAGAGGGCCCAGGCCAGGCCGAGGGACCCCACCCGTGCATGAATCCATGCACTGGGCCTCTAGTATGCATATAAGATCTTTGGTTAATCTCTTCCTGCCCTACCCCTTTTCCCTTCCCTCTGAGATTCATCAATCTGTTCCATGTTTCCATGCCTGTGGTTTCTGCTCCTGTGTCGAGTGTCTGCCCCCTGGTGGTCAGTGCACACAAAGCTACCAGTTGGCCAGTTGCTTAGGCTTTTATATATACAGATACTGAGTACTATCATATAAGGGAATGTTTGTTCTTAGGAGAACATGCTACAGTATTCCGAGGTTAAGGAACAAGTTGTTTGCATGAATTTCAAATGATTCACCTCCCATTCATCTCCTGAAAAGGGCATGGGAGGGGGTGATTAAAGAAAACAGAACTGGTTAGTCTAGGTCAGGATAACCAGACTTTCCCTTTTTAACTGGGGCTAAATCATAGAAAAATGCCTGCTAGTAATATAGAAGGAATGATAGAAATTAGAAAGCTGTCATTGATAGCTCCAAGAGAAATTAACTGGCGCATGCAAAGATTATCAACTGGCATTAAGAACATTAAATAAGTATATAGTTGATAGGGAACTAGATATTTGTATAGTGCCAAAGTAACAAGAACACAAATTACACAATAAGATGTACACCATCTATGATATATACTAGTCAATAATGTGTCATGAACAACAGCAATAAAATACAGATTTAAAAAATGAATTAAGGCCCTAGCTCAGCCGGGGGCAAACTACGGCCCGTGGGCCGGATCCGGCCCGTTTGAAATGAATAAAACTATTGAAAAAAAGAGACCGTACCCTTTTATGTAATGATGTTTACTTTGAATTTATATTAGTTCACATAAACACTCCATCCATGCTTTTGTTCCAGCCCTCCAGTCCAGTTTAAGAACCCATTGTGGCCCTCGAGTCAAAAAGTTTGCCCACCCCTGCCCTAGCTGGTTTGGCTCAGTGGATAGAGTGTCAGCCTGCAAACTGAAGGGTCCCAGGTTCAATTCTGGCCAAGAGCACATGCCTGGGTTGTGGGCTCGATCCCCAGTAGGGGGCATGCAGGAGGCAGCCGATCAATGATTCTCTTTCATCATTGATGTTTCTATTTCTCTATCCCTTTCCCTTCCTCTCCAAAAGCAATAAAAATATATTTTAAAAAAATAAAATAAAATAAAAAATGAATTAAAAACCTTTGTTAGAATAGAGTTACAAGGGATACAACCAGATGTAATGTAAGGTCTATAACTGAATTCTGGTTTGGACAAAAATTTTGAATATAGGTTTGGGCATTAGATAGGATAAAACTTTATTTACACAGAAAGGTAGATACTAAAAAAGAGCAACAAATAAACAAACAAAAACAGAAACAAAAAACAAACCCACCCCACCTAAGGTTTCACAATAGCATGTATAGTTTTATTTATGTATGTGAAGAAAACCACTCACAGATACACAACAACAGTGGCATCTGGGTGGTAGGAATATGTCTATTTTCACTCATCTGTATTCTTATGATACACATATAATCTTATAATAAAAGGTTATTTTTACTTATTTTTTAAAAAATATTTTGAGTTTTTTTTTTTTTTTTTTTTTTTACAAAATATAGATATTTTATTGATTTTTACAGAGAGGAAAGGAAGCAGGATAGAGAGCTAGAAACATTGACCAGCTTCCTCCTGCACGCCCCCCTACTGGGGATCAAGCCCGCAACCAAGGTACAGGCCCTTGACTATAATTGAACCCGGGACCCTTCAGTCCATAGGTCGACGCTGTATCCACTGAGCCAAACCAGTTAGGGCAAAGGTTATTTTTATTTTTTTAAAAATATGTTTTATTGATTTTTTACAGAGAGAAAGGGAGAGGGATAGCAAGTTAGAAACATCAATGAGAGAGAAACATCGATCAGCTGCCTCCTGCACACTCCCTACTGGGGATGTGCCTGCAACCAAGGTACATGCCCTTGACTGGAATCGAACCCGGGACCCTTGAGTCCACAGGCTGACGCTCTATCCACTGAGCCAAACTGGTTAAGGCGCAAAGGTTATTTTTAATTAAAGAGGGGAAGCTTGGGAAAAAATTTAGTGATACAGTCCAACTCTTGAGTTTCCAGTAAATGAGAAAACTAAGGCCTAAAAACAGAAAGTGCTGTGCTTAAAAGCCACAATACTAAAAACTCAGGTTCCCACCTACACCCAAACTTTTCCTATCACACTGGCTGTTCACTACTCAGCTGGCAAGAAAACATGAAATATTAGGCAAATGGAGAAGCAAGCCGCATGATTAAAGAGAGGGCAAAAGCCTGGGGCTTGGAAATGATTTTACCTGGACAGGTCCAGACTGTGGGGCACTCTGGCCAAGTCATTAACCAGTCCCTTCTTCAGGAAGAGTCGAATGATATTGTTCATGCCATTGTGCTGGGTCTTGGCTGTGGCACTGCTGTAGAAGCTGGACGTGGAGGGGCAGGACTCCATGATAGTACTGATGATACACATCACTGCCTGAAGCCTGGGAGAGAAGTTTGACATCTCTATCATGTGACTATAGTGTGTCCTTAGACCACATCTTCACTATCTTGTCTCAGATAACCCTCTGTGTTCTATTACTTCCTAAAAGTAACAACTAAACAGATGAGAACTTACTCCTTGGGTGTTAGCATTCTTCACTCTTTAAATGTAATTTAAAAAATAAGATTGAATAACCTGCTCTTGCTTAAAGAATGAAAATAGTCCTTTGTTTTCTCTAAGTTGTTTACCCACCTACTCCAAATGTAATCAGTTTGAGAGAACCAGAGAATACACAGTGCTGCTATAAACAGACCTCTTGTTCAAATGCAAGAAATCCAGTGGGCCAAGAATGAAGTAAGGGGATGATACTGGTCACCAGCACTAGGTCAGGCATGAATTTTACCTGGCATGTTTCTCTGTACTCTCAGCCATAGCCAGTGCCCGTCCCAGGGCTGCTTTTACTTCATTCACAAGGGCCACCTGGGCATCTGTGCCACTCCCTGCAGCAGCCAGGCTTGCGAGGAATAGGCGGGCCAGGGCAGGCGTGTCCTTGTCTTCTGCATTCTGGGTATGTGGGAGGAGGTGGTCCAAGACAAAAGCTAGCACACTGCAGTCCTGAAAAGTCATTAAGCATGACATTTACTCACAAGCACAGTTATGCCATATCATTTGTACACCAACAAGGTACACTCACACAGAGTTGATTCTTGAAGTCACCCAGCCAGATGAGAAAACCAGGCTTAAAGGTACAAGCTAAGTGAGTAGCAAATCCAGATTTTATGCTCCCAAGTCCCATTCACATCTTCATTTAGATGTTACTTGGAATTTCTTAAAAAGATTTTTATGTGTGATATTTAAATAGAACTGTTCATAGCAAACCTGTAAGAGTTAATGCAATCCAATATTTTCCCCATCTAACAGATGGGCAATAAGAAGTCCAAAGAAATGTGACTTGCACAAAGAACTTAGTCAATGGCAAGGATTCAAATCTTGATTCCTAATTGAGTGCTATAATCCTTTCAGAATTCAATTAAATTACAATATTACCGACATCTACAATGTGCCCAGAATTCTGGGCTAGAAATTGGCAGGGTCTGAATGAGAAATGGCACAATCATAGATATGGATATGCAAAAACACTTAATGCAGGGTTACTTAAAATAGCAAAAAAGGCCCAACAACAGGGAAGAAAATAGAATTAGACTTTTCCCTCTAACAATGATGTATCCCCCAATATTTCCTTATCTTAAAAAGAAAACTTAGTTCTGCTGTCATTCAAGCAGATTTTGGATTAAAATGCACTGATGATTTTGGGACCAGATAAGATGATTGCCGCACAACTAAATATACTAAATGCTACTAAATTGCACACTTTAAAATGCTTAATTTCATATGAATTTTACCTCAATAAAAATGCAGCGAAGAATTCTAGAGTCTGGAAAATTAGATAAGGTGGCCTTGTTAAGACACCTATTAGAATTTAAAAGATTTCCCAGTAGTGACTAAAAAGTTAAACCATTTTCTGAATAAAAGTGTAAATAATATTGTGACATTATTAATAAAAACTGGAAAAAAACTTTATAATTTGGGAAAGCAATGAAATCGACTAAAAAGGATTTGGAATCAGACCTAGGTTTCAGTTCTAGTCCTGCTACTCTGAAGTGTGGCCTTAGGCAAGTTAATGACCTCTCTGAACCTTCTCTCTTCTCTATTAAGGGGAGCAACACCAACAACCTTTCAGTGCTGATAAGAGGATTATCAGTAACACTAGAGGCCCAGTGCATGACATTCGTGCACTGGTGTGTGTGTGTGTGTGTGTGTGGGGGGGGGGGGGTCCCTCAGCCTGGCCTGCACCCTCTCCAATCTGGGAGCCCTCAGGGGAGCTCTCTCCAATCCGGGAGTTTCTGTCTGTCTTTGCAATCATATGAGCGAATTGTCTGAGACCCCAACTCAGTTTGGTTTGTTGCTCACAGAATAATAGAGGCATTCCCCCCCCTTTGCTTCATTGGTGGAGATTTCTTGGAAGTATTAGGATATCTTCCCTTTAATTTTTCCTAGACACTCTGATTTTACTTACATCTCTCACCTTTGCTTTCCCTCCATCCCCCACCACAACAGTAACTTGCTCCAGGCTCACTTCAGTGATTCTCAACCTCCCTAATGCAATAATTTTATGGTTGGGGGTCACCACAACATGAGGAACTGTATTAAAGGGTCATGATATTAGAAAGGTTGAGAACCACTGCTAGTGTCTAGGAGATCTGTCTACCACCAGAACTATGATTCCCAGCATTCCTGGTGCTCCCCACAATCTTGGTTTTCCCTTCCTGCTCTGTCTCTGTCCCATGGCCTCCCATTCTGCCAAGTCCTCCAAGCCGCCACCTCTCCCTCTCTGCCCTCTGGTGGCTTGGGGAGCCAAGTTCCCAAGCCGCTCCACTCTCCGCTGGCTCTCCCACTCTGCTCTCCGCCCGGTGGCTTGGGGGGAGCGACTGAGGGAGCCATGTCCTCCCAAGCCACCAGCTCTCCCACTCTGTTCTCCACCCGGCGCCTGTGTATGCAAATTAACCCACCACCCTTGACAGGTTAATTTGCATACTTGCCCCTGATTGGCTGGTGAGCACAGCAGAGGGACGGTCAATTTACATGTTTCTCTTTAATTATATAGGATTTGTAAGGCACCTATGAGTACCCAGTACCAGTGGGTTACTTGGAATATATTAAGCAGATACTTAATAAATTTGCAACTCTTTTTGCACAAGTAATGCTATTATAAATTATAACTACAACTTGCATAAATGAGTAAAAACTTTGAACTGAATGCCATGTATATTTAAACACATATATTCCATAAAGAACTCATATACAAAATATATAAAAAATTAAATAGAAAACAAGAAGACTTAAACACTTCATATCCAAATGGCCAATAAAGACAGGGAAATTTTAATGATAATGCAATACCATCACAAACATACTAGAATGGTTAACATAAATAAAAATAAATAGGAAAAATACCGAGTAATGGCAATCTGAACTCCCACACATATGCTGTGCTGAAACAAGGTCCCCTTTATGAAAAAACCTCCTTGGGCACCCCTTTACATATTTGAAAACATGATACAGTAGCTTTTCTTTTCCCCCCCTAAACATTTGCTTTTCTTTCTTCTTTTAAAAAAAATATTTTTATTGATTCCAGAGAGGAAGGGAGAGGGAGAGAGGGAGGGAGAGAGAGAAACATAAATGATGAGAGAGAATTGTCAATTGGCTGCCTCCTGCTCACTCCCCTACTGGGGATCGAGCCCACAACCCAGGCATGTGCCCTGACTGAGAATCAAACAGTGACCTCCGGGTTCATAAGTTGATGCTCAACCACTGAGCCACACCAGATGGGCCATGATATAGTTTCTTAAAGTGCTCTCTCACTTGAAAAATGTAACCTGAAGATAATTCTCTATCAGGATATATAAAATATGACTTGTATTACTAATACTATTATTACTACATCTGGTATCTTTGCATAGATGTGAGTACATCTGAAAGCTAAACACCAATATTCTTATATGTTTGGTTTATTCTACTGTCCCCTAGGCACCTTTACTTAAGTGAAACACAGGATACCTCTCAAATTCCACATTTTCTCTTCAAACCATTTCTTCTAACACAAGAGGAATAAAAAAACATGAAATATCTGTGTCCTTGATTTCACCTTCGCCCTCCAAATCCAATTCTTGTCCATTTCTACCTTTAACATATCTCTTCAACTACCTCCCCAACACCCACCAACTTCACCAAGATCCCGTATTACCTAGATTATACTGAGTCAGATTCCTAACTGCTCTCTCTGATTCCAATCTGGCCTTTTGCAATCTCTATAGTGCAGACCAAGTGATATTCCACAAAACAATTTAACAAATTGCAGCAACTCACTCCCTGCAGTGAGCTTGATGGCTCCACATTATGGAAAAAAAGGCATCACTCTTTAATGTGTCTTGAGAGGCCCCTGCCTCTCTTATCATTGGGATAACATGCATAGGTTCCTAGTAAAGCATCTAACACAGCAGGTGTCCAATGACAACAGTATAAACTCTTAAGCAGAAGTTGCAAGCATTACCTCTTTGATCAGCTCAGACTGGCCCACAGTGTAGCTGTAGTTGGCAATCAGGGTAGCTATACCAACATAGGACCTCACCAACTCTGCCAGAAGACGAAGAATAGTGGAGGTGGGCATTAAAGGTTTGCTGCCCTTAACTTTCTGTTTGGCTTCTTCAGAGGCTCGGTCCCCTTCTTTATCTTTTTTCCCATCTCGAGACTCCTCTGGAGTTGAAGCTGTTGAGAAAGAGCCAAATACCAGTTCAATTCCACACTGAAATATTGGTGAGAACAAGCCTTCAGTGGAAAGAAAACCACTTCTCCACTTTAGGTCACTGGTACAACTTGAATGCCCTTCTTACACTGCACTGGAAGGACAGAAAGGTCGAACGACCCAGGTCTCAGACATGGGTCTTTGGATATAGTACATCAGGGAGGCTTTGCTCAACTGTTCATACATCGTCCACCACCTTCCCTCCTCTTATATATAACCTTAAGCTCCAGAAATATTGTACTAATAGCTCTCCAAATATGCCTTGTGTACTCACTCATTTACCTCTTCCTTCCCACGTCTGCTTAGCACACATTTACTTATCTAGCTCAGCTAAAATGCTGATTTCCTCTATCTCATCCATGTAAGTTGCTATTACATCACGTGCCTACCATACCGCATACTAGCATGCCTCTATTCCAGCAGTTAATGACGTTACATCATGATGGTTGCTGGTTTCCTTCACTAGAAAAAATTCTTTAAGTGCAGGGGATGAATCAGTTTCATTTTGATGTTTACTATAGTCTGCTACATAAAGGACATAATGCCTCAGCTGAATAATATTACTATCACCGATACTATAGATGGGCAGTAAGTCCACCAAAATGAGCTAACCAATATTTTACCAGTTAATAGCCTTTTAAAAAATTTTCACTATTAGATATTCAGTTTAATGTCTCCTAACTTCAACCTCAAAGATCTTTCCTATCCAAGGAGAAGCAGTTCTTGAAAGGCCTCATTAGAATTGCTTCCACATGACATTTCTCTAATTCTTGGTGAGTAGCCAATGGACTCTGCTGGGGCAAGAATCCACCATACAGCTAGAACACTGCCATTGGCACCAAAGCTCTATAAGCCAACATGGAAGCCATCAAAAAATATATACAGGATGATTTAAAGAGTACAACGAAAGAATATTACTATAGCAACCATTACTGGGTTAGTTAAGTCACAGTTCCATTAACTTTAGCATGTAGAAACTCTTTATTTACAGAACACTAAACTCAACCTTGAGAAAGCTCACTTAAACAAGTAAACTTAAAAATTATGCATGTATTCTCTGACTCCCTCAAGAAATTAGAACAAAAGAGGGGAAAAAACAACCATTACCTTCTTGGGATGCCCCAGGTGTGTTTGTCTCAGTGGAAGAACCATCTGTAGCAAAGACCTGACTCTATGGAAGAAGAAAACTCATGAGCCATTATTAATTTCAAAGATAACTATCCCCAAATGGCAGGACTTCTTCCCAGGGTACTGGCTGTAAATGCTACATATTCTCTTTGGCTGATCTTTTAACCACTTATTCTCTCCCCGACTCTCTCCGTTCCCCCACATGCCATTATAATCTGTGGGAAGTCATCTTTATAAATAGTGACTGGGAGATTGGAGGAAAAGAGGAGAATGAAAAATGAATTAAGAAAACATTTCCAACCCAAGGAATGAAAAGAAAATCCCAAAGACACCCTAATTTTATATTCATTTTTAGGCAACATATAATTTACAGATAGATCAAAATTAATACCTTTGACATTTCCCTGGCATAACCCTAAATACTGAGAACACACAAGTATTGCAAAAGGAGAAGGAAAGTAGGAAGTTGGAACTGACTTACATTAATGGAAAAACTTGACTGTGTATCAAAATCACTGCCCTGCCGAGTAAGTGACCGGTACTGCTGGTATACATCATCACCCATATCTTGCAGGAGCTGGCCAACCTCTTGGGTCATACCCCCAGGTTTAGAATCAGATTTGTCAGCTAGAGAAACAAAATAAAACAAAACAAAACTCTTCTGTAAATGTGCAATGGTAATACCTATTTGGTAGCTTGGACAATTCCACTCCAAGTTGCCACAATTGTTTACATAGTCATATTGCCAGACATAGTACAGTAAGTCCTCACTTAATGTTGTTGATAGGTTTTGTGACTTTCAACAAAATGTTAATAAAATCAATTTTACACAGGCTAATTGATATAAACATTAGTAAAGTTCCTAAGGTATCTTATCAACATAACGAAATGACTTTATTTGAGGACCTTCTGTGTAACCAAGACAGCATGGCTGAAAGCCTCATTCTATCACTAACTAGTTTTGTGACCAGAGGCAATTTACTTTGCTCACTTTCCTCAGCTGTCACTCCACTAAGCTTAAATTAACATACCTAGTATTACCAGGATGTCTAGTGTAGTGGGAAGGTCAATCAGTGGTTTTAATAAATTGTTGAGTGTTTTTTTGGGGGGGGTGGTATAAGATTGGTTAAAGATTCTGTGCACGTAGAAGCTAGGAGCTCTACATCAGAATGCTGTATGGATGAAAAGCGCCAAAGATCCACATTTTCTTGACTTATTAAAGGCAGTGTTCATCACTTTCTGGCAATCCCGTGGGACCTATCAAATAAGTATGTCCTGAATAAAACCCAGAAAAATCTTACTGGAATGAAATCTTAGGTTCAAGCAATCCACTCATGTGTTTCCCAGTAATTATAAGCAGCATTTTAACTAGGAATAAAGATGGACTGAGAAGGTGGTCTCAAAGGTCAAGAAGCCTAGCTGTATCTTCTAATATTGTTCCCAGCTCCTTTGGGTAATAAAGATGTTTTGTTTCTGAGAGTGAACACATTAAGAGACTACCTGGTATTTTATTTTTAGACTAGAGGCCCGGTGCACAAAAATTTGTGCACTTGGCGGGGGGGCCCCTCAGCCCAGCCTGTGCCCTCTCGCAGTCTGGGACTCCTTGGGGGATGTCCACCTGCTGGCTTAGGCCTGCTCCCTGGGGGGATCGAGCCTAAGCTGGCAGTCAGACATCCCTCTGGCAGCCCGGGAGCCCTCGGAGGATGTCCACTTGCCAGTGGGGAACAGGCCTAAGCTGCAGTCAGACATCCTTAGCTCTGCTGAGGAGGCGGGAGAGGCTCCTGCCACCACCACTGTGCTGGCAGCCGTCAGCCTGGCTTGTGGCTGAGCAGAGCTCCCCCTGTGGGAGTGCACTGACCACCAAGGGGCAGCTCCTGCATTGAGCGTCTGCCCCTTGGTGGTCAGTGTGTGTCATAGTGACCAGTAATTCCTAGTTGCTCTGCTGTTATTACATAGGATAGAGACCTGGTGCACGGGTGGGGGCCGGCTGGTTTGCCCTGAAGGGTTTCCCAGATCAAGGTGGGGGTCCCGCTGGGGTGCCTGGTCAGCCTGGGTGAGGGGCTGAGGGCCGTTTTCAGGCTGGCCACGGCTGTGGGCTGGAAGCAGGTATCTGGGATTTATTTATCTTCTATAATTGAAACTTTGCAGCCTTGAGCGGAGCAGGGCAGGCAGGAAGCTTGGCTTCCTCCATTGCCGGGGGAACCCAAGCCTCCTGCTCTTCCAGCTCCATGGCCGCTGCCATCTTAGTTGGGTTAATTTGCATATTCACTCCTGATTGGCTTGTGGGCGTGTCTTGTGGGTGTAGCAGAGGTATGTGTCAATTTGCATGTTTCTTTTATTAGATTAGATTAAATAGATGTTTTTAATTGATTTTTTTAGAGAGAGGAAGGGAAAGGGAGAGATAGAAACCTCGATGTGAGAGAGAAACATCAATCGATTGAGCCTGAAACCTGAGCATGTGCCCTAACTGGGAATCGAACCAGTGACCTCTTGGCACATGGGATGACGCTCAATCCACCAAGCCACACTGGCCAGGCAAGACTTCTTGGTATTTTATTTTCAACTTGCTAACAAGATGCTCTTATCTTTTTAATCACTTCATTTTCCCCACTGGATGGGATGTACTTTCATATCACGGAACTCTGGCAATCCCATTTTTATCATTTAATACTTCTTCCAGAAAACACATATTTTAAGAAACTTCCCTACAGGCCCCACCTCCACCAGGTCAGATGCCTTGCTCTAGGACTCACCACTACTTCGGCATCTGTCATACTACATTACTATTAACTTATTTAGAGAAGGGCACTGTGTGGCTTATTTATCTTGATTCCCAGAGGATGGGCATACAGTGAGTATTCACTAAGGCATGAACTGGTTGAAATGACCCAGGCAAAGTGCTCAGTTTCCTCTGGTGGGCTAGCTACATACCTTCCTCTGGAGCATGGTATGCAGCCAGGGCATTCAGCATGTCGTAGATCACTTCCTTGATAGTATCAGGAATGACAGGCAGTGGTGAGGGTTTCAAAGGGGTTGTTTTCACCAGTTGGACAGCATTAGGACCTTTAATTCTAAGATTCTCAAATTCATCATCTGAAGCTAAGCCAAAGTGAGACAGAAAAATTAGTCAATAGTGAACTGGTACCTACATTTGGTTACTGATAGAAACTTAGAAGGGGGCTTAACATAACATATAAGCTTGGGAAAGGAGGTAATTTCCAATGTTAAAGCAGCCTATCAGAGTATCTGCCTTTTACCTTCCCCAATTACCATAGGATTTAATACAACTGTAGCAAATGGTAAAAGAGCACAGGCTTTGGAGTTGGGAAGACTTGGTTTTAAAATCCAATTCTATTACAAGATCATGGCCAAATTACTTCCAAGAAACCTCAAATTTCTCATTCTTGAAACATGAGGATTAAATGAGACCATACATGCCCAGCACAGGGTCAGGCACACTAAGGTACCCCAAAATAATTAGCCCCCCCACCCAACTTTTTATTTAAAAACAAACAAAACAAACAATCCACAACCCTACAGAAACATTGAAAGATTAGTAAATAAATATCCATATACTTTTCATATAGAATCACCATTTGTCTACCTCTAAATATATCTAACCATACACCTAACATCAAGGATATTTTCCGACATAACCATCATAACACCCAGGAAATTTAAAAGACACAATTATATTATATAACAACTAGAGGCCCAGTGCATGAAAATTCATGCACTGGAGGGGGGGCTCCCTCAGCCCACCTGTCTCCTTTCACAGTCCGGGAGCCCTCAGGGGCAGGAGGTGACTGGGCAATCAGGGGAAGGTGACACCTTATCACACCTCTGCTGCTGCCACTGCCGGCAGCGCAAGCCTCAGCTGGCCCTGGTTACCTGCGTCTCGGGAGGCCGGGCAGCCACCATCAGGATGGCCCTGGGCGGCTGGGGGGCTGAGGGGACTGGGGGTCTCTGAAGGCAGGCACGTGGAGCAGCAGGGCCTGCCTGCTGCCCCGGCGGGGCTGAGGGGATTTGGCCCTGCCATCTTGTGGCAATGGGCACCACCATCTTTGAGGGCGGCACAGTCAATTAGCATATTCCCTCCTTATTGGTTGTGGGTGCCGCCATCTTTGAGAAGGCATGAGGGTCAATTAGCATATCCCCCTCTTTAATAGATAGGATCGTAAGTATTCAAATTTCTCCAAATCTCTTTTATTTGGTCCACAACCCCATCAAGGTTGTTGGGGGTTATCTCTCTGGTCTTTTATCTAGGAGATCCTTGAATTTTTCCACTTTTAATATATTTATATTTTTGGAAAAGAATCTAGGCCAGTTTTCTTTAGAATGTCTCACAATTTATGTCTAATTGTTTCCTCATAATTAAATATAGGCCAAACACTTTTGGCAAGAATATACTGAGGATACTGTATACTTCATTCTGTATCATGAGTCATTTATCTGTTTGTTCCTCAACTATCATTCAATCTATAAGCCATTCACTGTATGTAAGCCCTGCTGCCACACTAAGATGAGTTCTTGAAAAGCAAGGACAATCCTTGGTATTTTTCCCAGAGATTACCACAGGACAAGGACCTATTGAAGTACCACTGAACTGACTCACATGATCAATCAGCCAATGTCCCAAAGCTTGCCTAAGGAAGCTTTCCAAGTTACAGATCTCTTTGAAGAAAATTTCTGGGGTTATGCTAGGCCATAGACCTCAATGTCTCAAAAGGCCAGGAGAATGGGAAACTTACCAGTTCCTGAGCCCCGAGGGGCTGGAAGGGCAATGCGGATACAGCAGTTGGCCACTTCTGTGAAAATGTCTGGATTGCGGCATGCAGCTGGCCCAAGGACACGAAGGATATAGTTGATCTCCCGAGAGCCGAGGCTGCCAGATACAACACCAGAGGTAGTGCTACCAGCTCCACTTGTAGCTGCTGAACGAACAACCTAGTAAAAAGAGGGAGAAACACTGCTGATTAAAGACCACTTTCTAAAAGTACAATTGCATTCAAGGAAGAGTTTCCAAGGATTAAAATACTAACCAAGCTCTGCCTCAAGACAGTGAATAACAGATTTAGATTTTTGGGAGAAAGATAAACTTGGTCTTTTAAGTCCCTTCCCAATTCAAAAATGTGGCTTACAAAAAAAAACACCCAGCATTCAGCATATCCCAAAATTATAAAATATTAGACCAGATGGTATATGATCTTTTAGATAAACTGGGAAATATATCTAGACCACTGATCATTCATCCAAATTATGGCTCCCACATTTAAGTGCCAGCTCGTAGCCTTCCTAAAGGCTGTCCTAATTTTAAACTGAATGGTTCAAACCCTAAAAATATATAATATTGATATCCACTCAGTGTATAAGAATAAAATTAAAGATTTTCTTTATGCCTCAAAGCCAATCATCCATTTCAGATAATGATAGCCACAGGAGATATCAAACTGTATTTATGGATTGTTTGCTTTGATACCACAGGGCTTAGATAGCTATTATGGTTTTGCTCATCTAAAAAAAAAAATGACTCGTCAATCATGGAAAACAGAGGAAAGTATAAAGAAAACAAATTATATTGTGTTTCCCAATATCTATTTCTTCATGAACAATGTTCACAAAGATAAACGTCTTTTGGAATCTTAATGGTTTTCTTACCAAACTGACCATGCTCTTTAGTTTGGCATATTAATCCCTATATTTTGTCTGTCAGGCTGCAATTATAAAACAATTCTTACTTTTTAAATACAGAAAAGTATAACTTCACTATAAAAAATGTGCCACAATTTATTTATCCAGTCCTCTGCTGGACATTAGATCTCTAGTTTCTTGATATTACAAGCAATTCTACAGTGAAAATTCTTGTATATGTACCTTGGCATACTTGACTTTAGTTATAAGTTCTTAGCCATAGAATTTCTAGGTCAAAGGATATCTTAAACTGACAGTACCAAATTGCCCTCCAATGTGGCTGCACCAATTTCCACTCCTACCAAAAGTAAGAGTATGCCTGGTTCTCCACACCCGTACCTGCAATGGATATTATTAAGCATTTACATTTTGCCAACTGGGTATGTTAAAATTGTCACTGACCTTCTTTTGCTCCCAACACCCCCAAATACAATGTCCTTTAAGCTCCGAGTTTTCTCTCATCCAACAAGAACCTATATTTTTTTCCTAGCATTTTTAAAGTTATATAAACTTTAAACATTGTAACTATTTTGTTTTTAAGTTAGAATCCTGTCTATATATAGTTGTTTCTTCCTTGTTGGGCTGTCCCCTGAGCTTAGATCAGTACATATTCTGCCTTTAACAGCTCTCCTGCTTTTGTTTTTGCTCATGTCAGGTAAAATCAAACAGGCTGGGTGAAAAAATAAAACTGTCTAAAGAATGTCAGACGTATGCATACACACACACACACATATATATATGAAATAGTACCAGATTTTTGGCAAATGACTTAAAATTTATACCGTCTGATTCAATTTCTAGGAATCTCTAAGAAAAATATTCTTAAATGTGACAAAGGTTATGCAAAAACATGCATATTGCATATATTGCAACATTATTTATACATGTGGGAAACAATGTTCCAAGAGAGGAAAATAGAAGTGAAGTCTAGTAACATTCACATGATGACTGTTGAAAACAAATTAGCAGGAGGAATGAAAATTTTGTAAAAGTACCAATAAGGAAAAGCCTTATTAGTAAGATGTTTTCCCTCCACCCCTCCAATTACATATTAATGCTGATGTTATGTTTCTATTTTTTCTGATTACTTTGTCATTTCTTCCACTGTTCTATATGTTCCTAAAAAAACCCCAAAACACACGTAAGCCTGTTTTTAGGTCTGCACAATGGGTAGCTGTAAAGAGCTTACCACAGTGTCTGACAATCATAAATATTCCAGAAACTTTACTATTTTTATAACCTGTGAACACATGAGAAGTACTCTACAAGGGGATGATCTTTAAGACATGAACTTGGTGGAAGGTATTCTAATTCCTTATGAAGTTTTTGGTTCAAGAAACCTACATTGCCATAGAGAACTTACTAGGTAAGAGCTATTTCTATAGTAAATTTAAGAATAGAAAAACCTGTATTTTCTAGTTCTTTTTTCATGTCATTCCCTGGGATCATCTACCATATTCAAGCAAGCACCTAAGACTACAGCTGGGAAATTTTACTGGGCAGCGTATATCGTCTACATATCTAGCTATAGACCCTAAGAAGAACCAGAAGTCTATCTGTTCTGAGACCAAGGAGAACAAAAGTATGATGCAAAGCTAAACCATCATCTGACACCAAAAGACTCACCTTTTCCATAGTATGACGGAGGGTGCAGGGGTCCTCAATAATGTGTCTTAAGAGAAGGGTGACCAGGGGAGTAAACCCATTGAAGCCTGAGCTCTGGGTCAAATTCAAGATCATGCGGGTACTCTTCAGCTCTGCAAACATCATGGCATATTTGTGGTCTCGGGTGAGCCTCAGGCAGAGGCGAAGGGTGGCATGCAAAGTGTCTGGGTCCACAGGGACGCCTAGCATGCTCACGCAGGCCCGGATTAAAACTGTCACCATATCCTCTGTCAGGCCCTGGATCAGGATCTCTCCGATTTTTGTTTCTTCCAGGCTTGTCTCCTTTTCATTATTTGTATTCTCTAGGGCCAATGGAGTATCTACAACTGGGAAAGTAAGACAGTTTAACTTGATATTTTCTCCCACACCTATCCTTCCTAAATAACCAGTCAAGTACTTGCACCCTATGAAGAGAAATATACCAAACACCAATTCTAAGACTAGATGAAAAGGCATATAAAAAGGACTGTGAATCTTTAAAAGTCACCGAGCAATCTGATATATAAGAAATGACAATGAAATCGGCTAGAACTTAAGCAATAAAGGCACACGAGTTTCACGTAAAACATTCCTTGAAAAATTCAAAACTAAGAGTCCATACCATTGGCTTTACTGTCTTTACGCTTGATATCAATTTCTTTGCTTTCTTCCAGTGTCTTCTCTAGTTCCTGCCCACTGCCGTTTTTAGAGTTTTTATTCAGCCGCGGTACCCTCAGGAGAGTCAGCATCACTGGGCGGCGGTTCCCTGTTTCTTCATTAACCTAGTAATTCAAACAGACAAAAATATCTCTACCAAAAAAGGAACTCTGGAAAGGGGGTATTAGAACTCCCAGGAAAGATGCTACAAGAGAAAGGAACCCTGGCAATTTAAACCATCCCTATCATTTACAGAGAGAAAAGATCAAGATTCCCAGAGGGAAAGTGGCATACAGAAGGCCCTATAATGAATTGTAAACTTTCCAATAGAGCAGATACCATCCCTAACCACTCCCTAATCCTTGACTAAACAATTAAAATGATTTCCAGGTGGGACAGTATCAAATTGCCACAGACTCATGGTCTACGTAAAGACTTCAGGAAGATCCACTTCTCTGAAAACTATACCCAATTTGGTAGTGGTATGGTAACATTGCTCCTTATAACATGTCAGGACTGCTGACTGAGAAAGGGAACCAAAAGGCATACCTAGCACCGTTTCTACTTCTCAATAAAGTTTACAGCATTGAATGAGCATGTACCTGAACCATTGTAGTAAATTGTACAGTGTATCTTCTTCGGCCTGCAGTGAAGCGAACACTTGTCTCCCCAGACTTCCAGGCAGAATCAATAGTGCTGTTGTTGCTTGCACTGTAACTACACCAACGTCCAGAGCGGTCATCAAACCAGCGCCAGTTGTTGTTGTTGGACTGTAAGTACTAAATACAAGAGCACAAAGTTTCTTCATATTTTCTACAAGGTTGGTTGTTAGAAAAAATATTAACTTTACCAGTGTTCATTGCTAAAGCTAATCCAGGAAAAATAAATATACTGAACACTTAGTACATTTTGAGAACTAAGAGAATTTTTTTTATACATTAATCCTCATATTTCTGGGCCTCTCCATAGGCACTAAACCCTCTATTCTTGTCCTGCGATCCTCTGCTTTCCTTTTGTTTCCAACTGTTCTCCATAAAAGGGGAAGTGATTTTAGATTTAGTGGAACAAAATTTCTGTCTATGAGAAGGTACTGAGATGATGTGACATATGTAATCTACGTTAAGGAGCACTTGCTTTGGGAGAAACTGCACACACTCAGTCCTTTATACAACAGAAGAGCCACTCTCCTGCATACTTCTTAAATATTTACTTCCAGAATAAGTTCTTGGACCCTTTAGCTCCATAAAAAAATAATTCTAACACCCCATTCAGGAGAGAAATGTAGCTATCAATATCCCCTAAAAGAGATGTATTCCTTGATCAGAGAGCTTTACATTCTTTACCACTTTCCTGTATTCTCTGCTGGCCTATTCTTTGCTTCAAGAAGTTAAGCAATTCTGCCAACCATATACAATATATTACATACCTTAGTCATTTGGGCTCTCCTTTTTGAGGAGATGGCCGTCTTTTCATAGAAATCAATCAGGAGCAACACTGGGGTGATCCACCTACAAAAGGAGAAATCATTTATTCTGAGCAAACCAGAAACCTAGACACAAGAGAAAACTTACCTTGACTTCATCAGGGACATCACAATTTTCAAACAAAAAAAGGTACCCAAGATTTACCCCTATACATGTCCCAGAAAAACAGAAGTAAAACCAGGAATATAGGGTAAACTCACTTTGGGGTCTGGACCTCCTTTTGCTCCTTGGCAGCCTGTAGGCAGGGCTGAACCACTTCCAAGAGTTTGATTAGGACATTAAGGATGCCACTAGATTCAACCACCCAAGCACAAGGTAGCTTCAACTCCTGATTAATCACAAGGAAAAAAATAAAACATATACCAACTTCTAGTCAGTAATCACAGGGGTGAACACTATTAGAATTAGCTGAATTCAAATCCCACTTCTACATGATGCACCATCTGTGTGACCTAAGTTACTTAAATTCTCTAGGCCTTTGTTTCCTCATGGATCAAAGGAAATAATCTCAACTTCCAAGGTAATTGTGATGATTAAATGAGGCTATATATTCAAAGTGCCCAACACAGTGCTTAGCACATTAGTATGTGCTTAATATGGAAACTGTTATTAATATCATTAATACCATTAAGGATTGTCATCTAGGTTATATAGTGTTAACTATGTTGAAGTTGAAAAGCTTCCAATTTACAGAGAACCCTTACAATCTTTCAAGGAAGATGGAATAATTAAACACAGCAACCCAGGTAATGGTTTGCTCTACAGGGGCTACACTAAAGTATTACTTATAACAGGAAATCACTGGAAGTAATTTAAATGTCCAATAATAGGCAATTACTTAAAGAATGGGATGTCCAGAGATGGAATAATATATAAATGACATGGGGAAATATTCATAATATAATACAGAGAGAAAATACAACTTTTAAAATAATCTGATCTCAATTTTTTAAACACACATAAAAAGGACTAGAAGAAAATATTAGACTATTACAATTTTCTCTTTATGTTATAATGTTATGAGGGACCCCCAGCATTCTGTACTTTGCAACCTATTTACAAATCTATACTAATAAAAGGGTAATATGCTAATTAGACTGGACATCTTCTGGATGTCCTTCTGGACAAAGCAACAGTGGCGGGGGCCAAGGCAGAGGCAGTTAGGGGGCGATCTGGCCGGCAGGGGAGGAGTTAGGGGCGACCAGGCCAGCAGGCAGAGGCAGTTAATGGCGATCAGGCCGGCAGGCAGAGGCAGTTAATGGCGATCAGGCCGGCAGGCAGAGGCAATTAGTGGCCATCAGGCCAGTAGGGGAGCAGTTAGGGGGCGATCAGCCAGCAGGCAGAAGCACTTAGGGGTGATCAACCCAGCAGGCAGAGGCGGTTAGGGGTGATCAGGCCGGCAGGCAGAGGCAGATAGGGGCAATCAGGCTGGCAGACAGGCGAGCAGTTAGGAGTCAGCGGTCTGGATTGCAAGAGGAATGCTCGACTGCTGGTTTAGACCTGATCCTGCAGGCAGTCAGACATCCTCCGAGGGGTCCTGGATTGGAGAGGGTGCAGGCCACGCTGAGGGAACCCCCGCCCCCCGCACCCCGTGCACTGGGCCTCTAGTGCTATAATAAGAACTGCCATTTTCACTACAAGGGAAAGCCCCAAGACTATAGTTTGACACATACACTGAACTTTTCTCCTAGGTTGCTTGAACTCCATTAAGTTCAGGGTTTACTATGAAACATGATGACAAATGAAGAGTCATTTGTTCAAAATCAATTGCCTACTAATTCCTATGTTGGTTGGAATAAGAACATGTCTTGGCCAAAATACTCTTTTCTCTCAAAAAACCTGCTGACTGACCAGGTACAAAAGAAGAGTCAGATTCTACCTGATGCCCATTATCCAATTTTCACCACCTACCCTGCTTTGGCTGCCATTTACAGGTTTCCTCAGAGAGACCAAAAGTATTCCACAACAGAACTACAATAGTAATTCTAAATACCTCTTTTAATGACTACTCCCCAAATCCTCTAAGACTCAATTCAATTAATGAACACTTGTTCTGAGAAGCCTCTCTCTCATTATCCGGAAGTGTTGTATATACCCTCCCTGAACTCACTGACATTCATGTACAAACTGCTGTATTTTGTATTTAATTATGTGCATTATAGCCTACAAGAAACTGCAGGCTCATGAAAGGCAGAGATCATGCCTTACATTTCTCTCTACCTTCTTCAATGTCTCAAATAATAAGTGTTCAATTAATTCTCTGATGAATGAAACAGAGAGACTAAAAGATCTAAATCTTACCTCAAAAAGCAGGGTCAAAAGCAAAATTCTAGTAGCCAAATTGGATGCCTGGGGCAGGGTGGCCATCTGACTAATCCATTCTGACACAGTTTTTGTGTCGCTTGTTGTTAGGGGAAGAGCAGCTTTGATCAATACATCAGCAGCTTCCCACACCTAGAAAAGAGGAGTGGCCACGTCAGATAACTGTAAATAAGAGTTTGATAAGGTTTGTCAAAACATTCTCAACCCTGTACTCATACTCCACTCTCAACACATTCGCCAAAAGAGGGTGGATAAATAATTATGTATATACTATTGAGATATTACGTCTGTATTAAAAGAAGATGTGTGCTACTACAGGACAATCTCTAAAGATTATTTTCTTGGGCTAAATTACAAGAAGCCTAAATCCTAAATTAAAGGAAATGAATATTTTAAAAATTTCTGATGCATATAGTCAACCCAACAAAGATTATGCCAACCTATATTCCCATCAGTAATCTTTCACAATATTCTGCCCCAGAATTAAAAACAAAAACCCAAAATGTTAAAAAAAACTTGGTCTTGCTTTAGTTTGCATGTTAAATTTCTTTCTTTTTAAATGCTAGGTATTTTTATTTTTGTTTTTTGCCAATCCCTACGTAAGAATATTGTTCCCACTGTTTTGAGAAAGAAAGGGAGACAGAGAGAGAGAAAAACACCAATGATGAGAGAGAATCATTGACTGGCTGTCTCCTGCATGCCCCCTACTGGGGATCAAGCCTGCAACACGAGCATATGCCCTGACCAGAAATCCAACCATGACCTCCTGGTTCAAGGGTTTAGGCTCAACCACTGAGCGAAACCTGCCAGGCTGCATGTTAAATTTCTTATAATGAATTTATATAATTGTCCTTTCATATTAAGGGTTTAGTTTTCTTAAAATCATTTCTATATGCTCTTGATATAGATTAAAGGTAACTAAACCCTGGTCATCTCTTGTGAAAAAATGGTTTATTCAGTTTGTCTTTTACTTTTGTGATGATTCCATATACCAAAGTTTTGATTACATACATCACGTTTTGATTTCTTCCTTCATTTTTCAACTTAAAAAATATAAAATAAAATTGCAATGATTTAAATACAAAAATAGTAAAGAAAATACAACCAAAATGTTAACTGGTTATCTATTTGTGTGGGAATTTAGAGAATTTATTTTGTATCCTACTTCTAACAATTAGCATATATTAATTTCATAATGAGGAAAAATACTGCTCAAAAAAGACAAACAACAGGTCACAACCATTCATCAGGATGGGGACTCATTTGTCAAGTGGTTGTTGCACAGGAGGGGAGGGAAAAAAACATTTATTCACTGTTAGTTCAGGGGGCTTAACTTGGCTCAGGAATGAGACACAGTTTAGACATTTAAGATGAATCTAAGAAGAAATGCCTAGAAACAGAAAGCTTTTTATTTTCCTTTCAAAGACATTTTTGTGAAGTAGTTAATTTACTTTTTGTAGGAACACTCTCAAGAAAGAGCTAATTACCAGATCTAGAGAATTCAAAAAGAGAGAATACCACATCCACATTGGGTAAATTGCAAAAATATTAATCTTTTAAAGAAATTAGGTTTTGACAGATGGCAGGAAAACCACCTTATAAAATCCTGTCTTTTGGCCCCTTGAGAGCTTACCTGATTGACTACTTGCTTCAGAATCATGTCCCGATAGTCTGCTCCATTACGTTTTATTGCTGTCATAATGAGATCACACACCCGGTACACTGTGTCTGGCAGCTCATCAAGAAGGTGGAAACAGCCAGGCAACATGGTATCTGTGAAAGTGTGGAGCTCATCTTGCTCCAATGGATCAGCATCCTGGAATTTCTCTAGACATTTAGCCTCTTCCTCTTCCTGCTTTTCACGAGCTTTCCTTTCCTCCTCCTCTTTCCGGCAAGCAACTTCCTGGAGGCAGGGAAGGAAGAGCGATGGCATACGGAAGAGTTGAAGAAACAAAGACTAGGAAGACTCTAAGAATGTATTTGCCTTATCATATGAATACCCTCAACCTTTTCCTCAAGCAATATGTTCATTATTATGGGGCAACAAGTATGAGGGCAGCCACAAAGGCTAAGGCAAGACAAGGAAAGCACAGAAGAAGGACACCTCCAACCACTAAAACATTGCCAATTTATTCACAGGAACCTACATTATGTCCTACAAAATCATTTATATACATTGTCCTGCATTCTCTGTCAGTATAGCAAACAGAAGCAACCAACTTTTACCTAAAAATAGACACCCAAGTTTGACCTAATGGATACAACCAAGTACATTTGGGGTATCTTATTTGATTTGACAATAAAGAGAAATGCTTCATCTGCCCCACTTAAAGCTTTAGGTCAATACAATGTAGATCAGTGAAGACAAGGTTGGGATGAATGAATACTTCCATGTCTTTCTTTAGACTTTAATTCTACCAATTACTTTGTACTCGTAGCAGAATGTTCAAAGAAATACTAAGATTAATGTGTCAGGCCCTTTTGGATGCCTTGTATTCTAGTTACCTCAGGTGACTCCGCCCTTTGATCCATTGGGATATCCTGTCCCAGAGACATGGCAATAGCTCTCATCATCTGATCCTCTTCGGACATGCTCAGATCCTACAGAGCAACAACAGAAGTTGCAGCAACTATATATACCCCATTTCATAAGGAACCAGACATCTGTGCTCAAGCTTTAGAGAAGGGGCTCCGAATGCTGCTTTCTAGAGTAAAACTGAACTAGACTTACCTGGTAGCTGTAAGAACAGAGAAGGAAAATCACAATGAAATTAAGTACAGGAAGGGAGCTTTAATGTGCCACGTGCCACCTATTCTGCATGTCAGAAAAGAGAGCCTCTTCCATGGCTTTCTGACTGTGGAGGATTTAAGAGTTCTTCTGCAAACGAAGTCCAGTAATTTGCATGCCTGGGAGATAGGGAACTTCTGCTTATTACATTCTAGAGCTAGAAGAGTTATTAGGAAAAGAAAATATTGGCACGAAGAAGTCTGCAAATGAGAAGTAGTTTATATAAGGGAAGACCAGTGACGAAAGCAGGAGAGGAGAAAAGCACATCAGCAGCCAAACCAGTGTCCTACAAGATTAGAGCCCCTGGGCCGACTCACCCGAACAACTCCTCCCATGATTGGGGGAGGGTGGGTTAGAAGGTACTCTGTGGCCTGCTCCATGGTGCTGGTGTTCAACAAGGCCTCCATGGCATGTTCCCTTGTGAAGCCCATGTCCATGAGCTACAAAAAGAATGTAGGACCTCAGAACCACAGTAAAAGAGAAAACCAAACGCATTTTAAAAAGAAAGAAACCCTTTCAAGAAGTAAACAGGTTTTTCTAAGTTCACGGGAACTGAGAATATTTATAAGCTAAGATAGGTAACACAGATGGACCTGTCTATTTGGTGCTTTTGAGCATTAGAGCTGCACAATGGGGCAGATGATTCCCCTAAGAAAATGGGGTTAGATGGTTATTATCATTAATAGGATTATTCTAATTCAACAATCACAACAGCAGAAGCAAAAATTGGTCCTACCTTTCAGAAAACAAACTAGCAACAGAACAAGAGCCCGAAAAAATGACCTAGGTTTTCTATCACTGGGAAATAATCATGAGATGTACAGAAAGAAACCATATACCACAGCTTTACAACACCAAATAAGAAAATTAACATCCGCAATAAAAGAATGACTAAGACATAAAAAAAAACCATTTTCTTAATGACACCAACACAATTCTAGATAATATATGACGGTAACTATGTAAAATTAGGCAGAGAACAGAAACATCCTCAAAATGCAAAGGAAACCCACTGTATGAGAGAACATACAGTATTTGTCAATGATACATCAGATAAGGGGTTAATTTCCAAAATATATAAAGAACTCATACAACTCAACAAAAGGAAGACAAACAATCCAATTAAAAAATGGTCAAAGTACCTAAATAAACACTTCTCCAAAGAGGACATACAGATGGCCAAGAGACATACGAAAAAGTGCTCAAAGTCACT
This sequence comes from Myotis myotis, assembly GCF_014108235.1. NCBI lineage: Eukaryota > Metazoa > Chordata > Mammalia > Chiroptera > Vespertilionidae > Myotis > Myotis myotis. The sequence goes on from NW_023416346.1 coordinate 9,086,494, forward strand.
AATTATCAGAGATGCAAATTAAAACGACAATGAGGTGTCACCTCACACCTGCCAGATTGGCTACCATCAATAAATCAATGACCAACAAGTGCTGGTGAGGATGTGGAGAAAAGGGAACCATAGTACACGCTGGTGGAAAACAGTATGAAGCTTCCTCAAAAAATTAAATATGGAACTGCCATTTGACCCAGTGATCTCACTTCTAGGAATATATCCTAAGAATCCCGATACACCAGTGAGAAAGAATGCATGCACCCCTATGTTCATAGCAGTGCGATTTACAATAGTGAAGACGTGGAAACAGCCCAAGAGCCCATGAGTAGATGAGTGGATAAAAAGCTTTGGTACATTTACACAATGGAAAACAATACAGCTGGAAAAAAAAGAAGGATCTCTTACCCTTTGAGACAGCAGTATAATACTCTCCCGGAGAGTATTATACTAAGTGAAATAAGCCCGTCAGAGAAAGAAAAGTATCACATGACCTCACTCATATGTGGAATGTAATGAACAAAATAAACGGACTGACAAATAAGTCGAGGCATGGAAGCATGGCACAGATTGATGAATCTCAGAGGGAAGGGGGTAGAGGGGGTGGGCAGAGATTAACTAAAGAACTTATATGCATAACCCATGGACACAGACAATAGTGTGGTGAAGGCCTGGGGTGGGGTGGGAACTGAGTGGAGAGGGGCAATGTGGGAAAAATGAGGGATTGTTGTAATACTTGCAACAATAAAGATAAATAAAGAAAAATTAGGCATAGAACCAAATGATAAAAAAGAACACAATAATCTTGTGTGGTGACATTATGACTACCTTTTTAAAATATGTTGCTGTATTTCTAAATTTTCTTCAAGTGAGCAATTGTTAGTTATTATAAAAATTACGGCATGTATATATAGAAGTCATATTGCAACAGGTCTCTGGACATAAAGAGAACACATATATACAAGTGCCCAGAGGACTATGCTAAATATTCTTTTGAAATTTAAACGTCAAGTTCATAAGTGCTTACTCCTCAACCTCCACCTTACTACTGCTTCTAGCTTACATTTTTCAAAATGTGGTTTATATGCTTAAAGATGAAAACAAACACCAAAAAACCAAAACCAAACAGTAAGATAAAGAGAAAATCTAAATCTATATCCTGGCTAACCGGACCAGGCACTTAGTGGCATAGAAAGTTAGAAAGCCCACAAGCACTGTATTCTATCAGGTGCAAAGTCTAGGCCCTGGAGTATCAGGTCAGTATTTAGTACCTGTTGCAGTTGCTGTTGGTTGACTTGAGGATCTCGGCGGGAGCCACCTTCCTCTTGCCCTGTATCCTCTTCTCCTCGAGACCCCTCCTTCTCTTTGCTCAGTCTTTCTCTAATTACAGGCTCTCCTCGGAGGATGTGGCACAGGATGGCCAGCATGGACTCTGCCATTCGCCCACCATACACCTTCAGGGGTTTCCGGTTCCACAGGTTCTTGATGCAAGTAAATGCTGCCTAGAAATAATTTGAAAGGCTGTGTGAAAATCATTTATTTTTTCAATTCAAAAAGCCCTGTTGAGGAATAAGCCAAAGTCCTTCCACAATCAGTCCATGCCAACAACAAAATCCTAGGTCAGTACTGAAGGGGCCTAAGCAAGCACAGAGAAGGGGCATTTAATGCAACCTAGAAATATCAATCTGAAGTTTAAGGTTCAAATGTGTATACCACAGAAAATTCTCAAATGATCCCTATTCCCTTCTGTAATGCAGCCCTATCTGGGAGTAGAATCTAATGGTTCTCCAATAATCAAGTTATTTAATCAAGGAGCACAAATCAGAGTAGGAGCTACCTAGTCAGCATGAGAAATTCCTCTTGGTTTTAGAATGCTGAATACTCACTTTCTGAGTTACCACAAGGAAACGGAGGGCACTGAATTGTGGAAAGTTCTGGACACTTCCAGGCAATTTGGCAGGCAGTGAATGTGGAGATTCAAGCACCGTGGTAGGATTCACCATCTTCTCCACCAACATAAGCCAAGCATCTAGGAATTCTCCTGTGCCATCAGGTAAGTCTGAATGCTCCAATCCTTCAGCAACAGGAACTTTGCCACCCATTGACAGAGCCCAGTTGAAAGTTCTAAATTCAAATAAGAGAAAATAAGGAGAGAGAACATTAGTATTTTAGATGGGGTAGTGGTAAAAAGGACATTTGATAGGTTCCCAGTCCTTATATTGGCACTACATGTCCCTCCCCTTGGAGCCACTGCTTCCAATCTGTCCAACATTTATTAGATTTACCTTTTATTGGTCTTTGTTCTAGCTTTGAGATATTATTAACATACAACATATGTAAATTTAAGGTGTACAATGTCATGATTTGACACACATATATATATTCACATATATATATTGCAAAATGATTACCACTTCTAGCATTAGTTTTTAAAGCCAAAATAAACAAAAAGTGAAACTTAGCTTAAAATTTTGACTGAGAAGCAGAAAAATGATCATATTGAGAAACAACAGAAAAAGACAAGCCTATTAGAAAAATATGTACCAGACATTGGAAAACCAATGAGGAAAAGCAGAGACCCTTACAAACACCTCCAGAAAGGCTGAATTCTACACCTTCCAAGAAAGATGGAAATAAATAATGGCTAGTGCCCAAAATGTGAAAGGGTACAACCAATGGGTGTCTCTATGTATCCCACTGTCACAAGATAGGTGGCTTAAAAAGTTGATCCTTACTCAAAAAGAGCATTGTGGCCTCCAGAGCAGAGAAATTTCTGCAGCATGAGATGGTAGGGATACTTCCTCTCATCAAACAGCATTGGGGATGTAAAACCAACTGAACAGATGAAGAATGTTAGCCTGAAAGAGGGAAAAAACATATTTAACATTCTCTGAGGCAGACACTAACACAATGGGAAATTCATGCAGAAGCCAAGAGTAAAATTTAACATTGCACTCATCTGACTGCAATGCAGGTGGGTGATTAGTCTGCTTATTAAAATTTCTTAAGTTTCTAAGAAGGCTCCTACCTACTAAACATACAAGGTTATTGAAATGCAGTTTGATTATAAATGCTTTAAAAATCTCTGTATTCTAGACTAAGTAGAACCAAAACAGGTTCTCTAAACTGTATTTACATAACACAGCTAGAGTAAGAGACCACCAAGTCAGTTTGATTCTGTCTCTTAAGCAGAATCTCACCTGAAGCGGGGAGTCGGTGTATATGGTGGAGGCTGCCAAGATAAGCCTTTTGTGAGGAGCTTAGTGAGGGCTGAGGCTGTTGATCGAGCAGCGGGTGTCGGTGCTGTGGTAGTGCTGGCAGCATGATGGCTCCTTCTCTGGCGGACAGGAGACCCCACACAAAGTTTAACAAGGAGTCCAAACAGCTCAGCAAGTGCTCGGCCTAATCTGGAAGAGGCTGGAATCCAAAAGTTAGAATAAGGCTGACAGTATTCTCAGAATTAGTTTCATTTATAACAGACACATTACCATTAATACATTTTTATGACTGACCACTTCCTCACACCCAACACCTAGGAAACACCTGGATTTGTCTCTACACATCATAATCCAAAAGGGAAGTTCCATAGGGAATAAATGCCTCTTTTAAAGGCAGGAGACAGAGACGTGTCTTGGCACTCGATATATAACAAATGTGAAAGTCAAACAAGTATTCAGACTGTTAGAGGAAGTATAAATTGAAACCAACTTTGCAGAGAGTAACAGCAATAAGAACTACTGAAGTAAATAACAGATTTACTGGGTTATGAAGTCACTTATAATCCCCAAAGGGAAAAAGACAGCTAGGAAAAGCATAAACAATTGTAAGTGGCTTTCATAAGGTTAGGTAGATTATAAGTATTTCAGGTTTTCATTTTGGGGAAATGTTTTTGGTATATGTCAGCAATTTTCAAACAGTATGCCATGTGTCACAAAAATTTTTAAAACATAAAATACCTATTTAGTCAGGGGCACTGACCTCGTTTCCCTTAGATTGTCAAATAAAAAAGTGACAACAGCCAACACAATAATAGCCATCAGTGTGAATGAATCAAAATTATACCAATTTTTAAAGTCAGATTGGCAAAAAATATATTTTTGGGTGTGCTGCAGAATTTTAGTAATTAGTTTATGTGTGCCACAAGATGAAAAAGGCTGAGAATTGCTGGTATATATGGTTGAACGAAAGAAGTACAATCCAAATGTAAAAGGAAATGCATAGAAAAAGAAGATATGTCTAAGCATATTATATTTTTGTGTTAACTTGCTTTTCTTAAAGTATTTCTCTGTACTTGAACACTTGCATTGCCTGGCTAGAGATTGAATATGCCCAGATTCTGAAAATCTAATGCACCCAAACTTAAGTTTGTGCTTTATCACCACCGCCCTCAGTTGTTCCAAAGTGGCTCAAAGGTAGTCAGCAATATCAGCAACCACAAAGAAATTGACATCAAAAGTATGAGGTGGACCCACACAGAAACCTCAAAATGTTCTAAGGTCATAGTCCAAGAGGTCTAACAAAGATAGGGGAGGTTAACATGAGCCATCCTCTAGGTCGATTTTCCTTCAATTTGGGTTAGTGGTAGACTTTCAAATTAAAACAAAAGAATTAAGCAAAATTAGAACTTTCAAGGTTTTAAGATAGCAAATGGAAACGCCAAAGGCTGTTTACTGCTTGCTTTGGGACAGACTTTCGATTCCCAGATTTGCCCTTAGAGTCTAAAGTTAACACCTTCACTTTCCTCTACATTCAGGTGGCAGAAACTGGCAAATACTGAGGAACAGAAAAAAACATCTTCCAAACATTGATATTACATCAAAAGGCAAAAATGGTAGAGACAGATTAGTGTACATCTTTAATGTGGTCTTGTATCATGTTAATGTGATCTCCAAAGTTGTCAAAGTGAATTTACTAAAATACAAATAAATTAACTATGTCACTTGCTATGTTTAAGGGACAGAGAAAGAGACTGGGTGGAATAGCAAGACAGGTAACTGGAAAGTAGTAGTTTTATACCACAAAAGTCGAGAATAGAGCATTTCAAGAATAGAGCATTTCATGGTAGGTCAACTATCATGCTGTAGGGAAGTGACAAGGGGATTGAAACAAATTCAAGAAACTTAGCATTAAGGAGGTTGTAGGTATCTTGGTAAGACATTTCAATGGAATTGGTGGAAGCAGAAGCCATTTGCAGTTGAAGAATGAATAGCAGGAAAGGAATTATAGATAGGGAAAGGGTAGAGGGTTTTTAGGAAGTGATTCTCTTATCTTTGTATTCCTAACAATAAATACAGAGTCTATCACATAGTCGACACTCAATAAAGTATACCTAAAAACAAGCCACCGAAGTTTTTTCCTTTGTAATCCTCACCCGATGATATTTTTTCCATTGATTTTTACAGATTGGGAGAGTGGGAGAGAGAAACACTGATGTGAGAGAGACACATGGATTGGTTGCCTCCCACATGCACCCTGACCAGGGCAGACCAGGGACTGGGATAGAACCAGCGACCCTTTGATGCATGGGCCAATGCACTGAGGAACATCGGCCCGGGCGAGCCACCAAAGTTTTAAACTTCCTTAATGGGAACAATACAGCCAGCCATACCAACTCAATTTTTTGAGAACTAGTTAAGGCTCTGAAAGCCAGAAAAGGGAGTAGAAAAAAGAATCACTCACCTGACAATAAAGGCTTGATTTGCTTAATTCTGGCAGCCATGGCAGGCGTGATTTTAGATTTGCCCTTAGAGTCTGAAGTAGTAGGTTCATCTGTCTCCATAGGAGCCAAGGTGTCACCATCAAGCCCAATGCCTTCCAACAAGCCTTGGGTAGAAGCATCCATACTTCCAGCTGTGGCATCCTGCTCCCCATCTATAGACATAAGAGAAAATCAGTAAGACCATGGTAAACCAGCATTTACCTGGTTCCTTGTTCTGAAGAGTCCCAAACCTGAAAAGAATCTTCCTATATCTGAAAAGAAAAACAAAACAAAACAAAATAATCCCAAACTGTACTGATTGATACGCTTGATTGCAGGCACTGCATGATCCGGGGGTACCACTTAGGCAGCCTACAATGTGCATGGTGCCCTTATACTGTCAAGGAGCATGCCCTGCTAGAATTCTATAGCTTATTAGTAAACTCAAAGCAGACATCATAGACTACACCACTGTAGAAATATAAACCCTATTATTTAAGATTTTTGTACATAAATGTGAGATATGCCTCTTTTTTTTGTGTGTGCGTGCTCTTAGATGTAAGAATTGGCTTTAGGCAAACGTTATAAAACACCCCACCAAATTTTCTGGAAAAACTATGTGCAAATTGAGTCATCTTTGTCTAATGTGTGAAAGACACTGCTGGGGAAAAAAAATCTGGATTAGAGAAGGTAATTCTTTGACAATGAATTTAATTTTGTCCTCAGTTCTTTTCCTTCAGTTAAATTTGATGTATTTTGATATTCTAATTGTTGGTTTGGTTCATTTTCTCTAAAATTAACCTTGTCAGAGATGTGTATATATTTTATTAATTCTGTAACCTCTCCCATACTGTCATATCAGTCCTTATTTGTCTCATAAGTTATGTCTGCTTTCTTTATTTACACTTTTAGTAATTTCAATAAATTTTAAAGCTATCTGGTAGGTTTTTATACATAAAATTATCTTAATAGTTTATCAAAGGGATTTCCTCCCTGATGCAGAATATAGGAGAAAAAAAACTTTCTAAAAAAGTGGCTTTTATTACTTTTAAAGTGGTTTGTTACATTAGGGTCAGAAAACTGTGCATCATTTCTGCTTAATGAAATTTGGAATTTGTATTGTGCTATAACATAAAAGCTATTTTCTAAATTAGCACTGTTTAGTAGAAATATAATGTGAGTTATATATATCTTAAATTTTCTACTATGCAGATTAAAATGTAAAAAGAAACACGTATAATTTTTAATATACTGTTTAATCCAAGATAATAAATTGTTCTTTCAACATGTAATCAAATGTAAATTCTCAAGAATCTACATTCAATGCTAAATATTTTAAAAAGGTATCTATTTTATACTTCATAATAATTGATCTGTGTTTATATTTGATACAATTTAGTTGAAACAAAAAAAGATTTACATACCCAAGTTGTTCCAAACATACTTAAAAGTCGTCCAACTAGTGAACAGGGTAACAGCTGTTACATTTAAATTAATAAAAATTAAAAATTCAGTTTTCTCCACCCAACCTAAGACCTCAAATTAACTATATCTGAAACAACCTTATTTCCAAATAAGGTCATATTCTGAGGAGCTTGTGGGGGGTGGAAGGGGAAACACATTTCAACCCGTAATACCTTCCCCTTAACAAGAGAAAAGAAAAAAAAAGAGAGGGAGAGACAGGAAGGAGGGTGGGGGAGAATGAAGAAGTAAGAAAAATATTTAATTTTTTAGTTGTACTAGCTACATTAAATTATTCAACAGTCACACATAGTTAGAGGCTACCATATTGGACAGTGTGCTTTTAGTGTTCCACAGCCACTTAAAAATTATTTAGCATATTAAGCTTCTGAAAAACAAGCAAATACAAAAATTCAAGTACCATCAAACCCTTTGATAGGGTCATTTCTAGGAATTAATCTTAGAGTTGCATAACACTACATACAAAGATGTTCATTTTCAAAATAGTACATTAGAAACTTAACAGGGAATGATTAATTCATTGTACCTTTACATGGCACTTAATGTTTTAAGTGAAAAGACATCTGTAAAATATTCTATCTAAGACAACTATAACTATGTTAATAAAATATATCCTCAGGGGAAAAGATTAGAAAGACACTTTTAAATATTGTTTTTTTGTGTGTGATACAAATATGGGTGATTCTTCTTTCTACTACATCTTTAAATTTTTACCACTGTGTGTATATTTTTTTATTAAAAAATGGATAAAAAGCTAAATTTTTAAATAATTAAAAATCAATGAAAAGGCCCTGATGGGTGTGGCTCAGTTGGATGAGCATTGTCCCTTGCACCAAAAGGTCACAGGCTGGATTCCTGGTCAGGTCACATGCCTGGATTGTGTGCTCAGTCCCTACCTGGTAGGGGGCATGTAGGTGGCAGCTGACAGGTGTTTCTCTCTCCCTCTCCCTTCCCCTTTCTTTCTAAAAAAAAAAAAAATCAATAAAAACATATTTTAAAAAATCAATGAAAGGAAAAAAATTGAGAATTATAGATGTTAGAATGTTAAACTAAACCTTCACAACCGACCTGTAAAGACAGACAGAACTTAAAAGAATGGCTGAGATTTTAGTTTCTTGGAGTTACCTGCTCTTTTTCCGCCCTGGGTCGTACCTGCCTTCTCATCCTTTGGAACCAGCTTCTGCATGTCCGCCTGGCCAAATTCACACCCAGATGGTAGGCTGCAACAAGAGAAATAGAAAGGCAAAAAACTTGGATAGTTCATCTCTTATGTTATGCTTGGTCTCTAACCTGCTTAGCTGACACTATCCCTTCCTATAGCAGGTTAAGTTGACCTAATAGAACACCTTCAATGATCAAATTCCTGAAGTAGCACTCAACGAGGTTTCCAACTCCACTTTTTCAATCTGGTTGTTAACAACAGGCCAAATTTTAAACACCCACTATGTTGACTCACCATAAATCAGATACACAAGATGATTTTTAAGCAAGTCCCTAAGCTGGTAAGTGAGAAGGACAATGTTACAAATTGAATGTTTGTGCCCCCCCCCCAACTTTGTATACTGAAATCCTAATGCTCGATGTGATGGTATTAGTAGGAAAGGCCTTTGGGAGGTGCTTAAGTCATGAGGGTGGAACCTTCACAAATGGGACTAGTGTCTTTAGTCCCTTTTGCCATGTGAGGATACAACAAGTAGTCTGTGTCCTGGAAGGGGGCCCTCACCCAATCATGCTGGCCCCATGATCTCAGACTTCCAGCCTCCAGAACACTGAGCAATAAATTTCTGCTGTTTATAAGTACCCAGTCTGTGGTATTTTGTTATAGCACCCAGAACGGACTAAGACAGACAAAGAAGCCTCTGAACTCTTTCCTATACACTTCTATCCCTGACTAAAGACCAATACTCCAGGCTCACTGAGCTTAGTTTTTCTGTTAGGAAAGAAATAAGAGAGATGACCAATCCCTTACCTGTTTGGGGTACACAGGGAGAGGAGGACAGTGCTTTCCCACACCAGGGAACAGTATAGCTGGCTCAGCTTGCTCAGAACACTCAGACCCAACTGAGAGCCCCACTGGTTTACGGAGATGGAACGAATTTCACTCTGCAACCAAAGTAAAAAGAAGATGATCTTTGGAATGCTCTCTGAATAATTATATTCAAAATCAACTTTTAGCTGTTTAAAAAGGATGAAGGATTCTATTTTCCCTTCTGTGTTATTTTCACAGTTGTCTTTTTCAAGAAAGTTTCCACATTTAAGATCACAGTTCCATAAGGTATTCTTCGACAATATTTATAATCTGACTCTAACATCCCTTCTCATTGCTTTTTGTAAAGTGAAAGACAGAAGTCATAGGCAACCTTATTTTTCTAAATCAAAGAAACAGTTTTGTAGATTCATTGACAGCTTTCTAATTTCTTCGGTGGTGGGGGCATGCTATTTCCATTATTTATTTCAATAAATATTTAGATTAATTTAATTTATTTAATTAAGAAAAATTATAAAAATAGATCCCTATGCTTTGGTATGCAGTCTAATGATTTCTAAAGAGTTTATAACTGCTTTTCATTTTATTTGACTCAATGAATATACTCTTGCTCAATAGCATAAAACAGGGCTGCTAAAATATTATACCATTAATCTTTAGAATCGATTACTTGAGGAATAAAGATAGTAAAACTGTGAGCACACAAAAATAAACTCACTTTTCTGGAATCACAAGAGGAACCTCACATGGACTGTAGGCATAGGGTTTGATATTTAAGAAATCTTTAATGTAAATCTTCAATGTAATCTGTTAATTTACATTGACTTAAATGTTCTGTGGTCAAACTTCCTTCTTGGCATCCCATTATTAAGCCTCATGCATTTGTAGAAAGATTAGGAAGTAATAGGCCAGATGAGGCTTGCCTGCTTCAAAGATTAACTATACATTCCAGTCGGCCTGTAGGAATGCTACATATCTGTTATTTATACCAACCCCTTTTACGCTTAAAAAGGTCCAGTTCACAAAACAAAATACGTGGTCACTCAACTTCTAATGAAAAAAAAACACTTAGGGAAAGTGAAACTAGACAGCAACTTGAAGCATAAATCTAAGTCACCCATGGGAAAGAATAAATCTTACCCTAAAACCGTTCTTTCATTAGCCAGCCTACGTATAACTGCTAAGCACAGTAAGATGTCATATGGACACCCTAGGTATTTCACTGGCTTTAAACCAACATGTTCACCCCTAAGATAATTCTTACCTGTCCAACTCTGCAAGTATGAACAAACATCATGATGTAGGCGTGGGCAGCAGTGAGTGCATGCAGTAGAGGTGTGGCCTGAGCTGAGAGGGTAGCATCGGCGACATTGCCAGCACAAGCCAGTTCTCGCAGCAGCACTGAGCCCCCAGGAGATTCAATTGGGCGGTGTAAGGGCTCCAAAGAGGAGAGGATGGAGTCCAACTGAAGGAGACCCTCCTGAAGGACTTTGGGTTCATGTGACAGTGTCTGAAACAAGAAAAAGGATTAAAACATGTACAGTGAACTTCACATGCATCATGTCTTTCATAGTCACAATAGAAGTGGAAGATAAGTGTCACAGTTTCAGACTTGGCCATGGTCTCTTGGTAAATGGTGGAGTCAAAACATGAATGTAGCTCTAACCCACCTCAACACCTCCCTGTCTAGAGCAACACATTACTTTTTTTACCACATTGGCTTTCAAATGTGGTAAGCCAATAAATTGGGATATTCTCATAGCCAGGTCTCCATGCTATAAGATGAATTCCAAATTTTGTTCAACAGGGAGCAAAGTTAGGCAAAGTTCCAAAGCATGGAAGTGAACCACTATTATAAATGTTCTTTCCTTCCCACAATAAGAGAGACTATTCTAGGATAGGCATAAGCTAGTCGGTTTGTTTGTTTTATGAGACAACTCATGGATTATATGGCCCTTGCAATCTCTGAGTCTTCAAAAAAATCTGATAGCAAAATACTATTACTTGTCATTCAAATATAAGAACTTATGTGCCTTTCCTACAGCTTTAAATAGACCTATCTGTTCCCACATAGTATCTTAGAAGTGGGATAAAGATGGATCAGCCCTTTCCCCTCTTAGTATGAAATAACAATTAAATATTCACAAAAAGTAAAGCAAAATAAAACATTAAATGAAGACATGTCACAATTATGGATCTTTCCAAGTTCATAAGCAACTGGATTTCTGATTTTTAGCAGAAATTAGTTGTTATGGTTCACCCAGCTAATAAAAGAGCTTCATAGATTTAATGTAATCCCTATAAAAATCCCAATGGTGGTTTTTTAGATTTTCTTTTTACAGAAATATAAAAATCTCTCTTTAAATTCATATAACAATCTTAAGGGACCGAATGAGATATAAATGTCTTGAAAAAGAACAAAGTTGGAGGTCTCACACTACCTGATTTCCAAAATTAAAACCACAAAGCTATAGAAATAAAAAGTGTGGTACTGTCCTAGCCAGTTTGGCTCAGTGGATAGAACGTTGGCCCATGGACTGAAGGGTCCTGGGTTTGATTCTGGTCAAGGGCACGTACCTCGGTTGCAGGGTTGATCCCCAGCCCTGGTCGGGGCTCGTGTGGGAGGCAACCAATCGATATTTCTCTCTGTCTCTCCCCCTCCCTCTAAAATTTACTGGAAAAATATCCTCGGGTGAGGATCAACAACAAAAAAAGTGTGGTACTAACATAAAGACAGACATCAAGGCTAATGAAATAGAATAGAAAGCACCCAAATAAACCCTCTCATATATGGTCAAATGACTTTTGACAAGGGTGCTATAGGGAAAGGACAGTCTTTTCAACAGTGTTAGCTAAAGAATGAAGTTGGACCTTACCTGATACCATATAAAAACAAAACAAAACTCAAAATAGATCAATGATCTAAATATAAGAGCTAAAACTGTAAAACACAAGAAGCTGTAGCATAGCTGCACAACACTGGATTTGGCAATGATGTCTTAGCTATGACACGAAAAGCACAAGTAAAAAACAAACACAAGAACCTGGACTTCTTCAAAATGAAAACTAAACCAAACTATCAATGAAGTGAACAGGTAACCCATGGAATGGGAAAAAATATTTGCAAATCATTTATCTGATAAGGGACTAATATCCAAAATATATAGAGAACTATAACTCAATAACAAAAAACAACCCAAAGAAAAATGTACAAAGGGCCTGAACAGATAGTTCTCCAAAGAAGATACTCAAATACCAATAAGCACATGAAAAGATGCTCAACATAATTAATCAGGGAGAACCAAATCAAAACCACAAGATCTCAATTCACACTCACTGGGTTGGCTACTATAAAAAAAACAAAAACAGAAAATAGTAAGTGTTGGTGAGGATGTAGAGAAATCAGAATCCTTGTGCATTGCTGGCTGAAATGTGAAAGTGCTGTGGAAAACAGTATGGTAGTCGTCCCCCCCAAATTAAAACCAGTACTACTATATGATTCAGCACTACCACTTGTGGATATATGACCAAAAGAACTGAAAGCAGGTGGAATTTAAGAAGTCAAATTCATAGAACCAGGGAATAGAATGATGGTTGTCAGGGGCTGGAGAGAAATGTGGAGATATTGGTCAAAGGATACAAACTTTCAGTTACTAGATGAATAACTGCTGGGGATTAATGTATACCATGGTGACCATAGTTAATAATGTATTCTATTCAACAAATTTGCTAAGAGTAGACCTCACGTGTTCTCACCACACACAAAAGCAGAGGCTTGAAATATTCACACACCCATGTTCACAGCAGCACTAATTCATAATAATAGCCAAGGCATGGAAGCACCCCAAATGTTTATAAACAAAATCTGGTTTAAACATAGAATGGAGTAAATCCAGCCTTAAAAAAGAAGGAAATTAGGACATATGCAACAACGTGGATGAATCATAAAGACATTATGCTAAGCAAAATAAGCCAGCCACAGAAAGACAAGTACCTTATGAAGTGCATTTTACATGAGGTACCTAGAACAGTCAAAGTCATAGAGATAGAAAGCAGAATGGTGGTTAACCAGGGGCTGGGAGGGAGAGGGGGATGAGGAGTTATTTAATGGGTATAGAATTTCAGTTGTTCAAGATGAAGGGACTTCTGGAGATGGGTTGCACAATAATATGAATGAACTATACTACTATACTACTGAACTATACACTTAAAAATGGTTTAAGTGATAAATATCATGTTACATGTATTTTACCACTTTTAAAATAAAGAAACTTCACATTTTGGCAAAATTTGAAATAAACTACCGGCTACACCAGATAGTGTTAAAAGCATTCATGACAAAAGATGATGCTAATAAAACCCAGCTCCAAAGCTTTCTTGGAGATAGTCCCTTCCAGTGAACTGAAATGTTAGAGCTATATACTGACCGAACTCAGGAACAAAGAATAAACACTTCAACTTTTCAATGAGAAAAAATGTGGCACACCATTTATCAGTCACAAAATTCACCTGTAGTATATGACTCAGATTTCATCATTACTTTTTAGTTGAAAAGTAAAGGAAAACCACAGTAGAGACACACAGATAGAAGTATTGGAACAGACTTCTAAAAAGAAATGAAAATATTCGGCCAGATGCTTCTTACCAATATGGATTTGCAGACACCTGCAACAGCCTGACAGGCTGCAGATGTGGGAAAGTCAATGGGCAGATTGGGAAGACCCAAAATGGTAACCAAAGGCAAGAGTCCTTTCTGATTCACAAATTCCTGGCAGTGGTCATCTGTTGTATTGTTGCTCAGAATAGATTCCACAAATTTCATCTAAGTAATAAAAAATTTAAAAAAGAGTTAGAGCCTGACACTTAAAAGGCCAGCTTGGAGTAAGGACAGGGTAGCCTTGTAGTCAAGAAATCAGTATTTTCTAGAATACCAAAACCTCAGGTAAACAGGGATAGATATATATGGACACTAAGCATCCAGAAAAATAAGGAATAATTGCAACTTCTTCCCAAGCTACTTTTTCAGCCACACATAAAGTCATGTAATTTGAGAGCACAGAGAGGTTAAATGACTTGCTCAGGGCCACACCATGAACTAGTGGCAGAATCAAGTCTGGTCTCTTAATTTCCTCATTTTGTGCTCTTTGCAATGATAATATGTTGCCTCTCCCCTGCAAGCAAACATCATTAATAGTTTTCCTCAAATGTGCTCATAATGCAAAGTAAACCTAGAACTCTGATTCAGACCAAATAAAGCATTCTTTAAGGGTAAGAAAGTAAAATGTGGGCAACAAATACATAGGCACAAAACAAACCATCTCTGGAAGCCTTGGAAGTGCTTAATGGGCTAGAACAAATGTTAAGTAGGCTTCCCCTTACAGGGAAACAATTCTGGGAAAATTCAAACACTTCACTTTTTCCTGTGAGACACAGGAAGTTACAAGAAAAGGCCACATTAATTTTTTTAAAAAAAGAGAAGTGAATGCGAAAAATGGCAAGTAACAAGAAAAAATATATGCGGACACATTCAAAGAACATAATACTGAATTGGCTTAACAAATCCCACTCTTCCTGTTTGGATTCCTACAGGGAATGGCAGCAAACAACAGAAAATCGGGAATATTAAAAAAAAAAGAGAAAGAAAGAGAGTGTTGGCCAAATTTTAGACAACCAGTCTCACAGAACAAGGTTTGCACACCTTTTCCCACTTCTCTGCATTTTAAGGGCCCCTGTTAAAATAAAAACACAGAGCCGAAACCGGTTTGGCCCAGTGGATAGAGCGTCGGCCTGCGAACTGAAGGGTCCCGGGTTCAATTCCGGTCAAGGGCATGTACCTGGGTTGCGGGCACATCCCCAGTGGGAGATGTGCAGGAGGCAGCTGATCGATGTTTCTCTCTCATCGATGTTTCTAACTCTCTCTCTCTCTCTCCCTTCCTCTCTGTAAAAAATCAATAAAATATATATTAAAAAAAATAAAAACACAGAAATCTCCGGACTATTTGGTAACCCCGCACATTTTCCAGAAAATAACAAACCTTTACTTATTTTCCCCTACCATGAATCTTACCACATTAAGGATGTAATCCATGAGGGGAATAGGAATACGTTCCTCTGTACCAACAACCCTGTTAAGGGAGAAAAGAGTGAGTTACACAGAAATTCATGATACAGTGCAAGAGAACAAAGTGAGGAAAGAGAAACAGCATGAAATTCTAGGCCCTTTTCTAAAGACTTATAGCCTTTAGTATATATACAGCATAGGGGGAAAAGAGCTGAAATCAACTCTGCAGCTAGCTTTCCTAGCCATATCTAGATTGAGAAAAACCAAGAAAAGAAAAACCAAGCCTTCACAAATTCAGCATTTGTACATATGTCAAAAGAAATTACCCTATGTTAAGCAAGTTCAATTAAAGGACTACTTAAACATTTACTTGAAGAAAAAAGATAGACAAAGAAACAAACTCATAAACATCTTACCATGTCCTTGCATCAGGTTTGAAATTATAAGAGAACAGGAAATAGAATTTAATTTTGCTCAAAATTTCATGCTTACATTGACAAACCATTCAGATCAAAGCTGGTTAAAGATGAAGACAACACCCAAGGCTTCCTTCTCTAACAACCTGTGCTTTTGTCACAATAGTTTCTGAACTCTCCAAAAATTGTGATCAATTCTTTTGCTTCAGATGCTTCAATGCTGCACTGCAGATGAAAAGGCTGCACTAATGCCATAGCCACAGAAAATGCTGCCTTTAGCGCAATGTCTATATCTTGGCATTTGTAAGAAATAAACAGAGGGGGGAAATCCACAAAGTATATTGACATGAAATAAAATCTACCTCAAAGATAAACCATAGGCAGGGATAAAACTTGAGTCAAATAAAGAGCACTTTGTCGATAGGCCTCTGGAACAGATTATTGGGGAAAAGGCAGAGATAGAAGAAGGGAGAGGTAGTGGGAGAGAGAAGGCAAGAAAAGTTGGTAAGAAGCTAATAGTTCTCATCTCTGAGTAAGATAAAATGTGAACAAATGTTTGCCAGGCACAAAGACATTTGACAGCAAAATATAAACTAGGTAAAGAGTGGAAAGGCATCAGAAATTGCTCCACGGATGAGATATCCAGAGTTAGGGTTTGGGTAGGATGTTGTAAACAGGCTCAGTGAAGAATTTGGGAAGGAATTTTGTACAAAGGGAGAATCCAACAGCCAGGAATGAAATGATTCCATGAGAAATTGTAAACCTTTCCTTAACTATAAAGTTCTGCTTGGGGAAACACTGTAGCATCCCATGCTACTTACACCAAGCTGGGTTGCACTTCCTTGGCAAGAACCCAGAGATCCATCTCTACAGGTAAGCGACACAGGTATGGCTCTAGCCTATTGAGACACCCGTCCCTTTGCCAAAGCCAAATATAACAGCAAAGAGCCAAAGCAATACCATGAAATGGGATCCAGATACTTCCTTCATTTACTAAATGGAAGTTGGAGAGGAGAACAAGAGAGAAAACAAACAAATAGATGCTCTTAATCCAACTCCAGAAACAAACCTATTCAGAAATCACTTTTCTTCCTACCCTCATCTTTTGGCTTCCAGGTTCAGGATGTCATATAGGAATAGTAAAAATGATCAGCTCTCTTCAGTAGAAATTCCCCTACCAACTGGTTTTAAGAAAAGTGATTATAATCTTAACCTCGTACAAAACGTTGACTCCAATAAAAGACTGCATTCCCAAGATGAACGTAACAATTTATCTTAATTATAAAATTAAAAACTTCCTGTTTCCCCCTCCCCCCAAAATAGGCACACATTCCCGAGCTCAATTTTACTCTGGTCAGTTTTACATGTATATTTATGGTGCTGAAGTCCTTAATCAGAAGTAAAGGAGGATTACAATTGAGTGTCACAGTATAGTGTATAATATATAACACAACAGAACTCATGGGTTTTTTTGAGGGGTGGGTGGGAGAAACCAGGTCTCTTCCAGCTCTTAAGGAAACATAGCTGCCTCTGGCAAAGAAGCCCTGCCATGATTCAGGGAACAACCCCTTTGCATTCGCTGCCTTTAAAGTACAGACAAGCTGCTATTCAAGTTCCCAAGATCACATGGATTTATATAACCCAGCCGTGGGCAAACTACGGCCCGCGGGCCGGATTCGGCCCGTTTGAAATGAATAAAACTATTGAAAAAAAAGACCGTACCCTTTTATGTAATGATGTTTACTTTGAATTTATATCAGTTCACACAAACACTCCATCCATGCTTTTGTTCCGGCCCTCCGGTCCAGTTTAAGAGCCCATTGTGGCCCTCGAGTCAAAAAGTTTGCCCACCCCTGATATAACCGGTATCTTTTAAGCTGTTCAGGATAGGCTTAGGTTAAGTTAGGCAAAGTAAATGAAATTGACCACCAAAACCCCTCACCATATTGCCCCAATTAAAACCCCTGGTTACGTACTGGTAACTATATTCACTCCCAGCAATATCAGTTTAGAAGGTAGAAGAGGCCAAAAGACAAGTATTTGATGAATGCCGCCAAATGTAGAGCAAAACTCCATGTATGTGGGGGAGACTGTAGTGCCTAAGTTTCCTTATCCCAAATCTCTAGCAGAAAACCATGTCTCAAGATCAAATACAAATATCGTTTTCAAATACTAGCTGCAGATTTTGGAAAAAAATAAGGAACAAGAACACGGTCTTAGCCTGGAAAAAGAAGGAAACTCATAAGTCAACAGGAGAATAAACCTTGTAGTATATTCATACCATAGACTACTACTCAACAACAAAATGGATGCTGACAGAATCTCAAAAACACATTGAGCAATAGAAAACAGGTACAAGAAACTACACAGATCAGATGATACACATTAATACTCCATTTATTTATTTACATGATGTCCTAGTATAGGCAAACTTACTCTATGATGACAGGAATAAGATTAATTGTCTCATGTTAGGGTGGGGAAATAAAAAAAACTTAAAATCTGTGTTTACTGTATAGAAATTATACCTTGATAAAAAATACTGGAAATTTTACTCGTTCATTTAAGGCATTGGAAAAGAGACTAGGGCATGGGAGACAGAAATTTGTTTGGGAGTCCAACTGAAGAATTTTGTGATTTGGGGCACGTATGAACAAGACTTTGGGAGAGGGGGGTAGCATACACTGCAAATTTTTCTAAGCCTCTTCCTATATTGGCAGAAAGTATATAGCAACTCCTACCGTAACAGCTGCCTGGCATAACCCTTTGATATACTGCAGCATTCAAAACAGAGGGCAAGTTTACTAGACAGCATCTTGCTTTTCCTTCCAGCCCTAATAATTCACATAGTGACCCAATTGAAGCTTCTCAAAGTGGCATAAGTAGAAAAGTATACATGTATCAACATTTGCGAGACTCTTAGGTATGTTATGTGAATGAGGTTGTGACGAACACCCAGACCATACTGAGTATAGAAAAATCTCGATATCATGGAACAGCAACTACCAGAGTCCTTTGCATCTTATAAGCTATACACAACTAACACTATGGTAGGGTATTAATGCTGTGGGTCTAGAATTTTTCTATCTCTTAATTTTCATTCATGTTACATTAGGGCCAGCTCTCTTAGCATTTAAGACTCAGGAAGATCATTATTCTAATGTTCTTGATTCATTTCATCAACCCACTAATTAAATGTTTATTGACTAATTACTATATACAAAGTGATTGGGATATATTGTTGAGTGAGATATTGTCCCTGCCGTGAAGGAGCATACAGGTTAGTGGGGTGAAACCATTAGAATATATGAATAATTTTAACAAAACTGTTAAACGAACACACAAGACCAACTTTCTATTTGGAGGTAAAAGGAAAAGCACCTTTAAGAATGAGACATTTGAGCTGGCCCTGCAGAATTTGGTAGATGCAAAAGGAGATTAAGATAATTTGGGGATTGGGGATAAATATGGATAGAACACAGTGACACATGATATCCCAAGAAAATTATGGAGAGTGAAGACATGGAGGGCTTGAGAAAATGTTAATATACCATAACAATTTGAAATCTGGGTATGTTAGATCTAAGATATCTGTAAAATATCCAGGTAGAAAAGTTGCGTGCAGATGAATGTACACAGCTTGACTCAAAACTAGTACGAGCCCCCCCCCCCCATGTTTAACAAATCTTTCCCTTGTTTGTAGCAAGGAAAGAAAACCCTACCCCAGCAAGCTGGCTGACAGTCGAGGGAATGGTAAGGAAGCACTAAGATTCTGACTATTTTGCAAACAGTCCTGCTTTCTTTTAGGGTATCCCCCTCTTTCCAGAAACACTTTAAACAAAACAGACGATGCTGCTAGAATGATGCCTACTCAGACAAGTTAAGATATCTACTCAAGAAGGCAATGTACTTAGTAGTTAATGCCTCTCTTCCAAAAAAAGCCCCAAAACAAACAAACAAAAAAACCTCGTACCAATAGGCTCAATCCTTCCTAGAGTTCCCATAGGGCCCACTGGTTTGAGTCTAAACCTTTGCTCCTGCTGTCTACTCCACCATAGTCATCTCTTAAGCCCAAGCTCAAACCCATTCATATCCATGCCTAAAATGCTCATGCTTTTCTCAGGACTACTAGTCTATACACCAAAAGAGCACTATTAAATGAACGAATGCATGACTGTCCAGACGCAGGGGTCCTCAAACTTTTTAAACAGGGGGCCAGTTCACTGTCCCTCAGACCGTTGGAGGGCCGGACTATAGTTTAAAAAAGATGAACAAATTCCTATGCACACTGCACATATCTTATTTTGAAGTAAAAAAACAAAACGGGAACAAATACAATATTTGTATTTGCATGTGGCCCGCGGGCCGTAGTTTGAGGAACCCTGGTCCAGAGGGACCACACTCACTTTTAGCAAGAAGGCGATTAAGGGGATTGTCAAGGGCGGGGGGGTGGGGGGAGGAGAGGACACATATGTAATACCCTTTGTAATACTTTAAGCAAGAAAAAAAAAAAAAAAGGAAGGCGATTAAATTGTAGCTTCAATAGTCAGGTAGACTATCTACTACCAGCCAGCAGTCTTTAAGCCCACCGACATCTTACCATCCAGATAGACAATTTTGATGTTAAACATACCTCAAATAAATAAAAAGAAAAAACTACTGTGCCTGGATACCATCCAGATAGACAATTTTGATGTTAAACATACCTCAAATAAATAAAAAGAAAAAACTACTGTGCCTGGATAAAGCATATAGTACATTCCAAAGCCTTCTGATTTATCTGTAATAAGCATACAGTAATAAAACAAAAACAAAATCCAACCAGCAAAAAAATCCCTGTAACTCTTAAGGACTTTTTAGGAGACAAGCTTCAAAAATGCAATGTGTTCCATTTGTGCTCACTTATGGAAACAATCAAACAGTCAATGATATAAAATGCCTAATCAACAAAAATAAAATAAGACCTCTGTGGAAAGCCCACCAACAAGATATACTGAATTCTGATTCAACTTTATGAACGGCTTTTAAGAAAGATAGTTTTTTGGTCCTGGCTGGGTGCTCAGTTGGTTGGAGTGTTGTCACATACACCAAAAGGCTGCAGGTTCAATTCCCAGTCAGGGCATGTACAGGAGGCAACACATTGATACTTCTCTCTCGCATCAATGTTTCAATCTCTCTCTTTCCCTTTCTCTCTCTCTAAAATCAATAAAAATATCCTCAGGCGAAGGAAAAAAAAAAAAAGCTTGCTAAGATAACCAATAAAAGTAAATATCAAACCACAAATGACACACAAGAGTCAAAGGGAAAAAAAACCTATAGACTCTTAGGGCCAGAAGAACCTTAAAATCATCTAATCAAACTCCCTCACTTTTACAGATGAAAAAGACATGCCCAAGATCACATGGCTAGTGAACCTGTCTTGCAAACACTCACTGCTGATTAGGCTCAGTTTCATTCTGTTGGGCAGAATTAAAGCTCTGCATGGCCTGTACTTCCTCTTCTTCCTCATCCTCACTAGAGGCCTCTTCTGCAGCATGATTAGACCTTGGGGGAGGAGCAGTGGCACTGCCATCTGCCTTCTGGATTGATGGCTTCTGACAGATGTATTTAGGGTCTCTCCCAAGGTTACAGATTTCTTCAAGTAACTGAAAGGTACAGGAAATAAGATTATTTATTAGTAATTAAGGAATGTAGGAGGTAACTAGCAATTTTGGGACCATTTTCCTATGTGCTATGTGCCAAAGAAGTGCCAAAACATTATATGCATGTTATGCACCATTCCTGAAATGTCGCCGTTAAGCCCATTTTATAAACTAGGGAAGTTCTGTGAAGTTAAATAACCTGTTCAGCATCACATGGCTGTTAAGTGACTGACTGATCTGAGTGCATGTCCTAATTTACTAAGCACCAGAACTCATATACTAGTCTCAACAATCCTGACAGGGAACTGGCAGGACTCATAAATGGGGGGGGGTGGGGGGGAGGAAAAAAGGAAGAAACAAAGATTAGGAAGAGTAATATGCTTTTACAAACAGAAGCTAGGCCTTAGCAACTTGCTCATCTCCTATACAGGAGGGAGGAAAAATAGGTTTACAGTTGTTTGTATGGAAAACAATATAATAATAATAAATAATAATACAAGAATGTTTTGGGTACTGTAAATCTACTTTTGTCCCACCCTGTATTAGAAAGCAATATTAAGTGACTTTTTTTATGGGGGGAATGGGCAAACGACCAACCAAGGGACATGAAGAAAATGAGGCAGACACAACCCTCTTTCTTATAGGCACAGTCTAAGAGTCCAAACGATCTCCAGCAGGCCAAGCCTTTTTCTAAAAGTTATCCCCTCAATGCTGTCTCATGCCCATGGTCACTTCTCACCTTAATGATGGCAGTTGTTGCATCCGTTTTGAGGGTGGGCTGATGTCTCATAAGCTCATCAACAGCACTCCCCAGGTTGGATGCAGTATCCCCTTAAAAGCAAAAAGTGAACTGTTAGACTGAAGAAAATAGAGCTTGACCTAATTTTTGTGCCAATATAAGGAGCAAAGAAGAAAATGAGTTTTGCTGTAATTTTCTAATGTCATGATTTCTCGAATGAATTCACACAAACCTTGGCAACCAAATCACTGGGGAGGAGGAAGGAATCACTGTCAGTCCAGTAAACATATTTTAAAGTGCCCATGTATGCCATATTCTACCCTGGCAATCTGCCAAGGTCTGAACTACTACTGCAGAGTAAAGAGAGAGAAAAGGAGCATAACCATTAACCCTCTGGCTGCCCCGGTAAAGAATGATAGCAGCTATGCCCTGGCCAGTTTGGGTCAGTGGTTAGAGTGTCAGCCAGTGGACCGAAGGGCATGTACCTTGGTTACAGGTTCCCCTGGAAGGCATGCAGGAGGCAACCTAATCAATGTGTCTCCCTCATGCTTCTCTCTCTCTCCCTCCTCTCTCCTTTCCACTCTCTGTAGAAATCAATGGAAAAAATATCCTCAGGTGAGGATTAAAAAAAAAAAAAAGAATGATAGCAGCTAGAATACTACAGTGGTAACTGGAAGCATAAAGCACATTTTTAAAAACTGGATGCTTTGTGGAGCCTTACCTTCTTTCTATTCTTTAATGACCTGGTTTCAAATACACTGAGAAAGAAAACTCTTTATGACGATCTTAGGGACTTGAATATCAGAACAGATTACCAAGATCAACACCTTGGGACTCCATATGTCCTCTTACTACAGACTAGATGGTGGACCTAGAAATCTACTGCTGATCTCTAATACCCATTTCTTACCAGCACCGTGATGGTACATTTAAGAGTGCACTGTTGAGAAGCAGGGAAATATTATAAGCAGAGACTAAGGATGAAGTATTCCTCTCTACCTGCAATTTCAGGTATGATGATAATTCCCATTAGGCTTAGCACACCTAGCCAGAGAAATGATGTGAAGTCAAGGAAGAGCTTCCTTGCCAATTGGTGACTTTTAATCATCTAAAATTTTGGAACAACAGCAACCGATTATCCTATATAATAAAAGGGTAATATGCAAATTGACTCTAATGGCAGAACAACCAGAATGACCACTGGACCAGTCACTATGAGGTGCACTGGCCACCTCTTGGTCCCTTTCCCCGGCTGGCAGGCTCTGATCACCTGATGGCCACCTGCGGCATGGGCAGGACTGGCGAGGGGGCAGAAACAACCAACCTCTCGGTCACTTCCCCAGCTGTCAGGCACCAATCACCTGATGGCAAACGGGGAACCGCCGGTGCATGTGGTGGTGGTGGTGGGGGGAGCGCTGGCTGCTGGCAGTTCGGGAAGATGGCCCTGATTGCAGGCCAGACCTAGGGACTGTACCCATGCACGAATTTCGTGTGCTGGGCCTCTAGTTTTAAGATAAATCCTGGTGACTTACCAAGGGGGTCAGAACTCCTCCTCCTCCGCATGGCTGGGAGGTAATCTGGAGACAGAAGAACTTTGAAGAGACGTTCAAAGGGCTGACACTGTACAAATGACTGAAGACCTCGTGCATTCAAGCAGAGTGCACTGAATACATTTGGGAGGGAACCAAGGACTTCACGAGTAGCAGGAACCTAGAGAGAAGGTAAAGTGAGTCTGAAGACATCTAAAAGAGTTCAGGTGTAGATGCTAAGAAAAACATTGATCAGGGGTATCACACAGATCTTGATAATCAGGTTACAATTAGTTTCAATAGCACATGCAGAAGACATGAAATAGGATTTTCATGCTATAAGACTAATCAATTGTGTCTGTGTGTTTTGCAGGGAGGGTTATACATGGAATATTCTTTACAGAGCAGCAAAAAGAACTCACATCTTTGATAAGCAGTGCATGCAGCATGACATCTGTTAACCCATTGTCCTGGAGTGAGGAGAGCAGTGATGGTTCTTGAAATACAAACACAGTCACCACTTCAGTAGCTTAAAAAAAAAAAAGAGAGAGAGAAATATGAGATACAGAGATTCTTCACAGGTATTAAAAGGAAAACTTGAAAGGCTAAAATAAAACAAACAAAAAAACACAATACTAAATGCACAACAATCTAAATAATTGTTCCTACCATGAAAGTTGCCAGTACTACTCATTAGAGATTAATCATTATTAAGAATTTAGTGACTACCCTTCAAGATTTTTATGGGCAATGTAAGGCATGACAAGTATAGTTAATAACACTGAATTACTGAATAATAATGTACTGAATCCTGGAAATATGCTAATAGATTAGATTTCAGGTGTTCTCATCACATAACAAGGTAACTACACAATATGTTAATTAGCTTGACTATAGAAATCATTTCACTTTATCACATACTGTTGTACACCTTAAATATATATAATTTTACGCAAGAAGATGTTATATTGTATATAACTTGTTTCTTTCTAATTGTAATATACACCATAATAATCTCCTTTATCTTTCCCTGTCATTACTCATTCAGTTTGAATGACTGCATACTATTCCACTAAATACATGTACCACCATCTATATAAACACACCAATTTTTGTCAGCTTAAGCAGGAAAAAAAACTAAGATGAAGCAGGGGGTGGTTTGCTGGGGTAACTCATAAAAATGGACAAAATGTATTCTTAAAAAGCCTTTTCAACAACTTAAAAATATCATCAGCATTGTTAGGATTCCTTTGGTACTAATGAGACCAATTTTTGACAATAGAATACTTAGAACTGTGCTGTACAGTCTATCAATGCTTCTAGAATATGGCAAAACTCTACTCAAGAGGAAATAGTACAGCATTAATTAAAAAGTAACCAAAAGATAAGCTAGAAAACATTAACATAAAGTATAATTTAGTGAAACTGTAGGTAAAAAGAATGAATAATTAAAACCAATAACTAACCCTATGAAAAGACAGGAAATGAGTGAAGAGAAGGCAGCTAGGATGTTAAGAGAGAATATAATTGGGTAAATAAATGTGGTATAAGAGTTAGAGGTAGGATTGAGGAGGGGACAGAATCTTTATTTGGTGGGTTTCAGCATGAAATTGTTGCAGAAGGACATCCACTTCCTTAGTGACTTGCCCTCATGCTCTTCCCAGCCTTCCCCACAAATTGAGTGAACACTACAATGAAATAATCTCCCCCCTTTGAGACTATTTTGCCCTGGCATATATGGCCTACATAATTTAGACCAGCGGTCGCCAACTGGTGGACCGTGAGGTCCAAAAGATTGGTGGCTGCTGATTTAGACAGCAGAACCTCCCACTCTCCAACCCCCTTGGACTACAAGTTCTCCTGTGACACAACTCCTGCTCAGCAAGGTCATAGACTCACTTCCACCAACCACACCCTTCTTAACCCTTAGTACATTACATATGTACTAAGTACTCTGAGCTATTTCCTATGGATATTTAACACCCACAGCCTCCTAGATCTAACCAGAAATTCTAGTTCTTTCATCAAGTCTTACCACAAAAGGGAGCATTGGGCTATCTTTTTACTTATATTGGGTGCCATCACCACCTCTGGTGTAACAGGCATAAATGTAGGTATTTTTAATTTTGTAAGAGACTCACCTCATAGAGCAGTGATGGCGAACCTTTTGAGCTCAGCGTGTCAGCATTTTGAAAAACCCTAACTTAACTCTGGTGCCGTGTCACATATAGAAATTTTTTGATATTTGCAATGATAGTAAAACAAATATTTATATTTTTGATATTTATTTTATGTATTTAAATGCCATTTAACAAAGAAAAATCAACCAAAAAAATGAGTTCGCGTGTCACCTCTGACACGCATGTCATAGGTTCGCCATCACTGTCATAGAGGCTACCCAGACAATGGCACAACTCATAAACCAAACAACTCAGGCCTTAGAAGCCCTTAATGAGGAATAACACAGTCTAACTGCTCTGATAGTTGACAACAGATTGGCATTAAAATAGCCACTAATATGTCAAAGTGGAGCTTATGCCTTAAAGAGGACCTCCTGCTACATGTGGTTCAATAATACAGGAAAGATATATAGAACAGTTCAACAAATAAAACAACAAACCAAAACGGCCAATCATATTACTAAAATACCCCAAGATATTCTGACTCTCCTCGCCCCCTATTCATTTTTTCCCCTGGCCATCTCCTTCTGCCTGGGTTTGAAGGCTCTACACCAGCCGTGGGCAAACTATGGCCCGCAGGCCGGATCCGGCCCGTTTGAAATGAATAAAACTTAAAAAAAAAAAAAAAAGACCGTACCCTTTTAGGTAATGATGTTTACTTTGAATTTATATTAGTTCACACAAACACTCCATCCATGCTTTTGTTCTGGCCCTCCGGTCCAGTTTAAGAACCCACTGTGGCCCTCGAGTCAAAAAGTTTGCCCACCCCTGCTCTACACTATTACTTATGGGCCTAAAATAATAATTGCTGGCCTAATTATTTTGGGTTGACTTTGCAAATTTGGTCTCTCTCAAGTACAAATTTTTTAGTAAGAAACCTGGGAAGTTGCTATGCTAATTCAAATGTCAGGGATGAATTCAGACTCTAGAGAAGGAATTCTGACCTCTACTGATGGTTTGTTTTAGTTTTCTCAGTCTCATTTCCTACCTCCTACATTATCCTGAGAGGGCTTACCTGCTCTCCATCCGTAACCCATAAGCACTTATATTCTCTTGCAGCCTCTTTTAAACTTCCCCTTTATTAAAAAAAGGCTTGTGAACTTGTTTTTCTCTCTCTGCTTATGGGTTATCTCCCAGACAAATTCATCCTTCCCTGCCCCCTGACCTGGGACTTAATCGGTATAACAAATCTTTTTCTTGATCATACCAATGTACTACTGTTTTGAGTGTTGTCCTCTGAACCTAACCTTGGGAGGAGTCTCTCCATGTCGAGGCGGAACTGCTGTAACACAAGGGAATACTTCCTCAACCTAATAAAGTGGAACAAAACCTTCAACTCAAAATCTTCTGCTAACCTCAAACTTAATGGTGAAATACTGAATGCTTTCCCCCAAATTCAGGAATAAAGATGTCCATTCTCACCACTTCCATTTAACCCTGTATCAGAAATCTTTGCCAATTCATTAACACAACAAAGCAAATAAAAAGAATAAAGATTATAAAGAAGTAAAACTGTTTGCAGATGACAAAACTATGTAGAATATCTGAAGAAATCAACAACAAAAATTATGAACTACTAAGTAAGTTCAGCAATGTCACCGGATAGAAAATTATATAAAAACTAGTGGCCTGGTGCACAAAATTCATGCACATTAAAAGGGAATTAGAGGAAATATTTTAATATTGCTATTTGCCCTTTCACTATAATAGAAGTGTCAGAGATGAAAGAAAATTAGTAAAATGTATATGAAAATCTCCCTCCTGTCAGTCTGGTGTGTGCTGTGGGACCCAGATTCAAGTCCCCGCCCACCCGCACGCACCTGGAAATCGCATGAGACCCAGACTTGGCCAGCCCTACCCCAGTCAAGCCCCGCAGGGAGGGAGCATCCTCAGGTCCCCTGCCTGACACC
Organism: Myotis myotis; assembly: GCF_014108235.1. Lineage (NCBI taxonomy): Eukaryota > Metazoa > Chordata > Mammalia > Chiroptera > Vespertilionidae > Myotis > Myotis myotis. The sequence continues at coordinate 9,114,129 of NW_023416346.1, forward strand.
GGGCAGGAAGGCGCAGCCTCAGATCCCCTGGCCTGGCCTCAGGTCCCCAGGCCCTGCGTCAGGTCCCCTGGCCCCAGTGCAAGGGTGTGATGGCCATTTGCATATTAGCTCTTTATTATATAGGATCTTAAATTGTTTCAGCAAGGGAGTATCTAAGTTGTGGTAATCAAAACTACTCCTGCCAGATACCCCAAAGTATTAAAAAATAACTGCTACTGGTATAAGGAGGTTTTTCTATTTTTATACCTCTCACTAAATTCCTTTACAGTTTTAAGGAGAATTCTAAAAGCCAATGTGTTTCATGTATTGTCCTGAATATGTATGGCACTGAATAAATGGCAGTTAATAAAAATGAAGTTTAAACAGCAGGAATACACAAAGCAGTGCCAATATAAAATTGCAAATAACTAGAAAGTACCCACAGGATCTAAAACTGCATTTTCTACAGTGAGAAACAATTTTCTGTACTATAGCTTAAAGGTATGACATTCAATTCTGAGGATGAAAACCATTCTGATTGGATTTTCCAGACCAAGGTTAGGGACTAACCACTGAATAATGATACACTTCTTATTACACTTAAAGTGTAAGTACAGCACAAAAAGCCAAATGTAAATACTACTACTTATTACAAATGACTCACAATACAGTGGTTATAGAAGGTATATTTAACATCTGAAAAATGGATATTTGAAACTGAATTCTGATCTTTCTATATTTCACCACTAACTAGAAAGACATAAAATCCACACGTGTAGATAGAAAGACATATAATCACACATGTAGATAGTCAATTCTTGTTAGAATAGAAAACACAGAGAATTCTGCTAGGTTAGTGCAGCTTGGTATAACGAAACATCAACTCCACTTACCTAGGAGAAAAAGTGATGGGCCATAGTATTCTGCATTGCTGATGATGTGTTTCAGGGAGGTAGGCAGAGAACCATCCATCACTAAGAGAAAGGTGAATATTAAGGAGAATATGATCAGTCCAATAGTAGTTTAATGGTTGGGGATGATGGAGCAATACATTACATATAACGCACTGTGGTAAAGTTTGTGTTGATTCCAATCTATTGGCCTCTACGTCTTTCCTCCCCATATAATGTCATTTATTCCCTGTCCATGCAATAACCTTTTCACAGTAAGCAAAGAATAAAAGAACTCAGACAGAAAGTTGGAAGTGAGTACAGAGTCAAAAGCTGGGAAAGGAAAACATAAGTGATTATGAAAACTGCTAAACAACCCTTAGATTTGGGTAAAGTGACATGAAATGACTAGAAGCTATTCAAAATGGCATGGCCTTTCCCTAAGCCTGCCTTATAAAAGAGTAGCTTCAGACTATGAAAAGGACCAATCTTTGAGAAAATCAAACACCCTCCAAGGAGATATCTGGAATTAAATACCATGTCGTATGCCATCTGAGAAAGCTGGGTCTTGAATAGCCTTCTTGAGGAAATTCAACATGGATTTGAGAAGGGCTGCTCGTTGTGGAATACACTGGACTCCTGGCAAGGGAGAAAGAGGATTATACTGGGTTCACCATTAGACCCCAGTGAGCAGGCACATAAAACAAATTTTTAAGAGACCCTTATACACTATAGCAACACTAACAAACATTTGTGGTGATATCTCTGGATGTTGGAAAGCATACTTACCTAAGCTTTAAAACATTGGAAAAATAAATCACCATGGACTGCATAAAACTGATAAAGTTAAAAGCCCAAAGTAAAAAAGAAAAAGGTACAGAAGTAATACTTTCAATAAATAAGATTAAAAAGGAAAAAAAAAAGTAAAAGAAAAATTATGAAATAAAAATATTAGCTCTCTGATCCCCACTTCCTGTTTTAGATATGTACCCTCCACCACAGTTGTTGTGATAAAATAACCTATATACGATCCTGAGAAAACTATAAAATGCTATGAAATAAATGTTAATATAAGAAAACAAACATCAGAATGACAAAGTAACATTCATAGTCATAAGAAGCAAGCTTTCAAATATACCACTCAAGCTCCCCCTCCCCCCCCAAATCACCCTTGTTTACAAGTAATCCAATCAGTGTGAAAGATTGTGTGTCTATGTGTCTCCGTACCTGGACGGGGACCAGGGCATATAGTAGTACTGCTGTTGGAACTTGATGTCCTTAATTCAACATCTAGACGGTTCTCTATAGAGGTGGATGATCCCGGACTATTTTCCATAGTCACATCTGCAACTAAGCAAAAGTTATAATAAAGAAACTAGTTAGAATAAAAGGTACCACCCAAAAGAAAGATCACCTGAGAAATGTTTTCCATTAACACAAGATGAATGATATCAAAATAGAGAAGATATTGAAATTCAACATGAAAATGCAAACTTTCCACAAATAAATAGAAACATATTTAACAACATTACTTATCCAAGACATGGAAATTAAAAATAATCATATAAAAGAAGTGCTTCAATATTCCTCAACCACAAAATTTGGGAGAAAAATAGTGGTGAAACATGCAATTTCATATACTACTGATGGATAATAGTAGATACTAGGTAGAGCTTGTTGGAAGGGTAACTTAATGAATATAAAAAGCATTAATACTTATTGATCAATACATACTTATATGAAAGACTGCCTATGATACACTGAATGTACAATGTTGAGTATGTTAATCATCTCATCTTCCCATTTAAAAAACAATATACTATGTAAACTTGATTATGCATAAAAAATCTGGAAAAAACTACACCCAAATAGTAGTTATGGTGAGTAGGAGCATTCATTTTTACTTTATAGACTTCAATAGAATAATTTTAATTAATAGAGTACAAAATACATTACTTCTTACAATTTATAATAAAATATAATAAAACTCCATTAGTGATAGACCATTGTTTACATTTTGAAGTACTTCTTTCCAATCTTTTTATACACATACAAACATACATACATGAGCCTACTTAAATAAAGGAAGCACAAACTCATGATTTTATAAACTGCTTTTCATTTAATAAAAATGTTTCTCTATGAGAATCACCTGGGTTGGTTGCTAAAGACAGATTTCCTGCTCTTCACTTGCAAACTTAATGAATTAAATGAGCACTTTAGATAGGGGTCTAAATCTTTATCAATCACTTTAAATTATTCCTCTGCTTACTAAAGTTTGATAACCACTGATTTAACCAACAGCGATTCTTTAAATAGTCTTCAATACCACACCATTTAAATGTGACATTTTAATCAACACTCTGGGATCTCACCCATTAACTCAAATACCAGCTTGCCCAACAATAGACTAGAGATAGAAACTGGATAAAGGGGCTTCTAAGGGATGGAAATGCACACAGGTAATTATGTTCAGAAAAAAAGGAATGACAGTCTATGGACATTTAGTGTCAAGAATGACAGCATTACAAATTCTAATAACTGTACTATAAGCATAGTAACAAATACATATACTAACAACCCGGGGCATCAAGCTAAGATTAATTTAAATTATAAGAAAACTAGTTTGGAAAAGTTTTTTATTTTTGGCACTATGATTATGAACTATGCATGTGGGTGCAGAGAGGGTTAAAAAAAGGATACACATGATGTAGATAAAGAATATTTGGTCTTCTAGCTTTCTCATTTAATAATTTAAAAGTTGTTCCCTATCCAACTTTTTCATCACCTCTCCTTTCCCTTCTCAAAATAGCCAGTTTCAGAAAGTCCTGTTTTAGAGCCTACATTTCCCTTCTCTTTCCCAAACACATTTACACGCCCTCGCCATTGTGGCTCAGTAGGTTGGAGTATTGTCCCGTGCACCAAAAGTCAGGGCACATACCCAGGCTGCGAGTTCAATCCCTAATCAGGGTGCATGCGGGAGGCAACCGATCTATGTTTCTCTCTCTTCCTTCCTCTCTCTGGAATCAATAAAAACAAAACCAAACACACATACACTCCATCAGGCACTACTAGATATACAGCAGTGAACAAAACAGTACCCTGATATTATGGAGCTTACATTTTAGTGTGAATAGAAGATAATAAACCAATACTTAAGAAAATAGCTATTAAGTTTTGAAATAAACCGATTAACATCATAGAGTGACTATAAGGCTCTATAGCTGCCCTACCATATGCTTCACCTTCCATCTCTGTCCCCAACACCATGTGCCTCCCTTTTCTAATTATCCTCATGAAAACGTGCACATCATTTCTGTAGGAAAAAATTTGTTGTTGAAAATGTATATTCAACTCAACTGTGCACTTTTAAATTTATGATGAAGAATGGGGTTGGGGTTGGATGATAGCTAAATGTCAAACACAAAAATATTGACTTAGTAACTGGTAATTACCATCCATATCAGTTTCCATTTCTTCTCCTTCTTGTGTAGTACTGGGTCTCTGGATCTTTGGCTTGATCACAAAGGGACACTCTTTTCGGCACAAATCTACTTCATGCTATGATCAAGGGAGAAGTAGTAAGAAAATCCTACATATATACCAAGGATTAAAAATAATTATAATGAAAGAATGTGGCATGCAGATTACAAAATTGGTTTATAAAAACAGAAGAGGAATAAGATGGCTCTTTAGAGTTATGAGCGTAGTTTCTACGCTCAGGTCTCACTGGGTGTAAGTCTATGCAAAGTACTCCTTGTGTAATAATACCTCAAGTCTATAAATGAAGATTGAAAGTCCACTATGGGATTGAAAAGCTGCCATATCCAGGTTGGTGATGAGGTCAACCACTCTGACAGCTCTGGTGACAAATGTTATCTGGTCCTGCTCATCCCCAAGAAACTTTATGACCTATCAGGGAGAGAGAAAAAGGAAAAACCAATCAAACGAAAAGCCACAAATAATGTAATCTTTTGGAACCATGTACTCTAGGGCCTCAGGGAGGCAGCATGGATGGTATAGGAGGAAAAAAACATGTGCTTGATTTTTGGTGCTTGCCCAATGATAGCTCTATCACTTCTGGGGCTCAAGCCCCTGGGGTAATGGGGACATAAATTATGTTTCAGGATTAAATAAAATATTCATGAGAAAAAAGCTGATGCCCAAGTAAAGCCTATTAATACAGAGGGGCCTGGACTTACGAGTTTAATTCGTTCCATGACGGAGCTCGTACCTCAAATTACTCATATGTCAAATCAAAAAGTGAACGAGTGAGACATGTGATGCTGGGCTGATGTTGTGGTGTTCACTGTGACGTTCGCTGTGCCAACTAACGGTGGGGTATCTGAAGCTGGCTCGTAACCCGAATTTTAGCTCGCAACTCAAAGCAAAAAATCAGCCGAGAGATGGCTCATATCTCGAAAAACTCGTTAGTCGGGACACTCGTAAGTCAAGGCACCACTGTAGAACCAAACTTACAAAGGACATTGATACACACACACACACACACTAGAGGCCCAGTGCATAACATTCGTGCACTGGGGGGAGGGGGGGGGGGGGGTGTCTCTCAGCCCGACCTGTGCCCTCCCACAGTATGGGGCCCCTCGGCAGATGTCCACCTGCTAGCTTAGGCCTGCTCTCCACCAGAAGCCAGGCTTGCTGCTCCTTAGTGCTGCCTCAGAGGCACGAGAGGCTCCCACCACCTCCGCTGTGCTCACCAGCCACAAGCCTGGCTTCTGGCTGACCAGTGCTCCCCGTGGGAGTGCACTGACCACCAAGGGGCAGGTCCTGCTTTGAGCATCTGCCCTCTGGTGGTCAGTGAACATCATAGTGACCTGTTGTTCTGCCATTCGGTCAATTTGCATATTAGGGTTTTATTATATAGGATTCTTAAGTGTCATGCCTAAGGTCATAAGATGTGTCAATGCCTTGACTAGTCCTGGGGCCTACTATCACACCATCTGGACTATGACCAATTCTTAATAATGGAGATAGTTGCTCTTAAAAGTTAATGAGATAGCTAGAAGGCTAAACTATAAAAATTAAGTATAGCATTTTCTGATTAAGCTTTCTTATACCATTTGTTCACATTGTGAACCATTTCAAACTTGCAATTCTACACACATTTTCAGCTGATTTCCCCAATATATATATATATATATATATATATATATATATATATACACACACACACACACACACACACATATATACATATATATAAAGTAGAGCACCTTCAATAAGGCTTCCATCATTCCACAGGAGACCAAGGCTTCACCACCAGCATCATAACTGGCCAGATGATATAAAAAAGAGAAGAGAGCAGTGGCAAACTGGTGAGGGTACGGATCCATGGAAGGATCTACAAGGGTGGTTGGGAGAGGGAGAGAAAAAATACACTTAAATTGTTAAGCTAGCAGGATATTAAACAAAGGCAGACAAGCAAAGAGCAGGATTCCTCTTGTTGTCTAGGATAATAACCATCAAAATTTACCAATCATGGCCTGGATACAGTTCCGTACAAGTACAGGCAAAAATCCATGATAGGATGCAGTTCCCGTACAGTCAATAATACTGCTGAGTTTGGGTGTTCTCTCCAAGTGTACAATTGATGTTAATGTTCGTAAAGAAGCAGCTTTAATCTCCTATGAAAACAGAAGGTAAGCATGGTATATTTTATTATTTATTTTAAAATATGTTTTTTATTGATTTCAGAGAGGAAGTGAAAGGGAGAGACAGAAAAATCAATGATTAGAATCATTGATCGGCTGCCTCCTGCAGGTGCCCTTACTGAGAATCGAACTGTGACCTCCTGGTTTATAGGTCAACCCTCAATCACTGAGCGACACCGGCTGGCCAGGTATGTATTTGAAATAAGTAGATTACTAAAACAATTTGCTAATACCAGAAATTCTAAAATTTAGGTCATTCTACTAGCAATTGCTTAGGGGAGATGGGACTCTGTTTAGAATAATATTGAAAATCCAGCATTTGTCAATTTTGCTGCTAAATAGCCAGAAAAAGAAGTAAACGGGCCAGGATTCTCTCTTGGGGTTCATTCTAAACCCCTGGGAAATACCAAAAGGCAAATAAATACACACAAGCCTAAAATACACAGCAGAATATTAATAAACACTTACCATAAGCTGCTTATCTGTTATCTGAAGGACATCTACCAATTCCTCTATCAACCCATTATACAAGATACTGTTTGCTGACTCCTGCAAGGCATTGGAATACACTGCAAAAGGAGAAATAAATACTTTAGGCGAGAAGGCAGTGGTCAAGCCACTGCCCAATGAGAAACCTTTTGAGACCTACTGGTTCTGGGTAAGGATTCCCTTCCATCCAGCAATGGTAGGCAGAACAACTGAATTCTAGAGAATCAAATCAAATATGATAAGCTCTAAATACCCACTTAACCAACAGATTCTCCAATTAATGATTTCGGTTGTCCTGACCAAAGATCTGGGGAATCCTATCTAATAAAAGAGAAACATGGTAATTAGCGTACGACCGCTACCCTTCCCATTGGCTAATCAGGGCGATATGCAAATTAACTGCCAGCCAAGATGGCGGTTAATTTCCATACATAGCCGCAATGCTGGGAGGCGAAAGGGGAAGGACAGAAGAATGGTGATCTGCAACCCAGGCGGCAGGCAAGAGCTTGGGAGTGGGCAAAGGACGCCTTCAGCCAGTGATTGCCATCAGAAAGCCAGTTGGGGTTGCCGGCTGGCCTGCGCCCAGAGATCGCCATGGCGATCGGAGGGCAGGGGGCCGGGCCCAGGTCAGGGCACAACCCTGGACCCCACGGGGACCAGGGTTGCCGGCTGGCCTGCGCCCATGGCAATCGGAGGGCGGGAGGGCCGGGCGCAGGCCAGGCAGCAACCCTGGTTCCCCGGGTCGGGGTTGCCGGCTGGCCTGCACCCAGCGATTGCCATGGCGATCTGAGGGCGGGAGGGCCTGCGCCCTGCAATCGGAGGGGGGGAGGGCCTGGGCACAGGTCAGGCCGCAACCCCGGACCCCCGGGGGCCAGTGTTGCCGGCTGGCCTGCGCCCAGCGATTGCCATGGCGATCGGAGGGCGGAGGGCCGGGGCGCAGGCCAGGCCACAACACCGGACTCCCGGGACAGGCGGCAACCCCGACCCCCCAGAAGCTGCCTGCCCGTGCCCGTGTGCGGTAGCAGAAGCCCACAGCCCGAGCCCATGTGCAGCCACAGAAGCCGCCTGCTCACAACTGTGTACAGTCACAAAAGCTGCCTGCTGCTGCCTGTGACCTGATCCGGTCCCAGGTTGCAGGCCCGTGCCCCTGTGCGGCTGCAGAAGCCACCAGCCCGTGCCTGTGTGCAGCCGCAGAAACTGCCGGCCTGCCGCATCCCACTATGATCCACTGAGTTATGAGGCCAGAGAGCAAGGAGAACTTCCACCCCTGAGTCAAAGTGGGGAGCAGAGGACACGGCCTCCCCTCCTAAAGTCGCCAAAGGACAGGACCTAAGCTAAGCCACATCCTCTGAGACAGCTGGGCAGGCACCACTGACCCTCTCTGCAGGCCGGGCCCCCCTCCCACTTCCCCTGTCCCTGCACAGCTCCCATAGCTCCCCACTGGCTGAGTCAGGCACAACAGGTTTGCAGCCACAGGGGCGATTTAGCAGCTAATGAAAAATGCGAGAATGAACAAATGAAGCAGCTACTGCAGTGGGGAAAAGACGTTCACCAAATTCGCTGTCTCTGAGAAACTGAGGCAGCCAGCACAGGCCCCTGCACAGGATGAGGCTTCTGCTTCTAAAGAAACATCCTGGGGTTAGAGGTGAGGGGGTGCTGCCTTTCCCATCTCAGAGCTCTAGGAGGTGTCTGTGCTCCCCCTCCTGGTATTCTTAACACCCAGAGACCCCTCCCCAGTCCAGGCAGGAATGTTCCACGCTGACCGCATCCAGAAAGCAGAGAACAAAGAGGCACTTCTTGACTTCAAGCCCTCTAAACCAGTGGTTCTCAACCTTGGCTGCACATTAGAATCACCTGGGAATCTTTTCAAAATCCTGATTTCTGGGCCTCATCCTCTGGAAATTCTATTTCTTTGTTATGGGGTAGAGCCACAACATTAGTAACAAAGAAACAGAATTTCCGGAGGATGAGGCCCAGAAATCAGGATTTTGAAAAGATTCCCAGGTGATTCTAATGTGCAGCCAAGGTTGAGAACTACTGCTCTAAACAGACTTGACCACTGCGGGCAAAGACCTGCAGCTGAGAGCGGGCAGGTTCTGGGTGTCGAGGTCCAGAGCGTGGAAGACCTCCTGGGGAGCAGTGGATCTGGAAGCCTGTGTGCTGGGTCAGAGACACGCCTGCCTCCCACCCTCCCCTGCCCTGCACATAGACGTGCCTGGACTGGGGTGAGGAGGAGAAGGAGAACTAGAGGGAAGGAACACTGAGTGTTTGTTGGCGGCCATGTAAAAAGGACTGTGACCCTCCCCTCCCACTGAGTCACTCCCTAAGGCAGCAGGAGACGGAGGGTCTGAGAGCAGCCACACAGCTTTGTGGCCGTGACCAAGGCACCAGGATGGTGTCCATGCAACGGGGCTGAGGAGGTGTCAGAGGACCTCACCCCAGAAAACCCAATAGCTCTTTGTGTGAGAGAGAGAAGGTGGCAGGGAGGGAGGGAGAGAGCAAATTGGACTCAAGGCCCAGATGAGGAGAATATACCAGGGATCAGTATGGACCTGAGCTCTGAGGTGAGGGTCAAGGGCAGCTGGGTGGGGGCCAGCCCAGACAGAAGACTGAGGTCCAGATGTTCTTGACCCTGCTTGGTTCTTTGGCACCTCTGCCTGAGATATAAACTGTCTGACATGGAAACACAACTCCAGAGAAGGGGGTGGGGAACCTAAGTTAAACAATATTTTGTTTTTGTTTTTTCACTTGGCAGAATGGGGGCTGAAGTTGAAGTTAGGTTTGGTTACTAAACAATAAAGAAAGCAACATTTCTTGCACACCCGACTGTGTGGTCTGAGTGTGCTGCTGCCTATAAACCGAGAAAAAGTTGTAAAATGAAGTACTAATCTCTAGGGTTTAGGTCAGACCGAGGAGTAGTGCCACTCAGCCAGAAGCTGGCTCATGGCTGGCCAGTGCAGTGATGGTGGCAGGAGCTTCTCCCACCTCCGTGGCAGCACTAAGAATGTCCAACTAACAGTTTAGGCCCAACCCTTGGGGGCCTAAGCCTTTAGTGGGACATCCCATGAGGGCTCCCTGGCTGCCAGAAGGATGTCTGACTGCAAGCTTAAGCCTGATCCCCCAGGGAGTGGGCCTAAATCAACAGGTGGATATCCCCCAAGGGGTCCTGGGCTGCAAATGGGCGCAGGCTGGGCTGAGGGATGCACCCTTCCCCCCTGCCCCCCCGAGTGCACAAATTTTGTGCACCGGGCCTCTAGTAGAAGTATAAAAAGAGAATGAAGAGTTTTTTTATGATGTAAGACTTCCATTTTAGCATCATCATATGCTTCTGTTTTCACTGGAAGCAAAAGGCTGTAAAGAACAGAATTTATGCACTACCGCAGACTAAGCCAGAAACTTGCATGATCCTGGCATAAAACTTGAGAATTCATGTAATCCACTTTCAATGAATCCCCACACAGAGATAACACTGGACCAAACTAGTGGGTTTAAGCATGTTTCGTTTCATTTTTTTTAATTGAATTTACTGCGTGGCATTGGTTAATAAAATTATATTGGTTTCAGGTATACAATTTTACACATCACCTGTATATTGTATTGTGTGTTTATCACCCCAAGTCAAGTCTCTTTCCATCACCATTTATCCCCCCCATACTTCTTTACCTACCCCCGTCCCCTTCCTTCTTGCAACTACCATAAGCACATTTAGTTTTCAATAAGCATTTCCTGAGTACCCACTAACACACCAGAAGTTATGGTAGGTATGAGTACAAAAAGAAGAGTAGGACTTTCACATCGAAGAATGTATAGTTTAAAAGAATGGACAAGTAGTAACATAATAAAAGCTGACAATATTAACAGCAGATACCATTTTATACCTTCTACATGCCTCGCTTATATTAGGTGCTGTACATGCTTTTGTTTAACTCTCATCAGCCTATAAAATAAGTACCATCCCAATTTAAATGAGGAAATAGAAACCAATAAGATAAACATGTGGCTAGTAATCTGCAGAGTCAGGGTAAGAGCCCAGGACTGATTTGGAAACTAGTGTGCTTTCTACTATACCACCCTACAGTAAAATTAAAATGCAGAGTATTGACTACTTAACAAATACTTTCTGAATTATTTCAAAATTATACACCTGAAGGCCATAGAAGAGGAAGATGAAATGGCAAGAGGAGTGCCAGGGAAGATGACTACTCAAACACTCAAAGATAAAAATCAACACTGAACCCATGTATCAATAATCATCCTATGCTCTTTCTGATCCAACATTAAGGAGCTTAAGAATGATGAATATGGTGAACACTAGGAATGCTGGCAATTTTACAATTTAACTTGCCACTTAGGTAACTATAATAAGCCTCACAGCAACAAAGACAGATGAAGTTCAAAGGAAATCAAGTCTAAATTGCCTAACTGGGGCCTGTTAATTATACAGTGTTATTCTCTTACCTAATATAGATATTGCATGCAGCCTTGCTTGAACAGCTTGCAACCGCTTCCTGTGATTAGAAAAGCCATGGGCCAGTCGTATATGTGTAAATAACAGCATCTGTAGAGACAGAAGACCTAAATTAGGAAATCAATGGAAAAGGTGACTATACTTTCTAAGAGCTGACATACCTGTTGAGCTATTTGGTAAAATGGTTTACTGTTGCTATTTGCTAAGGTGCCAAACAGAACAGTTCCACTCTGAGGACAGTTGACGAAATGGGAGCGAGAAAACAGAGGCACATAGAATCCTATTATCCCAACATAAGCCAACTGATAGGCAACAAACTGGAGACATTTGGCAAGAGTTCTAATTGTTATTAATCAAATTAAGTATTTTATCACCATTACAGTGAGCAGAAAGACAGCATAACTAAATGTGTTCTCCTTTGGTATCCAAAATGTTGTACTACCACCACTTAACTCTCATAGGAAACCTAGGAAGTGTTGAACTCATAAAAAATGAGGAAACTAAGGCTTACAGAAGCTAATTTGCCCATGGTCTGATTAAAATCTTTCTGCTACAGTGTCTCCAAGTCCAGCACATATCATTAACCTATATGAATAATATCCACACCCTTTAGATATTTTTAGGACATATCATACCTGCTTATCCTTAGGAATGCTGTACATTTTGGTAAGAGATTCCATGATTTCAGAAGGGCTTTCTGAAATCTACATTAGAAAAAAAATAGTTAGGAACAAAAAGTAAACCAAATGTTAAGAAAATAGTCAACAGTCAAAGATTCCTCGTACCTTGTCAAGTTGCTCTATGTGAATATAATGTAGTGTGTTACTAGTTGTCTGAAATAAAAAAAAGATAGGAGAGTTGTTAGGGTCACTGTATACCTTAGCTTCCCCTGCCATAAGACTGCAAGAGCTGTCTGAAAACCAAGCTGTCACCCTAGGGTGAAGCCTGAGTCCTCTTAAAAATCAACAAACTTTAGAGTCTCCCCAAAATACCCATTTTATATACAGACTATTCTCAGGAAAGCTTCTTTGAAACCAGTAGCATGAAAATATAATATACATAACCAGACACATTTCATATTCTTCCTTGCCCCCTATAATCTTCATTGTCTTAATCCTCACAGCCTCTGTATTCATAGCAAAAACTGAATCCATGAAAATGGTTTCTCTTTAAATATGCATTAGAGCTGTTTTAAAGGCGCCATTAATCTAGAAAGTTTATTTATTTTTGTTATATATTGTAGGCAAAAGAAAAAAGATATTATTCACTAGGCTACTTCTAAACCAAACTGACTTTTTGTATCTCCTCAAAGAATATGGAATGACCAGATAATTGAAGCAGAACCCTGGTGAGAAATATATAGATTTCTTGCAGGCTGGCTTAAGTAGAGAAAGTCGAGCCATCACTATCCAGATTATTACACTGCATGTTGGAACTGAGACTAAGAAAAATATACTAGGTATAGCAGCGCCCCATATAAGGAGCCCTGTTTTTGGCAGCTCCAACATAAGATCCAAATCTATCAGAGCTGGGCATACAATGAACACTTATTCTTGAGAAGCTATTAGGTATGTTTAGCTTGGGAAGGCAGCAATGTAGCTCAAAACCATTCCCTCATTTAACTGAGGAGTTCTAGAAAAGTCAACCCCAGTTACAGTAGATCATAGACTCTATCAGAACAAGTCTGATTGAGACTCACCCTTTTCTCGATTTTGACCTCGGCCCCAGGGTCTGCATAGAATTCAAAGTGTAGTGTAGTTGCACTGGGTGGGTATTTCTGTGTATAAAGCACATGAAAGAATCAGATACCATCTTCTCCCAAGTCTTCCCTCAGTCCTAGCCACTTTGTGCAACTTATTGTGGCAGCAGAATGAGCATTGTAGTCAACAGCTACAGTGCCTTCATTCTTTGTCTTAGCAGAGCTCAGACATCTTATAATATAGAATGAGGATGATGGAGCCTAGAGCTCCAAAAGTTTTCATATTTCTTATTATTAGTCAATTTGGACTGTAACTATTCTCAAGAGGGAAAAGAGGGGCAAGCCTGCAAAGCAGTAATGAATAAGAATCTAAGAAAGAAAACAAATACAAGGGTCTAGGCACCAGCTCAAGAATGGGAAAAAAAAATACTTATGGAAACCTTATTGTGTATCATTGCCTATTGAAATATTTTATTTAAACTATGCCTCATGGGTATACCCTCACAATTCTTCATATACTCCCTTCCATATCACTCTATACCACTTCTCATGATATCCAACTGCTTTTCTACACAAGCAGATACCAAATCAATATAATTCAGACCCTGACAACAAATCGTCTAACTCTATAAAAGCAACATGCAAAACAAAGTAAGACCACAACAGCATGCCAATTAAAACATATCCTTGAAAGAAACCAGTAACAATGGTTGCCTCTGGGGATGCATTATTATATACCCTTTTATACTCTTAGAATTTTTAACATGTTTTTGTATTACTTCCTTTTCAAGTACACATATTTTTCAAAGTCTCATAACATGCCAAATATCGATAAGTAAAAAGATGTGTGCCCTGGCCGGTGTGGCTCATTTGGTTGGGTGTCATCTTGTGCACTGAAAGGTTGCCAGTTTGATTCCCAGTCAGGGCACATGCCCAGCAGTTGTGGGCTTCATCACTGGTAGGGGGCATGAAGGAGGCAGCCAATTGATGTTTGGTGCTCACACAGATGTGTTTCTCTCTCTCACCCCCTCCCTCCCCTCTCAAAACCAATAAAAAAAACTTTAAAAACATGTGTGATTTCTTAACATAGGCTGGCACCAAAATGGGTAAGAAACATCATGCAAATCCCAGCAGAGTGTATCATACTGTTTTGCCCATGGTGTGAAGAACAAGTTTCTTATACATAAAAAGATTTAGGATTAACCAACTAAATTTCAAGATAGAAAATTAGAATTTCAAACTAAATAACCTGTAAGATTTATGTAGCTTTGATTATTAAACAGACAACACTCACCTCCCATATTATCCAATATCCATCAACATAATGCGCACTAAATAAAATATACCAGCTAAGATGGGAAAAGTAATTTGTTCTAATTTGTTGTTTTCTGTGACCAGAAAAAAGCCCCTTTGCTTGCTAAAAGTCAATAAATTTCATCACAACTATTTGTCCTATACATGATAAACTGATAAAAGTAGTACATCTTGCTGGAAAATATAGTTGCTTCTTGGCACGGAATTGTTATAACAAATCCAAGTGTGCCTTGTGGTTCCACAGTAACACATCAAAGCAGAGGAGAGATGGCCTGCGCTCATAACCTAAACATGGATGAAAGGTATGAGCAGGACAGGGCATGAGGGGTGCACATGGAAAGCACACAGAACATGTTAAGTTCTTAACTCTAGTGGTAGAACTGTTCTTCAAACATTCTTAAATCATGCCAAACTGTCCAGAGTTCCCAACAGCTCCAGTGAGAGAATACAAGCAAATGCACTTTTGGGGATTTTCGTCAGTTTCAAATTGATTCACCCAATTCAGCTTTCTACTCAAGAGCTGGTTATGAACATATACTGTGTTTCTGAGGTTCTTCATCTACTACCAGCACATTGAGGGCGCAAGCATTTCTAGACGAGGTTTACTATGTCTCAATTGATCTTAGGTTCTTCAAAAGTCCTGATGTGAAGTGGCAACTTTATGTACCATATATTCATTGTAAAGTAAGGCTCAAACAGAAATCACACACAGCTCAGCCAAAAGACACCCACATCCCAAAGAGTAACTTACCATCATATGCAAGTCTCTGCAACATTCTGCAAGTCCGAAGCCATTCTCCTTTCCACCCCAGCTCTTGGAAAAAGAAAAAAAAGGCAATGTTTAAACAGTGCTTAAGGTAGCTTTGTGTATAAAACATTTAAGAATATGTGGCTGCCTGGAACACAGTATAGAAAAGACACATAACATGCAAGTCAAGTGAAAAGAGGAAGCAAATAAAAGCAAGAACTTAAGACTCAGGCAAGATCATCTGCCTAAAGGTAATTTCTCCCATGAGATCAAGTTCACTATTCTGTGAGGATGTTACTTAGGGAGAACATGGGCAGATACTGCAAGCAATTGCATTCTACATGCTTGCTATTATACCTGCTGACAGGTGAGTTTTGTCCCATCAGACCTACAGTACTCATCCTGCTCACTTCCCTCACTAGGGTGGAATCACATGCTCTCTAGTTCCTCTATTTCTCACATGTGGCAAGTTGCAAAGGAGAAGTCTCTGTACTAATCACCGCTATTGAACTTCTGACACCACAAAGTCTAAAAACTCAGTGATAATTACTAGTCCCTGAGGTAATGGGGGAGAATAGCTCAACTGTACACTAGTATTGGCTTCCATATCCAAAACCTAAGCCATATAATCCTTCTTACTAACCAGCCTGCATTCATAACAGCATTTGAGCTAATAATTTTTTTGGCCTAATTTGGAACTCTTCCAAGGCTGAATTGGACATCTGTTGAAAACATCCAAGAATAAATGCATTAATCCCTGCTTTCTGGGACAAAATATACAACTAAGATAAATAAACTGAACAGCTTGGGAAGAAAAGCTGAGGAGTGAAATGCTTTGGGAAATAAGGGCTTTTTATTCCTGGGAATCTGGAAGGCCAAGACGAAGCACATTCTCAGAAAAGATCTTAGAAGATCCAAGTTCACACACCTCTGGCTGACCATCAGGCTCTGCACAAACCAGATATGAAGACTAAGGCAGAGTTGAAGATACTGAGTATTAAGACTGAAGACACCAAAATACACACAGAACCTACCTGCAAATACTGGGATTTTTTTGTTGTTGTTGTTGTTCTAAGAGTTTAAAGCAAATCACTCCCTGACCATTAAGCTAATAGAACAAAGACATCAATGACCACACAAAACAAAGAATTATTAAACTGGTTAAGAAAAGTATAAACAACAATAACTCTGGGGAGGGATGAGAATCTGACTTCTAAAGTAACGACATTATACTAGTCAAAAAAATAAATTATAGCAAATGGAGGAGTGACATAAGGGAGATGACTGATTAAGACGTCTCTTGCTCTCTACTGTCACCACAACAATTTGGGCATCCATCCAGACAAAAATGCCTTTGTGGCCCTAGTGGGTTTGGCTCAGTGGATAGAGAAAGGGTCCCAGGTTGGATTTCGGTCAAGAGCACATGCCCAGGTTGCAGACTCGATCCCCAGTAGAGGGTGTGTAGGAGTCAGCCTATCAATGATTCTCTCTCATCATTGATGTTTCTAACTCTCTCTCCTTCTCCTTTCTTCTTTGAAATCCATAATAAATTTTTTTTTAAATGCTTGGTGTAAACTGTGGAATCCAGCCCAATAAGCCAAAAGATCCATGGTAATAGGCATGTAGACTTTGGTCCCAGCTATGGACCCCGCAGTGGCCTGTGAACTGGCTGCAGCCACTCTCAGCAGTTTGAGAGCCTCAGGAGAACACTATCTCCAACAATTATCCATAGGTAATAAAAGTGAAAGGACAAAAGTATTAAAAATAATAAGAACTAAAATAGTATGTTCATGAGTTTGCAATGTAAAAAGTATACTGTGAGACCAAAAACATAAGTGGGGAAGTGTAGATATTTCTCTCTCTCTCTCAAATTCATAAAAAATTTTGTGACTAAATATGGACAAATATTGATACATTATTCACTGTGGTGATAAGAGAAATATAACAAAACTGAGATAACTGTATGATAGTATGACAGTATTTAAAAATATTCAAAATATTTAAAGTATTTAAAATACAAAAGATTGTATTAATTTCTTCTCTGATGGTATTAGCTTTGTTCCTGAAAAGAGCTTGCCCACACCAAACAACATAAAAACATGTACTTATACTTTCTTTCAATGCTTATAGCTTCATGCTTTTAACATTCAACTTTTAAAATAGATCTTAATTATACTGTGACGAGGTGGGGTCTACCTTAATTACCTTGCAAATAGGTAGCCAGTTGTTATAATAATTTAATAACTGGAGGCCCGGTGCACAAAATTCGTGCATGGGGGGGGGGGGGAGGGAGAAGGGCTGTGTCCCTCAGCCCAGCCTGCACGCTCTCCAATCTGGGACCCCTCAGGGGATGTCTGACTGCCGGTTTAGGCCTGATCCCTGTGGCTCCTAACTGATCATCTGCCTGCTTGCCTGATTGCTCCTAACTGGCCCCCCTGTCAGCTTGATCACCCCTAACGACCTCTGCCTGCTAACCTGATCACCTCTAATCGCCTCTGCCTGCCAACCTGATCACCCCCTAATTGCTCCCCTGCCAGCCTGACTGACACCTAAGTGCTCTCCTGCCGGCATGATTGATACCTAACTGTTCCCTTGCTGGCCCGATCACCCCCAACTGCCTTCCCCTGCTGGCCTGGTCACCGCCCCCCCAACTACCCTTCCCTGCTGGCCATGTTGTGACAATGTGGGGGCAGCCATCTTGTGGCGGCCATCTTGTGACAACGGGGCGGCCATCTTGTGACATGAGGGTCAATTTGCATATTACCTCTTTATTATATAGGAATTTCCTTTTTCTGCTAATTTGATGTCATCTTTATTATAAATACAATTCTTATGTGTTGGATCTGTTCCTGGAAACTTGAAACTGGCCAATTCCACTGTTATTACCACACTATTTTAATTCATATAGTTTTATAAAAAAGGTTTAACAATAGGAAAAGTAATTTCTCATTACATTTTCAATATTTTCTTGGCTACACCACAGATTTCCAGTGAAGAAACATGGAATTTGCCAAAAGCCATGAGAATAAAGGCTATTAACACTTGATGCTACATAGCAGGACAGGTCATTCAATCCAAGAACCTGAATTTGTAAGAGGGAATAAACTTGAATAAACTCTTCACAACTTTCCTTTTGTTTCTTCTGTTGTCACAATTCATTGTTTTAGAATATTTCTACTATCATTACTGTCACAAGAAAATCACTTTCCATCTTGTGATCTAGTAAAAATCAAGCACCTACAATAAGAAAGTTGTGGTAACCTGGGATCCTTAAAAGAACATGTTTAAGCCAAACTTGACTCATGAAAGTCTGTGTTATTGTAACATTTATGACATATTACCATTATATTAAATAAAAAGAAGTTATTTTTAATAAAATTATGTAAAGTTAATATGGGAAAACTGATGTTTATATGGTAAGTAAATAAAGTAGGATTCAAAATTATATGCCTAATACCACATGCATTCAGCGATATAAAGAAATATGCATAAGGTAAAGACTAAGAAAAGTGTACCAAAGGCTAAGAGTATACACAATTATAAATTTTCTTCTGTACATTTCTAAGTTTATAAAACACTGAGTACGTTTTTACTATGTATATATTATAGCTCCCTGTACGCCACCCCATCACCCCACTGGTGCAGCCTATATAGATAGACAGATAGATAGATATAGATATAGATATATAGATACATATACTAGGTGCCTGGTGCATGAAATTCGTGCGGGGGGGGGGGGGCCAGGCATGCGTTACCTCCATGCAGCCTGCCCCCTCTCACAAACTGGGAGCCCTCAAGGGATGTCTTACTGACGGCTTAGGCCTCCCTCTGCAGGCGGCAACCGGGCTGATCAGGGGAAGGCGCCAGCCCCGTCACCCCGCTGTTGCAGCCACTGCCAGCCACCGCAGTCACCAAGGTGTTTTCATCAACACGGATTCCAGTCCCTTCACCATGAAAAAATGACAACTTTCTTTAGGCATTTTCAAGATGTGTCTTTCATAGGATATGACATTTCTTTATTATATTTTTTATCCTCACCTGAGGATATGTTTCCATTGATTTTTAGAGAGTGTGGGAGAGAGAGGGAGAGACAGAGAGAAACATCAATGTGAGAGGGACACTTTGATTGGTTGCCTCCTGTATGAGCCTTGACCTAGGCCCCAGCCAGGGAGGAGCCTGTAACCTAGGTACATACCCTTGATCATAATCAAACCCGGACCCTGCAATCAGCAGGCCGAGGCTCTATCCACTGAGCCAAACCGGCTAGGGCAGGATATGATATTTCTTAGCCCCTCCAGCAGCAGACATTCATTTTTTCCTCCAGGAGTGTGGTGGAAAAACCCTAGATCACCTTCTTGGATTCTTATAATCCAAGTTACCAAGAACACTGCAAGTGGCGGTGTACAGGGAGCTTAGCCAATGAGCGGTCAGAAAAGGTGTTTACATTCAAACTGGTTTGGCCCAGTGGATAGAGCGTTGGCCTGCAGACTGAAGGGTCCCAAGTTTGATTCCTGTTAAGGGCATGTACCTTGGTTGGGGGCACATCCCCAGTGGGGAGTGTGCAGGAGGCAGCTAATCGATGTTTCTCCCTCATCAATGTTTCTGACTATCTATCCCACTCCCCTCTTCTCTGTAAAAAAATCTATAAAATATATTTCTTTTAAAAAGAAAAAGTGTTTCCTCTGCAGCTCATGCGCAGAGGACTCCCTACATTGTGTCCACTGGGCTAGGGGCATGTCCCTGCCACCGGGGGGTGGGGGGGTGGGGGTGGGAGTTGGGGGGCACACCCCCAATGCTGGCAGCCAGTCCCGCGTTGTGGGCACCGGGCTGGGAGGCGTGGACCCGGGCTGCCACTTGGCGCCGGTGCATGCACAAGTGGCCACATGGTGGGAACATCCGCTTGACGCCTGCGCACATAGGCCCGGAGTGGCCAGGGGCATTCTGGGTCCCCAGCCGCTCAGGAACTATGCGCTGGCCTACAGGCTAGGAGTGAGGTGGGTGACGAGAATGTTCTGAGGACCCAGGCTGCTCAGTGCCTGCGTACGCAAATTAACCCAGCATCTTTGTTGGGTTAATTTGCATACTCACTCCTGATTGACTGGTGAGCGTAGCGGAGGGACAGTCAATTTACATGTTTCTCTTTTATTATATAGGATACTAGAGGGCGGTGCACAAAAATTTCTGCACTCAGGGGGGCGTTCCTCAGTCCGGCCTGTGCCTTCTTGCAGTCTGGGACCCCTCAGGGGATGTCCACCTGCTGACTTCAGCCCACTTCCTGGGGGATCGGGCCTAAGCTGGCAGTCAGACATCCCTCTGGCAGCCTGGGAGCCCTCGGAGATGTCCACTTGCCAGTGGGGAGCAGGGCTAAGCTGCAGTCAGACATCCTTAGCGCTGCTGAGGAGGCGGGAGAGGCTCCCGCCACCACTGCTGTGCTGGCAGCCGTCAGCCTGGCTTGTGGCTGAGCAGAGCTCCCCCTGTGGGAGCGCACTGACCACCAGGAGGCATCTCCTACATTGATCGTCTGCCTCCTGGTGGTCAGTGTGTGTCATAGTGACCAGTCAGTCATTCCCAGTCGTTCTGCTGTTAGGGTCAATTTGCATATTACCCTTTTATTATATAAGATAGAGGCCTGGTGCATGGGTGGTGGCCGGCTGGTTTGCCCTGAAGGGTGTCCCGGATCACAGTGGGGGGTCCCCACTGGGGTGCCTGGCCAGCCTGGGTGAGGAGCTGATGGCTGTTTGCAGGCTGGCCACAGTCCCTTCAGGGTGAGGGGGTCCCACTGGTGTGCCTGGTCAACCTGGGTGAGGGGCTGATGGCTATTTGTAGGCTGGCCACAGCCCCCAGCCACCCAAGCTCCCAGTTGAGGCTGGCCATGTCCGCAGGCTGGAAGCAGGTATCTGAGATTTATTTAACGTCTATAATTGAAACTTTGTTGCCTTGGTCTGGCTGGAAGCTGGGTTGCCCCTGGCAATCCATATTCCCAGCCCCTCCTTGATTGGAGGCCATGCCGGCTAGAAGCAGGTATCAGGGATTTATTTATCTTCTATAATTGAAACTTGGTAGCCTTGAGCAGAGCTCAGGGCCGGCCTGGGCATGCGGGAAGCTTAGCTTCCTCCATTGCCGGGGCAATGCAAGGCTCCTGCTCGCTCCAGCTCCGTGGCCGCTGCCATCTTTGTGATGGAGTGATGGTTAATTTGCATATTACTCTTTTATTAAATAGGATTTTTTATGGTCAATATATGTTTAGTTTTATCTTTTTAATTTCATTTTATTGTTTAAAGTATTACAACTAGCATATTTTTATTGATTTCAGAGAGAGGAAGGGAGAGATAGAAACATTGATGTTGAGAATCATTGGTTGCCTCCTGCACAACTCCCTACTGGGGACTGAGCCCGCAACCTGGGCATGTGCCCTGACTGGGAATCAAACCATGACCTCCTGGTTCATAGGTTGATGTTCAACCACTGAGCAACACTGCTCAGGCTAAGCACATATTTTTTAACTAGAGGCCCAGGGTCCCTCAGCCCGGCTTCATTGTGCCTCATCCCAGCTTCACTGTGCTGCTGCGCAACCAGTCAGTGGTGCTGCTGCAGAGGCGGGGCAGGCGAAGGTGGAACAGCTGAGCCCTGTGTCTGGTGCCCGTTAGTCAGCTGAGCGGCGCTCCCACTGTGGGAGTACACTGATCACCAGGGGGTGGCTCCTGCATTGAGCGCCTGCCCCCTGGTGGTCAGTGCACATCATAGCGACCAGTCAAATGGTCGAGTGGTCGCTTCGGGTTTTATATATACAGATATGAAGAAAAGTTTATTTTATAGCCAATAAGATAAATCCATGAAATGTTTAAGATTCTAGGGTACTTACTAGTCAGTACTACTCAGAATAACTAGTTGCCTTTTTTATTATGCATGCAATCTTCTTTCTCATCCACCACGTGAACTTTTTGAAGAAAAGGAAATGTTTTTACTATGTTCAGTTCTGGTTGAAAAGTTTGGATGTGGATGCAGGAGCTAGTTCTCAGGCTGACACTCAGATTTAGAATAAAAACCATACTCAAACAACTCCAACTGTCTTAGACAGGAACAGCAGATGTTACATTTTATCAGGTGCAAAAATCCTAATGCCTTTCACCCAAAACAATATAACTTCTGAGTCTCATTGTCCTCACCTACACCCAGTAGAGTTACCATCTGTTCTTGGCAATTAAGTAGACACACAATAAATAACGATTACATCAACCATGGCAGAAAGGCCTATTTGACACCATCTCACTAGATGGGATTTGCTAAAGACCTGATGTTCTTTGAGATGGAACTATAAAAATTAGTTAAAAATCTTTAACTTACCCAATAGGATAGACTAGACCAGTGGTTCTCGAAGCGTGGTCCCTGAACCAGTAGCCTTAGTTATCACCTGGAAACTAGTTAGCAATGTGAATTATCAGGCCCTGCCCTAAGCCTAGGAAATCAGAAACGGGTGGGGTTAAGGGGTATGATCAGAGGAGGGAGACCAATGTATGCTTTACTAAATTGATTCTGGTACATGCTCAAGTTTGAGAACCCGTGTACCATAGACCTTAGCAAAAACCAACCAACTGGCTCTCAACTTATTCAACAAGTCTTCCTGGAGAATTTCCCTTACATTTGCAGTTCACTAATCACTATTCATATTCACTATCAGCCCATATCTCTGGATTGAGTCACTAAAAAACTACCATAAGAAAAGATACCACATACAAAGTTACATTCCATAAAGAACAAAATATGCTACACAACACTTTCTAAAAGCCATTAAAGCACTTTTTCTGAACTGTTTATGAAACCACAATGTACAGAAATGCAATAAACAAACAAAGATTGAGGGGGAAAAACTTAGATGACAAAGAAACACTAAAAAATGGAATAAATAATGGGAAAAAGGAAAACAAATTTATTACATAATTAAGGCATAATCAAATGTTTTAAATCTTAAAAAACCACACTAAACCAATAGGAAAATGGGTAAAAGAAATGAACTGACAATTCA
Source organism: Myotis myotis (assembly GCF_014108235.1). Taxonomy (NCBI): domain Eukaryota; kingdom Metazoa; phylum Chordata; class Mammalia; order Chiroptera; family Vespertilionidae; genus Myotis; species Myotis myotis. The sequence goes on from NW_023416346.1 coordinate 9,137,411, forward strand.
CAAGAGTAAATCTTAGTGGCCAAATATGAAAAAAGATGCTTAATTCACTACTCATCAGCTAAGTGCCAATTAAAGTAACATGAAGATTTCTTGGACTATATCATAGAATCAAAAGTATCAGTAAATAAAGGCATACATTCAAGACTGCTTAATGTAACATCATTGCTCATAACAGGAAAAATGAATATGCATTAGTTGGGAAATAACTGAATTATGGAACATCCAAATGGTGGAATATTATGTAGCCATTAAAAGAACACTACTTACAGCTACATGAAGCGACTTAGTTTTTCACAGAATAGTTTAAGTATTACTATAATTTTAAATTTATACTGAATAGGTCTAGTAAATGCATGCATTCACCAGTCACCATGAGTAAATAAATGCACACAGCTGGGGCGTGGCATAGTTCATCTGGGAGCATGCATTAAAATTGCTGCAGAGCTCTGACCAGTGCAGCTAAGTGGTTAGAACATCAGCTTGGGGACTTAAGGGTCATAGGTTTGATTTCTGGTCAAGGGCATGTACATGGGTTGCGAGTTCGCTCCCCGGCCTTGGTCAGGGCATATTCAATGTGTCTCTCACATTGATGTTTCTTTCTCCCTCTCCCTACTTCATCTGATATAGCTTTATAAAGTGTGTGGTTTTATTTGTATTTCTCTAATTACTAATGAGTTTGACCATCTATTCGTGCTGAGTTCCCTGGTCTATGAATTGTCTGTCTATATCCGTTGTCTATTTATCCTTGTTACTTTGGAGGCACTTTTGGATATTCTACATTAACAGACCCTTGAAACTCTTTTTTTTTTTTTATTGATTTTTTACAGAGAGGAAGGGAGAGAGATAGAGAGTTAGAAACATCGATGAGAGAGAAACATCGATCAGCTGCCTCCTGCACATCTCCCACTGGGGAGGTGCCCGCAACCCAGGTACATGCCCTTGACCGGAATCGAACCTGGGACCCCCCAGTCCGCAGGCCGACGCTCTATCCACTGAGCCAAACCGGTCTCGGCGACCCTTGAAACTCTTAAAACATTGCTAAAAATCTCTCTATCACCAGTCTGTTAACTATCTTCGGCAGTACAGTGTAATGTTGTCCACAGACCACTTGCTATTTCACCATTTATTTGAATATTCCTGTTCCATGACAAAATGAGTTTGCACCAGAATGGTATTCAACCACATAATTGATCAATTGATATTTTTCTTCATGAAGGAAGCAGTGTGCTGATTTACATTCTAGTGTAAGCATTTTAAGAGTAGCACTGAAGCCCAGCTGGTATGGCTCAGTGGTTGAGTGTCCACCCAGGAACCAAGAGGTCACCAGTTCTATTCCTGGTTAGGGCACATGCTCAGGTTGTGGGCTCAATCCACAGTAGGGGGTGTGCAGGAGACAGCAGATCAATAATTCTCTCACATAATTGATGTTTCTGTCTCCCTCTCCCTTCCTCTCTGAAATCAATAAAAATATTTTTTAAAAAGGAGTAGCACTGAGTTATGACATCTTTCATTGAAAAGGAAGTCTTAATTTTATATTATAAAATTCAAATTTTTACCATATGGTTTATACTTTGGGATTTTTTAAAAATCCTCACCTGAGGATTTTTTCCACGTATTTTTTGAGAGAGAAACATCGATGTGAAAGAGACACATTGATTGGTTGCTTCCACATGCACCCTGACCGGCGCTGGGGATCGAGCCTGCAACAGAGGAACATGCTCTTGAATGGGAATTGAACCCGAGACTTTTCGGTCCACAGGCTGACATTCTAACTACTGAACTAAAATAGCCAAGGCTATGCTTTGGGATTTTTAAGAATTCCTTCTTCACGAGATCACAATATATATAACCTTCCACATTTTTTCTTAAATTTAGTTTTATCCAATATGGATATTTTAAAGCCCCTATGCTTATCAATACAGTGAATGGGGTCTTTTTTCTAATCACTTTCTACTTGGTTATTACTGATGTATGGAGGAGCTATTTGTTTCTATATATTAATTGTTTACTTGGTTACCTCACTGTATTTTCATTAGTCCTAATAATTTTATATTGTCCCCCCAGAAATCCAAGAGTCTCAATCCCATCACCTACAAATAATAATGAATTTTCATTTTTATATGTAACCTTCATTTCTTTCTTTCCTCTTATTGTATTGGTTAGGACCTCTGCTACAAATTTAAGTTGCAAAAGTTAATAGCTGACATTTTTGTGTGACCTCTGAAACAATGGAAATGCTTTATTTAGTTTTTCCATTGTGAATTCTGGTAGATATGGCTTCTTGTTCCTTTTAACTGTTACCTGGGGATCCAATATTGAACTGTCTTCCATTTTTTTAATAGCAATAGATAAATACAATATGTTAAGAAAACAGTTGCATACTTATCTAATCTAATAGACAAACATGGTAATTGACTGTACCTTCGCTACATCTCCCATTGGCTAATCAGCATGATATGCAAATTAACCACCAACAAAGATGGTGGTTAATTTGCATACATAGGCTCCAAGCGGTGGAGCAAGGCCTCATGGCTCCAGGGCCGGAGGCAAACTGGTGCCAGCAGCCAGGGGAAAGGAAGGTCTATTGCACGAATCTCTTCGTGCAACAGGCCTCTAGTATGTACATATTGATAAATGCAAGAGGAAAATATGCTCAAATCTTAAGGGAGGCTTCATCTGGATGAATTACAGGTGGTTGCAATTTTCTTTTCTTTTTTAAAAATATTTTTATTGATTTCAGAGAGGAAGGGGAGGGAGAGAGAGATAGCAACATCAATGATGAGAGAGAATCATTGATTGGCTGCCTCCGGCACAACCCTCACAGGGGATCGAGCCCACAACCCGGGCATGTGCCCTTGACTAGAATCGAACCTAGGACCCTTCAATCCACAGGCTGACACTCTATCCACTGAGCCAAACCAGGTAGGGCTGCCATTTTCTTTATATTTTCCTATACGTCCTAGAATTTTCATACTATGTTACATTTGTAATCATAAAATTTTTTTTAAGTAACCATGCATATAAAACAGCCTGAAACTTGAGTTATTATTTGAAAAAACTTCTAAAAATCAACCTTATTAATTTTCTTCTAAGGAAGTTCTCTAGTAATGTATACCTCAAATCTAAGTTTGTATTATCAATTTACCTCTAGGAACACTGGACAATAGTTTGGTTGAGTTGACCTTTTAGTAGAGCTTTTGCCTATAATTACAATTACTACTATCACAAACCAAGTAATTAACTGAGAATAGCATTAAGTACCTTAAACTTTTTTACTCTGAAACTACTTTATAGTAGATACACTAAATTGAAAGATGAAAATGATATCAGAGCTAATGAGCAGGGCCAGGACACAAATTCAGATCTTTTTTGCACCATACCTCCTCCCCATGTAGAATCTGATTCTGAACTTTCTTTCCAGAAGACAAGTTGTCATTTTTGAACAAAGAGATTCTGTTTTGTGAACAGAGATTCATCAAATTCCTTAATCCATTAGTTGGGAATACTTCTTAGGGTTTTTGGAACCTAGCTAAGTAGGCACCAATAGTTCTACTCAATTAGGTCAGTAAAGTTAACTTAGGGACTCCTATCCATTTTGCAACTACAAGAAACACCTGTGAAAAGGTACTACATGATCCAATTTTTGTGCCCTTCCAACTCTTCACCCATGACTCACCTCTGCCAAATGTTGCAGCCGGGTTAGCAGTGGGGTTCTCTTGTCAGATCCAAGGCGGGTGATGTAATTTGATCTTTTGCTAAATACATACAGAAGGTTAAGGACTGCCAGCACCACTTGCATATCAGAGGAAGCCAGTAAAGTTGTCAAATGCTATAAGGGACAAAAGAGGGCAGGTTCATGCTATCAAGCACACTACACATTGAAAACTTAAATGCCAATACAGATTTGTCAACATTTACAAAACTATCAAGAAGTTTAAGAACACCAAAAAAACATGTAAGTATTTGGGCCTTACAACATGTAACCTTGTCCCCAAGAAACTTACAATCTGGTGGCAACTCAGAAAATCCAATAATAGTTAAAAAATTGAACAGCAGTTCAAAACTGCACAGGTGACCTCACAGGAAAAAACAGATTACAAAAGAAACAAAATGGTATTTTAATACATAGTGGAACTCAAGAACACCATTTCCAACTAAACCAAAAGTATAACAAATGAAAGATAATGTTATGCTCCCGATCCTTTATGACAAATAAAACCGGAATTAAAACACAGGGTCCTTCATATAGGAGCTGAAGATAGCAACACCTGGGGGCACATGATTGTCATGGAACAGTGTATATAACAGTTACACAAGAATCTCTATTTTGGTTCTTTAATACAATCGAAACACCAATATATTGAAGCATTTGGTCAACATTAAAATCAGTATGCAATTCAATTGGAAATGAACCCAGGTATTTTCAGTTGCTGATTATCCCCAAGGCCATGGACTTTCTTTAGCAGCTAAACCATTTCATCTCCAACAGACAGTTTATACATTCCCCACTTAAAACTTTGGGTGCTAGGTCCTTAGTCCAGTTGTTCCACTTTTCCTAAGCTATTTTCTTTCTGCTTGTTTGTTCTGATTCTGTTTCTTTATGGAAGACTTAGGAAAATTAACACACCACAACAGGGTACTTAACCAACAGTGATACAAAAGTCTAAAGTTAGGCTAAAGGAAAAGAGTTACTTCTCATCGTGATTTTTGACCCATTCAAAAGCTCACCGATTCCTGTGCCCACTTTACTTTATAAGAATACTTAGCATGATATTAATACACATTTTGTGGAAAAAGGAGAGAAGACTGAAAAGCAGCACAGAAACTTAGAAAAGCAGTAAGTACAGTAAAGTGTCAAGGAAATAAAAATATTTCTAATAGTTTAAAAGTAATTTGAGGCTGCTCTAATTTGTGAGACAAAGATCAATTCCTGAAAATTCCAAAGAATACTTCAATACATGTATTACATTTTCATTAATTTCTTGAAGAATTTTCCCATCAATCCTGTGAAGGGTATCTATATTCAAGAAACATCCTACCATTGTTTTTGACATGGAAAATCCCCGAGTTCCATAATGAAAAGGAAACAAGTAATCCCTCAGAGAGAAATAGTAATTTCCTTATTTCCAGACATGAACAATTCCAGTTAAGAACAGAGCACAGAGGTCTGAGCCTCTCCTACCTCTATGGAACTGTACAGATGCCGGGAAAAGCTGTACTCAATGAGCAAGGCTGTGAAGTTCAACACAGCCAAGAGAAGCATTTTCAGTTGTTCTTTTTCCGGCCTATCACATACGAGCATCCATGACATATTCTCCACCGTCTGCCCAGCATCTGCCAGAATTCCATCAAAGCGGTCCAACAGGTCCACCCAGTGATATAACTCACACTGGAGAAAGAGAAAGAGGAAGAAAAGAATAAGTAAGGTGTTTGTGTGGGTACTTTGTTACAATGAATTGCTGAGTGTGACACCTAGACAAATTCACTTCCCATCTTTGCTTCTCTTCAATCCCTCATCAATACAGAAACCCAGAGAAAGATTGTGCTTTGAACCACATGGACATGAATTGTTATTGCTTGCTCACCCACAGACACCATTAGATGCCACAAAACCCTTTGCGCTAAGTCTTCTGAGGGAGAATTCTGGCTACATTCTGAGGTCTACAAACACAGTGACTCTTCCCTTCCAGAACCCATTTTGCCTGACGTGTTCATTTTTAGTTATCAAAGAAGATTCTTTTAAACTAAAAGTAAAAATCTTAAATGTTCCTCTTCCTCAGCTAGCAAAATTTTCCTCTCATATTTCTTTCAAAATTTCCTTGGCAACCATTCACAGGTTAAAAGTTACTAATCTACAGCTATGCTAGACATACACTAGATCAGCCATGGGCAAACTATGGCCCGCGGGCCGGATCCGGCCCGTTTGAAATGAATAAAACTAAAAAAATAAAAAGACCGTACCCTTTTATGTAATGATGTTTACTTTGAATTTATATTAGTTCACACAAACACTCCATCCATGCTTTTGTTCCGGCCCTCCGGTCCAGTTTAAGAACCCATTGTGGCCCTCGAGTCAAAAAGTTTGCCCACCCCTGCACTAGATGCTTATTAAGTGATTGCTAAATGAAGCTACCTCATTATGGTTTCTCTTTCCATATCAGAGCATACAAAATGATGTACTAGTCCAGGGATCCCTGTCTTTTGGAAGCATGGGTTCACATACCTTTCCAATGTTCCATGTTTTGATCTGCTGCAGTTCCAAGAGGAGTTGCTCATCATTACAAACCTTGAGTTTGTCTATTAAGGCTCTGCAATCTGCAGGCTGAGAAAAACAAGTATTCACAAAGGGTGTTTTAGATTATGAGGGAGACACAAAGAAGAAAAATGGAAAAACAAATCTTTTAAGTAATACACTTAGAAATTTAACTTTTGATAGAATAACTACTTAAGCAGAAATTTGCCAGATGATCCCTTGGGATTAAAATGGAAATCTTATAATGAAACAACGCATCTGTGTGCATTTTTAAAACCCAGATAAACTTGCAGATATAGACAAACTGCTTGGATGGATACCGACAACAGAATAATACAAAGAAGCTAAACATCAATAAAAACAAAATGAAGGCATCTGTACCATGGAGTGAAAGACAACCAGAATCCCTGAAAAGGAATGTTGAATCAGAGGAACACTGAAAAGCCCTAGTAAATTCACAGTAAAAGGTTAAGATGAGCATTAGCTATATTTTTCTGCAACTTAAAACCCTCCAATTGTAGGAGAGCAAAGAGCTTCTGAACTTTGTAAAACCAGGACTCTATTCTTACTGAGGGTCCCATTTCTATACATTTCTGTCCTCTTTTATTGATGAAGAGCCTGTTTGTCAGGTAACAAGGTGTGGACTGAAAGTTTATAGTAACGTTTCTGAAAGTGAAGCAGGGGATAGGGACTGGGACAGAGAAGCCTTCTATTAATGGATGGCAGCTGGAAGTGACTATACTTGCTCTTTAACTTGGTAAAGCAGTACAGTATCCTAGGATAGGCCTAGATTTGGAACCAAACAAATCTGGGTTCAGTTTTTACCTTGATGTTTACTAAGCTGTTTGATCATGAGCAAATACAACCTATAAGCCACAGCTTTCTTACCAGGAAAACGGATCTAATAACTATCTCAAAAATGTGAAGCTCAAATTTTTGCCACATACACAAAGCACTTATCTCACATAATAGGAGTTTAAATATTGTGAGACAGAATAATATTACAAAGAGCATGGGCTTTGGAATTAGGCAGTTGGTAAGCTACCTCTCTGAATTTCAGTATTCTCTTTTGCAAAATGAACACAACCTATTTATCCAGCAGTGTTATTGTGAGATTTGAACTAGGAGTATTTTCAGCACCCAAAACAGAACAGGGAACAATAAGGGCATAGAGGTATATGGTTTTCTTTAAGCTAAGTCCCCAAACTTTCCTCCCTCTAAAGTGAACATTATTAAAGAGGCTACCTCAAATTTTTGTGGTAAATGTATGTAAGTCCTTGGCATAAAATCCTTCCATAAAACAGGCATGCACTTTTTCTTCCTCTTCTTGAAGTCATATAGGATGAGGAAGAGGTGGTGAAGCATTAGAAACAGAAAAACATGGGAGTCTGAACCATCTGCTCATGCAATTCACTTGTGCCTAGTATCAAATATATCACTTCAATTTCTAATGGAAAGCAGCTAAGCAGATCCAATTTTATGATTCTGTGAGTTAGATAACTCCCAGTGCATGATGAACATTTGGGTCCTGTAATCATTATTATCTATAACATAATCAGGCATTCATTCTTTATCAAGGTTCTGTAGCAAGCCAGAAGCTGCTTTTCTGAATGCTAAGATATTTGTTGGCAGAGGATGGCATGGCTCAAACTCTAGGGGTCTGCTGCAAATTCTGAAGAGGCACCCCATACACTGTTCCTCTTTCTTTATGCCATAAAGTTTATGGTGTGTGGTGCAGATGCTGCAACCTGTCTCTCACTTTAGAAGGAAAATCTCAATACTTCCCAAACCTCTGGACCCCTGGAAACTTTCCTGAGGCTCTCAAACTTCAAAGGGCACCCTCTGAAACACATATGTCCAAGGCATCTAAGTTGCTTGTGTTTCTGCTCAAAAGAACCAGGTAACATCGTGGCATCAACTTAACATGCCAGCATGTTATTGTTTTATCAGGAGTGGCAAGGTCCCTTTGGACCTTGCAGTTTACAGAATACACCAGGGACAGAAATTTATCTTTAGGATATTGTCCCTGCTACATAAATGCAATTTGAGTGTGTATTTCTTTATTCATGACTAGGAGCCCAGCGTGCAAAATCGCACAGCACCGCCCACCCACCTGCAGCCCTGCCTTGACACCCGAACTTGTCCACGCAGAGCTCTAGCGTGCCTGGCCCAGCTCCCAAACCCTCTGGCCTTCTCTGGCCTCTTCAAGCCCCACTCTCAGTCCCTCAAGTCACCTCGGGTCCCGCCTTCTCTGGGAGCCTCCCTGCTTCCGCCCTGTCATGGCACCAAGGAGAACGTGGAAGCCTCCTGCCTGCTGCGCTGTGCTCCTTCCCCTGGCAGGTGTGCCGTGGGGTACTCAAGAGTGTGAGCAGTGGGTGGTGAAGGACTGGTGAGGGGGGCGCTATGAGCTCGCACCCCTGCCCTCCCCAGCATGGGATGGTCCTGCCTCCTCTGGGCCCCTCTCCGCTTCCACCCCATCTCTGGAGCAACGCCCCAGCTAATATGCTAATGGTCTGGTCATTACCCGTTAGGGTGTCCCAACCATTAGCATATTAACTCTTCATTAGTATAGATAAGAGAAATCACTTGCCAGTTTAATAGCTACATACCAATTACCATGGTTTATATTGATTTGCTCCTATAAAGAGATCAAATCATGGGGAAAAAATCCTTTGCACAGTTGCTGATACACAAAGAGATCAATACATGTCTTTCTTGGGCAGTTACTATGGAAAATAGTATGGAGGTTTCTCAAACAATTAAAAAGAGAACTACCATAGGATCCAGCAATTCCACTTCTGGATATTTTTATCCGATGAAAATGAAAACACTATTTTGAAAGGATATTATCCACCCCTATGCTCACTGCAGCATTATTTACAACTAGAGGCCTGGCCAACCACAATCTGGTCCTCTCGCAATCCAGGACCCTTCAGGGGATGTCAGAAAACCAGTTTCAGCCTGATCCCTGCAGGCCAGGCCGAGGGACCCCACTGGTGCACAAATCCATGCGCCGGGCCTCTAGTATGCATATAAGATCTTTGGTTAATCTCTTCCCGCCCTCCTCCTCTCCCCTCCCCTCTGAGATTCATCAGTATGTTCCATGTTTCCATGCCTGTGCGTTGAGCGTCTTCCCCCTGGTGGTCATTGCACGTCATAGCTACCAGCCAGTTGGCCAGCCAGCCAGTTGCTTAGGCTTTTATATATAGAGATTAGAGGCCCGGAGCACGAAATTCGTGCATGGTGTGTGTGTGTGTGTGTGTGTGTGTGTGTGTGTGTGTGTGTCCCTCAGCCTGACTTGCACCCTCTCCAATCCGGGAGCCCTCAGGGGATGTCCTACTGATGGCTTAGGCCCTCTCCCCATGGTTCTCTGCTCTCTGTGGGGCCTGCCTGCTCCACACTGCAGCGACTGCCAAGCAGGCCGTGCTGGGAGCTTCCTGCCGGTGGGGCTTGCCTGCTCCCTGGTCAGCAGGGCAACAGCCAACCAGGCTGTGCTGGGAGCTGCCTGAGGGCCGCGCTTCCCTGCTGCCCGGCTGCCGAGGTGACGGCCAAGCAGGCCATGGTGGGTGCTGCCTGCAGGTGACGCTTGCCTGCTACCGGGTCACCGTGGCATAGCTAAGCAGGCCATGCTGGAAGCTGCCTACTGGCCATGCTTGCCTGCTCCTAAGTTGCTGTGGCAATGGCCAAGCAGGCCGTGCTGGAGCCGCCTGAGGGCTGGGCTTGCCTGCTCCCCAGGTCACAGCAGCGATGGCCTGCCATGCTGGGAGCTGCCTGTGGGCCAGGCTTGCCTGCTACTGGGTTGCTGTGGTGTTGGTCAAGCAGGCCCCGCCATGCTGGGAGCTGCCTCCTCCCTGCAGGCGATGAGGTTAATTTGCATACTCACTCCTGATTGGCTGGTGGGCATTGTGAAGGTACGGTCAATTTGCATCTTTCTCTTTTATTAGTGTAAACAGATAGGATATGGAAACAACCTAAGTATCCATCAATGGACAAGAGGATAAAAAAGATGTGGTATGTGGAATACTATTCAGCCACAATGAATTCTTGCCATTTGTGACAACATAGGTGGACCCTGAGAGCATTATGCTAAGTGAAATAAGTCAAATACTGTATGATATCACTTATATATGGAATTTTAAAAATAAAAGGCAAACAAGAAAACCATGCTCATAGATACAGAGAACAGACTGGTGGCTGCCACAGGTGGGGAGTGGTGAAATAGTTAAAAGCGTTGAAATGGGGAAAAAAAAATTGAAAACATAAATGTCCTTAAAAATAACACCTAGTATTGACCACAGCAAGGGAAAACTGGGTATGCTACTTGAAAAAAAATAGGCATTTTTAAGCCATAAAAACACACATAATCAATAATCTAAAAATTCCACTTTGAGGAGTTTATCCTAAGTAATTTGCTAGTAGCTATCAAATGTTCTGAACCAGGAATTTGTACATAGGTGTGACTCAAAGAACAAATCCTAAAAATCAATTAGGTTAAAAAAAATTAACTTGCATTTCTCTACAAAGTTTAATTATTCTGCAATTCTACTGACTGCTCTTTTCTGAAATGGCCTATGCATATTTTGTCATTGGGATATTTATCCCTCCTACTGATTTAGCTACAAAACATACTAAGTACATTGGGTTACAAATATTTTTCCTGAACCTGCCATGTGCCTTTTGATACAGTACTTTACATTTCCAATATTTGTATAGTTTCTTAAGGCAACCTTTTTTTCTGTTCTTCAGTTTCCAAAAAAATATTTTGAGTACATAATTGTCAAAAATTTTCCGTGCCAAAACATATCAAAAACAAAATGAAAGTATTGGGAACAATTATGAAAATGAATATATCTAATATGTATAACATAAGGATAATAAAATTGAGGAATATATATTAAAGCATTCAAATGAGCAGAGTAAAATATTTCTTTGCCACCTCGTAACCAAAATTTTAAAGATAAGCTATAATGCTGGTGAGGGTATGGGAAGATAACACCTCCCACATTCATTAGTATAATGCTAAGTAAAAAGGCAGGAGAACTACCCATGCAATAATCTTTTAGAGACTGGGAGTATAGCAAAATGTTAACAGTGACATCTATAAGTAATACTCGCTAGGTAGATAGTCTTTAAAAAAAGCAAGAGGCCTGTATTTAGAAAATGAACTCATTGATTATGCACCAGATACTTTACTAAGCAACTGCCTCAAATCAAGGAGGAATTATCAGTCCTGTTTTATAGATGTGGAAACCATGGCAAGTTAATAAACTCTCAGTCACAAAAATCTGGTAATACTCAAACCCATGTCTAATTCCAAAGCTTGCGCTCCCTGTAGCACATGGGGTCTACAAGAGTGTCATACTTTAACCTCAAACACAGTTTAGGCTAGCTGATAGAATACTGAAGCTGGGATTTCTACTACTGACATAGGATCAATTGACATGGCCAACCTATACAAAGGTTAAGGTTAAAGTAATACAGAGAGCTAAAACATTGGCTTCACAAGAAATCTAATCAGAAAGATATTACCACTTTATACCATAGAGCCTTTCAATGCATAGAAACAACAGCCAGGAAGCCTACTTCAGGTATATACAGCTACAAACTGCTCAGGGCTCACTTTCCACTGGTCATTAGCTTTCTCACTTTTTTAATAAAAAAAGTTCAAAAATCTGACTGCTTCAAGACAAGTTACTTTTTTTTACTGCACTTTGTATATACAAGTAATAACATATTTGGTGAACAGATTGTAAGCAAGTTTACTGAAATGAAAAAATAGAGCAAACTTTTGGATACTTACAGCCTCAGTAGGTGTCTTTTTCAGTTTAGTCCTGTCTACTTTCATGTTTTCGATTTTCTATTTTATAACCTGAAAAGTAAGTAAGAATTAAAACTGCAATCTTGAACTATTCATGCTTAGACATTGACAATATAGTGAAGAGCATGCAAAATGCTTAAAGTAAAAATTCTGGAGTTATAATGCCATGCCAATTCAGAGACACAGCTATGAGGTAGGAAGGGGTAAAGAATCTCTCCAGATAAAACTGGCCCACATCTATATGTTGCAAAAGTCTATAATCAATTTAAGCCAAAATTAAAATGTTTTTTTTTTAACAAACCTCTTAAACTCATTCATAATTGAAAATAAAATATGGCAGGAGTGGCCAGGGAGAGGTCAATGGGGGGAAAAGGAGACATGTAATACTTTCAACAACCAAAGGACTTGTATGCATGCATATGAGCATAACCAATGGACACAGACAGTAGGGGGGTGAAGGTTTGTGCTTGGGGGTAAGGGTGGCCGGGGAGAGGTCAATGGGAGAAAAGAAGACTCATGTAATACTTTAAACAATAAAGAATTTAAGTTAAAAAAAATTAAATTAAAAAGAAGAAAACAGTTAAATGTTTTTAACATCTCAGGTTGAAAAATCACCATATCACTGTAGTTTTCTGGAAAACTTAACAATCCCACTTCTGGAAATTTATCCAAAGAAAATCAGAAGTACGTACATAAATCTTTAACCACAAGAATCCATACTTAATTACCATGTATAATAGTGAAAAATTGGAAAGGATCAAATGTCCAAAACAGAATTGGTTTAAAATGAAATACTACGCAACTGTTAAAAATATTGCACACAATTATATAATAGCACACAAAGATTTCATGGTGAAATAAAGTAGTCACAAAATAGAATGAACAGTATAAAGGTCTGTCTAAAGAAAATAGGTAAAAAATGCATCAAAATGTTAATTCATTGCTAATCAAAAGGATTATGTATGTTTGTTTTATCTGTGTATTTCTGTATGTTTTTAACCAATAAAAATATATTAGTTGTATCATAAGAACAAAAGCAACACAATACTTTCATTTTTTAATAGAAAATGAGGTACAAAATTCACTAGAAATAGCTGTAGTTTGGAAAGCTCAAAAGTGAGCAACAGTCTTCAGTAGAACCATAGTATAAATATAGGTGATCTTTGATGGTAGACAGGTCCTTTAAAATGCTCTGGCCAAGGCTCAGGAAGAAAAAGGTTTCTCCTATTAGCAACTAGTTCACATGAACAGAGGGAGAGGTTAATTGCAAGCTCTTCACACAACAAAGATACTGCTGCCAATAATGTATTTGCTACATAGCTGTCACTGGAGGTCAATGTTTCCCCCTGCCCCGCCCCCCAAGAAGACCGTCATAATATAAAGATGACAAAACCAAGTATAAATTCTAGGCAACTTTTGGCCTAGATTTAGTCCAGCATACTCAGTGCAGTAGAAATAGCGTGTATTTGCCTGTGTAACTGGCATTCATTCAACCAATGGGCATTCAGTAAGAGTTGGAGAAAATCCAGAGTATGTTTAATGTTTCCGTAGATACCATTCCAGAAGAAAAAAAGATGTTTTTCCTCTATGGTTCACATTTAAGGCATGTGAACTCAGATTACTTTAAAAAAAAAAAAACTACCTCAGCATCTAATACAGAATGGACAAAATGCCTGCTGCCCATAACTTCCAAATATCTACAATGAGACCAACAGGATTCTGGCAACAATTATAAATGAGCTTTTTATACAATTACTAGAGGCCCAGCGCACGAAATTCGTGCATGGGGGGTGTCCCTTCAGCCCAGCCTGCACCCTCTCCAATCGGGGACCCCTCGACATCCCTATCACAATCTGGGACCACTGGCTCCTAACTGCTCACCTGCCCGCCTGCCTGATTACCCCCAACTGCCCCCCTCTGCCAGCCTGGTCGCCCCTAACTCCCCCCACCACCACCACCAGCCTGGTTGCCCCTCACTGCCCCTCCCACCCCGCTGGCCTGGTCACTCCATGCAGCCTGCTGCTCAGTCTTTTGGTCGACCCTCACTAACCACCCTGCCAGCCTGGCTGCCCCACACAGCCTTGTTCAGTCATCCGTCTGGTTGTTTTGGTTGTGACGGTCGCTTAGGCTTTTATATATATAGATTCTCAGGCTTTGTTTTTCTCATACCCATTACTTAGAGCAACATTTGTTGGGAAGCTACTGGCTGCATCTGCTGCATACACCATACAACACAAATCACTGAACGCTTTCCCTCTAACGTTAGGAACAAGGTAAGAATGCCCATCAATTCTCACCACTTTTATTCACACATGTTGGAAGTTCTAGCCACTGCAATAGGGTAAGGTAAGAAAATAACAGGTATATAGATCAGAAAGGAAGAAGTAAAACTGTCCCTATTTGCAAATGACAAAAGATTATCAAATATGCCCAAAGGAAAAAGCAACTCAATCAAAGGTAGTTTCATTAACAAATGGTGCCAGAGCAAGTAGATATCTATAGGCAAAAATACCAACCCTTTAACCAAAGTCTCATATTTTATATAAATCAATTCAAAATGGATCATGTGGTGAGGATGTGAAGAAAAGAAAACCCTGTCTCACTGTTGGTGGGAATGTACACTGTTGCAGTACTACAAAACAGTATGGAGGTTCCTCAAAAAATTAAAAAATATGACCCCAGCAATTCCACTTCTGGGTATTTATCCAAAAGAAATGAAAACACTAACTTGAAAAGGTATATGTACCCCCATATTTATTATAACAGTATTTGCAATAGCCAACACATAGAAAATGTGGTGCGTGCACACGCACGCGCGCACACACACACACAATGGAATACTATTCAACCATAAAATATAAGGAAATCTTGCCATCTGCAACAACACATATGGGCATTTATGCTAAGGAAAATAAGTCAGAGGAAAAGATAAATACTGCATGATCTCACTTCTATAGGGAATCTCAAAAAAAAAAAAATATAACAAAAACCCTGGAACTCACAGAAACAGAAAACAGATTAGTCGTTGCCAAAAGTGGGGGTGGCTGAAATGGGTGAAGGTGGTCAAAAAGTACAAACTTCTAGTTATATTGAATCATTATGTTGTATACCTGAAATATATTGCACATGATTACATAACAATAAAAAAGCAAAGTAATAAAAGGATCATGAGCCTAAATGTAAAACTAGATGACTTACCAAAAATGTAGATGAGATCACCTATAAATCTTAACATAAGTGTCTAAGACTGCTTTGACTTCGGATTCTGTACTTGTAAAGGGTATGGATTGAAAACAATAGACTCTGGCTTAAAAAGTGATTTACTAGAAGGACAACTGATAGTTTACAGAACCAACAGGAAGACTTAGCAATCCACATTCAGAAAAGAGGAGGAACCAAGGAAAGCTACACAGCCTGGAACTACAGCAAAAAACCTCCCACAGACACAGCTTAGTGGGCAATGTCAGACCCTGGATGTCTGGAAGGTACTGCTAGTGCCAGAAGTATTTCTAAATGGTCTCAGGTTATTTATTTTAAGCATCAGTGACTCTAGATGCAAAGTCCAAGTGTGAGCATCTGACTGGTCAAGCATAGGTTCCATGCTAACTGTTGAGGTTCTGGAAGAACAAGTGCATTTGGCCTTTTCAGTTTCCATGGTGTTTGGGTTCCAAACCTTTCATAAACAGATTCAGATAACCACCCAATTCAAAAACCAAGCCAAAAGAAATGAACAAATACACACATCCCCATAACAAGTGCAATGTTAAGCTGATTTCTCTAACTTTGTTGCAAGAAAAATCTATAGATTAAAAAGGAACACTACCACTGTTCACTAGACATTGGTTAAGAAAATTCAAGGGTTTTTATATTTTCCTAGTTACTCTATATTTAAGCTGGTTTCACAGTGAGAAGGGAGAATATTTTTGAGTGCCCATTACAAGCCAGACAATACTTAGGCTGGTGTTTCCCAAAGCATTTTAGAGCAACTTGCTCCACTAAGGAAGACAAGGTTCCAGTAATTTGGGAAATGTTACAAAAGAAATTTCTCATCCTTTAAAACAGTCATATGACTGACTGACATTACTAATGACTCCAAGAAATCTTTGGTAAAAGAAATTTGTCAGGGCAAAGACCATTTTTTTCAAGTGACATCTACTGACATTCCACCAATTTAAGTACCCCAAAGAATACACTTTGAGACATGCTGCACAAGGATTTCATAATAGCCTTTCATGCAATCCTCACCACTCAAGCCAATTTTTGTCCCCATTTACAGATAGAGAACTGCTATTACCATGACTTCCATTTAATTATTTCTTTTTTCTCTTCCTTATTCCCCCAAACTTTTTACCTTTGAGGTTTCAATATTGGTTTTATAGGTTTTATGTCAAATGTGTAGAATTAGACTGAGGAAAGCTGCTCTTTAAAGGGTAACTCACTCTGTAGTAATCACCTCCAACTGATCAAATTTACAATGACTTTCAATACTGTGCCAGCTTAAAGGCAGAAGACACCTGCAAATCTGGCTCAATAGCAGTTGAGTTTAATGGTAGACTCGTCTTATTATTCAAAGCATGGTCAAAGGATCAGCAGTACTGACACCACCTGGGAGTTATTAAAAATGCATAATTTCATCAAAACTACTAGAAATGGTGAATTAATTCAGCAAAGTAGTAGGATACAAAATAAATATTCCGAAATCAGTTGCATTTATATACATCAATAACAAACCATTTGAAGGGGAAACTAAGAAAACAATCCCATTTACAATTGTACCAAAAAAATAAAATATCTAGGAATAAATTTAACCAAGGATGTAAAAGATCTGTACTCGGAAAATTATAAGACAGTGAATAAAGAAACTGAACAAGATACAGTTAAGTGAAAGCATATACCATGTTCATGGACAGGAAGATTAAAAATTAAAATGTCCATCCTACCCAAAGCAATCTATAGATTCAATTCCTATCAAGATATCAATGGCATTTTTCACAGAACTAGAACAAATATTCCAAAAATTAATATGGAACCACAAAAGACCCCAAATAGCCTCAGCAATCTTGAGAAAGAAGAACCAAGGTGGAAGAATCACTGATATCAATCTCTACTACAAGGCCACAGTAATGAAAATATCATGGTACTGGCATAAAAAGACATATACATCAATGGAATGGAATAGAGAGCCCAAAAATAAACTCACACTTTTATGGTCAATTAATATTTGACAAAGGAGGCAAGAACACAATGGGGTAAACATAAGTTTATTCAATAAATGGGTGTTGGGAGAATTGGGTAGATATATGTAACAAACGGAAACTAGAACACCTCTTTACACCATATACAAGAATAAACTAAAAATGGATTAAAGTTTTAAATGTCAGACTCAAAACCATAAAAATCCTAGAAGAAAACATAAGCAGCAAAATCTTAGACATTTCTCATAGCAATTTTTCTGATATCTCCTCAGGCAAGGGAAACAAAAGAAAAAATAAACAAATGGGATTATATCAAGCTAAAAAAATTTTGCACAGCAACAGAAAGCATCAATGAAATGAAGACAATTCAGTCAATGGGAGAACATATTCGCCAATGATACATCTGATAAGGGGTTAATATCCAACATTTGTAAAGAACACATACAACGCAATACTGAAAAAGCAAAAAGTCAATTAAAACATGGGCAAAGGACATGAATAGACACTTCTCCAAAGAGTACATACAGATGGTCAATAGACATGAAAAGATGCTGAATATCACGAATCATCAGAGAGATGCAAACTAAAACCACAATGCGATATCACCTCACACTGTCAGAATGGCTATCATCATCAAGAAATCACCAAACAACAAGTGCTGGCGAGGACGGTGGAGAAAAGAGAATCCTCATACACTGTTGGTGGAAATGCAGATTGGTGCAGCCACTCTGGAAAGCAGTATGGAATTACCTTAAAAAAATTAAAATGGAACTGCCTTATGACCCTACGATACCACTTCTGGGAATATATCCAAAGGGACCTGAAACACTAATTCAAAAGAATGTATGTACCCTATGTTCACTGCAGCATTATTTATAATAACCAAGATCTGGAAAGAGCCCAAGTGCTCATTAGCTGATGAATGGATAAAAAAGCTGTGGTACATTTACACAATGGAATACTATTTGGCAGTAAAAACAGAAGGAAATCTAACCATTTGCAACAGCATGAATGGACTTGAAGAATATTATGCTAAGTGAAATAAACCAGTCAGAGAAAGACAAATACTGTATGATTTCACTTATATGTTGAATCTAATGAACCAAATAAACTAACAACAACAAAAATAGAAACAGACTCCTAGATACAGAGAACAGACTGACAGCTGTGAAAGGAACATGGAGTAGGGGAGCTGAGTGAAAAAGGTGAAGAGATTAAGCAAAAAATTCCCCAAACCTCATATACAAACAGTATGGTGATTACCAGAGAGGAAAAGGGGGGTGAAGGATGTAGGAGAAGGTAAAGGGGAATAAATGGTGATGGAAGGAGACTTGACTTGGGGTGGTGAACATACAATACAATATAATAGTGGCACTTAATTCAAGACAGTTCAAGAAGTGATTTGTTTGAAAACTAAAACATCTCCTCCCCATTAAAAATAATGTAAATGGAATTAATCTGTTCCAGACCCCCACACAATTCTAATTTTTCTTATATACAGAACATGTCTAAACTCTTATCATTCTCAACTTTCCTTTTCACTTTGCAACATTCTGAGGACCATGATGACTTACTGTATGTATATAAGCAGCAGCAACAAAAGCAGACAAAAAAACATGAAAATAATCATAGCACAATTTCCTGAGATGTTAACAATGCAAGGTTTAGCAGTAAACTGACTCATACTCATGCATTCTCTCCTTTGTCACCTGAGAGACAC
This sequence comes from Myotis myotis, assembly GCF_014108235.1. Lineage (NCBI taxonomy): Eukaryota > Metazoa > Chordata > Mammalia > Chiroptera > Vespertilionidae > Myotis > Myotis myotis. Next base: position 9,156,397 of record NW_023416346.1, read on the forward strand.
GTGACTGATCATACAGGTATCAGAATGAAAGGGTTGTCTGGTCGAGAACCGAAGTTTTGTTAACAATTCTGTTGAGAATCGAATTGTTCGAGATGGGAGATGTTCAAGAACCGAGGTCTGACTGTACAGATGATGAATTATAGAATTGTTCTCCTGAAATATAAAACCCAGATAGCCACATTACTATTATCAGATAAAAAATAATTCCTTAGTGTAATTAAATATCTAGTGTTTATATTTGTCTTATAAATTATTTTGCATAGTTTTTGTTCAAATTAGAATCTTAATGAGTTCCATCCATTGCAACTACTTGATGTGTCTGTTAAATTCTTGTAATCCACAGGCATCTCTTTGATTTTTTCCTTAAAATTTATTTATTAAAGAATCTGCATTGTTTGTCCTATAAATCATTGTAATATTTCACATATATATAAATACAGCTTTTATCATTTTATTGATTTCAGAGAGAGGAAGGGAGAGGGCGAGAGATAGAATCATCGATCAGCTGCCTCCTGCATGCCCCCTACTGGGGATTGAGCCCGCAACCTGGGCATGTGCCCTGACTGGAAAATGAACCAATGATCTCCTGGTTCACGGGTTGTCACTCAACCACTGAGTCACACTGGCCAGGCTATTTCACCTATTTTTATTGTCCCTGTATTTTCTGTTACATTGTTAATGAAAGTCAGACCAGAAAAAATAAAAATAAAAATGTATAAAAAAAGTATAATCTCAAACTTGAGGAATCAATCTGTATTTTAATAAGATCTTCAGGTGATTCATATATTAATGTTTGAGAAACGTGAGATCAGAGTACAGACTCAGAATCAGGAAACCCTGGTTAGAATCATTGCTATATCACTTACTGTATGAACATGGACAAATCAGCCTCTGTGTACTTCTGTTTCCTCAACTGTGAAATAGGGATAGCTGATCTCCCCATTTCCACACTTACATCCAATCCGTTCTCTAGAGAGCAGCACAAGTAATCTTCTTAAAACATAAATCAGCTCATATTACCTCCTCGCTTAAAACCTTTCAACAGTTTCCCTAGAATCATATCCAAACTCTAACCATATCCCACTGGGCCCTGGCATGATTTTTCTCCCGAAACTCTCTCCAATCTCCTCTTCACAACCACATTAGTCTTTCTGTTTAGTTTCTGGAACACTCTTATGTTCCTTCTGGCCTCTAAAGCTTTACAAGTGCTATTCCCACTTGAATGCTTCTGCCCCACACTCCCCTTCTTCCCACAGCCAGTTCCATTTGAGGAACTGACTTTAAAATAAGAACTAAAAAGTGGCTTCCCATAGCAATGTAGTACCTAAAGCTGGTCTAATTTGTTATTTTTCTGCTTGTTTCTCTCATAGCAAGTATCAATTAATGTAACTGGTTTGATTTTCTACACTGTTAAGCTCTTAGCATCTAGCACAGCATCTTACAAATGATAGTTACACATATATCTATAGAATGGAGTTCAGGAAAGGAAGTATGCCCTGAGGAAAAAAAATCTGTGACTGTCCGCATATAAACAATACTTGAAGACATAGGTCTGGAAACGATAGCTTACAGAAAAGAAGAGGCCCAGAACTGGGTTCTTATTTGATCTAACATTTAAAGGAAAGGGGAAGGAGAAGTACTTAGCAAAGGAGAGGCCAGTGAGGTAGAAGCAAAACTAATTCACAGTATCACAGAAGACAAAAGATGGCAGGACTGATCAGTTGTGTCAAATGTCAAAATGAGATATGTCCAGAAAAATATCCACTAAAATTGGAAATAGAGATAACTTGAGAAACAATAGTTTCAGTGGGGTGGTGGGAAAGGAAAACAGACTGGAGTGAGTTAAGGAATCAATGGGAAGTGAGGCAATATACATGGCATGTGCAGAAAACTCTTGTGAAAAGTTGGCTGTGAATGCAAGCAGAGAATATGGGGTCACTGAAAAGTAGAGGAAGGTAGGAAGAGAATATAATGGAAAGAAAATCCCTAAGAAAGCTGAGTATAGGGGACCATTTAGTGCCTCACTATTTCACCTTAACATAATGAACACTTATGTGGGTTTTAAATAGCACAAATACTACCCAGAATTAAGACAATTCTCTTCCTAACCTACTAAAACTTGACTGAGTGCCCTTCCCTATATGTTTAAGTTGTATCCTGTACCTATCACTTTCCTGACTATTAATGAGAAAATGTCTGCCACAGGGTGGGGAACAAACAAAAAACCACCTAGAAAGGGAAGAATTATTAGTGGTTGCCTCTAGGTGGCAGAATAACATAGTTTTATTTTTTTTTACTTCATGCTTTTCAATTCCTCCCAAAGTTTCTATAATCAGGCATCCATTTATAATGAGAATTTTTTGGTACAATTTTTTTTTTAATATATTTTATTGATATTTTACAGAGAGGAAGGGAGAGAGATAGAGAGTTAGAAACAACGATGAGAGAGAAACATCAATCAGCTGCCTCCTGCACATCTCCTACTGGGGATATGCCCGCAACCCAGGTACATGCCCTTGACCGGAATCGAACCTAGGACCTTTCAGTCCACAGGCCGACGCTCTATCCACTGAGCCAAACCGGTTTCGGCGGTACAATTCTTAAGGTAGAAAACACTAACCCTTGATCCACAGGGCATGCATCAGATTAAGAACAATATCACCTAAACAAATGCCTTGTATAGGCTGGTGCTTGCTCTTGGAGCTTCCTTCCAATGTCTTGATATTTAATCCTGGAGTTTAGCACTCAATATTTATTGATTTGGTTTATTATTGGTAGGTTAAGTGATGTGGATGAATCAAAGTAAGCCTAAAATTCCCACTGAAATCATAGAAAAGCATTATGGCGCTTTTAACAACAAAAAAAGCTTAAAACACAATTCCAATATGCCACAGAGCAAAACACTTGATTTTTGCCTTGCAGTGAGTGATTCCCTTTGCCTTTCTGCTGTCTCTGAAAGTAAATGCAGGTGAGAACTGTCCAACTAGCCATCATGCCAGGAAGCAGCAAGCTGAATCTTGAAACCCAGCCTGCTATTCACTATTTGATTACAGAGACACAGACATCACGTTAACTGGTTCGTTAAAGGGGGCACCAACTGATTGTCGGGCCCTTCCATCCAGTCTAGTGTTTGGTTTACTGAGGCTGAGTAGCCACATACCCAGTAAGTGGCAGAACCCGGATTCTAACCAAAGTTTGCTCCACAACTCTACAGCATATAAAATGTCTATATGCACCCCACCACCCCTCCCTACAGATACCAATATCCTTATCCTTGACTGCATAAAACCTGACCCAAAGGATTTGCTGACCTAGATTTTATTGGACACGGATAACAAGATGTATAACAAAGCAACTAACAGAGTACACAGATGTTGAATTATGCTGTACACTGAAAATTATGTTAACCAATGTTACCCCCCAATAAATTTCATTAAAGAAACGTCATGCAGAAAAAAATAGCAGTCCATAGTAATTGTTCAATGTTTGCTGATGTTAAGGAAAATAAACACAAAGTAATAATAATGCAACTGAATAGCCTTTACTCAAAACAAATCTGGAAATTATCTGCAAAAATACCTTGACATAGTATATCTTTCAAAATCTGAAAACACTATACCTCAGATAAGTGTATATGCTTGCTCTTGGTGTATTTCAGTACTTCCATATACTCAAAGAAAATATGGCAAGGGCACCAAAGAAGAATCTGATACCTCAACAGTCATGACTTTGGAGGTAGGAATGGTGTCTGAGAACACATCCTCCATACTACTGTCTTGGGAAACTGCAGATCCAGAAGTTATCCTTCTGGTCACTACTTCCAATTACTTAGAGAGAGAAACTGGCATCAAAAGAATTTGGCAACAAACTAGGGCTCACCAAAGTTGTAGATCAGTTTTGTCAGCAGAGAGGAAATGGCAGAATGCCAAGGAGCCCTTCTTAGCATTCCCAAACAAAAAAATAAAAACAGCAAAGTTATGCAAATTAAAGAGGAGAGAAAGAGTCCCCGTCTATACATTTTAAATTGATACTCTGGAATAATCCCAGTCTACCCTTTAAGAATGGTCTGTGTCTCCCATCCCCCTCCTAAATTGTGACTGGATTTGGTGCAAAAGACCTATTATAACAGTAAGTACTTATTCCCTATTTCATCACATCCAATTTCAAAGTTGCTGCAAGTACTTTTCAGTCTTACCCTCTGTAACAGAAAATTAAGACACCAGCCTTTAAATGCTCTTTATTCAAATGTCAAGAACTTAACCACATAGAAAAGCCTCTGCTATCTAATAGGTGAACTTCACACAGAAGGGCCACAGGCAGCATTCATTGAGTTCAGGAAAATACATCCACCAGAAGTCAAACTACTTAAAAATTAAATCTTGAGTTCTCAACCCTGGCTGTGAAAATCACCCAAGACATATTTTGAAAACTAATAATGTCTGGCCATACAAATATCTGACTCATTAGATATGTGGTGATTTTTAAGCTGTATAGGTGATTTAGGTGCACAGCCAGACTTGAGAGGCACCTTGTTAGATATTAATTATGCTTTGCCAATTTGTTACTCACTTAGGAATTTGTTTTAAAGTAATGAGAGAGGGAGTAAGGTCTAAATAAAACAAAAGCCATGTGTTGATAACTGCTGAAGCTGGGCAACAGGTACACAGGGTTTTATTATACTATTTTCTAACTTTTGTGTATGTTTGAAAATCTCATAAATTAAAAATATTTTAAATTAAGACTTTATCCTGCCAAATCCCTCCATTCCACCCTCCACATTGCTGGTAGAGCAATAGCCCCATAAACTCAACATCTATATACATCATCTATCTACCTTACCTAACCCAGCATGCAAGACAGCTAGGACTTAGTACCTGTTTCCCTCTTACCAGGGCCATGACATCACATAATATTCCACATGCTTAATCATGTCAAGCTTTTTACAGTTCCCCCCGACATTCAAGACTTTGGATACAATGAATCAAATTGCTATTGCTCTCTGCTGAAATGGCTGCTGTTCTCTGCATATCCCCTAGAACTCAGCTTAAGCGTCACCTCCTCTATGAAGCTATTTTAGATATCTCCCCCCGAAGTAAAACTGACCACCCTCTCCTTTGTGTCCCCAATGTACCCTGCGTATATACCCTAAACCAACATACTTCTGTTTATTTACATGTCTATCTCTTCACTAGAGTTCTGCATGAATGGAACTGTGTGTACTACCTTTGTGTTTCTGTCACCAGCACAGAAACTGTTGTTATATTAATAAATGAATGAATGACTATCCAATAAATGTTTAATGAAGCTAAAAAAATCCAAGTCACATTAAACTCTTTTGGTGAAATTTTCAACTGAGAAAAACCTATTTATACAATTCATTCAATCTGTATCTCTCCACTCAACAAATACTACATAAATGAACATACTATACACAGGGTATTGTAATGGGTGCTATGAATTAGCCCGGTGTACAGAAATGCAAAATCAGAAAAAAAGGAAGATTAGGAGTAATGGTAATATAAAAACAATGAAACTCTAGTACACAAAAATGCACAATTACAACTTCCTAGTGTCCAAAGCAAAGCTGAAAAATAATCACAAGTTCAACAGTACATTAAATAAATCCTTATGTAACACCAACCATAATCCTCTTGCTTTTTTAAAAAAAATAGATTTTTAGAGATTAAAGTTGCATAAAGCAGAAAATACCTTTAGTAGAAGTGAAACAATTGGCCCAGCTTTTATCTTTGGTCATAGTGCTTTATTCTAAAATACTAGAAAATACAAGAACAAAAAAACACAGTGTTTGGACATCCTTAATGACATGGAGAAATCTTTAGATTTCTTCTTGTCCTATGTTGAGGGATCAATACAAAACTCCTAAAATTTTATGAAAAAACTTTGCATGTGTTGTTATTTTTCTGGGAAGGTAGTTGATAGCTTTCACTGGCTTCTTAAAGAGATCCATAACTTGATCTCCAAGACACTGTCTGTTTAGCTATACAATGTTTTTTAAAAATATATATATTTTATTAATTTCAGAGAGGAAAGGAGAGGGAGAGAGATAGAAACATCAATGATGAGAGAGAATCATTCATTGGCTGCCTCCTGCACGCCCCACACTGGGGATCAAGCCCACATCTTGGGCATGTGCCCTGACCAGGAAACAAACTGTGACCTCCTGGTTCATAGGTCAATGCTCAACCACTGAGCCATGCCAGGCAGGCCCGTACAATGTTTTTGCTTTCACTTATGAAACACAGGTATACGGTATTTCCTCTAAAGCCACATGATAGGCTGCCAAATATAGTACAGGAAACCAAAGAAAAGAATTCCAACCCTTTTGCATTATTCAGTTCCAGTTCTGTCATATCCCTGAGTTTTCAAAGAAATATGCAACATCTCTAAAGATTAAATCTCCTCTGTGTAAGGGAGAATTCTGTATACCTGGATTTAAAAAAATCCTCTAGTCCTGCCCTGGCTGGTGCTCAGTGGTTATAGCATCAGCCCTTGAACCCAAGGGTTACAGGTTCAATTCCCAGACCCAGTTGGGGGCATGTATAGGAGGCAACCAATTGATGTGTCTCTCTCACATGAATGTGTCTCTCTCCCCCTCCTCCTCCCTCCCTTCCATTTTCTTCAAAATCAATGGAGAAAAAATATCCTTGGGTGTGGATTTAAAAGACCCCAAAAAACCCTCTAGTCAAGTACGCTGAAGGTAGAAAAGGAAAAAACCTTCTATATAAAAGCCAGATTAAGCATATTTCTAAATAAAAGCTATGTCTTCATGGCTTAAAATATTCTGACAAAAGATATTTCTATATGGGAGAAGGAAGTACCCCAGTAATGTATTTTTATTTGTTACCATACACGTTGATTATTATTTTAAATTTAAAGACAGAGAGTGAGGAATACTATGGAACAAAGTCAAAATGAAGTAGAGGACGACAGCATAATGGAGAGGCCTGGGAGTCAGACATAACTGGGCTTAAATTCTATTTACTAGCTATATGATCTTACGTAGTTACCATACCACTCTTGAGTTAGTAAACCTCTGTAAAATAAACAATAACCTGTCCATAGGATTGTGCCTGGCAAAGAGTGAGCCATATCATTATTTGTTACATTTCTTTTAGCTCCAGATTAATCTAAAGTCAGCAATCTTATGCTGGGTGTCTCTCTCTCTCCATCCCTCTTCCTCCCCCACCCCACTTCTCTCTCTCACACACACTCAAAAGCAAAAAAGAGCTGGTCTTTTCATCCTTCTACATGTTTTCTGCATATGAAGGAGAACAAAGTACATATTAATCTCTAGACCAAGCATATCAAACTTGAAGCATGCAGCCTGCCGACCGTGAGTTTGACATGCTTGCTCTAGAAGACTGTTAGCCTTAAGTACTGACATGAACCGAAAAACTAAACTATGATGATGCTCCGGGACTCATTCACAAGTTTTATAGTCTACGAAATAATGTTTGGTTGGGCCATACCACTTAACAATCAGAGCTTTTAAGCATATCTCAATTATTTTGAGCTGGTTCAAATGAATTTGGAAGGAACAGAGACAAAGATTCTTTTATATGGTTTAGAACAGCGGTCACCAACCTTTCGGACCTCACGGACCACCAAAGGTCTGCGGACCACCGGTTGGCAACCACTGGTTTAGAAGAACAAGTTATTTATAGCAATTATCAACATGATAGCAAGCTCCTTTCAGTATGATGAAAATAATTCTAACCTCACAGGTTTGTTTTAAGGATCAAATTAATTCACTGATTTTTTTTTAAAACAAAGCATTTAGAAAAAGACCATGTCCTAACATACAGACATAACTGCTACTGTTTGAGTAAATTTAACAGTACCACACACAGCCTGGTACATAATCATTCCCAATGTTCTTTAAAGAAACCAAACCATGTAAACAATCGGCTGCTTTAAAATACTTGTATCTTTGTCCTGACTGGTTTGGCTCAGTGGATAGAGCGTCGGCATGCAGACCAAAGGGTCCTGGGTTCAATTCCGGTCAAGGGCATGTACCTTGGTTGCGGGCACATCCCCAGCAGGGGGTGTGCAGGAGGCAGCTGATCGATGGATGTTTCTCGCTCATCGATGTTTCTAACTCTCTATCCCTCTCCCTTCCTCTCTGTAAAAAATCAAATATTAAAAAGATAAATAAAATAAAATACTTGTATCTTTAACATGAAAGGTGTCAGCTGAAAATGAAAGAACAGTATGCAAAGGTAGTCTAGTTCACTGCCACCAACGGACTTTGTGACCTTAGGACAATCTGGGCCTCAAACATACATCAGATGGGAATGTAATTACTAAGATCCCTTGAAACACTGTCTATAATGCTTTGCCTTCAGTTCAAGATAAATGTTAAGTATTAAACACAACTAATCTGAATTGTTCTCAAAATTAAAGAGAAAAATGGCAACCAAGCCAGTATTCTACTTGGCATAAATCCAACTTTTTAAAATTGTTGACAGTATTAAGATGTCCTCTATCCCCCCACCTTTGCCCTTCTCCATAAATTACACTTTTCCAAATAATTCACTTTCAAGCTGAGCGCATTTTGAAAGATCAAATTAAGTTTTCCCAAGATGGAAAACAGGAGCTTTTGGGTAACCATTTGGATGAAAATAAACCTGCCACCCAGGTATGTGCTTTTGGGTGGTGTTGCTCAGTGGTTAGTGTGTCAACCCATGCACTGAAGGGTTGCGTGTTTGATTCCAAGTCAAGAGTACAGACCTGGGCTGCAGATTTGATACCAGTCCAGTCGGGGCACGTATGGGAGTCAACCAATCAATGTGTCTCTCTCACATCAATGTTTCTCCCTCCTTTCCCCTCCACTCTCTCTGAAAATCAATGGGAAAAATATCCTTGTGTGAGGATTAACAACAAAAAGCACATACCTACTTCACACCATGACTCAAACATAAAAACTAAACTATAAAAGCATTAGAAAACAATGTAGGAAAATATTCTTGTAATCTTGGCAAAGAAATTCCAAGTAAGACACACAATCTAGAAACCACAAACGAAAGAAAAAAGGGGGCAGATTTGACTACATAAAAATCTCAAACAATAAGCAGAAAATATTTTCAAGAGGATAAAGAGTTAGTACTTTTAATATACAAAGAACTCTCAACCAGTAATTATAAAAATGCTAATCAAAGCAAGGATGTGCTATTTGACACATGCATGCTGAAGGATTTAAGGATGAAGTGTCATTCTTCATATGCTTCAGAAAAGTTAAATACACATATAAATCAAATATGGCAAATTCTTAAATTGTTGGATACTGCTGATGATATATACAAATGCTCCTGTGCTATTATTCTTTTAGCATTTTTATGTTTGAAAATTTTCATAATTAAAAGTTGGAAGGTAATGGATTGCATTTTTAAAATTTATTTTTTTAAATGTTTATGCTACACAGGCATAAAGAAAAGCCTTGGAAGAATATACTGTATTAACAAAATATCTTTGAATGGCAGAATTTCAGATTTCTGTGCTTATCAGTGTTTTTCAATAATAAGCAATGTATACGTCTATAATCATGAAGAACATTACTTAAAGTCAAGAAAGTGTTTTCAAGCAAGAGTTATATTAAAATGAACAAATGATTAAAATTTCACAAACTCTAAAATAGTATGTAAATTTAATATTACACAAGAGATAACAGATTGTTGTGTGGACAGCACATAGTTTTTGAATTTCTACTTACCTGAGTAATTTATACCATTCTCATGGTATAAAAATCCAAGCAATTCATGGTAATGCTCATAGAAGGGAAGGGCACACTGGGTGAAAAAGTATTACCTCCCCTCTAAAAGACTTGAGGCAAAAATAAATGTTAAAAATTATCAATTCAGGGAGGGGTAGGAAAGGGGTTATTATATTATTCTCTGTACTCTTCAGTATATTTAAAATTTCTCAGAAACAGAAATGCAAATATTATAGAACAAGCTCAAATTCTTTTTCACCACTCCTCCCAAATAAATATTAACAGTTTACCACAGTTTAAAAAGCTTATAAATAGCATCCTATAAACCACTCCTCCCAAATAAATATTAACAAGTTTACCACAGTTTAAAAAACACTTATAAATAGCATCCTATAATCGATACTATCTTGCAACTTGCCAAAATTATCTCCAAAATAGCAGTATTAATTTATACCACTGTGGGCATTATTTAAGACCAGACTTTTCCCTATATTTCTGCTAGGACTCACTATTTAAAAAAAAAAATTTCTTTTTGCCATTCTAATGGTTAAAAGAGATACCTTAATTTGCATTTCTGATGCTTAGTTTGAGTATCTATTCTTGTTATTAGACATTTTTCAGTTCCTATTATTGAAAAACCACATCCCAAATTTTCTAAATGTTACTCTTATCATTAAGATGAGAACATACTGCCCTGGCCTGTGTGGCTCAGTTGGTGAAGCATCATCCCATGCAGCAAAAGGATGCTGGTTTGATTCCTGGTGAGGGCACAGGCCCAGGCTGCAGGTTCAGTCTCAGGTCGGGGTGCAAACGGGAGGCAACTGATCTCTCTCTCTCTTTCTCTCTCCCCCCTTCCCTTCCCCTCTCTCTAAAAGCAATAAAAACATATCGTTTTAAAAAACATGAGAACACAAAATGTTAATGGTGACTGAATATGCTGTAGGAGTAGGAATCTTTTTCTGAAACAATACATTTTCTAGTTTCTTCTAAATTAATTCAGTAATAGAAACTGAAAATTATGATAAAGTGGCTGAAAATAATCCTTTCAGATTATAAAGTTATTAGTTTCAGGCTACTCTACTATAGGAATACATAACACCCTTTAGGAGTTCGTAACATCAAGCTAAAAGAAATAAATGCATCTAAAGTACAAGTCTTGTGAGGAAATGAAACAATGGTTGAGGCAATTGATACATTTGGGATACATTTAACTTAACTTGTATAGCATTTTGAGTCCATGATGTACTTTTCATGTATCTTGTTTAACCCTAACAAAATTACTATGTAACATTCTCTGATGCCCTCCTGTAAAATGCGACAGCCAATTCTGTTCACTTCTCATGTTATTGTACTGATCCCTCTGAGTGTGATTTATAGGTCTCCCTCCCATAGTAAACCATGCTGCCCTCCATCCTCTAGTTGCTTATCTCTGTATTCCCAGTATCTGACAGTACTATGCCCTCAAATACTTGTTGAGTGAATGGGTTATCATCAGCCCCACTTAAAGGACTAGGAAACGGGCTTAGTGCTGAAGTAATTTGCCCCAAGTAACATAGCTATTAAGTATTTATTTTACATAAATTACAACAGCTTTATCATTGTAGGGCACTCTATAATTTAAACATTTTAAAATACATCATCTCACTTTAATGCTTACAGCAGCTGATTAAGTAGGCTTCTTGATTACCATTTTATAGATGAGAATGGAAATTCCGTGATTAAACCCTAGGGCCACTCAAATCCTAGTTTATAAGAAGTACAGCTGTCCCTTTACATACTAGATCAGGGGTCCTCAAACTACGGCCCGCAGGCCACATGCAAATACAAATACTGTATTTGTTCCCGTTTTGGTTTTTTACTTCAAAATAAGATATGTGCAGTGTGCATAGGAATTTGTTCATAGTTTTTTTTTTTTTAAACTATAGTCCGGCCCTCCAACGGTCTGAGGGACAGTGAACTGGCCCCGTTTAAAAAGTTTGAGGACCCCTATACTCAATAGATCAACTTGGGTTTAGGAGTCTCTATTTTTTTATTTTATTTATTTTTTGTTGTTAATCTCCACCTGAGGATATTTTTCCATTGATTTTAGAGAGAATAGAAGGGAAGGAGGGCAAGAGAGAGAAACATTGATGTGAGAGAGACAATCGACTGGTTGCCTCTGGCATGTGCCTCAACCAGGGCCAGGGATCGAGCCTGCAACCGAGGTATGTGCCCTTGACCAGAATTGAACCCGGGACTCTTCAGTCTGTGGGCCAACAAGGAGCCTCTATCTTTATGTAACAAACATCTGGGTGGATGAAGGAGGTCAGAAGAAGACAAAGCAACAGGACAGAAGCTGGAGATCAGGTGTAGGTCCATCTAAAGACCATAAACTGATACTGTAGTGTCAACCACATGTACCACTTTGGAATCTAATCTTGGCCCAAAGGTTTTTCTTGATATTACTCTGTATTCACAGAAGACAACTGCAGGCTTTCTCACATATCAGCAGTCTCAAAGGCCGGGGAGGGAATCAGAGCTAAGAAGAACTTTGAGAAACAATAGATTATATTATGCATGGACAAAGCAGGGGGAAGAAATGATAACACAAAGGAAAAGGCTAAGGAACTTTAAACATGGTCTTTCTTAGTCTTTAATTGGGCTGTGAGTTTCTCAAGAGCAGAGACCAACTTTCATTCATTCTATGTTCCCAGCTCATAGTACTTATTTAATTGAATGAAGAGAGGTAAGATGTGAGCGGGGAAAAAGATAGAATGTTAACTTTAAAAGTTTCCAATTTATTAAGCACTTACTATGTATCTAGTGCTGTACTTTTATATAAAAAGAATATCTACCTATTTTCTAACCTGCTATATATGGGCCAATCAAGTATGTTAATAGTGATACTGATGACTATAAGGAAGATTCATTATGGGTTACTAAGGTTACAGCAGAACCCTGAACAGAATAAGCTTGAAAAATAGGGGGCTGTGTAGATGGAGGGAGACCAGGGAAACCAATGTATTGCACATCACCATAGAACTGGGTAAGACACTTCATAGGATATAAATGTGAGTCTTGAGCCTTGGAAAAGTGAAAAACTACTCTGGTGGAACATTCCGTTATAATTAATCAGAGCCTTAGACCCCGAATGACCAAAGAACAAACCCCACTCCTTTCCACCATCTGATGATCCCAACACAGACTTGAAGGGTCCAGGCATGTTTTGCTAACTGGCCATCAGTTCACCACTATGACTGCCCACTCTTGCTGTTGGAAGCATTAAGCAAAACAGAATGTTAAAGAAATTATTATCTACTGACTACCTATAGTGTACTAATGTTACATTTTCTCATTTAATACCCAAGACTATGGCATTTTCCACAGAGGCAACTGACAGGTTAGGTTACTTGCCCAAAGTGTTAAGTGGCCAAAAAAAAATTTTTTTTTCATATATTTTTATTAATTTCAGAGAGGAAGGGACAGGGAGAGATAGAAACATCAATGATGAGAGAGTAACATTGATCGGCTGCCTCCTGCACGCACCCCACCAGGGATCGAGTCGGCAACCGGGGATGTGCTATTGACCAGAATCAAACGCGGGACCCTTCAGTCCACAGGCTAACGCTCTATCCACTGAGCCAAACCAGCTAGGGCCAGAAAAAATTTTTAAATGAAGCATTTTTCCTGCCCTTCTTATATAAGTTATATCACTGAGTAACCTTATAAAATTATTCCAGCTAATATATGAAAATAAAATGATGGAGTTAGAACATCACTATTTTGACACTTTCAATGAATTAACAGATCTAAGCTTTGGACAGCAATAGCTGTTAACATAAAAAAACATCCAAGACATCATTACAACCTGATGAATATTGTGAATGAACACAGCACTGCCAATATTCTTGCCAAAGGGAATGAACCTGAAGTTATAAAGCCTCTGGATCCAGCTGTCAATCTGCAGAAAATACAGAGGACAGAGGAACATGTTGAACTGTGCCGAGTATGCAACCAGAAAAATTCAGTCTGTGGAAAACTACAGGTCAAATGGCCTGAGTTCAACAGGCATAGTATAGGGAAAAAGCAAAAAAGGGAAATTATACTGTAGATATCTAAAAGGCTAATCAAGTTTTTAAAAATGGACAAAGTAAATTATACTATCTAGGGAGCACACTTGGATAATAAAACCATAACAAAATGCAAAGAAGTGATTACTATAAAGTCAGGACAGCAGATACTTTCTGAGAGAGGGAGGATGCTGTGATTGGGATGGGCACATGGAAGGACTTCTAGGTGACAGGCAGAGTTTTAATTCTTGATAGGGTAGTAGTTACAAAATTGTTTGCCTTAAAATAATTTAACTATAAATTGTTTTTGGGTGGTTTTCTTTATCTGTATTCTACTTTTTGCAATTAGAAAAACATTTTAATCACATGAAAGCTGCTTATATACAGCATGATTCCATTTGTATGAAATGCCCAGAATATACAAATATATAAAAACATAAAGTGAGGAAAATGTTCTAAAACTGATGTGGTAATGGTTGTACAAATGTGAACATACTAAAAACCAATGGATACTTTGAATGGGCGAATTGTATGGGATGTGAATTATATCTCAATAAAGCTGTTCAAAGAGTCTAAGACACCCCAGTTCAGGCAAGACACATTTAAGAAATACAGGCAAGAGCGGAACCTGAGAATGTGAATTTCTGACAGATTCCCAGGTGATACTGCTGATACTGATATTAGGCCATATTTTGAAAACCACTTTAACAAAATATTTCAAAACTGCTTCTAGATGAAGGCAGTACTAAACAGCACTGAAGAGTGAAGTATTTTTACTCAGGGACTGAGAAAGTTGTCCAGAAAAAAGCACACACCAGTTAACACTCTATGCCTAGCATTGTTCCCCAGCTCACCAACATCTCCTGGGAAATTGTTGGAAATGCAAATTCTCAACACGTTACCCACTTACAGAATCAGGAAATCTGGGGGTGGAGCCCAGCAATTTGTGTTTTAGCAAGCCCTCTAGGTGATTCTAATGTTCCATTAAGTTTAGAACCATTGTTCTAAGCATTTTATATGCATTAACTCAGCTAAACTTCTGCAAAACCCTATGAAGTAGATAACACTATTATTACCATCTTACAGATTAAGAACTGTGGCACAGAGGTTAAATAATTTGCACAAGATGACAGAGCTAGTTAAAAAAAAAAAAAGTGAGGTCAAAACCTGAACCCAGTGTTCTTAATTATTGTGCTGAAAGGTACTTCCATCTCTAAAAACTCAACTGGCAGAATGTAATAATAAATAATTAGCAGTGGAAGTATAAAAAAACAAAAAAGTAAAGGCCAGGAGAAATATGCTTCACTATAAAGACAGGCAAGTAAGAAAATAATTGCAGCAAATAATGAAATCATTAAAGCAATCTTCCAAAAGTGTTCCAAAACATAAATAGTCACCAAATACAACACACCCAAGTATTTCCAGAGTAATTATCTCTGGTATCTAGTTATAAGGACTTAAAACCTGGGTTATGCTAAAGATGGTACATAAATTCATGGCAGCATGTTCACTTACCAATCTTTAAAATCTAAATGATTATTCCAGAATAATTTGCATCTCCCTACTCCTAGTCCCTTTTTTGTTATTACTTAAAGATTATTGAAAAGGAAAGATCACTTTCTTTCTCAATAGCTAAGATTACACAATGAGAATCTCAAGTTTGAAAAGAACTTTCATATTCCATCTAGTCCAGTGGTCGGCAAACTCATTAGTCAACAGAGCCAAATATCAACAGTACAACGATTGAAATTTCTTTCGAGAGCCAATTTTTTTAAACTTAAACTATATAGGTAGGTACATTGTTATTAACTTTATTAGGGTACTCCTAAGGCTTAGGAAGAGCCACACTCAAGGGGCCAAAGAGCCCCATGTGGCTCTCGAGCCGCAGTTTGCCGATCACGGATCTAGTCCACTAGCAATCCAGACTGAATCGATCTACAATACCAATCTCCATTTAATGATACATTCATAAGAAGCTAAAACAAGTTCCAACTTTCTGTAAAATCACATTCTGGGACCAATCCATGTCACCACTGTAATTTTTAAAGCCAAATGGTTAAAAACTTTCTAAGGGAACTAAAAGTTGAAAATGCTCAGGTTAACAGCCCAAACAAAATACATAGTTGTTTTACTCATAGCGAGCCACTCCTTCACTATCTGAAAGCATTGCTATAACCAGAAGACCAAGTTGATCAACAAGTACATCAAGTTTTAGCAACTCAACCCCTATGACACATCAAATGAGGAGGCTTCCAAAGAATCTCTGGAGTTGAATTATCCCTGACATTAACATATTAAACATCTGGTAACCAGTCATTGAGAAAACGAGTCAGAGAACAATACAGCAAAACACCCAGAACACAAGTGCTTATGACTATCAACCTTATAAATGGTGAGATCATTGTAAAGCAGCCTAATATGGTTGTAGCTACACATCAGATTTTAGCAACTTAATCTAACTGCAGGAGAGGTAACATGGACTGTAAAGAGCACCTATTTTCAGAGCAACCAAGTTTGGCATTTCAATAATATTTTGAAACCATGGGTTAAAACATACAACAGAAGAAAAAAAATCCAACAGCATTTCCACTATAAAGTTGTAACTGTTAAGAACTCTGGAAACAATTCAAATAATAAAATGCCTACGTGTAAAGCTCTGTCCCAAAAATCTAGTTATCCTAGTTTCACAAACTCAGGTTTAAGTGACCTATTCAAACTTTCTAACTACAGAAAACTTACAAGAGTAAATATCTAATCACCACATCTAACATGCTTGAAATTTTTTTTGTTAAATGAATGAACTTCACTGCATTTCCCAAGAAATCACTTATTTAATACTCATCTATTTTCAACTAGTGATCTGATTTCTCCATTAATAACAAAGAACTAAAGTCTGAACTCATGATCCATAGCACTGGATTCACACTCATATTTCATTTAATACCCCCAAAACTTTCATTTATGACCTGTATACCCTCTTTACCCCTTCAACTTGGAATCAATCACTCTCATTTTTCAGGTAGGCACAAATGACCTTGCTTTGCCTCTATTTGTGCTTAAGTCAAAGGCTGGCTGGAGTCTGTGTCCAACTTCCTTTCTCAGGTTCTGACCGTGAAAAAGACAGACAGTAGATCCCAGAATGGCCAATGTTATCCAAGGAAAGAAATAAACAGTATAGCCCGAGCTGGTTTGGCTCAGTGGCTAGAGTGTCGGCTTGTGGACTGAAGGGTCCCGGGTTCGAGTTCAGTCAAGGGCACATGCCCAGATTGATCCCCAGTAGGGAGCGTGTAGGAGGCAGCCAATCAATGATTCTCTCTCATTATTAATGTTTCTCTCTCTCCTTCTCCCTTCCTGAAATAAAAATATATATTTTTAAAAATGAACAGTTTAAAGGACTTTATGCTGGGGGAAAGGGGGTAGAAAAACATCATTTCCAGAATAAATAAAATGAAAAATATTAACAGGAAAACTACAGTTGTGTAAAATAACTGGAAATCAGGATGTAAGTGCAAGCTCTCAAAAATTTAGTACTGCCATTTCAAAAAGTATATTACAGCCAGAGGAACTCATCACTAAGACTCAATAGCTTAGAAGTTATGGGTCAGAGTAGCTGAGATACCAACATCAAAAGAATAAAAAGCAACATTATGACATAGTATAAAAATAACTAAACTACCTAAGGAAATTGAAACCGTGATGAAAAACCCCAAAGGCACAATCAGGTCATTATCTAGGAAACATTAGCTTCTTCCACAAGGAGGCCTACTTTTCATGTGGAGCAGTAAGCAGGGCCAAGACATGGAACTGAAGTCAGGTATCAATTAAATCAGACTCTGCCACAGAAAAAAAGAATCCATGACTAGTTATTTTGGGATAGTGCCTAGGCCAGCAGTATCAACTCCAACTGGGATACAGGAGATTACTGCCATTGTTCTATTATAATGAGTTCCTCCAAGGTCTTTATCATATTAGCAAGAATAGGTTGGATACCAATACCAGTATATCATCAACAAATGTGGGAAAACTATAGGACAAGTTTTTCAACAAATAAATCAGAAGGAAAAAAAACATACAAAAGGGAGGGAACTTGCAGATTAAACTATATTTAAGAGCCACATCAATCCTTTATGATAAATGGACTTTCTTCGGATCCTAATTCAAACTATCAAATCTGAACACCAGTTTCATCTTTGATATTTTTAAAAAGCATAAATTTTTTTGAGTTGTAATAATGGTTTTCAGGTTATGTCTATACAGCCCTTATATTTTAAAGATACAAATATTTGCAAATAAAAATAGACAGTAGGGATTTATTTCAAAATAGTTGGGGGGGCAGTGGGGAGAAGTATAGATGAAACAGAATGGGTACACGTTGATAACTTAAAAGGTGGTAATAGGTACACAGGGGGATCATTATACCATCCAATTTTTGTAGGTTTGAAAATTTCCATAGGTCTTTAAAACAGAACTGGTTAGACAAATCTTGTAATTTTATTTTTTTGAATGATACTTAAGGTGAATTAAAAAATCATGTACAGACAGAATTCATTCAAACAGTTTAATTCAGTAATAAGCCCCACTTAAATACAAGAACCAACTAGTGCCACTTCAGATCCATGTTAGAAACCAGAGTAACTCAATTACACAATGGAAAATACATACACCCCCAACATCTCCATTCCAGGAAGTAAAATACAAATACTACCCACAAAGATTTAAAAAAACTAACCTAAAATCACAGCCAATCATACTCATCCTGGTGGGAAATACCAACACTGCTCCAACAGCTTTCTGAACCTTTCTGACCAAGTTGGTCTGCTGGTTCCTCTGGAGTACTAACACACTCAGGTCAGACTACTGATGTACCTACAAAAAAAAGGTGGGGGATATACAAACATTTATTAGGGTGTAGGGGAGTTAACCATTATTATATCAATGTTCAAACATAATCACAGTTATTATTTCTTAAGCAATCGCCCTCACATATCAATTTACATTTTTCAGGACCTGCTTTAAGCAGTAACAATTCAGAACCAACAGCTAAAACAAGTCTTCTGATTTAACACCCCCTGAGAACACAACTCAGTTCTCAATCCAAATGTAACTTACAGAAGATAGTGATTATTTTTAACCAATTTATCCTCATGATAAACTGATACACCAAGGTAAATTTATTATTTTTGGTAAAAAAAAAAAATTGCATGCACAAAAAAATGTTCACCTTTATACATGCTTTTTGGGCACACTGGGAGACGAATGATAAACACCCTAGAAACTCAGGTTGAACTTTGCCACTGAACCTTAGACAAAGTTTTTAACTGGTATTTCCACTCCTTCCTCTGAGAGATCTACCTAGAATACATTAAACCTTTTAGGCCACACCTAGATTGTCATTCCCAGATTTATTCTAGTTCTACATGACAAGAGTCAAATTAAGGTTAATTTCTGATCATTGCTGACCCATTGTAAAGAACATCAAAGCAAAATCTAAAAACAGAAAGTGATCCCCTGACCTCCCATGAAAGAGGAAAATTCTATTACCTCCAAAGGACTTTAGTGTCCACATATAGTTAATTACTGGATGGTTACCCACAGTAAATTTTTAATCCTAGGTGAACTTTTCATATTATTATTTCAAACCCCATCACCCACCAAGGTAATTAGAAAAAAAGCACTCACTTTAATATTGGTCTAATCAAAATAGAACAGTAAGAAAACTACCTCCATATTGAACAGTCACTTTTATTTAGTTAGAATAGTTGAAAACATAAGATATCAAAAGAATAACACAAGGTAATGTATTAAAAAACTGGGAATAATTCCCTTTGAAAAGAAGCCTGGTATCCCAAACAACCTTTCTATACTCTCTCAGATAGGAATTATCCTGCCCAGGATAATAGATCCTACACTGATCTGAGATATACCAAACAAAGGAGGTAAGGAAAAAGCACTATAAACATTTGAACTAGCTAGCAAAAGTTCCCTTTATCACCACCATGAAAAGCATGGCACCAAATCTCATCTAGGATAAATGACAAGACAGACTGCCTTGGAAGGAATAGGTGGAAGAAGCAAGGGACCAGGCACCCTTTCTAAAAGACAAAGTCGGGGGGGGGGGCAGTTCTTGAGAAGAACATTATGGCTGGTGGTTATTCTGGGATAGTGATTTTGCACTAAAATTCCTTGACTAAAAGGTTAATGCAGGTGGGAATCATATCCAAACATTGGGAACCCTCGAAGACAGTTTGGCCTATGAAGAGGAAAAAAATACAAAACTGATAGGGCTGGCCTAGAAATATATGAAAAAATTACAGTTAAAGGAATAAAATCTCTTATTCTTTCCTAGATCATAAAACTACCACATAACACAGATGTATCTGAAAAAATATTCTTACACTAAGAAAAAGTAACCACAAGTCAGGCACTTCACAAAATGTCTAGCAAATACAAGTGCTACTGTCCCCATTATACGGATGAAAAACCTGAGAATATGAAAAGTCATTTGACCATGGTCACAAAGTTCAACATGTATCCAAAGCACAGAGTATTTCCACCATACTAGGCTGCCTTCCTTTGACTGGGGAATGTTGGTTTCTCAATCTAGGCAGCATTGGGGCTAAAATGATACTGAACATGTAACCTAAAAAGGAAACAAATAGGCAATTAATTGTCTTTTGTAACGATGGAATGGTGGGAGTAGAAAAAAAAGTAGCACGGTAACGATTGAGAGGCAGGAGATACTCTATCAAAGCTATTTCATTTTCTAGCACGTGGGGAAGGGGGAATGTAGCAGAGCCCGATAGTTAAGTATCTTTTCTCTAGGGAATTCAGCTGCTGGAAAAAGAGTATCGGGAGAAGGGGACAGGGAATAGAAGGATTAAGACGTGAGTAGCATGTAAAAGGTGGTCAGAAGCAAAGACAGATTCCCATAGACCAAGAGGTCGCAGGACCTCAGAGCAAGGTAAGATAAAGGGGCAGTTCCCAAGCTTTCCAGGGGGCTTGCGGGGTGTAGGACAAAAATTTGGTTTGCAGGGTTACCCTCTACAGCTTTTTTGGTGGGGGTTTTTTTTGCGGGGGGGTGGGGAGCGGTTTGTTATGAAGAAGGGAAAACTCTAACAACCCTCAGAATAAAGAGGTCACAAAGACAGCAACCATCCAACCACCAATCCATTCACTGTTCCGCCTAAGAACAGCATGCAGAGTTGGAGGAATCGGTGCCCTGTGCTTAGATTGGGGTCATAAAGCACAAAGAACTGAGAAAACGGGAAGGCTGCTATGGCTCCATCCATAATGATGAAATAAATGAAGAGAACTGGAAAGGTTCTATTCATCACCTGCGTTAATAGGACCAATGGAAGAGGGAAGCCGGACGGGATAGGGGACTTGGGCTAAGCTCTTCCTTAGTAGGACTGGACAAGAGATGACAAGGAAATGTATTGCCTCCTCCTCTTAAGTACAGCCTTAAATATCCATGTAGATGGGGAAGATTCAATGGGATCACAGAATTAGGGGAGAAATGGGAGGATTACATCAGAAGCATCAAAGCTTGAACTCTTAAAGACCATGGGAGTTCGGGAAGTAGAGACCAGCTCAAGAAAAACTAGGTGATTGATTTGGGCGGCCGCAGGGGTGGAGAGCGGAGGCGGGCCCGCTAAAAGGTAAGGGAGGGGGGCAGAACTAGTCATCGTTAGTCCTCCTCTCCTCCCAGCCAAATCTAACCCCCAACCACACATCCCAGGAACTACAGAACTCCCGCCCCCCCCCCCCTTCCAATCTGCCCACTGCGGCGGCGACAACGGAGGCGTTGACTGACTGGTGGGGCAAAAGCGGGCCCACACGCGGTTGAAGCCAGAGAAATGGTGTCGCTTCAACCGATCACAGACGGGGTGGTCTTCGCCCAAGGTTCGGTTTCTCGGCTCCTCGGCGTTCCGCCAATCGTCACCTCCACGCCGGGTACCTTAGAGGCGTCACAAATGCGGACAGCCGACACCTCAGTCTCCCGTCCTAACCGGACAGACCTAAGCTTCCGCCGCCATCTTAACAGCAAGCGGACCGACCCTAGTCACTACCCCCCCACCTCCAAGCTACCTCCGCCACTGCCAAAGGATCCCACGAGGACGTAACGCCACTCCCGCGAGAACTCATGGGCTAAGAACAGCACGAGCCGAAGACGCTGCTGCCGCCTCCCAGGCTGCTGCTGCAGTCTGTAGTCGAACCGCGACTGCCTCTGCGCGATCCCGCGAGAACCTCTACCAAACGGGAAAAGCGAGAGCCCAGCCCTTCCCAGACCCCCTCCTTCCACCAAAGCCGAAGTCGCTACGGCTCCGCTCTCAACCTACGCGAAGCAAAAAGCAAATGACGCACAACCTCACGAAGCGTCGAGGGGCGGAGTCAACCTGCCGCCACTGGCTCCCGCATGCGCCCCGACAACCATCGCGATATTACATTTAGTCTCTACGAGACCTTTGAAATCACCGCAGGAAGCCGCCCGCGCCTCGCCTTTAGGAAACAGAGCTTCTCGCGAGACCCAGTGCACGCTCCTAAAAAGGAGAGGGGCGGATCTTCACGAAAATGACTGGGAGTTTTTTTGGGGGGGAAGGGAGGAACCTCCCGTCCTGCAGGGATCTCGCCTACCACGAGGTTTCCGACCCACTGCGGTGCTGGCTGCCAAACCTCGCGATGACACAGCTCAGCGCCAAATCTCGGCCATGTCCTGAAAACTGCCTCCGCCCCCGATCTAAGGTGTCTAGAGCCTAGTGCTAGAGGAAAATTTAAAAAGTCAACCTGTTTATTCTCACGCTTCTAGGCAGAGCAGTACCAATTAGCCAAACTCCCTTCTGAAAGAGAAACGGGTCTCCCATTGTTACCTGCCACCAGGCATCACATATTAACCTGGACTAACACATAAAAGACGTTCAGTCTCACAATAAGCATGCAAATACAAATGAAAACAATGACATAACATTTTTCCCATTAGATAGGGAAAAATATTTTTTTTTAAGATAGGTAATATCCATACTCCTGTCCTCGCCGCACTGCAGGCTAACCCGAATCCATCTTAATCTAAAGGGTCACGTCGTTAGTTCTAGCTACAAAGCCACTAATTTTTAACTCCTGAGGCTTAACCAACAGACCCAATAAAGTGGTTTTCTCCAAACAAAGGAGTCAGCCCTCAAAGGAAAATTGAAGCTTCCTGGGGGGGGGGGGGGGGGAGAACGTGAAAGCTTGTAGCATTTAATATGGCAGTTTTTCCACGTCTAGGCAACAATGTTTCTCCAGTGAATACAATCTAGCTCTAATTGTGAGCTTTTCTATTCTAATACATTGTCTTTCCATTGTAATTTAAATGTATTCCTTTAGAGTACATTTTAATATCTGGTAGTATAAATACCCCCATTTTTACTTATCTTTTAAGATATTTTCTCGGTTATTCTTAGCCTTTTTTTCTAGATGAACTTTAGAATTATATTAAGTTCCAAAAACTTGGTATATTTATTGAAATTGCATCAATTGTATAAAACAACATGGGGAAAACGGACATCGCTACAAAATTGAAACTTCTTATCCAGAAGCATGTATCCCTTCTCCGGGTATGCAAACGTTCTTTTATTATATTCTTCAATAAAGTTTTGTAGTTTACTTCAAGGTATTTTTACTTGTTTTTTCTTGCTATTGCGAATGGGGGTTTTTTTCTAGTATTAAATTTTCGAAATGCTTATTGCTTATAGATAGGAAGACTATTGCTATTTGCCTATTTACTTTTGTAATCCGGCAAATAAAGAATATGTTCAACTTCAGTAGTATTCAGGGAAATGCAAATGAAAACAATGACATGCCATTTTCTGCCCTTTAAATTGGTCAAAATTATAAAAATTTATAATAATTTGTGTTGCACAGTTGTGGAAAAATGGGCATTCTCGCACAACATTGGAGAGTGTAAGTTAACATAGCCTTATGGGATGGCAATGTGGACAAATCTATCAAAATTCAAAATGCATATACACCTTGACCCAGAGATTACTCTTCTAAGAATTTCTCCTACAGAAATACTCATACATGTGGATGAAACACATACAAACCCATTCATTATAGCATTGCTTGTAATTGCCCCCTCCCCCCCCAAAAGAGAAACATCAATCCGGAAATAGTTAAATAAACTGTAGTACAATCATACAATGCAGCTGTTTATACATCAGACAAATTGAGATCCCCTGATATAAGGAAGATCTGCAAGACATATTAAGTTTTTCAAAAGCAATCTGCCCAAATAAATATGTATTTGCGTGTTGTAGTACCATTTAGATCTCGAAACATACAAATACAATGCCTAGTAGTTACCCGCGAAGCCTGCCCGCCCGCCCATCACCTTCCCCCTCCCCTGAGGCTGCCTTCCTCCAACCCGTGAGAGAAACGCTGAAGGCCCGGCCTGTACTCCCTCTAGGGCCACTTGGCCACGGCTAATGCCGGTACCTCGCATCCCCACTGTCGGCCGCTGTCTCGCCGCGCTGCCGGCCGCCGTCCCGCTGCCCCCGAGGATGCGGCTAGCTCTCCGCTGGCGCGAGCCGGGGTCTGCGGGAGGGGGGAGAAGGCGGGGTGGTGGGCGCACTGGGACAGGCCGCCTGGCCCCTTCACCAGCCTCTCCCGCAGGATCCCCAAGGCCGCCACCTCCGAGCTTCCGCCCCGGGTCCCGTGGGAACAACCTCCAGCGAGGAGCCGCCGCGGCCGCGGGAGCCGAGCCCGCCCCCTAACCCCGGGGGAAGACGCTCACCTCGGCGGCAATAGGTCCGCGGGGCCCGCAGGAGCGTGCCGGGTCCGGGGCCCTGCTTCAGCCCCGCTCCCCTCGCTCGCCCTGCACTGAAAGCCTCCCCTTCGGGCTGTGCTCACACTCGATCCGAGGCTCCACCCCCGTCTCCAAAAGCCCCGCCCCTGTCCCTTGGGGAGGGCGCTCCCTCCTCTGTAAACCCGGGTCTCTTACCCGGGACCGCGACTGAGCTACTCCTGGCCCAGCAAACTCAACCATAAAGGATATAGTAGGGTCTCCAAGGAATTGGGATTTGATTCCAGGCAGGATGGAAGCCGCTGAAGGGTGACGGGATTTGATTTACGTTTAAAAATTAACAATCTTTCCAGCTGTCTTGGGAAGAATGGGGGGCAAGAGGGCAAGCGAGGACACAGCATGAATGAGGGCGGTAGACAACTTGGGCGCAGACCACACTGAGTTCACAAGGAAAAGCCTTAGGGCACTTCTGGCACATAGTAAGCCCTCATCCATCCATTCATATCTCTCTCTCTACCTCTCTCCTTCTCTCCCTCTCTAAAAATCAATAAAAACATATAAAATGCACAACACAGATAAATTTAAAGTTCCACTTACATTCCCATACACATGTAGAGAATACATAGCTTCATTTTGTGTTTTTTGCCTTTAAAATATATATAAATGGCATCCTATTTTATGTAGTTTTGTTAATTGCTTCATTCACTTTGGCTTGATGATCTTTCCATGTTAGTATATATAAATCTACCTCATTCATTATACATACTGAACAGTAGTAGTCCATTGAATGAGTATACTATAGTTAACTATTGATATGGTCACCTACTGATAAATACATATTGTTTTCAATCTTTTACTATAACAGTGCTTTTTTACTATTAACACTGCTGCAGTGAAAATACTTGTACATGCTTTCTCTGCATTTGCTAACATGTCTTTTTGAAATTTTGTATTTATTGAATTTAGACAGAGATGAACATTGATTTATTGTTCCACTTATTCATGCCTTCATTGGTTGCTTTTTGTATGTCCCTGACTGGGGATCGAACCAACAACCTTGGTGTTTTAGGATGATGGTCTAACCAACTGAGCTACCTGGCCAGGGCTTGCTAAAAGATTTCTGTAAGATAAATACGGAGAAGTGAAATAGATGGGTCAAAGACAGCACATTTTGACATCTTAACATGTAATACCAAATTGCCATGTAGGAAGACTCAATTTATACTACTAGCAGTGAATAAGAATAACCATTTTTTCCTCAATCTTTATTCATCCTGGGTATTAAACTATCATTTGAATGTTTTTCCAATATGATGGGTAAAAAATGTTTCATTACTTGTGTTTCTCTGATTTTTAGCAAGGTTAAGGAATATTTTCATGTGTTTGTTGGTCATTTGCTCATGTTTCTTGACTTGCCTGTTCATATCTTCCATCCATTTTTCAATTGGATTATTTGGCTTCTTATTATTGAATTCTGTAGTCTGGAAATAAAGCATTGTTACACGTGTGAGATTATTTTTTTTTCTTTTTCTGCAGACCTTTGTTTATTTTTAACTTTCCTTTTGGGGTCTTTGGGTGTATAGATGTTTTAAATGTTGATGTATTCAAATTTATCAGTCCTTTCTTTTATGGCTTTTGCATTTTGAATCTTGCACAAGAAGGCCTTTCTACACCAAGATTAGAAACATTGTTCTTTATTTACTTGTAACATTTTAGAATTGTTTATGTTTAGTTCTTTAGTGTTCTGAAATTGCTTTTGATAAACATTTTTCTAAGTTGCTAAATATTCTAACAATGTTGCCAGGCCCATGTGTTTCAGTGGTTGAGCTTAGACCCAGGAACCAAGAGGTTACCTGTTCATTCCAGTCCTGGGCACACACCAGGGTTGTGGACTCAGTCCCCAGTAGGGGGCGTGCAGGAGGCAGCCAATCAATGTTGATGTTTCGCTCTCATCCATGTTTCTCTCCCTGTCCCTTCCTCTCTCTCTCTAAAAATCAATTAAAAAACACATAAATATTCTAACAATGTTATGTTTAATATGTGAATATTATTCCATTGTAATACTAATTACTTCGTATTTCTCTAGGGCCCTAAACATTCATTGAACAGATCAATTTTTCCTTTTATCAAAAACCAAATTCCTAAGTATATACATTTGAATGTAAATCATCAGTTCAATAGTCCTAAAATTCACACCAGCACTAATACCACAGTTTAAGCACTTGAGCTTTAAATTATTACTTCATATCTGCTAGGACAAGTCCCTCTGTCTTTTCCCCCACACATATCTTGACTATTCGCATGCATTTTCCTTGAGACGAATTTTTAAATTAGCTTGTAAAGTTCTATAAGAATCCCTACTGGGCTTTTTTTTTTTTTTTCCTTTTCTTTTCAATACATTTCATTGACCTTTTACAGAGAGGGAGAGAGATAGAGAGTCAGAAACATCGATGAGAGAGAAACACTGATCAGCCGCCTCCTGCACATCTCCCACTGGGGATGTGCCCGCCACCCAGGCACATGCCCCCGACCGGAATCGAACCCGGGATCCTTCAGTCCGCAGGCCGACGCTCCATCCACCGAGCCAAACCGGTTTTGGCCCTACTGGGCTTTTGATTGCATAAATTTATTTCATCAAATGGTGTAGGATATTTTATTTACAAACCAGCCTTCTATGGCCATACTTTCCTGTTGTTTCTAATTGTCCACTGTTATGAGCAGTTCTGTAAAGGACATTTAGAAGTCTTTGCTCACCACTCTGATTATTTAACTACAATAAATTTTAATAAAACAAAACATAGTCACGTTTTTGGGGAGGTTGATAGGTATTGTCCAATGTACTTTGAAGAAAGATTTTTACCAATTTTCATTTCCATGGGGTGTATGGGTGCATCATTACCCTATCCTACTGCATGACTAGGTCATTATTGGGATTGAACCTTTGAAAATTTGATAGGCAATGCATCTCATTGTTTTGCTGATGTGATGTATTTCGTACAGGTGGTCCCCAACTTACGATGGTTGACTTACGACATTTGAGTTTGAAGGTGGTCTAAACCAATAAGCATTTAGTAGAAACAATACTTCAAATTTTGAATTTTTATATTCCCCCAGCTAAGGATATTGATATTTAGTACAATACTCTCCAGTGATGCTGGGTAACCACAGCGAGACTCAGCTCCCAGTCAGCCATGTGGTCAGAAGGTGAATGACAGATACTCTACAATATACTGTGTTCTGAGCACATTCAAGGTGGGCTAGGCTGAGCTATGATGTTTGGTAGGTTAGGTGTATTCAATGCATTTTCACCTTAAGATATTTTCAACTTCTGACGTGTTGATCGGGATGTAACCCCACTGTAAACAGAGGAGCATCTGTATTTGTTTTCTATTGTTGCATAACAAATTACCACAAATTTAGCAGTTTAGAACAACACCTTATTTTGTCTCACAGTTCTGTAGGTCAGGGTTCTGGTGGGCTTGGCTGAGTTCTCTGCTGAGGATCTTACAATGACAGAATTAAGGTATCCCAGGACTTGGCTTTTATCTGGAGACTTTAGAGAAGAGCCCACTTCAAGTTCATTCAGGTTGTCAGGATTCAGTTCCTTGCTCCTGTAAGACTGAGATCCCCATGCTCCCAGCTTTTAGAGGCCACCCACAGTTTTCTTCCTGTGCCCCCTTCCATCTTCAAGGCAGCAATAGCACACTGAATCCCTCTTTTGCTTGGAATTTCTCTGACTTTTCTTACTGCCACTAGCCTGAGAAAACACTCTGCTTTTAAAAGGTTTGTGATTAGAGTGAGGCCATTGGAATAACCCAGAATAATCTTCCTATTTTAAGGGGAACTTTAATTACATCTGCAAAATCCCTTTTGCCACATAATGTAACATAATTACAGGCAAGATGTCTCATCACAACCACAGTCCGGAAATTAGGGTGGGCAATGGGGAGGGGGTGGCGGCATTTTAGGATTCTGCCTACCATTGATTCGATTTCCCCTTTTCAAACAACTACATGAATCATTTTGGTTGTAAAAGATTCAAACATCAGGGAAGTACTGTAATCAGAGCAAAACATGAAAGACGCCTTTCACCATCCTTCCCCTCACTACCATGCCTGTTTAGAAGTAGCCCTTTATATTTTTTTGTGCATAATGGAACATCTTTTTGTAGCTGGCCACTCTACTTACCGTCCTTACCAGTTCAAATAATTTTTCTATTCATTCTCTTTCTTTTTCCAGGTGGATAATGCTAGCATCTGCAAATAATGATTTCACCTCTTTTATCATATTTGTAATTTCTATATGCATTTACTTGACATATTGCATTTCATTGAATTTCTAGAAAAAATGTTAAATGGTAGAGGCAACAGTGGGCATCTTTGTCTTTTTCCTGGTTTTAGTAAAACTTCTAGTGTAATGTTTCCCAAACTGATGTTCTGGATGATAATAAAATTTTATCTATTTTATTATAAATATTTTAAAAAACAGCAAAGTTTAAGAAATTTTACAGTGAACACCTGCGTACACTCAGCATAGATCTTACCATTAATGTTCTGCTATTCTTGCTTTATCACATGGCTATCACCTAGCTGTCCATCAATCAAACCATCTTATATTTTCAATGCATTTCTCTTTCTATTTTAACTAGACTATAGAGGTTTCTCTGTTTTGTTGATATTTTCAAATAACTATTTCTCATATTTATTTCTATAGTCTACCATTTTTTTTCTGTTCTCTACTTTAATAAATTATTATTTTCAGCTTTTGCATTTATTAACTCTTCCTCTAGTTCTTTCTGTGTTTTTTTTTCCTGTTTTCTTTGTAATGGTTTATGTTAAATATGTTTTTTTCATTCTTTCTTATTTCTAAAAGCATTTAAAGTTATACATTTTTTTCTTTGTTTGACCTTAATTTATAGTAGTTTCATTTTCATTAATTTCTAGTCTACAATTTTGTTTTTTAAAGTCATTTTTATTTTTAATTACAGTTGACATATAATCTTATATTAGCTTTCAATTTCTTCTTTGACCATGAGTTATTTTAAAGTGTTTGATTTTTGAAGTGACAACTTTTTATGGCTGGTTTTGTGGATATAAGTTAGTTATATTGCACTGTGGCCCAATAATGTGACTTCTATGATTTCTAATATTGAAAAAGTATTGTGCTTTCTTTTGTGACTTAGTACATGATCAATTTTTGCAAAGGATGCATAGGCATCTTTTTTCAAAAAATATATATTATAAGGTACAACTTATCTGCTTTTCTAATTATATACTTTAATGGAATATTGTTTGATTTGTGTGTTTATGACAAGATATTCTTGGCAAATAGTATTTTATCAGTATCTCTAACTTATTTAAAACTTTTTGCCTTGAACATTAATATTTCTAATATTCATGCTGTTGCATATATATATGTATATATATATACACACACATATCTTTTTTTGTTTTTTGTTTTTTATGATTACAGAATGCCAGACAAACTTATTATTCAAGTAGAGTTAACAACTGTTAGTATGGTATATATTCTTCAGATCTTTTTCTATCTATACATTGATATATATGTACTGGTATTATAACACAGGTTTTTTTCAAGCCATAAGAAGTGGGGAATCATGCTATATAAGTTTTACAACTTGCTTTACTGATAATGTATTCTTAACATTCTTTCTATGTCAGTGTATATAAATTTACATTATCCTTTTTAACTAATCTCTGGAGCTGACATTTATACAAAGTGCATGGCCTATCATTATCTTTTAAAAAATCAAATATCACTTCAGGCAAACCTTCCCTGCTTCCCCCGAAACCAGATCAGGGCACTCTGTAATACACTTTTATCAGACTCTGCTATTTTCCTCCCTAGGCATCCAAGACAATTGTACAGTCCTGTGTGTGATTAATGTCTGCCCTCCCTCCCCAGACACCCAACCCACAAACCCTACACTGGATAATGACTTCATCAAGAGCCTAACCATGTCTGTTTTGTCTATATTTGTACCCCAGCACCTAGCACAGTGCCTGGCAATTGTACCTGTTCAATAAATGCTTTTTGAAGGAATGAATGAATCAACAATCCTATGAGGCAAATACTACAATTATACGTACTTTACAGGTTTCAAGTTATGCTGATTTAAGTAACAGTAACAGTCACCTTATTAAGAAATCCCCTGACGATCCTCAGAAATAAGTGGATGAGGTAACAAGCAATCATGTGTTTCTTAGTATGTCAATACTTAAAGATTTACCTTATGCCGAAACCGGCTTGGCTCAGTGGATAGAGCGTCGGCCTGCGGACTGAAGGGTCCCAGGTTCGATTCCGGTCAAGGGCATGTACCTGGGTTGCAGGCACTTCCCCAGTAGGAGATGTGCAGGAGGCAGCTGATCGATGTTTCTCTCTCATCGATGTTTCTAACTCTCTATCTCTCTCCCTTCCTCTCTGTAAAAAATCAATAAAATATATTTTTTTTAAAAAGATTTACCTTATTTTTTTAATTAATTGTGTAGCGTAGATGATCCTTTGGATTGTTACTAAGTTTTCATTATTATAGAGTATGAAAGTGAACATCCTTATAAATAGCGTAGTACATGTATGTACTTCTGTAAGACAGATGCCTAGAAATGGAATTTCTGCAATGAATATATATATATATATATACATTTTACAATTGGATAGATATTGCCAACTTGTCCTCCAAAAGAGATTATACAAATTTATATTCATAGTAGCAGAATATGAAAGTGTTTTCCCTATACCCTTGCCAAAGCTGTGTATTTTCACTCATTTTTTCTTTGCTAATCTGATACAAAGTGACATTTCATTGCTTTCATTTTCATGTTTTTTATTTTTTGTGAAGTTGAGCACCTTTTGTATTCTGTTTTCAAATGTTTTGTCTGTTTGCGTTGCTTGCTCATTTTATTGAATTTAGTATTTTATTATTGACTAGTGGCCCAGTGCATGAAATTTGTGCATGGGGGAGGGTGTCCCTCAGCCCAGCCTTCACCCTCTCCAATTTGGGACCCCTCAGGGGATGTCTGACCACTGTGGGATCAGGCCTAAACCGACAGACATCCTCTCGCAATCTGGGACCGCTGGCTCCTAACCGCTTACCTGCCTGCCAGCCTGCTCACCCCCAACTGCCCCCCGCCAGCCTGATCACCCCTAACTGCCCCCCACTGCCAGCCTGCTCACCCCCAACTGGCCCCCCCTGCTGGCCTGCTCGCTCCCAACTGCCCTCCCCTCTTGGCCTGATTGCCCCTAACCACCTCTGCCTCAACCCTGCCACCATGGCTTTGTCCAGAAGGACATCCGGAAGGTCTCCAGGTCTAATTAGCATATTACCCTTTTATTAGTATAGATTTGGAATAACTTTTTATACTGTGAATAATAACTCTTTGTCTTCCTG
The DNA here is from genome assembly GCF_014108235.1 of Myotis myotis. NCBI lineage: Eukaryota > Metazoa > Chordata > Mammalia > Chiroptera > Vespertilionidae > Myotis > Myotis myotis. The sequence continues at coordinate 9,188,361 of NW_023416346.1, forward strand.
TCCCAAATAGCTTCCTTAGTTTGTAATTTGTCTTTTAACCTTGTAAATTTGTTTCTTAGAATATACAAATTTAAAACATTTTATGTAATCAAACTACTGATCATTGACTTTATTTTTACTATTTTTGTTGTTGTTAATCCTCACCCAAGGGTATTTTTTCCATTTATTTCTTTTTTGAGAGAGAATGGAAGGGAGGGTGAGAAATAGAGAAAAAGAGAAACATTGATGTGAGAAATCAGTTGGTTGCCTCCCGCACATGCCTGACTAAAGCCGGGGGCCAGAGACCAACCCTGTAATCAAGTTATGTGCCCTTGACCAGAATCAAACCTGGGACCCTTCAGTCCACAGGCTGACACTTTAACCACTGAGCAACTGGCTAGAGCTAATCATTGACTTTATAATAGCTGGCTTATGTGCTGTATTTTGGAAAGCTTCCCCTACCTCAAGATTATAAAATTCTTTCTCTATCATTTCTTCTTGCACCTTCATGGTCTTCATTTCTACCTTTAAATACTTGTGCCATATGAGTTTTATTTTGATATACAGTACAAATGTATAGTTTCCAATATTAATTTTCCCAGTAGCAATGCAATTGTTCCTATATGATTATTGACTAGTTGATATTTCACTCATTCATTTGAAATGCCCCATTTATCAAATACTAATCTCCCAGATATTTTGGAGGCCATTTCTAGAATCTTCTGTTCTATTGTGTAATGGCTAAAGAGTGCAAGCTCTGGAGCCAGACTACCTGGGTTTTATCTAGCTCTGCCATTTATAGTTTCTGCATCTGTAAAATGGGGATACTTGTCCCCACATCATAGGGTTGTGATTAATAGATAAGTTCATTTATGTACAATTATTAGAACAGTTCTTGGCATATAAGAAGTACTGATATTTTTGTAATATTTATTATTTTAAATTTTTTATTTTTTAATCATTTTAATAGTACATGATCATATCACCTGCATATAATATTTTATCACCTTTTTTAGAATTACTTCTAAAATACTTGAATAACTTGCAGATGACCTATAACAAATATACAGATCCTCCATATTTTATCCAAATTAGACACCTCAACTCTAGGCAGTTAGGAAGGGAGAGTAGAAGAAAGGAGAGGGGAGGAATAATACTGTCCCCATTCATAGATAACATGATTGTCTACACAGGCAATTCCAAATAATACACACACACACACACACACACACACACACACACACACACAGAACTAATAAGTATATTTAGCAAGGTTGCAGAATACAAGGTCAACACTCAGAAGTCAATCACATTCCTATATACTAGCAATGAACAATATTTATAATAGCTCCCAAAAATGAAATACTTAGGTAAAAAAAAATCTAACAAAACATGTACAGGATCTATGTGCTGAAAACTACAAAATGCTGATGAAAAACAACTCCAAAGACTTAAAATAACCAGAGAAATAACCATGTTTATGGACTGGAACACTCAACATATCAAAGATGTCAGTTTTCCTTAAATTGATCTATAGCTTTAATGGAGTTCCTAGCAAAATCCCAGCAAGAGTTTTTTTGTAGATACAGATGAGTTGACTCTAAAATTAATATGGAAAGGCAAAGGAGGTAGGTAGAATAGCCAAATATTTTTAAAAGATTAATAAAGTTGGAGGAATCTCACCATCTGTTTTTAAGACTTACTATATAGCTACAGTAATCAAGACAGTATGGTATTGGCAAAGGGATATATATATATATATATATATATATATATATATATATATATATCAATGCAACAGAACAGAGAATGTAGAAATAGACCCACACATATATGTTCAAGTAATTTTTGACAAAGATGCAAATAATTTAAGGGAGAATTGACAACAAATAGTATTGGAACAATTGAACACTCATATTCTATCTAATAAAGAGGGAATATGCAAATTGACCATCACACTGTAATGGAGGCTGAGTTCCCGTAATGAGCCTTAACAAGCGATCAGCAGGGACCTGAGGTCACGCCCCCCCCCCCACCTGGCGGGGCTTGATGGGGGTGGGGCCAGCCGGGTCTGGATCTAGCCCAATTGGGGTGGGGCCAGCTGGGTCTGGGTCTCATGCAATTTTGAGGCACATGTGGGTGGGTGGGGACTTGACTCTGGTTCCCATGGTGCACCCCAGACTCTGACAGGAGGAAGATTTTCATATACATTTTACTAATTTTCTTTCATCTCTGGCACTTCTATTATAGAGAAAGGGAAAATAGCAATATTAAAATATTTTCTCTAATTGATTCCTTTTTAATGTGCACAAATTTCGTGCACCCAGTCACTAGTATAAGAAATAAACCTTGACCAAAACCTCACACCTTATATAATAATTAACTCAAAATGGATCATAGATCTGAATGTAAATCATAAAACTATAAGATTTGATTTACAAACTCTCATATTGCTGGTGCGAATGCAAAATTGTACAGCCATCCTGGAAATGTTAGGCAAATTTTTATAAAGTTAAATGTACACTTACCATATGACCCAGGAATCCCAATCCTAGATATATACTAGGGAAATAAAAATGTTCACAGAAAACCTGTACATAAAATCTTAAGGTATTCTATTCATAATCACCAAAACCTGGAAACAACCCAAATATCTTTTAGGGATCAATGGATAAACAAACTGTGGTACATCCACCTAGTAGAATACTACTCAGAAGTAAAAAAAAACAATGAAGATGCAACAACTTGAATGAATCTCAAAGGTATTACACTGGGTGAAAGAAGATGATCTCAAAATATTACATACTGTATGCTTCCATTTATATGACATTTTTGAAAGAACAAAATATAGTGATGGGAAACAGACCAGTGGTAGGAGTGGGGAGAGGGTGTGACTTCAAAGCAATAATAGCATGAATTTTTATAGGGTGATGGAACTGTTCTGTACCCTGATTGTGGTGGTGGTTACATGAATCTATGCTTGTGTTAAAATTCATGGAAGAGGGAGAGAGAGATAGAAACATCAATAATGAGAGAATCATTGATCAGCTGCCTCCTGCACACCCCCAACTGGGGATCAAGCCTGCAACCCAGGCATGTGCCCTGTCTGGGAATCAAACCATGACCTCCTGGATCATAGGTCGACGCTCAACCATGGAGCCACACTGTCCGATCTGTTTAACCATTTGCATCCTTATGATTTTTTTCTGGGAATTCTAAACTATCTATAAAATATCCTAAGTATAGATAGACCTCTGTACCCAAATTAGTTAACTCTATCATGTCCTGCAAGGTGCTTCAATCAGAATTCTTTCAATTGCAGATAACAGCAAAGCCAATACAAAGTGGATCAATTGGACCAATAAGGCCATTTTACTATCTCAGACATAGAAGGATTCAAAAGTACGTGTTTCAGCAGCTCAGCAACATGATTAAGAACCCAGTTTCCCTCCATCCTATTCCGCTGTCCTCAGCCTGTTGGTCCTTCACCTTATGATCCCAAGATGACTGCAGCTACTCAGGCATCACATGATCATACTAGCATCAAGAGGCTGGAAGAAAGAGCATATGTGTTATGTGTCCTTTATTAAGACCAAGATAAACTTTTCCCAGGTGCTTGAGTGGACATCCCCTGTCATCTCAATGGCCAGAAATCATATCTCTTGCCCATGCCTAAATCAATAATTTGGCAAGAGAAATGGAATTACCATAATTAGTTAGATCAGACCAGTGTCACTCATAGTGTGCTCCCTGGACTGGTGCTAGCCTACTGACTGTTGGTTACCAGTCCACGACAAACTAAGTGCAGAAATTGAGATTAAACATTTAGAAACTTTATAACAAGTTGACTAATTGTTATGTCTTTTGAATATAATAAAAAGATGGGGCTAAGCCCTAGCTGGTTTGGCTCAGTGGATAGAGCGTCACCCTGCAGACCAAAGGGGGTCCAGGTTTGATTCTAGTCAAGGGCATGTACCTCGGTTGCAGGCTCCACCCGGACCTGGGTCCTGGTCGGGGCTCGTGTGGGAGGCAACCATTCAATGTGTTTCTCTCACATCGATGTTTCTCTCTGTCTTTCCCTCTTTCTTCCACTCTCCCTAAAAATCAATGGAAAAATATCCTCAGGCGAGGATCAACAAAAACAACAAAAAATGAGGCTGATATTTTATAGGTCTTCATTGGAGAACCACAGCTCCTATGATGCATAAGGTCATCCCAAAATCAACAAAAATGGGGGCTTATTAGGGAGGACGAATGTGAAGGATGGCCATTGGGTAGGGCACCAACAGTGTGAGCCATGCAAAAAATGATGGGAATGATATTGAAACCCTGAAAAATTCCGGAGAAGAGAATTTGGGTCCACTACTGTGGAGCAGGCTCTCTTTAGGGTTTCACTTGCATACTCACCTGAAGTGCTACCACTGCCAGGAGGTAGATCCTTGAGCAGTCAGGTAGAGCTGTGCCTCTCCTGAGAAGCCACACCCCAAAACCTGTTTCCCAGCTGGCCCAGCATTACCTGTGTTTTTTTCTGATACCTGAGAGTCCTCCTTATAAGGTTATAATTGGCCTACATCTGCCATTTCTGCTCACAACAGCAAAAACAAAAGAGAAAAAAAGTCCACTAGACATGCCAAATTTGGTACTTCCAGTCAGCTGGTCACAATTAGTGAGTGACTCTGTAGCCTGTGACAGGGATTTTCAAACATTTTTTACTGCAGTCCACACAGTAAGAAACATATTTGACATCACAACTCAGTACACGTGCACCTGTGCACATGCGCACACACATCTGAAACCAACATTTCACAAAACAGCACTTACTCTGGGTTTTCAAAATTGTATGCATTTTTTTTCATTTAAAAATGCTGATCTTGTCCCATTAAATTAATTTCAAAGCCCACCAATGAGATACAGCCTGTAGTTTGGAAAGTAGTTCCCTTAAGGGGAGACATGTAATGGTTCTCCATTCCAGAGGCCTTTACTTCTAAAAAATATATTTTTATTGATTTCAGAGAAGAAGGGAGAGAGAGAAACATACATGATGAGAGAAAATCATTGATTGGCTGCCTCCTGCACACCCCATACTGGGGATCGAGCCGGCAACCCGGGCATGTGCCCTGGCAGGGAATCGAACCGTGACCTCCTGCTTCATAGGTCGACGCTCAACCACTGAGCCATGCTAGTAGGGCCTCCAGAGGCCTTTAGAGTGGCCACCAGTAGCTTTGGGTGAGATGTGTCTTCCTTTGTCTCTATTACCAGTACTTGAGCCTTAAATCAGGATAATGCTTCTGCAACCTTATCTTTTTTCCTCATAAGCCTCCCTGACCTCAGAGCTCCAGCCTTCTAAATCAGCTGCCTTAGCAGTGTGAAGGCCAGAGGCCCTCCAAGCTGTTCATGGAGCCTGAGTTGCCCTAGCAACACTTGGATGTAATTGACTCTCGCTGTCACCTGCTCCAGACTTGCCTGCCTCTCCACACTTCCGGCTGTGGCCCCTTTTCTCTTGCCTTTCATAATAATGTCTCCATCCTCGATATATAGACAGATGTCTTCTCATCCCTCCTCCCCTCTTGATGGATGGTCAGATTCTTGTGTTGGCACACACCTCCCTGGCACTCTCCACATTGCCAAACACCCGATCTGACACGATTAAACACTCAGAGATGGATGATTTGCATTTCTTTCCGAGCACAATCTCTAATGCTAGTCAATTTAATTCAGAGATCACAAACGCAATGTAGGCAGGGGCTAGGCACATCACACAAAAGCCTACATGGGGACTTTGCCCCTTCCTAAAAGAAGCAGTGGCCACTGTGTCCAGCTGATTTTGTCATACAGAAATGCTCATATGATAACCCAGAATCTTCCAACTTTTCCAGAGAAACCATAAAACCTGGGTTTTTAGATGAACTCTACCAATTTTCTATGCTGACAAGTAATTTAAAAAATATTTTTAAAAATTCTTATGGGGCAAATCAAACACATCTGTGGACTGGATCTGTTCAGCAGACTACCAGTTTACAAGCTGTTTAAGCTCTCTTTTATCCTCTGTATTGCATTTTTTTGGGGGGGGGAAAAAGCTTTTTATTTCAATTGTTAAAAATCCAAACAACAATTTGAGAAGATTTTTTAAAAATCCTCACCTAAGGATATTTTTTTCTATTGATTTTTTAAAATATATTTTATTGATTTTTCACAGAGAGAAAGGGAGAGAGATAGAAAGTTAGAAACATCGATGAGAGAGAAACATCGATCAGCCGCCTCCTGCACATCTCCCACTGGGGATGTGCCCGCAACCCAGGTACATGCCCTTGACCGGAATCGAACCCGGGACCTTTCAGTCCACAGGCCGACGCTCTATCCACTGAGCCAAACTGGTTTCGGCTCTATTGATTTTTAGAGCAAGTGGAACGGAGAGGGAGAGACACAGAGAGAAAGAAACATTGACATGAGAGAGACACATCAATTGATTGCCTCCTGCATCCCCCCTAGGGCTGAGAGCCTGCCACCGATGTACGTGCCCTTGACCAAAATCGAACCCGGGACCCTTCAGTCCACGAGATGACCCTCTATCCACTGAGCAAAACCGGCTAGGGCTCCTCTGTCTTGCATTTGGACTTGATGACTTCTGGCATCTAATACCCCCCCCCACCCCCCCGCACACACACACACACACACACACACACACACACACACACACAAAACACAAAACAAACAAATCACCTCCACCAATAACCAGTTGAACTTAGCTCTAAAGTTTTCTTCCTCCCTGATGGTCACAGTAATCAGGCTACACTCTTAAGAGATATTCATGGGGTGAATCCAGTAGATTCCACTGTTTCCACGGGCACTGGGGCACCCATTTCTACAGTCTAGTTCAGGGGTGGGCAAACTTTTTGACTCGAGGGCCACAATGGGTTCTTAAACTGGACTGGAGGGCCGGAACAAAAGCATGGATGGAGTGTTTGTGTGAACTAATATAAATTCAAAGTAAACATCATTATATAAAAGGGTACGGTCTTTTTTTTTTTTTTTTTTTTTTTAGTTTTATTTATTTCAAACGGGCCGAATCCGGCCCACGGGCCTTGTTTGCCCACGGCTCGTCTAGTTTGTTCCAGTAATGCAATGAGGATATAAAGATGGTCACTGGAGAAAGTCCTGGGGAGGGCAGGGATCCCCTTGCTTGGTTCTTCCCCTTTGACCATACTTGTTAGTTACTGTGATGTTTCACTTTCTAGTATTCCCAACTACACAGGAACTAGAAACTTCTGCCCTTTCAGAAGTATTGGAAAGAGAACTTCCCAGCACCCCTTTTCGCTCATTATCTCCTCTCCCCAGTGACTGATTGGTGAGATTCCAAAATGTAATTGAGGGCTTATTACTCAGTCCCTACTGAGCTATCCACCTTCAGAGCTCCCTTGTCTATAACGTGCTTGTGTCCTCCTCTCTGTCCCTCCACGTGGTCAGTCCCACTAGGACAAGCTCAGCAGGGTGGGGGGCTGCTTTACAGACCCACCTCTTCCCTCGGGAAAGTGCAAAAGTCTAGGCTTGGGAAGAAAATTTTGAAAACCTGATTCAGGCTGGAGGCCACAGACTCATTCTCTAAACCAGGGGTGGGGAACCTTTTTTCTCCCAAGGACCATTTGGATATTTATAACATCAGTTGCGGGCCATATGAAATTATCTGCTTAAAAGTAGCCGGCTGTATTTGATCAAACATTTGATTAACTCACCCCTAATGCCTTGGCAGGGCCAGACCAAATGATTTCACGGGCCGTGTAAGGGCCGGACATTCCCCACCCCTGCTCTAAACCAATCTTGTCAATAATAAATCTCAATATTCTGATCACTCTTTAACTCCTGTGTCTATTTATTAATTAGTTCAGAATTCAGGGGAGAGAGCTGTGTGATTATATGACCTTTAGAGAGACTCGCATGGTGTATGGGTTGAGAAACCATTTGCCATCTAACCTTTGAGGGAGGCAGTTCTCTTTGTGGTAATGTGGTGGCTGGTATGCAAGTGTTGCAGCTGACCCCTCCCCGCACCACCATAAGGGCAGGCCTCAGAAAGCACTGGCCATGCACATCATTGACTTGGGGAGTTTGCAACAGTTTATATTATGATTGGTGTCTGCTGCACGCAATTGCTTTTAATAGACAGCAGCTTTAGAAAGCACAGGCCTAATACATTTTTGACCTTACAACTGTGGCTAGTGTTTAAAAGTAGGTGGACCCAAGCGGATCCTAGTAAGAACAAACTGTGCATGCTTTGGTGGCTGAGACAGGGATTAGAGCAGTGGTTCTCAACCTTCCTAATGCCGCGACCCTTTAATACAGTTCCTCATGTTGTGGTGACCCCAATTTCATTGTTACAAATTGAACATAATTAAAGCATACTGATTAATCACAAAAACAATATGTAACTATATATGTGTTTTCCGGTGGTCTTAGGAAAAGGGTCGTTCGACCCCCAAAGGGGTCGCGACCCACAGGTTGAGAACTGCTGGATTAGAGTATCAGGAAAGTAACGTTTTGGTACTGGTTAAAGTTTACCTCCAAACAGGTTCAATAATCAGGCTTTTCAGTATCAGAGGGCAGAAAAGTTTTGCTCCCTTTTTTCTATTTCTCAGCCAGGACTATAGATTAGGGCTTTTAACTGCAAAAGTAGCTAAATTCTCTGTGAATCACATATTCCTAGAGTGAGGTTCTATCTTTTATATTTAGTAGGTGGCATTCTATCATGGCTGTTCCTCTACCTGGATTTGAATGGCATCCTGTTCTGGAGACAAGGAAAAAACTACGGGGGAGCCTTCTTGAATTTTTATGGTACATCCACAGATTCATAGACTCACTCCCCTTTCCCTCCACCCACCACCTTTGCATGGTCTCAGGTTGGCTCTGGATTTATTAATTATATGAGACATGGCTGTGACTTTGGATTTTAAAGACTATGGGTTTAACCTAGGAAAGCAGGTGATTTTTATCAAGCTACAGAGAGAGAAATGGGAGGCCTCACCATGAATAGGATATAGCACCCTGTATTGCTGTGGAGAAAGAAGTCTTAAATTATTAAAATTCAAAGTTGAACAAAAAAACTAAATATCACCTTTTCCCCCTAGCCGGATTGACTCAGTGGCTAGAGAGTAGGCCCGGGGACTGAAGGGTCCCAGGTTAGATTCCGGTCAAGGGCATGTATGCTTGGTTGGAGGCTTCATCCACAGCCCTGGTCTGGGCACCTGTGGGAAACAACCAATGGATGTGTCTCTCTCACTTCAATGTTTCTTTCTCTCTGTCTCTCCCCATCCCTTCCCCTATTTGTAAAAATCAATGGAAACATATCTTTGGGATAGATTTAGCAACAACAATGAGAAATAATTTTTTTTTAAAAAAAGGCCACCTTCTCTAGGAATGATTTGCTCACAAAATCAAGGCATGACTGGATTTCTTTCAAAATAATGCTTGATGCTAATTTATTTGAGTGATCTGACATTATGTCTGAGGTTTGTTTTGCTAAAGCATATTCCAGAAAAATGTATAAACAGATGAATTAAAATGGTAAAAGTGTTGATAATTGTTGAAGCTGAGTGATTCACTGTATTATTCATAGGAGTTTGCTATAGTAGTCTCTAATTTTGTGTATGTTTGAAGTTTCCCATAATCAAATATTAGAAAATAAAAACAAGCTTTGCTTTTACTGTCAGAGCAAGAGCAGTGAGAGAATGAAAGAAAAATACAAGAAAATATGCTACTTAAGCTGAAGAAAGTGGGCTTTTCTTAAGAAAATGTGATCTTGGAGAACTAGTTAAACAGATAAAAGGGAAAAGGGAGATACACACAAATCTAAATATTTTTTAGATGTAACTAGAAAAGAAGGAGATATTTTAATTGTTACTTGGTCAGAGAGGTTGTCTGGATCCCAAAGAAATTAAGGAGAGATAGGGAGAGGGGAAAAGAACAACACGCTGAAATTACTCTACCAGGGAGAATCCAGAACAACAATGCTCTGAACAGGTATTCGCATATTAAGGTATCTTCAGAAAGCTGACTTTAGAGAGTCTATATTTAGAGCAACTGAGGGGAAAAAAACCACACAGTAGGCAAAATACCATCCCCCACCATAGATGTTCATACTCTAATCCCTAGAACCTGTGAATATGATATATTACGTGATGAAAGGGACTTTGCAGATATAAATTAAGGGTACAGACATTCAAATAGGAGGATTATCCTGGGTTTTCCGGAGAGGCCCAATATCATAGCAAGAGCCCTTAAAAGCAGAGAACCTACCCTGGCTGGCAGCAAGAGAGATATGGCGGAAGAAGTCAGAGGGTTTCCAAGCATAAAATGCAGGGACAGCCAACAAGAGACATGGTCAACTCTGTTAGTAGAAAGAACTAGTTTTTAATAGCCACCTGAATGAGCTTGGAAGCAGATTCTTCCCAGAGCCTCCCAATAAGAGCCCAGGTGCCGGATACCTTGATTATGGCCTTGTGAAACTTGGAGCAGAGAAACCAGTTGAGCCAATGCGGATTGCTGACCTACAGAACAGTGAGACAAATTCGGATTGTTCAGCCTTGAAAAATGTGTGGTAATTTGTTACAACAGCAATAGAAAACGACTGAATGTCATAATACTAAGTGGGTGCAAAAAGTTTGGACAGATTTCTGAAAGGGAGGCTAAGAGGATTATTGTAAAATACTTCAAGTATTTTAGATGAGTTTCTAGGGAACACAATTATGGGTGGGCAAGCTGGTATAATATGTCCTTGTGGGCACAAGCTCAGAATGTGTATGGGGTCAAGACTCCGAGAAAAATAAACAGAAGATGAGACATACAACAGGGGAATCAAGCAAGACAATAGTAGATTGAGTTAATGCTAGCATAGGTATTGATTTTTAAAAATATATATTTTTATTGATTTCAGAAAGGAAAGAAGAGGGAGAGAGAGATAGAAACATCAATGATGAGAGAGAATCATTGATCAGCTGCCTCCTGCATGTTCCACACAGGGGATTGAGCCCACAGCCCAGGCATGTGCCCTGACCAGGAATTGAACCGTGACCTTCTGGTTCATAGGTCGATGCTCAACCACTGAGCCATGCCTGCCGGGCTAGATATTGATTTTAATGGGAGAATACCTCCTGGTGAAATTATCCAATTCTGGGAGGTTAAGGTAGATAAGAATGGTTGAACCATGGATGCTTTTGCCAGATCCAGAATTTCTCCCCTCCTCCAGTTAAGATATAATTGACATATAATGTCATCTTAGTCTAAGGTATACATTGTTATAATTTAATATATGTATATATTGCGAAATGACCACCATAATAGTTTTAATTAACGAGAATTTCTTGTTCACTATGATGGACCTCAGAAGACAAATACAGAGGAGTTTGTTACAAAAACAAGTGGCTGCATCTGAAAGCAAAATTAAAGAAAAAGGAAGGAACACGCTGCGCTTCAAAAACTAGTAACCATTATATCAGACACTGCCAATTGTCCTTCAATATATGTTCTCACCTTCTTTCAAAGTAATTATCTTTTTAGGTATGCTCATACCTGCCCAGCTAAAGATTGCATTTCCCATTCTCCACTGCAGTTAGGTGTGACTAAATATTAACCAATGAGATGTGGCTGGAAGTGATGTATACAACTTTTGGATCCAGCCCTTCATGTGGGAGCCCTTCCCTTCATCCTACTGGCTAAAATGAGAGCCATTCGGTAGTACATGGATGGGAGGACCATTCTGGCTGTGACAAGGAGACTGAATCTCTGGATAACCTCACAAAACAGCTACCATACTAGTCCTGGATTGACTTCTTCTGGTCTACAACATCTGAGGGCAATAAATTTTTGTTTTATTTAAACCTCTGTTAATTTAGGTCTCCGTTCTAAGAAGCTAGATCCATATCTCCACTAATATAGCCATGCACACATTAGAGAAGGAAAAGTAACCAACCTACGAAGCAGATTAAAATGTGAACAATGTCGCTGAGCTTCTGGATCAAGACGGTGACTTGAGCATTTGCTAAAATGTGCCCTCAGTCCTATTTCAAATACCTAGAAACTTAGTGTAAAATGTTTCCATTTTTTAATTGTGAAAAATCGTAACGATATAGAAAAGTTCAAATTAGTACAATGGATATCATTATGCCCACCCCTCCATTCCAACTGTTAACATTTCCCTTATTTGCTTTGTCTATCATCCATCTAATTTTTTGAAGCATCTGAAAGTGAGTTGACTCACATCATCCCTAAAAGCTTTAATGCACATTTTTTTTTGTTGTTGTTGTGAATCTTCACCCGAGGATATTTTCCTATTGATTTCTAGAGAGAGTTGAAGGGAGGGGGAGAGACAGAGAGAGAGACATCCATGTGAGAGAGACACATTAGTTGGTTGCCTCCCAAACGGGACTGGTGATCGAGCCTGCAACCGAGGTACATGTCCTTGAACGGAATCGAACCTGGGACCCTTCAATGTGAGCACAGATGCCCTATCCACTGAGCCAAACTAGCTAGGGCTAATGCACATCTTGAAAGGACATTCTCTACTAATTACAAAACCTAAAGAAATGAACAATAATATTCTCACAATAATATTTTAATATCATCTAATATATGGCCACATTAAGATTTCCCTATTTGTCCTGAAAACATATTTTCATAGCTTTATTTATTTTTTTAACTTTATTTTTATTGTTGACACTATTATAAATGCCCCCATTTCTCCTCCACCCAACCCCATCCTCCTCCCCTTCCCTCTGGCCATCACCACACTGACTGTGTCTATGGGTTATGCATATATGTTCTATGGCTAACCCCTTCACCTTCTCTCATCCAGTCCTCCATGCCCTCCTCTGACAACTGTCAGTCTGTTCCATGTATCCATGCCTCTGGTTCATTTTCATAGCTTTATTAAAAAACCAGGATTCAGTCAAGTTTCTCGCATTGCATTTTGTTATGTCTTTTTAGTTTGTTTGGATTTGAAACAGTTGTCCCATGTTTTTATAAAATATTTTTAAAGTTAAAAATAGACATCTGAGCTTGAAAACAGAAAAAAGGGGGTGGGGCTCTCCAGGAGTTCAAAACAGAGAGAGACTCCCTAAAGGTGACAGAAATGCAGGCATGAACAAGGGAGCCAGGACTGGCACAGGCTGTAGGGGCTGGAGTATCAGTTCCTGCTGAGGCTGGGGAGCCAAGCAAGGCCCTACCTGAGTCACGAGATCAGCCTAGAGCAAGCAACACTTCACACATGAGCATGAAAACAAAAAAATGAGGCATTGTTTCTTACCCATTAGGCAGACAAAGACTTAAAAATATGACTATTGCAAGTGTTTGGAAAATGGACATAGGCACACTCCTACACTGCTGATGGGAACATCAACTGCTTCAACCACCTTGGAGAGCAATTTGTCAAAATGCTGTCCAAAAAATAAAATGTGGTGATGTCATACAATGGAATACTGCACAGACAAAGGTGCTAGATCTCCACAGAGCAATGTGGGTCTCAAAAACAATGCTGACTAAAAATCATGTTATAATGTAAATGGAATAGGCACAGAAATGCCACAGTTTACAGATGTATATCCTATATAATAAAAGGCTAATATGCAAATTGTCCCCACAGGGACCGACCAGGAGTTAGATGTGCGCTGACCATCAGGGGGCGGCACTGAACATAGCGGGTGTCGGCAATGCCTCACTGGCAGCAGGTGGCAATGGAGGTGCTGCTGGCCCCCATAGGCCCAGAGGAGAGGAGGATCATGGTAGGATGGTGGATCAGCTGAGCAGGCAGTGCCAGGCTAAAGCAGGTGTGAGCGGGGACCTTGATCACCCCACCAGTCACCCCACAGATCGGCCCTGATCGCTGGCCAGGCCTAGGGACCCTACCAGTGCACGAATTTTGTGAACTGGGCCTCTAGCATTCTTGTAAGTATGAAAATTGCTAAGAATACCCTGCAGACCATAGTAGAGCCTCAAAGGAGAATGGCCAAGCAGGTGGTGGTTAAATGGAAAATTAGCTACATCTCTAATATCTTTCATTAGAGCTGAGACAAATTACCTACAGTTCTAGGTGAGGGGATTGTGGGGTTTTGTTATCATATCCTTTGAACTTCTTCTGTAGCTTTGACATTTCTCACAATTAAAAAAAGAGGAAACCCAATTGAGCCTGCTTCAGAGAAAGGAAGCCACAAGAGGGGACAGAGAAGCTGTTTCTGCTATTGGTGAAGTGGTATTTAAGGCCTGGAAAAGTCAAAGGCTTTTCATAAGTGCAGCAAAGCCCAAGCAGCAGATACATTTTTCCTCACCAGGACCCAAGAACACAAGCTTTTGAATGTCTGTTTAGGAATCCGCTGAGAGTAATTCATAAAGTAAATGAGAGAGAGAGAGTGGGAAACTGCTCGAAGAGGCAGGCTTCATACAAGCAAGAAATTCCAAAGCAAGAGGCAATAGAGTTTAAACTGAGAGGTTATGGACCCTAGACAACCAGCACCATCTAATTTGCCTATTGTTGAGGCTGAAATAAAGATGATTTCCTTTCTCTCACGTTTTCTATGGGTACCCCCCTTTCTCCACATATCACTCTCTCTGCTATAAGCTGATGGCAGTGTGAGGCTGGACTATATTATGTACTAGTTTCTAGGAACATAATTTTGCTTGGGATAATTGCTTCAGCAGTTGAGGTTTGCTTGTGACTAAGAATTTATTCTTTTTCCTCTTTCCCCTCCTGGGCAGGTGGAGGAGGCCCAAGTGATGCCGGGCGTGCTCTCCTACCCCCCCCCTTCCCCGCCCCACACACACCCCACGCCTTTCCTCTCGGTCCAAGCACTGCCTCCCCTTTCATGCCGCCTGGTATCTCAGACACAAGACACAAGGCTGTCCCTGCCCGGATATGGCTTGTGGACACAGCAGAAGATTCAGTCTCAGCAGAAAATGTGGGAAAGCAAGCTGGATGAAAGAAGAAACAGGGACATGACCAAAAGGCTGCTGCCAAAGCTACCTTTAAAAATATTTTTTTTTTTTACTGATTTCAGAGAGGAAGTCAGAGGGAGAGAGAGAGAAACATCAATGATGAGAGAGAATCGTTGATCAGCTGCCTCCTGCATGCCCCACACTGGGGATCGAGCCCACCACCCGGGCATGTGCCCTGACTGGACTTAAACTATGACCTCCTGGTTCATAGGCCAACGCTCAACAACTGAGCCTGGCTGGTTGGGCCAAATACATACCAGCACTATCTGTGGGAC
Source organism: Myotis myotis (assembly GCF_014108235.1). NCBI lineage: Eukaryota > Metazoa > Chordata > Mammalia > Chiroptera > Vespertilionidae > Myotis > Myotis myotis. The sequence continues at coordinate 9,203,585 of NW_023416346.1, forward strand.
ATGGAATGCCAGACCCTAGGCCTTCCAGCAGCACTTTGAGAGCAAGCATTCTAAGCCGCCACTTCCTCCAGAACTAGCTGGTGTTCAGGCATACAGTTGTTTACAGCCAAGTTCATGACACCTTTGACTCTTCTACTGCCTCAGACCTTAGGTGACAAGCCTGCAGCTGCTTTTCCAACTCTGTTGATCGGCAAAAAATAAAGGGGCTACAGAAACGCTCATTTTTATGCTGTTCCCTCTTGGGCTGCATGCAAAGATAATTCTGTGTAAAAAATGGATAGTTGACTCTGATTTGGACATCTGAAAACCAGTCCATCCTTGTTATAATTTTTTTTACAGCTATAATTATACTCATGCTCATGTTGTGTAAAATAACTCATGCAATGAAAGTAGTACTTTGATTTTACATCACAGGAAAAAAAATTTCTTTTAAATAACTTTATATGAATACAGAAGCATTGTAGACAACTAAACAATATAGACAAGCAGAAATATAATAATAAGTGATTAAACAAGTAAACTTTCAACTACCCAGAAATCACCACTGTAAGACCCTAGTGCATAGCCTTCAGGCTCTCTCTCTCTCTCCCCCTCTGCCTACACATGATTTTGTTTCATTACCAAACTGAGATCTCACTACACACACTGCTTACTATCGTTCTGTAGCCTGCTTTTTTCAGTCATCAAATTCAGTTTTGCTATTTCAGTAAATTTTCAACTCATCTAACAGTCAGATCATATTCATATTTCCCCAAATGCCCTAAAAATGTCCCTTACAGTTGCTTCACCCAAAGCAGTACTCAATCCAGACCATGCATTGCATCTGGTTCTTATGTCCCTTAAGCCTCTTTTAATCTAGCACAGACACCATTTTATATGTATCTATATCTATCTATATATCTATATATATAATTTTATACATATATATAGAACTTTAATTATCATTAAGTATACAATTCAGCAGTATTAATTATATTCACAATCTGCAGCCATCACCACTATCTATTTCCAGAACTTTTCCATCACCTTAAATAGAAACTATGTACCCAGTAAGCAAAAATCCTCCCATCCCCTTCTACCCTCAGCCCTTGGTAACCTCTAATCTACTTTCTGTCACTATGAATTTGCCTTTTTTGGATATTTTATATAAGGAATCATATAATATTTGTCCTTTTGGTCTGGTGTATTTCGATTAGCATAATGTTTCCAATTTTATTCATGTTTTAGGACATATCAGAATGTCATTTTAGAGCTGAATAATATTCCACTGTGTGCATAGATAGTTCTTCTTTTATGACTAACTTATTTCACCTAGCAAGTCTTCAAGATTCACAGACACCATTTTGAATGATACCAGTTTGCTGAAGATAGCAGGCCAACGGTTCTGTAGAATGTTTTACTTACTGTGTTTGTCTGATTGCTTCTTTGCATTATTTTCTTCTAAAGTTTCTGTACATGTGGCACTAGTGCCCCGAAAATCTTGTGTCCAATGAACTTTTTGAACTCTTACAGTGGGACATATGAGAATCTTGGATTAATTCCTTTTTGGAGGTCCTGAACTTCATCTATTTCAGTGGATGACAGTCCCAGCTGCAGTTGCCAAAGGAGCCTTCACTCTCTTCACATCTCAGAGTGAGACCCTTCTAGCTGAGAGTCAGCAGAAACAGAAACCAGGGAGGAAATTCTTGTGGACTTAAATTTATTTGGAGTTATGCAATTATTTTCCTCCCAGGAATTTCACATTGTTCAGATTTTGGACATTTATACATTATTTGGGACACTTTTGTGCTATCATTTGGGCTGAACACATAACTTCTGGTCAACCATATTGGACAATGTGGCTATGCATAATTTGGGGTGGAAAATACAACAGGGATAGACTTTATAGCCTAGGATGCATCAGGGAACTTGGAGTTAAGTTGATTAATGTTCTGTTCTGATCCACTTCAGAGCCTTCTGGAGACAAAGCAGAAGTGCTCAAAGTTGGTCCTAAGCGGAACAGTGGTTGGCATTGGGAGAATGACCTCACGAAGGTGGAACCTGGACTGCCCTTTTGAACTCTAGTCTCCTACCCCTAATGCAGGCAGACACACTCCCAAAAGACCATGAGGTTGGTCATTAAACCTGATAGGTTAAGATAACAAAAATATTGAGGATATTAGAGGGACCATGATCTCCTTTGTTATGATCTGAATTGTGTCCCTCCTCCTTCATATATTGAACCTCTATCCCTCAGTCCCTCAGAATGTGACTGTATTTGGAGATAGAGACTTTTAAGAGGAGATTAAACTAAAATGAGGCTGTTAGGAGAGGCTCTAGTCCAATCTGACTAGTGTCCTTATAAGTAGAGGAAAGTGTTAGTGTCGCCGAAGGAGGAATGCAAAGTGGTAAGGGATTATAAATTTATTAGGTCATCTGGATACCAGATGGGCTGAGCCCCAATATGATACCAGCACCCAGGAACAGGGAGTCAGAGATTTTAAAGGACTCTAGGTGGGCTTCTTCTAGGCGGGGAATTCTCTGGGCGGGTCTGGATCCTGGGAAGATCCGGAGGGGAGAGATAATGGTCTTAGTAAATGGAATGTGGTCTTAGCAAGTGGAATGTGGTCTCAGAGAAAGGGAATGTCCGTTGTGAAGTGGCCTAAAGGTCAGTTCCCAGAGGAGGGGGTATCCATTCAATTATTTGATCAGACCTAACAGAAAGTAAGACACACAGACACCAGAGGCCTGTTTGTCCAGAAGGCTGATCCCATGAAGAGGCAGCAAGAGGTTATCCATGTGCAAGCCAAGGAGAAAGGCCTTGGGGGAAACCCAGCCTACAGACACCTCAATGTTGGACGTTCAGCCTCCAGAACTGTGAGAAAATACACTTCTGTTGTTTAAACCAGCCACTCTGGCTATTTTGTTATGGCAGCCTGAAAAGACTAATACATCCCTCTTCCTGTGTTCCTGCCTGTTTATAAAGTAGAAACTTTCCCCCTTTTAGAATTATAGACATCACCTGAGGGGTTTTTAATAAATACTGATGTTTGGGTCCCACACCCCAGAGGTTCTTATATAATTACTTGGGGTTGTGTCCTAGGTATCATGTAATTCTAAACTATAACCAAGGTTGAGAACTGCTGGGATAGGAGGCCAACCTAGAGTCATGTGGCAGAGCAGCTGAAGATGATTGAGACCAGGGCTTCACCAACAAAGCAGGAGAATTGTAGCAAGCCAGCCACCCCACTAAACTTTTAGGGGAAGTTGGTCCTATTACTACTAGTAAGTTGGACCCTATCGATTGTACAGTGTAACCTGATTTCTCAGCATTCAGTGAGTCTACTAAGCTTTCATTATGCACACACATGGCAGTTTTTAGGGCCTAGGAATAAAGAGTACTACCTCAAGAAAAAAGGGGAACAGATTCTTTCAGCCTTGGGCAGGAACCTGAAAGAAAGCCACACCCAGTAACCTCCTTAAAAATTTGAATTTCTGGCCCTAAAATGGGCAGTTACTCACAAATTTTAGAATTTCATGGTTGAGGTGGCTAATGAAATGTGAACTGACAGGCACACAGCACTTTTTGATAGTTGTAGACACTGCTCTCCACTGTGGTCACGTGCCTGCATGCTGCACCACTGCACAGCCACAATTCACACATGCAAAATAGATATTACAGCACTCATTTTCTTTTTAAAAATTTAAATTGATTTACATACAATAGAATTTACTATTATTAGTGTCTAGTCCTATGAGTTTAGACACAGCCTAGCAGGGGTCCTCAAACTTTTTAAACAGGGGGCCAGTTCACTGTCCCTCAGACCATTGGAGGGCCGGACTATAGTTTAAAAAAAAACTATGAACAAATTCCTATGCACACAGCGGCAGCAAAAACACCCGGCGGGCCGGATAAATGTTTTCGGCGAGCCGCATGTGGCCTGCGGGCCGTAGTTTGAGGACCCCTGGTAGAGTCATATAACCACCACCACCACCACCACCACCACCACCACCACCACAGAGATATAGAATAGTTCCATCACCCCAAAATCCCCTTACCAGCATACACGTGCTTGGCATGAAGACACTCTTCATCTATCCCCACAAGCCCCAGAAGCTTAGGGCCTCTGTGGACAGTTTCTACACAACACCTAATGCAGCCCACTTTTGACCCTCCTGAACTGAGCACAGCAGATGGAGATAAGAGGAAAAGGTGAGTCCCGGCTGTCATCAGAGGGGGGAGGGCAGACAGATCCACATGGCTGAAATTCAAAGTTTCAGCAAGGGGTGGCCCTATTTTGGTCGGGTTTCAGGGCATTGCTAGTGCTTTAACTTTTAAGGCTAGATTCTGTACCAGAGCTTAGAGAGAGAACCAATCGCTTACCAGATTTCAAATGTACCGAGATAAACATTAAAAGCCTTCCTGCTGGCACACAGTGGAGCAGCAGACTCAATACCAGGTAGGTATTGCATCATCTCAAAAGAGACACTCTACTAATCAATTGAACTTTTTACATTTGAATATTCAATTCTTGCCACAGCACATTTTAAATCCTAATTTCAAAATCATGTGTTCACAAAGATCAGCTCTACTATACAAAGGACATCATGAAACTCATTATTTCCAGTATTATAAAGTCTCTTGCCCGGGTAAAATCTCTCTTTAAAAGGGGCTTTCCAGCATTGCTCAGAACAAAAGTGCTCACTGACACTAAACTAGATACTGTGGGACAATGGTGGGTAGCACTACTGTTTCCAATTTTAGTATTCATAACAGAATGGACATTTACAAAGAATCCCCTTCAACTCTCCCTGCAGACAAAGAAAGCCCTTTGGGACTTCTCAGAAATAGGACACATTCCTGATGGAGGTATAGCTGTGTATCAGTCCAGATCCTTGATGCAAGCAACAGAATTGAACTCTGGATGATTTAGGCAGAAAAGTAACTCATTAAAAGGATATTGGGCAGGTCCCAGAATCAGCAGGAGGGCTGGAGAGGCAGGTTTGCAGGTAGGAACAAAACTCAAACCACGCTGCAGAACTGGTCTGGTGAGGAACCCACTGCAGCTCCTCTGAGCACTCCATCTGCAGCTTTCATCACTGTCGCCCTGCAGACACCTCTGTCTTGCTGTGAATGGTAGTGCTGCCTGAGACAGTCTGCCTGGATACCTGATTCTTTGTCTCTAACTCCTAAGACAAAGTCTAGGATGACTGCTTGGTCTAGGTTATGTGCCAACACCCGAGGAGAGAGGCTAAATGTGGCATTCTTAAGTCTGTAGAGGTAGGCAGGCTCTGCCTCCTTCCAAGAATCATGAGATGGGGAAGTCCCTAACCAGAGGAAGTGGGTTCAAATGCACACCCAAAAAGAGTAGCAAAAGATCCAACCCAGGCTGACGGTTGGGGGCTACTTGGTATCACGTGGCACCAATTAGTCATTGCTACCTCATTTGGGGACAGAGTAGAGGACTCTGAACTGAAGAAAATGGTCAAAGAAAGAAAAAAGGGCTCTTTCCCTCAGGGCCTTAATATTTTGCTGCAAGATTTGAGGGGAGGAGAACTGCCTAATGGTTGGAGGTGGGGCTGTATTGGGAGCTTCAGTGCCCTGTATAAGGCAGAGAAAACAATAGGTGTTGTCCTCAGAATATGACTTCCTTGTCTAGAGACCCAGGCATGGTGATTAGGTGATCTGGGAGCAAGTGGATGGTGGGAGTGGGTGAAGGGAGAGACTTAGGGTACTTTTTTCAACAAATCATTGCTTTTGATCCCTTAAAGGGATGTACCTGAACATACCTGAGGACAAAATCCAGCACCACAGTATACCTTCTGATTGCAGCCATTTAATTCCAAAGATATGAACAATATGACTAACAACTCTAGGGGATTTCTGCTCTAAAATTCTCAGCCTATGAACTCTCTCCTAGTTTTACATTTGCTGACAACAGTACATTGATTAGAAGTTCAGGACTGAACCTTTGTCCCTGGGTAGACCCAAAACCAGAGGGGTTTAACTGACTTTTATTAAATACTAGAGGCCCGATGCATGAAATTCATGTAAGAGTAGGCCTTCCTTCCCCCAGCTGCCGGCACCAGCTTCTCTCTGGCACTCGGGACCCGGGCTTCCCTCGCAGCCCTAGCTTTGTCTAGAAGGTTGTCCGAAAGGACGTCCAGTCTAATTAGCATATTACGCTTTTATTATTTAGATATTTGGAATGCTCAGGCCTGATCAGAAAAGGCAGTGCAACCAATATAAGGCATTCTTGGCACACATCAGAATTGCCACCAAGATAGCCCAGCCAGTGTGGCTCAGTGGTTGAGCATCAACCTATGAACCAAGAGGTCATGGTTCAATTCCCAGTCAGGGCACATGCCCAGGTTGCAGGCTCAATCCCCAGTGTGGGGCATGCAGGAGGCAGCCAATCAATGATTCTCTGTCATCATTGATGTGTCTCTTTCTCCCTCTCCCTTCCTGTTTGAAATCAATAAAAATATATTTTAAAAAAAGAAATGCCACCAAGATGAATGAATGTCATCAGGATGAATTAATGCAATAGGTTTTGCCACTGCTTCTTGGTATTTGGAATACACTTGGCTCACTGATCTCTGATTCAGAATGAGTGAGGTAGGAAAGACTAGAGGGAAATACACTCAGTGTTCATCTACCCTTAGTATCCTTAGTAGTGGCTGGTAAGCTAACCAGTACTGCTTTGCACCATGAAAAAAAGGAAAAAGACAGGATAAGATGCCCAGATGTTGCTGTGAAATTTGGACCTGCCCTGTGAGCCATCACTAGGCTGCTACCCCCCCCCCCCCCCCCCGCAACATGTGCTAAGGAAACTTAAGTCCCTCACTGTGTATAAAGTATAGTTAGAAAGTAGGAGAAGTCCAGATAAAGTGATCTACCAAAATAACTTATTACTTATAAAGGAATTGGTTAGGGAAAATACCCCCACATAACCTATTGTGGACAGGGAACGATTTCTCCACACCCAGAAGAAAAGGTAAGAACAAATCCTTTGAGAGATTCAGCTTTGTATGACATTGAGGGAGACAGCACCTAAACCATCAGAGAGTGAGAGATCTGGGTAGTGAATTTGAGTGGGAAGATGGAGACAGTCACCCATCAAGCTGCCCACTCACTCACAGCCCTGGGGAATCCTGTGCAGCACCTTTTGAACTGAACTGTCCAAATGTAGGGAATCTGGAGGTAGGTGGGTAAAGAAGACAATACTACTTGTTTTCCCAAATCCATTTCTCCCCCTTTCCCTTTCTGGCGTGGTCCTGAAGTGGTCATGGACTTAGGGAAGGGGCCCTACCCCAGTCCTATGCCAAGGTAGTGGTGGAATCTTGAATAGTCAATGCCAATCATTGATGGGCTTATTCTCCTGCCAGTGATTGGTTTAGGTATGGGTATGTGACCCAGTCCTAGGACCTGAGGGGAAGTCTACTAGGGACTTTTGGGATTGTTTTCCTCAGTAATAAATGGAGATGTATAGGCGGAAACTCCCCTCTTCTTAACAGGATGTTGCTGCATCTTCATGCAGTGTTGGAGCTGCTACAGTCACCTTGCAACCAGGAAGAAAGATCTGTTGTCAGTAGATGAAGGCAAGGAGGAGGAGGAGGAGGAGGAGGAGGAGGAGGAGGAGGAGGAGGAGGAGGAGGAGAAGAAGAAGAAGAAGAAGAAGAAGAAGAAGAAGAAGAAGAAGAAGAAGAAGAAGAGAAGAAGAAGAAGAAGAAGAAGAAGAAGAAGAAGAAGAAGAAGAAGAAGAAGAAGAAGAAGAGAGAAGAAGAAGAAGAAGAAGAAGAAGAAGAAGAAGAAGAAGAAGAAGAAGAAGAAGAAGAAGAAGAAGAAGAAGAAGAAGAAGAAGAAGAAGAAGAAGAAGAAGAAGAAGAAGAAGAAGAAGAAGAAGAAGAAGAAGAAGAAGAAGAAGAAGAAGAAGAAGAAGAAGAAGAAGAAGAAGAAGCCCCTGTGCTTTGATGATGTCATCTGATTACTGATTAAGTCAACCCTGAAACTACCACGTAGGAATTTTTTGGACCAGTTCTAGAAAATGATGCATTCTTTTTTCTCTGGGAGATGGCTATGGGATAGGAAATTAGTCTTCCTTGAGAAAGAGCAATTTTTAAAAAATTCTTTATTGTTTTCCAAATTTTTTTTTTTTTTACTGAGAGCATAGTGTAGTAAAGTATGAAATCTCAAATTTTGACACACACATTGTAGTAAGAAGTCTTTCTTAGGGGTAGGCCGAGACCTTGAGAAAATGGAAACATTTACCTGTCTTTCAATGTAATAGAGACCAACCACTGGGTATAGTTACACAGGTGGTCAATGGCCTGAGAAGGGTCAGGTCAATGGATCAATATTGCCATGAGAAACACTGATTTGGACCAGAGCCCAGAGCCATGGCCAGGAGCTAAGTCTCAAGGGTATCTGTCCCATGAATGAAAGCATTGCCTTATTTGTGCTTTGAGATCTTGCCACCTAAGCATCTACATGAGAGAACAATTGTTCTGCCTGTAACCCAGGACCTCATCTTCTCACTGCCCTCCTATCACAGGAATGGAAATAAGATCCTGTCTGTGCCCTGAGACCTTGTACCACAATCATCTAGCTCATGTCTGAGGACCCTTAGCTCTGGCACTTGAAGGAGTGCTTTCAGATCACTTCGGATATCTACTGGTGTCAAAGAGGAGCTCCTATATCTACACTTTGAGACAAGGACTGGGACATGCTAATACATCACTTGCTAGGGACAGAGCAGGCATAGACACTGATATACACCTGACAACTGAAATAATATGCCTCGGTATCAACTTTACTACAAAAAGCAGTGATAACATGGGCACTAACATTATGTAACTGGACTTGACTATAAGGCAATCATCCAAATCTAGAATTATAATTGCTGCATTTCGATTACCATCAAAAGAAAAATACAAAATTAAAATATTTTATAAAGAATTTATGGACAACCGAGAAAACAAGTTTGGACCCCTCACAGGCCATGGATCCTAGTCTGAGAAACATTCATTTATGACACTCTCAAAGACATTATCAATATGAAAAGAAATAATATTGAAACCTAAATTAGACTTTTCTTTGTATGACATGAGGGTGACAATTCCAGACTTAATCCAATGTTTCTTAACTGCAGTATACCTAAGAATCACCTAGAATGTTTGGTAAAATGTAGATTCCTAACCCTGCTCTCAGTAATTCTGATTCAGCACTTCAGGGGTAAGGCCCAGGAGTCTGCATTTTAAAAAGGTGATTCTAATTCAGGTGGAATACAAAACATATTTTCAGAAATACTGAACCTGCCAACAAGAAGTGGGTCACTAAAATGATACAGAAAAGGAATTTTTCCCAATAACCATTTTCTATGGTTCTAAGGGGACAACAAGCCAGAGAAATTCTCCCAAGACAGACCCAGAAGTGAGAGCAGATTGGTTGATCAAGAAATGCACTTTATTAGCAGGGAAGGGAATCTTTGCTACCCCACTAGAGTCTGGACGGGTAATGACTGCTGTGTGCTGTTTTCCTTTTTCTAAATGCTAGTTTTATTTTCAATTATCTGGTTTTCCTTCCACCATTGTGCAAGTATATTGGAGATTAGTTAAATGTATCATTTAGGCATAATTTGCCTAAATGTGATGGCCATACCAGTTAAAATTTTTAGCTAAAAGTGAAAGAAAACCCATCTAACCTTGTGTAAGCAGATTTTTTATTTTAAGGGTTTTACTGAGATGTAACTAATATGTATTAAACTGTACATATTTAGAGTGCACATATGATGTTTCAATGAACTTTATATACCACATAGGAATATAATAAATGAAACTATCACCACAATCAATGTAATGAATATATCCATCACCACTCAAAATTTCCTTATGATTCTTTTTAATCCCTCCCACCTACCCTTGCCCCTTTGCTCACACCCCCACACAACCACTGCTCTATTTTCTATCTCTATAGCTTAGTTTGCACTTTCTGACCTTTACATAAATGTAGTCATGCCATACCTAGTCTTTTTTTTCTGGTCGGGCTTCTTTGACTCAGCATACTTTATTTTGAGATTCATCCATGCTGTTGTATCAGTAGTTCATTCATTTTTATTGCTGAGTAGAATTCCATTGTATGGCTTTATCACAATTTGTTATCTGATTGCCTATTGATATGCCTTTGGGTTGTTTCTAGTTTGAGACTATTAAAAATATAATGGCGCCCTAACCAGTTTGGCTCAGTGGATAGAGCGTCAGCCTGCGGACTGAAAGGTCCCAGGTTCGATTCCAGCCAAGGGCATGTACCTCGGTTGCGGGCACATCCCCATTAGGGAGTGTGCAGGAGGCGGCTGATCGATGTTTCTCTCTCATCGATGTTTCTAACTCTCTATCCCTCTCTCTTCTTCTCTGTAAAAAATCAATAAAAATATATTTAAAATATATATATATAGTGGCTATAACCTTACACTTAGTTTGGCAACTACATCTCAGTGTTGACCCACACTGAGTTTTCTATCAATTAAACCTTATTTCTCTTTAACATGTGAATTCTGACCCATCGTGTAAAGAAAAAACCCTTTGAGAAGATACTGAGACAGTGTCTTCAGTGTTCTTGTGGCTATCGGTAGGGAACTCCCCAAGCCTGTTGCTTTTTCTGTATTCTTAATTTCTATTAATGGCATTACCATCTACTCAGGCTTAGCTTCTTAAAAAACAACACTCAGAATACATAGCATATATAGGTAATTATGTATGTAGGATTCTATAGATATAAATATTTGTGTCTGTTAAATGTCAGAGGATGCTACATACTAAATCTTTGTTATGGAAGAATATATTTTTATCTGACCAAAAGGAAAAAATCAGTGTTGAAAGAGACCACAATTCCCAAGCCCAAGTGGGGAGGGGAGAAAGAAGATTCCAGATAGGCATCAGAATAGCATGGAAGTTGGGAACAAAGCCAAAAAAAAAAATGTGGCTATAGGGGAGACCTCCAGCTCTTGTGGTCTCTCCAGGTAACCTCCTCAGTCCCCTCAACTCTGGGCTGGCTCCTCAGACCATGGCCAATATGGAGCACACTTTAGTCACCATCAAGATGGATGGCATGCAGAATGGCCTGATGGGCAACATCATCAACCACTTTAAGGAGAAGGCATTCCATTTCGTGGCCATGAAGTTTCTTTAGGCCTCTGAAGAACTCCTGAAGCAGCTCTACATTGATCTGAAAGACAGCCCATTCTACCCCAGACTGTGAAGTACATAAATTCAGGACCTGTGGTGGCTTTGGTCTGGGAGGGGCTGAATGTGGTAAAGACAAGGAGAATGATGTCTGGGGAGGCCAATCCAGCAGATTCTAAACCAGGCACCAGGAAGGCTTTTGCATTCAAGTTGGTGGGAACATCATTCACAGCAGTCATTGAGTATAAAGTGCTGAGAAAGAAATCAGCCTATGGTTTAAGCTTGAAGAATTGATTGACTACAAGTCTTGTGCTTTTGACTGGACCTATGACTAAGAAGTATACAAATCACCAGTTACTTTCAGCTCTGCTTGGATGTGTCCCTGGGCACAGCTCTTCATTCCATTGACCTGGAAGCAATAGTATCGATCTTTCTTTTCTAAAGCTCATTTACAATAAAGCCTTTGGAAACTGGGGGGGGGGGGGGGGGGACTATAAACATTCTTGTACAAGTCTTTGTGTGAAAAAATACTTTTATTTCTCTTGGGTAAATTCTTAGGAGAAGAATGGTTCAATCATATGGCAGATATATAGTTAATGTTTTTAAAATTAAATATATTGGAGTGACATTGGTTAATACAATTATATAGGTTTCAAGTGTATAATTCTATGACACATCCTCTGTATTGCATTGTGTGCCCACCACCCAAAATCAAATCTTCTGTTGCTATACATTTGGCCCCTTTTGCCCTTCACTACCTCACTCCACCCGCCCCCCGCTTCCCTCTTGTAACCACCATACTGTTATCTGTGTCTATGAGTTATTGTTTGTTTGTTTTTCTTGTTAGTTCATTTGTTGTTTTCATGTCCCATATATAAGTGAAATCTTATGGTTCTTGATTTTTCTGTAGGACCTATTTCACTTAGCATGATATTCTCAAGATCCATCCATGTTGTCACAAATGGTAGTGTTTCATCTTTACTTATGGCCGAGTAGTATTCCATGGTATCTGTACCACACTTCTATCTAATCATCTATTGAGGGACACTTTGGTTGTTTCCATGTCTAGGCCACTATGAATAAGGCTGCATTGAGCATAGGGGTTTGTATATCTTTGAGAATAAATGTTTTCAAATATTTTGGGTAGATACCCAGAGGAGGGGTTGCTGGGTCATATGGTAACTCTGTTTTCCATAGTGACTATATCATTTTATATTCCACCGGCAGGGTATGAGGGTTCCAGTTCCTCCATATTCTCCAACAATTGGTTTGATTCATCTTTTAATTTTAGTAATTTAAACAAGGGAGTAGTGGTATCTCATTATGGCTTACATTTGCATTTCCCTAATGATTAATGATGTTGAGCATCTTTTTATGTGCTTATTGCCATCCATATATCTTCTGTGGTAAACTGTCTGCTCAAATATTTTACCTGTATTTCATTTTAATTGTGTTTGTTTTTTATTATTGAGTTTTGAGAGCTCCCTGTAGTTCTGGATTAAGTTCTTTATCAAATACATGATTTGCAAATATTTGCTTCCATTCTGTGGCTGTGTTTTCATTCTCTTAGCACTGTCTATCAATGAGCAGAATGCTTTATTTTGATGATGTAAAAAATTTTTGAGTCATTGTTTTAGTTAGAATGCCTAACAGAAACTATAACTTGATAAGAAATAATAATTAAAGATAAGAAAATTATATTATCTCATATAAAAAAGTTCTGAGGTAGGATGTTTATTGACTTAGGTGCTAAACAATGTCAATAAGACACCAGATTCTCTTCATTTTTCTGCTTTGCCATCCTCAGCCTCCTAGCTTTATCTTCAGGTTAGTCCCCACAGAGTTGCAAGGTGGCTGCTGAAGTTCTGTGTATCATGTTCAGACATGCAACATTGAAATGAAGAATCTAAACTGTCTTTTCTATGTGTCTCTCAGAGTGAGGAAACATTTCTTGGGAGACCTCAGCAGACCTTTCCCCATAAGACATGGCCACCCATGAACTAGCACTAAATCCCTTAGGTCAAGGTTTGGCATACTACCATGAGTGGGCCAAATCCAGCCTGCTACCTGCTTTTGTACAGCTTGTAAGCTAACAATGGCCTTTATATTTTTAAAGGGATTAAAAAGTCATCAGAAGAATAATATTTTGTGACATGTGAAAATTATATGAAATTCAAATTTCAGTGTCCAAAGAACTTGGAGAGGTAGAGAGCTAGGAAGCTGTCACTCCTGCCCTAGTGAGAAAAAAGCTGGACAGAATGCAAATTAAGGACTTTTCATGAACCTTTCAGAGAACTGAGGTCACAAGTCAAATGACCTTGGGAGAAATGAGTGCTTCAGGGAGACACGGGACCTGAGCATTTGCTTCCCTGTGGCAGACTCTGCTAGATGCCACGTAAACCAGTAAGAACTTTAAACTCAAAAATTTGTTGGATTGCTGGAGGCAATTGCTGGTGTGAGTTATCATGAGAGTATGGATTTCCTGGGCACTGTAGTGACAGGGACATTCTCAACTTCTTGCTGCATTTTCTTCCAGGAATCCCCCACCCCAGGTTGGGGTGCTGACTTGGGGAGGGGAATAGCAGCTATTGCAAAATCCGAAATCCTTCCAGACTCTTCCCCTATCTCCTTCTTGGAGCAAATAGTTTAATCTGCAATGGGAAGGGATCTTACGGAAGGCCCTGATAGGGTACTCACAACTGAGATTTTTAGGGGTTTGAAATAAATCTGCACCCCTTTATCAAGCACTGATCTCTTTTTGAGTAGCAAATCTTGCTTTGCTCTGGTGGAGACTGAATGCCTGACTATAGGCATACAACACCCTTAGGCACACAACCTTAGCTGCTTATCATTCATTTTTATTTCTTATCTACCAAGCAATAAAATATGTTGTTCCCACAAGTATTCTGTAATGAAAGGGAAGTAAATACAAGATTGCAGTCAAAGAGATCCTGGAGGCACAAGAGAGATGCATGAACAGGTAGTTCACATTCCCTGCATCCCATACCTATGGGCTCATGATGCATTACCTATGGCCAAATTATCCTATTTAATAAAAGGCTAATATGCAAATTGTCCCCTCAACCGAGAGTTCAACCAGGGGGTGGGGCCAGCAGGCCAACCGCCCGTAGCCCCTCCCCCTGGCCAGTCCTGCCCCTGATCCCATCGGGGCGGGCGGGCCAGACCCCACCCATGCATGAATTCGTGCACTGGGCCTCTAGTAGAGGAATAAAGAAAAACTATTTGGCCTAGTTTACTGATTGTTCCATGACATGTTTGCTGTCACCAGCTAGAAGTAAACTGCTACAGTGTTACATTTCCACTAAGGAAGGACAGTGGTGAAGATTCATCTTATCATTGGGCAGAAATTTAAGCAATAAAACTGATAGTGCACTTTGTCAGAAAGGAGAGAGCCAGAAGCGTGGATCTACACTAATCTAGGCAATTCAATTCCTAATGGTTGGTTGGAGAGTTGGGAACTGGAAAGGAACAAGATTGGAGGTACAATGGCATAGAGATCTGGGGAAGACGCATACACAGAAAATGACCCGAGTTTGGGACTGTTTATATAACTTGAGAATACTCACCAAAGGCCCGAACTGCAGAAGAGGCTCTAAGTAATAAGGTGGACAAGATGACCCATCTTATGAATACCAGTCAAACTCCCTTTCCAGCCACGCAGGGCTTGCTCAACAGACTCATGAACAAAGGACCAACTTCCCCTCATAAAGCTGAATTGGTCTTGGCCGAGTGACCATTTTGTTAAACCTGATTGCTTGTCATGAGCTTCTGATGAGGGATTATGGCTCAAGAGAACAACCCAGCTACACAGTGGCGTATAGATTATACTATGCCCCTTCCCTGTGGAGCAGGAATGACTTATTATCTCTGTAATGTCTAATTATTCTGGAAATGGATTTACCTTCCTTGCCCACCATGCTTCTGAAAATCTCACTATCCCTGAGCTTATTGAATACCTCATTCAATATTATGATATTCCATAGAACACTGTTCCAACCAAGGAGCTAATCTTACAGCAGGAACAGTCATGCAATGACCTGATGTTCATTGGTGTTACCACATATCCCATCACCCAAAAGCAACTAGCCTTATAGAATGGGAAGGGCAGTAGTAGCACCAGTTGGGAGGCAACACCTTTTTAGGTTGGGGTACCATTCTACACTAACTGATAAATATGTGGTGCTTTTATCTCATAGCTAGAACATATGGATCCAGGAATCAAGGGATGGAAAGAGGAGTGATTCGTCTCACAATTACACACAATGAATCACTTGTAAAGGTTTTGCTTCCTGTCTCTGAGTCTGAACTCTCTCAGTTTAGAGGTTTTAATACTGAAGAGAGGAATGTTTCCCCTGAGGTATTATTTGACAACAGCCACCTGGTCATTTCAAGCTTCTCATGCCATTGGGGAGTTAGGCCAGAAAAAGGGAGGGAATTACTGAATAGGCTGGGATGATGGAATCTATCAAGGAGAAATACAGCTGCCACTGCCCAATGGGGCAGGGATGAGTATGGATGGCACCAGAGGATTTTCTGGGACACTTCCTGCTACTACCATGTCTGGAAGTAAAAGGTAGTAGAAGGCTAAAGCAACTCCATATAGGTAGGACCACCAAGGGCTCAGAATTTAGAATGGGCAGTGGGGGAGGGAAATCATATATACCAGTCATAGCCTCCTGACTGGTTGTAGAAATGAAGATTTCCACTTGTATATCCTTGCTTTATATGTTACACATATGTATGCATATGTACATGTTTTTTACTTTTTATTGAATTTATTGGGGTGACATTGGTTAATTATATATGAAACAAGTGTACAATTCTATAATACATCATCTGTATACTGTATTGTGAGTTCACCACCCTAAGTCAAGTCTCCTTCCGCCACCATTTATACCCCCTTTACTCTCTTCTACCTCCCCCATCCTCTTCCCCTCTAGTAATTGCCATACTGTTGTCAGCATTCATGAGGGGTTTTTTGTTTATTTGTTTGTGGGTTGGTTTGTTACTTTTTTATTGTTAATCCTCACCTGAGGATATTTTCCAATTAATTTTTGGAGAGAGTGGAAGGGAGAGGAAGAGACAGAGAGAGAGAAACATCGATGTGAGAGAGACACATCGATTGATTGCCTCCCGCACATGCCCCGACCAGGGCCGGGGATTGACCTGCAACCGTGGTACCTGCCCTTGACCAGAATCGAATCTGGGACTCTTCAGTTCTTGGGGTCAATGCTCTAACCACTCAGCCAAACCAGCCAGGGCACTATGAGGGGTTTTTTAGTGTAATAACACAAAGATAGGAAAATATTGCTGGAAAATATCTCAACAATGGCATCCTGTCCAACTGACTACCTAGATCTTAGAAGTTGGCCTGGTTCTTGTCATTTCTGAGGTTCTGTTGTTCAGCTTTTTCTTTGATTCTATGAGTTATATCATTCTTCTTCCAATAAATTCCTTTCACTAGAATAAATCAGGTTTTCATTGCTTGCAATTAAGAGAACCTAACCAATACCTCATTTACTGCTGAATGAAAAAGGCAAGTCACAAAGCAGTATGGAGGAGAGCAGAGAACTGAGTACATGCTCCAGCATCCTGCTCCTACTCTAAATATTTGAAAATGACAGAAATGATATATTTTAAAAGAAATAAATATAGTAAAACCAAACTAGAAGAGGCGAGTCCAGTAGATCCAGAATTATGAGGAATCTGTGAAAGAAGGAAGACAAATGTGACTGGAAAGACAAAGGAAACCAAACCTTGAATCACACAAGCAGGCAAAATAAAATGCTGCAAAAGGTGAAGGCCTCTGGGAGGAGGGGGTGTTGGAAGCTTAGAGATAATATAAACTGGCAACAAAAGAGAGCCAAGGCGATTACTTTGAAGGACAAAACTAGGGCAGCTGTGTGAGAAGTCCTTGGGTTGCAGAGGCAAGGGCTCTTGGGAAGCAAGGAATTCTCCTACCCTCTGTATAAGACTATATCTTATAGAAGACTACCTATAAATGCATCCTGTCCAGGAGCAAGTTGAAACACCCTGATCATCCCCCCCCCCCCCAACACTGAGTACAGGCTCTGGTTAACACAATAGAGCACTGGTGCAAGGTTCAGAGAAAATTTCAAATCAGCATATCGTATGATCCCATCTATTTGATCTTTGTGAAAAGAAAACTCACCAACTCTATTTCTAGAGAGTGAATATACATTTTGTATGCAAAAAAAAAGGTCTGGAAGAACATACAGCAATCAATTAACAATGGTTACTCCTGCCCCAATTGGTTTGGCTCAGTGGATAGGGCGTCAGCCTGCGGACTCAAGGGTCCCAGGTTTGATTCCGGACAAGGGCATGTACCTTGGTTGCAGGCACATACCCAGTAGGGAGTGTGCAGGAGGCAGCTGATCGATGTTTCTAACTCTCTATCCCTCTCCCTTCCTCTCTGTAAAAAATCAATAAAATATATTTAAAAAACAAAACAAAACAATGGTTATTCCTTAGAGGTGATCAGAAAACTCCATTTTTTGCTTTATGGAGTTTTTTATTGTTTAGATTTTTTTAGACTAGCATGTATTGTTTTTAAAGGTCTCTTTTATTAATTTTTTCTCTTGTAATTATTTTATTGAGATATTATTCACATGCCAATTATTTCACCCCTTTAAAGTGTACAATTCATTGGTGTTTGGTGTATTCACAAAGTTGTACAACCATCACCAGTACCTAGCTATTGAATGTTCTAGAATATTTTTTTCATCCCATAAGTATCTCCATGCCTCTTAGCAGTCATTCCCTGTCCTTTCTCCCCCAGCCCCTGGCACTTGCTTCTTGTCTCTATAGATTTGCCTCTTCTGAACATCTCATATAAATGAAATGACACAATATGTGGCTTTTTATATTGGCTTCTTTTACTTAGCAGTTTTCAAGATTTATCCATGTTGTAGCATGTGTCAATACTTCATTCTTTTTTATGGCTGAATAATATTCAATTGTATGGAGACATCACATTTTGTTTATGTATTCAAACTGACGAACATTTGAGTTGTCTCCACTTTGGGGCTATTATGAATAACGGTGCTATGAACATTTGTATACAAGCATTTATGTGGACATATGTTTCCAATTCTTTTGAGTATACATCTAGGAGTGGAATTGCTGGGTCATATGGTAACTTTATGTTTCACTATTTGAGGAATTGCCAAACTGATTTCAAAGCAGTTGCAACATTCACATTCCCCCTTATAATGTATGAGGGCTCTGATTTCTCCATATCCTCACCAACATTTTTTTATTGTCCAATGTACTTATTTTTGTAATTAAAATAATCAATAGACACCTCTTAGGAGGACCGTGGGAACCACCCTGGATACACAGGTGTGGTCTTCCAGACACCAAGTTTGTAAACATGCCTCTGTTCTCTAGCCACAGATAATTGGACGGGGAGTGGCCATCTGATCCAAACAGAAGCCTTTTCCCTGCAGCTCTTGGAGTTCAGACTCTTTCCAGTCTCAGTTTGACAGTTCTCTTAAACAGTGGAGATGAAAACTCGGCAGCTGCTGGTAATCATTTCTCACCCTGTGGACCAGGAAGCAGCAAGAATCGATGGGCAGTAAGAGAGAAAGGAATGAAGCAAATATGTATTGAGAAACAGAGATTAGATATGGAAAGAGAGGACTGCCTTGGTGTTTGAGACTTTGATTCCTTCACGAGGCCCAGTTTCTTCCTGCCCTGGGAATTTTCAAGCTACTCTTGTATCTTTGTAAAGCACTCTCTTTCTTGCATAAACTAATCTGAGTTTCTGTTATTTGCAATAAAAAAATTAACTAATACAGAAATAAAACACAAAATGACCAAAAAAATGGATTTTTTAAAACAAAAGCAACAGGCAGCTTCTTTAAATAACCAAGGACAGGAAAATAAGTTATTGTTTCTCTTTCCTTCTCTCTCTGGATACACTCCATTCTCTTTCTTCTTTGTGCAAACCAGCTTCTTCCTCTCTCTCAGAGCCTCATTGCTCCACCATAATTTCTTTTGTTTCCTTTTCTTCCCCGTCCCCCCCCCCCCCCCCCCCCCCGTCCCCCCGTCTCGGTAATTTCAGTTTGCAGGTTTACAATGCTGGTGGCTCCCAACCTGACTCCATGTGACTTCTGCATGACCTCGCTATTTAAATGCCTAGAGCTATTTTCTGGACCAGTCTCTCAGAGTCCCATTTCCAGTTCTTGGAATAACTTGATTGACTTTAGTTTGGGGTATGTGCCCAGCACTGGTCCAAAGAGCTGTGGTCAGGTGTTTGGGACCACCTTCCATAGTCTGTGCACAGGGGAGTTTCTCTGCGAAGCAAGATTGGGCAGAGAGGAAATCAAAATAAAAGATATACCATCTGAGTCTCTGCATATCTGGAAATGTCTTCTTTTTTCCTGCCTTCATACATGAGTGATAGCTTGGTAGGATGTAGAATGCTTGGATCACAAGCTTGGTTTCCCTTAAAACTCTATAGATATTGCTCAAATGTCTTGTCACATTTTGTGGCGTGGAAGACAAATCTGAGAGGGACCTGATTTTCCCCCCCTTTGTAGTTAATCTGCTTTTTTGCTTTCTGGATTCTTACACAATTTCTTTCCTTACTCGTGAAATTATTTCATGTTGTTTTTCTTTGGAGTCACTATCATCCTCTTCTTATTTTTTAGATTACAGAAGAGTGTTTTAAACCTTTATTCTCAATAACTGACTTGGTTGACAGCAGTATCTAATGTCCTGTTCACTGTCTCCATCGCATTTTTAAATTTGATTATAATGTTTTTCATCTGAAGGCAAGCTTGGATTATCCCTCTTCAAAGATGGAATGTCCTCTCAAATCTCAACGAGAATATTTTAAAGATAAACATTCCCTAAGAATGGTCGCCTTTCTTTAATTTTTTAGTCTTTTCACAAGCTCATAACTTGTTTTTGACTGTTCATTCTGAAGGAGGGGACATCTTTGTCTATTACTGACATTAGAGATAGATTCTCTCTGAGCTGGTGTCCTAGACAAAGGGTAGAAGAGAGGGTTTATGTTTTCTGTTGATTTATTTCGCTATATTGGGGGAATTCAATTGGGACCTGAAGACTATGGAATGAGGAACCAAAAGGTAGTTAATTGCCAGAGAGATTAACTGTTTTGTCAAATGATCAGTTCCCTCCCTCTCCCCTCCCAACTATCCCATGTGATAGCACAATGATTTACAGTTCCCACTATCTCTCATGACTTGAATTTTCTTCCTAGGTGACCTTTCATTCACTTTTGCCTCAGGCTCCTGTTGTCTGAGATTTGGAGTTCCTGTGTTAGTCATAGGTCTAATTGCTCATGGGAAATAGGGAGCCCACAGTGCAACAAGGAAAGTTCCTGATGCCCCAATGCTTATTGGGACAGCCTATATATTGGGGGCACAATGCCCCTTCTCTAATTACCTTTTGTAGAATCTTGCTATGGTGATGCCTCTCGCTTTGCTCACCATTTTCAGCAAATGAAGGCTGCTGGGTCAGACTTCAGCCAGTTGTTCCACAAGTGGGATGCTGGGACAGTTAACCAGGCCTTTGGTTTTTTCCTTGGTATCTGTCTTGTCGCATTCCGGTGTTCCCAAGTCCCACTGCTGACTTTGGACATTTCCAAAAGCTCTTTGGGGAATAGCCCTCTTACTTTTCAGATGAGCACCTAGTTTGTCTGAGGTGAACTGTAGGCTACTCTTGTGGATGTTTGAAAACGTTTCTGACTTATTTTTCCCTTGTTTATTGAATTCATGGGGGTGACACTGGTTAACAAAATTATACAGGTTTCAGGTGCACAATTCTACAACGCATTATCTGTACACTGTGTCAAGTTTTCACCACCCCAAGCCAAGTGTCTGTCCATCACCATTTATCCTCCCTATATCCTCTTCCTCCCTGCACACTCCTCTCCCTGGCAATCACCACACTGTTGTCTGTGTCCATGAGTTTTTTCTCTCTCTCTTTTTTTTGCTCTATCCCTCCAGCACCCCAAACCGGGGACCCCCTCCCCCAACAGCTGCCAGCCTGTTCTCTATTTATGAATCTGTTTCTTTTTTTGTTTATTAATTTTGTTCATTAGATTCCACATATGAGTGAAATCATATGGTACTTGTCTTTCTCTGACTGGCTTATTTCATGAAGCATAATGCTCTCCAGGTCCATCCATGCTGTTGCAAAGGGTAAGATTTCCTTCTTTTTAACAGCTCAGTAGTATTACGTTGTATAAATGTACCATGACTTTTTTACCCACTCATCTACTGATGGGCACTTGGGATACTTCCAAATCTTGGCTATGGTGAATAACGCTGCAATAAACAAAGACTTTTTCTTATTTTTATAGTTCTTCAGTTGTTTCGATGGGATTATGAAAGGAAAGGACTTAAACACATGCTAAAATTATTGTCCTTTATGTATACTAAAATGCTTAGCATATTGATGTTTCTTACTTTGAAATGCATCAAAAAGCAATATGGGTTGATGGATATATATGTGATAAAACAAATATAGCTAAATATTAATTATAGAATGTATCAGTGTTCATGGTATAATTCTTATAATTTTTCTGTATGTTTAAAAAACACAACAAAATGTTGAAAAATCATTATTTTAAAACTGGAAATCAATTTTTACCTTTGTTTCACCATTTGTTTGGAGATCATCATCAAGTATTCGGCACAAGGAGGTACGGGGCATATTTATTTTCTGAGCCTATGGTTATCTTTTGCCTTTTCAAGGACTTCTCTCCTTGGGTTATCTCCTCCATTGCATAATAGTTTTCCCTTTCAACTAGATTATTGACATACTCTAGTTTCTCCAACCTTAAAAATCCTCCTTTGAGTCCTTATCCAGATGGTTTTCCTCATTAAGGCATGTCCTAACCTGTCTTGTTCACAGATACTAGTAGATCCCCAGAGCCTAGAACAATGCCTAGCCTATATTAGTCATTCAGTAACTATTTACAGAATGAATCTCTCTATTCTCCTTCACAGACACACTTCTCAAAATGGCGGTCTATATTTTTCTTTATTGCTACTGGCTCTTGACTTTTCTTTACTCATTAGCCCATTCAAATGGGGCTTCTGTCCTCATAACTCAACAGAAACGTTTCTTGTCAGTATGACAAGTGAACTCCATGTTGTCAAATCCAGTGGCTGTCTTGCTGATTTCTAATTCCTGATTTAATCAGGATTTAGGATGGTTTATCACAATTTCCTTCTTGAAATGTTTTCCATCTCAGCTCTGTGACAGTACAGTCACAGAAGACTTACAGGTTTGTCCCTATCCAGTATCACTGGCTTCTTCTTCTCAAACTTCTTTTATGACTTTCTGCCTCTACATATTGGAGCTCCTCAGGATTTGGCTCTGGCCCCCTTCTCTCTCTACATGTCCTCCCTAAGTGATTTTGTCTATTCTCTTACCTTAAATCTGAAGGTTCATAATTTAAACTCTGTAGACAAGACCATTCCTCCAGGCTCTATATTTATACATCCAACTGCCTACATGATATATCTGCTAGGATGTCACACAGACATTTTAAATTTAACATGTCCAAAATGAAAATGCTGCTTTCCTCTTCCCCCCCTCCCCCTCCCCCGCCCTTGAAACCCTTATCTGCTCCATTTTGCCTACTATTAATATAGCCATTATAGTTCTCTTTGGGGCACTGTTTCCATGGTATATCTTTTTCTATTCTCATGTTGTCAACCTATGAGTGCTTTTGAATTAATGTTTGTTTGTTGTAAACAGTAGGTGATTGGGTCAATATATCCCTGTTTCTCCCTCACCTTTGTACCAATATTGTTGTTCAAATTACATCTTTATTAGATGTAAAACCAAGAATTGTAGACTCCACCAGAATTTACCTTTTATTATGCCATGTATGCTTTCATATAGTTTAATGAATTTCCCTTTTCTTTTTTCTCCTTTTTTTTGCCCATTACATCATGTGATGGATATTGGTAGTGAGGGTGAACTTTACAATTTACTCCATAGTTGCAGAATATTGACATAGTATTGCATCAGAATTAGAGGAAGGATGAACATTACCTGGATTTTGGAACTGGAGCCAGTAACTGATGAGACTTTGAAATACTCTCAGTTTGGAGGGAGGGTAAGCCTGTTTTCAGGTGTAGGAACTTTGGCTGTATTATGTTAGTGGGAGCAAGTTGGGGCACAAAGTGTAAACATGTGAAGCAGGGTGTATGCACACTTCAAGCAAGGTGGTAGACTTCAGTGGGCATTTATTAATGAGTGTAATATCCAACAATAGAACACCCTTTCTATGTAAGGATTACCTCCCACTGTGAGTCTCAATAAGAGACAGGGTTCTAGGGTTCTCCCATAAGATGCTTCCATCACAATGTTAAATCTTAAAGAGGGCAATACAGAAGCACAGAGAATGTTGAGAAATTATTTACAGAAGTGACAGTAACATCAAGAATCCATTGAAGTTGGTGGTATGCCAAGAGGGGAACCCTGACCAGACTTGCTATGGAGTGATTTTAGATACGCAATCAATTCCCATTATTCATGGATCCTGTATTTGTGAATTCACTGACTCTCTAAAACTTATTTGTACCCTAAAATCAATACTCTCAGTACTTACAGTCATTTGCAGGCATGCACATAAGCAGAGTGGCAAAAACATTTGAGTTATCTAATGTGCTTGTTCCCAGTGAAGGTCAAGCAAGGTTACATTCTGCCTTCTTGTTTAAATTCTTGTACTGTAAACAAGTGTTCCTTCTGGGGTATATTTAGTGCCACATTTTTCACATTTTTGTGCCTTTCGTTGGTGATTTGCTGTTTAAAATGGCCCCCAAGCACAGTGCTGAAGTGCTGTCTAGTGTTTGTACGTACAAGAAGGCTATGACGTGCCCTATAGAGAAATTACACATATTAGGTGAGTTTACGCGGTTGGTTGTGAGTTGAATGTTAATGCATTAATCATATAAATTATACCAGGTATCATTAAACAGAAACATGTGAGTTTTCACTGAAGAGAGTATTTGGATGGCACATAGCACATGAAAAGACATTCAATATCATTAGCCACCCTTAAAATTCTGAAAGGCGTCTGCTGTCAGATTGCTTCAGAATCCTCTCTAAGTTCTTACTCCACTTTGAAGAAACCAAAACTATAACTCATAGATAATGCATTGTGAATATGGTTTATGCAGGAAAAATAAAGCAGAAGGCCAATTAGTGGAAGCATACACAAAGAAAAGGCCTTGGTTTTAAATAGAGATTGGTGAATAAATGTACACTTATATGTTTTCACTTAAAATAAGTATTTTAATATATTAATGTATCATGTCTATGACTCCCTGCTTTACTGACTTTTTCCATTAGCTGGTTAACTACAGTACAGTTGTAATTGTATCAGATAAGAGAGCTTGTATTCTACCAAATCCTTCTTTAGAAATCATGTTTTAACATGCAAGGTTTTCAATAACTTTGTACCTATATATTTTATCTCCCTATAAAATTTGACATTTTGTACAGCTGCTGCCCACAGCCTTAGAGTTTTGCTCTCATAGAACACATAGACATATTAATGGTGTATTAGTCATCACATCTTATCGTTTTGAGCTTTGGGAGGAGAATATGATTTACAAATAGACAAGAATACTTGAGTAGCGTGTCCATGGGAACCATGTGATGATTATGCATATCATCTCCTTTCCTTTTGTTCCTTCTACACTTTAGGTTGCTGCTCAGCACAAACATCCTGGAATTGGCTCTAAAACGTGTCAGCATCATTTGGGAAGAGCCTCCAGTTTTGGCTTCTGTGCATATTTTCTTTTGTAATTTTAAAAATACAGAAAAGTAGAAAGAATAGCATAACAAACACCCATACACCCAGAATTATCAATTATTATTATTTTATCACATCTTCTACAAATTTGTGTTTTTAGAAGCAATTTTAAAAGCAATGAAGTAATTAAGTCAAAGTATCCTTTGTCCACCCATCCTCAATCTTGTTCCACTTTTTCCACCCAGATCCAAATACTATTGTGAATTTAGTATTCATGTTTTAAATAATACTTACATACCTTTATGTTTCTATAAGCAGTAAAGTATTGCACAGTACACTTTTTAATTTTATAGAAGTAGTTTCAGATTATACATATAAATATATTATTGCATAATATATGTTTAGAAGAGATATTGTATTGTAACTTGATTCTTTCACCCAAATGTTGATAAGACTTTTGATCTAGTTCATTTCTTTTAGCTACTGTGTAGTATTTAATTGTAGGAGTATACCACATTTTACTTATCCATTCATTTACTGAAGGACATTTATACATTATTCCATTTTACACTATTAAAATTCTGTGATGAACAGCTTAGTATATTCTCATTGTGAACATGTTGGAGAATTTCTCTAGGGAAAATAACTGGAAGTGAAATTGCTATGAAATATGATAAATACCTTTTTATATTATTAAATAGTGCCAAAAGGCTTGCCAAAGTGGTTGTCTCAATTTACATTTCCACCAGCAGTATGACCATTTCTGTTGTTCAAATATCCTGTAACAGAAGACTTAAATTTTTTGTCAATGTGATGGATGTGAAATGGTTTTTTATTGTTTTAATTTATATTTTCTTGATATTTAGTGATGTTGAGGATCTTTTCATTTGTTTTTTTTCCCTTTTATGTAATAGCATTTTCATATACTTTGCTTCTTTGTTGAGTTTTGTTTATCTTTTTCTTTTTTTAAATATATTTTATTGATTTTTTTACAGAGAGGAAAGGAGAGGGATAGAGAGTTAGAAACATCAATGAGAGAGAAACATCGATCAGCTGCCTCCTGCACACTCCCCACTGGGGATGTGCCCGCAACCAAGGTACATGTCCTTGACTGGAATCGAACCTGGGACCCTTGAGTCCGCAGGCCGATGCTCTATCCACTGAGCCAAACCGGTTAGGGCTGTTTATCTTTTTCTGATTGCATTGTGGAAATTATACCATTTTTTGGTCTGGTGTGTTGCAAATATATTTCCCCAGACTGACACCTGTCTTATAAATTTGTTTATAGTGCTTTTATTTTAAAGAAGTTTTCACTTTAATAAATTCAAACATTCTTTTCCTTTATGGCTTGGGCTTTCTGTAACTTGGTTAAAAAAAAGGCTTTCCTACTGCAAGGTCACATTTTATCTTTATATATTTCCTTTTAATACATTTAAAACATTGCTTCTCACCTGTAGAGTTTTAGTTCATCTGGAATTGTTCTCTGTGTAATATATAAGGAGGTAATCTAATTTTATTTTTTTCTGTGTAAAAATATGTTGTTCTGACACTATTTATTAACTATTCTTTTTTCCCACTGGTATTTGAAGTGTCACTTCTGTACTATTCTGTTCCATGAATCTGTTTCTGGGTTTTCTATTCTCTTCCACTACTAGTCAATTTGTTTATTCCTACAACAGACACACACTATTCTAATTATTATAGCTTTGAAATAAATCTTGATAAGTGGTTAAACAAGTCACCTTATCCTCTCATTCTTCCTCAGAACTGAATTAGTTATTCTCAAACAATGGCACTGATACAACGCCTAGCACAAGAGAAACAAAGGAAAAAATAAACAAATGGGACTGCATCAAAATAAAAAGCTTCTGCACAGCAAAAAAAAACAAAAAAAAACAAAAAAAAAACCATCAAAATGAAAAGGGAACCCACCGTATGGGAGAACATATCTGGCAATGATACATCTGATAAGGGGTTAATATCCAAAATATATAAATACTCATACAAATTAACAAAAGGAAAACAATCTAATCAAAAAATTGGCAGAAGACCTAAATAGACACTTCTCCAAAGCAGACATACAAATGGCCAAGAGATATATGGGAAATGCTCAATGTCACCAATCATCAGAGAGATGCAAATTAAAATGATAATGAGGTACTGTGGGGAAGCACGGGACTTGGTTGGAAAGTCTGTAAGGAGGATTCTCTGAAAGGTCAGAGGCCTCTGGGGGACCTTGCTGAAGGCTGCAGACCCTGCCTTGACTTTTCCAAACAAGTCTGAACCCCCGGGTGTTTTACTAGAATCTTTATGTTTAGACATCAAAACATCCTTGTTTGAAAGACACTATAGATGCAGGTGCTTTCTCAAGGATGCTTACCCTGCTGATTGTATCTAGAGGTTAATTTTAGTTCAAGCTGTTGTTACAATAAAAGCCTAAGGAGGCAGGTGAATAGGGCTGCTTGGTGGTGAAAGCCAAGCAGCCCCTTAGCCTCTCTTTCACAGAAATGTGTGTCAGAGCAATCATTCATCTGTCGCTCAGGGTCTGCCGGTCAGCCCCAGCAAGGTATCACCTCACACCTGTCAGAATGGTTGCCATCAATAAATCAACAAACAAGTGCTGGCAAGGATGTGGAGAAAAAGAAATCCTAATACACTGCTGGTGGGAATGCAAACTGGTACAGCCACTATGGAAATCAGTCTGGAGTCTCCTCAAAAAATTAAAAATGAGCCCAGCTGGCATGGCTCAGTGGTTGAGTGTCAACCTATGAACCAGGAGGTCATGGTTCAATTCCTGATTCAGAGCACAATTCCAGCTGGGATGTGCAGGAGGCTGCCAATCAATGACTCTCTCATCATGAATGTTTCTATCTCTCTCTCCCTCTCCCTTCCTCTCTGAAATCAATAAAAATATATTTTAGCCCTAGCCAGTTTGGCTCAGTGGATAGAGCATTGTCCTGTGGACTGAAGGGTCCTGGGTTTGATACTGGTAAAGGGCACATGCCCAGGTTGTGGGCTCGATTCCCAGTAAGGGTCATGCAGGAGGCAGCTGATCAATGAGTCTCTCTCATCATTGATGTTTCTATCTCTCTTTCTCTCTTCCTTCCTCTCTGAAATCAATTAAAAATATTTTTTAACAATTTTTTAAAGGGAAAAAAATTAAAAATGGAACTGCCATTTCACCCATTGCTAGTGATCCCACTTCTAGTAATATATCCTAAGAATCCTGAAACACTAGTCAGAAAGGATATATGTGCCCCTATGTTCACAGCAGCACAATTTACAATAGCTAAGATCTGGAAATAGCCCAAGTGCCCATCAGTAGATGAGTGGTTAAAAAAAGCTATGGTACATTTACACCATGGAATACTATGCAGCGATAAAAAAGAAGGATCTCTTACCCTTTGAGACAGCATGGAGGGACCTGGAGAGTATTATGCTAAGTGAAATAAGCCAGTCAGAGAAAGACAAGTGTCACATGATCTCACGCATATGTGGAATCTAATGAACAAAATAAACTGATGAACAGAAAAGGTCCAGAGACATAGAAGCATGAAGGAGATTATTGAATCTCAGAGGGAAGGCGGGGGAGGGTGGGTGTGTGGGAAGAGATCAACCAAAGAACTTATATGCATATGTATGCATAACCCACAGACTCAGACTATAGGGTGGTGAAGGCCTGGTGTGGGGGGTGGGTGCGGGCTAATGGGGTCAATGGGGGGGGGAGGAAGGGACATATGTAATACTTTCAACAATAAAGATTTTTTTAAAATCCTATTGGGATTTGGAATTTAATTTAATTTAATTTAGAGATTAATTGGGGAAAGTTAATAGCTTTATGATACTGAGTCTTACCATATAATAACTTGTTATAGCTCTCCATTTATTCATGTAGGTTCTTTTGGATGTCCAATCATGTTTCACATTTTTCTTAAAAATATTTTGTACATTTTTGTTATAGTCATTCTTTTATCCTCACCTGAAAATAAGCTTTTATTGATTGTGTGTGTGTGTGTGAGAGAGAGAGAGAGAGAGAGAGGGAGGGAGAGAGAGAGAGAGAGAGAGAGAGAGAGAGAGAGAGAGAGAGACATCAAGTGGTTGCCTCCCATAGGCACCTTGACCTGGGATCAAACCCACAACCTAGGTATATGCCCTAACTTGGAATCAAACCCGCAACTTTTTGGTGTACAGGACGATGTTCCAACCAACTGAGCCACCCAGCCAGGGCTGTTATAGTTATTCTTAAGTGAGTAGGCAGAATTCTAAGATGGTCCCCAAGATTTCTACTCCTTGGTATACATGCCCTGTATAACTATCTTCCCTTGATTGTGAATATGAATATGAATTGTCACTCCTATGATTATATTACATTATGTAAGACTCCATCAATAGGTATCTCCTTTTTATTTCCTTATTACTGTGAATGGGCTTGTTTCTTTTTATGAATGGCTTCTTGTCATAAATTTCATTTTTAATTGATTATTTCTATTTTTCTATGTTGACCTTTATCCTGAAACCCTGGTAAACTGTACATGGGGAGGAAATCTATCAACCTGAAGGAAACCAGGTATTGAACTTACAAACAAATACTTTGTCAGCTATTAGAAATATGTTTAAAAAGCAAAGTAAACTTGCCTACAGAGTTAAAGGAAAATGTAAGAACAATGCCTCATGAATTAGAGAATATCAGTAAAACTATGGCTATCATAACAATGAAGCACATAGAAATTCTTGCATTTATTGGTATAATAACTAAAATGAAAAATTCACTAAAGAGCCTTATAGCAGATTTGGGTTGGCAAAAGAACAAATCAGCATATTTGAAAATAGGTCAACTGAGATTATCCACTCTGGAAAAAAAAAGAAAGAATAAAGAACAATTAACAGAGCCTCATGGGCCTGTGGGAAACCATCAAGTGTAGCAACCACCATGTGCATAATGACAGTGGCTACCTGGTTATCAGACAAAATAGGCCTTAAGACATAAATTATTATTAGAAATAAATAAGGACATTTTATAATGATGAAAAGATCAACCAGAAAGCCAAACAATTATAAATATACTAGGATCCCAGTGCGTGATTTGAAATCGCGCGGTGCCACCCATCCTCCGGTCTGGCCCTGCCTCCCTCTATGGCCCTTGAAGCAGCTCCCTGCTGATCATGCCTTCCCCCAGTGCACGCGCGGAGGCCCCTGCCACCCCGCCCCTGACACTGCATGCACAACCTCCTGTCCAGTCGACCGGTTACAGCATTCTCATATTTCTCTATTATATATATATATATAATTTAACAATAAAATCCCAAAATACATGAAAAAAGATAAAGAAAAAATATGTACTAAAGATTAGCATAGAAATAAGTGAAACAGTAACAATAGAGAACATTAACTAAACAAAAAACTGGTTCACTGAAAAGTTGAAAAATGAAAGAATTGAAAGGGAGACAACCAACAATAATAATGGGAGATTTCAATACCCTACTTTCAGTAATGAATAGAAGTCTTAGGTAGAAGATCACAATGGAATAAAACACTTGCACAATGCTACAAATTAACTAAACCTAACAAGACATTCATTGAACACTCCCCAGAATGACAGTAAACTATAATTTCTTTTCAAATGTACATGGACCATTCTCCAGAAGAGACCATATGTTAGGCCCTAAAACAAAACTCAATAAACTTAATAGGCTTAAAATCATACAGCATATGTTTTTTGACCATAAGGTATGACAGTAGAAAACAATCATAGAAGGGAACTTTGATAATTCACAAATATGTGGAAATTAAACAATGCACTTTTAAAAAATACAAAAGTGATCACAAGGGCAATTAGAAAACACTTTGAGATTAAAAACACAAAAATACCCAAACATATGGGATGTAGCTAAAGTAGTGCTAAGAGGGAAATTTATAGCTATAAACAGTTATATTGAAAAAGAAGAAAGATCTCAAACTATTAACATTCCACCTTAAAAAAACTAAGTAGAGCAAACTAAACCCAAAGCAAGAAGAAAAAAAGATGCAATAAAGACTAGCATAGAAATAAGTGAAACAGAGACTAGAGTAACAATAAAGAACATTAACTAAACAAAAAAACTGGTTCATTGAAGAGGTCAGCCACCTCAACCTGGTGTCCATAGACTTTTGTAGTGGCCTCAGGGAATCATCAGGGTGAAGCCAGCATAGTTCATAAGGCCCAAATAGATCAAGACTTGGCCATGTCAAGGAGGGCTCTCCACGGTAACGATGGTGCTGGTCGGACATGCAAAGGGATAATGGCCCCCATCCAAGAGTTGCACAACTCAGTCTTTCCCCAAATCTGCCAGGACCTCCTCAAGAATGCTTCCAAAAATTCTGCCCTGCAGGACTAGGCTGGCCACAGCCCACTGACAGTATTGCAGCGGGAAAAATCGCAGAATGACGGACCTGCCAGGATTCTGGAGGTTGGAGCTAGTGGTTCTCCTTTGGAGGGGGGTAGTAGATTTCCCATGGGAGGTGGGGAATCACTGCTCTGGTGTGTAGCGGGCAGAGTAGTGGATTTCAATACCCTACTTTCAGCAATGGACAGATCATCTAGATAGAAAATAAGGAAACATTTGACTTGAACTACACTTTACAGCAAATGAGCCTAAAAAGATATACAGAACTTTCCACCCAACAATAGCAGAATAATACTCTTTTCAAGTGCACATGGAACATTCTCCTAGATAGATTATATATTAATTCACAATACAAGTTTTAATGAATTTAAGGAGACTGAAGTCATAGCATTTGTTTCTCTAACCACAATGGTATGAAACTAGAAACCAATAATAGGGAGAAAAATGGGAAATTCATAATGTGTGGAAATTAAACAATACTCTCGTGGTCATTCAATATATCAAAGCAAATAAAAAGTATTTTTAGCCCTAGCTGGTTTGGTTCAGTGGATAGAGCGTTAGCCCATGGACTAAAAGGTCCCGGGTTCAATTACAGTCAAGGGCACAAATCTGGATTGCAGGCTTAATCCTGGGCCCTGGTAGGGATGCATGCAGGAGGCAGCCAATTTATGAGTCTCTCTCACATTGATGTTTCTCTCTCTCTGTCTCTCCCCATCCCTTTCACTCTCTCTAAAAATCAATGGAAAAATATCCTCAAGTGAGGATATTTTTTTAAAAAGTATTTTTATACAAATAAAATTGAAACACAACATATCACACCTTATGGGATGCAGCAAAAAGAGGGTATTTTATAGCAATAAATGCCTATTTTAAGAAAAATAGAAATACCTCAAATGAACAACCTAACTTTACTTGGTATACCTCAGGGAACCAGTAAAAAAAGAACAAATTAAGCCTAAAGTTAGCAGAAGGAAGGAAATAACAAAGGGTAGAGAAGAAATGAATGAAAGAGAACACAAAAAAAACAATAGAAAATATCAAAGAAACTAAGCTTTTTTAAAGAAAAATGAAACAAAATTGTCAAACTTTGAGCTAGACTAATAAGAAAGAGAAACTCAAATAAATAAAGTCAAAATAAAATAAGAGTCATTATTACTGATACCACAGAAATACATGGATAATAAGAGACTATGTACTACAAACAATTATATGGCAACAAATTGGATAACCTAAGAGAAATGGAGTGAATCATGAAGAATTAGAAAATCTGAACGGATTGATTCAATTCAAGAGATTGAATCAGTAATCAAAACCTTGTAACACAGAAAAATCCCAGGAACAGATGGTTTCACTAGTGAAATCTACCAAACAGTTAAAGAAGAATTAATGCTGATCATTCTTAAACTCTTTCAAAAAAGTAAAGAGGAAGGAACACTTCCAAACTCAATTTGTGAACTAGCATTACCGAATACCAAAACCACTTAAGGACACTCCAAGAAAAAAATACTACAGGCCAGTATACCTGATGAACATAGATTTAAAAAAATCCTCAACAAAATATCAACAAACAGATTCAACAGCACATTAAAAGAATTAGAACCAATATGAAATAACACATGAGTAGAATGAAAGAAAAATCATATATAATTTGAATAGATGAAGTTAAAAGCATTTGACAGAATACAATATCCTTTCATGATAAAAAAAAATAACTCTCAATAAATTGTGTATATAAGGAACATACCTCAACATAATAAAGGTCATATATGACAAGCCCACAGGAAACATCATACTAAAGAGTAAAAAGCTGAAAATTTTTCCTCTACCATCATCAGGAACAAGGGAAAAGTGCCCACTTTCACCACTTTTATTCAACGTAGTAATGGAAGTCCTAACTAAAGCAACTAGGCAAGAAAAATAAATAAAAGGAATAAAATCAGAAAGAAAGAAGTAAAATGGTCTCTGTTTGCAGATGATATGATCTTATATATAGAAAACCCTAGAACTAACAAGCAAATTCAGTAAAATTGCAGGACACAAATTCAACTTATACAAACTAGTTGTGTTTCTAGTGACAAGCTCTCTGAAAAAGAAATGTTTAAAATTCCATTTACAATACTATGAATCTCAGAGGGAAGGACAGAGGGGGGTCCGGAAGAGATTAACCAAATAACTTACTAGTATATGCATGTATGCATTGCCCATGGACCCAGACAATAGGGTGGTGAAGGCCTGGGGCAGGGTGGGAAGCAAGTGGAGGAGGGAATTGGGGGAAAAAAAGGGGGCATCTGTAATATACTCAACAATAGAGATTAATAAAATAAATCAAATTTAAAATAAATTAATTAATTTAAAGTGAAAAAAATAAAATAGTATCAAGAACAATAAAATACTTAGGAATAAATTTGACCAAGGAAAGGAAATTGTATATTCTGAAAAGTATAAGGCATTGATGAAAGAATTGAAGAAGACATAAACAAATGAAAATGTATTCTGTGCTCATGGATCATTACAGTTGATATTGTTAAAATGTCCATAGTACCCAAAACAATCTATAGAGTCAATGCAATTACTATAAAAATTCCAATGGCATTTTTTTTCACAGAAAAAATAATCCTCACATTTATATGGACCACAAAAGCCCACAAATATCCAAAGCAATTGAAGAAGAACAAAGCTGGAGGTATCACACTTCATAATTTCAAACCATATTACAAAGCTATGATAATAAAAAAAACTATGGTACTGGCATAAAGACGGACACATAGACCAATGGAACAGAATAGAGATTCCAGGAGTAAACAATAGATACACAGACAACTAATCTTTGATAAGAGTACTAAAAATACACAAAAGGGAAAGGAAAATATAAAAGCCTAATATGCAAATTATCCCCATGGGAGACCAGCCGTTTGCTATGATGTGTGCTGACCACCAGGGGGCGGCGCAGAATGAAGCAAGGCCCCGGCTGACAGCTGGAAGGCCCCATCGGCCCTGATTGCAGGGCAGGCCTAGGGACCCTACCCATGCATGAATTTCGTGTACCGGGCCCTTAGTCTTTAATAAATAATGTGAGAAAACTGGATATTCACATATAAAAGAATGACATTAGACCCCTATCTTACACCACTCAAAAATTAACTCAAATGTATTAAAGGCTTAAATGTAAGACTTGAAACCATAAAACTCCTAGAAAAAAACTTAGAGGAAAAAAAACCTTCTTTACATTGTTCTTGGCAATAATTTGTTTTTTATATGTCACCAATAGCACAAGCAACAAAAGCAAAAATAAACAAGTGAGACTACATCAAACTAAAAAGTTTCTGCACAGCAAAAGGAACAAACAATAAAATGAAAAAGCAACCCATGAAATGGACAAACTATTTACAAACCATCTCTCCGAAAAGGGGTCAATATCCAAAATATATAACTAATATAACCCAATATCACAAAAACAAATAGTCCATTTAAAAAATGGACAGCCAAGCTGGTTTGCTTCAGTGGATAGAGTATCAGCCTGTGGACCAAAGGGTCCCGGGTTTTATTCCCATCATGGGCAGGTACCTCAGTTGCAGGCTCCTTCCCGGCCTGGGCCCTGGTCAGGGCTCATGCAGGAGGCAACCAATCGATGTGTTTCTTTCACATTGATGGTTCTCTCTGTCTATCCCCTCTCTTCCACTCTCTCTAGAAATCAATGGAAAAATATCCTCAGGTGAGGATTAAAAAATAAAATAAAATAAAAAATGGACAAAGGACCTGGGTAGACATTTTTCCAAGGAAGACATACAAATGGCCAACAAGTATATGGAAAGGTGCTCAACATCACTAATTATCAGGGAAATGCAAATCAAACCCACAATGAGATGTCACCTCTTACCTGTTAGAATGGCTACAATAAAAAAGACAAGAGATAAGTGTTGGCAAAGATTTGGAGAAAGGGAACCCTTGTACACTGTTGCTGGAAATGTAAATTGGTACATTCCCACTATGGGAAACAGAATAGAGGTTCCTCAAAAAGTTAAAAACAGATGATTCAACAATCTATTTGACTCAGTGCCTGGGTCAAAATCAAGACTTCTGGGCATATATCTGAAGGAAATGAAGTTACTATCTCAAAGGGATGTCTGTACCTCCATATTCATTGCATCATTATTCACCATAGCCAAAACATGGAAACTAAGTGCCAAATATATAATGGAATATTATTCAGAATTAAAGAACGGTATCCTGACATTTGTGACAACATGGATGTACCTTGAGGTCATTGTGCTAAGTGAAATAGACAAAGACAAATATTGTATGATCTCATATGTGAAATCTATAAAAGCTGAACTCATAGAAACAGAGTTTTAGGAAGAAATTAAGTTATCTCTATTAGCAGAAGATATGATCTGACATAAAGAAAACCCCAAAGAATTCACAAAAATTATTATGATAAATTAATTCAGCATGGTTCCAGATACAAAATCAACACACTAAATTCAATTGCATTTATTTGCTAAAAATAAACAATTCAAAAAGGAAATTAAGAAAAAAATTCCAGGCCCTGGCCAGGTAGCTCAGTTGGTTAGAGCATTGTCCCAATATGCCAAGCTTGGGGGTTCAATCCCCAGTCAGGGCACATACAAGAAGCAACCAATGAATGCATAAATAATTGGAACAACAAAACTTGCACACTCTCTCTCTCTCTCTCTCTCTCTCTCTCTCTCTCTCTCAAATCAATAAATTAAAAAAAGAAAAATTCCATTTACAACATCATCAAAAATCCATAGGAAAAGTTATTCAAAGAAGTGGGAGCCTTGTACACTGAAAGCTATAAAAACACTGTTGATAGAAAGTTAATATAAGACCAAATTAAATGGAAATGCAATGTTCGTAGATTAGAAGACAATATTGTTAAGATGGCAATAGTCCTCAAAGTCATCTACAGATTCAATGAAATCCTTATCAAAATCCCAGCTGCTGTTTTGCAAAAATGGCAAAATGATTACAACATTCATATGGAAATACAAGGGTCCCAGAATAGCCAAAATAATTAGCAAAAAAAAATTGAAAAACTTATGTTCCCTTATTTTAAAATTTGCTACAAAATTACAGTAATCAAGACTGTAAACTACTGGCAAAAGGATAGACATACTGGCCAATGGAATAGAATTGATAATTCAGAAATAAACTTTTACATTTATGGTCAATTGATTTTTGTCAAGGGTGCCAAGACTATTTAAAGGGGAAATGATAATATTTCCAAAATGGTGCTGGAACAACTGTAGATCCACGTTCAAAAGAATGAAGTTGGATCCATTCCTGTCATCACATACAAAAATTAAATTTGTAATTTAATTGAAAATTTAAAAGCAAAAACTATAAAGCTCTAGATGAAAATATTCAACATCATGAAGCTTTCTTATTATGCTTCTAAGAGTTTTATAGTTTTGGCTTTTACATGTAGGTCTTTGATTCCTTTTGAGCTAATTTTTGTATATGGTGTAATATGTGGGTCAAACTTCATTGTTTTGCTTGTGGATATCCAGTCTTCCCAGCACCATTTGTTGAAAAGAGTGCCACATCCCCACTGAATGGTCTCAGTGCCTGTGTCAAAAATCATTTTACCACATGTGTGAGGGTTTATTTCTGGGCTCTGTATTTGATTTCATTGGTCTTTATGTCTGTCTGTATGTCAATACCATACTATTCTGATTACTGTGACTTCGTGGTAAGTTTTGAAAGTAGGAGTATGAGTCCTTCAAATTTATCCTTCTTTTTCAAGATTGTTTTGCCATTTTAGGTCTCTTAAAATTCATATGAATTTTGGGGTGGATTTTTCGATTTCTGTATAAAATACCACTGGGGTCAGTTTCCGTCAATTAGTTTTGTCCATTTGAATGAACCATGTTTGTCTGTTCTTTATATTCCTTGGAATTTTTTGTTGAAAATTGGTCATTTGACTATTATAGTAACTTTGGAAATCAGATTCTCCTCCTTTCCCTAGGGTTTGCTGTTCTTTTCTTTTTGTTTATTGCTGAAGGTTGTAGTAGTCTGTTTGTTTTTAGATCTTTCCAAACTATTTTCAAACATTATTCCTTATTATGTGTGCTCACTGATGTCTCTGTCCCTTCAGCTTTTGTTCTGCTAATTAAAAAATATATGTTTTTATTGATTTGGGAGAGAGAGAAACATTGATGTGAAAGAGAAACATCCAACCCTGACCAGGAAACAAATCCACAGCCTTGGGCATGTGTCCTGACCAGGAATTGCACCTGTGACCTTTCAGTGTATTGGATGACCCTCAACCAACTGAGCCACACTGGCCAGGGCTGTTCAGCTAATTTTTTTGACATAGATTGCCTTGAACTGCAAGAGTGGAAACAAACAAAAAAGGGAGATCAACACCACTCCCAATCTTTACAGACTGACTTTCTGCGGAGGCAATCCTTACAGATAAATTCAGCTTCCTCTGAGCCTAGGTATCACCTGAGATAAAAGTTTAAGTTTTTCACAGGTCATTTGTGAGCACACCTGAGCATGTGTGTGGCTTTCTAAATTCTTCATAGAGGTGGCTCCTTTTGAAAGCCTCCTTCCTTTGCTTCGTTAAGCAAGGTACCTTTGAGTTCTTTAAACATATTTGTAATGGCCATTTTGAAGTCCTGGTGTATTAAATCTGATATCTGGCCCTTCTCACAGGCAATTTCTATTGTCTGATTTTTTTTCCCCTTTGGTTACATTTTCCTGTTTCTTTGTACGACTCACTTTTTGTTGTTGTTGTAAACTGGGCATTTTAGGTAACAATTTGTAATAACTCTGGACACTGATTCCCCTCCCCTCTATCCAATGCTTTTTTGGTGCCTGTTTGTGTATGTATGTATGTATGTATGTATCCATGCATGTATGTATGCATGTACGCATTTATGTATATTGGTTTGGCTAAACAACTTTAATGTTGGCTATTTCCCCCCGAGTGTGAAATTTTTGGTGCTGCTCCTCAGAGTTCTCAGGCCCAAGCATGTGCACAGTCCCTACGGGATGCCAGTGCTTTTAGCAGAATCATTTTGACTATCTCTTTCCCTGATCTCTCTGTTAAACTATCTCCCTCATTTGATATCACATATACTTGTCAGTATCCACTAATTACTGGTTAATTGCTCTATTATTTTTGGCAGTGTCCTGGGGCATGATTTGCTTCACAGTCAGAACCAGTCAATTTTGTATAGCGGTAGTTTTTGAGGCCAGACTTTGAGGTTTGCTGTGATCCCAGCAGGGCTCTTCTAAGCTGTATTATTTCCCCGGTTCTGTCTCTTGAACTAGCTGGCCTATGATTTAGCTAGTTGCTCTTAATTAAGGGGAGCTATTGTTTTCAAAAGTGCTCTTAGGCTTAAACTTCCCCATAATCCATTTCAAGTAAAGTTAGTGCTTTTGGGGAGAGCTCTGGAGCTCTTTTCTTGTGCCCAGCCTCTACCCCTGGGGGAAAAAAATCTCTGAGCCACTAATCTGAGTGCTGAGCAGGGCAGTAGACTTTTGTCTTCTTGGCTTGCCTCTCTCAATATGGAATCTTTCCCTTATGAGTGAGTTTGGAGAAGGTTGGTCAGACCACCTGTATTCTTGGCCTGTCATGCCTTGGATAGAGCCTCTGCCCTGAGTAGGGGGCTAGGTGGAGAAGAGAGTCCCATGTCTCTTGCTTGCACTCACCAGGAACTGAGTCTCTTCAACTCAGAGTTGAAAGAGATCAGAAAGGCTGGTGGCCTGCCCCTCCAGACAAGATATGGTCATTGTTGTATGAGTGCTAAGGAAAGAGGGAGCCCCACCTTCTTGGCCACAACCACCCAGAGTGGAGCCTCCTTCTAGTTGCGTGGGGGAGGAAGGAAAGAGGGAGTGGGTCATGGCACAAAAGCCACAGGCTCTCACTGTTCTTACCAAGTTTTAATAGATTTTGCTTGAATAAATGGTTCTTTATAAGATGTATGCCCTTAGGACAATTTCCAGATATTTTAAATGGCTGTTTTTAAACATCATTTTCACCAGTTTTGTTTGTATGCTATGGAGCTCCTTACTCTTCCATTCTGGAAGTGGACTTTTTTTTTTAAGATGCAAAAGACTCGAACATGTTCAAAAGCTGAGTCAGAAAGGGAAAGGCTGAAGATATGAGTGAGAGAGGTAACTGATCGACGTTCCTGATGAGGTAGCAGGGATAGGACACAAGACACTGGTGGAAAGATAAGTCAGTAGGAAAAGAGGCACCTCTTTCACCGGGACAGGAAGGAGTAAGGAGAGGAGAGGAGGGGATGCTCATGAGTTTATAGATATTTTGTGACAAGAAATCGAGGACATTGCTGTCTGGTGTCTTCCATTTTCAATGCAGTAGGAGGTGAGGCAAGGGTAAGGGTTAGGTGGAGATGTGCGAAGGCCAAGGAGAATATGGGTTTGTCAAAACTACTGTGGAGATTTGGGATAGAATTTCATATTTCCCTCTGTCTTCAGAGGGAGATGCTCAGAATCATATTCATAAATAAGCCTCTCAATGTCTCATGAAATCACAGAGGACTTTCTGGTCCCGGATGTTTGCTGAGCTGGCCATAAGATCAACTCCTCTGGAATTTCAGTCCAAGACAAATGTCCTTTTAGACATGTCTCTCTGCCACCTTTTACCCAGAAAATGACAACTTGGGAATTCTGCCACCCGCTCCCCCTTTCTGCTACAGCTGTCAGGAAGTTTAGGGGCAAACTGAGGCCCCATACTCTCTGAGGCCCCCGCTTACATACATTCCCCTGGCTTCCTTCCTTTCAGAGGTCTTTGTTCTGTTTTTATCCCCACAGGACTGGCTCTACCCTCTGTTTTAACCTTTAAGGAGCAGGGGGAGGGAGCTGCCATTTTTAGCCTAGGGCAGTGATGGCGAACCTTTTGAGCTCAGTGTGTCAGCATTTTGAAAAACCCTAACTTAACTCTGGTGCCGTGTCACATATAGAAATTTTTTTATATTTGCAACCATAGTCAAACAAAGACTTATATTTTTGATATTTATTTTATATATTTAAATGCCATTTAACAAAGAAAAATCAACCAAAAAAATGAGTTCACGTGTCACCTCTGACACGCGTGTCATAGGTTCGCCATCACTGGCCTAGGGTGTAAGAGGGCAGGCTCCAAGGGCTCAGAGGCTGCCTGTGGGGCCCTGAAAACTCCTTCCCACTCTCTCAGCCTCAGTCTTCCCAGGATTGTAGCTCCTATTTCACAGGCAGTGTTTGTGGGGATTAAAAGAGACTTTATGTAAAGCATGTGAAGCCATCCTTGCATCTTAGTAATTGCTCAATAATTCTAAGGATTGCCGTTTTCCTTGTCAGACAGATGGTTTGCAAATATTTTCTCCATTCCATAGGCTGCCCTTTCATTTTGTTTGTTTTTTCTTTTGCAGTGCAGAAGTCTTTTAGTTTGATGTAGTCCCACTTGTTTATTTTACTTTTATTGCCAGTGCTTTTGATGTCATACCCTAGAAATCATTGCCAAAGCCAATGTCAAGGAGCTTTTGCCGTTTTCTTCTAGGACTTTTATGGTTTCAGGTCTTATATTTAAGTCTTTAATTCATTTTGATTTAACTTTTGTGAGTGGTATAAGATAGGAGTCCAATATAATTCTTTTGCATACAGATATTTGTTTTCCCAACACCTTTTATTGAATACTAGAGGGCCGGTGCACAAAAATTTGTGCACTCAGGGGGGGGGTGTCCCTCAGCCCGGCCTGTGCCCTCTTGCAGTCTGGGACCCCTTGGGAGATAACGATCTGCTGGCTTAGGCCTGCTCCCGGGTGGCAGAGGGCAGGCCCAATCCCTAGGTGCAGCCCCTGGTTGGGCTCAGAGCAGGGCCGATTGGGGAGTTGGGGCGCCGCCCCCTGTCATACACAGAGCAGGGCGATCGGGAGGTTGTGATTCCACCCTCAGTCACGCTCAGGGTAGGGCCGATTGGGGGGTTGGGGCACCGACCCCTGTCACACTCAAGGCAGGGTCGATGGGGAGGTTGCAGCGCAACCCCCTGTCATGCACAGAGCAGGGCCAATCTGGGGGTTGGGGCACTGCCCCCTGTCACACACAGAGCAGGGTCCATCAGGGGGGTTGGGGCTCCTTACCCTGTCACACACGGAGCAGGGTCGATCAGGGGGTTGGGGAGCTCCCCCCCCCCCCCGTCACGCACAGAGCAGGGCCCATCAGGGGGGTTGAGGAGCTCCCCCCTGTCACGCACAGAGCAGGGCCCATCAGGGGGTTGGGGAGCTCCCCCCTGTCACGCACAGAGCAGGGCCCATCAGGGGGTTGAGGAGCTCCCCCCTGTCACTCAGAGAGTAGGGCCAATAGGGGAGTTGGGGTGCCACCCCTTGTCACACACAGAGCAGGGCGGATCAGGGGGTTGGGACGTCGCCACTCTCACACTCAGGGCAGGGCCGATGGGGAGGTTATGGCTCTACCCCATCACACACAGAGCAGGGCCCGTGGGGGGAGTGGTTGTGGCGCCACCCGCTATCACCCACAGAGCAGGGCCGATCAGGGGGTTGGGGCACCGCCACTCTCACACTCAGGGCAGGGCCGATGGGGAGGTCATGGCTCTACCCTGTCACACACAGAGCAGGGCCCTTGGGGGGGGGGCAGGTTGGGGCACCGCACCCTGTCACACACAGAGCCGCAGGGTGATCAGGGGGTTTGGGTGCTGCCCCCTGTCACGCTGATCCCGGTGCCGGGAGGCCTCTCGGCTCTGCTGATCCCGGTGCTGGGAGGCATATTACCCTTTTACTATATAGGGTAGGGACCTGGTGCATGGGTGGGGCTTGCTGGTTTGCCTTGAAGGGTATCCTGGATCAGGGTGGGGGTTCCTACTGGGGTGCTTGGCCAGCCTGGGTGAGGGGATGATGGCTGTTTGCAGCTGGTCACACACCCTTCAGGGTGGGGGTCCCCACTGGGGTGCCTGGCCAGCCTGGGTGAGGGGCTGAGGGCTGTTTTCAGGCTGGCGGGTGACGAAAGCTCCCAACTGCTCCTTTTTTTCTTTTCTTTTTTAAAATTCTGGGCCAGCTTTAGCTCTGAGGCTCCAGCTCTTAGGCCTCCGCTGCTGAAAGTAGGTATCTGGTTTGTTTCGGTTCGAAACAATGTATAACTCCAGCTCTGACTCCAGCTCTG
The DNA here is from genome assembly GCF_014108235.1 of Myotis myotis. Lineage (NCBI taxonomy): Eukaryota > Metazoa > Chordata > Mammalia > Chiroptera > Vespertilionidae > Myotis > Myotis myotis. The sequence goes on from NW_023416346.1 coordinate 9,246,064, forward strand.
AGATTCCAGCTAGCTGAAAGCTGGTTTCTGGAGTTTTGTTTAGCATCTATATTTGTTAAAATGTTTCAAACTGCAGGCTCAGAGGCCTGCAAGGCAGGCGGGGAACATTGGTTTCCTCTGTCACTGAAGCAAGCAAGCCTCATGTTAGCTTCCAGCTGCCTGGCTGCCGGCCGCCATCTTGGCTGACAGTTTGCATATCGCCCTGATTAGCCAATGGGAAGGATAGCGGTCGTACGCCAATTACCATGTTTCTCTTTTATTACATAGCATTCTATCTTTTTCCTATCGTGTATTCTTGGCATTCGTCTCAAAGATTAGTGGAACGTATATCTGTGGTTTATTTCTGGGCTTCCTATTTTGTTACATTGGCCTGTGTGTTTGTCTTTATGCCAGTATGATACTGTTTGATTATTACAGCTTTGTAATATAGTTTAAAATTAGAAAGTGTGATGCCTCCAACTTTGTTGTTTTTTCTCAAAAATTTTTTTAAAAAATTTGGAGTCTTTTTGGTTCCATACAAAGTTTATAATTAGGTGGGGGGTTTTTTCTATTTCTGTGAAAATACCATTGGAATTTGACAGGGATTATACTGAACCTATAGATTGCTTTTGGTTAGTATAGCCTTCCCCCCCCCCTTTTTTAAATTTCTTTTATTGGTTAAGGTATTACAAATGTGTCCTCATTTCCCATTAACCCCCAACCTCCCCCCCCACCCCCACTCATGCCCTCATCCCCCTGTTGTCCGTGTCCATTGGTTTGGCTTATATGCATGCATACAAGTCCTTTGGTTGATCTCTCCCCCTTACCCCCTCCCTCCCCTACGTTCCCTCTGGGGATTGATAGTCTGATCGCTGTTTCTCTGTCTTTGGATCTGTCCCTGTTCATCAGTCTATGCTGTTCTCTATATTCCACAAATGAGTGAGATCATGTGGTACTTATCTTCCTCTGACTGGCTTATTTCACTTAGCATAATGCTCTCCAGTTCCATCCATGCTGTTGCAAATGGTAAGAATTCCCTCTTTTTTACAGCAGCATAGTATTCCATTGTATAGATGTACCACAGGTTTTTAATCCACTCATCTGCTGATGGACACTTAGGCTGTTTCCAAATCTTAGCTAGGGTGAATTGTGCTGCTACGAACATAGGGGTGCATATATCCTTTCTGATTGGTGTTTCTGGCTTTTTGGGATATATTCCTAGAAGTGGAATCACTGGGTCAAATGGGAGTTCCATTTTCAGTTTTTTGAGGAAACTCCACACTGTTCTCCACAGTGGCTGCACCAGTCTGCATTCCCACCAGCAGTGCGGAAGGGTTCCTTTTTCTACACATCCTCTCCAACACTTGTTGTTTGTTGATTAAAAATGGATAAAGGACTTAAACATAAGACAGGAAACCATAAAAATACTAGAGGAATCCACAGGCAACAAAATCGCAAATATATGCCGAAGAAATTTCTTCTCTGATACTGCTCCTAGGTCAATGGAAACTAAAGAGAAAATAAACAAATGGGACTACATCAAAATAAAAAGCTTTTGCACAGCAAAGGAAACCATTAACAAAACAACAAGAAAGCCCACTGCATGGGAGAACATATTTTCCAATGATATCACCGATAAGGGTTTAATCTCCAACATTTACAGGGAACTCATGCAACTTAACAAAAGGAAGATAAACAATCCAATCAAAAAATGGGCAACGGGGAGAAACCAAGATGGCGGCATAGGTAAACACTGAAATTGCTGCCTCCTACAACAACTTCAAAAATACAACAAAAAGACAAAACGGACATCATCCAGAACTACAGGAAGGCTGGCTGAGTGGAAATTCTACAACTAGAAGGAAAGAGAAAAGCACACTAAGAGTCAGGAGCTGCGGAAGTAAAGTGCAAAGGTACGGAGGCTCGAGCGTGCACGGAAAGGTGCTGGTACCTGAGGACGCCGCTGTCTTTTTGAATCGGGAGGGAGTCACAAGCTCCCAACTGCTCTGAACTCCGGTTCCAGGAAGTCTCTGGGGACCCAGGACTCATACGGGGAGAAACTGGACTGTCTGGCAGTGGGCAGAACTCAGAACTCGAGGGCGGCTTTCCCTCAGAGGTGCTTGCAGCAATTAAATTACCGGGACATTGAGACTTGCGGCCCCTTAGGGCAGGGCTGAGAATCGGCCATAGCTGCTTGCTCTGCCCTGTTGATTCCTTGAGACCCTGCCCCACCCAGGCTGCGGCAGAGGCTTTTGCATATGAATGCCCTGGCCCTTTGCAACCTGAAAATTACCTAACAAATTACAGCTGGGCCAGACAGACCCAGAACTTCCAAGAGAAGGCCCAAGGCCCCACAGCAGCTTGCATTGCTTCACAGCTGGGCCTCATCTGGGCACCTCCAAACTCCAAAAAAAGAAGGGGAATCTGCAGATCTTTACGTAGCTCCTGCTGGGTAACCTCAGGCAGAGACTAAATTAGCACCTCCTTAGATCCAAGAGCCAGTGTACCCAGTGGTCAGAGTGGGACCATCCAGATTACAACTCCTCAGATCCATAAGGGACACACTCAGGGGGCAGACTCAGTGAGCACCAAAGCCCCACTGAAGCAAGTCTTTCCCCAGAAGGGTGTCTTCAGCACAGAAGTTCTCCCACTGCAGACACAGCTGATTCTCACTGCCAATTGGCCTGGACATCAATTCCTCCCAGTGATCCTACAACAATCAAAGGATAACTACAAGAAGACTGTGCACAAAGCCCACAAGGGACACCAAGAGTGTCCACCTCAGGTAACTGGGGAGGCTGAGCCACTGGGCCCTATAGGACACCTAGCACACAAAACCACTCTACCAACACAGGGAGGCATAAAAAATGCGGAGACAAAGAAACAGGTCATAAATGACAGAAATGGAGGAAAGCAAACGACTGGATATAGAGTTCAAAACCACGTTTATAAGGTTTTTCAAGAATTTTATGGAAACCGCTGATAAATTTAGTGAGACCCTGGAGGATATGAAAAAAGACCAACTAAAGAGATCAACCGAAGGACTTGTATACATGTATATAAGCCAAACCAATGGACATGGACAACGGGGGGATGGGAGCATGAGTTTGTGTGGGGGGGGGAGGTTGGGAGTTAATGGGGGGGATGAGGACACATTTGTAATACCTTAACTAATAATAATAAAAAAAATTGAGATTTAAAAAAAAAAAAGAAAAAAGACCAACTAGAAATTAAGCATACACTGACTGAAATAAAGAATAATATACAGAGATCCAACAGCAGACAAGAGGATCCCAAGAATCAAGTCAGAGATTTGAAATATGAAGAAACAAAAAATATCCAACCGAAGAAGCAAAAAGAAAAAAGAATCCAAAAATATGAAGATAGTGTAAGGAGCCTCTGGGACAACTTCAAGCGTACCAACATCAGAATTATAGGCGTGCCAGAAGAAGAGAGAGGGCAAGATATTGAAAACCTATTTGAAGAAATAATGACAGAAAACTTCCCCTACCTGGTCAAAGAAATAGACTTATAAGTCCAGGAAGTGCAGAGAACCCCAAGCAAAGGGAATCCAAAGAGGACCACACCAAGACACATCATAATTAAAATGCCAAGAGCAAAAGACAAAGAGAGAATCTTAAAAGCAGCAAGAGAAAAAAAGTCAGTTACCTACAAGGGAGTACCCATACGACTGTCAGCTGATTTCTCAACAGGAACCATGCAGGCCAGAAGAGAGTGGCAAGAAATATTCAAAGTGATGAACAGCAAGAACCTACAACCAAGATTACTTTATCCAGCAAAACTATCATTCAGAATTGAAGGTCAGATAAAGAGCTTCACAGATAAGAAAAAGCTAAAGGAGTTCATCACCACCAAACCAGCATTATATGAAATGCTGAAAAGTATTCTTTAAGAAGAGGAAGAAGAAAAAGGAACTCTTACCATTTGCCACAGCATGGATGGAACTGGAGAGCATTATGCTAAGTGAAATAAGCCAGTCAGAGAAGGATAAATACCACATGATCTCACTCATTTGTGGAATATAATGAGCAACATAAACTGATGAACAAGGACTGATCCAGAGACAGAGAGGCATTGATTGGACTGTCGGGCCTTGGAGGGAAGGTAGGGGAGGGTGGAGGTAAGGGGGAAAGATCAACCAAAGGACTTATATGCAAGCATATAGGCCTAACCAATGGACACGAACAACAGGGGGGTGAGGGCACGAGCGGGGGGTGGGGGGGTAGGGGGTAATGTGGAGATAAGCACACATATGTAATATCGTAATCAATAAAATATATTAAAAATAAGTAAATAAATAAATAAATAAATAAAAAGGGCAACGGACCTAAATAGACACTTTTCAAAAGACATACAGAAGGCCGAAAGACATATGAAAACATGCTCAAAGTCACTAATCTGAGAGATGCAAATCAAAACGACAATGTGGTATCATCTCACACCTGTCAGAATGGCTAGTATAGCCTTTTTAATGCTATTCATTCTTCCAATCCATGAACACATAATATCTTTCCATTTATTTGTGTCTTCTTCAATTTCTTTAATCAAACCTTCATTCCTCTGCAGCAGGGATTTGCAGGGAGGAGTCTTATCACACCCTCCTGGGCCCCAGGTGGCATCTCCTGATTGTGCAGATGGAAAAGGGAAGCAGAGCACATGAGGGATTTGCCTGCGCCCCCACCTTAGGGGAAGGTCAAAGCTGGGATTGGAGCCCATGTCTGTGTGTCCGTCTCTCCTTCCGTGTACCACACTGTCACTCTGGGTTATCAGGGTCAAACCAGGCAGGAGCTCCAAGCTAAAGAGCTTGGTGAGGGTGGCCACAGGCCATGGTGATTCCTCTGTGCCTGTCCACTCATCTCTCAGAGGAGGTGGGTGGGCCAGGTCAGTGGTTCTCTGACCTGGCCAGACTCCAAGTTCACCTGCCACCTGGTCAGAAGCAGGTTCTTGGGCCCCTCCCCAACCTACTGAATCGGACTCCAGAGGGCGGGGTCCGGGAATCTGTACCCCTAACATGGGGGTTCTGATGTCGCCAGTCTGGCCTTCACACACCTCTAGATGAACTTACAGCAAGGCTGGCAGCCAGGACATCTCTGGCCCACAGCGCCTGAGACCACATCCTCAAGGGCAGCCTGCAGTGTATGCTCTCCGCCCACTGCCCTTCCATTCCCAGCCGTGATTCCACAGCAAAGCAAGATCTGGCCAGTGTGGCTTCCACAACACTTAGCATGATAAATAGGGAAAGTTTCACAGGGTAACTCATTCCGTCATTCCCTCATTCACACTTATTTACGGGTTCATTCATGCCTTTACTTACATTGCACTCACCCACTCTTTCCTTTACTCACTCATTTCCTTTTTCACTCACAGTCACTCTCTGTGTCAATCAGAATGCTCTCAAAAACAGATGGCACGCTCAATGTGTAACATGAAGATGAACTAGTGAGACATAATTTTCAGAGGTGTGAGCAAGGTGAGGGGAACCCACAAGAGAAGGTTAGATACCCAAGAACTGCATCCAGGGAAAGCCATTTCCTCCCCAAAAATGGAAGGGTCAAGGGGAGGGAACAGTTATAACAAAGTGGTGGGAGTTATAACCATGGAAGAGGGGCTGCCCATGGGAGCTTATGTCCATGGTCATGGGGACTTAGACACGTCCAAAGCACCTGTGGCACCTCCTGCAGCCAGGGGTCTCTTGGGTGGGGCTGGCCACGTCCTTGCCCACCTAGCTCAGCACCCAGCTTGGACACATGGCCATCTCCACACACATGTGAGCATGGACACACACCCGCCTGGCCACCACCTTCACACGTGGGCACAGTGCACCACGCACTTTCCCAGGGACTGTCACCACATCCATTACAGTAGCTCACCTACCGTGTGCCAGGGAGTGCTCTGGGCGCTCCCCATCCACGAACTAATCTCCACTGCAGAGACCAGGCTGGGTGAGCCAATGCTGTTCACATCTCACAGCAGGAGATCCCAGGCCAGAGAGGGCAGGGACGCCCCAGGGCACAGGGAGCCTGTGTAAGGGAGCTGCAGCAGTTTAACCCCATCACCTACCCACCCTCCCCCCACCCCCCAGTCAAGGGCTCCTTCCACCAGAGCACACTGACTGCTGCTGACTCAGAACCCGCCTTTAGAATGTGTGCACCCAGTGCCCATATTCGTACGTGTAAACGCGTGCCTGTGTCTATGCGTTTGTGCCCATGTTCCTCACACACATCTGTACACAGAATAACGTGCCTGGACGCAGAGGAGAGTGAGCCACTGGCTCCTCAGGGCTCCCACCTCCCGCCCTTCATGGTTTCTCTCGGTGCTGTCACCTTTTCCCTCCCTGGACTGGCTGTGTCTTGAGAACAGGATACCCCGGTACTCAGTGCAGGGCCATAAACACTGTCATTGTAATGCAGATTGTGTGAATGAACAAGTGTGTGTCTTAACGAAGTGAGTGAGTGTCTGACACACAAGATGCTGCATGGAGCCCCTGGGGAGCCCCACTGGAGAATCCAAGCACAAACCCCTAGAGTTTTAGAGCACATGCCTTGCCCTCTGTCAGATAACTACTCTCCTTTTGAGAAACTGTTCCTGGCACTTGGTGATTAATTTAACAAGGTTACATTACTGGCCCCGGTAGACTTTGAATGCCTAGCCATGTGACCCCAAGTGACTATGCAACCTGAGCTGCCCGCCCTGGCCTTGGTGCCATGCTACCACCAAACCATAAAGTTGGGCAGGCAAGAATCACACTCCATCAAAGGGCGGCCATATAAACCAAGTGAGTCTGGAGCAGGTCCCAAAAGCACAAGTGACTTACAGGAGGCTCACACTCCCATAGCACCTGCAACTGCCACGTTGCTTGCTCTCCCTCAGCCCACACATAGGTCCTTGTGGCAAGTTCCCAGCAGCCAGCTTACTGAAGAAGAAAAGAACACCCCAGGAGCATGGTTGAAGATGCCACTGCATGCTAAGCAGGAACCAACTGGTAGTGGATGCTGTTGTGTGACAGCCCCACTTAGGTGCGACTCTGACGGGTAATAAGGAAGGGAAACCTTCCTAGCAGGCAAAACTCAGGGCCATGCATCTGGTTGATCTCTTTATCCAGAAAGTGACCTGACCGGGGACATGGATCAATACCAATTAACATGCTGGACAGATGATCAGAGACTGGGAAGGAACAAGATTGGAGAACTGATAGCAATAACAACAATGCAACAAAATACTTAAAGAGCACTTACTATGTGCAAGGCACAGTCCGATTTCATCACCTACATATGTGTGAGGAGTAAGTGAACAGATCTCTCAGGACAGCTGCGTGTGAGACTATCCGTGTCCCATCTAAATGCTTCCCAAAAGGAGCACAACGATCCACCCTGTGGAAATCTGTCAACCTCTTTCTCTAGATCTACTAGTCCTTGTTTGAGGAGCCAATGAACAAAATTGCCGGAGTAGAAGGGATGGGCGTTACACAGGTTCAACATGGATTTCCCTTCAATCAGGTTGACTACGCTACCAACACTGTTGATGCTCAGTTTCTAAACAGCAGAACCCCAATATGACCCCATTCCCTGGGGAGGCCAGCAAGTTCTTGGGGGGACAGAGGGGTTACATTGGACCCTTTCTGCCATTTTATCCTTACTGAAATAATCACGCATTCTTGAATGGGTTTGCCTCGCCTGCCTACAGTGCTTTAACCAGCACCATCATCTTTGGATTTGTAATTACTTTATACGCATTGAAATATCACACATAATACATTTTATACACCACTGAAATATCCCATACAATAAAATTGGAGCACCATGAAAAGACTAAAGATTAGAGTGTAGGAAAAGAAAAATAGAAGCACTGTTTGGAAAATCTGTATTATAGGGGTTTCATTAGTCCATTAAATGTTTAAGTTCCATCCCCTGTCCCCCAATCCTCTTATCTGCACAGCACATGGTCATAGTACAAATTCAGAAGGTGATTCCTTCTCTCTCTCTCTTCTGCCTTGACAATTGTTACTCTAAGACCCTGGTTCCAAGCATAACTCCACCATTAATTACCACAAGCCTGTTATCCCAAGGGAAGGTTGAGAGAGGCTGGGACAATGTGGAAAGTGCCTTGAAGTTGATCAGAGTTGGAGTCCCACCACGACCTTACTTAGCTGTGTGGCTTTGGCAAGTGACCTAAGCCTCCCTGTGCCTCAGGTCACTTACCTATAAGGGGGAGGGAAAAGCATAGCACCACCTCAGTGGACACACCCATTTTCTATCCCTCACTGCACCCCTTCTCATCCACCTACCTGCTCTCAACTCAGCTGGTTGGGCCTCACCCTCTGTCAGCTGACTCAAGCCACACCCCTCCCAGAGAAAGCACCACAGGGAGCAGGTAAGAACCTGCCAGACAACAACTGACTTCATGCAGGAGTGCACAAGGACAGAGCTGAACCCAAATTTCATTCTTTATTCAACCATTCATGCACCTGAATCCATGCATTGAATATTTGCTGACCCTTCCTCTGGGACTGGCCAGGTGCTGAGCTTTGCTGGAGACAGAGGCCCTGCCTTTAGGGAACTTCTGATCTGACAGGAGAGGGAACCCTGGACATGAAATCCACATGGGGAGGGGCAGGAAGGTCTAGGGGCTGTGAGCCCAGAGGACAAGATCAAGGTAGTACTTGGATGAAGTGCCACTTGGTGAGTTCACAAGGTCTGGGGAGTTGTGAAGGGCAGAGCACCTTGCAAAGTCACCTAGACAAGAGAGAGCTGGCAGATTGTAGGAACCACTTGTGGTTAGTTCAGTGGGCAGAGTACAGTGTGTTGGACCAGGTGTGGCAAGAGATGCAGTTGGAGAGGTTTGGTGAGGCCGAATCTATGGGCAGCCTTAGTTGCCAAAAAGGAGTAGAACTTTATCCTTGTGTGTGTGTGTGGGGGAGGCGGGTCACAGAAGGAAGTGACTCCCCTCTCACTGCTGCTGTGCAAAGGGGTAGGTCGAAGATGGCCAGTCCAGAAGCCGGAAGCCGGGAAGGGGACTTGCCAGCAAGGGGACTTGGGGTCGTTCATGTGAGGGGTGTTGAGGCTGGAACAGGGCAATGGCAGAGGATGAGGAAAGAAGCTGGATTTGAGGGACAGAAAGGGGAATCAGCTGCACTTGGTGAGGGACTGGCTAGGAGGAGAGAAGGGGAGTTTGGGCTGCACAGAAGGCAGAGGACACAGAGGAAACTATCGCACAAGTGCCCAGGGGGTGATGAAGGCAAAGATAATGGTGGGGCCGGCGGGCGGGGGGGGGGGGCAATGACTCTGAGTGCTGGGAACCAGTGCGGGATAGAAGGGGCAGAAGCACTATCCTGGAGGTGGACGGGTTCAGGCTAAGACTCGCTGTGTGACCTTGGGCCCCCTGGTCCTTCAGGTTTCCACCTGGTAAATGGGGAGACAGAGAATGATAATTGTGAGGAGTGAATCACATAAAAGTGTGTCCGGGAAGTGCTTAGCCTTGTGGGTGATTTGAAGGCGGAGACCTGTGGCAGGTGTGTTTGGCCCAGGGTGGAGTGAGGCTGGACTATCCTTTGTGCAACAGCATTGTCATGGGCAGGAGGACACACACACTTGCAAAGAAAGAGAGGTGTGGGGAGGGACGATGTGACCTGAATACATGCCTGTTGACTTTGAGGAGGGTCAGAGGCCAAGGAAGTCAAGTCAATTTTACCTTGGGAGGCCCTACCTGGAGTCGGCAGTGAGCGCTTCTCTGAGCTGCGAACCCTAGATGCCACTTCCTCAGGAAGTACCCAGGCCTGGGAGGCCCGAGGCCTCTGGGTTGTGATCTCAAGTCAGCACTGGAGTTGCTGTGTGACCCTGAGTCAGTTCTAACCCAATCTGGGTCCCATGTTTGCCAGATGAGCAACAATCACAATAAAGCATGTGTGTTGGTAGACAGGTGACTGAAATGTTTCCACAGGTCCTCTCAGGTTTACTATGTTTCAGCTCTATGACCCCGAGTACTTTTTAAAAACATCTAGTCCTGTCCCTGTCCCTGACGTCCTGTGTGGTCTTGAGCCAGCTACTGGACCTCTCGGACCGATTGTCACATCTGGAATATCAGGAGACTGGGCAGGAGTCCCCAGTGATTCTCCCTGAAGGACACTCACCCTCATCTCCAGCTGCATGCTTCAGACAAACAAGAGGAAAGTGAAGTGCTGGTCACAGATGACCCCCCCCGCCCCCCGCCTTCCAAATCTTCTGTCTTCTCCCACTGCCCTCCCCTCCCTACTGCCAGGAGCTTGTAGCACTGGCTCACTTGCCAAACTTGTTGCTATGACAACGGTTACAAATAACTCAGATGCAGACGAAGATTTTAACCCAAGAGCTGCTGGGCCAATCCCCGTCCACACCCGACTGAAGGAACAATCTGACAAATTCTTTGAGATCAAGTCACTTCCTTGTTCACAAGCCTGCCAGGGTTCCTCAGCGTCACAAGACTAAGTCCTGGCACCCGAGACCCTCCTGACACCTGCTTCAGATCTTTCCAATCTCATTTCCCACTTGCTGCCTTAAACAGTGATCACTCCACTTCTGAGCACCCACTGTCTGCCAAGCCCTGTGTTGTGTGCTTATATATAGCCGCTAAGGAAATCTTCCCAGAGCTCTATCAGATAGACCTTGTCATCCCCACTTTGTAGAGGAGGAAATTGAGGCCCATGGATGTGACTTGAGTAAGGAGGTCAGAGAATGACAATTCAAACTCAAATCCATCAGAACCCCAAACCCAGGATTTTCCATTGCCAATGGCTCACAAAAGGTGGTCTATATACTGGGGGCCTACCCAAGAACTCTGAGGCCATTAAAAATTCTAATTCTAACTTCCATTCAGGAAGGTGGACACTTAGGTTCTTTCTATCCTTTAGCCACCATAAGTAATGCTGCAATGAATATAGGGGTACATATATCTTTATGAATAAATGTTTTCAAATTTTTGGAGTAGATACCCAAAAGAAGGATTGCTGGGTCATATGGTAGCTCTATTTTTAATTTTTTTAGAAACCTCCATACTGTTTTCCATAGTGGTCTTACCAATTTACATCCCCACCAGCAGTGTATAAGGGTTCCTTTTTTCTCTACAACCTCTCTAAAACTTGTTATTTCTTGTCTTACTGATAATAGCCATTTTAACAGGTGTGAGGTGGTACCTTATTGTGGTTTTCACTTGATTTTCCCTTATAGGTAGTGATGTTGAGCATCTTTTCATATATCTGTTGGCCAATGCGTGTCTTCTTGGAAGAAGTGTTTCTTCAGGTCCTCTGCCAAATTTTAATTGATTCTTTAGTGTTATTAATGATTTGCATGGGTTCTTTACATATTTTGGATATTAGACCCTTTTAAAAGGTATTGTTTACAAGTATCTATTCCCATTCAGTTGATTGCCTAGAATTGTACACTTGATACCCATTTAATCTTATCAACCAATGTCACACCAATAAATTTACTAAAAAATAAAAATCATTTTAAAAGGGTGGAATACATATGTCTCTCCTAACTCCTAGCACCCCATAAAATAAGAATAAAGGAATCATGTGTATAAACCCACATCTCCAAAGAAACTGGATGAAGGTCCATCCATGGGGAAGAGAGTTCAACTTCCTGGCAGAAAGGGGCTAGCGGGAAGGTAACTGAGAAAGCAGGGCCTGGAGAGGTAGAGGACAGCCCCCCCCCCCCCCCCGTGGGAGGGATCTGGGTGAAGAACCTTGGTCTTCCTTGCAAAATCCGGGTGGAGCTCTGGTGCAAAAGGTATCCTGACCTGGGAGTGAGATGTAGAGGCCCCAGAGTAGGGAGAATTGAAAGTAGGTGTCGGAACAGTTGATTGTCCCACCTCGCTCTGCCCTTCCCTGTGCTCCTGGGTAGAAATCACAAGAGCCAAGCATCTACACTCAGCAAATTACAGAGCGTTCCCCAAAGAAATCAGTCTCAGAGCAAAGCTTTCCCTTTCTGGACTCAGGAGTCCTCCGGCAGAATGCGCGGGTCCCCACCCAGTCACCTCACACAGGTTCCCAACCAATCAACTTTGTGTTGGTTTCTCCTTAAATCAATGAGCTGAGAGGTGTGAATACTTGTGAAAAAATGTGTGTGAATAGGTTTATGAATGAACTGATTAATCAAATTGGAAAAAGTAAGGCTGGGCACATTTCAAAGGAAAAAGCTAAGCAATGATTAAAACCAGGATATAAAATGCAGAAAATGATAATTATAATACACTTCTTGACTCTGTAGCAACTACTGATTTACTAGGAATTATGACATAAACATAATGGGAGAATGGAAGGAAAACAGGGTGTGTATACTAGTAGAGGGGGATAGAAAAAAAAAGGTGTATCGTCTTCTACCATAACAAGATGTCATGAGATAATGTCTCAAATTGCTAAGTTGCAAAACAGTAGCATAAACATACTACATAGAAACATGGTGACTCGTTAAAAAAAATTTTCAGGTACAAGTAACATAAAATCCAACTGACAGTGGCTTAAACTTATATGGCTTTCCTTTCTTTCTTTCCTTTTTCTTACTTTCTCAGGAAGTTAATTTATTACTAACAAAAGTGTGGCATGCATTCTGCTGCTCAACGATGCCATTAAGAACCCAGGCTCTTTCTTTTTTTTAAAATACATCTTATTGGTGTGTTGTTGTTGTTGTTGTTTTTTAGAGAGGAAGGTAGAGGGATAGAGAGCTAGAAACATCGATCAGCTGCCTCCTGCACACCTCCCACTGGGGATGTGCCCACAACCAAGGTACATGCCCTTGACTGGAATCGAACCTGGGACCCTTGAGTTTGCAGGCCGACACTCTATCCACTGAGCCAAACCGGTTAGGGCTAGAACCCAGGCTCTTTCTAACCTTTTCTTCCTTAATGTGTGGAGCTTCATCCTCATTCATGCTCATCCCCTCAGGGTCACAAGATTGCTGCCACCTCTCCAGGCAGCACGACTATATTCCCAGCAGAAAGAAGAAGGAAGAGGACAGTGTGGCCTCTTAGTATTTGTTCTTGAGAGATGTGTGTCTCAGGAAAGGCAAAGCCTTGTCAGAAGGTGCCCAGAAAGCATCTCACGGCCATCACGGGGACACATAACCATCTCTAGCTGCAAGGGAGGCTGAGAACGTATCTCTGGCTCTTTAGCTTCTGAGTGGAAGATGACCAAGGGAGAAGGGGTTTGGGAGTGGCAACTGCCAGAAGAAACAGCCAGAGACCAGTTAAAAACCCCCAAAACAAAAAAAAAAAACCACACACAACTGTGCAGTTGGTGGGCAATTACGTTTCCCACAGATGGTATCAGGCTAGGGGGCTAAGGAGAGGGACAGAGAGTAGGCAGCCCCTTTCAGAAGGGTATGGTTGATATTTTATTAGACAGGTAATATAGGACATCCATTTGCAATTTCTCTTTCTGACCTGGTAGTTTTTCTCTATTATGCCCAAAACTTCATTACAGTTCTATTAAGCACACATATAAGATATTGCATCCACAAATAAAAGAAAAAGATGCTATGAAAAGTCAACTTTGAAGAATAAAGAGTGCTTATTACTTTAAACAATTTTTAAAATAAGTTCAATAGAAGGCCCCGGTAGGTGTGGCTCAGTTAATTGGAGCATCACCCCATACACCAAAAGGTGGCGGGTTTGATTCCTGGTCAGGGCATATGCCCGGGTTGCAGGTTTCATCCCCAGTGGGGAGTGTGCTGGAGGCAGCCAATCAATGCTTCTATCTCATTTCTCTCTCTCTCTCTCTCTCTCTCTCTCTCTCTCTCTCTCTCTCCCCTCCCTTCCTCTCTCTAAGATTAATTTTGTAAAAAGCTCAATAGAAGATAAAGTCAAGAAAATGTCTCAGAAGGCAAAATACAAAAAAAAGACGTAATACTTCTAGTTTCTGGTATGGCGTGTAAAGAGCTTAAATGTATCACTCCATACACACAAGAAAGAAGCTGAACAAACTGAAAATCAACAGCTCTTCTTAGATATTTCAGAGAACTGTGGTCACAGAGCAATCTTCTGCCCCACAATTTGAAGAGATACCCTGACAGGTAAAGAAAATCACAACGTACTGGAGCAAAAGCCCAGAAGCAGAAAACTCTGTGGGAAATAGTACCAGGGTAGAAAAAGAAGGTATGGGGGGGGGATAAATGGTGATGGAAGGAGACTTATTTGCGATGGTAAACACACAATACAATATCCACTTGATGTATTATAGAATTGTACAACTGAAACCTATATAATTTTATTAACCAATGTCACCCCAATAAATTCAATTCAAGATAAATTAAAATAAAATAATAAAAGTAGCTATATATGTATATATACATATATATACATATATGTATATATACATATATATACACATATATGTATGTATATATATTATGTGTATATATATATATGTGTGTATGTATATATATATATACACATATATATACTGAGAACTAAAATAAAAGCACATGCAGAGGCCCAGGGAAGACACATCCCCAGAAAAGGTTTGAAAGGACCCAAGGTTCCTACACCATGCTGATTTGTGAAGGGCTTCCCCTGAGGAGGGCAGCCTGCAAAGACTGGGAAAGGTGGCTGTTTTCCAATGCCCAAATTTCAATAAAAGTTCAAAAGGCATACAAAAAAAAAATAACCAGGGAAACATGGCCCATTCAAAGGAACACAATAAATATCCAGAAACTGACCTTGAAATGTAGACCTCTGTTTTAGTTTACTAAAAATTTGAAACAGCTCTTTCAAAGATGCTCAATGAGCTAAAAGCTCATGGACAGACGACTAAATGAAATCAGGAAAAAATGATGAACAAACAAAATGATAATATTAAAAAATGAATATTAATAAAAATAGTCAAAGAACAAATTTTGAAGCAACATGTTTATTATCATGTAGTTTTTGTGAGAGATGGGCTAGATGGGTTCTCTGCTCCGGGTTTCACCAGGCTGAGCTCAGGGTGTCATTAGAGGGGCTGTGGTTCTCATCAAAAGGACTGAGAGTTTCAACTTCACCTGGTTGTTGGCAGAATCCAATACCAGATGATTGCAGCCCTGAGGCCTTGTGTTTTCTCTTGCTGACCTTCAACCAGGTTTAACTGTCAGCTCTGAGAGGCCTCACTCAGTTGCTAACCATACCACCCTCTTACGACATGACGTTAGGTCACCTCATAACTGTGTGCTTCTACAAGGCCAGTAGACTGCCACAGAGTTGTGAAATCTTAGATAAAGTCACATAAGCACAGCAGTGACTGTCCTATTATTTTATCACACCATGTAACCCTATCATAAGAGCAAATATTTATCCATCCGCAGTCCTGACACATTCACCGGGAGGGGATAACAGTGTATATACCAAGGACTAGAATGTTGGGGCCCCATCACGATTCTGCTCCAACACAACCAGTTGTACACAACTTTTTTCCACAACATTTCATTGGGATCCTTTTTAGTTCAATTTTTATATGACTTCTGAGAGAAACTTTTTTTAAAAAAATCTCAACAATTAGTTCTTTATTAAATACGAGGTCTTAGGAGACTAAAAAAGAATTTAGCAGTAAGGCTTCCAAGAGAGCACTACATGTGAGACACACACACTGTCTCAGTCATGGGCACACTCTTACAGCAAATATATCACACTCAGAAGTATGCCAAGGACTACAGGATGTCAATAATGGTGACAAGTTTATAAGATGAAGGCCTTAAAGATCAAGCAGAATGTTTATGACACTTTATAACAGAAGAAGACTGTATGGACTAAATATCTTTGTTCCCTCAAATTCATATGGTGAAGTGCTAACCACTGATGTGATGATGTTTGGATGATGTAGGGCCTTTGGGAGGTTATTAGGTTTAGATGAGATTTTGAGGGTGGAGCCCCATGATGGGAGTAGTGCCCTTATAAGAAGAGCAAGAGACTTGAGAGCCCTTTCTCTCTCCATGAGCACCCACCAAAGAAAGACCTGTCAACCCACAGCAAGATGGTGGCCATCTACACCTGGATTCGGACTTCCCAGCATCCAGAACTGTAAGACACACATTTCTGTTGGTTAAGCCAGCCATTCTTAGGGTATTTTGCTACAGCAGCCTGAGCAGAGTAAGGGACTAACTGTGAAACTTCTTTGTTCCACATACAGATTTGTATGCTACTGAGAGAAACTTTTAAGCCCAAATTTGTGAAGACCTCAAACTTGGTTTTCAGATCATACACAACTATTTAACAATATTTCATGTGGATGTTACACGGACCTCACTTTGAACCTGGTCTTGCTGAATAGGTTTACTCTCCACCAGAAATAGCATATTTGGAATGTAATTTTGTTTTCTATCATCCATGTACATTCCCAACTGTCAGCCCAGCAGAGGCTGACTCGAAGTTCTTTCTTTCTTTTTTACTAGTAAATTTTATTTTTCAATTACAGTTGACATTTAATATTACATTAGTTTCAAGTGTGTAACATAGTGGTTAGACATTTATATAACTTACAATGTGACCCCCTGATAAGTCTAGTACACACTTGACACTATACATAGTTATTACAATATTATTGTCTATATTCCCTATGTTGTACTTTACAGTCCCATGACTATTGTGTAACTGCCAATTTGTACCTCTTAATCCCTTCATATTTTTTACCCCACACTCCCTCCAATCTGGCAAACACTTGTTTGTTCTCTGTTTCTATGAGTTTGTTTCTGTTTTATCTCCCCCCCCCCCACTAAGTTGTAGATTTTGTTAACAATTTGGTATTTTATTTTTTTATTAATTCATTTATTTTAAATCTTTATTGTTGAAAGTATTACATAGGTCCTCCTTCCCCTCCCCCCCATTAACCTCTTCCAGCCCACTCCTGTCCACCCCTCCCCTAGGCTCTCACCACCCTATTGTCTGTGTCCACGAGTTATGCATATATGCATACGAGTTCATTGGTTGATCTCTTCACACCCACCTTCCCCTGTCTTCCCTCTGAGGTTCAACAGTCTGTTCATGCCTCTATGTCTCTGGGTCTATTTTTGATCATCAGTTTATTTGGTTTATTAGATTCCACATATGAGTGAGATCTTGTGATACTTGTCTTTCTCTGACTGGCTTGCTTTGCTCAGCGTAATACTCTCCAGGTCCATCCATGCTGTTGCAGATGGTAAGAGTTCTTTCTTTTTTATTGCTGTGTAGTACTCCATTGTATAAATGTACCATAGGTTTTGGGGGGGTTTTTTTGTACCATAGTGTTTTTATCTACTCATCTTATATTTTTTCTTTTTGCTTATTTTGTTTTTTAGAATCCACATATAAGTACAATCATGTGGTATTTCTTTCTCTATATGGCTTATTTCAGTCTAGTATAATACCTTCTAGATCCATCCATGTTGTCACAAATGGTAAGATTTTATTCTTTTTATGGTTGAGTAGTATTTCATTGTATATATGTACCACATCTTCTTTACTCAATCTTCTATTGATGGGACACTTAGATTGCTTCCATATCTTGGCTATTGTAAATAATGCCGCAATGAACATAGGGGTGCATATGTTTTTGAATTAGTATTTTGGATTTTTTCAGATAAATACCCAAAAATGAGCTTGCTGGGTCATATGGTAGTTTTATTTTTAAAATTTTGAGGATCCTCCATACTGTTTTCCATAGTGGCTGCACCAATTTGCAATTCCAACAACAATGCACGAGGGTTCCCTTTTCTCCACATCCTCAGCAACACTTGTTTATTGATTTATTGGTGACAGCCATTCTGACAGGTATGAGGTGATATCTCATTGTGGTTTTAATTTGCATTTCTCTGATGCTTAGTGGCATTAAGCATGTTTTCATATGTCTATTACCATTTGCAGTCCTCCTTGGGGAAATTTCTTTTCATGTCCTCTGCCCACTTTTTAATCAGCTTATCTTTTTGATGTTAGGTTTTGTGAGCTTTTATATATTTTTGTTGTAAATCCCTTATTATAAATACATTGGAAAATATTTTTTTCCATTCCGTAGGCTGTCTTTTCATTTTGTTGATGGTTTTCTTTGCTGGGCACAATATATTTAGTTTAATGGACTAGTTGGGTGGGACAGGGTCTCAGGGAATCACCTGAGTGGGGAAAGCATGTTAGTCATGATAATGGAAACTCTGTTTTGGTGCCTACCAGCTGGGTGGGAGGGGTGAACAAAGAAATAATGGTGCCTGCCAGCACTTATGTCCTGGAGAGAGTTGCTCCTCTAGCCCTTGTCCTGAAGCGAGACAACTCAGTTGTCCCCATATATCCCTAGTACCTTTCTAGCTGCTGTCCCTTTGCTGGAGATTAGGGTGAATGTTTGTGAGTGAGTGAGTCTGTATTTAGGCTTTTTAAGATGATGCCTAGGTCTACAGCATTCCTTGGTCTCAGCCAAACAGAATCCCCACTAATTTTCATAGCCAGATGTTGTGAGGACTGCTGTTCCCAGCACTGGTGCTCCAGTCTAGGGAGCCCATTGTGGGGCTGGGACCCCCTTGCTCCTTAGGGAGGGCATCTACAGCCAATATATCTATCCTGATTCTTTAAAAAAATATATATATATTATTGATTTTTTATAATATATATATTATTTATATATATATATATAAATTATTTTTTATAATATATATATATATTATTGATTCTTTTACAGAGAGGAAGGGAGAAAGATAGTTAGAAACATTGATGAGAGAAACATCGATCAGCTGCCTCCCGCACACCTCCTACTGTGGATGTGCCCGCAACCAAGGTACATGCCCTTGACCGGAATCGAACCTGGGGCCCTTCAGTCTGCAGGCTGATGCTCTATCCACTGAGCCAAACTGGTTAGGGCACTATCCTGATTCTTAACCATCACACATTGTTGTGGCATCAGACCATTTGGCATCTCCCCCTCGTACCAGTCTCAAAGTAGCTTCTTCTTGATATCCTTAGTTAGTGGATTTCTGTTCAGCCAGTCATTAGGGGGTTCTCAAGGGTGGTTGTTCTATAATTTAGTTGTGATTTTGATGTAGTTGGGGGAAGAGGTGAGCACAGCATTTACCCACTCCACCCTCTTAACCATAAGTCTCTCCCAAACAGAAATTTGTAGAGCTAAAAAAGACTGTGATTATTAATTTTATGTGTTAACTTTACTGGGTCATGAAGTGTCAGATATTTGCTTAAACATTATTTCTGAGTGTGTCTGTGAGGGTGTTTCTGAAAGAGATTAGCATTTGAGTTGGTAGACTGAGTAAAGCAGATTGCCCTTCTCACTGTGAGTGGGCATCATACAATCTATTGAGCAGTGAATAGACCAAAAAGACATTGGAAGTGAGAATTCTCTCTCTCTCTCTCTCTCTCTCTCTCTCTCTCTCTCTGACTTATTGAGCTGGGACATTGTCTTTAACCCTTATGTTAGGACTTACACCTTTGGTGCTCTTGGTTCTCAGGGCTTCAGACTCAGACTGGAACTAGATGTACTAGAGGGGTTCAATAGCAGACTTGAATAAACAGAACAAAGATCAGAGAACTTGAAGAAAGTCAATTATCAAATTAGAGGAGCAAAAGACTAATAATAATAAAGAAAAGTGAATAGACCCTAAGAGACTTAGAAAAGATCATCAAGTGAACCCATGTATGCATTTGGGAGTCTCAAAAGGAGAAAAGCGAAAGAGGCAGAGATCTTGTTTGAAGAAAAATGGCTGAATATTTCCCAAATTTGATCAAAAAATGAATATACTCATAAGAAACTCAACTAATTCCAAGTAGCATAGATCCAAAGAGACCCACACTGAAACACATTATAATCAGGCTGTGTAAGGTCAATGAAAAAGAGAGAATCTTGAGAGCAGCAGGAGAAAAGTGACTTGTTACATACAAGGGAGCCTCCATAAGATCATAAGCAGAATTCTCCGTATAAACCTTACAGTCCAGAAGGCAGTGGACTGATATATTTATAGAGCTGTAAGAAAAATATCTATCAAGCAAGAATGCTTCCCTTAGAGTTTAAACTAAAAGATGCTAGACAGTAACTTGAGGCTATTAAAAGTAAAAAGTTCTGCCCTAACTGGTTTGGCTCGGTGGATAGAGCATCAGACAGCGGATTGAAGGGTCCCAGGTTCGATTCCGGTCAAGGGCATGTACTTTGGTTGTGGGCACATCCCCAGTGGCGAGTGTGCAGGAGGCAGCTGATCAATGTTTCTAACTCTCTATCCCTCTCCCTTCCTCTCTGTAAAAAATCAATAAAATATATTTTTTTTAAAAAATAAAAAGTTCTCCGGTTAAAGTTAATATATGGATAAATGTAACATATATATTATTGTAAATTTGATTTGTAATTCCACTTTTAATTCTGTTATAGGATTTAAAAGACAAAAGTATAAAAATTACGATAAATCAATGTTAATGTGCACAGAATATAGAGAGATGTAATTCATGACATGAATAACATAAAGTGAGAGTAAGCAGTAAGAATAGTTTTTGTATTATATTGAAGTTAATTTTTTATCAGTTTAAAATATATAGTTATAATTATGATGTTTTATGTAATCCCCGTGGTAACCACAAAGAAAATATATCTAGAATATACACAAAAGGAAATGGGAAGGGAATTAAAGCATATCACTACAAAATATCAACTAAATACAAAGAAAGACAGTAAGGGAGGATAGGAAGGACAAAAATGATATAAGAAAACAATAAAAAAATTGGCAATAATGTCTCTTTCCCTATCAGTAATTGCTTTATATGTAAGTGGACTAAAGTCTGAAATAAAAATATATACATGACTGAATGGATTTAAAAAGCAGGATCCAATTATATGCTGTCCTAAGCAGCAGTCACCAACCTTTCAGACCTCATGAACCACCAGTGGTCCGCAGACCACCGGTTGGCAACTGCTGCTCCAAAGGTTTCCCTAACAGACTGACTTTAGATGTAAGTTTATGTAGATTGCAAGTAAAAAAAAAATGGAAGAAGATATTCCATGGAAATAGTCAAATAGAGAGGAGGGTGGCTATAGTAATATCAGACAAAATAAACTTTACAGGATTAATTGTTACAAGAGACAAAGAAGGACATTATATAATATTAAACTGGTCAATTCACCAAGAAGATATAACACTTTAAAATATGTATGCACCAAACATTAGTTTTTAAATATATAAAACAAACATTGACAGAATTGAAGATATACACACATCTACAGTAACAGTAGGAGACTTTAGCACCCACTTTCAAGAATAAGGAAATAGAGAACTTGCACAGCACTATAGACCACTTGAACCTAACAGACATATACACAACACTTCATCCAACAATACCAGGATACATATTTTTATTAGATGCATATGTTATATTCTGCTGGAGAGACCATATATGAGGCCACAAAACAAGTATAAATAAATCTTAAATATTAAAATTATACAAAATATTTTTCCAATCACAATGGGATGAAATTAAAAATCAACAGAAGAGGAAAACTGGAAAATCCACAAATATGTGGAATTTTAAAAATTCATTCTTCAACAACCAATGGCTTAAAGAAGCAATTATTAGGGAAATTTGAAAATACCTTGAGACAAATGAAAATGACAAAAATAACCTTAAAGAATGTAGCAAAAGCAGTGCTAAGATGGAAATTTATAGCTGTAATCATATAAAAAGAATAACCTCAAATCAACAATGTAACTTTAGACCTTAAGAGACTAGTAAAAAACAAAAAACAAAACTGAGCCCAAAGCTAGCAGAAGGAAGGAAATAATAAAGATTAGAGAAGAGATAAATGAAATAGAGACTAGAAAAACAATATAAAGAAAATCAACAAAAACAAGAGTTGGTTCTTGACAAGATCAACAAGACTGACAAACTTTTAAAGCTAAGTTAACTAAGAAAAAGAGAGAATATTCAAATAATTAAAATCAGAAATGAAAGTGGGGATATTACAATACATTTTTTAAAATTAAAAGGATTATGGAGAATATTATGAACAATTATACATCAACTCATCAGATAACCTTGATTAAATGGTAAAATTCCTAGAAACACACAATCTACCAAACCTGAATCCTGAAGAAAGAGAAAAAATCTGAACAGACCTATAATAACTAGTATGGAGAGTGAATCAGTAGTAAAAACATTCCAATAAGCCCTAACCAGTTTGGCTCAGTGGATGGAGTGTCAGCCTGCAGACTCAAGGGTCCCAGGTTCGATTCCGGTCAAGGGCATCTACCTTGGTTGCAGGCACATCCCCAGTGGGGAGTGTGCAGGAGGCAGCTGATCGATGTTTCTAACTCTCTACCCCTCTCCCTTCCGCTCTGTAAAAAAATCAATAAAATATATTTTTCAAACAAACAAACAAACAAAAAAAATTCCAAAAAAGGAAAGCCCAGGACCAGGAGTCTTCACAGGTAAAGTCTATCAAACATTTAAAGAACTGATACTAACCTTCCTCAAACTCTTACTAAAAATTGAAGAGGAAGGAACACTTCCAAACTTATCCTGAGTCCAACGCCAGACAAAGACTCCACAAGAAAATAAAACTACAGACAAATATCACTGATGAATATTAATGCCAAAAAAAAAATTTCAACAAAATCCTGGCAAACAGAATTCAACAGTACATTAATAGCACTATCCACTACAGCCAAGTGGAATTAATTTACAGTACGTAAGGATGGTACAACATTTAAAAATCAATCAATAAATAAACCACATTAATAGAATGATGAAAACACACATATCATCTCGATTGATGGAGAAAAAACACATGACAAAATTCAGCACCCATTTCTGAGAAAAGCACTCAACAAACTAGCAATAGAAGGAAACTATCTCAACATAATAAAGGCCATATATGAAAAGCTCACAGCTAAAATGGTACTAAATGGTGAAAGACAGGAACAAACAAAAATGTCCACTTTCACTTCTATTCAAGATAGTATTGGGGAAGTTCTAACCAGAGCAATTAGGCAAGAAAAAGAAATGAAAGCATCCAAATAAGAAAGGAAGAAGTACAATTATCTCTGTTCCCAGATGACAAATGAGGCAAGAGCACACAATGAAGACAAGACAGTCTCTTCAATAAATGGTGCTGGGAAAATTGGACAGATTCATGCAAAAAAAAAAAAAATGAAACTAGACCATCAATTTATACCATACACAAGAATGAACTCAAAATGGATAAAAGAATTAAATGTAAGATGTGGAACTATTAAAATCCTGGGGGAGTTCACATGAAGTGGGTACCTCTTGGCAATGAGTTGTGCTGGACGGGCTAAGTGCTTCCTTTTCTATGCTGCCTTTCTCGGTTTCTGTGCTCCACAAAGTATCTACAGCTCTGTTATTGTATTCCAGAGCTATTTTTGTCAGCATGCTGCTGTTTCTTCACTGTTTTTCTTGCTTTATGGAAGGGCAGTGCATTGGGATCTCCTAGTCTGCCAGTTTGCTGACAACACTCCTTCCTTAATACTTTTCCTGGTAGTTTCAGTAATTTCCCAAATATTCTCCTTGTCACCATTATCTCCTTTGAAAGTGCATTCATTGATGCATTCATTCTTTCAAAAACTATCCACTGGGTGCCTGGTTTGGGTCAGGCTCTGTGCTTCTTGCTGGGAATATATCCATAGCAAGATAACCTCAGGCCCATCCTTGTGCTCACAGCTTCTTCAGAGACAAAATAAGCAAATATCATCCACTGTAGAACTGAACAACAGGGAAACTGCGGCCATGGGAACCTACAGCAGGAGCAGCTAATGGGATCCATTTCACACGGACTGGCCAGAAAGGGGTTTGCTAGTTCCCATCTGACCCAGAGTCTCCCAGCTTAAAGCCACTCCACAGCCCCTCCCCCACTGCCTTAGGCTACAGTTCTAACCTGGCTGCACCCTAAAGTCATGTGCTGACCTTCATCTGCACTCAGGATTCTGAGGTGCCACCCCAGTTAGTGAAACTGAACTTTACAGGCTGGGTGCAGGATGCCCCAGGTGTTTCTGGTGTGCAGCCACTTTGGGAACCACACTGTCCCAAGAGATAATTCTGAACTCTGTAGCCAGGCTCTGAGGCTTCAAATCAGTTTATTTTGTTCATTAGATTCCACATATGAGTGAGATCTTGTGATACTTGTCTTTCTCTGACTGCCTTATTTCGCTTAGCATGATTCTCTCCAGGTCCCTCCAGCTGTCTCAAAGGGTAAGAGATCCTTCTTTTTTACTGCTGCATTGTATTCCATTGTGTAGATGTACCATAGCTTTTTGATCCACTCATCTACTGATGGGCATTTGGGCTGTTTCCAGATCTTAGCTATTGTAAATTGTGCTGCTATGAACATAGGGGTGCATGTATCCTTTCTGATTGGTGTTTCTGGTATCTTAGGATATATTCCTAGAAGTGGGATCACTGGGTCAAATGGCAGTTTCATTTAAAAATTTTTTTAGGAAACTCCATACTGTTTTCCATAGTGCTGCACCAGTCTGCATTCCCACCAGCAGTGTACGAGGGCTCCCTTTTCTCCACATCCTTGCCAGGACTTGTCATCTGTTGATTTGTTGATGGTAGCCATTCTTTTTTTAAATTTTTATTTCAGAGAGGATGAGAGAGGGAGAGAAAGATAGAAACATCAATGATGAGAGAGAATCACTGATCGGCTGCCTCCTGCATGCCCCCTACTGGAGATCGAGCCTGCAACCCAGGTTTGTGCTCCTGACCGGGGACCCTTCAGTCCACAGGCCAACACTCTTTCCACTGAGCCAAACCAGCTTTGGCTATGGTAACTATTCTGACAGGTGTGAGGTGATTGCTCATTGTTGTTTTAATTTGCCTCTCTCTGATGATAAGTGACTTAGAGCATTTTTTCATATGTCTCTTGGCCATCTGTATGTCTGCTTTCTAGAAGTGTCTATTTAGGTCCTTTGCCCATTTTTAAATTGGATTGTTTGTCCTCTTGTGTTAAGTTGTATGAGTTCCTGATATATTTTGAAAATTAAGCCCTTATCAGATGTATCATTGGCAAATATGTTCTCCCATACAGTGGGCTCCCTTTTCATTTTGTTGATGGTTTCTTTTGCTGTGATGGTTTCTTTTTATTTTACTATAGTTCCATTTGTTTATTTTCACCTTAGTTTCCTTTGTCCTAGGAGATATATCTGTAAACATATTGCTATGAGAGATGTGTGAGATTTTGCTGCTTATGGTTTCTTCTAGGATTTTTATGGTTTCATGACTTACATTTAAGCCTTTTATCCATTTTGAGTTTATTCTTGGGTATGGTGTAAGTTGGTGGTCTACTTTCATTTTTTTGCATGTATCTGTTCAACTTTCCCAATACCATTTATTGAAGAGACTGTCTTGACTCCATTGTGTGTTCTTGCCTCCTTTGTCAAATATTAATTGAGCATAATGGCTTGGGTCAACTTCTGGGGTCTCTGTTATGTTCCATTGGTCTATATGTCTGTTCTTGTGCCAGTACCAAGCTGTTTGATTACAGTGGCTTTGTAATATAACTTGAAATCTGGTATTGTGATCCCTCCAACTTTGTTCTTCTTTCTCAAGATTGCTGTGGCTATTCAGGGCCTTCTTTGGTTCCATATAAATTTTTGGAGTATTTGTTCCAGATCTGTAAAATATGGGCTTTGTTGATCTTTTTCTAGTTCTTTTAGATGTAGGTTTAGATTATTTATTTGAAATTTTTCTTGTTTCTTGAGGTAGGCCTATAATACTTTGAACTTCCTTCTCAGGACTGCTTTCACTATTTCCCATAGATTTTGGGTTGTTTTGTATTCATTTTCATTTGTTTCCAAGTAATTTTTATTTCTTCCTTGATCTCATTGGTAAACCATTTATTGTTTAATAATATGCTATTTAACCTCCATGTGTTTGAATGTTTTTTAGTTTTTTAATTGTAGTTGATTTCTAGTTTCATGCCATTGTGATCCAAGATGATGTTTGATATGATTTCAATATTCTTGAATTTGTTAAGACTAATTTTGTGTCCTAGCATATGTTCTATCTTTGAGAATGTTGCATGTGCACTTGAGAAGAATGTATATGCTGCTTCTTTGGTTCTGTAAATATCTATTAGATCCATCTGATCTAGTGTATCATTTAAGATCGCTTTTTCTTTGTTGTTGTTTTTTGTATGGAAGATCTCTCTAGTGATGACAGTGAAGTTTTCAAGTCCCCTACTATGACTGTATTACTGTTAATCTCTCCCTTAAAGTCCACCAAGTTTTTTTTTTTATATTTAGTTGCTTCTATATTGGGTGCATATATATTTACCAGGGTTATGTCCTCTTGTTGGATCAATCCTTCTTAGTCTCTTGTTATGGTCTTTGCTTTGAAATCTATTTTGTGAGATATAAGTATTGCTACCCCAAATTTTTTAAAATTTCCAATTGCAAGGAGTATTTTTTGTATCCCTTCACTTACAATCTGGGTGAATCTTTTGTTCTGAGGTGGGACTCTTGTAGACAGAATATATATGGGTCATGTTTTCTTATCCATTCAGCTACCCTTTGTGTTTTGATTGGAGTATTTAATCCATTTATATTTAAGGTTATTATTGATAGGTACTTACTTATTGTCATCTTTTTCTTTATCTATGTTTCTCTCTCAATTTATTCTTCTTAAAGCAGTCCCTTTAATATTTCCTGCAATGCTGGTTTGATGGTAATGTACTCCTTTAGCTATTTTTCTTCTGGGAAACTCTTTATTTCATCTTCAATTTTTAAATTATAGCCTTGGTGGATAGAGTAGTCTTGGTTTCAAGTCGTTGCTTTTCATTACTTGGAATATTTCATGCCAATCCCTTCTGGCCTGAAGTGTTTCTGTTGAGAAATCAGATGACACCCTTATGGAAATTCCCTTGTAGGTAACTCACTGTCTCTTGCTGCTTTTAGAGTCTCTCTTTACCATTAGCCTTTGCCATTTTAATTATGATGTGTCTTGATATGGGTCTCTTGTATTCATCCTAATTGGGACTCTCTTTGCTTCCAGAACTTGTGCCTTTTTCCTTCACCTGATTAGAGAAATTTTCTGTCATTATTTCTTCAAACAGGTTCTCTATTCCTTGATGG
Source organism: Myotis myotis (assembly GCF_014108235.1). Classification (NCBI taxonomy): domain Eukaryota; kingdom Metazoa; phylum Chordata; class Mammalia; order Chiroptera; family Vespertilionidae; genus Myotis; species Myotis myotis. Next base: position 9,273,099 of record NW_023416346.1, read on the forward strand.
CTTTGAACTCCTTCTTGTACTCCTATGATATGGATATTGTTATGTTTCATGTTAACCCCTGTTCCCTTAAGCCAGTGGTTCTCAACCTGTGGGTCGCGACCCCTTTGGGGGTCAAACGACCCTTTCACAGGGGTCGCCTAAGACCATCGGAAAACACATATATAATTACATATTGTTTTTGTGATTAATCACTATGCTTTAATTATGTTCAATTTGTAACAGTGAAAATACATCCTGCATATCAGATATTTACATTATGATTCATAACAGTAGCAACATGACAGTTATGAAGTAGCAACAAAAATAATTTTATGGTTGGGGGTCACCACAACATGAGGAATTGTATTAAAGGGCCGCGGCATTAGGAAGGTTGAGAACCACTGCCTTAAACTATCCTCATTCTAATTCATTTTTCTTTTTGCTGGTCTCATTAGGTGTTTTTTTTCTACCTTGCCTCCCAAATCACTGATTTGATCCTCTGCTTCATCCAACCTACTTTTAATTCCTTCCATTGTATTATACAGATATGGTGTTCTTCATTTCTGTCTGGTTTTTAATTCATGGTTTATGTCATTTTTCATACTCTTGTAGTTGCCATTAAGTTCCTTGTAATTCTCACTAAGTTCCTTGAGCATCCTTATAACAATTACTTTGAACTCTATATCTGATAAATTGCTTGCCTCCATTTCATTTTGCTCTTTTCCTCCTGTTCTTTCACTTAGGGCTTGTTTCTTTGTTTCCCTATTGTGGATATCTCTTTGTGTTTGTTTCTATGTAATAGATAGATCTACTATGACTCTCAGATTTCATTGGGTGGCCTTATGTAGTAAGTGTCCTGTGGGACCCAGTGGTGCAGTCTCCTTGATATCCTGAGTTGGATGCTCTAGGAATGTCTCTTGTGTGGGTTATGTGGACCCTCCTATTGTAATTGGGTTTTGATTGCTGTTGGCCTTTTTATGGTGGATATTGACCCTCAGGCTGGCTGACTGTGAGACTCAACTTCAACCACATCATGCAAGCTATTATACAGGTGCTGACAGAACAAAACAAAACAAAAAACAACAACAAAAATAATAACAACAAAAAGAATAAGAAAAAAGAATAAAAGAATAATAAAAGGCAATAAAAAGCAAGAATAAGAGAAGAAAAAAGGGAAATTATGAAAGGAAAAAATAAAGATTAGAAAAAAATGGAGGAAAAGAATAAGATAAGAAAATAGAATTAGAAAAGGAAAGAGAAGCATAAGAAATATAAAGGAAATAAGAGAATAAAATGAACAAGAAAAAATAGAAAAGAAAAAATAAAGAAAAGAATAAAATAGAAAAAAGTGAAGCTTGTTGTTCCTGCTTTGATGTCCTAAACCAGCCACTTGGTATACTGGTTCCAGACCTCCTGGAAGGTGCTCTGGTGCAAACCAATGTCATATGCTGTCTATGGCTTGCCCTTGGCAACTTGTCTGAAGCTGCAAGCAATCCACAGTTTGTGGCTGCTTCCGCTGGGCTTGGCTGCACAGGGGAAGGACAAAACTGTACTCCAAAGCCAGCTTTTACTAGCACAAGGCCCAGGGCTGGGTCAGCAAATGCCCCAAGGCACCTGGGGGGATCCGCCTCTGCCTGCCTCCCCCTGCCTCTGCCTGCCTCCACCTGTCTCTGCCTGCTGGCAATCTGCCAGGCATAGTCACTAAAACGGCTGTCCCTGAAAGTGCCTCTGGCAGAATCTGGAGGATGAGGCCCCTGGATCTCCTGGGGGGGGGGTGCTTTTCAGACTTCAAGGAAGATGGTGGGTATTTTTCTCTGCTCCTGAGCCACACGTCTGAGTCTGACCCGGATTCTCCCCTGATGTTGCCAGAGCGGAGACCCTAGGAGTCAGGTGGGTAGAGTCTATGGAGCCCAGAGGTTGTATCTGCTAGAAGCTGGGGGTGGGGGGTAGTTTTTCTATTGGAAATTGGGGAGAATGACCCAGCCCCTGCCAGTCACCAATAACCCTTGAGACTGCCCAGCCTTCTAAGCTCCAGCTTATGCCACTGACTACTCAGTGGGGTTCAAAATGCAGGGTGGGGCAAGTGGGATTCCAGAGGGTGGGGTAATTGCTTTTCTCCAGGCTGATGCTGCTTGGAGGGGATTGTTTCTTCCAAGAAAAATGGCAGCTGCAGTAGTAGAGGATGACCCAGCCCTGGGATCCTAGCGGCTGCTCTCCCACATCTCTCCCCAGAGCCACCCAGACTCTCTTCAGGCAGCTCCAGTCTGCACCACCCTTCCTCTGCAGGAGCCCAGGGTAAGTGGCTGTGAAAAATTGTGCATTGGCCCTTTAAAAGGGTGGCTTTGTCTCCAGCAGGCTCTGCCTCCCCTTGGTGGACATAAACCCTGCGGCCTTTCGCAGCTGAATGCTATGAGGCTGCCTGTTCCTGGCTCTTGTGTTCCGGGTTGGGGAGCCTGGTCTGGGGTTTAGACTTCACGCCCCTCAGAGGGAACCTCCCACAGCTGAGATATCCCTCCATAACCTCGGCCTGCCACCTGTAGGAGCAGGGCCAGCCCCTTTAGGGTCTCTGCCCTTCCTACCAGTCTCAAGGTGGCTTCTTCTGCCAGTCCTTGCTTAAAAGTCTCCTCTTCAGATAGTTTTTAGTTGGTAATTCAGGGTGATTGTTTCCACTTTAGTTGTAACTTCCAGTTTGGTTCTAGGAGGCATCGTGAGCAAGATCCACCTACTCCACTGCCATCTCAAACTACTCCTGTTATTTCTTTTTATTGCCTGATTGCTCTGGCAAAACTTCCACGCTTACTACTCAACTTTTGTTGAACAGAAGTGGTGAAAGCCAGAATCCCTTTTTTATTCCTGATCTTAGGGGAATAACTTTCAATCTTTCTTCAATGATTATGACGTTAGCTATAGCTTTTCATATATGGCCTTTATTAAGTTAAGGAACTTTTTCCTATTACTAGTTTCTTGAGTATTGCTATCATGAAAGGGTGTTGAATATTGTCAAATGCTTTTACTGTATCAATTGAAATATATATATGTGTGTTTTTCCCCCCCTTCATTCTGTTAATGTGGTGAGGTACATTGATTTTCATGTGTTGAATCATCCTTGCATTCCAGGAATAAGTCCCACTTTGTCATGATGTGTAATTCTTTTAAAATGCTGCTGGATTTGGTTCACTAGTATTTTGTTCAGGATTTTTACATTGATATTCATAAGGATATTGGTCTGAATTTTCTTTTCTTGAAGTATCATTAGTTTAGGAGGTATTATTTCCCCTTCAAATTTTAGGGTGAATTTGAGCAGGATTTGTGTTAATTCTTTTTTAAATGTTTGGCCAATTAGCTAGTGAAGCCATCTGGTCCAATGCTTTTCTTTCTCAGAAGGTTTTGTTTTTTGTTTTTTTAAATATGTTTTTATTGATTCAGAGAAGAAGGGAGAAGAAGAGGGAGAGAGAAACATCAATGATGAGAGAGAATCATTGATTGGCTGCCTCCTTCACACCCCCTACTGGGGATCGAGCCCACAACCCGGGCATGTGCCCTTGACCGAAATTGAACCTGGGACCTTTCAGTCAAAAGGTCGATGCTCTATCCACTGAGCAAAACCAGCTAAGGCTCTCAGAAGGTTTTGGTTACTGATTCAATCTCCTTCTTAGTTATAGAACTATTTTGATTTTCTATTTCTTTAGGTTTTAGTCTTGCTAGGTGTTATTTTTTCCTAGGAATTTGTCAGTGTCATCCAGTTATCCAATCCGTTGGTGTACAATTGTTAATGGTACTTTTTTATAATTCCCTTTTTTTCTTTAAAACAGCAATGTCCCCACTTTCATTTCTGATTTTAGAAATTTGAGTCTTCTCTCTTTTTTCCATATTTAATCAAGATAAAGTTTTGTCAGTTTTGTTCATCTTTTCAATGAACCAAATGTTGGTTTGTTGGTTATTCTCTTCTTTATTTTACTTATCTCCACACTATTATTATTTCTTTCCTTTTCGTAACTTTTAGTTTAGTTTGCTCGTCTATTTCTATGTCCTTAAGGTACAAAGTTAAGACACTGATTTGAGGTCTTTCTTGTTTTTAATGTAAGTATTTATAGCTATAACTTTCCCTTTTAGCATAGCTCTCACTATAGTCCTTAAGTTTTGGCTTGTTATATTTTCAACTAGAGGCCTGGTGCACAAATTCATGCACCAGTGGGGTCCCTTGGCCTGGCCTGTGGGATCAGGCTGAAACCAGCCCACCGGCATTGCCCGAGGGGTCCCAGATTGCGAGATGGCACAGGCCAGACTGAGGGACCCCACTGGTGCACAATTGGGGCTGGGGAGGGATGCAGGAGGTTGGCCAGCCAGAGAGGGACCGTGGGAGGGCTCCAGGGCATGTCTGGCCTATCTCACTCAGTCCTGATTGGCTGGACCCCAGCAGCAAGCTAACCTACTGGTCGGAGCATCTGGCCCCTGGTGGTCAGTGCACATCAGAGCAACTTGTCAACCAGTCGACTGTCTACCCCTGGTAGTCAGTGCACGTCATAGCAAGAAGTTGACCGGCCTTAGCATATCATTAGCATATTATGCTTTGATTGGTTGAACGGCTGACCCGATGGCCAGACACTTAGCATATTAGGCTTTTATTATATAGGATTTTATATGTCTCAAGGTATTTTCAAATTTACTTTGTGATTTCTTTTTTGGCTCATGGTTGTTGAAGAGTATATTTAATTTTATATATTTGTAAATTTTCCAGTTTTCTTTTCTTATTGATTTCTAGTTTCACTCCATTATGATTAGAAAATATACTTTCTATGACTTCAATCTTTTAAAATCTACTGAGACTTATTTTATGGTCTAATATATGATCTATCTTGGAGATTGTTTCATATACACTTAAGAAAAGGGTGTATTCTTTTGTTGGGTGGAGTACTCTGTATGTATCTATTAGGTTTAATTAGTCTACAGTGTTGTACAAGTCCTCTATTTCCTTATTGTTCTATCTGATTATGCCCATTATTTTAAGTGGGGCATTAAGTATCCAACTATTATTGTAGAGCTGTCTACTTCTCCCTTCAGTTCTGTCAATATTTGCTTCACATATTTTGATGCTCTTATATTTGGTAAATTTATGCTTATAATTGTTATATCTTTTTGGTGAATTGAAACTTTTTTCAATATACAGTGTCTTTATTTTTCTTCTGTAACTATTTTTGCCTTAAAGTCTATATTATCTGATATTACTATAGCCACTCCAGCTCTTTCGGTTTCTATTTGCATAGTATATCTTTTTCTATCCTTTCACTTTCAACACATTTCTTTTAGATCTAAAGTGAGTCTCTTGTAGACAGCACATTCGTGGATCATGGTTTGTTTTCTTCATTTTTATTAAATTTTTAATAACATTATATAAATTTCAGATGTACAACTTTATACTTTAAAAAATCCACTCTGCCAATCTATGCCTTTTGATTTGGGAATCTAATCCACATACATTTAAAGTAATTACTGATAAGAAAAGAATTACTTTTGCCATTTTGTTCTTTGTTCTCTGTATGTCTCATAACTTCTTGTCCGTCATTTCTTCCATTACAGCTTTCTTTGCATTCAGTTAATGTTTTGTAGAGCCAAGTTTTATACCATTCTCATTTTGTGTGTTTATATTCTATAGATTTTTTGTGGTTATCATGGTGATTATTTTACCTTACAACATCCTAAAGTTATAATAATGTAATTTGAATTGGTACCAACTTAACTTATAATTTCATGCAAAAACTCTACTATACAAATCTGTTTTATATACACATTTTATGTTATTGACATCACAAATTGCATCTTTATACATTGTGTACTCACTATCATACATTTGTAACTTATAATGTATTTTAAATCTTGTAGAAAATAACAAGTGGAGTTACAAACCAAAATTATGATAATATTGGTTGTTTATATTTGCCTAATACCAGTGATCTTCTTCTTGTCAAATACCTATACATGTGACATTAACCATAAAAAATCATGAATCCATTGCATCTCCTTAATAAGAAGGTAAAAATCATGTCTGATTCAGCTCCTAGCATAAAGCCTGACAAATAGAGAGTGTTCAGTATGTATCTGATGAATACATGAATGAATGAATATATGAATTAATGAAGGAGAGTAATTTCAGGAGATTGCATAAGACACCTAAGGCCCCTAATCCTGGGGCACAAGGCACCTGTTTTTTCTCTTCCTTATAACCTTTTCTTTACTCCCTCTCCTTCAGCAAGGGGACTGTGAGGTCCCTGATACCTTTGCTCAGCTCTGGCGTGGCTGTCATACTAAGGTCTCAGAATCAAATTCAGCCTCACTTCCTTCTAAAATGGGTCTACAATGACTGGGTATGTCTTAGTCTTCTCAAACTACCATAACAAAATAGCTTTTTCACTGTGTCCTCACATGGCCTTTCCTCTTCACATGGTGAGAATGAAAAATCTCCCTCTTTTTTTCAGTCCTATCAGATTAGGACCCCAACCTTATAACCTCTTTTTACCTTAATTACCCCCTAAAAGCCCTGTCTCCAAATACAATCATATTAGGGGTTAGGACTACAACATATTAACTTTGAGGGACGCAATTCAGTCCATAGTTGGGGGCTTAAATAACAGAAACTTATAGTATTTTCTCACAGTTCTGGAGGGTATAAGTCAAAGATCAGGGTGCCAGGCGGGTTGGGTTGTTTTCAGGCCTCTCTCCTCAGCTTGCAGATGACTAGCCCCTTGCTGCCTCTTCACATGGTTGCCCTTCTGTGTACATGAAGCCCTGGTGTGTCTTTGCGTGCCTAAATTACCTCTTCTTATAAGGACACCAGTAAAATTGAATTAGGACCAACACTAAAGCCTTCATCTTAATTTAATCATCTCCTTAAAGGCCCTGTCAGCAAAATACAGTCACATTCTAAGATATGGGAGATAGGACTTCAACATGAATATCTGGGGGGTACACTCCCATAACAGGTTAATATCCAGAATATATAAAGATCTCTTATAATCCAATGACAACAGAAACATGATTTTAAAAATGGATAAAGGAGATGAATAGACATTTTTTCTAAAGAATGAAAATGGCCAACAAGCACAGGAAAAGATGCACAACATCACTAGTAACTAGGGAAATGCAAATCAAAACCACAACGAGATACCACCTCACAGCCATTAGGAGGACTACTGTTTCTTTTTTAAAGAAAAGGACACGTGTTGGTAAGGACATGAAAAAACTGGAACCCTGTACACTGTGGTAAGAATGTAAAATGGTGCAGCCTCTATGAAAAACAGTATGACAGCTCCTAAAAAAATTAAAAAATACAATTATCATGTGATTCAGCGATTCCATTTCTGGGTATATATCTAAAACAATTGAAATCAAGGTCTCAAGGAGATATTTTGTATACCCATATTCATAAAGCATTTTTCACAATAGCCAAAATGTGGAAGCAACCCAGGTGTCCATCAATGATGAATGAATAAACAAAATATGGTATATTCATACAATGGAATATTATTCAGCCATAAAAAGGAAGGAAATTCTGACATGTTACACAGTGGATGATCCTTGAGGATATTACACTAAATGAAATATGCCAGTCACAAAAAGACAAATACTTTTTTACTCCACTTATAGGAGGTATCTAATAGTCAAATTCGTAGAGACAAACAATAGAGTGGTGGTTGCCAAGGCCTGGCGGAATGGCAATGGGAGTTGTTTAATGGGTATAGATACAGAGTCTCAGTTTTACAAAATGAAAAAGTTCTTGAGATTGCATGTACAACACTGTAAATGTACTTAACATTATGGAACTGTACACTTAAGATTGGTTAAGATAGTAAATTTTATGACATGTATATTTTACCACAATTATAAATATTTAAAAAATAAGAGATACTAAAAATAAATTTATGTTCATTTAATTTGAAAACTGAGCAGAAATTGACCAAAACCTCAAAAACCACAAACAACCAAAACACAGCCAAGAAGATATAGACCACACAAAAACACATATAATCATTAAATTAAATAAATGCGTACTATTAAAATCCCACCCCCACCCACCCCAAAAAAGCAAAACTCTAGGACCAGATGGTTTCACTGGGTAATTTTACCAAACATTCAAAGAAAATAACATGGATGGAAGGAGCGGGAACACTTCCCAATTCATTTAATGAAGTCAGAATTATCCTGACACCAAACAATACAAAGACTACATTAAAAAAAACTATAAACCAATATCCTTCCTGAATATAGAGTCAAGAATATCCCCCCACAAACTTTACCAAATGAAATTCAATCATGTAAAAAAGGATAATATGCCACAAGCAAATAGGATTTATTACAGGTATGCAAGTCTAGTTCAATATTTTAAAATCAGTCAATGCAACCCAGCATATTAACAGAATAATAATATTTATCATCATATAATATTTCTTTTTTATCTTGTTGATATGTGGGATTTACACAGAAAAAAAAATTCAACAAAATCCAACATCCATTCATGATTACAAGAAGAAAAAACTCTCACTACACAAGGAACAGAGAGGAACTCCCTCAACTTGAAAAGAGCATCTTTAAAAAAAACTACAGGTAGTATCATACTTAATGATGTTTAGACTATTTGGGCTGGTTTCAACCTATCAGTAACTAATGTTGTAGCTGGACCAGCAATTGTGGTTCATATTATGATTGCAAGACACTCTTTAGCAATAAGCATCAGGAAACTTTGACAAGATAAAGGTTTATTATTTAGAAGTCCTGGAAATTACATAGCACACCTAAGGTCACAAAGCAAAGCAAGGTCATGGGATATGGAGGAGAAAGAGAGAGAGAGAGAAAGAGAGAGAGAGAGAGAGAGAGAGAGAGAGAGAGAGAGAGAGAACACAGGCCTGGGATGAGGTCCTGCTTTTATTGGGGTTGAGTTGAGGGTGAGGGCCTAGGGCAGTGATGGCGAACCTATGACACGCATGTCAGAGGTGACACGCGAACTCATTTTTTTGGTTGATTTTTCTTTGTTAAATGGCATTTAAATATATAAAATAAATATCAAAAATATAAGTCTTTGTTTTACTATGGTTGCAAATATCAAAAAATTTCTATATGTGACACGGCACCAGAGTTAAGTTAGGGTTTTTCAAAATGCTGACACGCTGAGCTCAAAAGGTTCGCCATCACTGGCCTAGGGTTTCATGGACTCATTCTTTATTGGTGAATTTAAAACATAAGAGCTGCAATTTAAAGCATAGGAAGAGTATAAAAACATAGCCCAAATGGTCAGTTATTAAAATCAACCAAGATCTTGAGAGAAAGGAAGATGGCAGCATAGGTAAATGCCCGCATTCACTGCCTCTCACAACCACATCAAAATTACAACTAAAATACAGCACAACCATCGTCCAGCACCACCAGAAAGCTGGCTGAATGGAAGCCCTACAATTAGAGAAGTAAGGAAGAAAGCACACTGAGACTGGTAGGAGGTGCGGAAGCGCAGAACGGGCTGGTGTGACACCCACGTGTGCCACTTTTTTAATCTCTGCAGAGGCCACCCGTGAGGAGCAAGGCATCCAAGCTCCCCACCAGAAGCCCAGCCCAGGGTCCCAGCACTGGGAAAAGAAGTCCCTACAGGCAGTAAGAACTCCGGGCTGTAAAAACCAGTGACACAGAGGCTGCTGGAGACCAAGCTGTTCCTCTTAAAACACCGGCACTATGAACTGAACTTACAAGGTCCCGCTTCCTCTGAGCTCCAACACCAGGGCGAGGCTCGGGGGGACACAGATACATACCAGAAAGAACTGGATTGTCTGGTATCAGGGCAGGAACTCAGTGGCAGCTTTCTCCCAGATGGAAGTGCTTGCAGGCATCATTGTTCCTATGCTGGGACCTCCCTGGTCACAGGGCTGACTGGCAGCCATTTCTGTTTGCTCCACCCTGGTGATTCCCTAAGATCCCACCTAATCCAATTTACAACCCCACCCAAGCTGTTTGCAGTGGCTTTTGCATATGAATGGCCTTTCTTTGTTCGAGCTAAAATCTCTCAAGCTGCAGCTGGGTCAGGGAGCCCCAAACCTATCAATAAAAGGCCCAAGACCCGGCATCAGCACCAGCCTGCCTTGTTTCAGAGATGGGCCTTATCTGGGCACTTCCAAACCCAATATAAAGAGGAAGAACCTGCAGATCTCTCTGTAGCTCCTACTGTGTGGCCCCAGGCAGTGGCTGACTTTGCACCTCCCTGGAGACCCAAGAGCCAGTGTACCTAGTGGTCAGTGTCAGACCATACCAGATTACAACTCTTCACATCCATAAGTGACACACTCAAGGGGCAGAATCAGTGAGCATGAAAGCCCCACTGAAGCAAGTCCTGCTCCATAGGGATGTCTCCTGCACAGCAGTTCTCCCACTGTAGTCACAGCTGGTCCTCACAGCCAATTTGCCTGGAGGTCAATTCCTCCCAGTGACACCAACAGCAGTCAAGTCTCAACTACAACAAGACTGTGCACACAGCCCACAAAGGGGGGCACCTAGAGTTCCCAGTTCAGGTGACTGGGGAGGCTGAGCCCCTGGGCCCTATAGAACACCCTCTATACAAGACCACTCTACCAACTCAAGGAGACATAGCAGCTCTACCCAATACATAGAAACAAACACAGGGAAGCAGCCAAAATGTGGAGACAAAGAAACAGGTCACAAATGAAAGAAATGGAAGAAAACAAACTACTGGATATAGAGTTCAAAACCATGGTCATAGGGTTACTCAAGAATCTTCTGGAAACCTCCAAAAAGATGGGAAAGGACCAGTCAGAAATTAAGCATACACTGACTGAAATAATGAATGATATACAGGGATTCAACAGTAGACCAGAAGATTTTGAAATATGAGGAAGCAAAAAACACCCAACCGGAAGAACAAAAAGAAAGAAGAAGAAGAAAATATGAAGATAATGTAAGGACCTTCTGGGACAACTTCAAGCATACCAACATTCACATTATGGGGGTGCCAGAAGAAGAAAGAGAGCAAGATATTAAAAACCTATTAGAAGAAATAATAACGGAAAACTTCCCCTACCTGGTCAAAGAAATAGACTTACAAGTCCAGGAAGCAGAGAGAGTCCCAAACAAGAGGAACCCAAAGAGGACCACACCAAGACACATCATAATTAAAATGCCAAGGGCAAAAGACAAAGAGAGAATCTTAAAAGCAGCAAGAGAAAAGCAGTTAGTTACATATAAGTGAATGCCCATACAACTTCCAGCTGATTTCTCAACAGAAACTATACAGATCAGAAGAGAGTGGCAAGAATTGAAGGTCAGATAAAGAGCTTCGCAGACAAGAAAAAACTAAAGGATTACAGTACAAAGGCTAAATGCTCTTCCTCTAACATTGAGGGCAAGACAAGTATATCTACTCATCATAGTAATGAAGGATCTAGCCACCGCAATTAGGCAAGAAAAGGAAAGAAAAGTAATGCAAATTGGAAAAGAAGAAATAACTCTCTTCATTCAAAGATGACTGTCTATGTAGAAAATGAAAGGAATCTACCAACTAACTCCTAGACTAGTGAGTTTAGCAAGGTCACACAGTACAGGATCAGCATACAAAAGTCATTTGCATTTCTATACACTATGAACAAATGGCAAACAAAATATAAAGCAATACATGTTACAAATGCTCCAAAAGAAATGAAATACTTATGTATATACCTAACAAAAAGTGTATCAGATTTATATGATGAGAATTATGCATTACTGATGAAAGAAATCAAAGAAGGCCTGAATGCCAAGAGCTGGGGGGAAGAGTCTAGACCAGGGGTGGGCAAACTTTTTGACTCGAGGGCCACAATGGGTTCTTAAACTGGACCGTAGGGCCGGAACAAAAGCATGGATGGAGTGTTTGTGTGAACTAATAGAAATTCAAAGTAAACATCATTACATAAAAGGGTAAGGTCTTTTTTTTTTTAGTTTTATTCATTTCAAACGGGCCGGATCCCGCCCCCGGGCTGTAGTTTGCCCACGGCTGGTCTAGAGCATCTTCCCAACATTCAACTAACAAGAAGGAGGAAGAGTAGTACCATTTGGCCCCTCCCTTACACATTAAAAGAGCTTACTATGTACTAGAGAATGTTGACCCAGAGAGGCCAATATTAAGATACTCTAGCAAAATTATTGGACCTTTTTTAAATTTTATTTATTTAGCTAATATTTATTTTATCTATAAAAATGTAACTACAAATGTGAAAGTTTTCTAATTCATTTGACTATGAAATTCCAGATAATTTATGCCTTCAGGGTTTCTTTTTTTTCTTTTTTTTAAATTGTTTTATTGCTTAAAATATTACAAAGAGTATTATATATGTCTCCTTTTTTTCTCCCTTGACCTTCCCCTAGCCTCCCATACCCCCCAGTGTTTTGTGTCCATTGGTTATGCTTATATGCATGCATACAAGTCCTTCAGTTGATCTCTTACCCCACCCTCCTGCCAACCCTCCCCAGCCTTCCCGCTGTAGTTTGACAGTCTGTTCGATGTTGCTCTGCCTCTGTATCTATTTTTGTTCATCAGTTTATGGTCTTAATTATCCATAAATGAGTGAGATCATGTGGTATGGACCTTTTTTTAAGTAAAATATTTTGTGCATTTATTAATAAAAATAATTTGTGACTTACGAAGTTAAGAAATTTAGATCTTTTTGGAGAGCTTCCACACTGGGGAACCAGAACACTTCCATGTGCCACCATGCCAAGGCCCCAAGCCTAAGAAAAAAAGAAATTTAAATTATCATCAGATTTTCCAACACAAACATTTTATACCAAAGGAAAATGGAGTTACATTTAATGTATTAAAGAAATAAATATGAACTAAGGATTTTATATCCAGTAAAATTGACATTCAAGTGTTAATGACACAGAGAAACTGTTATCAATATGCATGACTCAGAGAATATCATTCCCATGAGCCCTTTTTGAAGAAGAAGCTGCCAGAGAATCAACTCTAGATATATGTTTATAACCAGATAAACGGACTGGTTGTGAGCATTAAATATGTAATTACTGTAGAACTAAAAATCAGCATGGGTTGAGTGGGAGAGAGTAATATGTAGGCAACATGCTCTATTTTTAAAAATTGGTGTTAGAGGAAAATGTGCCAAAAATGCTTTAATATATCCAGCAATGACAATGGTAGTATTATTAGTTTAAACATAAATGATAAAAAAGTGAAAAAGATGAAGGAGAAAAATCTATAGATTTGTGGACAATATGCAACCATAATGTCTAGGAACTCACATTTGGGTGATAAAACTAAAAACAAAATTACATGGAAGTAATTATTATATAATTCAGGATAATGGTTTCTTATTGGGGATAGGAGGGTCTGTGAATGGAGTGTGTCACAGGAAAGGGGCTTCTGGAGTGACCTGCAAAGTTCTAGTTCATACTTGTATGATTTTCACCTCATAATAATTCATTAAGCCACATATTTGATCCATGTGATTTTCATTATCTATGTTTTATTTTACAATAAAAATATTATTTTTAAGCCCTGACTGGTTTGGCTCAGTGGATAGAGCCTCGGGCTGCGGACTGAAGGGTCCCAGGTTCGGTTCTGGTAAGGGGCATGTACTTTGGTTGCAGGCACATCCCCAGTGCGGGGTGTGCAGGAGGCAGCTGATCGATGTTTCTCTATCATCAATGCTTCTAACTCTCTATCCCTCTCCCTTCCTCTCTGAAAAAAAATCAATAAAATATATATTTTTTAAAATATTATTTTTAAAAAGAGAATCTCAGAAATGTAGAAGTTGTCCCCTTCCCTCTGTAGCTACAGAGTTACTATTCTTCAGCCCAAACTATTTAAAAGAAACTAATTTGAAAAATTGTTAGGTTGAAAACATTCACGAGAATCTAAATTTTGTTTCTCTGTGCAAAATAGACTTCTATGAATTACATTGCTGTTATAAATTGTTACATTCTCTCTCATATTAATCTAGCCTTGGAAATACCATGTGTACAACCATTGTCTTGTAAGATTCCAAAACTTGAGAAATTGTTGCCATGTCCTGTGAAAACAGGCTCTAAAATAAACCTGTAATTCTAATTGGATGTCTTATTTGATAAATTTTTGCCCTTGTAATAATGTTGCAATTGACATCTCTGTGTTACTAAAGGCTTCAAATAATTGCTTGTAAGTTTGCTCTATGAAGTCAGAACTCAATCATTGGCATTTTCTTCCCCTTGCATACCAACGATTTTTTTTTAAAGTTCCCTTTGAAATGTTTCTTATTTTAACCAAAGAATGTATTACAATATGTAAAACTCAATAATAGTGATAATAAATGAACTAGTTAGACACAACAAGGTTGAATCTCACAAATAATGTTTATCAAAAGAAGACAGAGACAAAACACTACGTCATTATATATATAAAGTTCAAAACAGGCAAAACTCATCTAAAATGTTAAAAGTTAGGATATTGGATAATATTTGGAGAGACTTAGTGACCAGGATGGAACATGATAGGGAGCCTTAGAAAGAGAAATAACTGGGTAATACTTTGAGATAGAACTGGGACCCTATCATTACAGGAGTAGGTGCTATCAAGCTAGCAGACATTTGCAGCTGCATCATTTTTTTCCCATTTGTTATTTTCCCTTGTATATTTTGCTCCATTTAGAACTTCATAGGAAATGTTAACAGTGGTCTGGGGAAAGATTCCATTATCCCTGGGTCTTCTGACAATCATATCCTCTTAATACCATAAAAGTTATACCAAAATAAATTAAACTCCCAGGACCATGTACTTGCCAACATTGACCCCATCCACAGAAGTATCTATCAGAAACAATACCTGATCATCCAGCAGCCTCTCCACTACCCCAGACCCAGTGCACTAGGCAATACCATTGCATCTGTCCCTACAACATGAGGGTCCTTGAAGTTTCTAGGGCCAGAAACACATGGTCCATTATGCTGGCTTTAGAGTTTCTCCACCAGTCTGCAACAGAATTGAGTATTAGTGTCCATTAACCCATGGTCAGGATTTACTATCTTCACAATCTACTGACCTGCCTCCAATCCCTGTTTTCCTCTCCACTGCCCAGATCAATACATTTTCTCATTTTTCCTCTTGAATGCTCTGGATGCCTCTCCCTTCATGTACTGCTTTATACCCCTTCTCCTTGCTCTCTCAGATCCTTAAAACATGCTCCCTGGAACTTCTGCTCTGTGATGCACAGACTCCCTTACATTCTCAACATTTCTCAATATGCTTTCTCTTCCTGCCTGAACTCAACCCCAGCTATGCCCAGTCACCTTACTTATATTTCAGCCTTCTGTAGCGAGGCTGCTCATTCTTATAATCCACATATATAGCAGAAGGGAGACATACAGATGGAGTCATTATGACTCCACAGTACTACTGCCAACCAACACACCCCCTCTATCATAAAAGGGCCATGGTCCTTTGAGGCCTCTGCCATTTGGCTCTACCGTTCTTCATCACTGTCACCTACAAACCTATATGACACACCCCCTTCATACATTTATAACTTTGGCACTTGGCCCACAGTCCTCTTCATCTCAACTCCTGCCATCATCATGGATAAATTCAACATTCAACAGATCAAATAGCCTGGTGCTCTTTCCATGATCCTTTTCCTCTAATGTCCCTTTCCTCCACTCATCTCAGTTGTTTATACTTCCATCACATTCTCAATTTTATCATAAAGTAAAATCTCTCCACTTCAGAAACTCCTATTTAAATATCCTACTCTGATCAAAGCCTTCTCTTAGACTTTGATACTCCCCTGCTTTCACTCCCCCTTTTAGACTTCATCATGATTTAGAGAACTGACCCATATACTTTTGCCCTTTCTTTTTTCCCCTCACTTCTGTGTCCTTTTCTCCATGGTTCAGGTTTTCAATGACTGTCATACAAACACCCCCAATCCCATTCCCCATTGACATTTCTTTGCAACCATTAGACAAATCCCAACCATGGATGACTGTCTCCTCACTTCTTGCACACAACTGTCAAGCATAGCTACAGAAAGTCATACCATGTGGCACATCACCACCACTCTAGATAAATGGTGACAAATGAACCCTTTAAACTGCCCAAGAACTGTAACATACTTCTCTTGTGAACTCACTTCTCCATTATCATAAACTCTCTATTTCCATTGCCTATCCCCTCACACTCAGCAAATGTTATTGTCTTCTCCTTCACAGAGAAAGTAGAAGCTCTCAACTAATAACAACTTCACCTTTTCCCCACTAAATGTATAAGACTATCTCTATTTGCACCAAACCTGCCTCCTCCCATTCTTTTATGTAAACCTCAATCACCACCTGTAATGTCTTTCTCCTTCTGGCATTCTCAGTATCTTGAAGTATTAATTATCCCTTTGGGCTGCTGTATTTTCAACTTAAATGTATTGAAAGAATAGTCTATATGGCACTGTCCTCATTCATGCACTTCTCAATCTCCTTCATTCTGGTTTGAACCTCAACCACTCCTAAACATGCTCTTGCTCAGATCATCAATGCAAAAAAATTACTAAGCTCAATGGACACTTCTAAGTCCTCATATGATTGACATGTCAGTAGCATTTATCACAGAATTAATTACTCTCTCCCATTTTGAACACTGGGTCTTAAATTTCTTTTAACACATTCCTACCATTTTGCTAGAAACTTGAATATATGCAAACATTAACTATGAGAATTCTTGAAATATTCCCCTAATGCTCTTCTTCTTTTTTCCTATGCTTTCTTCCTAGGATATCTCTCACACACCTATGCATCTTAGTATCACCTGAGTGATGATTTTTTAAAATGCTCATTATAAAAAATTCAAGCAATACAAAAAAGTACCAAGAAGAAGAAAAATAATCACCTACAATGCCACACTCCAAAACAGCTGTCATTAACATTAGGTGAACATCATTTCAGACATCTCCCAATGCATGAGAAAACGTTGTTATTAAGTCATTCTGAAAGAAGATGAACTGGTGAGCAATTTTCTTCTGTTCCTTGGGCTGTGATTTCTTTCAAATTGCGTTGTAAACCTGTCTTTGCATATGATGTTTCTGTTTACTTTTATGCTTTACTACGTTTGCATAATAGCCCACTTCTTTTCATCTTGCTCATACTTAAATGGAAAGCCGTGTTCAGTCTGCTATTTTCTCTGACATGGAGTGGGTGAATTCTCCCACCTTCATACTTATCATCTGAACATTTTTTTGCCCCCTTCTCACGACTACACTGTAAGCATTGTGTCTAGCTGTCCATCTCGCTGTACCTTCGGGGTCACAGGATGGTGGTAGTAGTGGTGGTGGTAAGTAGTCGCTGGAAGGGGCTGGGCTCCACCACTTTTCACATTTATGGCGCGAGGTTCCTTCCTTGTTTTGTTGTGGCTTGGTGTGCTTTGTGCTGGATTTTACTGTTTTTCCTTTGGGTTCATTTTAGCTGGCATTGGAGGAGGGAACTTCTGTGATTTGACTTTATGCCACCATGCTTTTCCCTGGCAGCTGGCAGCATAATTTTTATTTCCAGTCTGGACTTTCCCTTTGCTCTCTAGGTCCATGTAACCAAAAGAGTCATGGGCATCCCCTTTTTATGTTGTGACAATCACTGACCTTGTCCTACCCAATTACAATGGCCTGCCCACACACACCGAGTCCCAATAGAGGGAGCCACAAACTGTGGATCCCTTTATAGCTCCAAACAGGCTGCCCAGGGCCACTCAAAGGTAGCATCTGACATGGACCTGCAGTGGAGTCCCTCCCAAGAGGCCCCAGAAGCAACACCACTAGTGGCAGGCTTCAGACAACATCAGAACAGGATTCAATTACCCTCACAAGAAGCATACCCAAAGGGGGATTTGGGCAGGCACTAGACCCTGCTGAGGCAAATTCTGCTTCAGGTGGTCAGCACCTACACAGCATCTCCTACACTCTGGTTGGATTCGATCCTCATAGTCAGCCAGCCTGAGGGTCAACCCTATGCAGGGACAGGCCAACAGCTGTCAAGTCTCAACCACAACAGGAGGGCTCTCATAACCCACACAAGATACATTCCTGGAGCACCCAGATCAGGTGATTAGGGAGGCTGCGCCACTGGGTCCCACAGGACACCTACTACATAAGGCGACCTTTCCAAGACTGGAAAACATAGCAGATATACCTAACACTCAGAAACAAACTCAGAGACGCAGCCAAAATGGGGAGACAAAGAAGCATGCCCCAAATGAAAGAATCAGAGAAATCTCCAGAAAAAGAACTAAATGAAATGGAGGCAAGCAATCTATAGAGGTAGGCAAGGTTCACATCACTTAAGGTGTTTTAGGTTTTGTACGGAGCTTAGATTAACTTTAAGTTAAGTGGGAAACCATCAGAGAATGTTAAGCATGGCAAATGACTAGATCAGATATGTTTCTTTAAAAAACATGACCATTGGTGGTTTTGGAGAACGTATTGGAGATGGGCCAGAGGAGATGTGGTAAGAATCATTTTCAGTAGTCCAGGCAACAGATGCTGCTGACTTAGACTGGAGTGGTTGCAGCAGGTATGAAAATACTGAAGAGATATTTAAGAGACAGAATTCACAGCATTTGGTAATAGAATGTTGGGGTATGTGGCGAGGGGGGGCGGATTCAAGGTAAACTCATGTGTTTTACAGCTGGGTGGATGGTGTAAAAGTTAGTAAGGTGGAAGAGACTGGAAGACAAATTTAGTGGAGAGGATCATGAGTTCACTTGTGCTTATTTTGAGGTGTGTGCAATAATTGTGTGCACACACCTCATTTAATTCTTTTGGCTGCTGATACCAATGCAGATGGCAACAGAATACCTAATTAGGGGTAGTTTACATAAAGGGGGCTTAAACTTTCATAAAACCAAAGGCCTAGATGAAGGTGGTTGTTGGTTCAGCAAATTAAAATGTCCGTGCTGACATTCCCATAATTCTCTTGGCTTTTCCCCCTCATGGTCACAAATGCTGTTCAAGGCATCCAAGTCCACTACAGGAAAAAGGGGGAAGCAGAAAAGGCTGTTTCTTTTGGAGGCTTTATCATTTTGTTTAGAAAGACAAGCTTCTCCCTAGTAGGATTCCTGTTCTACCACATTAGGCTCCCTTGCACGCCCACCCTTAGGCCAATCAATAACTAAGAGGATTGTGAACACGATTGCTCATTTAGAACAGTTTTCATTTCCTCCATGAAATCAAGGAATCTCAGGTGACTGAACCCAAGGAACACCTCAAGATCCTCTTTCGAAGGCAACATTTATTATCACTGTGCTCTTGACCACTGTTGGTCTGGCTGAAAAACAACTAATTTCGTCCAGAAGAGATGAAAATATTTGGGGGTATTTAGCAAAAAAATTTCTTATCTCTGAGTCCTGCCTTTCAGGAGGAACCTATGTAGAACAGACCTTTATAGCTTACCTAGTAGGAGTTGGGACACCAATTGCTAATTTATAGAATTATACACATTCTATTCATTTTTGGAAGGAAGGCACATCTGGGGACCTTTATGCGTTGGGACCCACTGTCCGGGAAAAGGATGCAGGGATGTTTTCTCTAAAAGTTGCTACAATAGCTTCCCTTGGTGAATGTCTGACTTTTACCAGGTGTTCTAGTTATTGTCTTTGAGTATCTAATAACAACCATATAAACTCTTCTGATAATGTCACCTTGCCTTACATTAATGGACATACTAAGCTGCTGGCTGGTCGGCTTCTGATATGTGGGTAACTGTTTATTCATATATCCTTGCCAACAGCAACAGGAGGCTTTGTTTCTTAGGAGGACTGACCATCCTTATGCCCCAGAAACGTCACAAGGTCTGAACCAAAAGAGGCTTTCTCACGGCTGTGGCACTGGACTGCAATGACAATCTCCACCTGTGGAGCCTGCTGAACTTATGGCTTTAAGTGTTTGTGTTATGCTGTAATGGTAGGCTCCCTTAATATACAAGTGACCCAGCTGGCTTGTAGCATGGTAAAAGCCCTGACTGCCACATCCAAGTCTGTACATGGGATAAATCTAGAGCTGAGCCAGGTCAGGGAGGCAGTTCTAGAGAATCAGGCTTGATGATTTTTTTTTTAATAATAACGATTTTATTTATTTATTTATTTATTTATTTATTTATTTATTTATTTATTTATTTTATCCTTACCCAAGGATATTTTTCCATTGTCTTTTTAGAGAGAGGGAAAGACAGAGAGAAACATCAATGTGAGAGAAACACATTGATTGGTTGCCTCCTGCACGAGACCTGACCAGGGCCCAGGCCAGGAAGGAGCCTGCAACCAAAGTATGTGCCCTTGACTGGAATCGAACCTGGGACCCTTTGGTCTGCAGGCCGACGCTCTACCCACTGAGCAAAACTGCGTAGGGCAAGAATCAGGTTTGATTTTTCTTCTGTGTATTATTGTAGTCTGATTGCTTGCTGCAGTATTCAATGTCTTCCTCTTTTTAGATCCTGCATTCCCTATATTCCACCCCATGAACTGCTTTCAAGACAGAAGCAAATGCAGTCCATCAGGTTGAGACTTTTCACCTAAAACTAATCTCATAGATATGAGATAACAGAAATAGCAGTGGGGAATGTTAGGGGCAAAACTACAATATTAGGGACTACCTATAATTATAAGAAATATTAATCTTAGCCCTAGACAGTTTGGCTCAATGGATAGAGTGTCAGCCTGCGGACCAAGGGGTCGAGGGTTTGATTCTGGTCAAGGGCATTTACCTCGGTTGCAGGCTCCTCCCCGGCCCGGGGTCCTGGTCGGGGCTCATGCAGGAGGCAACCAATCGATGTTTCTCTCTATCTTTCCCTCTCTCTTCCACTCTCCCTGAAAATCAATGGAAAAATATTCTCGGGTGAGGATTAACAGAAGCAAAAACAAAAAGAAATGTGAATCATGCTCTGTTAACTGTGATGGTGCTGTTCTGATTAGAGAAAGCACATTGTAGCCTGGCTGAGAGTTGCATGCCCTGGGACATGGGAGCTAACATCGGAATGCAATCCATCCTTCTTTCCCAAGAACTGCCTATCATTATGGAAAGATTTACAACCTCGTGCTGAAACATTCTAGTCCCAGCGGCGCCCGCCCTTTGCAACCCCCAGCCCTATTGCCTGCAACCATTATACCTGCCTACTCTCCCATGCCTGTAATTCTGACTTTTCCACATGATCTTTTCCTTCTACCCAATACAATCAGCTGGCTTATGGGGAGGGGAGAGCAAATTTTTGTGGATGACCTGCTGCTCTTCCACACTGCCAGCAGTATTGGAATAAATGCTCATATATGATTTTTGAAAACAAGAAATCTATGAAATACCTACATGGGAAAGGCTGGGCAGGCCATTGTAATTGGGTAGGACAAGGACAGTGATTGTCACAACATAAAAAGGGGATGCCCATGACTCTTTTGGTTACATGGACCTAGAGAGCAAAAGGGAAGTCCAGACTGGAAATAAAAATTATGCTGCCAGCTGCCAGGGAAAAGCATGGTGGCATAAAGTCAAATCACAGAAGTTCCCTCCTCCAATGCCAGCTAAAATGAACCCAAAGGAAAAACAGTAAAATCCAGCACAAAGCACACCAAGCCACAACAAAACAAGGAAGGAACCTCGCGCCATAAATGTGAAAAGTGGTGGAGCCCAGCCCCTTCCAGCGACTACTTACCACCACCACTACTACCACCATCCTGTGACCCCGAAGGTACAGCGAGATGGACAGCTAGACACAATGCTTACAGTGTAGTCGTGAGAAGGGGGCAAAAAATGTTCAGATGATAAGTATGAAGGTGGGAGAATTCACCCACTCCATGTCAGAGAAAATAGCAGACTGAACACGGCTTTCCATTTAAGTATGAGCAAGATGAAAAGAAGTGGGCTATTATGCAAATGCAGCAAAGCAAAAATGTAAACAGGAACTTGATATGCAAAGACAGGTTTACAACGCAATTTGAAGGAAATCACAATCCAAGGGACAGAAGAAAATTGCTCACCAGTTCATCTTCTTTCAGAATGACTTAATAACAACGTTTTCTCATGCATTGGGAGATGTCTGAAATGATGTTCACCTAATGTTAATGACAGCTGTTTTGGAGTGTGGCATTGTAAGGTGAATTTTTTTTTTTTTTTGCTTTCTTCTTTGTACTTCTCTGTATTCTGTATTTCTTGAATTTCATATAATGAACATTTTTAAAAATCAGCACTCAGGTGGTACTTAGATGCATAGGTCTGTGAGAGATGTTTTAGGAAGAAAGCATAAAATACAGACAAGCTTTAGAAGATATGTCAAATGAATTTTTGTATTTAATGATTGCATATAGTAAAATCTTGCTGGCAAAATAGACTCAGAAGTGTATCCAAAGGATTGGAAGAAAATGTATGAATGTTATATCAATTAAAATAAAACCAGAATGTGGTTAAACTGGAAATAATATTTTGCTATGTAAAATGTCTGAGATTTTACTTTTTTTCTTCTAAGATTTTTTGCTGGGAGGAGTGAGGTGACAGGGTAGGGGTAAACGGAGACATCTGTAATACTATCAGCAATAAAAAATATCCTATATAATAAAACCCCAATATGCAAATTGACCGAAAGGCAGAACAACTGGTCTTTATGATGTGCACTGACCACCAGGGGCAGACACTTAATGCAGGAGCTGCCCCCTGGTGATCAGTGCACTCCCACAGGGGGAGTGCCACTCAGCCAGAAGACGGGCTCATGGCTGGTGAGTGCAGTGGCAGTGGTGGGAGCCTCTCCCGCCTCCACAACAGTGCTAAAGACCCCTCGGGGGATGTCCGACTGCCGGCTTAGACCCGCTCCACTGTAGACATCCCCGAGGTGTCCCAGACTGTGAGAGGGTGCAGGTCGGGCTGAGGGACCCCCCACCCCCAGTGCACAAATGTCATGTACCGGGCCTCTAATACATTAAATAAAAGAAGAAAATAAAAAATGGAAATAATTAGCTTTATGTTGAATGCTGATGAGAGATCAATGAGATGAAGACTAAAAAGGTTTGAGTTTATTAACCTACTAGGAGCCCAGCGCGCAATTCAAAATCGCATGGTGCCGCCCACCCTCAATTCACCTGGAGATATTTCCCATTGATTTTTAGAGAGTATGGAAGAGAGAGGGAAAGAAAAAGAGAAACATCAATGTGAGAGGGACACATCAATTGATTGCCTGCTGCATGAGCCCTGGCCTGGGCCCACAGCGCAGCAGCCCCTGCGGCCGCTGCTGGTCTGGCCCTGCCTCCCTCTCTGGCCCTTGAAGCAGCTGTGGCCACTGCTGATCAGGCCCTTCCCCAGCGCAGGTGCACGGAGGCCCCTGCCGCCCCACCCCTGACACTGCCCACGCAACCTCCTCCTGTCTGGTCAACCCATTACAGCGTCCCAGCCTAATTTGCATATTACCTCTTTATATATATATATAGAGCGAGAGATTGGTCATTAGTATCTTATATAGAGCATTTTTAGGAGTGCTGGAGACCCAAACAGACTAACATGGTTTGAAAATGCATGAATAGTGATGAAATGAGGATAGTTCTACATTGACTATTTTTTTAAATGCTCATGAGATGGAGCCATTAGAGGTGGAAAGGTTTTTAATATAGCAACATAAGGGGATAATCATTAAAGCAAGATTTCAAAATGAAGGAAGGAAACTAAGTGCAGGTAGTGGGTGAAGTTTAGATAACAGGAGGGAAAGAGAGTAGGCTTGGCAAATGAGGACAAGTTTATATATTTAGTGGTGGTAGGTGATGTTCATCTATGTTGCTGTATGTATGTCTTAGTGCTTCATCCCTTGTTATGGCTGAATAATATTCCATTGTATTGATTTAACACATTTTTAATTCATCTGTTGATGGACATTTGGTCATTGTGAACAGTGCTGCTATGAATATTCATGTACAGGTATTTGTTTAAGTACCTGTGTTCAATTTGGGGGGTATATACCTATGAGTGGAATTGCTTAGTCATATGGTAGTTCTATGTTTAAATTTTTAAGAAAATGCCATACTCTTTTCTTTTTTAAAAATCTTTATTGTTGAAAGTATTACTTATGTACCCTTCCCCCACCCCATTGACCTCTTCTAGCCCACCCTACCCCCCACCCCCTGCCCCAGGCCTTTACCACCCTGTTGTCTGTGTCCATGGGTTATACATATATGCATACAAGTTCTTTGGTTGATCTCTTCCCACCCACCCACCCTTCCCTGCCTTCCTTCCTTTCCCTCTGAGGTTCAACAGTCTGTTCCATGCTTCTATGTCTCTGGATCTATTTTTGTTCATCAGTTTATTTTGTTCATTATATTCCACATATGAATGAGATCATGTGGTACTTTCTCTGACTGACTTATTTCACTTAGCATAATACTCTTCAGGTTTACCCATGCTGTTGCAAATGGTAAGAGCTCTTTGTTTTTTATAGCTGTATAGTATTCCATTGTGTAAATGTACCACCTTTTTTTTTTTTATCCACTCATCTGATGATGGGCACTTGGACTGTTTCTAGATCTTAGCTATTGTAAATAGTGCTGCTATGAACATTGGGGTGCATATATTTTTTTCCAACTGGTGTTTTAGGTTTCTTAGGATATATTCCTAGAAGTGGGATCACCTAAGGGGGCAATCCAGGTGTGCCTCCTGTGTAAGTTGTGTGCACCCTCCTGTTGTAGTTGAGCCTTGATTGCTGTTGGCAAATCAAAGGGGATTGACCCCCAGGCCCATCAGCTTAAAGGACAGGCCACAACTACAGCAGAGGAGCTGCTGTGCAGGGCCCTACCCCATGGAGCAGGACTTGCTTCACTGGGGCTCTGGTGCCTGCCAAGTTCACACCTTAAGTGTGTCTCTCATGGAGGTTGTTGGTTAGTGGTCTGGTGTGGTTTGAAGCTGTCCGTTGGGTGCACTGGCTCTGGGGCCTTCAAAAAGGTACATGCCAAGGTCACCCGCTATCTGTGCCCTGCCCATGGCCACCCAGCATGAACTACAAAGTGATCTACAAATGGTTTCCACTTGTGCCAGACTTAGAGGTACCTGGGAGAGACCAACTGCAAACCGAGGCCAGCTGTTGACAGCGCTGGGCCTGGGGCTGCTTATCAAGGGGTAGGGGGCATGCTGAGGCCAGATGCTGCTTGTTTGTAGTTTTTGGACTTTTGAGAAATTTTAGGTAAGTTCACTGCAGGAGCCAAGACAGGATGTTTTTATGGAAAAGCCACTGGAACCGGCTTGGGTGGGCCCACACGTTGGGTGGGATGGTGTCACAAGGAATCACCAAGGTGGGGCAATTGGTGTTAGACATGTTAAGGAGACTCAGATATGGCCCCCACCTGTGCCTTCAGTGGGAAGAGTTAGCAAAGGAACAATGGCTTCTGCCAGCACTTCTAAGAAAAAGCTGCTATTCCAGCGCTTACCCTGATGCCAGACAATTCTGTTCCTCCCTATAAGTCCCTGCCACCCCAGCTCAGGAGCTCAGAGCAAGTGAGTGCAAATAAGTCAGTGTGCAGGCCCTTTTAGGGGAACATCTGGGACTCCATCTCACTCAGCCACAATCTGCGCTAGTTTTTGCAGCCAGAAGTTGTGGGGACTTCTCTTCCTGGCACTGGAACGCTGGGCTGGGGAGTCTGGTGGGGGCTTGGACTGCTTGTTCCTCAGGAGGGACCTCCAGAGCCAAGAAAACCACAGTTTTGATCACTGTTGCTATACAGTGTGTTGAAGTCAATTAGAGTGGTTCTTCCCACTTTCTTTCTTTTCCAAAAGTGCTTTAGCTGTTTTATTCATTTCCTAGAGTTTCCATAACAAATTATCACAAACTTGGAGGCTTAAAACAACAGAAATGGATTCTCTTATAGTTCTGAAGGCCAGAAGTCTGAAATCAAATGATGGTGGGGTCGTCCTCCTCCAAGGCCCTAGGGAAAATCTTCCTTTCCTCCTTTAGCTTCTGGTGGCTCCAGGTGCTCCTTGGCTTGTGGCTGTATAACTCCAATCTCTGCCTCCATCTTCATATGGCATATCCGTTCTCTGCCTTCTCTTCTGTCTCTTATAAAGACAGTTGTCATTGCATTTAGAGTTCACTGAGATAATCCAGGATGATCTTACCTCAGCATCCTTAACTGCATCACATTTGCAAGAATCCTTTTACTGAATAATTAAGTCACAGGTTTCTGGGGTTAGGAAGTGAACGTATCTTTTTTTTTTTAATTTTTTAGACTCCACTTATGAACACGATGGTGGAGGGGTTTTTTTTGTTTGTTTTTTTAATATATTTTGATTTTTTACAGAGAGGAAGGGAGAGGAATAGAGAGCCAGAAA
Source organism: Myotis myotis (assembly GCF_014108235.1). Lineage (NCBI taxonomy): Eukaryota > Metazoa > Chordata > Mammalia > Chiroptera > Vespertilionidae > Myotis > Myotis myotis. The sequence goes on from NW_023416346.1 coordinate 9,299,405, forward strand.
CATCAATGAGAGAGAAACATCGATCAGCTGCCTCCTGCACACCCCCTACTGGGGATGTGCCCACAACCAAGGTACATGCCCTTGACCGGAATTGAACCTGGGACCCTTCAGTCTGCAGGCCAACGCTCTATCCACTGAGCCAAACCGGCTAGGGCTGAACATATCTTTTGAAGGACCAACATTCAACCCATTAGAGTTATTCTAGTCCCTTTGCCTTCCCATACAAATATTAAAATAATCTTGTCGATTGTCAAACTGCAGCAGGAAGGCCAGGGAGGGTTGGGGGGCTGGGGGGAGCGGGGTAAGAGATCAACCGAAGGACTTGTATGCACGCATATAAGCACAACCAATGGACATAAGACACTGGGGGGTAGGGGAGGCCAGGGGATTGTCAAGGGTGGGGGGGGGGGGGAGAGGACACATATTTACATATACCCTTTGTAAAACTTTAAGCAATAAAACAATAAAAATAAAATAAAATAATCTTGTCTATCTACAAAAACATCTTGCTGGAAGCTTTAAACTTAGGAATTGCATTAAACATATATCAATTTGGAAGAACTGATATCCTTACTATGTTGTGTCTTCTAATCAAAGAGCACAGACCTCTGTTTATTTAGATCTTTGATTTCTTTCATCAGCATTTTGTAGTTTTCAGCATACAAGTCCTATACATGTTTTGTTAGATTTACATATAAGCATTGCATGTTTTAGTGATTGTACTATTTTTTAAAATAATATATTTTATTGATTTTTTTACAGAGAGGAAGGGAGAGGGATAGAGAGTTAAAAACATCGATGAGAGAGAAACATCGATCAGCTGCCTCCTGCACACCCCTTACTGGGGATGTGCCCGAAACCAAGGTATATGCCCTTGACCGGAATCAAACCTGGGACCCTTCAGTCTGCAGGCCGCTCTATCCCAGTGGTTCTCAACTTTCTGGCCCTTTAAATACAGTTCCTCATGTTGTGACCCAACCATAAAATTATTTTCGTTGCTACTTCATAACTGTAATGTTGCTTCTGTTATGAATCGTCATGTAAATATCTGATATGCAGGATGGTCTTAGGCGACCCCTGTGAAAGGGTCGTTCACCCGCCAAAGGGGTCGCGACCCACAGGTTGAGAACCGCTGCTCTATCCACTGAGCCAAACCGGTTAGGGCATTAATAAAATGTACTATTTTAAAATTTATCTTTATTGTTGAAAGTATTGCAGATGTTCCCTTTCCCACCCCCACTGACTGCCTCCACCCTGCATATGATTGTACATTTTTAATTTACATATTTTAATATATATTATCTTAATTTCAGCTTCCAGAGGTTGCTAGCTAGTATAGAGAAATACAACAGATATTTTTGTATGTTGATCTTATATTCTGTAGCCTTGCTGAAGTCTATATCAGTTCTAGGAACTGTGTTCAGATTGGGTCATTTCTATTGTTATATCTTCAAGTTTTTAAAATTATTTTTTTCATTTGTCTTCATTGTGCCATCTATGGAGTTTATTTTCATTATTTTATCTTTTAGTTCTAAAATTTCCATTTGGTTCCTCTTCATATCTTCTGTTGCTCTGCTGAGATGTATTTTTTTTCCATTTGTTTCAAATCAGTTTGCAATTGCTTGTTGAAGCATTTTTATAATGGCTCCTTTACAATATGTGTTGGATGATACTTTCATCTGTATCATCTTGGTGTTAGCATCTGTGATCTTTTCTCATTAAATTTGAGATTTTTCCAGATTCTTAGTACAATCTGTGATTTTTTAAAATTGAAACCTGGACATTTTGGATATTATATTGTGAGACTTTGGATTATAATTAAATATATTTGAGCTGGCATCTTCTGAAAAGGCTCTGGCAGGGAAAGATATGGTGCCATTTCATTACTGCAAGGTTGAGGTGGAAATCCAGGTTCTCCACTTCACCTTCTCTAACACCACCTCTGTGGTGGGTGGAGAGAGGTTGGAGCCTCTCATCACAGCCCAGAAAAGAGTCTAGGCCAGGGGTGGGCAAACTTTTTGACTCGAGGGCCACAATGGGTTCTTAAACTGGACCGGAGGGCCGGAACAAAAGCATGGATGGAGTGTTTGTGTGAACTAATATAAATTCAAAGTAAACATCATTACATAAAAGGGTACGGTCTTTTTTTTCAATAGTTTTATTCATTTCAAGCGGGCCGTAGTTTGCCCACGGCTGGTAGGCTCTTTCCTAAGTCTTTATTGGTAGTTATAGTTTTTCTGTGGTTGGCTGGAATAGAACAGTTATTGTCTAAAAGTTTTCTGTGTTCCTAGGTTACTCCTTTATTGATCCTCTGGATAGAGAAAACAAGCTTTTCTTTGACTTTTGTATGCATCTGTTGATAGGTTTTTAGCTTCTCCAGTATCCAGTTTAGGATGTATGAGCCCAAAAGAAAACCAAGGAATTTACCACTGTGTTGTTTTTCAGGTCTCAGTGCTTATTTTCCTTCTCTATACATCTCAAAGTCTTGTATTTGTTTTATATATAATATCCAGTGTTTATAGTTGTACTTAGCGGACAGAATAAGAAAAAGTCTTCTCCATCTTCTCCGAAGTGGAAGTCTCTGACATTTTTTACAAGATTTTTCTTGGTGTTGTGTTGAGATTAGACTCTAGGGAAGCAATGCAGGAAACAGTAAAATAGTTTAGGAGGCTATTGTAATTTTCCAAGTGAGAAAATGATGATGGTTCTGGCCAAGGTAGTAGCAGTTGAGATGGTGAAAAGTGGTCAGATTCTGGGAATATTTTGGAGGAAATCCAATAGGATTTGCCTAGAGCTTGGATATGGGGTGTGACAGAAAAAGATGTATCAAGGTTTACCTAAGGTTTTTGGCTTCAGCAACTGGAAGGATGAAGTTGCCATCTACTAATAAGACAGACACCAGGGAAGAAGCAGGATTGGAGAGGAAAGATTAGGAGTTACATTTCGGATATATTTCCAGTGAAAATGTTATGGAGACAGTTGAGTAAGTTTTTTCTCTTCTTTTACCCATATTTATTCCTTCTGTAACTCCAATTACTCATTTGTAAGACCTTCTCTTTCTGTCCTCCATATATTCTAGCCTCTTTTTCCTCTTTTAAACTCTATGTACTATTTGCTGAGTAATCTCCTAATATCTGTCTCGAGTTAAATTTTCTCTTTAACAGTGTCTAATCTGTTTAACTCATTCATTGAGTTTTTAATTTCAATTACTACGTTTTTTATTTCTAGAAATCTACTTTGGTTCTCTTTTCAAATCTGCCTGTTCTTTTTTCCCCCCAATATATTTTATAGGTTTTTTTTTTTTTTTAGTTTCTTTTTTATGTCCTTAATTTTAAGTACTTATTTTTATTAACTCTATTCAATTTTTCTATTATCTGTTCATGGAGGCTTGTGCTTGCTGATTCCTGTTTATTGTGAATTATTTTGTTCAAGTTCAAAATGGGTTTTATCTATGAAAATATTGTTCATCCTCACTTGAAGGCATGTTAATACTGAGAGGTTTGGTATTTGTCTTTGCCAGATGCCAGAGAGATTAATTTTTCTGTTAACTTCACAAGTTGTAGGTTCTGGGATCATATTCAGTGGTTCTCAATCTTGGCTGCACATTAGAATCACCTGGGAATCTTTTTTTAAAATATATTTTATTGATTTTTTACAGAGAGGAAGGGAAAGGGATGGAGAGTTAGAAACACCAATGAGAGAGAAACATCGATCAGCTGCCCCTGCACACTCCCTACTGGGGATGTGCCTGCAACCAAGGTACATGCCATTGACCGGAATCGAGCCTGGGACCTTTCAGTCTGCAGCCGAAGCTCTATCCACTGAGCCAAACCAGTGAGGGCCTGGGAATCTTTTTAAAATCCTGATATCTGGGCCTCATCCTCCAGAAATTCTGTTTCTTTGTGATGGGGTGGGGCCACAACATTAATAACAAAGAAACAGAATTTCCGGAGGATGAGGCCCAGAAATCAGGATTTTAAAAAGCTTCCCAGGTGATTCTAATGTGCAGCCAAGGTTGAGAACCACTGATATAAGTAGTACAGGTTTGAACCACAAACTCTTATGAAGCTCAGTTACATGGTTAAGAATTTGTAAAGGGGAGAGGGAAAATGGCAGTGTAGGTAAATGCCTGTACTTGCCACCTCCCACAACTACATCAAAATTACAACTAAAATACAGAGCAACCATCATCCAGAACTGGCTGAACGGAAGCCCTACAACTAGAGAAGTAAGGAAGAAAGCACACTGAGACTGGTAAGAGGTGTGGAGGCGCAGAACGGGCTGGTCCAGCACTAGTGGGAGATAGTCTCTGTGGAGGCCACCCGGAGGAGCAAGGGGCCCCAGCCCCACACCAGACCCCCAGCCCAGGGTCCCAGAGCTGGGAAAAGAAGTCCCTACAGGCAGTAAGAACTCCAGGCTGTAAAAACCAGTGCGGATAGGGGCTCAGTGACACAGAGGCTGCTGGAGACCCAGCTGTTCCTCTTAAAAGGCCAGCACACAACTGAACTTACAAGGCCCTGCTTCCTCTGAGCTCCAGCACCAGGGCAAAGCTCTGACAAACACAGACACTTACGAGGAGGAACTGGGTTGTCTGGCATCAGGGCAGGAACTCGGTGGCGGCTTTCTCCCAGATGGAGGTGCTTGCAGGGATCATTGTTCCTATGCTGGGACCTCCCGGGTTGCCGGGCTGACTGGCAGCCATTTCTGTTTGCTCCGCCCTGGTGATTCCCTAAGACCAGGCTTCTTCCAATTTGCAGCCCCACCCAAGCTGTGTGTAGCAGCTTTTGCATATGAATGGCCTGACCTCACTCAGGTTAAAATCTGTCAAAAAAGCTGCAGCTGGGTCAGGGAGCCCAAAACCTATCAACAAAAGGTCCAAGACCCAGCACCATCACCAGCCTGCCTTGCTTCAGAGCTGGGCCTGAAGCAATAATGATTTTTTTTTAATTTGTAAAAGGGAGACTTTGGCCCCCCCCGCCCCCCCGCCCCCCACAATCCAAAGCCCAAGCCAAGATAGACAAGATTTCTCATTGTGTCCCTATGGCAGTAGGAAAGCTATTTTCTAGTCTTTTTAAGGACCTCCTCATCTGAAGTGGGCCCATGAGTTCATCTCCTATTGCTTTTATGTTAAGACTCAATCCCCTAGGTGCTATTTATTATATTTCTTGAACTGGGTAATGGGACAATTCTTTAATATGTACATTTAGAATTTGTGTTCTTCACAAATTCTAGTATATTATACTTCAATAAAATATTTTATAAAATCTAAAAATATTTTAAAACCCTCAACATGTCAATTATCTCCAAATTGATCTACAGATTTAATGCAATTCCTTTCAAAATACCAGCAAGGTATGAGTAGGCACAGAAAAGCTTATTCTAAAATTTATATGAAAATGCTGAGGCCCTAGAATAGCTAAACAATCTTGAAAAATAAGAATAAAGTGGGAGGAATCACTCTATTTGACATTAAGGGTCATTATATAGCGATAGTAATCAAAACAGGGTGATATTAGTGGAAGTATAGAAACATGAGATCAATAGAACAGAATAGAGATTCCAGAATTAGACCCATATTAGTACAGCTACCTGATTTTTGACAAAGGAGCAAAGGCAATTCAATAGAGAAAAGCCTTTTTTTTCTACAAGTGATGTTTGTACAATTGGAAATTTCACAGGCAAAAAAAAAAGCCTTGACCTAAACCTCTTACAGTATACAAAAATTATCTCACAGTGGGTCATGGATCTAAATGTAAAACATAAAACTATAAAACTTTTAGAAGAGACCATTTTCATGATGTAGGGTTACTCAAATAAATTTTTTTTAGTCCTCACCTGAGTGAAGGTAGTTTTCCCATTAATTTTTAGAGAGAGTGGAAGGGAGGGGGGAGGGGGAGAAAGAGAAACATTGATATGAGAGAGACACATTGATTGGCTGCCTCCCACTCGTTCCCTGACTAGGGCCAGGGATCGAACCTACAACCCAGGTATGTGCCCTTGACTGGGAATCAAACCGCAGACCCTCTGGTGTGCAGGCCAACACTCTAATCACTGTGCCATGCCCAGTCAGGGCTAGTCAAAGAATTCTTAAACATGATAATCCACAAAATAAAACTGATACATTGACATTTTTCAAAATTAAAAACTTGTTCTATGAAAGAGACTGCTACAGACTGGGAGAAAATATTTGCAAGTCACACATCCAACATAGAATTTAAGATCCTTAAATATATAAAAAGATCTCAAAGTTCAATTGTAAGAAAACTAACAACCCACTTAAAATATCAAAAGATTTGAACAGGCACTTCACCAAAGAGGATGTTCAGATGGCAAATAAGCACAAGTGGTTACATTATGCTGTGTGCAGCCATCTTATAACCATGAAGACGTATCCTGAATACAAAGCTAACACACACTCACACACACACACACACACACACACACACACACACACACGCAGAACTGAGATAATCAGAATCAAAGCTCTGATTAAATTGTGCTTGAAATCCACAGACTTCTAGACTTTTCAATTACATGAGCCAATGTCCCGTGCCTGATTTGCATTTTCTGTTATTTGCTACTTAAAACATTTTTATGTCTAGCACACTTATTATCAAAATCAAACATCCTTCAAGACAACTCCTCTCACCTCCAGGAAATTTTTCATGGCTGCTCAATGATCTTTCCCCCTTTTTCCTTTGAACTTCTCCAGTCCCAACAATCATTCACCTTATCACTTCTCCACTCTCCTTCTCCCCTCCTTTTCTCGCTCCCCCCTCTGTCTCTCTCTCACACACACACACCACATACCCTTGTGACACTTTTGTATTGTTCCACCTCATTTTCCATTTTTTCCTGATATAGCACTGACCCTTGTACAATGCAACATTCAATATTTGTTACGCTGAATTGTGACTGTCTGTTTCCCCCCATAAGACTTTTAGCTCCTGAGGGCCTTTGACTCAACTCTTCTCTACTTCACTGTTCCATGCCTTGACCCATAAAGATGAGGACCCATAGGGGGGGGAAAAGGGAGACTGAAAGGCATCCATTCAAGCTTGTTTACTAATGCTTGTGTGTCCCCCAGGGTTACCTGCCTTCATGACTTTGCTGGAGAGGGAGCCATCCAGGTTCTCTCTACCTGGGTCACCTTGCTGTTTTCACACATTCCAAGTCCTACCCTTCCAAACTCAAGGCCTCCTCTGGAAGGGGGTAGGACTGTGATTGACTGGGAAGGGACAATGGAAACTTTCTGGGTTGATGATAATGTTCTGTATCTTTGATAGAGGTGTGGGTTACTATTATATACATGAAATTATACTCTTAAAATAGGTACCTTTTATTATATGGAAATTTTAGTTAAAATAGTCAAAACATAAACTAAACTCTAGTTAATGGTGTGCACACAGAAGTGTTTTAAGGGTGTGTGTACAGGTATCTAATTTTGAAATGTATAAAACTAAGATGGGTTGATGGAGGGATAGAGGGATGAATAGATACGTGTGACAGAGCAAGTATAGTAAAAAGCTAATTGTAGAATCTAGATGATGGGTACATGAGTATTCACAGTATTACTTTGACTTTCTGAATGTTTGGAACTGTCCATAGTAAAATGTCATGAAAAAGGGGTGGATGGGTTAATATCTCTGGTATCTTCACAGCCACTGCCCTGGTTTAGACCTCATTGCTTCTTACTGGAATCTTGTAACCCCCTTCTGTCTCTCCCCACCCTAAGGATGACCAGAAAAATCATTCTGAAACATAAATTGAACCTCCATGACTGGGTCCCTGCCAACCTCTTAATCTTCATCCTCCAACACTTGCTGTCTTACTGTAGCCTGCACACCAGCCCAATTCAAGGCCTAATAATTCCACTCTCACAAGGCTGCCTCAACTTTCTTTTGCTTATGCTGTTCCTTTTGATTGGAATGCTTTATTCCAACACATCCTCTGCCTTCCGTTTCCTAGTGACTGTCCTTTAGTATTCAACTCGGGTGTTGTTTCTTCCTAGACAACTTTTCTGCTCCTCAGACTGGGTCCCATCACCTTCCTTCATGCTTCCACAGCACCCCATACTTATTTGTAATATAGTACAGCAGGTCCTCAAATAATGTTTCCTTCCATGCCATTTCATTGATGAGATGTTATGGGAACTTAACTTTTGTTGTTTTTGTGTGTATATTTTACTTTTATTCTATTTTTAAAATATGTTTATTGATTTCAGAGAGGAAGGGAGAGGGAGGGAGAGATAGAAACATCAATGATGAGAATCATTGATTGGCTGCCTCCTGCACACCCCCTACTGGGAATCAAACCTGCAACCCGGTCATGTGCCCTGATCTGGAATTGGGAATCAAACCATGACCTCCTGGTTCGTAGGTTGACACTCAACCACTGAGTCATGCCAGCGGGCTTACCTTTTGTTTATATCAATTAGCGGCAAAATTATTAGCCTATGGTAAAATTGGTTTCCACATACGTCATTTTGCTTAAAGTTGCAGGACCTATCAGCAATGTTGTGCAGACTTACTGCATTTATCTCACCGTGCTATACTTTCCATGTCTGTGTACTAAACTACATGCTCCTTGAGGATCAAGCCTTCTAATAGCATACACAGGGCCTGATAAACCACTATAGAATTGAATCAGTGATATTGAACTGCTATAGATGATACTCTGGCATCTTCCAGCAACTTTGTGTCACAGATTTAGTTGTATCTCCTCTCTACAAGAGCATAAGGCTCACCACACCTATTGATTCAGCCACGTGTGTCCTTCCCTTTCCCCATGAAGTCAACTTGATTTCCTGCCCTGGTTTGAAATATTCTCTCCATCCCTTTAAAGCTTACTTTTTCTCTTTCGCCTTTATGAGATTATAGGCCTGGTTGGTCAATTATTAGCTGAGAAAAATTTAAATGGATTCACTGATTACCTGACTGCCAGAATTGAATGAAGTTCTTTAAAGACAGTAGCTACTATAATCCCCCTCCCCCAACAAAGCTATGAGGTAGGAATTATATCTTCAATCCACAGATGACAAAACTGAATCAAGAAAATATGAAGTAGCCAGCTCAATATCACATAGGTGTCAGAGCTGAATTGGAATCATTGGTGTACTCAACTCCTGGACATAATCCTCTTTCCACCACAGCCCATTGACTCCAGGTTGGAGCAAGCCCTGGAAAGCCAGAAGATATCATAAAGCAGTGGAACACCACAGATGTTCTTAAGCAGGAAGGAATGATGAAAATAGGACTTTGGGAAAATAACCCTGAAAGGCTGTGTATGATAGAATGGAATGGAACAAAATGCGAGAGAGGCTTGGTAGACTTCTGAGAATATAAAATAGGTATTGTATTTCTCTTCCCACATTCATTGGTGAGTGCTGGCTGGCATTATGTTAGGGTCCTATGGGGAAAGAGAGGGCCTGGAAAGGTGAGCTATTTTGAGTTAAAAACCTAAAAAGGGGATAGAGGAGCACAAGTGTATCTCTTAGGTTCTATGAAAGGCCAACTCCATAGGTCTGCCTCCTGGAAATGGCCTGAGATTTCCACCTTCTATGAGGTATAGAAGTCCAGAAAAAGGTCAGAATTGACTGGAAAGTTGGATAAAGGCTTCCTTAGGGAAGTGGCATTGAATGGAGCTTTAGAAGATGCAATGGTACCCTCCCCTTCCCTCCTTCAGTAACTTCCTCGCTGGTCTCCCTGGCTCAATCTCTCTCCCTCCTAATCCACTCTATGACTTGCAAAGGGATCTTTTTAAAGCCATTTTCTGCTTAAAACCCTTTAATGGTTCTCTGTCATTCATGGGATAAAGTTAAGTCTTTTGACAGACATCAAAATGATATATCCTCCATTATCTGAGGTTTTAAAATAAATATTATGCCTAAAAACTAATGGATTCTTATCATATGCCTACTCAAACTAAACATTCCCTCTTGGAGACTCTGCATATGTACCTTCAGGTAGAAGTCACAGCAGCAGTTATACTAAATTGCTTGCCTTATACAAACATGGGTTCCCCCACCCCCACCCCAAAATTTTTAAGTCATGCTATTGCCTTGGCTTGGAATACTCTTCCTACTGTTCTCAGCCTGACTGGCTAATTACTTTCCACTCTTCAGCTCAGACATCACCCTGACAGGAAACCTGACCTGAATTCCCTGCTTCCCAGGGATAGATTCCCTGACCAGCATCCCTTGCTCTTCTCCTTCACTCAGCTTACTGGAGGGCAAGTGCCATTTCAGCCAACTTGGCATGATCAGGGTCCTGACAGAAGGGGAGGGGACAGCCCAGCCGGCGTGGCTGTGTTTGAACCAGGAGGTCATGGTTTGATTTCCGGTCAGGTCACATGCCTGGGTTGCGGGCTCGATCCCCAGTAGGGGATGTACAGGAGGCCACTGATCAGTGATTCTCTCTCAAATCAATAAAAATATACTTAAAAATAAAAAGGAAAGGGAGGGGCCTGTGTGCTCGAGGCAGGGAACACCACATGAGCAAACAGAAATGTGGGATCTGTACTAAGGGTAGTTCAGGGTTAGAGGGTTCAGTTCAGGAATCAATAGCATCCAGGGGTGATTCCTCCTCCAACACTTGCCATCTCTAGGGAGGTACATAGTTGAAGTAATTCCATCTGGCAAATGTAGAAACTTAGTCCTGGACAAGTAATCTCTCCCAAATGACTTGGGTAGTTATTGAAAAGGTAAGGTCTTAGTGACAAGCCGTGTATACTTGTCTACTCCATACTGGAAAGAAAACTGAAATTGGGTGCCCTTGTTCTCTTCTAATTTTTAGACAGGAGCCTCTGATCTGCTGGCACCTCCTGCCTAGATGAGGAGTAAGGTCACCAAGACTAGCTTATCTGCTAAAGCAGGGGTGGGGAACGTCCGGCCTGCGGGCCATACAAGGCCCACAAAATCAATTGGTCTGGCCCTGCCAAAGCATTAGGGGTTAGTTATATGTTTGACGAAATATAGCAGGCTAATTTTTAAGTGGGTAATTTTGTATGGCCTGCAAATCCTATATAATAAAACCCTAATATGCAAATTGACCCAATGGCAGAATGGTCACTATGATGTGCATTGACCACCAGGGGGCACACACTCAACGCAGCAGCTGCCCCCTGGTGGTCAGTGCACTCCCACAGGGGGAGTGCCGCTCAGCCAGAAGCCGGGCTCATGGCTGGCGAGCACAGTGGCGGTGGTGGGAGCCTCTCCTGCCTCCGCAGCAGGCAGGCAGTAAAGAGCAAGGGGTCCCAGACTGTGAGAGCCCCAGACTATGAGAGGGTTATCCACCTGCCAATTTAGGCCCAATCTCCCAAGGGGATCAAGCCTAATCCAGCAGGTGGATATCCCCCAAGGGGTCCCAGACTGCGAGAGGGCACAGGCCAGGCTGAGGGCCCCGCCCCCCCAACCAGGTGCACAAATTTCGTGCACTGGGCCTCTAGTGATGTTATAAATATCCAAATGGCCCTTGGCAGAAAAAAGGTTGCCCACCCCTGCTCTAAACTTCAGCTGGTGACAGTGTTTGGTGATGGTGTTTTGGCCCCTCACTGGGAAGGGTGGAATGAGAGTTGGTGATAAAACGAATCCAGCCCATCGTTCCTACAAGGGCTCTGAAATCCCTCCCCCTTTCTGTTGCCTTTCTACCAGGAGACAGTTCCCCATGCCCCAGATAAGCACTTCCTCTATCCAAACCCCGCCTAAAACCAATTCAAGTTGGGAGAGCTGGAGAGGGTCCTTTAGCCAGTAGATGACAAACCCAGACTGCTTTACCCCAGACCCACAGAACCAGAATCTCCAGGATGAAGAAATCCTGATTGGGTTCAAATTCCTTTTACAGTGACCCTCAGACAGTAAGTAGCCCTTCCCTAGGCACACAGTCAGGGTGGTGGGAAATTTGGAACTGAGGCTCCCAACATCACTCTGGGGGCTCTCCTCAGGACACACCTCTCAATGCTGCTTCTTGCATAAAACAGATGCTCAATAAACATATGTTGGGTCAGAATCTTAAAAAAGATTTTCTAACATGGTGAGGGGAAAGAACATGAGTTTGGAAGTCAGGCAGATCCTGTTGTGAAAGACCACTGGCCAGCTTCAGCCTCCTTCACTGTAAAATAGGCCATTAACCTGACCAGTATGGCTCAGTGGCTGAGCGTCAATCTATGAACCTGGAGGTCGAGGTTCGATTCCCGTGCCCGGGTTGCAGGCTCAATCCCCAGTGTAGGGCACACAAAAGGCAGCCGATCAATGATTCTCTCTCATCATTGATGTTTCTAACTCTCTCCCTCTCCCTTCCTCTCTGAAAGCAATAAAAACATATCTTTAAAAAATATAATAGGCCATTAACTCTCTCCCACAGTTGTCAGTGAAGACTAAATGAGAAACCCCTAGCCCAATGTCCGGCGCAGGAAAGGCATTTAATAAATGGTAGTGGTTATCAGTGAGAGGTGGTAGAACTGTGATAAAAACACAGATTCTGGTCCTAGCTGGCTTGGCTTAGTGGATAGAGTGTCAGCCTTCAGACTTAAGGGTCCCAGGTTTGTTTCTGGTCAAGGGCACATGCCTGGGTTGCAGGCTCGATCCCCAGTGGGGAGCGTGCAGGAGGACGCCAATCAATGATTCTCTCTCATCATTGACATTTCTATCTCTCTCCCTCTCCCTTCCTCTCTCTCTCAAAAAAAAACACAAAACACAAAACAAAAAAACACAGATTCTGAAACCAGGCTGGCACCACAACTTGTGATATATGATACAGAAAGTTACTTTGCGCTGAAACCGGTTTGGCTCAGTGGATAGAGCGTCGGCCTGCGGACTGAAAGGTCCCAGGTTCAATTCCGGTCAAGGGCATGTACCTGGGTTGCGGGCATATCCCCAGCGGGGTTGTGCAGGAGGCAGCTGATCGATGTTTCTTTCTCATCGATGTTTCTAACTCTCTATCTCTCTCCCTTCCTCTCTGTAAAAAATCAATAAAATATATTTAAAAAAAAGAAGAAGAAAGTTATTTTGCCTCTCTTTCCTCATCAGTAGGATGAGAATGTTGGTGAGGATAAAATAAATCAATATACATAGAACATTAAGAGCAGTGTGTCTGGGATGATATGTTAGCTCAAATAATTATATTCTATCCCTTGCATTGGCCCTAAGCACAGTAATCCAGTTCAGCCTGAAGGAGTGAGAGGGAGAGTGAGACAGCAAGAGAAAAATGAGAGAGAGACCCCAAAACTTTACATTGATAGAAAAAAAGATACAGGTGTCAACACTAACAACAGCCCATGGAAGCCATGGAAAGCCTTCCCAACACACTTGTTAGGCCCCTTTGAATTGCTGTACCCTTTCTTTTCTGCTCACTATCCTTCTGAGTATCTGTTTCACATATGTCAACTGTGTCTCTCACGAGGGCAGGGACCCTGTCCTCTCCCCACCTTGAGTATACAGTCAGGCACCAGTGAAATGCTAGGTTGATGGGAGGGAGAGTTGGAAAGTAGCTATAGAAGGCGACATTCCTGGAACAACCGCCGCCGCCGCCGCCGCCGCCACCACCACCACCACCACCACCACCAAAAAAGAATGCCAATCAAATCAATTGCCAAGATAAATCACTTTTATCTCTATAGGAAAGGGAGGACCTAAAAAAAATATAAATTACATTAGTAACACAACATAAGAAAAAAACAGGGGGGAGGGGAAAAAAACAAGAGAAGTCTGTATGATGCTATTCTAACCTGTTTATAAAAAGGCCCTGCATCAGAAATTCACAATCCTACCCACTTCTAAAAATATATTTAAACATGTACAGAAGCGGTGGGCTTGTTTTTAAATTGTTTGCTTTTTTGTAAAAATATATTAAAGGTGAATAGAAATCCTCTCTCCCTGCCCCCTATCTGACCCCCAGTTCTGTACTGGGGGTAGGAGACCAGAGGTAACTCTCTCACCATGTTCTAACCCTTGGTTCCTACCACTCCTAACCCCTCCCCAACTCACTTCACTTAGAACCTGAAACATTAAAAAAAAAAAAAAAGCACACTAGCCTCTTTGGAAAAGCATAACTCTGAGGGTAAACTTGCTTTTCATTGGAAACACAAAACAACAAACAGGAAGCTCTGACAGTCCAACTAAACTAAATGGAAACTGTCATGTGGAGGTTGGGTTTCAGCTCCACAGAAACTTCTAACAAAGAAACAGAGGGGAAAGAGGCCTGGAACTAGGGGGATTTGCTAGCAATTAGCTGCCTTTGAAAGATCAAGGGGGGTTGTTAATGAGCAGAAGGGCTGGGGTCCTGGTCTTGGTTATAGCAGTCAGGGCCTAGTCAGGCAGTTGCCTACACAGGGACACAGGCTGCCCCCCTTCCCTCCCCTCACCACCCTCTGCTGCCTTGAAATCCCCAAGAAAAGCAAAGCTGGGCAGAAACAGAGAGGAGGGGAGTGGGGACCTCACGTGCAAAAGGGGAGGTAGCCAGGCTTTTTGCCTTTGGTGTGACTAGATGGAGGACTGCTTGGCCCCCTGGGGTCCCCAAGGTAGAAAAAGCAAATGGGGCTAAGGGACCCCTGATTCCAAGGAAGGGGAGTCGATGTGGGCTGTGGAGAAAGAATGAACTGGAGACACCAAGATGACAAGGAGGTCTCACATATTCCCTGTGGCCTGCATGATAGCTGTTAAGTTCCCCAGAAGCACTGGGCCAACTGGGGTGAGGTTGGAGAGGGGTGGAGGGTATAGACGCACTCCACTTGGGCAGTGCCAACATGGAGGGAGGGGGGGCATTCTCCATCCAGTCCAGGTTGCCAAAGAAGGCAGGACAGGTGGAGGTGGAGGGAGTTGGGGGACAGGGAGGGAGATGATGGGCACTGTCTGGACAATAGACATCCACAAAGAAAAGAAGGGGAGGGGGATCAGACAACCAGCTCCTGTATACATGAGTGCCTCCTCTCCCAGGCTCCGGCCCTGTGACCTCTGCACTCAGCTCGAGCATCCACCTGGCACCTGGGAGTGCGGCGGCCCAGGAGTGAAGGTGTGAGTTCCATGGTCTTCTGATCCAGACGTCAGGTGGGGAAAGAAGCAGGGAGGTTCCCAATGGAGAAGCAGGGCTGAGCTGTCCTGCCACATCCTCCCTGGAAGGTCCACGCTGCGTGCTGGGATGCAGGTGAAGAAAGCGGGCCCTAGAGCCCCGGGTCATCTGCTTCGGCGGCAGGTGCTTTGAGGCTTTAGGAGATGGTTTTTCACCTGCTGGGACTCAGCCACAGCCGCATGGGATCAAAATCCAGGCAAATCCCTGGAGCCCAGCCTGGGGACTTCATCTGTAGCCACTCCAAAGTAGCTTCCTCCAATGGGCTATAAAGTCGTGGTCAACATCATGGTCAAAGGCTCTCCCCACCTTGAGAAGTGACAGGAATCTCTCCTCTTCCCAAGGACACAAGAAGTCAGCCCATGACCTTTCTAGGCTCCCTCTGGAAATGGCCCATGGTGGGGCAGTGAAGAGGCTCCAATCCCCTCTCTTTATTTCCATGAACCATTTGGCAAGAAAGGGCAGAGGCCAGCCCCTTCTCCCAGGAACAAGTCTCGAGTGGGAAATGTCCCCTGGGCTGGGGGGAGGAAAGGGAAGGAAGGAAGAGCAGAGGGGGGCAGGCTTCTGGAGACGGGGCTGGAGTTGTGGGAAGTAATAAGCGCTGGGCCTCCCCCTTCAGGACCATGGCAATACTGAGGGCCCAGGCTCTCCTCATGCCTCTCCTCACCCTGCCTTCTGGCTCTAGGTGGGGACAAGAGTCAAGGGTTGACAAGGCTGGTGAGAGGGAAATGGGTTAGAGCAGCAGAAAAGAGAGTTCTAGTCAGCTGGAAACCTCTGCCATTTACCTGCTACTCAGAGGTATGGAGGAGGAAGGCAGGATGCTCTAGAGGAAATGGGGGAGGGAGTTGGGGGGGTCAGTGAAGAGGCCTGTGGGGAGTCCCTGCCTTTGGTCAGTTCCAAGAAAGCAGGACGATGTGCCTCAGCACCTTGTCGGGGGCAGACAGGATCCAGGAGTGCCCCGAGAGTTGACCATGGAGAAGGCAATGAGGGTCAAAGGGGGAGGGGCAGGATGCCAGGGAGCTCACAGAAGTAGTTTGCCATTTCTGTGGATTTTCAGGATACGGCCGAGTCTCTGCTTTGCTGTGGCCAGGCCCTTTTTGGGACGCTTTCCTGTGGGGCAACCAAGAGGTAAGCAAACACTATGGCAAGGGCTCCAGAAGCAACATCAGTACCAATTGTTCTCAGGCCACCCCCCTCCTGTACCTCTGCCCACAGTTTCCCCATCCTTCCACCTACTCCAGGCCCAATACCACATGCCTTTGCTCTTCCTCCTATGACCTTCTGCCACAGACTCCCTGGTTAGTCTATCTGGTTCCTTTTCTCCACTGTTTTTTGGTCCCATTTTCCTTCCTATATTCTTTGGGGAGATGATTGCGTTTCCCAGTCCCCTTATCTTGCCCACCAGTATTAGCCAAGTACCTGGTTAGTGATTATAGCTCAGTGTCCCTAATGTTGCTACCCCCAGAGGCTTGTTTCATTCAAACCCCCCATCTTCATCACCCAATGCCTCACCCCCTTGAGTTATGTACTCTAGAGACTGGGCTTTGAGGGCCAAAATGAGGAAAAGGAGGGCTCGAGTCCCTGACCCTTGCCTCCTCCCCTCTCCCCACATCAAATCACCTCCCACATCCCATGTGACCACCTCCATATTTAATCCATGTATTCCACCCTCTCCATTCCCTCTGCCAGAGCCTCTGCCTATCTTCTCTGCAGCTTAGAGAATGTGTGTGCCTCCTTCTTAGACTTCCCACCTTCAGCCCATCCTCCACTCTGGCCACCAGAAGCTCTTTGTAGACCCACATTTGAGCTTGTCTCTGCTTAACACCAGTCGAAGTCATTTCATGGCCTATGACATCAAGTCCAAGCACCCTAGGTCAGCTGCCAGTGTCCCTTCCTGTACTGTCATCTACCAGAGTGCATAGTGTTTGGAGCTGTGGCCCTAAAGTCCTCAATTCTATAATTGTATGGCAGTTGTACCTTGTCCTGCTTGATTGCTCTGAGAGCCAACTGAAGGGCGCCGCTGGGTCAAGAAGACGCCAGGGGCCATGGGTGTGGTGCTGCGGTTCGCCTGGGCCATGCCAAAGGCATTGGGACGAGCAGTATACTCGTGGTCAGCAAGGCTTCCTGAGAGGGCCTCTTGTTTAGGCTCAGGAGGAGGTACAGGTGAGGAGGAGGTGAGAAGCTGGGGTGCAGTAGGCAAAGCTGGGGTTGGTGCTGCCACGCTGACATTGGACTCTTGAGGGCGAGGTTGTTCTACCTCCTTCAACAAAGGCTTCTTCTTGATACATTTCTTCTTTTGGGCCTTCTGCAGCTCCTGAAACACAAGCCAAGTGGGAGGGGAGAAATCAGGAATGGAGAAAAAAGAGAATTTCCCAGAAAGGAAACTGGACAATGGTCAGTGTGGTTCTGCGTCCCGCCCCCAGCCCACATCTAGCCTGGATATATGTACACGCTGACAGGTCTTCCAGTACTTGAGGTCATCTCTCTGGCACTATCTACCCTTAAGTCATCACTGCCACTAATCAGTACAGTGGCAACAGAAAGGCAAATGAGTTCCGAGACTTGGGGTTTTGGTACTAACATTGCCAATTATGAGGTGGATCAGGAAACTTATAAAAATAGCTAAATTTATGCCAGCAGCTGAGACACTTTATATACTTTATCCCATTTACTCCACAGAGCAGCCCTGAGAAAAAAAATCCCTATTTACAGATGAGAAAACTGAGGTGCAGGGAGTAAGTATCTTGAGCCTAAAGCCTTACAGCTAAAGAGATGTTGTGTATTTGAACACCCACCCTGCACACTTCTCAACATGGGACGTCTGAAAGTAAAAGAGTAGTGGCAGGTTTGAATAAGATAAACTTGGGTTCAAATCTAGATTTGTGCTTCCTAAGTTGGATGACCTTGTTCGAGTTACTAACCTTTCTGAATCTCAATTGCCTCATCTGTAAAATGGGCAAAATAATATGTTTTTCAGGGTTGTCAAAAAGATTAAATAATAACATTAAAAACATAGTACATAATAGGTACTCAGGAAGTGGTGAACTATTACTCTAGCTTCATCCCTAAAAATGGTGTCTCTTCCTCTTGCTGGTCTTTTTCTTTTAATAGAGGACTTGACAATCCTCTAATTCACCAATGTTAAATTCCTTGATCTGGAACGGAGGGATGAATAAGGAGTTGTGCCACTTCTCCCAATACCTTGGATTTCATCCATCTATGGCTCTATTGATTTACTATCCACTGGGTAGTGGGTACCTGTAGAGTGGGCATCTGGAGCCCTGAGAACCTGGAAAGGTGATGCTGAGAGCATGTGAATGACTTCACCTTCTGAAATGCTACACAGCCAGAAAGACCACCTCAGTGATTACATTTCTTTGCCTTCTCCTGGCAACACGGGCCTACGCCTGCCTTTGGAGGATCTGACAGGCTGTGGCTACCATACGAATTTCTGAGAGATAAGAATAATAATATTAGTAATACATGCCAGGCACTAGTCTCGAATTTAACTCATTTACTACTAATAAAAAGTATTAGGAGAATTATAATCCCATTTTTAGTAGAAGAAACTATGGCACCAAGAGGTTGTCGTTTTCCCAAGGTTACGGGACCTCTCTTTTCTGAGCCACACTGCTATTCCACCCACATCAGGAACTGTATTTCTGCCCCTATTTTTCTCTACTGAATCCAGAAGTTATCTGTTCACACCTAGATCATACAGCCAATTTTTTCTACCTCTAATGCCTATTTATTTCTCATATAATTAATCCAGATTCCCCCACAGAAGACTAGACTGTCATATGACAAGGCCACTTTCACTGTGACAATTCTTTTGCTCAAAAAGCCTAGCAGGTCCACATCCAAGTTCAAATTCCCTGGCCTGACATTCATGGTCTTCCACAGTCTGACCACTTACACTTACCTAACCCATAATGATAACAATGAAAATCTAACATGTCTATAGTAATTATACTCTGTGGCAAGTGCCATTCTCAGAGTGTTTGCATATATTACCTCATCTAATCCTCAAAGTCTACAAGAAAGCTGATGCACAGGTAATTAAGTAATTTGCTCAGCGATAGAGGATTCAAACTTAGGCAGGCTGGCTCCAGATCCATTATATTTATTTTTCTTAATCCTCACCCGAGGATACTTTTTCTATTGATTTTTAGAAAAAGTGGAAAGGAAGGGGAGAGACAGAGAGAGAGAAAAACATCAATGTGAGAGAGACAGATTGATTGCTTGCCTCCTGCACGTGGCCCTGGGAGATCCAGCCTGCAACCGAGGTACGTGTCCTTTACCGGAATCGAACCCAAGACTCTTCAGTCCACGGGCCATAGCTTTATCCACTGAGCCAAAGCAGCTAGGGCTGGAATCCATTTTTTAACCGCCATTTATCTTACCCCATTCCTCAACATGAGTCCTCCAATCCAAAAAGATCTGCTCATTCATTCATTCACTCACTCAACACTGAGTAAACACATGTTTAACACAGTGGGGATCAAAGTTAAATTAGATATATCCCCACCATTGAGGCCCTTATAGTTTAATAAGCCACTGAGAATTATAAGTACCCTGGGAGGATGCTATGAAAGCACAGAAGGATATTGAAATAAATTGCTGGTAGGTGGTATTAGGTAAAGCATCTCAGAAGACGGTGTGATTTCCAATGGGCAGAGGGAATAGCTTGTGCAAAGGCACAGAGGCATCTGATACACTGAGTGAACTATGAGTACCACAGTGCAACAGTGTGGCTGGTATAAAGGGCCTGCATGAGGGGCCAGCAGGAACTCAGGGAGAAGAGGTGACCAGAGACCACCAGATCAAGAGGGCCTTGTATATGTATCAAGTTCTCTTCTGGAATGCCTCCCTGTGTCCTCCAAATGCTTAGTCTGCAAAGCCCCTCCCCAATTTCAAAACCTCTTCTTTAAGGCCATCCCTGATAACCAAAATAGAAATAAGCTCCTTAGAAGGTACTAAGAGTAGTTTTCACACTTTTAATGAACTTATCTGTTTATTTAAAGTAGAATTCCTTTTCTTTTCAATTACATTTTACATGGCACTAGGATATACATTACAGAGAAAAGTTCTGATCAAAGAAGAGCCACCTGGCCTGCGTGGTCTCCTGGCTCCCAACAATAACCATCAAAACACTTGCAAGCAACTCCAGCGTGCCATCAACCATCATATTAAAAACATAATTCTATTAAATTTTATTTAAATAGGGTATAATTACTTAAATATATAAATACTTAACAATTTCATTTTATTTAAATAGCAATTTAAATAACAATTTCATTTTTATTTAAATAAAAATTAGAGGATATGAGTTTGCATCTTGTCTCCTCCATTTACTGGCTGTATTATCCTGGACTAGTCACTTAAAGACAGCCTCATTTTCTTCACCTGTAAAATGATGAAAATATAACCTATTGAAAAGGGGCACTGGGAAGATTACATGAGACACTGTACAAACGCAGCACCTAACATAAAACAGATGCTCAATAATAAATGTTCTAAGCTACAGGAAGTGGCACGAGGCACTAGGGGAATGTTGATAAGGAGATAAACATAAGACTCCCCTCTAACTACTCCGATGGTTGCTGAGCACATTATACATATTAAACAACTTTGTAAACTTTAACATGCTTAAAGGTCAACTTGATTATAGTGAAGTGATCCTTTAAAAAAAAATTTGTGGGTAATGTTTTCTTGGGAAGCAAGGGGACAAGATTAAGATCCAATTTTTGGGCCTGGCCGGTGTGGCTCAGTGGTTGAGCACTCATCTATGAACTAGAAGTTCACAGTTCAATTCCCGGTCAGAGCACATGCCCAGGCTGGGGGCTTGATCCCCAGTGTGAGGTGTGCAGGAAGCAGCCAATCAATGATCCTCTCATCACTGATGTTTCTCTCTCTCCCTCTCCCTTCCTCTCTGAAATCAATTAAAAAATGTATTTTTAAAAGTTTTTTTAAATATTCTTGATATAGAGGACAAGAAACCACCCCCCCCCCCCAAAGAAAAAGCAAATTCCAGTACTGGTAAATGGCTAAGAACTTGAGTATACTCAATTGAGTCACCTTCTTGGAATTTCATGTGAAGGCAAATGTTCTTACACAAGGACAGACCTGGTCCTTCCCATCTGAGAGGTTTTTACACACCCAGAAAATCAAGGGCTTTTCTCTGGTCCCCTATTTTCTTTCATGTCAACTGTGTAACCTGTGCAATGAGCTTCTCATTGAGCTGGGATGGGAAGGATACAGGAGGGACTAGAATACAGTCATGGGTAAAGATCAAAGAATTCCCACTCCCCAGTGAGACAACAGTGGGAGCCTATCAGCTTGAAGGTCTGAGCTTTGAGGCTCTAAGTGAAACTAGGATCATAGCAGGGCCATTGCTTGAGTGTCAGCACCTACCTGCTGGGCCAGCTTTGCAGCTGCTGCAGCCAAACCTGTCTCAATGGAAGCTACCCGGGTCCCCTCCCGCACAGGACGATCCTGCTTTGGCAGAGTTGGGGTCACACGGGCTGCAGAGGAAAGAGGATGAAGACATTTATCTGCATGCTAACCATATCCCCTACCTCTGAGCTCCCCAAAGATGATCACACTGGTCTTTGTACTTTTGGCTTTAACAAAGCCAGATTTTGCTTCCCATCATGTAAGAAAATAACTCACAGATGCCTAAAGTACACAGAGCACATACTTATTAAAGGATAAAAGTTAATCTCCTTAAATTGGCAGTTAAGGTTGTACATCTTCTGCTCCAGGCCTACCTACCACACCAACCTTATTTCTGCACCCATATTCTCAGATTCTCCAGACAAAATGGCTTCCTCATTACACCTTCAGAATATGTACAGCTCATCTTCTCTCCCTGTGCCTTCTTCCTTATCATCCACACTGCCTGGAGTACCCTCTTCCCTTTTGTCCACATCTTCAAAACCTTCAAAGGTAAGCCAAAACCAACCTTCTATGAAAGTCTCTAAGACCTTTCTGGCTCCTTTCCCCTGAACTTATAATATGTACACGTCCCTTAATATATTAATTTCACCATCTTGTCTTGTTCCCTAATGTTGATGTGTGTTATTTTGTCCACTTAGCCAAGCTATGAGCTACTGAAGATCAGCTTCTTGTACAACCCTTTCATAATGAACCATCTTGAATCAAAAAATAGTTACTCATCTCACATTTTACATAGGAATTATATTTCAGTATAACCAAACAGCATCAGATGACGAGGAAAGCTCTTTACAGAAGAATGCCAACTGATAAATGCAGAATGAATGACAGAATTAGGAAATCCCAGGTTTGCAAGCCCTAATGAAACAACTGATTCTAAGGCACTGGATATTCACACAGCACCAGAGTATTACCTCACATGTTATTTGCTAGTCTCAAGAAGAAGAAAAAACCACAACTTTACAAGGGTGAGGTCAGGAAATTAACCCCTTGACTCGGTATTAATCTTATTGTCACTAACAGGGAGACAGACAACTTCATGCATCTCCTGATGCAATGCAATAGGAAATTTACAGTATCATCTGAGAAGTAGGGAACATGCAGGAGGCAGCCGATCAATGATTCTCTCACATTGATGTTTGTCTCTCTCTCTCCTTCTCCCTTCCTCTCTAAAATCAATAAAACTATTTAAAATATAGAAACAGCCCGAGCCAGCTTGGCTCAGTGGATAGAGCGTTGGCCTGCAGACTGGAAAGGTCCCGGATTCAATTCTGGTCAAGAGCACATGCCCAGGTTGTGGGCTTGATCCCAGTGTGAGGCGTGTAGGATGCAGCCGATCAATGATTCTCTCTTATCATTGATGTCTCTATCTCTCTTTCCTTCTCCCTTCCTCTCTGAAATCAATAAAAATATATTTTAAAATTATAATAAAATAAATAAAATATAGAAACAGACTCATAGATACAGATAACAAACTGACAGTTGCCAGAGGGGAAGGAGGTTGGGTGAAAAGGGTGAAAGATGAAGACTTACAGATCATTAGTCATGAAATAGTTGCAGGGATGTAAAATACAGCACAGGGAATATAGACAATAGTACTGTAATAACTCTGTATGGTGCTAGGTGGGTACTTGGAAGTATGGGGGGGGAACAATTTGTAAAGTTTATGATTGTCTAACCCCCTATGCTGTACACTTGAATCTAATACAAAATAATACTGATTGTAAACTGTAATTGAAAAATAAAATTTAAACAAACACACATAAAAAGAAAAAGTGCTAAATCTTAATGAGGGCAGTGAGCTTTGTGGCATTTTAACTTGTCCTAGACCCATCCAAGTCTGCTCAGCTCAGAAGTAGCCTCGAAAGATAAAAGCTTACATTCCCAGTAATACTGGGAACATAAAGGAGCTGGAGCTTTCTTTGAAAGCCTAGTGCTCTAAAGCTTCTCCCCAGGGGGTATTTATCACCAGTATTTAAAGGAAAGTACTTAATGTCACAGCCCTTAAGAGGACAGATAATAGTTGTGGCAAACAAGACTAACCCAAAGGCTTAAAAAGCAAAGCTGAGCAATGAACTATCCACTGGGGATTTAAAAAGTTCCCACACATTTTTGGGAATCTAGAAGGCCATACGCATTCATAGCGTATGATCAGGAAAGACTTGAGGAAGCCCTAAGCACTCACTGTGGCTGACGCTGAGGCTCTAAAAAGCAGGAAGTGAAGCCTTAGGAAAGTTGTAAACTGCCTGCCTGGATGTTGAAGACACATAGTGCCCCTTTATCTAGCACTGGGAGACTTACTGACTCAAGGCATTTAAGGAAATCAATGCCCAATCATTAAATGACCACTAAGCTAAATGAGTAGAGACTTCAGTAGTATATACTGAATAAAAAGAATACATACTTTAATGACTTTTCTGAACCAATGCTATAAACAAACAAATTACAAGTAGCAACAAAACAAATCCTGGAAAGCAGAATGGGGCATATCTGATTTCCAGAGTTGCCACATTATTGAAAAGTTCAGATTTCAACAAAAAAATTACAAGATATGCAAATAACTAAGAAAGTGTAGACATACACAGGAAAACAAGTAACAAATAAACACTGTACCTGATTTCCTAAAGAAAGCTGGATTTACTAGACAAGGACTTTATACCAGCTATTCGAAGCATCTTCAAAGACATAATGTAGACCATGTATAAAGAATTAAAAGTATACCCTGGCCAGTTTGGCTCAGTGGATAGAGCATCAGCCTGTGAACTCGGGGGTCCTGGGTTCGATTCTGGTCAAGGACACATGCCTGGGTTGTGGGCTCGATCCCCAGTGTGGGGTGTGCAGGAGGCAGCCGATCGATGATTCTCTCTCATCGATGTTTCTCTCTCTCCCTCTCCCTTCCTCTCTGAAATCAATATATTTTTTTTAAAATTAAGTCTGAGAATTATGTTCCAGCAAACAGAGAATACCAATAGACAGAAATGTAAAGAATGAATCAAATAGACATTTTGAAGTTTTAAAGTAAAATAACTGAAATGAAAATTTCACTTAAGGGTTTCAACATCAGATTTGAGCTGGTAGAAGAAAGAATTAGTAGCTTGAGATTTTTCCATTCTGATCCACAGCAAGTAAAATAAATGAGGATTATGAGCAGAGACAAAGGGATCTATGGGATGCAATCAATTTAATAACACATGCATATGAGATTCCTAAAAGAGAATGAAAGGGAAAGACTATTTGTAGAATTAATCACTGAAACTTTTCCAAATTTGATGAAAAACATTAATCTATATACCCAAGAAGTACAACAAACTATAAGTTGCAATAAACTCTAAGAGACTATATACCATAACCAAACCAAAGACAAAGGGAAGATCTTGAAATCAGCAAGACAAAAGTGATGTATATCATACAAAGGATTCTTAGTAAGATTTACAGCTTATTTATCAACAGAAACCTGAAGGATAAAAAGCAGTGGGGTTTCATAGTCAAACTATTTAAAGAAAAACCCTGTCAACCAAGAATTCTAAAGCCAGCAAAACAATTTCATTGCCCTATAAGAAATGCTAGAAGAAATTCCAGATTAAAATGAAAGGACAGTATACAGTAAAGCAAATTCACATGAAAAATGAGCACTAGTAAGGCAACAACTATATAGGTCAATATTTTTAAAAACTAAAAACATTTTTTTTTGTATCTCATTTTTTTTTTCTATTAAATTAAAAAGACAGCTGGAGAAACCAAGATGGTGGCATAGGTTAACGCCGGAGATTGCTGCCTCGAACAACCACTTCAAAAAACAACTAAAAAACGGAACGGACATCATCCAGAACCACAGGAAGGCTGGCTGAGTGGAAATTCTACAACTAGGAGGAAAGAGAATATCATACCCAGACTCAGAGGAGGCGCAGTGCTGAAGTGAAATACTAAGGTGTGGAGTGCACGCGGAGCAGGCTGGAGGCAGAGGGCACAGTTGTTGTTTTCAATCAGGAGGGAGTTTCAGACTCTGAGCTCCAGATCCGGGCGAGTCTCTAGGGACCCAGACTCAAACGGGAGAAGCGGGACTGTCTGGCTTCAGTCGGAACTCGAAGGCAGCTTTCTCTCCGAGGTTTGCAGCGGTTGCTGGGACTCTGTGAGGCAGAGCCCCTAGGGACGGAACTGAGAGCAGCCATAACTGCTCGCTCCGGCCGCCCTGTAGATCCCCCGGGGACCCGCCCCGCCCAAGCCCTGCACAGAGCCATTTGCCGGATAGCCTCAGGCAAACGCTAGATTAGCACCGCCCTAGAGATCCAGCACAGAAGCTCTCCCACTGCAGACACAGCGGACTCTCATAGCCAGTTAGCCTGGAGGTCAAATCACCCCCGGTATTGCCGACAACAATCAAGGCTTAACTACAACAAGACTGCGCACAAAGACCACTAGGGGGTGCACCAAGAAAGCATAAAAAATGCGGAGACAAAGAAACAGGACAAAACTGTCAATGGAGGATATTGAGTTCAGAACCACACTTTTAAGGTCTCTTAAGAACTGTCTAGAAGCCATTGATAAATGTAGTGAGATCCTCAAGAAATCTAATGAGACCCTCGATGTTATGATAAAGAACCAACTAGAAATTAAGCATACACGGACTGAAATAACGAATACTATACAGACTCCCAACAGCAGACCAGAGGAGCGCAAGAATCAAGGCAAAGATTTGAAATGCAAAGAAGCAAAAAACACTCAACCAGAAAAGCAAAATGAAAAAAGAATCTGAAAATACGAAGATAGTATAAGGAGCCTCTGGGACAGCTTCAAGCGTACCAACATCAGAATTATAGGGGTGCCAGAAGATGAGAGAGAGCAAGATATTGAAAACCTATTTGAAGAAATAATGACAGAAAACTTCCCCCACCTGGTGAAAGAAATAGACTTACAGGTCCAGGAAGCGCAGAGAACCCCAAACAAAAGGAACCCAAAGAGGACCACACCAAGACACATCATAATTAAAATGCCAAGAGCAAAAGACAAAGAGAGAATCTTAAAAGCAGCAAGAGAAAGAAACTCAGTTACCTACAAGGGAATACCCATACGACTGTCAGCTGATTTCTCAACAGAAACTTTGTAGGCCAGAAGGGAATGGCAAGAAATATTCAAAGTGATGAATACCAAGAACCTACAACCGAGATTACTTTATCCAGCAAAGCTATCATTCAGAACTGAAGGTCAGATAAAGAGCTTCACAGATAAGGAAAAGCTAAAGGAGTTCATCACCACCAAACCAGGATTATATGAAATACTGAAAGGTATCCTTTAAGAAGAGGAAGAAGAAGGGGGCAGGGGGCAGCTGATTGGTGTTTCTCTCTCATCGATGTTTCTCTATCCCTCTCCCTTCCTCTCTGTAAAAAATCAGTGAAATATATTTAAAAAAAAAAGATACTGTTGTTTGCTTGTAAATTACCAAAGATCAAAAAAATATCATGGTGGAGACTGCTTGTTCTCACCCAGTATCATTTTCCCTTTCTTGCTTTCTTTTTTTTAAAAAAATATGTTTTTATTGATAGCAGGGAGAGAGAGAGAGGAATAGAAACATCAATGATGAGAGATAATTATTGATCAGCTGCCTCCTGCATGCCTCCTATTGGGGATCAAGCCCACAAGTCAGGCACGTGCCCTGACCAGGAATCAAACCGTGACCTCCTGGTTCATAGGTCAATGCTCAACCACTGAGCAACACGGGCTGGGCCCTTCCTTGCTTTATGACAAAACACATGACTTTGTGGAACAGAAATGTACATAGCTAAAGACTACATTTCCTGGCCTGTCTGACAGATAATCTTGGCCATGTGACATAATTTCAGCAAAGATGATATTAAAAAAAGACTGTAAAAAAAACCCCACAAAACTGTAACTCACAAAACCCACAAAACTGTAACTCAGAGACCTCTGCAGAGGTAAAGCAGCCATCTTGTGACCCTGAGGGGATAAGTACTCACTAAGGATGCCTGATAGGTTACTGCTACTCACAGGCAAATACTATTCCTAACTGATATGCTCAATGCCTGTAAAGATTTATATACAATATCCTCACACATGGCTGGTGAGACTGTACACTAGTACAACCTTTCTGGAAAGCAATTTGGCAATACATACAAAAAGCTTTTAAACACTCATATTAACAAATTGTATTGGCAAGGGTGTAGGGAAATAAGCACTCTCATACATTGCTTGTGGGTGTGTAAACAGTCTCTAGGATATAATTATTAAGTGAGAAAGGCACATAACAATGCATAAAGTATGCTTCCAATTGAGTGGAAAAAAAAGAGGGGGGAAATATATATGTGTTTGCTCGTATATGCATAAACTACCTCTGAAAGAATAAACATGAAACTGGTAACAGTAGCTGACTCCAGATAAGAAATTGGAAAGCTGTGGAACCGGGACTGGAGGAACTTTTCACTGTATACAATTATATTTTTTTTCTTTGGCCCATCTAGTCACATGGAGATCCATCCTAAGTAAATAATCAGAGATACAAACACTTACATAAAAAGATGTTCACCCCAAATGTTATCACTAATTGTGAAAACTTGGGACTAAGCTAAATGCCCCACATCAAAGGAGAAGTTAGGTAAATTAGATATATCAATGAAATAGAATGCTTTGTAACCACTAATATATTATTTATAAATGATGGCATAGGGATGTGCTTAAGATATAATGTTAACTTAAAAGACCAGATATATTCATTGGCTTTAAACTTTTACACTCAACTTCTAGTCAATGTAGAGTTATCATTCTCAAGACAATGTAAATAACCTTGACAATGTAAATGAAAAAATGTGGCTCATAGAAGGTTGGAGGAAGGAAGGAAAAAGTAGCAGACAGCCCAGCCAGTGTCGGTCAGTGGTTGAGTGTCGGCCTATGAACCAGGAGGTCGTGGATTGATTCCTGGTTAGGGCATATGCCCAGGTTGCAGGCTCGATCCCCAGTGGGGGGCGTGCAGGAGGCAGCCAATCAATGATTCTTATCATTGATGTTTCTATCTCCTTCTCCCTTGCCCTTCCTCTCTGAAATCAATAAAAAATATTTTTAAAAGCAGTTGTAAAAAAAAAAAAAAAAAAAAAAAAAAAGCAGCCGTAATGTCTATATCTTAGAGAGTGGACAATCAAGAGAGATCGTCAGAAACTGATGGAAGGAGAAACAGGTTAAGTTAATAAATCAAGAAATTATGTTATAAACTCTATAATATTGAGTTTTGAAGGTAACCACAACAAAAATGAAAACTATGAGGCCCTCACAGGCATGGGATTGTAGGTGGGAAAAACAGGAAGAAGACGACTGCATTTCATCCTAAACTCCTCTACTATTTATTTTGCTACCAGATACACACATTATTTTGAATAAAGGACAAAATAATTTTAAAGTAGGATATATGATTGTATATATAATATGATTTCAATCATAAAAAGAAAAATGCACAAGAAAAAAGACTAGAAGGAAATATATCAACACATTAATAGTGGTTGCTTCTGGGTGGAAGAATCATGAGTAGTTTCTTTTTATACTTTTCTCTATGTCCTGTAGTTTCCAAATTTTCTATTATGCTCATAAGTCAGAAGCTATAGGGGAAAATAAAATCAGAAAATAGGCCTGAGGAAAGAAAAAAGAAATACTTGCTGATTGATGCACTAAGAGAACACTTTCCAGGGCTGCCTTGCCACTTCACACCCCCAAAGCAAAGTAAACACCAGACCCAAATAAGGCTGGATGAGGAGAGCAGGCCCTTTATTTACTGGGGAAACACAGGTACTGAGATGCCAGCACCCTCTGTGATGGTCTGCTGTAGTAAAGACCTCAATTTGCTCACATCTCCTTGCATTCATGAGAATTTTGCAGCTCCCTTTCAGGAGATGGAATATACTTCTCCTGGAATCAAGGCTTGGCCATGTAACTTGCTTTGTTCAATGGAACAATAGAAAACATGACACAAGCCGAGACTTGAAGAGACTTTGCACATTGGGGCTTCTCCTCTCGATGCTGGATACCCTCGTGCTTGCTACCTTGTGAAAAAAAACTTGTCAATGAAAGACCACACAGAAAGAGGCCCCAGCCCAAACCAAGTTAGGTCCCAGACACTTGAGGAAGACCTCTGCAGATCATCCAGCCCCAGTCAAGCTGGTCCAAAACAGCAGATCAATCTAGAGAATGATGAGAAATGATTACCTGCTGTTGTTCTAAGCCACTAAGTTTTGAGTAGCTGGATAAGCAGCAAAAGCTAACTGACACACCCTCCAATGTGAAAACCACCCGGCCAATAAGATGAATAAAATTCTTAAAAAAAATTCTTTTATTATCCTCTAAATTCCATGTCCAACTCAATGATCATCTTCTTCTTTTTTCAAAGATGGCCTCTCAGTGAGTACAGGTGACAGTCTAAGGAGTCTTGGGCCTTGCAGAGCTCAATAGTCAGCATAATTTCCCTCCTTTGACATTAGTATTACCAAAGGGCTATGGCGATGGTACAAAATATTCTCAGAAGCCTTAGACTGCTTGCTAAAACCTGTTCAAGGTCTTCTTCATCTCATTTTAAGCCATATAATATCAGAATCAAAGTGCTCCATTACCTCTGGCTTTGCTGAACTGAGTGCACGAATTGATCATTTTTGCTCCAGCAGCTAATACCTGGCACCCAACAGGCACAGTTTGCTAAATAAATGAATGACTGAATCATGTCTTCCTATAATTAATATCCCACCTACCTCCAGCCTGTTTGTCCCCTAACCACCCCCACACAGTTTAAGGACAGAACACTAGGTCACCTTTAGGACTCCATGGAGCATCATCTGAATTCTTCTTTTTCTTGGGTCGAGATTTCAAAGCAGGGTCATCATCATCAGATTCCAGGGAAGGGTAAACTGTAGTGAGAGGGAAAAGCAAGGTAAAGTGAGATCTCATCCAGAAGGGTGAAAACAGAAGGATACCTACAACTCAGCTCCTACCACGCCCCCAAAAGCGGACCCTTTACTTAATCCATATTCAACTACAGGAGTCCCTGAATGAGCCACATACTTTTCATGCCTTTCTACCTTTGCACCCCTGCTGCAAATGTCTAATTCATCTAATGATCATCTAATTCTGACTCACTCACCCATCAATTTAGTGAGTAATTTCATGAGATACTTTACTGACCCTGCAAAATTCAGCTTTAGATTTCATTCCCTAAAGCCTTTCCTCACTCTCGTAATCTGATTCAGGTGCCTTCACAGCTCTTCATAGTATCCTGTGCATACCCTTACTGTAATTATTTATTATATAGTGCTTAAGAGATAATTAGTAAATCTGTCACCCCCAATTTACCAGGAAGACAGGGAAATGTACTGTGTGATTTCAAACAAAGGGAGCCTAACATAATGCAGAGTAGGTGTTCAGGAAGTGTTGAATTAATGAAAAAAGAATGGTATACATATTATTCACACAAAAAAGGGAACAAAAAGACTACTTGGCTGAATTAGGAACAAGATTACTGGAACTGAATGTTCTGGATATCAAAACACACATATAAGAGCATCTCATACTATACAAATACACACAAACATCCAGTTTTATCACATTCCCCTTACAATCCACATGCAACACCTATAGAATTTAAGGGGAAAGTGGTCTATAAAGGTCCTATGATGAGGTCAAACTCTGCTGCTGTGGCTAAACCTAAAAGAGAAGCAAAGTGAGATTGAAAACTTCCTCTTAATGACTAGCTTCAAATTTCTCTAGAATTTTACTTCATCAGAGAAATTCAGTCTCCCACCTCTTTCTAGAACAAAGAGTTGGCCAATCTATAATAATAAAAGCGTAATATGCTAATTAGATCGGACAGCCAAACGACCTTCCAGGCGTCCTTCCGGTCGACCTTCTGGATGAAGCTGCGGCTGCGAGGGCCAAGCCCCTTGCACAAATTTCGTGCATCGAGCCTCTAGTAGACATATGAAAAGATACTCAAAGTCACTAATCACCAGAGAGATTCGAATTAAAACAACAATGAGGTATCACCTCACAGCTGTCAGAATACCTATCATCAATAAGTCAACAAACAAGTGCTGGAGAGGATGTGGAGATAAAGGAACCCTAGTGCACCGTTGGTGGGAATGCAGACTGGTGCAGCCACTGTAGAAAACAGTAAGAGTTTCCTCTAAAAATAAAAAAATGGTCCTGGCAAGTTTGGCTCAGTGGATAGAGCATCAGCCTGTGAACTGAAGGGTCCTGGGTTCGATTCTGGTCAAGGGCATGTACATCAGTTACAGGCTCAACTGGGCCCTGGTCAGGCTCATATGGGAGGCAACCAATCGATGTGTGTCTCTCTCACACTGATGTTTTTCTCTCTGTCTCTTCCCCTCCCTTCCACTCTCTAAAAATCAATGGAAGAATATCCTCGGGTGAGGATTTTTTTTTAAAAAAAGAAGGCACTCTTAACCTTTGGGACAGCATGGATGGACCTGGAAATTATTATGCTAAGTGAAATAAGCCAGTCAGAGAAAGACAAATACCATATGATCTTACTTACATGTGGAATCTAATGAACAAAGTAGGTCCTGAGGCATGGATGCATAGAATAGACTGCCAGATCTCAGAGGGAAGGGGGGGAAAGGGGGAGGAAGAGAAGAACCAAAGAACTTATATGCATATATGCATAGCCCATGGACACAGACAATAATGTGGGGAAGGCCTGGGGTAGGGTGGGAGCCAGGTGGAGGGAGACAAAGGGGGTGAATGGGGGATATCTGCAATACTCTCAACAATAAAGATTAAAAAATACTCTCAGAAAAAATACTCAGCAAAATAAGAATAGAAGTGAACTTTCTTAACCTCATAACCTATAGCTAACATCATAATAGTGCAAAGACTGAATGCTTTCCTCTTAGATTGGGAACAAGGCAAGGGTGTTCACTTTCTTACCACACTGTGTTTGAAATGCTAGCTAGAACAAAAAGGCAAAAAGAAAAAGTTACATACAGATTGGAAAGAAAGGAATAAAACTGTCCCTACTTAAGCAGAGGCTAGGTGGAGGGGGACAAAAGGGGGGAAATGAGCAACAACTGTAATAGTGTCAATAATAAAAAAAAAATTGTCCCTACTGGCACATGACATGATAATCTATACAAAAGAAAAAAGAATACACCAAAACAACTAGATTGAGTTTACCAAGTTTTCAAGATACAAGGAAAACACACAAAAATCAATCATACACAAACGCGCGCGCGCACGCGCACGATAAACAACTGGGAACCAAGGTTTAAAAAAGATACCATTTCCAATATCACCAAAGAATACAGAGCTTAGGGATAAAGATAACAAAACATGTGCAGGATCTATATGCTGAAAACTATAAAAAACTGATGCAATATGCATATAAGCATAACCAACGGACATAAGACACTGGGGGGTAGGGGAGGCCAGGGGATTGTCAAGGGTGGGGAAAAAAAAGGATACATATGTAATACTCTTTGTAACACTTTAAGCAATAAAACAATAAAATAAAATAAAATAAAATAAAATAAAATAAAATAAATCAAATAAAATAAAAATAAAATAAATAAAATAAATTAAATTAAATTAAATTAAATAAATAAATAAATAAAATAAAATAAATAAAATAAAATAAAATAAAAATAATAAAGCAGCCAAAAAAAAAAAACTGATGCAATAAATGTTTAAACAACTAAATATGGAGGGACATACCATGTATATAGATTAGAAAACTCAATATACCTAAGGTGACAATGCTCTTGCAGTCATTGTAAAAAATAGTTTGGTGGTTCTCAAAGAGTAAAATATAGAATTACCATATGACCTAGGAATTCTATCCTAGGTATATTCCCAAGAAAAATGAAAACATATGTCCACACAGAAAAATACACACAATTGTGTTTTAGCAGTATTATTAATAGCCAAAAGGTAAAAATCCAAATGTCCATCAGCAGATGAATAAATAATTAAATTGTGGCATATCCATACAATGGAATACTATTCAGCCATAGAAAGGAACAAAATGCTGACTCATGCCACAACTTAGATGAACCTTGAAAACATTATGCTAAGTTAAAGAAGCCAGACACAAAAGGTTACATATTATATGATTACTTTTATATGATATATTCATAATAGGTAAATACTGATAGACAGAAAGCAGATTAGTGGTTACTAGGGAATAAAGGGAAAGGGACATGGGGAACAATTACTTAATGAATACAGGGTGTTTTCTGGGATGATGAAAATATCTTGGGCCCTGGCCAGGTAGCTCAGGTGATTAGAGCACCATCCCAATACGCTAAGGTTATAGGTTTGATCCCCAGTCAGGGCACATACAAGAAGCAACCAATGAATGCATAAATAAATGGAACAACAAATCAATATTTCTTCTCTCACTAAAAATCAACCAATCAATCAATCAAAAAGAAAATGTCCTGTAAATAGAGAGGGGTAGTAGTTGTACCACACTGTGAATGCACTAAACACTTTAAAATAGTCAATCAGTGGTGAATTTTCTCACAATTACAGATAAAGCCCTAAGAACAGATGACCTACAGACAAGTGACAAAAATCATGCAATAGTGCCTCCCATCATAAAAGAGCAAGTGGTGGCTCTGTTTTCTACAAAATTAAGCTCTGGTAAGAAAGAAGGATGGCTGCGAGAGCAGATGAAGAAGTGAAGACACTTCCCTGTGTTTAAAAAAAGACTGCTGAAGACTAGGCCCTGGATCACATTTTAATTTGATGAAGCTGGTATCTACCTTAAGCAAATGCCCTCAAGAACCTACGCCTGGAAGAAAGAAGTCCAAGCCCAGGGTTTAAGGCTTCAAAAAATCCACTGACCCTGATGCTGGGTGCAAATTCCAATGGGCTCTAACTGAGCAAGGATTAGTATTAGGATCGTCATTATCTGGGTCAGTGTTTTGGCTTCAAAGCCAGAGATTTTGAGGGGTGTGCCCTTAGCCCTCTTTTTCCTGCAAGCTCTATTATTTTACAAATCTTCAGAATGTGGTGTTTTGCAGGAAACAGAGAGGGGTAGTGGTTGCATACATCCCATTGTAGCAGAAAAGTCTCTGATGAAAGATGTCAGTCTCCATAATTAATCCACAAATACTACACAATCCTAATAAAAAATCCTAATAAAATTTGACAAGCTGATTCTAAAATCCATCTGGAATAGAAAAAGCTCAATAATGGCCTAGAAATTCTGGAAAAATAAGAACAAGTAGGTTGGTATCTCCTTGTTAAGCTGCCTTTCTAGTGTTGCTGGGCAAAGCAGGAGCAGGGAAGGTATGGGAAAGTAGAGGCTGACTGAGCTGTTTATTCTGAGGGGAGCAGTAAGACCAGCCCTGGATGTCTTGGCTGTAGGTGGATGTAACTATCTGCTGAAAGTAGAACGGATGGCCAAGGAACTTGGCACGCCCCCAAGACCAATCACAGCTCAGAACAGAGATGATGGGCTTGATGAGCTTCTGTGGTCTCCTCAGGTGCAAAGCAAGTTCTGCAAAAGGGATTTGCCTTACAAGACACAAGACCTATAGTAACTAATCTATGTGTTATTGCCACAGGAACAAACAAAATGATTTTATGGAACAGAATAATTATAATATCTAACACTTACACAGCACTTACCACGTGCTAGGCAATGTTCTAAGTGCTTTATGTATATTAATTCATTTTAACCCCACAGCAACCTATATGAGGTAGGTACAGAGAGGCTAACTAGCTTGCCAAAGGTCACATAGCTATTAAGGAACAGAACTTGGAATAAAGCGTAGAAAAAATATCTAGATTTACATGGGAATTCAGTTTATGACAAAAGTGGAACTTCAAATCAGGGGGATAATGATGAACTAGCCAATAAATGGTGTTGGGGCAAATGACTACCCATATGGGAAAAAAATAAGTTACATTTTTAACTCCCACAATTCACAAAACTTGATTCCAGAAAAAAAGCTAAAATTTTAACTTCTATACAAGTTTTAGGTGAAAATATAAGAAAGTCTTCTTACACAAGCCATAAAATACAAAAAAAATGGTAAAGATGACTATGTAAAAACTGAAATCTTCTATATGCTTAAAGGATACCATAAATAAATTAAAATACAAGCAACAGACGACAAGAAAAATATTTTTCAACACTTCAAGAGCATATTAAAAACACTCCAAGAAATGTAGAATAAAGAACTCACAAATCAATAAGAAAAACAAACATCCTAATAGAAAAATGGGTAAAAGACTGAATAGATAATTCACAGAAAAGAAATAAAGAAGAGCCAATAAACATAAAACAAACTGAGACACCATTTTTTGCCATCTGATTGGCAAAAATAAAAAAGGCTGGTAACATCCACTACTGGTAAGGCTGTGGAGAGACAGGTTTTGGTCATACACTACTCATATACTGGCCATTTTGGAGGGGGATTTGGTACTCTTAACATTTATTTTGTACATACCCTTCAACCCAGCATGTCTAGCCACCCTAGAGACATGTTAGCTGGCACATGGGCTCTAAAGGTTATTTATACGAATTTTCATTGAAGCATTGTTAGAAATAGTAAAATATTAGAAACAACCTGAATGTTAATCAGTAGGAAATGGCTAAACAAATTATGGTACAGCTATGCTATGTTGATGAAGTATATCTCTAGGAACTGATACTGAAAGATATCCAAGCAAGCTTTAGAACCACAGACACTAAACAGCACTACACCTTTATCTATTTATAGCTACATGCAGGTATAAACACAAGAAAATGAAAGGTGTAAATCAAACTGATAACAAAGGTCACCTGCCTCAGATAACCTCAGAGGTGGATGAGTGTTAGTCAAAAGTAACTTTTAGCCCTAACCGGTTTGGCTCAGTTGATAAGAGCCTGCGGACTGAAGGGTCCAAGGTTTGATTCCAGTCAAGGGCATGTACCTCGGTTGTGGGCACATCCCCAGTAGGGGGTGTGCAGGAGGCAGCTGATCAATGTTTCTCTCTCATTGATGTTTCTGACTCTCCCTTCCTCTCTGTAAAAAATCAATAAAATATTTTTTAAAAATCAATAAAATATATTTTTTTAAAAAAGTAACTTTTACTTTCTCTGTCTTGTTCTAATTTGGGTCAATAGCACTAATTTTAAAAAAAATAGTATTAAAACAAAAGCTCATTAATGTCAGCTATACTATACAAAAAAGTGCTTTATACACTGAAGTACTCAATAAATCGTAGCTTACAAAAAATACAGGTGATGGAAGTGAAATAGGCAAGTCATCTCTTAAATGTAAAGAGCCCACCAAAAGGTTGTTATAAATACTTTTGCCAGGGATGAACGGAATGACATAGAACACAAAAAATACAGGTGATGGAAGTGAAATAGGCAAGAGGGAAAAAGGTCACCAGCAGGGAAGGTTGGACTAAAAGTGAATGATAACTAATTATAACAGCTACCAATTTCTGAGGACCATCCATGAGCAAGACAGTAGTCAGGTGCTTTGTACAAGCATCATCTCTAATTCTTAAATCAAGCTGTGAAATAGCCCCATTTTACAAATTAAGAAAATATGGCTCGGTTGTCCTGGACTGAGATTGGGATTGAGACTGGGGTGGGGGAACCCTTGTGGCCGGCACTCAAGTGCTCAGCTGCCCTTACTATACTCTGCATCCTTGAAGCATGCTCCCAAGCTGTCCTGTTCATCCAGACTGGCGTTCTCCTCCTCCTCCTCGCTCTCGGTTCTCCAGTATGCTGGCCGCTTGATGGGCCGCTTTCCTGGGGTGCGCTGGGAAGCAGGACTGCTCGACACTGTACCCAAACCACTGCTGGAGCTCGTACTGCTTCGGTCCTGCCCCCCGGTCCACCATGCCTGCAGGCTGGAGGTAGCTGGGGAGGACGATGAGGACTGCAGGTTGGCCATGCACAGCATGCCCTGGATGGCCTCCTGAGTGCTGGGAGAGGCAGGGGCCTCGCTGCAAGGGACAGGAGAAATGCTTAGGTGGTTTCTTTAGTTGTCAATGGAAATGAGTCATCAGAATCGTCAGGGAGGAGGGCCAACAGCTGAGGGGTCAGGGTGAGAGAAGGAAGAGAATTATCCCAGGTGAAAAACCAGAAATCAATAAAGGATCCAGATAGTACCACAGACTGTTTTCATCAAAAGGCCAGTCCTTCTTGCTTCAAGTCTCTCCACAGACAGCACACAAGATGACAAAAAGAGGGGCGCATCTCCCTCCATGTTCATCCATGCTGCATTTTTTCTTTGTTTTTTAAAAGACCCAGTTCTCCTTCCTTGTCTCTTCCAGCCCCTCTTCCAACTTCCCAAAACACAAAACTGATTCCCCTTGATGTCTATATAGTCTCTCTCTCTCTCTCTGACCTTAAGTTTCTTAGGACAGATTTCATGTCTACTTTATTCTTTCAGTCCAAATGCCCTGGCTAATTCTTTGTCCCTTTAAATAATAGCTTGATAAATGTTTGCTGACTGGCTGCCTTAGCCCTTTGAGTGAGAGGTGAGGGTATGTTGTTTGACTGCCTTGGAAGGGGAGATCAAAGCCAGTACTCACGTGAGGGCAGCATAGTCAGGTCCCCCCACCTGCCTGCTGGCCTTGAGCAGATCAAGAATTCCACCAGCTCCACTCCCATTCCCAAGCTTGCCTTCAACCCCTTCTACCATGTCCTCATCTGTTGTATAGTCCTCCTGTTGGGGAAAAAGGATATCACCTTAGCTGCCCAGGGTTGGTCAGATAAGTGCCCAATGATAGTCTCACTCCTGAAACTAGTACAGGGGTGGGCAAACTTTTTGACTCGAGGGCCACAATGGGTTCTTAAACTGGACCGGAGGGCCGGAACAAAAGCATGGATGGAGTGTTTGTGTGAACTCATATAAATTCAAAGTAAACATCATTACATAAAAGGGTACGGTCTTTTTTTTTTTAGTTTTATTCATTTCAAATGGGCTGGATCCGGGCCGCGGGCCGTAGTTTGCCCATGGCTGAACTAGTATCTTCTCAGCACCAAGTATAGACTAGTATAAACAGAATATTCATTCTTTCATCTTCGTTCTCACAGCATCTTTGTGAGGTAGGTAGTATAACTCCCATTTTATAGATAGTGAAACTAAGGCTCAGTGAAGTTAGTTTGTGCAAGATCACAAAAAGATATTCCAAATCAGATGCTCTTTCTGCTACCTCACACTGCTTTTATTCTACTCTGTATTAAAGACTTTTAAATATTTTAACTAAATTATAATCTTCCATTTATATGCTCAGCAACACTTAGTATACAATCTTTCACTTAATAAATACCATAGCCATTGAATACACAGGTAACTTCCCCCCCCCTTCCACAAGTAGAATGACAGTATCTGCCTTCTGTCTCTATAACCAGAATGAGCAGAAGACTAAACACAGGGCAGGCTCCTACCTCAATATCAAACTCAACTTCTCCTGGTTCTCGAACTCGGTTGGGGTCAGAGCAAGGCTTCGCACGGGGCAGCTTTCGGGGAAATTCTAGAAAACAAAGGTATGCACTGATCATGAAGCTAAGATTAACATCTAAACCAAACACCCAGGGGAAAGAAAGTAAGATTATAGTATTCCTAAAAGTAATGACCACAGACGACTGATTTAGAAAGGTTAGGAATTAGCTTACAAATAAATCTCTAGAGCAAAGGGTACATGGAGGCCTACAGACCTGGTAAATCAGAATGTCAACAAGCTCAGGACTAATGTCTGGAGTCTATCAAGGGCACAAAAAATTCATAATAGCCCAAGAAGCAGGAAAGAGAAAGAACAGGTACACACTTGGTCTTATTATCAGAGTCGTCTTATCCTTTCCCAATCTCTCATCAATCTGCAGTTCATCATCCGAATCCAAGTCAAATTCATCATCCATCATGTGTTCTGCCATTAGCCTAGCTTTGTCTGCCTTCCTTGCGATCTTGGCTCGCCGAGACTTGGATAAGCTCTTTACCCTCTTGGTACTAGAGGAAAACAGAACATAAAATTAGTCACACTCAATATTGTTATGGCGGCAATTCTCTCCAAATTGATCTATAGATTCAATGCAATTCCTATAAAAATACAGCTAGATTTTTTGAAGAAATTAGTAAACTAATACTAAAATGTATACAAGCATACAAAGGTCTCAACTGACAAAAACAATTTGGAAAAAGAACAAAGTTGGAGGACTTATACTACTCAATTTCAAAATTTACTATAAAGCTACAGTAATCCAGGTAGTGTGATACTGACATAAGGACAGACATATGTCATTGAAACTGTACTGCAAGTCTAGAAATAAACTCTTAAGTTTATGGTCAGTTGATTTCTGATAAAGGTCCCAAGACAATTCAGTCGGGAAAGGATGGTCTTTTCAACAAAGGTGCTGAAATAACTCGCTATCACATGCAAAGAAATATGGATTCGTACCTCCCATGATACTCAAAAATTAATTCAAAGTGGATCATAGGTCTAAATGTAAAATCTAAAACTATAAAACTTCTAGAAGAAAATGGAAAATATCTCTGTGACCTGGGATTAGGTAAAATTCAAAATGTTTGTGCTTCAAAAGACACTATTAGATAACTGGTTTGGCTCAGTGGATAGAGCGTCGTCGGCCTGCGGACTGAAGGATCCCGGGTTTGATTCCGGTCAAGGGCATGTACCTTGGTTGTGGGCACATCCCCAGTAGGGGGTGTGCAGGAGGCAGCTGATCGATGTTTCTCTCTCATCGATGTTTCTAACTCTCTATCTCTCTTCTTTTCTCTCTGTAAAAAAATCAATAAAATATATATATTTTTTAAAAAGACACTATTAAGAAAATGAAAAGACAAACCACAGACTGAGAAGAAATACTTGCAAATCACTTATCTGGGGAAGTATTTGTATCCAGAATATTTAAATAACTCTTAGAACTCTATAATAAGACACATACACCAATTAAAATGAGCAAAAGATATGAATAGACCTTAGTCATTGAATGCACAGGATATCTTTTTTCTAAAGATGATATACAAATGGCTAATAATCACACAAAAAGATGCTCAACATTGTTAAGTCTTAAAGGAAATGAAAATTAAGCCACAATGAGATACCACTTTATATCCATCAGAATGGCTATAATTAAAAAGAGAGAGAATAACAAGTGTTAATCAGTATATGGAGTAACTTGTAATTGCTGGTGGGAATATAAAATGGTACATTTCAGAATAAAGTTTTGGTAGTTTCTTAAAAAGTTAAAAAGTTACCATATGAACCAAAACTTTACTCCTAAGTAAGAAACAAAAAAAATATAGCCACACAAATATTTGTATGCAAAATGCTCATAGCACCATTATTCATAACCCAAAGTGGAATCAATCCAATGACCACCAACTAGTGAGCAGATAAACAAAATGTGGTATATCCATACAATGGAATACTATTCAGCAATAAAAAGGAATTAATGATACATACTACATCATGGATGAACCTAAAAAACATTATCCTAAGTGAAAGAAGCCAGACACAAAAACACACATACTGTGTGACTCCGTTTATAGGACGTGTCTGGAAAAGGCAGATCTATACAGACAGAAAGTGGATTAGTGGTTGCTGGGTCTGGGGGGAGGGAACCAGGGCTGACTATAAGTGGGTATAAGGGATCTTTTGGGGGATAGAAATATTCTAAAATTGGATGGTAGTGATGGTTGCATATTCTTTAAATTTATTAAAAATCATTTAATAGTACACTTAAAACAGGTTAACTATATGGTAACTAAATTATACCTGAAAAAAGCTGTTAAAATATATAGTTAAAAAAATTCAAAAGTAGCTTAAATAATCCTATTACACATGGTAAACAATATTAACCAGTACAAACTGCTAAAATAAACCTTATTATTAAAAAGAAACACATTTTTGGTAAATTTGTATACTTGACATATTCAGCAAATAGTCATTTGGTGAACTAGCTTTCAGTTAATTGGCTCTCATTAAATTGGCCTGTTTTCTACCTCATAGAGTTGTTGGGAGAATTAAATAAGCTAATGCAGAGACTGACACATGGTGAGTGCCCAATGTAGCTAATGAAGTTCTTGGGGCCTCAGTTTCCACATTAGTAAAATAGGGATAACAACCCTGGTCTTCAGGGTTGTTGTGAGGACTAAATAAAATAATGTATGTAAATAGCTAAGATAGAAGTTAATACAGAGTGGGTGCTCTGTAAATGGTAGCTGTTTATACCCAGATCTTTATTAACATCTAATTATGAAAAATGTCAAACATATTCAAAAAATGTAAAAGTATACCAAATTCCCATGTACCTATCACCCAGTTAAGTTCCAGCAATTGTCAATCTTGTTTCACAGCCAATCTTGTTTCATTTACACCTCACCCTCCGCAAAACACTGGATTACTTTGGAGAAAAGCCCAGACATAATATCATCTGGTTTCCAAATATTTCTATACCTTGACTCTGTAGGTAACTTAACAGCTGCCTCTGGCAGCTTCAGGAGGTGATAGAAGTAGAGAAGGGGAAAATGTCTCATCATGTCCTCTATAGCCATTACAGGCTGGACTCTAGGACTCTCAATTTTCTCTTCCCCAGAGACCAACCATTGGTTCTGGACAAAGGCAATGCTCAACAGTCTCTCTAATCTTATTCTTTAGTAACTAGGTTCTCAAATCCCAAGGATAACACTGCTGCTTTCAGAATGTGCCCTACTCTCACTCTCTCTTTTTCCTTATTTCTCACCAGGTGGACCTACCACACCCACCCTTGGGATCTGAAGACAACCTTTGGTATCCTTGTCACTTGTGTTCTCACAATGTACATACTCTGTATTTGGCTCTTTACTGCTCCTGTCTGGTGTTCTGAGTGCCCAAATGATAACTCTTACTATCTTCCTCTGCCTGCCCACAGGATTTCTGATGACCTACTCAGCTTCTGTTCATACCCATGCCATTATCACCACCATCACCACCTTTCACTTCAACTTGATCATTATTTGTAAGATCTACCATTAATTAAGCATTTACTATGTGACAGGCCCTTTGATAAGCACTTTACATACACTAACTCATTTAGTCCTCCAACAACCCTAAGTTTTATCTATAGGATAGATCTAACAAGGACACTGAGGCAGACAGGTTAGTTAACTTGCCATGGTCACACATAAACACATGTCAGAGCTGAGATTCGAACTTGGGATTGTCTGATTCCCAAGTTCATGCTTTCTGTTGTGAACAGCTATTGTTTTATTCTTTTGGAAAATGTTCTGTTAACAATTATTTTAAGAAAAGGCACACATGCTCATTGTACAAAATTAAAATTCTACTGAAGTGAAAATTTCCTCTCCTGTCTCCCCTATCCTACTTACCAGAAGTAACTACTGTTATAAGTTTGGTTGACAAGTATAAAATAATAAATATATTTATTTGTGTGAATGTGCATAAAATATCTCTGGAAGGAAATCGTTGACACTGATTGTCCATGGGGAGGGGGATTGGGGAACAGAGAGGAGTGGGAGCAAAATTTTTCACTATGTATTCTTTCACGCTTTTTGAATTTTAAACTGTATAAATTAAAATTTAAACCTCTTCAAACAAGTTAAATTAAAAATAAAGGAATATATGATCATGTCAACTAATGTCACCACAATAAATTTAATTTAAAAAATAAAGGGGAAAGTCTGTATATTGCTTTTCTACACACATGCATTTTTTTTAATTAAAATAGAACTATCCCTATATATTATTTTATAAACTGATTTTTTCACTTAAGGATTTAACCTTGGACGGTTCATCATGTCAATAGATATTAAACTCATTCCTTTTTAACAGCTGCATGGTATTCTATTCTACAGATGCACCATAATTTATCCAACCCTAATTGATGAACATGTTTCCAATTACTATTATGAACAATGATGTGAGCATTTCTTTGTATACACCTGTGCAAATATTTCTGCAAAATAAATTCCTAAAAGTTGAATCGGAAAAGGTATATACAAAACTAATGGTCTATACTACCTCTTATACCTGCCAGCAGTTCTGACCCACTGACTGGCTGGAATTTCTAGAACTTACACAAGATTTTTCTCAGGATTGCCAATTAGATTCTAGACCTCTCCCCTCCCTACCCATAAACGCAATCATGATTCTCTGAACGAAGTAATGATATCTGATAATATCCAGGTATTTCTCCAAATTCAGTCCCTCCCCGACCATGTTACAGTCCCAGATCCCAATTCCATGCCCTGTGTTAGTGGCATGTTGCCACCACCAACAGTCCCAGTATCTGTGTTCATTCTTCCCACCTCACCTGCCATTAGACATCAATAAGGCCAGCGGGCCCTCATTCCCATCAACGTCCAAGTCTGGCGAGTCATCATCTGAGTCATTCAAGCAGGTACCAGTGATGTTGAACTGCAGGAGGAGGATGCTCAGTTGTCACCTGTCTGGGTCTCCCATGTGAATCAGTAATAGGCCATGGGTCTCCCATGGCCAGTTCCCTCCAGTTTCACTGGTTTAGTTCACTGTCAAAACCACCTGAAGGCCTTCTACTACACTGTGCCACTCCCCACTTTGCACCCCAAATGATCACAGGAGTAGGAGGTTGAGAATGGCTGGCTCAGAGGGAACCCTATCAATCTTATAAAGCATGTTCCCTAAAAAGAGGGGGGGAGCACCTTCACATACCCATAGAAGGCACCACAATCTTGAAGCAAGTCGGCGCCCTGGACGAGAGCTTTTCTCAAGGACCTGTTCGAGACTTCAACCTGGCACTCACAGAGCATGTTCTCAAATGTCATTCTCATCCAAGCATTTCAAGATTCAGCTTGTGTCATGTTTTCTAAGAGCTCCTGATCATTGCCCCTACCCAGATAGAATCATCACCCTCTGAGTCCTAGGGTCCCACACACACCCAACTGTGGTATCTACAACACTTCACTGCACTCATTTTTTATGCCTGTTATTTCTCACTAGCCTGTCAGCCTCTTGAAGGTTACATCTATAGCACCTATCACAGTGCCCA
Organism: Myotis myotis; assembly: GCF_014108235.1. Taxonomy (NCBI): domain Eukaryota; kingdom Metazoa; phylum Chordata; class Mammalia; order Chiroptera; family Vespertilionidae; genus Myotis; species Myotis myotis. Next base: position 9,343,919 of record NW_023416346.1, read on the forward strand.
GCATAGACAAGGTCTCAATAAATGCCTATTAAATTAGTGGGACTGGTAGCCAAACACCAGGGGCCCTAAGGGACATGGGAAAACAGGATATCCTGTCCTTTTGAAGCTCTGCTCTTCCAAGGGACACAAAAGGGTTGGGCTGAACCCATGGGCCAGCACCCACCTTTTCTTTCTGGGAAGAGCCTGTCTTCAGTGCCTGATGATTGTATATGTCCATGAGATTATAGCTCAATTGGCCAGCAGGCCCCAAGGCTGAGCTCTCCTTGCCCTTTCGCTCAGCCTTCTTGAAGAGTTCCTTGGGCTTCAGGCCTTTCTTCTTTGAATCAGTTTTGGAGGGCATTGACAGCCTGGATATGGCTATTGAAGTGGGATGGGCTGGCCTGGTTAAGGGAGTGGAGCCGGCTGGGAAGATCCTCTGCATCCCAAAGATATTGCTCGTATTCCCAACCTTCTGTTGGAAGATATCCTACAAGAGTGTTAGTACACAAGGGGGTTAGAGCTTACTCAAGGGTTCTCTCTGCTAAGAGCAGAGGTCCATTCATGGCACTGGCGGCACAGCCAACGGAAGTGGCTTACAAATGCTCCACATATGCACACCTTAGTTTTTGCACAATGAGTCATCAAAAATTTGGGTGGCATTTCTTTACCCAGCCATTGACGAATATGAAGAAGACGAGCAGAGGAAAAGCCCAGCATTATTGTCAAAACTGGAGATAAGTGGGTAGGGGCTGGGAGGAGGGGGGCAAAGGTGGGGAAAATGGGAGATATCTGTAATACTATCAACAATAAAAATATATTTAAAAACTGGAGAGAAAAGACTCTAAGAGCAGCTGATATGAGACAAAATAACTGAGTACTAAACTGGTAGTTCCAACTCTAAGGACTGCAGGATTTGAGAGAAAGAGATAGGTTCTAGTCTGAATTCTGGTACTAGCTACTTCTGTGGCCTCAGATAGTAATCTGACCACTCGGGGCTCTGTCTACTCAGCTGTAAAATTAAATAATTAGACGAGATAGGTGGTTTGCAAAGATCTTTTCTGTGGCTCCTTTCAGCTTATTGGGAGGAGCCCTGAGGATTGGAGGGAGATGGGAGGCAAACAAGAGGACCTAGTGGAGCTCTAAGCCTCTCACCTTCAACTTATTCACAGCAGCGGTGCTTTGACTGATTGTATATATTAGACTTCCAAGTAAAATCTTATTTAAAATATTTGAAAGCCAATGGGTCAGATATGATCCATCACTAAGTCCTCTTCCAAAAACTCCAAAGTTCTGAGTATACAAAATTGATTTAAGTCGAAAGAGTTGGGGAAAGGGTAGGCCTTTTAATTAAACCCGAAGGATTCTGACAAAAGGGAGTGAAGGAAAATGAGGTAGGAGGTGGACCATGTAAGGTATGCTCTAGGCAGTGAAGCATGCTGTAATTTGGTGAGGCTAGAAGCCCAAGTTCCCAGTAGCTCACTCTGACTACCCTTCAGCATGGATTTAGTGCTAAATGGAACTTTACAGCTTCTGAGCTGAAGGAAAATTTAAATTTCCTCAAGTCCCATTCTCCTCTGGTGCCTCTGCTACTTCACCAGCCCACACTGAGTTCTCTATTTGCTGCAAAATCTACTAATAACAATGGCTCACATTTATTGAGTACTTACTCTGCCAGGCACTGTGCGAGGGGCTCTACATACATAAGCTCTTAATTCTAACAAAACTCTGAAAAGGTGGAGTTATGTCAACCTTACAGATAAGGATACTGAGGCTCTGAAAGGCTTGCAAGTGACAGAGCAGGAACCAGAACCCAAGTTTCTCTGAGTCTCTTACCACTACACCTTACTGCCTCGTGGTATATGCCACCTGTTGAAACATGGCTTTGTAATCATCTTCAACCAGGGAGAACTGTCATTTTGTAGAATGCAGAGACTGAATCAAAATATTAATAACAACAATAACTACTATTATGACTTCCACCACCCAATATCACTATGACCCACCATCAGAATTTACTGAGAACCAACTGTGTGCCAAACACTATAACTAATGATCAACCTATATGACCTTATTTAATCCTTTTAACAACCCCTGAGTAGGTATAATTATACTCACTTTAGAGATGAGGAAACGAGGCTTAGACAAGTTAACTTTGCCGGGTCTCCTACTAGACTGTGAGTTCTTTGTGGGCAGGCATTGTATTATGTATCCTAAGCACCTAACCCAATGTGTCAACACTTAAAGCACATAATATGTTTGAATTAACAAATAAATGAATGAATAGAGTCCTTGGTTGGGCCTTCCCAACCCTTCCCCTAATCCCTTATGCCAAGTGCAGAGGCCTGACCTGCCACTTGAGCCTCAAGCCCTTCCCAAACACCTCCCCTGCTCCCATGCTTCTTACTTCCACCAGGCGGATCTCCCTAGCCAGATCTTTAATGAGCTGTACAGTCCGTACTGTGTCCGGGATCTCCTCCTCATGTTCTGGCAGAGCCTGTCAAACAAAAAGCATCAGGACAGACCCACACGTAAATGAATAACTGATTTTTGACAAAGGTTCCAAGGTAATTCAAAAGAAAGGGTAGTAACACATGGTACTGGACCGATTAGATATCCATATGCCCCAAAAGAACCTTAACCCATACCCGGCACCATACACAAAGACACACATACAAACTCAAAATGGATCACAGGCCTAAACGTAACATCTAAAACTATAAACCATTTAGAAGAAAGTGGAGGAGAAAATCTTTATGACCTTGGGTAAGGCAAAGATCTGTTAGGACACAAAAAGCATGAACCATAAAAGAAAAAACTGATAAACTGGACTTAATAAAAAAAGAAAAACATCTCTGGGAAAAACACTGTTAAGACAAACCATAGGCTCAGAGAAAATATTTACAAAACATATATCTGATAAAGGACAGTGTCAAGAAGTGTGAGGAACTCAGATGAAGGCTTGGGCCACACCCCTCAAAAAGTCAAGGACCTCAGGGAGATCCCTGGGAACATTCCTTCCTCCCCAGAACTCAGTGCTGAATAGTTACTGGCCCACAGCTAGCTCAACAGCAACCCAGGCTGAGAGCTGTTAGTTGCCTCTCTTAATTCCTTTGCAATCTTTTTGAGTCCTCAAGATTTACATGTTTATGTAGCCAGACCTGTCAAGCTTTTCCTTTGTGATTTCTTCCATCAGTTTTCACTTCACTTCAGTATCCAGAGGATTGATAAAAATTCCTCAGCATTTACTTCTTGTTTCCCATGCTTTGATTCTTTTTTCCTTTAACTCTTTTAATCCATCTGGAATTTATTTTGATGGCTGGGCAGGGGCTGACGCCTAAAACCCATATGACCAGCTAGATAACCTTAACAGCCTCCTCCTCCCACCCAGCCCAGGGGCTCTGGAAACGTCGGGAGCAAGTGTTTCTCACAGAAGTCAGTCATCTGCACTTCACAAAAGACTTGTTCCATAAGCATGGCTCCTCAGATCTCTGTCCTACTCTCCCTTTGGCCACACTACTTGGGGCCATCCCTTGGTCCCTGGGGCAATGCTGGCCCAAGGCATGAGTGCTTAGAACCTATCCACTTCCCTCCCTTTTGGTGTTTCTGGGAGAGAATCACGCTAAAGTTCACTAAATGGGGGGCAGGAGGGTCAGAGATGAAACTCAAGGTAGCCACACCTGAATGATGTAAAGATGTAAGGAAACAGAATTGTAGGCTAAGGCCCAAGCCTTGTAGATGTGTCTAGGGAGCAAGAGAGGGCACAAAACATGAAGTCCGAGGATATCTGAATATTGAATTTTTAAAATTCAATAGGGGAAGTTCGGCAACAGGAAATAGGGAGATCTCCTTAGGCCACTGTATGTAGGAAGAGAAGTCTATAAAAATATCAGAAGCACTCTAGCTGTTTTGGCTCAGTGGACAGAGCATCGGCCTGCAGACTGAAGGGTATCGGGTTTGAATCCAGTCAAGGGCATGTACCAACCCCGGTTGGGGTGCATGCGGAGGCAACCAATCCATTTGTCTCTCTCACATTAATGCCTCTCTCTCTGTCTCTCCCCCTCTCTTCCACTCCCTCTAAAAATCAATGAAAAAATATCCTTGGGTGAGGATTAACAAATATATATATACTAGAGGCCCGGTGCAGGAATTCGTGCACGGGTGAGGTATGGCGGGCCTGCCCCAATCAGGGCTAATTGGGATGGGCTGGCTGGGGAGAGGGGCAGTGGGTGGTTGGCCAGCTGGCCCCACCCCGCCCCCTGGTCGAGGGGACAATTTGCATATTAGCCTTTTATTATATAGGATGTGTGTGTGTGTGTGTGTGTATATATGTATGTACATACACATATATACATATATATCAAAAGCATAAAAAATATTAATATGTCTTCTATTTTTGCATTTCTTAAAATTGCTTTTTTAAAAATTCAGTATTTTGTTCAAAATCTGAATTATTCGTGTTACTAAAAATAAATAAAATAAAAATTCAGTATTTTGAGTAGATAATCCATTTACAAAATTTTAAAAAATCAAACAATATAAAAAGATATATACTGAAAAGCCTCATCAGCCCCATTAGGTCATCAGCTCCATTAGGCCACCCCCATATGCCACTTTTATTAGTTTTTTCTGCATCTCTCCAGATTGTGTCTTAAGGCAAACATTAAGCACATACAAATATAATTATTGTTTTCCCCCTTTTTACACGTAAGGTAACACACTATACACACGGTTCTATACGTTTGACAAATTCTAGAGCTCTTTCCAAATCAGTACATAGAGAACTTACTGACTCTCTTCTATAGCTATTTAATATTCAACTGGCTAGATGGATATTGATATATTTCTAAAAAGCCATTTTGGCAGTATGCATCAAGAGTCATACATTTTTTTCCATATACTTTGATCAATTGCTCTTCTAGGAATCTATCCTGAAGAAACTTCAATCAAGAGATCAGACAGCCCAGCTGTTGTGGTTCAGTGGCTGAACATCAACCCATGAACCAGGATTCCTGGTCAGGGCACATGCCTGGGTTTTGGGCTCGATCCCTAGTAGGGGGCATGCAAGAAATAGCTGATGGATGTTGATGTTTCTCTCTCATCATTGATGTTTCTATGTCCCTCTCCCATCCTCTCTCTGAAATCAATAAAAACATTTTTTTAAAAGACACACGGGACAAAAACTAATACAAACAGATATACATTGCATGATTTTCTACAACTGCCCCCCAAATACATGGGTAAATAAAAAGAAAGGAACAATACACAAGTGGTTAGGTAAGGATGATACACACCTGCAAAAGAATACCATGTAACTATTAAATGTTTACGGAGAACTTTGGTGACACAGGAAAATTAAGATAAGCCAACCAATTCAGATATAAAATTGTATGTACAGGGTGACAGCAATTATGTTTTTTAAATGCATATAAGAAAGGTCAGAAGAAAATACTGTGGAACCTCGTTTCTTGAACCTAATTCATTCCAGAAGGCTGTTCGAGAAGCGATTTGTTCAAAAACTGCATCATTTTTCCCCATTAAAAATATTGTAAATTGAACTAATACATTCCAGACCCCCAAATGATTGTTTCAACCTTTCTTATATACAGTACATGTGTAATGTACTGTTTAATTTATAAACACGTCTTTTCTTAACTTTATAGAACCACCTCCTACTAGCCTTAAAGGAATTTTTCATATATCACTGCCTCAGAAGTTTTATCACTGGGCTACCTGCTTTTCCTTTATCCAATCAACAACAGTTTTTCTACCTATTCAATTGCTTGTGTTTGCTGTTTTGTGAGCACTTTCACACCCTTAGCAACATCAGCACTCTTGATGGCCTCTTTGTGTTTTAAAATTGTGCTAATCCAGCAACAAAAGCATTCTCTCCTTTGCTTGTTGCCTTCCATACACTTTGTCATGTTGAGATAACAGCATGAAAGGGTTGTCAGGTCGAAAACGGAAGTTTTGGTCTACAAGGGAGACTTTTCTGTGAACAACTTTCTTGGTCAAGAACTGAATTGTTCAGGATGGGAGATGTTTGAGAAATAAGGTTTGACTGTATACCCAAATGCTAATGTTAATTCCCTTTGAGTATTAAAATTATAGGTGATATTTTCCTTCTTTATACTCTTCTGTATTTTTTAATTCTCTAGAGCAGGCATATATTACTTTTTTATAATCAGAAAGAAAAGTTTGGAAACATAATCTAAACAGTCCTAGCCCAGTCCTCCACTCTAACGCCGCGAGCCCACAGGCCTCCCTGGTCTCTTCTGCCGCCCCCAAAGAATCTACCCAAATCCAGTCCCCATGAAGGGCAGAACTCTAGAGGAGGTAGAGAAATAAGCATATTTACTTCTTTCCTTGTCCAGGCTCTAAAGGCCAAGTTCAGAGCTTTGCCACCATGGATCAGGTAGGAGGCAGGATGTCTCCTGTTCTCTCGCAAACCTAAAGGGTGAAAAAGGAAGGCAGAGTGTGAGCAAAGCCATGCGGAAAAGTGAAAGGCTTCTTACTTTTTTCAGGCAACCAGAGAAAATGCTCGAGGTTCTAAACACAACTCCAGATCTCAGTTCTTATAATGTTGTTCATTTAATGAGTACCTACTATGTGCCAGGCATCTGACATCTACATTCTCATTTAATCTTTATACCCAACCCTGTAAGCCAAGTATCACTATCTTCATTTTGTAGTTTAGGAAACTGAGGCTCAGAGAGGCAAAGAGATTTAACCAAGGGCATACACCTAGCAAATTGCCAAAGCCAAGACTGAAACCATGTCTTTCTGAATCCGAGGCCTGTGCTTCTCTCACGACACTACTCTCCCTCTTGGGTTCCAAAATGTAACACTCAGGACAACCATGATTGGCCCCTCTCTACACAGATCTGAAGGGCCATTTAATGCCCTTGTTCTGAGTTACTCCAGGAGGAGGTTATGGCAATGCCAGATTTAGTTAGGTGCAATACAGAATTTTCTACTAAACTGAGCTTTTCAGAACAAGAGATGCAGTGAGTCATTTACCCTCTGAACACTTAAGTGACAGTTTGTCTAGGTGGCAGAATAAGGGCTTGAGGTATTGGATAGGAGACTACTCATTGGTCTCTGAGGTTCTTCATAATTCTGAGTTACTGATTCCTCCTGGCCAAGTCATCTTGAAGAATCTCAGGTCTAATCAAGGGAACTACTCGATTTCAGAGCAGAGTGGACAAGAAGACACCCAGCAGGTACGCTTCCACCTGGGCTGAGACCCGGAACCAACACAACGATACCAGGATGGTCAGGACTGGGCCTTGTCCCCATGGGAAGCAGAATTTCTCAGGAAACAGACTATCCAGACTGAGTTTCTTACTTTAATTGGTAGGAAATAGGAATAATTTCACTGTTATCCAATTTTCTCAGCTACCTTTGCTAAATAAAAATGTTTAAATCTATGCTCTACCCTACATTATGCTTAGTAAAAAAGCCAATCACAAAATATCACATACTGTATGAATCCAGTTTTATAACATTCTATAATGCAAAATTATAGAGATGGAAAACAGAACAATGATTTCCAGAAGTTATGGTTAGTGCAGGGAAGAGAGTGGGTGAGACCACACACGGGTAACACCAGGGAGATCTCTGTGGTGATGGAATAGTACTGTATCTCAGTTGAGGTGATAGTTACATGCATATAGGCGCACACACATGCTCAGGAGATTAAGATAAAAGGGACAGTTGGCAAAGGGCTTGATACCTCGAAAGATGTCCAGGATGTGCTTTCCCACATACCAACAGATGGTTTCAAAGTTGGGGAACTTGAAGAGGTCTGCAGTGCTCAGCCGCTTTTCAATTTCATAGGCTCTGGGGAAAACAGGCACAACAGTGATAAGGATCCTGTTTACTGAGCATCTACTATGTATTAGCTACTGTCTGGATGCTTTATACCAGGACATATATATACGGCCCGTGGGCCTGGGTGGGGAATGTCAGGCCCACGGGCCGTATAAGGCCCATAAAATCATTTGGTCTGGCCCTGCAAAGGCATTAAGAGTGAGTTAATTAAATGTTTGACCAAATATGTTAATTTAAAAATTCTTTTTTTAATATATTTTTATTGATTTCAGAGAGGAAGGGAGAGAGAGAAATAGAAACATCGATGGCCCTAACCGGTTTGGCTCAGTGGATAGAGCATCAGTCTGTGGACTGAAGGGTCCCGGGTTCGATTCTGGTCAAGGGCATGTGCCTTGATTGTGGGCACATCCCCAGTAGGGGGTGTGCAAGAGGCAGCTGATTGATGTTTCTCTCTCATCAATGTTTCTAACTCTCTATCTCTCTCCCTTCCTCTCAGTAAAAATTCAATAAAATATATTTTAAAAAAAAGAAAAAGAAACATCGATGAAAGAGAATCATTGATCAGCTGCCTCCTGCATGCCCCACATTGGGGGTCGAGCCCACAACCCGGGCATGTGCCCTGACTGGGAATCAAACCATGACCTCCTAGTTTATAGGTCAATGCTCAACCATTGAGCCATGCCAGCTGGGGTAGCAGGGTAATTTTTAAGTTGATAATTTTGTATAGCTCAAGAATGATATTATAAATATCCAAATGGCCCTTGGCAGAAAAAAGGTTCCCCACCCCTGCTGTATATCCATTATCTCTAATCCTCAAAACTACTTTGTAAGACCATATTTTATGGGTTAGGAAACTTGGGCTAAAATGTTATGTGACCTGCCCTGGCCAGGTGGTTGTTGGTTGGAGCATTATCCTGTATACCAAAAGGTTTCAGGTTCGATCCCGGTCAGGGCACATACCTAGGTTGCAAGTTTGATCCCCAGTCAGGGTATGTTCGGGAGGAAGAGAGAGAAATAGAAACATCGATGGCCCTAACCTGTTTGGCTCAGTGGATAGAGCGTCGGTCTGCGGACTGAAGGGTCCCAGGTTCAATTCTGGTCAAGGGCATGTGCCTTGGTTGCGGGCACATCCCCAGTAGGGTGTGCACAAGAGGCAACTGATTGATGTTTCTCTCTCACATTAATGTGTCTGTCTGCCTGTCTGTGTCTCTCCTTCATTCCCTCTTTCTCTAAAAATCAATAAATATATCCTCAGGTGAGGATTTTTAAAAAAGGTTATGTGACTTGCCCAAAGTCACATAACTACAAAGTGAGGAAGAGGTATTCATCCTCAGAATGAAGAGCACGAGGAACCAGTATCCATTTCTTTCTGATCATCTTGCCTCCTTGGATGCTGCACTCCTCACTATACAGGAGAACCCAAAGACTCTAGCAATTGGGAATGGCCAACTTGGGATCACCACAGCCTCAGGACTCACTTGAGCTGCATTTCGATGTTAAGGCTGTGTAAGAAGTTTCCTCCGAAGGCAAGGCAGTCCACAGGGGTCAGCACAGCATGGATCCATCCTGCAGTGCAATATGGCAAAATCAGAGCTGGAAGACATCTCCACTCCCCACTCAGCTCAAACACAACTCCTTATAGCAGAAAGCTTGGCAGTGACTCAGAACATTCTAAGTTCCTCTGGTTCTGAGCATTTTAGGTTCCTCCATTCTCCCAATACACATCCTGGCAAAATCTGCCATCATTATAACCCTGAACTGGAACCATCTATGGGGTTAATAAACTCCTACTTCCCTCCTCTCCTCTTCAAAATCTCTCGGTTGCCTCACCCATCCTCTCTCTTGTCTCTGAGAAGGGCATCACCTCTTTGCCATGACTACCACTTCTAACTCTGCTCTAGACAAAACAAAGAGTTCTTGTCTTGGACAGATCTGGGTTAAAATTCTGCCATTTCTAGCTAAATGTCCACTTCACAGGTTGGTTGTGAAGCATGCACCTAAGTTGGAAATCTATTCTCCTTGCGCTTAACACTATACCACCTTCTGAAAAACTTCTGATTTTTCTCCTTAAATCTCTCTCATATTCACCTCCCCTTCTCCATCCACACATCCATACATCCACACATCCTACCAATGTTGTGGTCAGAACCCTCATTATCTCACAACTAGTCTACTTACAACAGCCTTGAAACTGGCTCCTCTACATCAGCAGTTTTTAAGTTGTGGTCCAGTAAACGCTAGGGGATCCCTGGAACTTTTTCAGAGCATATCCAAGATTAAAACTATGCTCATGATAATACTGAGATGTGATTTGTCTTTTTCACTTCATTCTCATTCTCGCACGAGTATACAGTGAAATTTTTCCAAAGGGTATATGACATGATATCACCACATGCAGAAGCAGATTTGAGGATCCAATTGTTTTCTATTAGCCCAAACATTAAAAATATTTGTGAAATGTAAATGTCAATCTTCTCACTAAATTTTGTTTTGGTTTGAAAATAGTTATTTTTCATAAACATTGATGTAATGAGCTTATTGCTATTATCTCTGAATGGATTAATATATATCTTTGCATTTTGTTTTAATTTATAATATGAGAAATTATTAATATAAACCAAAAAGTAAATGCTCTTTTGGGTCCTCAATAATAATTAAGAGTATAGAGGGGTCCTGAGTGCAAAGTGTTTGCAAGCCACTGCTCTACACCAATCTCAACTTCTGAAGTCTATCTTTCAGAACCCAACCCAAAGTGATATATCTAAAATACAAATCTGCCCATGTCATCCCCTGCTCATAATTCATCAGTGAAATGTTCATCTACAGAAGAATAAATAAACTGCCATATACTCATACAACAGAACACTAGAAAGCAAGTAAAATAAATTAATTTCAGCTACTTGATGCAACATGGATCTCACAATCACAATGTCCAGGGGGAGAAAAGCAGGTTAAAAAAGAATATTATCTCTAATATGATGATTCCATTAATAGAACATTCAAGACATGTAAAACACTATCATACATTGCTTAATGAGGCATCCTATATAATAAAAGGATCAAAATGCATAAGAATGATAATCACCAACTTCAGGACAATGGCTAGCTCTGAGAGGGAAAAATGTGAATGTAATTGAAAGCATACAGGAGGTTTCAAATATATTTATAATAATTACCCAACATGGGAGCACCTAAATATATAAAGCAAATCTTGATGGCTATAAAGGGAGAGACTAACAGTAATACTGTCATCGTAGGGGATTTTAATGCCCCATTGACATCGATGGATAGATATTCCGGACAGAAAATCAACAAAGAAACGAGGACCTTAAATGGCACACTAGATCAGATGGATTTAACTGACATCTTCAGAGCATTTCACCCCAAAGAAGCAGAATATACATTATTTTCAAAGTGCACATCGAACATTTTCTAGGACAGACCTCATGTTAGGATGCAAAACAAGTCTCAATAAATTTAAGAAAACTGAAATCATATCAAGCATCTTCTCTGATCATAATGGTATGAAACTAGAAATCAATCGCAAGGAAAAAATGGAAAAGCACACACAAAGACATGAAGGCTAAATAACATGTTACTAAACAATGAATAAGGTAACAATGAGATCAAGAAGAATCAAAAGATATCTTGAAATAAATGAAAACACACATGAAAACACAACCACCCCAAACCTATGGGACACTGTGAAAGCAGTCCTAAGAAGAAATTCATAGCATTACAGGCCTATCTCAAGAAACGAAAATCTCAAATAAACAATTTAACTTTACACTTAAAGGAACTTGAAAAAGTACAATAAATAAAGCCCAACGTGAGTAAGGAAGGAAATAATAAAGATCAGAGCAGAAATAAAAGAAACAGTCATAAAAAACAACAATACAAAAGATCAATGTAACCAAGAGCTGGTTCTTAGAAAACATAAACACAATTGACAAACCTTTAACCTGACTCATCAAGAAAAAAAGAGAGAGGACCCAAATAAATAAAATCAGAAATGAAAGAGAAGTAACAACTGACATGAAAGAAATAAAAAGGATTGTAACAAAATATTATGAAAAACTATATGCCAACAAATTGGACAATCTGGAAGAAATGCATAAATTCCTAAAAACATACACTCTTCCAAAACTGAATCAGAAAGAATCAGAGAACCTGAATAGACAGATGACAATTAGTGAAACTGAAGCAGTAATAAAAAAAACTCCCAACAAACAGAAGTCCTGGACTGAATGGCTTCACAGGTGAATTTCCCAAACATTCAGAGAACTAAAACCTATCCTTCTCAAACTATTCCAAAAAATTCAAGAGGAGGGAACACTCCCAAGCTCATTTTACAAGACCAGCATTATCCTAATGCCAAAACCAGATAAAGACACTACAAAGAAAGAAAATTATAGGCCAATATCCCTTATGAACATAGATGCTAAAATCCTCAACAAAATATTAGTAAACCGGATCCAGCAATACATAAAAAAAGATTGCACACCATGATCCAGTAGGATGTGAGGTTGGTATAATATCCACAAATCAATAAAATGATACAGCTCAGCCAGCGTGGATAAGTGGTTGAGCGTTGACCTATGAACCAGGAGGTCATGGTTTGATTCCCAGTCAGGGCACATGCCAGGGTTGCAGGCTCAATTCCCAGTAGGGGGCGTGCAGGAGGCAGCTGATCAATGATTCTCTCTCACCATTGATGTTTCTATCTCTCCCTCTCCCTTCCTCTCTGAAATAAATTAATATAGAGATATAAAACAGGGAAAGTCTGAAATTGATTACCTAAGCTCTTGTCTCAAGACTGGAAAAGAGAAAGCAAAAAACCCAAAGCAAGCAGAAGGAAGAAAAACAAAGATAAAAGCAGAAATCAGTGAAAATGAAAACAGAAAAACAGAAAAATCAATGAAATGAGTGTTTTTTAAAGTTCAATAAAATTGATAAACTTCCATCAATATTCACACAGAAGAAAAGAGAAGGCACAAATAACTAATATCAGGAATGAAACAGGGTTTCACTAGAGAATTGGAAGACATCAAATGGATAATAAGGAAATACTATGAACAACTCTACACACACAAATTTCACAACTTAGAAAAAATGGACAATTCTCCTTAGAAGTACAAACTATCACAACTCACCCATTATGAAATAATTTGAATACCCTAATAAAGTTCAAGAAAATTGAATGCTCATTAAAAACTTCCCCCAAAAGAAATCCCTAGGTACATGAAATTGGACTTGAGAATTCTACCAAATGTTTTCAGGAAATTTAACACTAATTCTGAAATTAAGAAATCAAGAAAATCTAAATGGAGAGACTTACTGTGTTAATGGGAGACTCAACATAGTAAAGATGTCAACTTTTCCCAAATTGAGACAACTGGGAGGACTTTTTCAAAATACACACACTCAGATCCCACTCAAGACCTACAAATTCGTACTTCTAGGGGTGAAGCTTAGGCATGTGTTGTTTAGGAGAAAAGCCCCACCTTCCCCCCCACATCATTCTGATTTATAGCCTGCAATGCCAGCCTCCCAGTCACCATCATTAGAGTCATAGGGCTGAGAGTTCTGCTATCACCAAGTACCCCAGTGCAAAGAAGTCTATCAACCTCCTCCTGGGACTCCCCACCATTAGCCTTCCCAAGTGGTTATGCTGCTCACTGGCCACCATGTGAATTTTCTTGATGTCCAGTTCTGAGCCTTCAGCTGATATGAAAGGATATCCCACATAATCACATAAACATATTATAGCAAGGGGCTGGCTCTGATGCCACAAGCTCTCCTCTCCCTGCCCTCCTCAAATGCTCCCAGAGGGGCCCAGAAAAGACCTGTGGGAATGAAAAGCGTCTGTCCTTGCTTCACAGAACACTTGTAGCACTTTTCCACCTGGTCCCCAAAGAACATCTCATCCTGGTTAGAGGAGCTGCTCCAGCACTCAAAGAGAGTCAGGTTGGCATTTGTTGGGCGGATCAAGTAGAAGATCTTCTCACCCTGAAACAAAAAGAGGTTGAAATGCCAAAAACATTAAGGGTTTCCAGAAAAGTCCTCAAGGGGTTCTCCAAAAGGATATTCTCTCTCCCATGCTCTAAGACCACACAGTATGCCAGAATTCTTTTCCAAACCCATCCAAAGATCATTTTATTTGAATTTGGAAAACTTCAAAAGGTACTTTTTCACTTTTAAGCTTCTATGATATTGACAAAAATAATTTTAAAAGGGTATTTCAAACAAAATTGTTCAACTTAGCACAAATGTACACCAAAGGCTCCTATTTTTCATGCAATGCCAAATGAAAAATGGCCTCTATGGATAAAAAGATCAATATTACTAACCCTAGGAGAATTTAAGGCCATATTACCAATGAGAAGAAATTGAATTTGCCTTTAAATGCCATTTACAGAGAGTATTCCTTCTCACACCTACAATCAAAGCTAATAAAAGTTTAAAAGTTCAGTAATCGCCTAAGGACTTCTGAAAGATTTTATGTTAGGTGATTATCTGCTAAAAGAACATTTTATTTCCTAATTATATTTTGCCTGGATAATCACCAGATACATAATTTGGCAGAAAAGACACAAAAACCCACTAGCACAAAAATATCCCAACCCACAGCTTTATTACTTTAACCAGTATTTCATGATAAATTTCAATGAAGAAAAGCAACAGTAGAAATCATCTTTAAAAATTATCTATTATACAATTAGAGAAATTTGAATCAGATCTGTAGATTAAATAATAGTATTATATCAGTATTAATTTCCTGATTTTGATAACTATAATATATTACCCTTGTGTTTAAGAAATACACACTGGCCCTAACCAGTTTGGCTCAGTGGATAGAGCATCGGCCTGCGGACTGAAGGGTCCCAGGTTCGATTCCAGTCAAGGGCATGTACCTTGGTTGCGGGCACATCCCAGATTTGCAGGAGGCAGCTGATCGATGTTTCTCTCTCATCCGATGTTTCTAACTCTCTATCCCTCTCCCTTCCTCTCTGTAAAAAATCAATAAATTATATTTTAAAAAAAGAAATACACACTGAATTATTATGAGATAAAAGGACACCATGTCTGCAACTACTCTCAAATGTTTCAGAAAAAAATCTATATATAAAATCATTTTATTATGTTTGCTTTAAAGAAAGAAAGAATGTAATAAAATGGTAACCTTTGGAGAATCTGAATAAAGGACACAGAAATTCTTCCTGTTATTTTTGTATTTTTTCAATAAAAAATTGTTTAAAAATAAAAAGTTTGCCTGGCTGGCATGGCTCAGTGGTTGAGCATCGACCTATGAACCAGGAGGTTGCAGTTTGGTTCCTGGTCAGGGCACATGCCCAGGTTGCAGGCTCAATCCCTAATGGGGGGTGTGCAGGAGGCAGACGATCAATGATACTCTTTCATCACTGATGTTTCTATCTCTACCTTTCTGTTCTTCTCTGAAATAAAAAAAAATATATTAAAAAATAAAATAAATAAAAATTAAAAAGTTAAATGTAACATTTGTGTGATAGCTCTTCATTTAAATGCTCCATCCCTACAGGAGAGGGCTGGAAGAAGTTAATGGGGGGGGAAAGGAGGACCTATGTAATACTTTCAACAATAAAAATCAAAAGAAAAAAAATGCTCCAGTCCATCCAGTGTGGCTGTATGGTTGAGCATTGGCCCATGAACCAAGAGGTCACGGTTCGATTCCTGGTCAGGGCATATGCCCAGATTGCAGGCTCAATCCTGCACGGGAGGGAGAAGGCAGACGATCTATGATTCTCTCTCATCATTGATATTTCTATCTCTCTCTGTCTCTCCCTTCCTCTCTAAAATCAATGAAAATATATTTTAAAATAAATAAATAAATGCTACAATTTCGTCATGAGAAAACAATGGAAACAATTAGTTCAGGATTGGTGATCAGTTGAACAAGAGCCATATCCGTTTTCTGCTCTATCCTTGACATTTCTGAAAAGAAAACTAAATAGTATGAACAATGGTGGAAAACAATCAAAATTATTTAAGAAATGTTTTCTAGACCTCAAAAATCCTTTGTAGTCATTAACAATTGATATTCTAATTATAACAACTAAAAGGAAAATTATCTATAGGAAGGCTGACATTAAAACAAAACTCATATATTCTCTGTCTTGATGGTGGTGGAAGTTATACAACTACTTGTATATACAAGTGTCAAAACTCATCATACTATACACTTAAAACATTAATTTTATGGTATACTAGAGGCCTGATGCATGATATTCGTGCAAGGGGCTCGGCCCTCGCAGCCCCTCGCAGCCCCGGCCAGCCCTCACAGCCCCAGCTTTGTCCAGAAGCTCATACAGACGGTCGTTCTGCTGTTCAGTCTAATTAGCATATTAGCTCTTTATTATATAGGATAGGATAAAGTATGCCTAAATAAAGTTAGGGGGAAGGGAAGTTTCGCAAGTTACCAGGAATTTCAGCAGTAAATATGGACATTTGCACACAGTGGTAGTATATATTGGTTCAATTAAGAAGATAATAGTTGGAAAAAATTTTAGGCATCTGCTATTATTGAAAAAAATGTTAAGCACCAACTGTGAAGTAGAGACAGTTTACATGGCATACTCACTAAGTACCCAATCCTGGCAGAGTAGTTACATGGAAATGTCACCCAAATAGAATCTGGGAGGCAGGAAGGCCTCAGCAGCCTGTTTTGTGCTGCCACCTGAAAAAAAGAGTGGTCCAAGGCCTGACTGCCTACAGAAGCCATACACATTCCTACCTTGAGCACATGGTACCAGACCGAGGTGCCGCCAAAGTCAATGTGGAAGTCTGTATAGCTATCCCGCACGCTCATGAGGCAGTACTTCTGCACATTGGGCCTCTCAAAGATACACTCCTCGGGCCACAGGTTCTCCACCCATGAGAGCTTCCGAACAATCTTGGGTGTCTCCACAAGGTTAGAAAGCCTAGCAAGGAAGGGATGGAGAACAGATGTCAGCTGATTAGGAATTGAAGTTGAAGTCTGAATAAAATGCCCTCCGTTCCAGTGAGAGTCAGATAAAGACAAAGTTGTTCTCTCCACAGAATCCCCAAGGGTACATAGGACACTTATTTCTGTAAATCTGGTCAGCATCCTCATTCCACTCAGCTCTAGAGGTCCCAAGACCCAGCTCCACAGCCTTCTTCAATCAAAGGCAATCATGTCTCTACTAAATGTTCATACCCCCTCACCCCAGACCACTCACTTGGCCCTTGGTTTATAACAGTTAATTGTATTGTCCCCATCTCATGGTGTCTTCTTTATGAGGAACCATTAGAGAAACTTCTCTGGGCTCAGTTCCAGGTAAAGAAGTGTTTCTCCCAAACATCTGGTTGTTTTTATCCTATGTGAAAACCACAAATCCTGTACTATTACATTCCCTTCTTTGTTCTGAACTTCAGGGAATTCAGTGAAAGCTCTAAAGTCCTTCTCCATCAACTATAGAGACATTCATACATGCATTTTGTGGGCAGATGACCCACCAGATGTATCTTATCTCCCCACCTTTATTTTCCTTTTATTCCAATTTTCTCTTTTCCCCCTCTTTGCATCTCTGTAAGCTGCTTGAAATAGTCTTTCAAAATGAAGTGAGGTATAAACAAACGTAGGGTTTTCTTTAAACACCTTCAGGTTAACTTCGTATGTTAAAACCACTAGCAAGGGTTTCAATATTGTACTATAGTTATTGTAAGATGTTGCCATTGAGGGAAACTGGATCAAAATACACAGGACCCCCCTGTACATTTTTTTACAATTGCCTGTGAATCTATAATTATGTCAAAATTAAAGGTTAAAGAAGTAAACAATCAGACAGTACTCTTTCTAAGTGCAAAAGGATATGTTATGATTTTCGGGATCTCCCATGGTTTTGAGCACAGAGAAGACTACATATATTTATTGAGTATATGAGTCCAGACAAAATCATTTAAAGATCATAAGCTTTTTTTTCCTTCTTTTATAAATCTAAGAAATCTTATCCTTAGAGAAACTATTTGGGGGTAATTTTAGTAAGTCTATTTCCAGGGACAGAGGACCTATCCTGGGAGTTAAACAAGTGGCCATGCCACATTCTAAATATCAGAAGGTCTAAGAAAGCTATCCTGGTCTTGAAGGAGATAAAAATTAATTAAATTAGCTACTATATAATCTATCCAATGCTAGAAACTGTGAAGGAGAAATATGATTTGGTTGTTATGTGAGCATCAAACTTAGAAAAGTATAAACCAGCTCCCCATCCCAAAGGAAGTAACCACCAGGAGGAAGGGAAAGGAACACTAATATATACTCAGTATATAAGTTCCAGGCATTTGTCAGGCTTTTTACTCACCCCTGTCCCTCCTACCTGGTATCAGAGAATTCCAAACTAATGACATTGAGGACTTTCTCCCTCTTCCCACTGTAGTAATATTTCACAAAATCACCGAGCTTCATCTTGCAGTCGGCCTGGCGCGCCACATCAATCACATCAATCTCTTTGTCAGAGCCTGGAGTAAAGAGATGGGTTCTGTACCAAGTGGTCTTAGAGACCGGGGAAGTGTCTCTCGTCCTCTTACCAGTCCCTAGAATGGCCTGCACTCAAAACCTCTCTCCTCAGACATTGTATTTGTATGTGCATATCTGAGAGGTGAGTGTAGGAATCCCTCACACTCTCCTATGTGCTAGATCCAGGACTACTAGGGCAACAGAAATACCTGACACACAGCCGCTCACAGTACAATCCTCCTGCCTGGGCCCTGCTTCCTCACTTTTTCTTTTCCTCTCCCGCAAGACGCATGCTCAGAAGAAAATTGGCATGTGAGGGCAAAAAAAATCAAAAGCTTTCTCATCTCAAGCAAGGACAGAGAGACCATTACAATTTCTGGTACTGCCCAGGTTAAAAAAATGGGGCTCCACCTGGGGTTTTGTGATCTGTTAGGAAAAAGGAGAAGGAGAAGGACAGGATTTTGGTTCTAGCTTTGCCAAATAATGACTCTGAGCAAGCACTTCACCTGAGATTCCCGAGATGGTTAGAAAGGAAATGCAAAAGATAGATTGGAGGGGTCACAGGTCTTAATGAGAGTGAACAATATTACAGTTAAGATGGTCTGTGTTGCTTACCAACATAGTGTTCCACGTCCCTCACAGTGAATGATGGTGAGGGTAGGGTCATCCCCAATCCATCCTTCTTCAAGACTAGGATGGGCACACTGAAGCTATTCTCTTCCAGGAATTCCACAGTCAGCTGACTTCCAGTGGGTTTCAGAATCACTTCATCTGAGCTGTGGGCCATAGGAGAGAAACTCTGAGCCCCAGAGGCCCTGCCACTGAAGGCCTCACTAGATGCTACCACTCACTTATGGGGTGGGATCTTGCTGAGGGGATCTAAGGTAGGCTGGCAACTAATGGCATAAACTTCATGTGCTAGGGAAGAAAGGACCTATCCAAGGTAAGAAGCCAGGTCACTGGCAGAGGTGGAAAGCTTAACCCAGGATATCCTGTCAATAGTGTGCTATTCTCTGGATGTCAAAGGAAGACATCAATCAACAGCCTGCCCACGAAGAAAAGACATAGCTGACAAGTTTAGCTAATTTATTCTAACTCAGAGCAGTAGTATCCCATATAAAATATTGGCAGATAAAGAGAAAATACTAACAAAAAACAAAAAAAATTTTTACAATCACTTACTCAACACACATACTTAGGTAACTAGAAAACAGGAGGGTTTTTTTTTAAAAAAATCATGCTGGAGAAAAGATGGGACTATTTGGTAAGTTGTGTTGAGACAAACATCTGGAAAAATATTATGCTCAATGGCTACCGCACTGTTTACATAACTCTAGACAATTCAAAGATTAAATTGGAAAAAATAAATACAAGTAGTAGTACAAAAAACATGAGAGACAAGGCACAGCACCTACTAAAAATAGTAAAAATAAATTTAATTACATAAAAATTAAAATTTTCTTCAAGGAAAGCTATTATAAATCAGTAAGAAATAGGCAGCAACCCAACAGAAAAATTGTCCAACAACATAAGCAAGCAGTAACAGAAAGGAATAGGACAATTTATAAACATACAAAAATATATTTGTCTCCTTCATAATTAAAGAAATCAAGTGGGAACATTTCATTTTTTATCTTATCAGAAAAGCAAAAAAGTTCTAGCCAGTTTGGCTCAGTGAATAGAGTGTCAGCCTGCAGACTGAAGGGTCCCAGGTTCAATTCCGGTGAAGGGCACATGCCCAGGTTGTAGGCTCAATCCCCAGTAGGGGGCATGCAGGAGGCAGCCAATCAATGATTCTCGCTCATCACTGATGTTTCTCTCTCTCTCTCTCTCCCTCTCCTTTCCTCTCTGAAATCAACAAAAATTAAATAAATAAATAAATAAATAAATAAATAAATAAGCAAGCAAGCAAAAAAAAGTTTGATAGTAAACAGTGCTGGCCAGTATACAGGGAATTAGATACTTTCACACATTGTCTAGTGGGAGTGTGAAATATAGTCACTTTGCAAATACTTTGACAATATTTGTAAAAATTTTTAAAGCACATACTCTTTGACCTAGCAATTTCACTTTTAGGTAATAAATCTATAAATAAACTTATCCACATATGCAAAAACTTGATTATAAAGACATTTACTGCAGGTTTTTTTCTAACAGCAAAGTACTAGAATCAATTTAAATGTTCATCAATAGAGGATTGGTTAAATAAATTATATATTCATACAGTGGAACACTAAACATCCATGAAAAATAATAAATACATGTGCATGTGTTAATATGGACTGATCTTCGAGATATATAATTTTAGGCCTGGCTGGTGTGGCTCAGTTGGTTGGAGAATTGTTCCATGGACCAAAGGTTATGAGTTTAATTCCTGGTCAGGGCACATACCCAGGTTGCGGGTTCAATCTCCAGTAAGAGTGTGTTCGAGAGGCAACTAATAGATGTTTCTCCCTCTTCCACTCTCCCTTCCTCTCTCTAAAAATCAATAAAAAGAATTTTTAAAGGTATATAATTTTAGGTTAAAAAAGCAGGATGCAGCCCTAACCGGTTTCGCTCAGTGGATAGAGCATCAACCTGAAGACTGAAAGGTCCCAGGTTCGGTTCAGGTCAAGGGCATGTACCTTGGTTGCGGGCACATCCCCAGTAGGAGGTGTGCAGGAAGCAGCTGATCAATGTTTCTCTCTCATCGATGTTTCTAACTCTCTATCCCTCTCTCTTCCTCTCTGTAAACAATCAATAAAGTATATTTTAAAAAAAAACTAATTAAAATGGTTAAGACTGTAAATTTTAAAAAAAGCAAGATGAAGAATATAGAGTGTTTCTATTTGTATTTTTTAAAAGAATAATTAATACAAACACATACATTCTTTTTTTTAAGTATGCAGTTTTATTTAATCCTCACCCAAGGATTTTTTTCCCCATAGATTTTTAGAGAGAGTGGGAGAGAGGGAGGAGGGGAGAAGTGAGAGAGAGAAACATCAACATAAGAGAAACATTAACTGGTTGCCTCCTGCACACACACCCTGACTGGAGCCAGGGATTGAACCTGCAACTAAGGTACATGCCCTTGACTGGAAATCAAATCTGAGCCGCCTCGATCCACAGGCCGAAACTCTAACCACTGAGCAACCAGCCAGGACTGCATTCTTGTATAAGCAAAAAACTACTTCTGAAAGAATGCACAAGAAATTGGTTAAATTTGGAGAAGAGATCTGAGGGGTCTGAAGTAAAAAGGAGACTCACTGCCTTTACATAAACAAAACAAAAAATATTAAGTTAAAGAAAAAGTTGTATTTCTAAACAACACTTTAGTTACAGGAAAGCTGAAAATGATCAAATGAATTAAAAACTAAGCAAAAGAGAGTACCTTCATTCATTAACTTTTTTAACTCATTATTTTTGCACAACTGATGTAATTTATTTTTAATAAGCCCATCTTAATTTTTTTAAAGGAAACTCTGTTTTGATTGCAAAAGACAGACATGATCCCTCATATTTTTCTTTATTTTTTAAAAGAGATTCCTCATCTTTACAATGAGAATTAAACTTTTGGATCTTTAAGACTCTTAGCTGTCCCAATCTGTGGGTACATGTAAATATCCTCGTCTGACTTGAGCAAAACTGCCTCCCAATCTATCAAAAGTTTCCAGAAGTGGACCTTAATGTACTCTGTGTACATCAAATGAAACTCTAACAATGTTTCTCAGGAACTAAAACAGAAGATTCCTCTCCAGAGGGAACTCACAGAGCCCTGTAGACACCTCCAAGTGGGGGAAGCACCTAATGGGGCAGCCAGCGGGAAAGCTGGAAAGAAGAAGGTCCCAGCTTCCCGGAGCCATAGAGTTCACCAGCCCTTGGGGTCCAAGTACTCACCTGTCAAAGGTCCGACTGCGGAGCTCTCGAATGAATGTAGGGCTTCCAGTTTTCACCGGCTTCCCCTTGTGTGCATCATGCCCTTTTGAAGACACACGGCGTTTTTTCACTAAGCCAGAAAAAGACATGAGACCATGAATCAGAATGGCGGTGAGCTATGTTTCCAAGAGCAAAGGCCTCGGCAGACCCTGCTCCTCTTCCAATCTAATAACTCCTTAGAGCACCAGGAGTCAACAAGGCCCTCACAAACTCAGGAAAGTTCTTAGTGAGGATAGGTGCTTCTTCTGAGAAATCCCCAGGGAGGGAGGGAGGGAGGGAGGAAGGGAGGGAGGTGAAGCTCTGCACTCTGCCCTCTCCATGGGGCAGCTGCTGTCCTGCAGGGCCTATATAGTCTCTGCTATTTCCCAAGGGAGATGAATCTGAAGCACCCACACAAAGGCAATCGCCCTTTCAAGCTTCCTTTGCTTTGTCTTTCCTCTGGCCCATGTTCTCGTGGAAATCCCAAGATCTACTTACTAATGGAAGGCCCATGTAAGACCTCACAGTTGGGGCAGTGGTAGAGGTCAATGTCAGCAGCCTTCTCCTCTTCAACACCAACACAACTAGAAAAGACAAAATCAGCCAGGGTTTATGGAAATTTTATTTTTTATAAGGCCTATAACTGTGCTGTCCAGTACACATGATTATTTACATTTAAATTAATTCAAATTAAAATTTCAAAAGCAGTTCCTCCATCACACTAGCTATAATTCAAGTGATCAATAGCCACATGTACCCTAGCCAGTTTGGCTCAGTGGACAGAGCATTGGCCTTCGGACTGAAAGGTCCCAGGTTTGATTCCAGTCAAGGGCGTGTGCCTTGGTTGCGGGCACATCCCCAGTGGGAGGTGTGCAGGAGGCAGCTGATCAACTCTCTCATCGATGTTTCTAACTCTATCCCTCTCCCTTCCTCTCTGTAAAAAATCAATAAAATATATTTAAAAAAATAAAAATAAATTTCTGGTTAAAAAAAAAAATACCCACATGTGGCTAGAGGTTACCATATTGGGCAGATTATCAAACATTTTCATCAGTGCAAAAAGTTCTAGTGGACTACACTGGCCTAAAACAATTATGACAGAGTTAAAAATGAAGACAGTAAAACTTCATTAAGACTCAGAATGGCCCTGGCCAGTTCAGCTCAGTTGGTTGGGTGTTATCCCATGCACCAAAAGGTTGGTGGTTTGATTCTGGTCAGGCCTGGATCCCCAATCCCTAGTATGGGGTGTGCAGGAAGCAGCCAATCAATGTTCTGCTCTCACATCAATGTTTCTCTCTCTCCCCCTCCCCCTCCCTTCCTTTCTCTCTAAATATCAATAAAAATATATATATTTTTTAAAAAGACTCAGAATGGTCAAAGCAGAAAGAGACTCTAGAGCAGTGTTATCCAATAGAAATATAATGTGAGCCAAATAGGTAATTTTAAATGTTCTAGTAGCCACATGAAAAAGGTAAAAAGAAACAGGTGAGCCCTAGCCGGTTTGGCTCAATGGATAGAGCATTGGCCTGCGGACTGAAGCATCCCGGGTTCAATTATGGTCAAGGGCATATGCCCGGGTTGCAGGCTCGATCCCCAGTAGGGTTCGTGGAGAAGGCAGCTGATCAATGATTCGCTCTCATCATGGATGTTTCTATCTCTCTCTCCCTCTCCCTTCCTCTCTGAAATCAATAAAAATATTTTTTTAAAAAGAAACAGGTGAAATTTTAATATTTTATTTAACCAATATATCCAAAATATTATCATTTCAACATATAATAAAATTTAAACTTTATTGATCATTGTACTTTATTAAATGCAAAAGATTAAAAGGGTATTTTATTGTCAACGGTGGTTCTGAGTGAAGGATTACAGGTAATCATTTTCCTCTTATCTGTGTTTTCTAATTTTCTATAGTGAACATGTTATTTATTTCATATTGTAATTTCTAAAAGATATTTAATTTTGAAAATTTGAGTTTGCATGTATATGAGGTAGAAATCTCACAAAATTAAATCCTTCTTCACCAAAGAAGTCATCAGCAGTCCTCCAAGTAACTCCGGCTAAGATCAAACTCCTAAAATCTTTTAGTCGGCCACACACAGCAGGGAGAATAAGAATAAGGCAGAGCTCCAACTATTTCAGCCAAGATCATGCTCATAAACTGACTTCCTGGGATCAGGACCCCATCACTTTCTATATATATATGTATATTTCTTTATTGATTTCAGAGAGGAAGGGAGAGGGAGAGAGAGAAACATCAATGATGAGAGAGAATCAGTGATTGGCCGCCCACTGCACGCCCCCTACTGGGGATCGAGCCCGCAACCCACGCATGTGCCCTTGGCCAGAATCAAACCCGGGACCCTCAATCCGCAGACTGACGCTCTATCAACTGAGCCAAACCAGCTAGGGCCCCATCACTTTCTCAAGTGCTAATCCTAATGTCTATAAACCTACTGCATATCAATAAACTGAGGATATCACCATCAAGTTGGTAGGATTTTTAAATGGACTCAGATAATGTACATAAAGTACCTCGCACAGTGAGGACAGAGTCTGGTACACAGTAAGTAGTCAGTAAGTAATAGCTAATATTTTTCCATCCAGCCTAGACCTCACCCTTAACCTGCTTAAACTTTCTTTAAATATATTCCCCAAACCTTATAGCAGTAACTCATTTCCCTGGACTACATCCTTTCTGTCTCACACCCCTGTTACCTTTGCACACTGCTCAAGAAGGACCCCTCGAGTATCTCTCTCCTGAACTTTCATCCCACATAGCTATGTGCTTTCTCTACCCCAAACATCCACGGCTCATCAACTTTCTCGACTTTTCTACTGTACCCCCAGAAATCCTAGTTCTTGGTAAACAAATCCCTCTATATTCACATCCCTTTCAACAAACCCCTTCTCTTCACCTTTCTGGTTTAAGTGAATGCAGTTTCTCACCATTTTCTCTATATCAGTGCCACTCGAAATATAGCCCATGCACTAATGCTGTGATAAATAAAGAGCACAAAAATTTTAATGGCAATTTGGCTGAGGAATTTTACATCTGTTGAATCTAATAATAAAAAATTGGGGCTTTTCTTTTGTATAGCTTTTTTATTCAGACCACTTTTCTAGCAATTCATATTTTATTTAAAAAAGGACTGGTCCAAGAAATAAAAAAAGGGACTGGTCCATTATGGATTGGAAATTAAAGAGTCGAAGAAACACTTTGGTAGAGCCCTGTCAGGTAGAAGTTGCATATTCTCCCAGACCCTTATAACTCAGGGCTGGGCTGCAGATAGACATCCCCCTCATTCTCCAGTGAGACTTTGAATCATCTCTCCTCTACCCTTTTGTATGATCTCCTATTCCTGAGTTTCATATCATCTAACCATAGCCCTTCCTACTCCTCTTCACTGTCAGCTACTCATCTCCCCAACATTACCTCTTCACTGAAGAACCTACTCAGGTTCCTCTTCAACTAACTCCTCCCAATTTTCCACATGACATTGTTATCAATGTAGAGGCCCAATATCTTGGCCTCTTAGCTCTCTGACCTCCTCATCTTTGGAGACTGCTACCTCCACTTCCATTTCAGCTGCCAACTCCTATAGTCAACACTTGCAGTTGCTCCACCTATGAAATGTGAAATTCACACATCACACTCTCTGACCACAAGTATATCCATTCAGCTCTCATTCTTTACACCTGTTCTTTGCCTGCAAAATCCCTTTGATCCTACTTTTAAGCGTGAAAAAATATTCACTGATTCTTGACTTCGCCCTTCTTCACTTCAACCATTCTCTTATAGATATCCTCAACTCACTTGCCCCACAGCCTCTCCATCACCCCCATATGCAAATACCAACCCTGGCTCAATCAAACTACATAACACTGAACCACTGGGCATGGCTGGAGAAGAATCACCCAATGGATCTGGTGCCACAATAAAGTCATTGTCCAAAATATCTGAATCACAGAATGGCCAATACAATATTGAAGGAGAATTAAGTTGGAAGACTGATGCTACCTGACTTTAAGAAGTACTCTAAAACAACAGTAATTGCCCTCGCTGGTGTGTGGCTCAGTGGTTGAGTGTCTATCTATGAACCAGGAGGTCACAGTTCAATTCCCAGTCATGGCACATGCCCGGGTTGTGGGCTTGATCCCCAGTGGGGGCTATGCAGGTTCGTTCTCTCTCTCTCTCTCTATCTCTCCCCTTCCACTCTGAAATCAATAAAAACATATATTTTTAAATGCTCAAAAGATCTGAACAGACATGTCATCAAAGAAAATAAACAGATGGCAAATAAGCATATGGAAAGGTGCTCTACATCGTATGTCATTAGAAAAATGCAAATTAAAACAATAAGAGATCACTATATACATACCAGAATAGCCAAAATCCAGAATACTGACAACACCAAATGCTGGAGGAGAGGTGTAGCAACAGGAACTCTCATTCTTTGCAGGTGGGAATGCAAAATGGTACAGCCACTTTGGAAGACAGCTTGGCAGTTTCTTACAAAACTAACCATATTCTTACCATACAATAGAGCAACCATGCTCCTTGGCATTTACTCAAAGGAACTGAAAACTACATCCATGCAAAGACATGCACACAGATGTTTACAATCAGCTTTATTCGCAATTGCTAAAATTTGGAAGCAACCAAGATGTCCTTTGATAGGTGAATGGACACATAAACTGAGGTACATTCAGACAATTGAATATTACTTGGTGCTAAAAAGAAATGAGCCATCAAGCCATGAAAAGACATGGAGGAAACTTAAACACATATTACTAAGTGAAAAAGCCAATCCCAAAAGGCTACATATCATATGATTCCAGCTATGGGGACAGAGATCAGTGGTTGTCAGGGGTTAGTGAGGGAGAAAGAGATGAAGAGGTAGTAGAGCATAGATAATTTTTAGAGCAGTAAAACAATCTATAATAATAATCTATAATAATAAAAGCATAATATGCAAATCAACCAAACAGCAGAATGACCGTCCAGACGGCCTTCCAGATGACCAAGCTATGACACCCACTAGCGCCAGGCCAGCCAAGGTGGGTGTGATGCGACTGGTCGGGGGCCAGCCATCACCCATGATCGCCCTGCAGACGGAGGCCCAGGCCACCGACCAGCAGGCTGTGGCAGGTGGGCAGAGCCTCCCTCTGTGGGGGGCGATCCATCGTGGAGCCCCAGCCAGGTGGGCGGGGTCTACCTCTTTGGGGCGATCGATCATGGGGCTCCCAGACTGTGAGAGGGCACAGGGCAGGCTGAGGGACCTCCCCCCATCCAAGTGCACGAATTTCGTACACTGGGTCTCTCATTCTATCCTATATAATAAAAGGCTAATATGCAAATCGACCAAATGGAGGAAGGACAGGTCACTATGACACGCACTGACCACAGACACTCAATGCAGGAGCTGCCCCTTGGTGGTCAGTGCGCTCCCACAGGGGGAGCACCGCTCAGCCAGAAGCCGGGCTCATGCTAAGGATGTCCGACTGCCAGCTTAGGCCCGCTACCCAGACTGCGAGAGGACGCTGGCTGGGCTGAGGGACTCCCCCCTCCATCCACTGCACAAATGTCATGCACTGGGCCTCTAGTATAATAATAAAATGTTACAGTGGTAGGTAAATGTCATTATGTATTTGTCCAAACCCATAGGATGTATACCAAGTGTAAATGCTGATGTAAACTATGGGCTTTGGGTGATTATGATGTGTTAATGTAGGTTCATCAATTATAACAAATGTACCATTCTGGTAGGGGATGCTGATGATGGGGGAGTCTATGTACATGGGAACAGGAGGCACATGGGAAATCTCTGTAAATTCCACTTAATTTGGCTGTGAACCTAAAACTACTGTAAAAAATAAAGTCTATTAAAAAATATCTGGGTCATGCTGCCTGACAATCCTCCCATATTTCCCTGCTCAGTTCTCTCGCCCATTCGTGGCTATTTCAAATCTCTCGTTTATCTCAGCAAATAACTCTGCCTCCTACTTCTTTGACAAAATGAAGTCATCAGATGGGTAATATCTCAACTTCCCACACCAGATCCACCACCTTCTGCACCTATCCTTTCCTCCTGTTACAACAAAATAACTATCCTTCCACCCTAGCCGGTTTGGCTCAGTAGATAGAGTGCTGGCCCGCAGAATGAAGGGTCTTGGGTTTTATTCCAGTCAAGGACACGTACTTCAGTTGCCAGCTTGATCTCTGGCCCAGGTCAGAGTGTGTACAGAAAATAATCGATGTGTCTCTCTCACATCAGTGTTTCTCTCTGTCTCGCCCTTTCCCTTCCACTCTCTAAAAAATCAATGGAAAAATATCCTTGGGGATTAAAAAAAAATCCCAAGAAACTAGTAAATAGTAGAGCAGGATAAAAATCCAGATCTGTGTGACTCCACTATATCACAACAATATGTAACTAGAATGTAGTGTGGGGTTGTTAACACAGTCAAGTACTATGAGAACACAAAATGGGCACTCAATTCTTCCAAGAGTGTGGAATTGACTGGAAGCTGAGAATTGGAGAAGCTAGAGGGGTGACAAGGCTGCTCAGAAACCTGTCTGGCTTATCTGCTCAACCTCTGCTCTCTGAGAGTGGCCAAAGAGCCAGGTCCTGTCACTACCTGTGCCCTGGAAAAAGAATAACTTCATTCACAAATAAAGAGGAAAAAGAGCATATTTTACCATTTTTCATTATTCAAAACATAACAGAAAAATACAGGTCAATTTCTGGTTTTTTTGCAACAACCTTAACCAGGCCAAGCACAATCTATAAAAACAGGGATGGACCATCCCTAGAAGCTGAGACACCCATCATTCTCACCAGTGGCCCCCCCTGCCTCCTGGCACACAGGACTTGAAGGAGTACAAAGGACACTGAGCAAAATCTAGTGCACTAGGGAAGTTTTTTGTTTTTTTTATCTACCTAGTCCCTGGGACATAAATTTGCCAATAACAGGTGTCACTAAATTCTGGATGCACCAACACACTCACTCACATGCACACAAACAGGCTGTAATCTCTATCTTCAAAAAATCCACCCAAACAAAAAATCCTCTTGTGACCCCTTCAGTCACTGCCTCATTACTCAGTTTCCCTATATAGCAGCCGTTCTCAACCTGTGGGTCGAGACCCCTTTGGCGGTCGAACGACCCTTTCACAGGGGTCGCCTAAGACCATCCTGCATATCAGATTTTTACATTACGATTCATAACAGTAGCAACATTAAATTATGAAGTAGCAACAAAAATAATTTTATGGTTGGGTCACAACATGAGGAACTGTATTTAAAGGGCCAGAAGGTTGAGAACCACTGCTATATACCAAAACCCCTCAAAATGGAGTATCCTTGAGTCCTTTCTTTCACAGCCCCATTCCAATCCATCAGCAAATCCTATAATCAACAGAGATTCAAAATCCAATCACCATTGGCTCTGGTCCCAGCCACCACTGCCTAACTACACCAGCGTTTCTCAAATATTAGGAGACATTGGAAACACTTGGAGAGCTTGTTAAGCTAGATTCATGGGCCTCATCCCCAGAGATCCTGACTCAGTAGGTCTGGAGTGGGGCCCATACATGTGCATTTCTAACAAGCTTCCAGGTGATGCAGATGCTGTTGGTCCAGGGACCATACTTTAAGGCAGTGATTCGCAACCTCGGCTGCACATTAGAATCACCTGGGAATCTTTTTAAAATCCTGATTTCTGGGCCTCATCCTCCGGAAATTCTGTTTCTTTGTTACTAATGTTGTGGCCCCACCCCATAAGAAAGAAATAGAATTTCCGGAGGATGAGGCCCAGAAATCAGGATTTTAAAAAGATTCCCAGATGATTCTAATGTGCAGCCAAGGTTGAGAACCACTGCTTTAATGAATAATAATCTACAGTAACCCCCAAACAACTCTCCCAACTTCCACCCTTGTGTCCTCAAAACAGCCAAAGTCTAAAGCAGACCACAGTCTCCTTTGCTCAAAACTCTTGTGTTCCCATCCCACCTGGAGTAAAAACCAAGTTCTTTCAATGGCCCACAGGGCCCTATACCAGTGGTTCTCAAACTTTAGAGTGCATCAGAATCACCTGGAGGATTTATTACAGGAAAGATTCTTACATCCCACCTCCAGAGTTTCCGATTTGGCAGGTCTGGGATGGGATGCAAACATTTGCTTAACCAGTTCCCAGGTGATGCTGATCCCTGCTTGTCCAGGGACCACACTTGATGTGCTTCAACCTGTCAAGCCCCTATCATCAGCTTCTCCTATTCTCCCTTCACTCACTCTGTCCATTGGCCTCCTTGCTGTAACTGAAATGGCAGCATGCCATTTACAGGCAGTCCTCGGGTTACGTAGTTGTGTCACCATCTCCCATTTATTTATAAAGAAAAGTTCCGTCATTTCAATGTATGTACATATGTGCTTTATGTTTTTTATCATTTATTTACCACAAGTAAAGGTCAGGAATTGTTATCTTTCTTTTAATTTTTTTTTTACTGTTTCAATTCATTATTGCTGTGTATGTGCTCCATGTGAGTGACGTAGGTGCTTATGTAGGTGGGTTCCGACATATGCGTTATGTCTCGCGTAGGAACAGATCTCCAACATAACCCGAGGACCTACTGTATTTCCTCTACCTGGAACACTCTCCCCCCACTTACCAGCATGGTTTCCTCCCTCACTTTCCTTCAGCTCTCTGCTCCTGTGTTACCCATGCATAATCACCCTGTATAAAATAACCATGCCTCTGTA
Source organism: Myotis myotis (assembly GCF_014108235.1). Lineage (NCBI taxonomy): Eukaryota > Metazoa > Chordata > Mammalia > Chiroptera > Vespertilionidae > Myotis > Myotis myotis. The sequence goes on from NW_023416346.1 coordinate 9,374,894, forward strand.
CCTTGGTTGCAGGCACATCCCCAGTAGGAGATGTGCAGGAGGCAGCTGATCGATGTTTCTCTCTCATCGATGTTTCTAACTCTCTATCTCTCTCCCTTCCTCTCTGTAAAAAATCAATAAAATATATTAAAAAAATAAAAATAAAAAAATAACCATGCCTCAAGCCCTGGGGGTGGCACTCCAGCTTTTGCTCACCATGCTTTACCTCTATGCCACTTATTATAACTTCACACATTATATATTTAACTGCTAGTTTACGGTCTCATGTTCACTACTGTATCCTACCCTTTCTGGTGTCTAGAGCAATGCCTGGAACCGCACTGTCCAGTAAATGAGTACATAAATGAGTGAATAAACGAATCCCTCTTATTTTATAGCTTGAAATAATCTAGATAGCCCATGTCTTCATCTCTATGTCCATGGTTCTTAGCTCACTGCTTGGCGAACAGTAAATATTCAATAAATATTTATTGTGTGAATGTTCTAAGCCTGTGGTTGTCAAACTGCGGCTCTCGAGCCACATGTGGCTCTTTGGCCCCTTGAGTGTGGCTCTTCCACAAAATACCATGTGCGGGCATGCACGTACAGTGCAATTGAAACTTCATGGCCCATGCGCAAAGTCGGTTTTCGGCCTGGGCGAGTCTATTTTGAAGAAGTGGCGTTAGAAGAAGTGGGGGGTGTCGGTCAGTGGGGTGACGGGAGATGCGGAGCAGGCAGGCGGGCCGCGGGATATGCAGCACGGGGGAGGTACATTGTTTTTAGCTATGTTCGCTGAGGTCGACCCTTTCCAACTCTCCCATCCACACTGGTCTATCTGAAACAAGTATACAAGACGAGCAGACGAGTGTGGATGGGAGAGGTGGAAGGGGTCGACCTCAGCGAACGTACCTCAATCAGATTGAGGACATTTTTTGCAAACGCCAGCTTAGGAGGACCCTAATTTATTAACAATGTACCTACCTATATAGTTTAAGTTTAAAAAATTTGGCTCTCAAAAGAAATTTCAATCGTCGTACTGTTGATATTTGGCTCTGTTGACTAATGAGTTTGCCGACCACTGTTCTAGGCAATAGCCAAAATTGAGTATCTACCATGTGCCAGGGACTATGCTAGATACTTTACAGACATTCACTCATTAATCCTCACAACAACCACATGAAATATGGATTCTTTTTGTTTTAAAGCTAAGAAAGCAGATGCGTAAAGAGGTCAAATGACCTGCCCAAAGCAACAGAACTAGTAAATGGAAGAACTAAAATTCCAGGTCAGGTTACCTTGACTCCCAAGCCATGCTTTCACCACTATGCTTCTGTTTCCAAAGCATATTTTCATTTGGCTCCCATAACACAGTCCTGGGCATTATTCCTATCAGACCTTCCACTGTATTCTAAATTTTCAGGACACTCCTCCTGGAGACACTGACCACCCATTCTTTGGTACATTTGCCATTCCAAACTCTTTCCAGGTGACCTGGGACAAAAATGCTACCCCAGTGATAAAGGAATAGTTCTGTATGTTGATTGTTGTGATTAAACAAATCTACAAATGTGATAAAATTGTGTGGAACTAAACACACATACACACAATTATGAGTACATATAAAACTGGTAATAATGAAGATTGCTTAAACCAATGCCAGTTTCCTGGTTTTGATATCGTACCATAGTTACATAAGATATAAGGAAATCTGGGTTAAAGTACACAGGCATGCTCCATAAATTTTTTACAACTTTGTGTGATTCTATAATTATTAAAAATAAAAACTTATTTAAAAAGTATGCCACTCCAAGAGACATCCCAAGAACCTTTATAGATCAGGCTGTCCTCTGATCCTTCCAACTCTATACCCTACAAGACCTTCTCCAAGGCAGGGATTCTACAGCCCATTTATTATATCTAGTAAGCCCTAGATATAAATGCCAGGACCTCTCTTCCCTTTGTCACATACTTTTAAACACACACACACACACACACACACACACACACACTCCTAAAGCTATGGGTTAGCCTTCTACCACTTCAAAATAAAAAGTAGTGTACACTTAAACCTGATTTCAATTGGAACAAAAATGTGGGCTGTATGTGAGTTCATAAGCCTGATTTTCTCTATCTCACACAACGTCTTGAAAATAGCTTAACTTGAACAGTGCTTTATACTTTCTACAGTACTGTATCTTATAGCAAGAGTCCAAGAGACCTAGGTTGGACTATGGTCGAGCAACTAACTGGCTGTGTAACTTTGGGAAAGTTATTATTGGAGAAAATAACAGATCCAAAGAGCTACTATAAAGACTGATTGGTCACTTCTGGTTCTGGAACAATATGGAATAGACACACCTCTCCTTATTCCTCCCACTAAGTACAGCTAAAAGTCTTGGACATTACATACAAAAAAGTACGGCAACTCTGAAAGATGGAGAGAAGAAGGCAACCTGACTAAGGACAGCAGAACCAGAGGTAGTAGGTGTAAACAGAGACCAAATGGGGAACATGGACTTCCAGTCCCACCTGGTATAACAAAGTAGTGCCCATTTTCCCTGCCACTGAAGTGCAGTTTTTGAAGGGACCTGTGAAAATATAAGATATAATATCCAGAATCTCATAGCACAATACCCAAAATATCCAGAACATAATGAAAATAATCACATATCATATCAAGAACAAAGAAAATCACAACTTGAATGAGCAAGAAAAATCAATCTCAACATTGAGATGACACAAATGTTGAAATTATCTGACGACTTTAAAGGAGCAATCATAAAATGTTTCAATGAACAATTATGAACATGCATGAAACAAATAAAATAGAAAGGGGCAAAACATAAACTGATGAACAAAAACAGATCCAGAGACAGAGAAGCATCGATCAGATGCTCAAACCTCAGAAAGAAGGAGGGGAGGGTGGGAGTAAGGGAGAGAGATCAACCAAAGGACTTGTATGCATGCATATAAGCATAACCAATGGACACAGACACCAGGGAGTGAGGGCATGAGCGGGGGGGGGGGGGGGGGGGGGATGGGAGATAAGGACACATGTGTAATACCTTAATCAATAAAAAAGAAGAGAGTCTCCACAAAGAACTAGAAGATATAGAAAAGACACAATGGCACTTTTAGAAATTAAAATTATAATAACTTAAATAAAAAGTCATTCAATGAACTCAACAGCAGAATGGAAAATACAGGAAAAAAAAGTAAACTTGAAGCTAGAACAATAGAAATTACCTAAACTGAACAGAAGAAAGAAAGTAGACTGAACTATGAGCAACTATCTGCCAAAAAACTGGACAACCTAGAAGAAATGGATTAATTCTTAGAAACATAAAATATACCCACCCTAAATCAAGAAGAAAATACAACCTGAACAGACCAATTATTAGTAAGGAGATTGGATCAGTAATAAAAAAAACTTCCCACCCGGCTGGCATGGCTCAGTGGTTGGGCATCAACCTATGAACCAGTTCACGGTTCGATTCCTTGTCAGAGTACATGCCTGGGCTGCAGGCTCAATCCCCAGTGTGGGGCATGCATAAGGCAGCTGATCAATGATTCTCTCTCATCACTGATGTTTCTATCTCTCTCTCCCTCTCTCTTCCTATCTGAAGTCAATAAAAAGAATAGTTTAAAAAAACACACAAACTTCCCAACAAAGAAAAACCCAGGACCAGGTGGCTTCACTAGTGATTTTTACCAAACATTTAAAGAAGATTTAACACCAATTCTTCACTAACTCTTCAAAAAATGCAAAGAGGATTGCTGGGTCTTATGGTAACTTAAAAAAACAACAACAACAAATCTCAAAGACGAGGCAACACTCCCAAACTCATTACATGAGATCAGCATTACCCTGATTTTCAAAAAAGCTAGATAAGTACATTACAAGGAAAGAAAACTACAGGCCAATATCCCTGATGAATATAGATGCAAAAATTCTCAATAAAATACTAGCAAACCAAATTCAGCAACACAAAAGGAGCAGTTACCATGATCAACTGGAATTTATCCTTAGGATGCAAGGATGATTCAACATAAGCAAATCAATAAAGGTGATAGCCCTGGCTGGTGTTGTTCAGTGGTTTAGAGCATCAGTCTGCACACCGAAGGGTCAAGGGCAGGTACCTGGGTTCCAGGTTCAATCCCTGCCCCCCACCACCCCCCCGTGGGGGAGCATGCAGGAGGCAACTAATCAATGTCTCTCTCAGATCAATGTCTCTCTCTCTCTCCCCTCCCTTCCACTCTCTCACCAAAAAAAAAAGCAATGGAAAAAATATCCTCAGAGAAGATTAACAACAAAAAAATAATAAATTTTCAAAAATAATAAAGGTGATACATCACATTAACAGAATGAAAGAAAAAAATCATATGATTATCTAAGATGCCGAAAAACCATCTGACAAAATGCAGCATCCAATCATGATAAAAATTCTCAAAAAACGGGGTATAAAAGGAATGTACTTCAACATAATAAAGACCATATATGACAAGCACACAGCTAACTCAATATACTCAATGATGAAAAGTTGAAAGCTTTTCCTCCAAGGTCAGGAGCAAGACAAGAGTGCCCACTCTCACCACTCCTACTCAACATAGTATGGAAATCCCTGCCACAGCAATTTGGCAAAAAAAAAAAAAAAAAAAAAAAAAGAAAGAAAGAAGAAGAAAGAAAGAAAGAAAGAAAGAAAGAAAGAAAAAGAAAAAAAGAAATAAAAGACATTCAATTTGCAAAGAAAAAAGTAAAACTGTCTCTACTTTCAGATGACATAATTTTATATTGAGAAAATCCTAAAGACACCACCAAAAAAAAAAAAAAGTTTAGATTAAATCAACAAATTCAGTAAAGTTGCAGGATATAAAATTAACATATAGGGGAAAATATCCTCGGGTGAGGGTTAACAAACAAACAAACAAGAAAAGATTAAAACAAAGACAAACCCAAAGAAATCCACACTGAGAAATAGTGTAATCCTCCCCTATGTTCAATGCAGCATTATTCATGGTGGTTAAGACATGGAAACAACCAAAGTGCCCTGCGATAGAGGACTGGATAAAGAAGATGTGGTACATATACACAGTGGAATACTGCTCAGCCATAAGAAAGGATAAAACAGTGCCATTTGCAACAACATGGATGGACCTTGAGAACATTATGCTAAAGTGAAATAAGTCAGTCAGAAAAAGCTAAGAACCATATGATTTCACTCATATGTTGGATATAAAACTGAAACTTGTGAACAAATAGCAGTGTGGTGGTTGCCAGAGGAAAGGGGGTCCTAATATATGGTGACAGGAGAAGATTTGACTTTGGGTAGTGGGCACACAGTGCAATATACAGATCTTGTAACACAGAAACCTACACCGGAAACCTGTATGTTCATGTTAACCAATGTCATCCCAGTAAATTTAAAAAAATAAAATAAAATGAATAGCATAGTCACACTCCTAAACACAAAAGACTAAGGAAAAATCTTGAAAGCAGTGAGAAAGAAATGACACATTACCTAAAAGAGAACACCAATTCAAATGACAGAGGATCTCTCATAAGAAATTATAGAGACCAAATGGAAGTAGCACACTAGTTTTCAGTGCTGAAAGAAAAGAACTGGAAACCCAGGATTTGATATCAAAGGAAAAGACCCTTCAGGAATTCAAGGGAAATCAAGACATTTTCCTAATACTTGGAAAGTAAACAACACAGTCTATATAATTCATAGGTCAAACAAAAAGTCTCTAAGGAAATTAAAAATTACAGTGAACTACATGGAAAGGAAAACATCAAAAGTTGCAAGAGCCCTAGCTAGTTTGGCACAATGGATAGAGCATCAACCTGTGGACCAAAGAGTCCTGGGTTCGATTCCGGTCAAGGGCACATGCCAGGGTTGCAGGCTCAATCCCCAGTAGGGGGCGTGCAGGAGGCAGCTGATCAATGATTCTCTCTCATCATTGATGTTTCTATCTTTCTCTTCCTCTCCCTTCCTCTCTGAAATCAATAAAATATATATATTTTTTAAAAGTTGCAAGATAGCTACATCAGTACAAAGAGGGAAACTAATAGCACTAAACACATTAGAAAACAGGAATAGTCTCTGGTGTGCTCAGTGGTTGCAGCATCGGCCCCCACACCAAAAGGTCGAGGGTTCGATTCCCATTCAGGAGCACATATCTGGGTTTCAGGTTCCCGGCCCTGGTCGGGGCATATGCAGGAGGCAACCAACCGATATGTCTCTCTCACATCGATGTTTCTTTCTTTCTTTCTTTCTTTCTTTCTTTCTTTCTTTCTTTCTTTCTTTCTTTCTCTCTCTCTCTCTCTCTCTCTCTCTCCCCCCTCCCCTCCTTCCCTTCCATTCTCTCTAAAAAATCAATGGAGCCCTAACCGGTTTGGCTCAGTGGATAGAGCGTCGCCCTACGGACTGAAGGGTCCCAGGTTCGATTCCGGTCAAGGGCATGTACCTTGGTTGCAGGCACATAACCAGTGGGGGGGGGTGTGCAGGAGGCAGCTGATCGATGTTTCTCTCTCATCGATGTTTCTAACTCTCTATCCGTCTCCCCTCCTCTCTGTAAAAAATCAATAAAATATATTTTTTAAAAAAATCAATGGAAAAAATATCCTTGGGTGAAGAAACTAACAAAAAATAACAACACAGGAATAGTCTCAAATCAATAGCCTAAGCTCCCATCTCCAGATATTAGATAAAGAGGGGCAAAATAAACACAAAGCAAGCAGAGGAAGAAATAATTAAGTGCAGAAATCAATGAAATTAAAAACAGAAAGATGATAAAGTCAATGAAACATAAAACTTGTTCTATGAGGCCTGGCCTGTGTGGTTCAGTTGGTTGAAGCATCATCCTATGCACCAAAAGGTGGTGGGTTTGATTCCTGGTCAGGGCACATACCTAGGTTGCCAGTTTCAATCCCAGGTGGGGGCACATGCGGGAGACAATAGAATGATGTATCTCTCTCACAGCAAGGTTTGTTTCTCTTTCCTTCCTCTCCCCCTCTCCTTCTTGCTCTCTCTCTCCTCCTCCCTCCCTAAAAATCAGTTTTAAAAAATTGTGTGTATGTGAATAATGTTTAGTAGTTCTTTAATTTTTAAAAAAATATTCTTTGAAAAGATTAATGAAACTGACAAACTTCTAACAAGTCTGACAAAGAAAAAACGATAAGCTACCCAGCCTGCAGATATCAAAAGGATAATAAGGGCATAATATGAACATACTTAAATTTGACAACACACATGAAATGGATAAATTCCTTGGAAAGTAAAAACTATCACAACATACCCAATATAAAATAGATAATCTGAATAGTTCTATAACTATTAAATAAATTAAGTTCATAATTTTAAAACTCAAAACAAGATTAAATAAAGATAATTAGGTGAAGTGTTTGGCATATTGATTGGCACATTAGCTAGTATGCAATAAACAAGGGTCATTACCATTTTATTTAAATCATCACAACCACTCTCAGGAAAAATGAGGTTTCACAGAGATGAAATCCTTTATTAAAATGTAACAGAGTCAGAATTTGAACCTAGATCTGAAGACAGAGTCATTTCCTCCAGAGTTTATAGTCCACGCCACAGCTACCACCCTTAGGGATGTGCCAACCAATACTTCCTTTATAAAAAGGAAAACTGTAAAGGGGTGAGGTTTTGCTCAAGCCCCAGGCATCAATGAATGCTGGCTAACTAACTTCTCCACCAGTATAGAGCAATGATTCTCAAAAGTTAGAGTGCATCAGAATGTATCTGTTTGTTAAAATACAGATGGCTGTGTCCCAGTCCAAAAATTTGCATTTTTAACAAATTCCCAGTTAATGAACCACACTCTGAGAATGACTATGTATAGTAATGATATGTTAGCCCACCAAACCCCCAACATCAGAAGCTCTCACATTCCACAGAAAGGGAAGGAAGTGAGACAGAATAATGCTCTAAAACAGTGGTTCTGAAGGTGGCCCCCACTCACCCACTGTATCAGAAACCCTGAGGGTGGAGCCTATCTATCTGTCTTCTTTTTTTTTTAATCCTCACCCAAGAATATTTTTCCACTGATTTTTAGAGAGAGGGGAAGAGAGAGGGAAAGACAGAGAGAAATATCAATGTAAGAGATATTGGTTGCTGTTATTGGTTGTTCTCCACAGGTGTGGGGTATCTCGCTGAGTGCCCGGCGACAAGTGGGGGAGAGCCTCCTGCCTTGAATAGGGGGTCCCTCTCCTCCCTGCCGGGGGAGAGCCTCCAGCCCTATATAAGGGGTCCCTCTCCTCCCTGCCGGGTATCTCGCTGCGGGCCTCCAAATGTTATGGGTTGGCTCAGCGAGATAGACCACGGACTCAGAATTTAAATTTAGGAACCTTTATTAAGCTGGCCAGCTGTCTGCAGTCCCAGCACTCCGCCAAAGCAAAGGCTGAACTGCAGCAATGACTGCAAGTGTTACAGCCTATTTATTTGCGTAAACAAGGCTTTGTAACTTTGTAGTTTTTGCAAACAAATAGGCTGTAACGCTTGCAGTCATTGCTGCAGTTCAGCCTTTGCTTTGGCGGAGTGCTGGGACTGCAGACAGCTGGCCAGCTTAATAAAGGTTCCTAAATTTAAATTCTGAGTCGGTGGTCTATCTCGCTGAGCCAACCCATAACAGTTGCCTCCTGCACAAGCCCCAAACAGGGCCCAGGCTGGGGAAGAGCCTGCAACCGAGGTACCTGCCCATGATGGGAATCGAACCTGGGACCCTTCAGTCCACAGGCTGACACTCTATCCACTGAGCCAAGCTGGCTAGGGCTATCTGCCTTTTAATAGGTCTTCCAAATGATTCTAATGCACACTAAACTTTGAGAACTACTGCTCTACAAATCAAAGTGTTTCGAAAAACCCAGCCCTTTATAGTAGCAGGAATGGAGCTATACCATCTTTTCCCTACTTTTGGGAACCTAGGCTTTGGAGCCAAATAATTCTAAATTCAAATCCAGGCTCAGAAAGAAGTTTAAGTTAATCTCCATGAATTCCAGATTCTCATCACCGAAATGGAATGAACAGCCACCTTCCTTACTATAAAGTTACTGGGAAGTAATTTGGCATTATTAACCCCTAACTGGACTTTAAGAAATCTGGCCTACCTTCTGCACAGCAAAAGAAACCATCAACAAAACAACAAGAGAGCCCACTCCATGGGAGAACATATTTGCCAACACATATGTTACATCTAATAAGGGTTTAATCTCCAAAATTTACAGGGAACTCATACAACTTAACAAAAGGAAGATAAACAACCCAATCAAAAAATGGGCAAAGGACCTACATAGACACTTCTCCAAAGAGGACATACAGAAAGCCAAGAGACATATGAAAACATGCTCAAAGTCACTAATCCGAGAGATGCAAATCAGAACAGCAATACGGTACCATCTCACACCTGTCAGAATGGCTATCATCAACAAATCAACAAACGACAAGTGCTGGCGAGGATGCGGAGAAAAAGGAATCCTCCTTCACTGCTGGTGGGAATGCAGACTGGTGCAGCCATTGTGGAAAACAGTATAGCATTTCCTCAAAAAACTAAAAATGGAACTCCCATTTGACCCACTTCTAGGACTATATCCCAAGAAACTAGAAACACCAATTAGAAAGAATATATGCACCCCTATGTTCATAGCAGCACAATTTACAATAGCTAAGATTTGGAAAGAGCCTAAGTGCCCATCAGCAGATGAGTGGATTAGAAAACTGTGGTACATCTACACAATGGAATACTATGCAGGTGCAAAAAAAGAAAGAACTCTTACCATTTGCAACAGCATGGATGGACCTGGAGAGCATTATGCTAAGCACAATAAACCAGTTGGAGAAAGATAAATATCACAGGATCTCACTCATTTGTGGGATACAAAGAACAACATAAACTGATGAACAAAGAGAGACATAGAAGCATCGAACAGACCGTCAAACCTCAGAAGGCAGGCAGGGGAGGGTGTGGGGTTAAAAGATCAATCAAAGGACTTTTTTGCATGCATATAAGCATAACCAATGGACACAGATAGTAAGGGGGTAAGGGCATGTGCTGGGGGGTGGGAGCAGGCGGGGAGAGGTCAATGGGGGAAAAAGGAGACATATGTAATACTTTCAACAATAAAAAAATTTAAATTCAAAAAAGAAATCTAGCCTATGGAAGTCTTCAGAGATGTGAACAGATTTAAATCACCTGTGTGTGTGGGTTTAACTATCGTGAGCAACTATGAAAAGGCCACACTATTTAGTAATTTTCAATTGTGCTGAAGTACAAACTTAAACGGAAGATGTGTGTGCATGTGCGTGTGTGCATGCGTGTGTGCGCGTGCACACGCAAAAGCAATGTACTGAGCAAGCAAGAGCAGCCATGCACCAAGGGAGTGATTCCTAGCTGGCCTTCTTGTTCCCTGGCAGCCCATAAAGACATGCATGAGAAGAAATAAAAACTTTCATTAAAAAAAATTAAGGCAGCCCTAACCGGTTTGGCTCAGTAGATAGAGCATCGCCTGTGGACTGAAGGGTCCTGGGTTCGATTCTGGTCAACGGCATGTACCTTGGTTGTGGGCACATCCCCAGTTGGGGGTGTGCAGGAGGCAGCTGATCGATATTTCTCTCTCACTGATGTTTCAAATTCTCTATCCCTCTCCCTTCCTCTCTGTAAAAAAATCAATAAAATGTATTTTTTTTAATAAAAAATAAAATTTAAAAAATTAAGGCAGCCCAGCCAGTGCAGCTCAGTGGTTGAACATCTACCTATGAACAAGGAGGACACAGTTCGATTCCCTGTCAGGGCACATGCCTGGGTTGTGGGCTCAATCCCCGATGTGAGGTATGCAGGAGGCAGCCAATTGATGACTCTCTCTTCACTGATGTTTCTATCTCTCTCTCCTTCTCCCTTCCTCTCTGAAATCAATAAAAAATATATTTAAAAACAAACAAAAAAGAATAAAAAATGTACTCAGCATCTATTATATGTTTAGGTCTGAAATAGGTTCTGGGGATACCAAAAAATGAAAAGATGACATCTTTGCCCTCAGGTAGTTCCAGCTAATAAGCGACACAGATGTATTTATAACCATGATATGATGAAATAATTACTTTTGGTAAGGATGTACACAAGTGCAACGGGAAGCCAGTGGAAGAAGGCCTTTTACAGTATATCGTGAGTTGTAAAAGACAGGGCATTAGTCAAAATAGAATGTGCAAAGATAGAGTCACAGAAAATTTGTATTAGAACTCTAAGTAGTTCAAGTCATGCTAGGACATAAAGAACAAGGGAGGACGAGTGGCAGGAACTGAGATTGAACAAACAGATCACAAAAGGTCTTGTCTGTCACACAAAGAAGACTGAAGAACTTTATTCTGGCCCAGCTAGTGTCGCTCAGTGGTTGAGTGTCAACCTATCAACCAGGAGCTCAAGGTTAGATTACCGGTCAGGGCACATGCCTCGGTTATGGGCTCCATCCCCAGCGTGGGATGTGTAGCCGATCAATGATTCTGTCTCATCATTGATGTTTTTATCTCTCTCTCCCTCTTCTTTCCTTTCTGAAATCAATAAAAATATTCTTTTAAAAAAAGAATTTTATGCCCAGCTGGCATGGCTCAGTGGTTGAGCATTGACCTATAAACCAGGAGGTCACAGTTTGATTCCTGATCAGGGCATATGCCTGGGTTGCGGGCTCAATCCCCAATGTGGAAAATGTGGAAGGCAGCCGATCAATGATTCTCTCTCATCATTGATACTGATGTTTCTCTCTCTCTCTCCCTCTCCCTTACTCTCTGAAATCAATTTAAAAATTTAGGAAAAAAAAGAATTTTATTCTGTAATGGAACTAACGAAAAAATCTTTACCAGTGGAGTGACTTGATCAGCACTGGCAAAGACACCAGGAGTCCTGAAAAACATCTTAATCCCCACTTATTTTGCAAGGGAAGGAAAAGGTCCCACCCTCTATGTCTGTCCCCTCTGAAATGACATAACATGAGGCAGTAAATAGAACTCTGCACCTGGCCCAAAGTGAATAGTCAATAAAAATCAGTTGAATATGAATTTGGATGTGTTACATGAGGCAGTCCCTACTGAGAGCAGAATTTTAGCAACACCAGCACCTTGTTTGGTCTTGGGTATAATAACAGGAACAGTTCTTTAGAAGGGACTAGTGACTGAAAATTCTAAAATCTAACAACATGCAACAGGAGGAGGGTGCCATATACTGTTTTGTTGTACTCCAGTGTACACAGCCCTCTCACAGTTTTCTTTCTATACCTGGGATTTAAATCCCAATAATGGGATAATATTACAGTTTTATTCCACACACTAACCTCTGTAGAATCCGGGATGACAGGTGCTTACGTGCACAAATGGTAAACTGGAGGGAGTTCATTAGTGGTTTTACTCCTGTTTTACCCAATATCTCTTCTGCTTAATTCAATCTAGTTAGATGGTTCTGCAGATAAATGCTATAGAAATAAAATACTGCTGCATTTCTGCCTCCATTAACTGAGTGCATGCAAAATGCTTTAAATAATCAAGAAGGATGTATTAGATATATTTTGTAGGTAAAGACAATGAGGCTCAGAGAAGCAAAGCAACTCGCCCAAGGACAACTTGCCACAATAAATTGCAAAGCCAGAACTCAAATCTGTGTTTATTGGACTCAAATATCCAAAAATGTAATATTGTCTCCTCCAAAGCCTGGATCTGAGATAAAATTATCAGTATACAAAAATGGTACTTTGTGGTTGGAAAGAAAATATTTTCTAAATTAAAAAAAAATCAAAAGAAGGGTGCAAAGAAAAAATACATAGGGAGAAAGAGAAAAAAAGAGGAGAAACCAGAGGCCAATGTCAGCTAGACCCTAGTCTGCAAGGAGGGATGGAGGAACCTGGGAGGTGGATTGGAGTTAATTCTCCTAGAGCAGTGGTTCTCAACCTGGGGGTCGGGACCCCTTTGGGGGTCCAATGACCCTTTCACAGGGGTCGCCTAAGACCATCGGAAAACACATTTATAATTACGTATTGTTTTTGTGATTAATCACTATGCTTTAATTATGTTCAATTTGTAACAATGAAATTGGGGGTCACCACAACTTGAGGGTCACAGCATTAGGAAGGTTGAGAACCACTGTCCTAGAGTGAGGGGAATACAGTTTGAGTGGGAATCTAAACCAGAGTTGAGAGCAAAGCGAGCGAAACACCTGGCCCCTGCACCCTGTCCCACCTGGTCTGCCTTCCTTACCTGCCATGAAACCAGTCCTGGCACATGTCACACTCGATCATGAAGCGGGTCACATCGTAAGGCAGCCGGCAAAGGCAGTACACTGGCACCGTGGCCATCTTCAGCTGGCCTTGGAGCGGTGTGTGGCAAGCCAGGTTCGCAGCGTCCCGAGGAGTGGGAGGCAGAAGCACACGTCCTTCCTGGACCAGGACTGGACACAAACAACACTTTTCACACAGGGAATCTGGTGCCCCAGGGTACCAACCCTCAGTTCACAAATGGGGAGTGACCACAGCCGGGGTGCAACACAGGGGTGTGGCTGTAGGGGGCAATCTGAGAAAGTCCACCCGCCTCCAGAACAGCTTTAACAAATAAAGACCGACGCTATGCCCAGGAGGCTTTCTCGCCGCCCCCTCCTCCCCCCGCGCGCATCTCCTAGCTTCCCCCCTCCACCCCTCACCCCAAGTGAGTGAGAACTTCTTTCTGTGGTTCAGGAAAATATCTGATGCCTTTAAGGAAGCTCCTTTGATCCCTCACTGCACCCTCTTCTTGCTTCCCAGAGCGCTCTTTATTATGAGACTGGGGGAGCCCAGCAGAAGACCCTTCTCTCTGCCCCCAAATAGGGGCAACTGGCGAGAGATGGGGAACCCATGGACATGGGCTCACTCCCTCGCAAATTACCTCGCTGCCTTCAGGAGCAAGGCAGAGGCGCCCAACTCAAATCACAGTTGTGGGGTCTTGTTGTGAGAACTCTCCCCGTCATCCCACCCCGACTAGTGGGAGCCCCAGCAGCCCCACAAATGAAATAAATCACAACCTCACAACTCGTCAGCTCGTCGTCTATTTCGAACACGACCGGGTTCCCGTCGCACCCCTGAAACTAAAAAGGGACGCTCCAAACCCCCCCCCGTAACTGACAATTTCCTCACACTCCCGCAACTGAGCAAGGATTTGTTTTCTTCTCGCCGCTCGGACCCTGGCAGGCATCTCCCCCCAACCCCTTCCCAATGACGAGGTCTCCTCATCCCCCCCAAACTGACCAAGATCTCCCGAGAGATTCCCCCCAACTGACAGGAATATCCCCGCAGCCCCGAAACTTACGAGAATGTCTTCACACCTCCCAGCCTGACAGGAACCTCCTCACACCCCTGAGCTGACAACAATGTCTACGGTCCCGAGCTCTACGGGGACCTCCGCATCCGCCGAGCCGCCAGGATCGCTCCCGCTGGCGAAGCTCCGTCTCCCCCGACGCGCCGGCCGCCGGGCTCGCTCGGGAGCCGTTGGCGTCGCTCGGCGGAGGCTCGGCCGGTAGTTCCGGCCCCACCGGCGGCGCGCGCCGAATTCTGGGATTTTCCCTGTCGCGCAGCGAACCTTGCTCGTCGGCCCCCGCGACCACCCGCTGGTCGCTCGGCCCCCGCCGCCCAGCGAGGCTTCCGGGCAGCTCTCTCCACGGCTCGGCCCCGGGGGCGGCCGCCAGGGCCTACTGGAGACCGCGGCTCGGGCCTAGTCCGGGGGCCGCCACTCGCGTCGTCGCTGGCCCGGCCGGAGCTCGCTGCGAGCAAAGCGACGAGGAAGGGGAGGACCCGGCGGCCGAATGGCGAGGAAGATGGCCCGAAAAGCCGCCGGGAGAAACCCGGTGGCGGTGGGAGGCAATTCGGAGTCAATAAAGTTTATTCAAAACAACGAGGAAGTTGAAGCGGAGAGGGGAGGAGAAATACGGGGTAAACAGCTACCATACTGAGAGTGGCGGCGCGGCCACAAGGAGGTGGCCCGACAGCCATCTTAAGAGGGCCCCGCACGCGAACACCCCGCGGCGGACGCGAGGGGCGGGGGGCGGGGGGGGAGGACGGACGGTCGGCTCCCGCGTGACGCCACGGGGCGGAGCCGGTCTTGAGAAAGGGGGGCGGGGCTCGGCTACCTGGGGCTCCGCTCTCCTCCTCGCGGTGCCCAATGGACGCCGAGGGCCTGGAGCGGAGAGGCGGGGGAGCCGCCATCTTAGACGAGGCGGTCGCTTGGCTCCATTTTGAGAGGGGCCAGAACCTTCCAAGCCTTCCCCCTCGGGGCCATCAGGGAGGGAAGCACTTCACCGCGACCACACAACACTCTTCCCAGCCTCTCCTCCTGTGAGAGGAGGTACACTCTGACTGGAAACTGCAAAATGAAGAGGTGGGGGCGGGGGGTTGGGGCCAGGACGGAGGCGGAGTCTTCATCCAGCCTTCCCTTCAGGCTAAGCCAGTGGTTCTCAACCTTCAGGCCCTTTAAATACAGTTCCTCATGCTGTGACCCAACCATAAAATTATTTTCGTTGCTACTTCATCACTGTCATGTTGCTACTGTGATGAATCGTCATGTAAATATCTGATCTGCAGGATGGTCTTAGGCGACCCCTGTGAAAGGGTCGTCCGACCGCCAAAGGGGTCGCGACCCACAGGTTGAGAACCGCTGGAAGCCCTTTCACCGGATCTCCGAGGCGAGTGTTTTTCACCCTGTAAGGAAGCTCCGTTGTGATCCCCAAAAGGAGGATACAGTTTTAGAGGTGACTTGCATTTCGGAGCTGGGAAGCAACCTTACGCCCTCTACTACCCCCGCGTTCTGTCCTCTGTCCCTTTCCTGTTCGTTTTTTGTCCATTTCCTAGCTCCCTGGGACCTCTCTCCTCTAACCTTATTGCTTCGCTTCAATGTAGTTCAGATCCAGTTCAAATATTTCCCTGCACAAAATACATATATACAAATATTTCCCTGCCCACTTCCCACGATTTTCTGACTCCAGCCTGAGAGTGAGGTGGGAGAAGAGGTTGAATGAATGGAGCTCCACACACCTGCTTCAAGATGGCGCTGGTTTGCTCAGGCAATTTAGAATAGTCTCCAGGAATCCCCTTACTATTTGATTTTCTTAAAGGGTCCCACGCTTTAAAAAAAAAAAAAATGGGAGTGTGTGCATCAGTTTTATCAATGATAGTGGCTTAGGCCCTGGGGGTACGATGATAGAAAGAGGGACTGTGCAGCGAGAAATTGCCAGCTAGTGCAGGAGACAAGCTTGCAAATCAACAATTGGAATCCAAGTCCAGTAAGCACGCAGATACCTCTTGCAAGGTGCGAAATAAGCTAAGAAAGTGCCTCAGCAGCTGCTTGCTGCTGTCAAGGAAGATTTCAGGGAGATTTGGATACATAAAATTTCACTTAACATTGCAGATAAAAGGATCATCAAATATAAATGCATGCAGACACCTGGGGAAACATTTGCAAAATGAATATTAGATTTTATCCTGCAAGCAATAAAAAAACACTAAAGGTTTTTGAGCAAGAACAGCTGAGTGACATTTGTGTCTTAGGCACAGGAAATGCCAGGTTTACTGGCACCTGAAACTTATACAGTTTGTGAGGTGGTGGGACTTTAAGAAAAGAATATACACTTGTGCCCGACTGGCGTGGCTCAGTGGTTGCAGATCGATCTATGAACCAGGAGACCACGGTTTGATTCCTGGTCGGGGCACATGCCCAGGTTGCAGGCTCAATCCCCTGTGTGGGGTGTGCAAGAGGCAACCGATCCATGATTCCCTCTCATCATTGATGTTTCTCTCTCTCTCCCTCTCCCTACCTCTCTGAAATCAATAAAAAAAATATTTTTTTTAAAAATAGTACACTTGTGAATACAAAATTAGGTTCAAAGGGTAGACAGTAAGAATATTTCCAGAAGCCATTCCTGAGTAATAACTATGAATAGAAGTTATATAGACCACATATAAATGTCCCAGTAAACCCAAACTAAATATGTGCCCCAAATCAACTTCCACTTAGCTGGATCTCAAAAATGTCTGAGGCAACTCCAACACCAGGGAAACTCAGTGGGAAGGGACAGCAGTTGTTTTAAATCTTTATTGTCAAAAGTATTACATAGGTCCCCTTTTTCCCCCATTGACCCCTTCTAACCCACACCCACCCACCCCCACCTCCCACCAAGGCCCTCACCACCCTGCTGTCTGTGTCCATGGGTCATGCATATATGCATACAAGTTCTTTGGTTGATCACTTCCCACCTACCCTGCCTTCCCTCTGAGATTCTGCAGTCTTACTATGCCTCTCTGTCTCTGGATCTATTTTGTCAGTTTATTTTGTTCATTAGATTCCACATATGAGTGAGGTCATGTAATATTTGCCTTTCTCTGACAGCAATTTTTTTAATGTTTTTATTAATTTTTAGAGAGAAAGGGAGGGAAAAGGATAGAGAAATAGAAACATCATCAGTCGGCTGTCTCCTGCACGCCCCCCACTGGGGATCAAGCCCACAACCCGGGCTTGTGCCCTCACCGGGAATCGATCCAGTGACCTCTTGGTTCCTGAGTTGACACTCAATCAGCAGGGACAGCAGTTTTAACCAATTGTGATTTAAGTATATTTTACAAACTTTATAAAACACATGACCATGAGACCATATGGCAAGTTTATTAAGAAACTTTACTAAGCTTTCTTAGCTTCACAAGGATGCAAAAAGGCGTTCACTTCAACAGCACGTGTATTAAATTGGAAAGACAGAGAAGATTAGCATGGCCCCTACACAAGGATGACATGCAAATTCATGAAGTTTTCACACACAAAAAAGAATGAAGAGCCCTAGCCGGTTTGGCTCAGTGGATAGAGAGTCAGCCTACAGACTGAAGGGTCCTAGGTTCGATTCTGATCAAGGGCATGTACCTTGATTGAGGGCACACCAGAGGCAGCTGATTGATGTTTCTCTCTATCCCTCTCCCTTCCTCTCTGTAAAAAATCAATAACAGCCCTAACCGGTTTGGCTCAGTGGATAGAGCGTCGGCCTGCGGACTGAAGAGTCCCAGGTTCGATTCCGGACAAGGGCATGTACCTTGGTTGCAGGCATACCCCCAGTAGGGGGTGTGCAGGAGGCAGCTGATCAATGTTTCTAACTCTCTATCCCTCTCCCTTCCTCTCTGTAAAAAAATCAATAAAATATATATTTTTTTAAAAATCAGTAACATATTTTTTTTTAAAAAAAAGAATGAGGTAAGAGACTGTTGCATTAGTCATGAAAAAAAAGGATGTGGCCTAAGTCAGGATAGTTGTAGCAGGGATAGAAAAGGACCAGATATGTAGAGATTAAATAGGCAGGGCTTGGGGACTGATTGAAATAGCTAGTGAGGGGAGCAGGGGGCGGGCTGGAAGGGGGTCAATGGGGGAAAACGGGGGACATATGTAATACTTTAATTAAACAAATAGTTTCATTCACATATATATGGTCAATATTTTAAAAAGAAAATTTAAAAAAGAAAAAAAAACAGGAGTGGATGAGTGAGTGACAAGAGTGTGTGTTCATTTCTGGGTTGCGTGTCAGAGTGAATGGTGATACCACTGACTGAGTGAGAGTACACAGGGGAAAAGCAGGTTTGGTAGGGAAGAAGAGACTAAGTTTAGTTTGGAGTATGTAGAGTTAAGGTGTATGCGGAACAGTAACTCACTGCACAATTCTTTATTGAGCATCTGCTACGCACCAGGCAGAGTGCTGGGTGCTGAGGATGTAGCAGTAACAAAAATAAGGTCTGGGCCTTCATGGAGCTGACATTCTACTGGGGGATCAGTCAATAATTAAACAAATACAGTTTCATTCATCTATTTATTGAGCACCTACTAGATACCAGGCACTGTTCTATGCACTGGGAATTCAAGGTAAACAAAACAGGAATGGTCCCTGCCTACCTGTGATTCACATTCTAGTGAGGGAGACGGACAATAAAGTGAGCCAAATAAGAGAATTTCAGGCTGCAGTGAGTGCTATGAGGAAAATAAAACAAGTTATGAAATAGAAATTTGGATGAAATCCAGTCTCTTTTAGATAGGGTAGTTAAGGAACGTCTCTTGAAGGTGCCAAGTGAGCTGAGACCGGAATAACAAGAAGAGTTGGCCAGGGAAAAGATAGGAGGAAGAAAAAGTGCAAAAGAAAAAGACCTATTGTGGTGGGAGGGTCAGTTCAGAGCACCCTCCCAATAACACCTCCTGAGCATTTATGATGGGCTGGGTGGAGTACAGGTGGGAGTTGGGGTGGGTTTGAAGACATGAATAAGAGACCATGCGTGTATCCTAAAGGAGTGTGCGTACCATCTAATGAGGGAGGCAAGGGTCAATGAACAATAACTAGTTTGAAAGAGGTCAAACTCTAAGTGCTAACTAGACGATTGAGCAACATGTGTGGGAACAAAGGGAGCCACAAGTAATTCAAATATGTTCAGTGGGTGTGTCAGGGAAGGCTTCACAGGAGGTGGCATTTGACCCAGTGACATTTGTACCCACCCTGAGCAGTTCCTCCCCAGTGTTCTTGGGAGGTGAGGTGGGGGCACTGAAGGATAATGGGGAAGGCAAAGCTGTCAGGAGTCTGAATCTGAGGCAGTTAGATTTGTTGGCAAAGGAATTTTTGGTACTGCCATGGATTGGGGTCAGCTGGCTGCTGCCCTGGAAGTGTGTGCTCTCACAGCATCAGTGCAGGATCTGAACTGGCTGCTATGGTATGAGACTGCCCTGGAAATCCCTCCCCTACCCCACCTCTGCTTAACAATTGTAAACACTTATTTTTAATTACACAGACAATAGTAAATGCATTCCAATTGTATACATTCAGACAGACTGCAGATCCCTGCTGACCACCTCAGGGGGCTCTATTCTGATTCATCTCTGCATATCCTATCTAATAAAAGAGAAACATGGTAATTGGCGTACGACCGCTACCCATCCCATTGGCTAATCAGGGCGATATGCAAATTAACTGCCAGCCAAGATGGCGGCCGGCAGCCAGGCAGCTGGAAGCTAACATGAGGCTTGCTTGCTTCAGTGACAGAGGAAACCAACGTTCCCTGCCTGCCTTGCAGGCCTCTGAGCCTGCAGTTTCAAACATTGTAACAAATATAGAAGGGAAACAAAACCCCAGAAACCTGCTTTCAGCGAGCCAGGATCTCAGAGCTGGAGTTGATACAGAGTTTCGATTATAGAACCGAAACAAACCAGATACCTGCTTTCAGGAGCGGAGGCCTAAGAGCTGGAGCCTCAGAGCTAAAGCTGGCCCAGAATAAAAAAACAAAAAGAAAAAAAAGGAGCAGTTGGGAGCTTCAGTCACCCGCCAGCCTGAAAACAGCCCTCAGCCCCTCACCCAGACTGGCCAGGCACCCCAGTGGGGACCCCCACCCTGAAGGGTGTGTAACCAGCTGCAAACAGCCATCATCCCCTCACCCAGGCTGGCCAGGCACCCCAGTGGGGACCCCCACCCTGAAGGGTGTGTGACCCGCTGCAAATAGCCATCATCCCCTCACCCAGGCTGGCCAGGCACCCCCACCCTGATCCAGGACACCCTTCAGGGTAAACTAGCCAGCCCCCACACGTGCACCAGGCCTCTATCCTATATAGTAAAAGGGTAATATGCCTCCCAGCACCAGGATCAGCGGAGCCACGAGGCCTCCCAGCAGCGGGATCAGCGTGACAGGGGGCAGCGCCCAAACCCCCTGATCGCCCTGTGGCTCTGTGTGTGACAGGGGGCGGGGCCACAACCTCCCTATCGGGCCCTGCTCTGTTCGTGACAGGGGAAGGCGCCCCAACCCCCTGATCAGCCCTTCTCTGTGCCTGATAGGGGGGAGCTCCCCAACCCCCTGATCGGCCCTGCTCTGTGTGTGACAGGGTAGAGCCATAACCTCCCCATCGGCCCTGCCCTGAGTGTGAGAGTGGCGGCACCCCAACCCGCTGATAGGCCCTGCTCTGTGGGTGATAGAGGGCGGCGCCCCAACCCCCGCCCCCCACGGGCCCTGCTCTGTGTGTGATGGGGTAGAGCCATAACCTCCCCATCGGCCCTGCCCTGAGTGTGACAGTGGCGGCGCCCCAACCCCCTGATCGGCCCTGTTCTGTGGGTGATAGAGGGCGGCGCCCCAACCCCCTGATCCACCCTGCTCTGTGTGTGACAGGGGGCGGTGCCCCAACTCCCCTATCGGCCCTACTCTGTGAGTGACGGGGGAGCTCCTCAACCCCCTGATCGACCCTGCTCTGTGCGTGACAGGGTAAGGAGCCCCAACCACCCTGATGGGCCCTGCTCTGTGCGTGACAGGGGGCAGCGCCCCAACCCCCTGATTGGCCCTGCTCTGTGCGTGACAGGGGGTGGCGCCGCAACCTCCCCATCGACCCTGCCTTGAGTGTGAAAGGGGGCGGTGCCCCAACCCCCCAATCGGCCCTACCCTGAGCGTGACTGAGGGTGGCATCGCAACCTCCCAATCTGCCCTGTTCTGTGCATGACAGGGGGCGGCGCCCCAACTCCCCAATTGGCCCTGCTCTGAGCCCGACCAGGGGCTGCACCTAGGGATTGGGCCTGCCCTCTGCCACCCGGGAGCAGGCCTAAGCCAGCAGGGCGTTATCTCCCAAGGGGTCCCAGACTGCGAGAGGGCACAGGCCAGGCTGAGGGACCCCCTCTTCCCCCCCGAGTGCACAAATTTTTATGCACCGGGCCTCTAGTCTAATATATAAAAAGCCAGGGGCCGTCACAAAACAACCAGATGGACAACTGAACAGCAGGCTACGTGGGGCGACCAGGCCGGCAGGGGGGTTAGTGAGGAACGATCAAACAACCAAATAACAGGCTGCATGGGGCAACCAGGCTCACGGGGGAGGGGGGGCAGTAGGGGAGACTAAGCCAGCAGGGGGTGCAGTGAGGGGTGACCAGGCCATGGGGGGCAATTGAGGGTGACCAGGCCCAAGGGGGGGCAGTTGGGGGTGACCAGGCCGGCAGGGGAGACAGTTGGGGGCAATCAGGCCGGCAGGCAGAGGTGGTTAGGGGTGATCAGGCTGGCAGGGGGGGCAGTTAGGAGCAATCAGGCAGGCAGGCAGGTGAGTGGTTAGCAGCCAGCGGTCCGGGATTGTGAGAGGGATGTCTGACTGCCGGTTTAGGCCTGATCCCCAGAATCAGGGCTAAACCGGCAGCCAGACATCCCCCGAGGGGTCCTGGATTGGAGAGGGTGCAGGCTGGTCTGAGGGGACCCCCCCTGCCCTGTGCACGAATTTCATGCACGGGGCCTCTAGTATGTACATATAATTGTTGAGATTAAAAATTGGTCTCATTGATGTGGCTCAGTGGTTGGGCATCAACCTATGAACCAGGAGGTCATGGTTGAATTCCCAGTCAGGGCACATACCCAGGTTGCGGGCTCGATCCCAAGTGGGAGGCATGCAGGAGGCAGTCAATCAATGATTTTCTCTCATTGATGTTTCTCTCTCTCTCCCTCTCGCTTCCTCTCTGAATTCAATAAAAATATCTTTTAAAAAATTTTTTAAGTGTTTCCTTATAGTTGAAGATACAGTAGTAGAATGAATAAACAGACATTTTGAATTATGAATAAATCATGGAGCCATTCTTTTATTTCTTTTATGACCTTGTCTTAGTCTATTCAGGCTGCTATAATGAAAATACCATAGATTGGGTGGCTAGTAAGAAAAATTTATTTTTCCCAATTCTGGAGGCTGAAGAGTCTAAGATCAAAGTGATGGCAGATGACATGTCTGGTGAGAGCCTACTTTCTGGTCATAAATGCACAGCTTCTTGCTGCATCTGGAAGGGGTGAAGGAGCTCTTTGGGTTCTATTTATTAAGGGCACTAATCTCCACCCTCAAAACCTAATCACAGTGGCGGGGGGGGGGGGGGAATTTCTGTATAGTAGATCTCCACAAATTGCAGGAAATGTCAGAGGAAACATTGAATGTCATTATAGAAATTTATATTATATTTAAAATTAGATTTACACAAAAATTAGATTTGTATGAATAGATTTGTATGAAGAGTTAAATCTTTTAAAAAATATATTTTATTGATGTTTTTACAGAGAGGAAGGGAGAGGGATAGAGAGTTAGAAACATAGATGAGAGAGAAACATCGATCAGCTGCCTCCTGCACACTCCCCACTGGGGATATGCCCGCAACCCAGGTACATGCCCTTGACCGGAATCGAACCTGGGACCTTTCAGTCCTGGTTTTTGAACAAGGAGTCCTCCATTTTCATTTTGCACTGGGCCCCACAAATTATGTAGGAGGCTCCCACTACTGGTGGATGGTAATCAAGAGGTGATTTGAGGGAATTATAGCTATTCAAACAGCCTCCCTGCTCTAACCAAACTCCTCCACTCGGAATGGGGGAGGGTGGGCAGAGACAAGATGGCAACACAGAGATATTAAGGTGAGTGAAGAGATTTATCATTTTCAACTGAACAGGATCACACTGTCCATACTATTTGGCCAACTGCATTCTTCATTTGGCAATATGTCTTGGAGATCTTTCTACCAAAATAAATCAACCTTGTTCTTTAAAAAAAAAAATTCTTGTTCAGGTAATTACATAATTCAGATGGGTCTTGATTTATTTCTCCAGTCCCCTAATGGATTTTTTAAGTGGTTTTATTTTTTCATGAATACAGAGCTGCAGTGAATACACCCGCAGGGGCCTCCTTGTTTCTCTAGTCAGACACTCCGAAACAGGTATGGATATTTTCAATTTTAAATACATACTGCCCAATTAAATTTCAAAAGCACGATGCCAATTTTCACTCCCATCAGCAGTGCATCTTCGCATTTCCTAAGGCTCTGACCTTTAAATTGTTTGCCAATCTGATAGATGGAAAAATGGTAACTTGTGTTTGGTTGTTTTTTTGTTTTTTTTTAATTTGTATTCTCCAATCACTGGTGAAGTTGAGCATCTTTTTTAAAAATATATTTTTATTGATTTCAGAGAGCAATGGAGAGGGAGAGAGAGCTAGAAACATCAATGATGAGAGGGAATCATTGATGCTATTACTGCAACTCACCAAGCTTACATCTCCCTTGTTCCAGGAACACAGAATTGTACTATTCCACCTCTATGAAATTAGGTGCAATCATGTGACTTGCTTCGGGCAGTGAAAAGAGAGAAATGATGTGTGACATTTTAAGCTTTAAAAGTCAGTGTGCATTTTGGTCACCTGCCTTCCCCTGACTCAGTGATGAGGCTTGTTAGTCTGAGTTTCCAAGTGACTATGAATGACAAAATCCCCCTGCCAATTCATGGTGGACATATATGAGCAACAGGTATATTTTAGTTATGTTATTGAGATTTGGGAGTTACTATTGCAGCAAAACCTAGCCTATCCTGACTGATACACTCCCCTTTTCTAGAGTTGGAGATTATGAATGTATGAGGACTGAATGAAATAAAAATTTATACAACATGTAAAATAAGGTGCCTAGTCCTAGCTGGTTTGGCTCAGTGGATAGAGTGTGTCTACCTGCGACTGAAAGGTCCCAGGTTCGATTCCGGTCAAGAGCACATGGCTGGGTTGTGGACTCGATCCTCATTGTGGGGCGTGCAGGAGGCAGCCAATCCATGATTCTCTCTCATCATTGATGTATCTCTCTCTCTCTCTCCCTTCCTCTCTGAAATCAATAAAAATATATTTTAAAAAATTAAATGCCTAGACCTCTGACACATAGATCACTTCCTGTATCTGATCCTAATGATTACAGAATTTTTATATTTCTCACACACAAATAAAGACTAATTGTAGAAAGTACAAATAGAAGGCTCACATTATTACTAATGCTTGTGATTTTAGAAGAAAAGCCATGTGACTGATGGTCAACCCAACTCTACCCCAAGACAGGGAGGAGCAGTTCCCCAAAGGAAAAACGCTTGGCTTTACTGCCAGAAAGAGGAAAGAATGTTGGGCAGGCAGAAATAAAAGTTATCTACTTAAGTCAAAATGAACTTGGGTTTAGAACCCTGGTTTTACCACTTATTAGCTGGTGGGAACTTGAATCAGTTTGCTCATGTGTAAAGTGGGGATAATATTTACTTTGTAGAGTTGTTTGTGGATTAGAAATAATGTACAAGAGCCTAGTACCTTATGGGTCCTCAATATACGGTAATTTTTAAAAGCCAAATATTCAAAATCTCCTACTATTAAATTCTGAGTCCCAAACACCCAAAGATCAAAGGCTAGAAAAGACAACCACAGCCATAATGATCTGAATATAAAACAAAGTATGTTACAAATAATAGTTTCGTTTAAGGGTAAAGTGTTTATAAGCTTCAGTAAGCCTCTAACGCTCACCTTTAGGCTCAGCTGTTCCTTTTGTAATCTGTACATACGAAGCACAGAGCAGTAAGGGAGGCCAAACCCAGCTGGCATCACTCAGCAGTAGCCTCAGCAGAAGCCGTAAGGTAAGAATGCCCTCGAGTCCTGGCTTCAGGCTCTACTCCATGCATCCCTCTGTTGTTCAAAGGTGGACTCAGAGCTCGATGTTTTTTCAGAGCCCCATTTAAAAACATACTTAGCCCTAGCTGGTTTGGCTCAGTGGCTAGAGCGTTGGCCTGCGAACTGAAAGGGCTCAGGTTCCATTCTGGTCAAGGGCACATGCCCAGGTTGTGGGCTCGATCCCCAGCGCTGAACCCTCGTATTCAATCTTGTGTTTTTGCCATCAACATATCTTCTACCTCAGAAGTCTTCAATCTGCTTTGCCCCAGGCAACATTTTCTTTCTCCTTTGTTAAACTTCCCCCGAGGATATTTTCCATTGATTTTTAGAGAGAGTGGGAGAGGGAGAGACAGAGAGGAACACTGATGCAAGAGAGACACATCGATTGGTTGCCTTCAGCATGCACCCCAACCAGTACCGGGGAACCTGCAACAGATACCTGTCCTTGACCGCAATCGAACCCGGGACCCTTCAATCTGCAGGCCAACGCTATCCCCTGAGCCAAACCGGCTAGGGCGAGGAAACATTTTCAAAGGTGTTTTAGCTGGCCTTGATTTAGTCATCAGATATTTACTAAGTACATGCTGGGTGGCAGGTGTTATGAAGACAAGAACAACAAAAAAGATAGAGATGATCACGTTTAATTGTGGGGCAGATGTAGCAAAATGCTATAGGGACTGGCTGTGAGGAGTCTGTACAGGGATCCTTTAGTCAAGGATTAGGAAAAGAATCATAAAGATATGGAGATGGCCCCAGCCGGTTTGGTGCAGTGGATAGACCATCAGCCCTAGGACTGAAGGTTCCTGGGTTTGATTCTGGTCAAGGGCACGTACCTCGGTTGCAGGCTTGAACCCTGGTCTGGGTCGGGGGCACGTGCGGGAGGCAACCAATGGATGCATCTCTCTCACATTGATGTTTCTCTTAGTGTCTCTCCCCCTTCCTTATATTCTATTAATCAGTGTAAAAATATCCTTAAGTGAGGATTAACAAAATAATTTTTAAAATATATGGAGATGAATCTTGGTGGGAGGGGGAGTCAAGAATGCATCAAAGAGAGATGAGAGAAGACATTCTAGGTAATGGTATAGCAAAAGAGAAGAAATGGGTATTAACAGCTTAATGTTTACTGAATGCACTTTAGTGTCACTGGAGGGAGCTAGGGATGGTTGGAAATGAGGCTAGAAAAGTAGTCAAGGGGCACATCATATAAGGACCATGGAGGTGGGAGTGCAGCATGTTAGAACAGATTATTCTGGAAGCTGATAAGCATGATGGATTAAAGCAATTGTTCTAATGTCTTTATGGTCATAGACTTCTTTTTTAAAAATATATTTTATTGATTTCTTATAGAGAGGAAGGGAGAGGAATAGAGAGTTAGAAACGTCGATGAGAGAGAAACATCCATCAGCTGCCTCCTGCACACTCCCCACTGGGGATGTGCCCGCAACCAAGGTACATGCCCTTGACCGGAATCAAACCTGGGACCCTTCAGTCCGCAGGCCGATGCTCTGTCCATTGAGCCAAACCGGTTAGGGCTAGACTTCTTTTTTTTTTAATATAATTTTATTGATCTGAGGGAGAGGGAGAGATAGAAACATCCATGAGAATCATTGATTAGCTGCCTCCTGCACGCCCCTACTGGGGATTGAGCCCACAACCCGGGCATGTGCTCTTGACTGGAATTGAACCCAGGACCCTTCAGTCTGCAGGTCAGTGCTCTGCCCACTGAGCCAAACCAGCTAGGGCGGTCATAGACTTTAAGAACCTGAAAAACCGGGGGGATAAAATGGACACATATGTAGTACCCTTTGTAATACTTCAAGCAATAAAAATAAATAAATAAATAAATAAATAAAAAGAACCTGAAAAAGGACATGGGACCTTCTTTCACCGGGAGAGGGTACATACACTCAGACACAAAATGTTGATAACGATCACCTGGGTAGGAAGACGGGGAGCAACTGCAACAATTCAGGGGACACATGAGGAGGCCCAAACTAAGCCTTAGCCGCAGGAACAGAAAAGATACAGATATGAGAAATAGAAAGACAGTTGATTGTTAACAGATCTGGTCACGATTTGAGAAATGAGGGAAAGGCATGAGTCTGGGAGAACTCCATTGGTTTGCAGTTCAGACAACTGAGCAGAAGGTAGTGCCACTCGTGGATTAGGTTTCAGAAGAAAGGATGGGTTCAGTTTAGAAAATGTCAAAATTGCCTTTAGAACATCCAAATAAAGAAGTTTAAAATATGTTTTTATTGCCCGAGCCCAGTGGTCCGCAAACCGCGGCTCGCGAGCCACATGCGGCTCTTTGGCCCCTTGAGTGTGGCTCTTCCACAAAATACCACGTGTGGGCATGCACGTACAGTGCGATTGAAACTTCGTGGCCCATGCGCAGAAGTCGGTTTTCGGCCTGGGCGAGTCTATTTTGAAGAAGTGGCGTTAGAAGAAGTGGGGGGTGTCAGTCGGTGGGGCAACGGGAGACGCGGAGCAGGCAGGCGGGCCACAGGATACGCAGCACGAGCAGGAACATTGTTTTGAGGTACATTCGCTGAGGTCGACCCCTTCCAACTCTCCCATCCACATTCGTCTACTCTTCTTGCATACTTGTTTCAGATAGAGGAGTGTGGATGGGAGAGTTGGAAGGGGTCGACCTCAGTGAACGTACCTCAATCAGATTGAGGACGTTTTTAGCAAAGGCCAGCTTAGGAGTACCCTAATTAAGTTAATAACAATGTACCTACCTATATAGTTTAAGTTTAAAAAATTGGCTCTCAAAAGAAATTTCAATCGTTGTACTGTTGATATTTGGCTCTGATGACTAATGAGTTTGCTGACCACTGCCCTAGCTGGTTTGGCTCAGTGGATAGAGCACTAGCCTGCATACTGAAAGGTCCCAGGTTCGATTCCAGTCAAGGGCATGCACCTCATTGCAGGCTCAATCCCTGGCCCTGGTCAAGGTGAGTGCTGGAGGCAACCAATTCATGTGTCTCTCTCACATCAATGTTTCTCTCTCTCTCTTCCCCTTCCTTCCACTCTCTCTAAAAGTCAATGGTAAAATATCCTCAGATAAGGATTAACAAAATAAAAAAGGAAATCTCAAAAAAATATTTTTACTAATTTTTAGAGAGGAAGGGAAAGGGAGAGGGAGAGAGATAGAAACATTGATGAGAGAAAAACATCATCGATCAGCTGGGGATCAAACCAGCAACCCTGGCATGTGCCCTGATCAGGAATTAAATCAGCGACCTCTTGGTTCATAGGTCGATGCTCAACCACTGAGCAACACCGGCCAGGCAAATAAATAAGTTTAGCAGGAAGCAAAATATGCCTTTCCTTTTGATGATTCTCTACTGGTTCGGTTGCCCTGATATTCAACTACAAATAGGCTCCAAATCTCTGAGCAACGCTTCTGCATTGAGACAAGTATATCCTCCATTTGCAGAAAAGGATCCAGTAGTGGGAGAAAAAAAGAAACTTCACACAGCCAAAATTATTTAACAATTTTTTACTAAAAGAATAAACTTTTATTAAGCACTGTAAGTTTCTTTCCATCGCAATTAACAGAACAACAGACCAATTTCCATCACAGAACAACTCCTGAGACATTTTCGTTCCTTTCTGAAACACTTCCATTACCTCCTCCAGTTTCCCCTAAGAAGCATCCATTCGAACTTACATTAATAAACTATGGAGCTTTTGTGGTGAGGTGGGCCAAAAAGGCAGGGAATTTGGAATCTGGAAGTGGGAAAGAGAAATACATATTATCCATCCACTAATCACACTGTCAAGAGCACAGGAGAAGAGATATTAACACAGGAAAAAAACAATGAAAGAATTTCTTACTTTTGTCAATAACATCATTTATCAGGGAGCACACACACAAAAAAAACACATTGGCTCCTTGTGGTTACGTTTGTTTTTTTTTTTTACCAAGTATGTTATTCTAAAAATAGAACAGAATAAAAGATAGGAGGGGAGGTATCTTCTGGGAAGTAACTAAAACGAAGTCATCAGATTTGGCAGGGTTTATCGAGAGAAAATCTGAAGTGTTTAATTTGCTTCATTTACATGAAAATTCACTAGTCATTAGTTACTACCAACACGGACAAAAAGAACATCAATAGAAATACAATGGCAACGTCAGAAGCTGCAATGGGCACCCTAGCACGAGGGGAATTTTATTTTGCTTTTAACTTGGGAAAAATGCTTTTGTAAAAAAATGAAGTTATCTTCTTAGAACATCAAAACAACCTGTGGCAATACTGAAGATAATAATCAGTAACGGGGGAATAGGTACACTGAGCTCTACCTGCACCAGCAGACTACTGCAATAAGCCAAGGAAAGAGAGAATTGGAAAGCCAAATCCAAGAAAATGCCAAAGTCACGAGAGGGAGGAAAATATAGGGCGACACACAATGGAACAGTGAAAACTTACCCCCCCGCCCCCAAACCCCAAGCATATTTAGCAAATATGCATCAGGAAGTGAACAAGTACAATGATTAAACCTTAGTAGGATTATACTAACTACTTTAAACTGTGGTCTACTTGTATTGTCATTTCAAAGGAGGGAGGGGGTCTTAAAGGAGCCTTCTGTGGGTCCCATGGACTGGATCACTAGAACCAGTGACTTCCACATTCTTTCTAGCCTACATAAACACTGCTCCCCTCCCCCTACCTTAATCATCCTCCCTAATGCCTTGTCTGGCTGTTTTTTCCACAGTGATCAAAAAAAGTTAGTGTGACTTGGCCAACAATGCCAGAAAATCAAGATGGAGACAAAAATAAAATGTCACTAGCTAAAGCAAGTGCCATTTCTTGGGCTTTAGAGTCTACCCCAAGTTCTACTGGCTCAGAATGAAATGATGCAAGTGAGCAGAAGTTTGTCAGACCTGGTCTAGACCAGACTGGCCACTCAGTAAGGGTGGGAGTCATAGGTTGATCCCAAGGCTCACCTGCAGAAATCAGAACTGCAAGTTCTTGGGGATCAGTGTCTATAACTAACCAGGGGGGCTTTTGCTTGTGGCCCTATAAGGTAAAGGGGTCATTCCTGGGGGTTCCTTTATGACTGTTTAAGCCACATTATCGTCAAAAAAGGAACCTCAAATGAAGGATGACCGTCTCTTAAAGTGGTACTCACGGCAAAGATCAAATCTGCCTTCTCCAATTTGTCCTCCAATTAGAAAAAAAGTTCATCTCCCAGTAATGAACCTTAGTCTTTCTGGCTTCCAAATTGTGTATTTTGGCAGATAAATGAAAACATATGAATATGACTCTTTATGGTTCTTTTTTTGTAACCTTCCAAACCCCAAACGCTGAATGTAAATAAAAATCAAGGTTGGAATTGAGCCACTTGCTTCACCCTGGGCCAGCCTAGGAGAAAGAAGAGGTCTGTGGAAGGGAGAAAAGCAAGCCTTTTGGCAAACTGGAATCACCCGTCAAAGCAGCAATTCTCACAGTGAATGCCTACAAAATAAGAAATGTCCTTCATGCTGTAAGAGTTTACAATACTGTCGTTTGATTGTATCAAATAGATTCAAGATGAGCAGAAACAGCAACAGAAGAAAATACCTTTCCATGTAACTGCAAATACTTCCTATTAGATAATGGAGATCTAGACAGATTTAATTTAACACAGCTCAGTGACTCTGGTTACTTCCCGAGCTCCTAAGGATACCTCCCCCTGTGGCTCCAGAAAGAAATTTCCAAGCCATTCACTACTAAATCCCTCTCCTGCTGGATATAGAAGTCCCAACCTTCACGATGTTGTTACAGGTTAGGCAGGTCCAGGAGAAGAGGGGGCACCAAATTAGGGGAGCTGATTCCAAAGAGGGTGTTTTTTGTCCACTTTGTTCCTGGTTAAATCTGGCTTGGTGTGCACTCTTGTCATCCTGCTTTGGTTTATGTCAGAAGTGTCTGGGCAGGGGGAGAGGCATTTTAGGGCTCCCTCCCCTTGCAGATTGTAGGTTCTCTTAAATTGGGCCAGACTAGGATTAAACAGTCTGAAACAGACTTCAATCTCTCATGATACACCAATTGTAAGTGGGCAGTGAGCAAATAGCCTTCTGGTTGTCTGGGAAAAAATCATCAAGGACCTGCAGTGGGTTAAAGTGCATGGGGTTTTTCAAAAAGAGAGAGAACCCTGATCAAAGTCTAGTCAGGTGAATTCCTATAGAAATAGTACTTCTTGGGCAAGAATATCACAAAGCCCAAAAGGAGGTGTATGAGGCTGAAGGCCTCAATTCTTGAATGAAGATAGAACGCTAATCTGTAGCAAGCCACGTTCCCATCCCTCAGACTCAGACGGCTGAGGAGGGAAACTGGAAGTGCAAGGTTGTCTCAAGGGTATCTCTGACAAGGAGGAACAGCCTCTTTGTCCTGGGTAGATTCTGGCCTTGCGCAGGGCTGGCAACCTTTTCCAGAATACTCCTTCCTAAAGGCCCAGGCCAGAGTCCTCTGAAGTCTTCCTTGCAAAGCAAATGAAAAGATTCCCATAGTCAAAATATCAATGAACGAATGAAATAATCTAGGCATGTAAAATCAAATTGTCAATTTCATCACACTTTCCTATACCACCTTTCCAATGCCAGTCCTCTCTCCCTCAGCTAGTCCTGGCAACTGATTCTAGCCTGAGGCCAGTTTGATAGTGGAGTTCCAGATGAGACTTCCTCTAAATTGGCTGCAAGCTCTGGTCATCACCTCCCACCCCCTCTTGGTCTCCAATCCAGGCTGCTCCTTCACATGAGGAAATGCCCGAATCTTCCCAATCCTATTCCAACCTCCTGTTTTCACCATATGGGATGTGAGGGCTCGGTTCAAGATTAAGCTTGTGACAACCCAACTGTTTGTTGTTCTGAACAGGCAATCTCCGGAAAGGACTTTTTGTCTGCTTTAGAGAAAAGCCCATCTCCTTATAATTGTGATGGGCTGTGACTTAGTAAGGATTTTCAAGTGTGGTCTTTTGAAACCCACCACTCCATAGCAGTGGAAGCATTTCTGGGAAATTCAGCAAATCCTCTGGGACATCACCACGTATGTATGCATGCATACACATATCTCTATATCTACTGATCTGTCTATTTACATAGACAGATCAATAGATATACAGATATATGCACACACATATACATATACTTATATATAAAATACGTATAGATAAATAGATCTGTCTCTTTATATAAAGGGTATGTGTATGCATATAGATACACATATTCATATGTACATCCACACACACCCATACACAAGGTGCACATGCACTCACACATACACGCGCACGTGCGCACACACATACAGACACAGTCTTCTGAGTTCCCTTTCGTACTCAGTTTCATTACACTGATTCCCACCCCTTCAGGGTGTGGGCAGCAGGGAGTGGGTGGACTGCACCACATCTTCTATTTTACAAAGAACGCATTAGTTCACAGGCAGGAAAAATCTGCCCAGTACTTTTCTGACTCACTTGAATCCCCCAGTACAAAGGCCATTGGTAGTTTTTGTGTTTTTCAAAAGTATACAAAATAAAATAAAACATAAAATAAAATAAAATAGCCAACACTACCTCACTTCCCTGAAAACATCTACTTATCTGATTGTCAGGCCAGCACTAGAGGCAATCATACAAGAACCTGGGGTTGGTGACTGGGGAAAAAGAGTGAGGGGGTGGATACTGGTTACATACAAAGGCCCCACTACTTCAGAGAGCAAACAGGAAGTTAGGAAGCCATATAGGCAGCTGTCCCTACCACCCCGTGGGTTTCATAGATGAGTGTCATGTTGAAGACTCAGCAAACCAAAGCTGGAACTTTCCTACATAGGGCCTTATGTAATGACATTAATTTCTGATGGTCACTACTTTACTAGGCTCCCAGGAGAGGTCAAGAGAATACTGGCATTTTGTATTAAAGCTGACAACAGGAGCCAGTCCTGTTGCCATTCATTTTTGACCAGACCTTCCCCAGGAGCAGACCGCTAGGTCTGGAGGCCCAGAAAAAGACCGGGTAGGGAGAAACATGGATACAATAGGACGTTGCCACAAAGTCCTGGGTAAATCTAGGGTAAGCATTGAGGTGCTCCTCTAACGTGGGCCTAAAATCAGACAAGTATATGTTTTCCCCTCTTCCTGATCTGGTAAAGCCATCGGCAGCTTCTCACTCCTCTTTCTGTCGTGCCACAGTTCCCAGGCTTTGCTCTCCCAGGAGGCTTTGCTCTCCCAGGAGGCTCTGCTCGCCGTTCTTCACGGGGAAGTAGCGGCTCTCATTGTCGCACACGCTGTTCTCGCTGGATAAGGCACACTGTGATGGAGCTGGAAGATGGCGATCGCTCTTCTCCTCCTTGGTCAATGCGCCATTGTTTCCATTTACCTGTGAGCGGGGCAGACTTTGAGGAGGCTCCAGGGATTTAAAGACTCCATCTGAAGTGCCCTGTATCAACAACAGAGATGCTCAGTGGAAATGGCAATCCCAGACTGGCTGACCCTTCCCGAGCATACTCATAAGGAACTCAAGGCTGCTTCAGTTCATCCGGAACGCCACAGAGCCCAAAGCGTAACATCTAATGCGCTCTGCTACTGTCCTGAGAACTTAGGGTGACAACACATGGATCTGACTAAAATCCAATGGCAATGACAGCACATAATAATGACACAACTACCATTTACAAGTTTTACAATATATTTTTCTGATACTAATGGGGACAATAAATGGTAGATATTATCATGTCCCACTTAGAGATGAGGAAGCTGAGGCGCAGAGAGAGTAATGTAACTTGCTCAAGGACACCCAGATAGAAAGAGTTAGGAAGTGGTGGGATCAGGCCAGGCTGATGTGCCTCAGTGGTTGAGCATCGACCTATGAACTAGGAGATCACAGTTCGATTCCCAGTCAGAACATATGCCTGGGTTGCGGGTTTAATCCCCTGTAGGGGGCATGCAGGAGGCAGCCAATCGATGATTCTCATCATTGATGTTTCTATCTCTCTCTTCCTCTCCCTTCCTCTCTGAAATCAATAAAAATATATTTTTTAAAAAAAGAAAATTGTGCCCTAACCGGTTTGGCTCAGTGGACAGAGTGTCGGCCTGTGGACTGAGGGGTCCCGGGTTTGATTCCGGTCAAGGGCATGTACCTTGGTTGCAGGCACATCCCCAGTAGGGGGTGTGCAGGAGGCAGCTGATCGATGTTTCTCTCTCATTGATGTTTCTCTCTCATTGATGTTTCTCTCTCATTGATGTTTCTCTCTCATTGATGTTTCTAACTCTCTATCCCTCTCCCTCCCTCTCTGTAAAAAATCAATAAAATATATTATAAAAAAACAAAGTTGTGGGCCCAGGATTCCACTGCAAGTCAGCTAGCCTCTAAAGCAGCGGTTCTCAACCCGTGGGTCACAACCCCTTTGGCGGTCGAAAGACCCTTTCACAGGGGTCGCCTAAGACCATCCTGCATATCAGATATTTACATTATGATTCATAACAGTAGCAACATTACAGTTATGAGGTAGCAACGAAAATAATTTTATGGTTGGGTCACAACATGAGGAACTGTATTTAAAGGGCCAGAAGGTTGAGAACCACTGCAAGTCTATTCTAACTGCCATGAGATGCTGTCCATGCTGACAGCTGGACATGTAAATAAAAGGAAAGCAAAACAAACCATGAGATCTATGTGCAATATTCCTCAGAACCTTTCATAACTAAAGACATCACTGGTTTTTCTTCTAATTCCAGGAATGTGACTGTTACTGAAATGCTAATGATATGAATTGCATTACCTTGCAGTGCAGTGCTGGCTCTCAATGAATGTTATTAGGAAATAATAACAATTTAATTACTAAGTGGTTGGGCATGTCAGATGCTCTGTTCATTTTACATATAAGACCAATGAGGCTGAAAAAGTAAAATGACTTGCCCAAGATCACTGGCATGCCTAGACTTGCATCCAAGAGTGTTCTTTCCACTAGGATACAATACACAGTAGAAATCTAATTCCTGTTGAATTAGTGGTTAGATAGAAATAATAACTACTAATTTTTATTGAGTACTGCCCATGTTCCAGGCTCTGCACTAAACACATTATTTATTTATTTATTTTTAAAATATGTATTTTACTGATTTTTCACAGAGAGGAAGGGAGAGGGATAGAGAGTTAGAAACATCGATGAGAGAGAAACATCGATTCAGTTGCCCCCTGCACACTCCCCACTGGGGATGTGCCTGTTACCAAGGTACATGCCCCCAACCGGAATTGAACCTGGGACCCTTCAGTCCGCAGGCCAATGCTCTATCCACTGAGCCAAACCGGTTAGGGCTAAACACTTTATATATATCATCTCATTTAACACTCATAACAACTCTCTGAGGTAGATAACAATTTCTCCATTTCACAGTTGAGAAAACTAAGGCACAGAGAGGTTAAATAACTTGTCCAAGGTCACAGAACTGGCAAGTGGCAGAGTCAGATTCAAAGCTAGATCATTTGGCTCCAAAGCCTATACAACATGGGGGCTACTGTGAATTATTGCTCAAGAACCTGGAAAAAAAGATGAAACTACAGTCAAACCCTGGTTCTTGACCGTCTCCCATCTTGAACAATTCGGTTCTTGATCACACTGTTTACAGAAAAAATGTCTCAGCTGTGGAACAAAACTTCAGTTTCAAATTGACAACCCTTTTAAGCTGATAGCTCAGCATGACAAAAAGCATCTCTCAGGCAACAAACAAGGAGAACGCTTTTTTGTTTCTGCCGAAATCAGCACCAAGGATTTGCACAATTTTAAAACATAAAGAGGCCCCCAAGAGTGCCAGTGTTGCTAAGGAGGTGAAAGAAACTGATCACAGGCAATGGAAGAGGTAGGAAAACTGCTGCTGATTTGGATGAAGGAAAAGCAGTTAGCCAGGGACAGCACTTGGGAGGCAGTGATATGTGAACAAGCAAAGATGCTGCATGCTGACCTGAAAGGCATCCCTGGACCAAATGCTAAAAGTGATTCCTTTACTAGTAAGGCTAGTAGGGGTGGTTTGATAAACTTAAGAACTGTTTATTTATAGATTAAACAGTACATTAGGCATGCACTGTATGTAAGAAAGAGTAAAATGGAATCATTTGAGGGTCTGGAATGGATTAATTCATTTTACATTATTTCTAATGGGAAAAATGACTCGGTTTTCAAACAAATCACTTCTCGAACAGCCTTCCGGAACGAATTAAGTTCGAGAACCAAGGTTCCACTGTAGTAAAAAATCCACACAATGAATGGAATTAACCACCCGTGGGAGCCAACAAAAGAAGCAAACCATTACAAACAAGTGACTTAAGAATTTGAAAACACACAAAACTCCAGTGGCCTAGGCATACTCTCAAGAAGACAGGTCTATAATGTAAGCAGATTTAATAAGCTGGAACAATAAATTATATAACCCTCTGTAGAAAGGGTGACAGAACAGAAAAAGGAGAGGTAGCAAGGCAAGCAGCAGCAGCTCTGCCAGGGAAGATGCCTCACCTAAAAACAAGGTCAGTAAGAAGGCTTCCTGGACCAGGCTACTACTGCAGTAGATAACAGTGCCCCCAGCAATCTTAGTCAAGAGAAACATAGTGTGACCTAGCACCCCTTGTTTTCCCTGTTTTCTCATGTGTGAAATAGAATAATAGTATCTATTTGATAGGATTCTGTAAGGGTTCAATGAAGCACTCATTGTAAAGTACTTAGACATGTGGTAGCTGGCACTGTGAGAACTCATTAAATGCCAGCTACTTTTATTGTTCTGATCTCAGGTCCTCAAGCAAACTTCTTTTTAAAAGTATTTTAAAATTTTATTTTAGAGAGAGAGGAAGAGAGAGATAGAAACATCAATGAGAGAGAATCATTGATCCACTGCCTCCTCCACGCCCCCTACTGGGAATCAAGCCCGCAACCCAGGCATGTGCCCTGACAGGGAATCAAACTGGTGACCTCTTGGTTCATGGGTTGATGCTCAACCATAGAGCCATACCGTCCAGGGCCCACATATTACTTCTGTGATCCTCATTAGTGTGAGTCAACTACTGAGAGATGGACTCACTGCTATTGTAGCAAAAATAGGTTTTCCAGACTATATACCCAATGATCAGATCCTGAACCATAGCCAGTTCCCCAAGGCTGTATTACCTTATGGGAGCCTATCCTAGTGACCAGTTTTCCTTGTAGGTGTAATCCCTTTTACTTTACGGAACAGCTTCTGGAAAAAGTTGAGAAACTTTGGAAATATCCCAAAGTTATTGCTCTCTGGCTTTGGAGTGCATTACAAAATGCTTTGTGTGTATGTGTGTGTTTGGTCCTTACCATTCTCGTTCCATTTTTGGCTCAAAGTAACATTAAAGAAAATCTGTATTCTTTGAGAAAACATCAGACAATGGGGGTGAATATGGATACAGTGAGGGTTGGCTGTATAATGGAGAGCTCGTTTGAGATTGAGAACTGGCAATAAAGTGGCCTTGCAGTATGGTTTAGGCAGTGACCCTTGTGAGGATTAGAGACTGCATGTAACATGTTTAGTAGAGGGTGTGGTAGGAAGTATGCACTCAAGAAAAGGGAGCTGCTGCCCAGCCCTTGTGGCTCAGTGGTTGAGTGTTGACCTATGAACCACGAGGTTGCGATTCAATTCCTGGTCAGGGCACATGCCTAGGTTGTGGGCTCAATCCCCAGTGTGGGGCGTGCAGGAGGGGGCCAATCAATGATTCCCTCTCATCACTGATGTTTCTATCTCTCTCTCCCTCTCCCTTCCTCTCTGAAATCAATAAAATATATTTTA
Organism: Myotis myotis; assembly: GCF_014108235.1. Taxonomy (NCBI): domain Eukaryota; kingdom Metazoa; phylum Chordata; class Mammalia; order Chiroptera; family Vespertilionidae; genus Myotis; species Myotis myotis. Next base: position 9,413,143 of record NW_023416346.1, read on the forward strand.
AAAAAAGAATCAGCAGCCCGACTGGCTTGGCTCAATGGTTGAGGATCGATCTATGAACCAGGAGGCCACGGTTCGATTCCCGGTCGGGGCACATGCCCAGGTTGCAGGCTCAATCCCGTGTGGGGCATGCAGGAGGCAGCCGACCCATCGTTTCCTCTCATAATTGATATTTATTTCCCTCTCCCTTCCTCTCTAAAATCAATAAAAATTATGTTGTAAAAAAATAAAAAAGAATCAGCAGAATGGTTTCAGCTCCTCCCCTCACATATTCAGCAAAGGCCAAAGTCCAGTTTTCTAAGCATCCCTTGTAGCCTTCGAGGAGCTCAGGCATATTGCTAGCAATCCTAATGTTAACTTCACTCTGGTAGCACATATTATGGCACCTAGAGGTCTTCGGGAGAATACACTGGTTTTTGTCTTGTGGCCTCGCTCAGTGAAAAGGATGACACCCCGCAGCCCTGTGGAATCAGCCTGGGCAGTTAACGCTCACTAGACAGCTAGAGAGCAAGGGAATGACATCAAATGCCAGGAGAAGCTGTGAAAGGTCCCAGGTTTCTGATCTCTTGCAATTTCGCTAAAAAGGTAAGGGGTATCAAACAGAAGCAAAGTAATCTCAAAAAGGTACTTACTTGTTTATTTCCTTTTTTAGATCCTTTGAATCCTCTACCAGTCTGTTCTTTTCCATGCCTTTAGAAAGTGGGAGGAAAGTGACCATGAGAAACATAGAAAGCCCATACCCCCATTTTTACTTATTGACAACTCATTTCCTCTCAGAAGTTTGACCCTCATAAGTTAGATGCCCCTCCTCTGTGCTCTCACTGTAATCTCTATCGCTTTCATTTCTATGTTATACCAAATTATTCTGTGTCCCATGTCCTCCTCTAGGTGCAAAAACTTTTCATCAAGGCAGGGCATTTAGTCTATGTTTCCTGAACTAAAATGAAAGCTGGCTTTAAAAATGGAAAGGTACTTAATGCCCCTTACCTTATTAGAACAATTCAATAGCTGGGCATTTCCCTAAGGGTCCCTTGATTGACACTAGCTCATACCAACCTATTCAAATACATACCCCTTTCCTGGTCCACCAACAGAAACCACTTGCATGCCAAAGCCTCGGCCCCTGGAGGGTCTGCTGCCAGCCCATTGGCCCACAACCATGCCAGCAATCTCCAGTTTTCCTCCTTGGGGTGGGATTGGATGGAGACCTAGAGAGAGGAAGAATGCAGTAAGGAGCGATAAGTAGAAGGTAGCTTAGATAAGACATGTAACAAAAGATCCTACAGCCCACCTACTTGGCTTATTTCCATTTCTCTATGATAAAGACTCCATGATAACAAAGGGTCCTGGTGAAAGCAAATTTAAGGACAGAGGGTTGAAGACCTGTACACATCCACTTTAGCAAGTGGGCTGTGGATGATTCATTTTTTCTCAACTACAGAGCCTGGCAAATAGCAGGCATTCAATATTTATTGAGGGAATGAATGTCTTAGAATCTCATTATAGGAGAATTATAGGCCAAAACCACTTTTGATTTAAATATGTATCATTATTCCCTAGAGGATTAGCCAAGCAACCAAATGAAGCTGAAAATAATGAAACTAAACTAACAGTAATTTATCACTAAAAAGCAAGAATAGCAACAGTTGAAAACCAGAACAAATTCAAGACAAGATAGCATATCTTCTTAAAACAGGAAATTCCAACTCCATGTTGTGGGAGCCTACTGGCACAGAACTTTGTAATTTGGCACTAAAGGAATCATTCATAAAATAGAGTTCTAGTAAAACTTAAATTTTACGCTGAAACCGGTTTGGCTCAGTGGATAGAGCGTCGGCCTGCGGACTGAAAGATCCCAGGTTCGATTCCGGTCAAGGGCATGTACCTGGGTTGCGGGCACATCCCCAGTGGGAGATGTGCAGGAGGCAGCTGATCGATGTTTCTCTCTCATCGATGTTTCTAACTCTCTATCTCTCTCCCTTCCACTCTGTAAAAAATCAATAAAACATATTTAAAAAAAACAAACTTAAATTTTAGTTCATTGAGCCTAGCCGGTATGGTTCAGTGGTTGAGTGTCTACTTATGAACCAGGAGGTCACACTTCAATTCTAGTCAGTGCACATGCCCGGGTTGCAGGCTCAATACCCAGTAGGGGGCATGCAGAAGGCAGCCAACCAATGATTCTCTCTCATCACTGATGTTTCTATCTGTTCTCTCCCTCTGAAATTACAAAATATATTTTTTAAAAGTTTAATTCATGGATAAAACCCTAATATTAATAACCCTTCTCTCATTTAGCAGGTCATTAGTAAAGAGCCCTTCATTTACATAAAAGTGGAATTCTAAGGGACTAGGGTGCTAGCTAGTCCTAAGAGGGCAGGAAAACTTGCATTTGGGGGATCTTGTGGCCTTTCAGGAGGCAGGAGGCTCCTCATGAACCACTCGTGACTGGAGACTAAGCATCGCCGTAACCTGGGGCAATGGCGCGGACCCCCTGAGAAGCTGGCCTTAACTCTGTCTTCTGATCAACAAGCAAAGAATGAGAGAGAGAGAGATCAGAGCCACAGTGTCACCTTCAAAGGATGAAATGAATGGGTGCCTCCCTGTTTCTAAGATTTGATCACTACCTCACTGAACAGGGAGTTAGTTGCCACAACAGATATCACACTGCTCCTCTAAGCAGAGCTTTAAGCTAAACATCCATACTGAATTCTGTGACCCTCAATTTAACACAAACTTCAACTTACAGTTTTATTTTTACTATATATTTAATGATTTCAGAAAGGAAGGAAGAGGGAGAGAGAGATAGAAACATCAATGATGAGAGAGAATCATGGATCGGCTGCCTCCTGCACGTCCCCTACTGGGGATGGAGCCCACAACCCGGGCATGTGCCCTGACAGGAAACTGAACCATGACCTCCTGGTTCATAGGCCAATGTTCAACCACTGAGCCACACTGGCCAGGCTCCAGCTTTACTTTTAAAATAATGAGCAACAGACAACAAACACCTTCAACCACAGCAATGACTTCCCACCTGATCATAGAATCTCCATATTTCATGTTAAAATGTACCCATTAAAATATCCTGTTTTACCAGGGGACAGGTTGTTTACATAATCAGGATCAGCTTTCTGAGCTACCTAAGCATGACAGTCTATTCATCATTAAGCTGCAGCTCAGGTGTCAGCATAATTTAATAATTTATACATGTTTGTGGGTGTGGGTGTATGTTTTCCCCATTAAACTGCTACCCGGTAGGGCATGGTCAGTAACTTACTTTGCTCTGTGCTTCTGGAAATGTATCAGATCTCCCCCCACCACCCCGAGTGGAAATGGGTACATCACGCTACGGTCATCTGCCGACACTGGTCACTTACTTGTCACCGCTCGCTCTACCTGTAAGCACCTTGTATATCTGCCTAATGAGGACTGAGAGATCAAACCAGCAACCATGAAGATCCCACTCATATGAATTATAGTTCTCAAAGGTAATTAAGTGGCTCCTGGTTTCTGCACCAGTTACTTCAGGAGTTTGGTTGGTGAGTCAAATTCTTTGGGATCAACCACCTCTATGGAGAGTGGTCTGGGAAGTCAGGGGACTTGCTTCCCTAAGCTACAGCCCTCTCTCTCTCTCTCTCCTTTTTATTGTTGCTCTCCTTTTTATAGATATGCTCTATCTTTTTAAAATATGTATATTTTTTATTTATTTCAGAAAGGAAGGGAGAGGTAGAGAGGTATAGAAACATCAATGATGAGAGGAAATAATTGATTGGAGGCTTCCTGCATGCCCCCTATTGGGAATCAAGTCTGCAGCCCAGGCATGTGCCTTGACTGGGAATCGAACCGTGACCTCCTGGTTCATCGGTCAATGCTCAACCACTGAGCCATACCGGCTGGGTTACAGCCCTCTAGCTCAGTAAGCTCCTCTTCAAACGACCACAACACAGCACAGATGTTAAATGAGATAAGACGTATGTGGCACCGCTAATTCTGTAACTGGCAATAATTACTGGATTGGCTATTGTGAAATAGGTTGAGGATCTCAAATGCCTCATTCTTAGGTACTGACCTGCAAACCCCCGGCTCCTTCCATGAGGGGGAGGTGGCATTGAGCCCATGGCTCGGGGATAAAATGAAACAGGATAGAGAGGTGGCATCATGGGAGGCACAAAAGCAGGTGACGGAAGTAGTGCAGAAGGCGGTGGATAGTTCATGTTGACTCCTTCAAGGATACTCTGTCTCATCTTTTCCACTTTGGTTGCCAACTCAGCCTTTAAAATGAGGAACAGAATAATAATAGCTGCCATTCTTTGAACTTCTCTGTTTCAAATACAGTATTTATTGGGCACTCTAGGCACGGTCTCATAAGTCTGTTCCCATCAAGGGAATCAAGGCCTGGAGTAAAATGGCCAAGGCGACACACTCAGAAAAGCCTGTCTGGCACCAAAGCCCCCACTTTTCATATGACACTGCACTGCCAGCATACTAGTTCTGGTTGAGGACTTGTGAGGCACATTGACTAGGACAAGAAAGACAAATAGACAAATATGATAATAAGTATTCACTGATGGTCCATTACAGGGCAAACGGGAGATAACAGAATTAGGTAAAAGAGAGAACCAAACCCTGACATATACAAAACAAAGCCTTTCAACCTTCTCTTCCATCCCCAGGATCAGAGACCCTGACCTGTCAAAGGTAAGTCCATGCCTCTAGCACAGAGCTTGATGAACTTGCTCTGAAAAGGGCCCCATGGTAAATATTTGAGGCTCTGTGGGCCACACGGTCTGTTACAACCATTCTACTCTGCCATAAATGAATGAACATGGATGTGCTCCAATAAAACTTTATGAAACTAAAAACCTCAATTTTGGAATTTGGGGTACCCTGCTCTAGTCCTTGAGCTCAAGCACCCCACCCCTGAATGGATACAGGAGCAATTAAGGGTTCCTTTCCCTGCCTCTCACCTTTCCCAAAATTTCACTGCAAAAAAAAATCCCCTTCTTCTACTCTGTTAATTGCTTCATTACTTTCTTCTACTTCTAAACATATTTCCTTTACAAAAATATTATCACTTGCAGAAGTGACTTAGTTTTTGTAAATAATAAGGAAGATGACGTTCTAAGAATTGCAGGAAAGACATAGTATATCTGAGGATTCCATGAGGAAAAATACTCAGAGTAAGAAAAGTAATATGAAAATGTGAAGTTCATAAGAAAAAAGCTTTCCAGCATGATTCTGTAACATGCACATCAGGCTCTGGGCCTCTGGGACTAACACTGACCAAGTTAGGTCAAGGTCAGACACATTCTGCCACTTCTGCTACCTCCCTCCCCATGTCTCTGCGCTGCTCCTACCCCACCCATTCATCCCCACAGCAGATCAGGGAAGGTTCTCAGCGACTGCCCGCAATGCTGGTACCTGGCCATCACAGAGCTCCACCAGGGACACTCGCTCTCGGCCCGCTTTAATGAGCTTGCTCTGGAACAGCTTGCCATCGAAGTAAATCCAGGGGCAGCAGTGCTCCCAGGGGACTGGCTGGCCACAGGCATCATTAGCAAACAGAGCTGTGTCCACCCCACTCATGAAGAGGGCAGCAAGCTGGATCCCTCGGGCATCCAGTTTCTCAATCTGAAACCACCACAAAGGAAAACCTATTAGGAAATTCATGTTATTGGTTACATTTAATCTTATTTCCATTATGCTGATTATTCCAGTTAAATCTGAACATGTTATCTTTCAATATAGACATCTGGCTGCACAAGCAGCTTCTATCCACATCTTTCCCTGAGACGGTTTGAAAGACACTCATTACAACAACAACAACGACATCAGCTTTGAAGCTTTAAAAAGAACCAACTTGAGATACCAGGTTCTTTTGCTTGTCAAATTAGAAAAAATTAAAAAACTAAAGACCAAAATATGTCAGTGCGATATGTCAATTACATCTCAATAAAACTAGAATAAAAGCATGGAAGGTGGATACTTATTCAGAGACAAAAAGGGAACACCAGCATCAGTCTGCTGGTGAGCATGCAGTGAAATAAATGGGCATACTCACAAAGAGCTGACGAGGAAGGGGTATGACAATTAAGCAACATGTATCAAGAACTTTGAAAATGTTCACATTTGTTGACTCAGAAATTCTACTTTTAGGAATCTATTCTAAGGAAGTAGGGATGTGAATAAAGCTCTATGCATAAAAATGTTAATTGTAATATTATATATAATAGGGGGAAAACTGGAAACCAAACAGCCAACACTCTGATAATTAAATGATACATCTATATGATAAAATATTATTTACTAAAAATTTTAAGACATAAAATACATGCCATATATATATATATATATATATATATATATATATATATATAACATAAACAGTATCTTCACTATGTAAAAAATGCATGACAAGCTGAAACCGGTTTGGCTCAGTGGATAGAGCGTCGGCCTGCGGACTGAAGGGTCCCGGGTTCGATTCCGGTCAAGGGCATGTACCTGGGTTGTGGGCAGCTGATCGATGTTTCTCTCTCATCGATGTTTCTAACTCTCTATCTCTCTCCCTTCCTCTCTGTAAAAAATCAATAAAATATATTTTAAAAAAATGCATGACAAAAGACTGGAAGAGCCCTGGCCCATGTGGATCAGTGGTTAGAGTGTGGAATATTCAGCCTCAAGAAAGAAGGAAATTCTGCCATTTACGACAACATGGATGGACCTTGAGGGTATTATGCTATAGGAAATAAGTCAGACAGAGAAAGACAAATATTGTATGATCTCATTTATATGTGGAATCTAAAAAACAAACTAAAACCCAAAAAAAGTCATAGAAAAAAAGATCAGATTTGATATTATCAGAGGTGGGGGTGGATAAAAGTGGCCAAAGGTAAAAACTTCCAGTTGTAAGGTAAATAATACTAGGGATGTAATGTACAGCAGGATGACTATACCTAACACTGCTGTATGATAATAGGAAAGTTAAGAGAATAAATCTTAAGAGTTCTCACCATGAGGAAAAAATTAGGGTGGGCAAAAGTAGATTTGCACTTATGAGTACATGAAACACAGTTTATTCTTGTGTTATTTATTCTTTTCCATATGAACAACTATAAGCCTATTTTTGCCTTATATATATATAGTATCTGTGTGAGATGACAGATGTTAGCTAAACTTATTGTAGTAATCATTCCATGATGTATATACCATTTGTTCTATACCACCTAAACTTATACAGTGCTATATGTCAATTACATCTCAATAAACCTAGAATAAAAGGATGGAAGGTGGACATTTACTCAGAGACAAAAAAGAGACACCAGGATCAGTCTCTAAAGTGTATCTTAAAGAGTTAGAAACTTTATCATGGTCTATGGGCCACAGCTTATTAGTCTTGTATAATATTCACCTTTTCTGCCCATCCTCACCTATCCGTATGGGGGCAGTGCACCTCTTGTATTTAAAAAATATATTTTTATTGATTTCAGAGAGGGAGGAAGAGGGAGAGAGAAACATCAGTGATGAGAGAAAAATCACTGATTGGTTGCCTCCTGCAAACCTCACACAGGGGGTGGAGCCCACAACCCAGGCATGTGCCCTGACCAGGAATCGATACGTTACTTCCTGGTTCATAGGTCAATGCTCAACCACTGAACCACACTGGCTGCGCTACAGGCACCTCTTGATTTTATTAATAGACATATTTGGCTAATGTAAATAAAACATTTACCTGTAGAACTTACTCTTCTCCCCAGCTCCAGAAAGAAAAGAAAAAAAGACCTAAAGCTATGAGCTCATGAAAGAAAACTTAAAGGAGGAAAGATCAAATCACCTTGAGTTCTTGAAGTTGATCTGGTTCATAAAGCTGGGAAGATACAGCCTGGGCAAGGAAGGTGTCTAGCTCATGGCGATACAGGATTCGACCACCAGGCCACTGAACCATGTACCTAGAAAATAAAAGCATCACTATTAAGTTATAAAAGCTCATTTAAGCTAAGATACTGATCATGGGCCAGATCCTAGGCTTGGTTTTGGTGATTCTAATGAAATAAAGTAAAAGACAGGACAGTGTGTTAAATACCAAGACAGAAGAATGCACAGGGAGCTATAAGAGCACAGAAGAGGGCTACGACTTGAGTCTTATTTATTTTTATTTTTAAAATCCCTTTCTTGTCTCAAGATCAGTTAAATTGCTGCTTGGTTTTTATTCTGCTTTTTATCTTTTTTAAAAAACATTTACCTCATAGGTTGACGTTCAACAACAGCCACACCAGCTGGGCCCATTTTATCTTTTAAAAAGCATAGGGGGGAAAAAAAAAGCATAGGGATTGGGAGCTGGAGAGAATTGGGTTCAAACTCTTTCACTACCCCTTACTAGCTATGCAACCTTTGAACCTTTATTTCCTCATCTATAAACAGAGATAAATAATACTTACTTTTTAGCGCTACTATGAGGATTTAGTGGTATCACACACAAAGGGCTGACTTAGCATATTGCCAGGTACATATATGTAATATTATAAAACCTGTTCTTGATTTTCCAAACTTTGATTATTGCCTCATGCTTTAATAATGAGCTTATACAGGGTACTGATTTATACAGGTCAGTTTCCCCCACGATAAATGACTCCAGATGATGCCACTTCTTTTTCGGTTCTTAGGTCTTTTTAAAAGTAAACTTTATATTTTTTCCCCGGTTTGGGGGCTTATCATTGCTGTCACTGGGGCTGGTTCTAAGAATAGTTCCTATTCCCTGAGTCACCTCTGTTACAATTGGCTACTTCTGATTTGTTGTACACTGGGTAATCAGATGACCAAATTGTCAGAAATGTGTCTAAATTAAGAATAAATAGGTTGAACAGGAGGCTAAGGTTCTCTTCAGCGGAAGCAAACAGAAACTATTAGAGCACAGCCTAAGTGATAGTTTATAGTTGTTCATGAACAATTTTTACTTATTTTCATGTTCCTGGATGTGTTTTAAAAAAACACACACCCAGAGAAAAGCCCAGCCAGTGTGGCACAGTGGTTGAGCACTGACCTATGAACCAGGAGGTCACAATTCGATTCCTGGTCTGGCACATGCCCAGGTTGCAGGCTCGATCCCCAGTAGGGCGTGTGCAGGGGCAGCCCATCAATGATTCTCTCTCATCACTGATATTTCTATCTCTCTCCCTCTCCCTTCTTCTCTCTGAAAAAAAAAAATTACAAAAAAGGGGGTTGCATTCTACTTTAAAAACAAAACCCAGAGAATCAAATAAATGAGAAAATGAACTACTACTATACTTTTGAGAGAAAAGATAAACAAAACATGTAATTCCAGAGTTAATATGAGACAATATAGGGCTGTAGCCCAGGAATATATTAGAAACTAGGAAGTATAAATCTTATCTATTATTCTTTGTTTTAAATATATTATTTTTCTTAATTTCAGAGAGGAAGAGAAAGACACATCAACAATGAGAGAGAATCATTTATTGGCTGCCTCCTATACACCCCACACTAGGGATTTAGCCTGCAACCTAGGCATGTGCCCTGACCTGGAATTGAACCTTGACCTCCTGGTTCATAGGCTCCACTGGGGATGTACCCGCAAACAAGGTACATGCCCTTGACTGGAATCGAACCTGGGACACCCTCAGTCCGTAGGCCGACACTCTATTCACTGAACCAAACCAGTCAGTGCAAGACTTCTTCTTTTTTAAAAAATATATATTTTTTTATTTCAGAGAGGAAGGGAGAGGGAAAAGAGAAACAGAAACATCAATGATGAAAGAGAATCGACTGGCTGCCTCATGCATGCCCCCTGCTGGGGATCGAGCATGCAACTCAGGCATGTTCCCTTGACCAGAATTGAACCTGGGATCCTCCAGTCTGCAGGTGAATGCTCTATCCACTGAGCCAAACCAGCCAGGGCAATAGGAAGACTTCTTAAGTCACCAATCTTAATCTCAAGGTAGTTAGAAAATTAATATATATTAAGATTAAGTCTCTCTTATGTTATAGGGCCCCCTGCATGTATTATTTAAATCCTCAAACAGCTCTGTAGAAGGATTAATATAACGGTTTATAATGAGGTTAATAGATGACTTTATTTATTTATTTGTTTATTTAATATATTTTATTGATTTTTTACAGAGAGGAAGGGAGAGGGATAGAGAGTTAGAAACATCAATGAGAGAGAAGCATTGATCAGCTACCTCCTGCACACCCCCTACTGGGGATGTGCCCGCAACCAAGGTATATGCCCTTGCCCGGAATCGAACCCAGGACTCTTCAGTCCCCAGGCCGAGGCTCTATCCAGTGAGCCAAACCAGCTAGGGTGACTTTATTTTTTTAAATGTTTTTTAATTGATTTTAGAGAAAGGAAGAGAGGGAGAGGGAGAGAGAGAGAGAGATTGGCTGCCTCCTGCATGCCCCCTACTGGGGATCAAGCCCATAACCCGGGCATGCCCTTAACTAGGAATCAAGCTATGAGCTCCTGGTTCATAGGTTGACGCTCAACCACTGAGCCATGCCAGCTGGGCAGAAATGGATGAGTTTAGTAGGTTAAGGTGACTTATCCAAGCTGCAGAACACCAGAACCAGAATTCAAACTGAGGTCTGTCTAGTTTCAAAGCTCAGTGCTCTGTAACCCTCTGGTGACTTGTAGGGACTGACTTCTTTGCACAAAAACTTACTTCCTATACATCAGCAAATAAACAACAAGAAAGTATAATAGAAAACAGAATACTGCCCTAACCGGTTTGGCTCAGTGGATAGAGCGTCGGCCTGCGGACTGAAAGGTCCCAGGTTCGATTCTGGTCAAGGGCATGTACCTTGGTTGCGGGCACATCCCCAGTGGGGAGTGTGCAGGAGGCAGCTGATCAATGTTTCTCTTTCTTTCTTTCTTTTTTTTTTAAAACATATTTTATAGATTTTTTACAGAGAGGAAGGGAGAGGGATAGAGAGTTAGAAACATTGATGAGAGAGAAACATCGATCAGCTGCCTCCAGTACGCCCCCCACTGGGGATGTGCCCGCAACCCAGGTACATGCCCTTGACCGGAATCGAACCTGGGACCTTTCAGTCCGCAAGCCGACGCTCTATCCACTGAGCCAAACCGGTTTCGGCCAATGTTTCTCTTTCATCAATGTTTCTAACTCTCTATCCCTCTCCCTTCCTCTCTGTAAAAAATCAAAAATATATTTTAAAAAAAGAAAGAAAACAGAATACTATCCATAATTGCAATAGTATGTATCAAGTGCCAAGGAATTAATTTAAAACACAGCAAACCTCTATGGAAAAAAATTAACTCTACTAAGAGATAAAGGAAGAGACCTAAAAAAAGGAAAGGTAAACTATGATCTTTAGATGAGAAGACTTAATATTATAAAGATGTCAAATTAATCTATAAATTCAATTTATTGGGGAAAAACCCCAATAAAATTTTTGTGGAAAGTGGACTAATTCTAAATTATATTTGGAAGAATAAAGGTTCACATGGTTCAGGAACAGCCACAAGTATGAAACATGAAAAGCAAAGAGCAGAGGTTTGTCTGACCTGATATTAAGGCAAACTGTAAACCCTTAATAATGAAAACAATGTGGTCCTGACGAGGCATCAAATAGGCAATGGAACAAAATAGAAACCAGGAAAAAACTCGTGTACATACAGGAACACGGTATATGTGAAAGGTGGTGATACAAATCAGTGGGGAAAGGAAAAATTGTTTAATAAGCAGAATTGGGAAAACTGGCTTATTTTGTAGAGAAAACAAAATTAGATCTTTTCTTACAGCATATACAGAAGAAATACCCAGTATATTTAAAGACCTGACATAGAAGGCAACATTATAAAAATATATAAAAATGTAAAAAAATATTTTTGACCCAGGGATAGAGAAGACCTGCTGAATAAGATTCCAAATGCACACATCATAAAGCTACAAATTGATGGGTTTGACAAAACCAAAATTAAGTACTTTTTGGTTAGGGGTGAAGTGTACCAATATCTGCAATCTACTTTGAAATGCATCAAAGTGGATGCATAAATGGATGGCTACAGATGGATAGTTATATGGAATAAAGTAAGTATAGTAAAATATTAATTGTAGAATCTAAGTGGTGGGCATATGGGGTGTTCACCATACTAGTTTTCCAGCTTTTATGTGTGAAATAATAAAAGGTTGGTGAAATTTTAATACTTATATTCAACAAAGATACTGTACATAATTTTTTTAAATGTGACTGGTTGGAAAAGATATTATACACCCACAGATATAGAAAAGATATTTGCTATATATGTATGTGTATACACACATATCTGACAAAAAAATTTCTGTAATCAGCAAGACAAGTAACCTAAAATAAATGTACAAGAGAAATAGGCACCTCAGAAAATGAGAAAACAAAAGGTTATCCTATATAATAAAAGGCTAATATGCAAATCAACTGACAAGTGGAATGACTGGTCACTGTCACTATGATGCACACTGACCACCAGGAGGCAGATGCTCAACACAGGAGCTGCTCCCTGGTGGTCAGTGTGCTCCAACAGGGGGAGCACTGCTTAACCAGAAGCCGGGCTCACGGCTGGCGAGCGCAGCGGCAGTGGCAGGAGCCTCTCCCGCCTCCACGGCAGCGCTAAGGATGTCCAACAACGCGCCCCCCCCCCCCTTGCTGCCACAGTGCATGATTTCGTGTACTGGGCCTCTAGTATTTAAATAAATACATAGGAGATGGCTTGGAAGACACATATCAAATATCCCAGAGGAGATAACTATAGGGAGAAAAAGGGAATTGGATCAGGAATAAAGAATAAAAGGGACAAAAAAACCCAAACAAATATAAAACCGAATAAAAAAGAGAGGTCATGCCCGGCTGTTGCAGCTCAATGGTTAAGGACCTATGAACAAGGAGGTCATTTCCTGGTCAGGGCACATGCCCGGGTTGAAGGCTTGATCCCCAGTAGGGGGTGTGCAGGAGGCAGCCAATCGATGATCCTGACAACATTGATGTTTCTATCTTTCTCTCTCCCTTCCTCTTGGAAATCAATAAAAATATATTTTAAAAAAAGAGAGGTCGTGCATGGACTGATGATGACAGAGATCATAAACCGAGGAGACTATCAAAGCAATCAATGTCAGTGTTTCTGAAGTCTAAGCTAAATACAGTAAGTAGGTCCTCAGGTTACATCGGAGATCTGTTCCTACGGCACGACATAATGCGATTTCGCTCTAAAGTCGGAACCCACCTACATAAGCACCTACGTCACTCACATGGAGCACATACACAGCAGTAATGAAGTGAAACAGTAAAAAAAAATTAAAAGAAAGATAACAATTCCTGACCTTTACTTGTGGTAAATAAATAATAAAAAACATAAAGCACATATATACATACATCAAAATGACGGAAATTTATTTTAAATCAATAAACTAGAGGCCCGGTGAACAAAATTAGTGCTCGGAGGAGGGGGGTCTTCTCAGCCCAGCCTGTACCATCTCCAATCCAGGACCGCTCGGGGGATGTCCAACTGCCGGTTTAGGCCCAATCCCGGGGATCAGGACTAAACCAGAAGTCAGACATCCCTCTCATAATCCGGGACTGCTGGCTCCTAACTGCTCACCTGTCTGCCTGATCGCCCCTAACTGCGCCCCCCCACCAGCCTGATCACCCCTAACTGCCTCTGCCCACCAGCCTGATCACCCCTAACCGCCCCTCCCGCCAGCCTGGTCGCCCCCAACTGCCCCCCCACTGGCCTAGTCGCCCCTCACTGCCCCCACTGCTGGCCTAATTGCCCCCAACTGCCCGCCCCTGCGGGCTTCATCACCCCCAACTACAACCCCCGCCGGCCTGGTCATCCATAACTGCTCCCCCCGCCAGCCTGGTTGCCTCTTACTTCCCCTCCTGTTGGCCTGGTCGCCCCCAACTGCCTCGCCCCGCCAGCCTGGTTGCCCCTCATAGCCCCCACACTGGCCTGGTTGCCCCACGCAGCCTGCTGTTCAGTCATTTGGTTGTCCCTCACTTAACCCCCCTGCTGGCCTGGTCGTAGGCAGCCATCTCATATTACCTTTTTATTATATAGGATGGGAGATGGCAACATAATCATGAAACGACGTATGTCAAGTCTGACATAACCCAAGGAGTGTCTGTATAAAACAAAAGCCTCCCCACCCCAAACACCATAAAACACCTGATGAAAGAAATGTTCAAAAAGTAAAAGAGAAATGAACTGGCTGCCTCCCTGTCCCGTGGCTTACCGGAGCACACAGCACATGAGCAGCAGATGGGTGGGCACATTAGCTGGGTTGAGCATACTGGGTGTATCTGACTTCATACAGGCCAGGAAGGCCCTCATCCTTCTGTTCTTGTCCTCAACTGCTTTGCCTAGCCAGAGCCTTTTGAGGTTTGGGCAAGTCCATTCCCGAAATGTCAGTGCAGACACCAGTTCGGGGGTTTGAGGTGACTTCCCTTTATAGGCAGACCACTCTTTAAGGATCACTGCAGGAACTGGAAAACAGAAATTGAGGAAAACCAGGATGTAGAGAATTTCTGAGTATTTCTGCAGCTGGCCACATTGGACAAGATCAATCACATTTCAACACCTTTTTTATTTTTGTTGCTATAATATTTATTGTTAGCAGTAGTAAGCATTTACTATATGCTTGATATGTGTTAAGTACTTTGCATATAAAAGTATATCTCATTTACTCTTCAGAACAATCCTGAGAGAGATTATGCCTACATTATCACAAAATGTAGTGCTTATTTTGCAGATGAAAAAAATCAAGGCTCGCCCAGCCGGTATGGCTCAGTGGTTGAGCATTAACCTAGGAATCAGGAGGTCACAGTTAGACTCCCAGTCAGGGCACATGCCTGGGTTTTGGGTTCAATCCCCAGTGTGGGGCGTGCAGGAGGCAGCTGATTGATGTTTCTCTCTCATCACTGATGTTTCTATCTCTCTATCCCTTTCCCTTCCCCTCTGAAAACAATAAAACAAAACAAAACACATTTCAATGGCTTCAATTACCTATAGGATCAAGTTCCAAAACAAAAACTTCACTGAGGAAGAGAGATTGTGTCAGATACACCTCTGCATTCTCAAGGCCCAGCATGATTCTTGTAAATAGAACTCACTCTGAATGCTTAATGGTTATAGAATCGGGGCTTAGCCCTACCCGATTTGGCTCAGTGGATAGAGCGTTGGCCTGCGCACTGAAGGGTCCCGGGTTCAATTCCAGTCAAGGGCACATGCTCGGGTTGCAGGCTCAACCCCCAATAGGGGGCGTGCAGGAGGCAACCAATCAATGATTCTCTCTCATCACTGATGTTTCTCTCTCTCCCTTCCTCTCTAAAATCAATAAAAATATAATTAAAAAAAAAGAATTGGAGCTTAAGTTAATGCATTCCCCATACCAATAAGTACCCTGGTGAATTATACATTTTCTCAAAAACTGTTCCATAGCCAAAAGTATCATGTGTTTGCAGATACATTTTTGCTCTGCATCAAACTTTGAGAGATTTGTCAAAGCCAGAACTATGCTTACGTTCCACAGGCAGCCGTCGCCGTATAGCCAGGCGTTCTAATTTCCGCTGTGTCTCTGCTAGACTGAAAAGCACCCCGTACACATACTGACGAGCTGACCGGAACAGAAGAGCAGCTGGTGGTAGATCCATGTTACACTCATCCTCAATACATACAGGGATCTTAATCTCACCCTAATAAGAAAATGGGCCAGAGAGAAGGAGAAAATTAGTTGCCTCAAGGTTTGGAATTGAGCTGAGAAGAACCAGTAAAGAACTGTATGTAGCCTAGCCATTAAATTTTCTTCTTGTACTTAGTTTCAGACTTAAAAGAAGCCATAGCCCAGCTGATGTGGCTCAGTGGTTGTGTCGACCTATGGACCCGGAGGTCAGGGTTCAATTCCCGGTCAGGGCACATGCCCGGGATGCAGGTTCCCATCCCCCGTGTAGGGCGCGCAGGAGGCAGCAGATCAATAATCCTCTCTCATCATTGATGTTTCTCTCTCTTCCCCTCCCTTGCTCTCCAAAATAAAAAGATTTTTTAAAAATTTTTAAAAAGAATGCAAGATGATTCATAAAAAAAAAATAAAAAGCAGTAACAAGCCCAGATGACCACAGCCAGCTTCAAAGCTATGTTCTGTTTTTAAAGTCTTTGCTGTAACTGACTAGCTGACTAAATGGGGAAAGTCCATCTTAGACCTTTTGCTGGGGGGTGGATTTGGATGATAAGATGATGGACGGTAAAAGCTCTGGAGAAGTAGAGAAAGAGACAAAAAACAAGGACATAAGCCTCTTCTTCTAATGTCCTCCCCTAGACCAGAATGTACCAAGTTTCTTCTTTGAAATCTCACAATTACACTTCTTGGGGCCTCATTTACTGCACAGTCCCATCTCTTACTGGTCTCACCTCACCTAAAACCCTTAATACAATGAGAAGCCCCAGCACACTTGGTCTCCTTTCATCTGCCTTCAGATACCATTAATCATCATTTTCTCTGGTGACTTCCAGTTCTAGGAAGTGTGAAGTGTACTGTCAAGAGCAAGGAGGGACAGAAGTACTAAGGTGCTCTCTCACCTTAGTGAGGACGTGGTAGATATATGGGTACATAAGACCTCTTCGGTGTCTGTGTTCGGCCACCCGCAAAACTTCTGGGGCTACTGGCGGTAAGGGCGGAATGGTGATGTCCATGTGGTTCCTCGTAGACATAGAGAGCAGAGATGGGATGTGGGGCTCACCATCTCCCAGGGCAGCATCTGAAACTCCAGCATCACCAGGCTGTACCCAGGGACCTCTGTTACCATTGGGATCCTCCCATCTAGGCTGCCGATGAAATGTTTCTGTGACATGACTAAAAGATTGAGAAAGACAATGTAGAAAGAGAAAGGAGGTTGATAAAGATATTCCAACGCAAATGTCTGTTCTGATCTCAAGGAATCTTACAAACCCTCTGGAAGTTTGGACACTGGGTTAGCAGTGGGCCTGTTTCCACTCAGTGGCCATCACCACCCTCCTAGCTTCTTCCATCTGACACAAACCAACGTGATCAAAAGTTGTGGAAACCATTCTGAATCCTTCCCAACACATAAGAGATCACATTTAGAGTCTGCATATGCTGTAAGAAAATGACTGCAATTGAAACCTCAAAGCAGTCCTGCTTCCCAGGGGTAATCTGCTTAGAGAACAATCTAAGAACAAATGAGCAAATACAAAATGCCACTATTTTAATCATCAGCACCCTGTCTGAGTCACTAAGAATATAACAGCCTACACAACTGTTCCAATAGCTCAACTCTAAAAATTCTTCTCATTTTTTTTAACATTCAGCCTACTCCCCTCACTAATTGAGAAATGGCAGCCATGACATGTAGCACAGCCATACCAGAGCTCCTCTAACTAGCTGCTATGCTGCCTTTTTACCTCCATGGCTTGAGTATCTGAAAATTACCACTTGTCTAGAGTCAAAATGAGCATGAAGTGGCCAAGCAGAGAGAGAGTTTTCTTACTTTGCTTAGGAGCAAAGAGCCACAGAGAGAAGCCAGGAGCATACGCTTCCCCACGCCCCTGCCCAGGTTAGCAGCAAAAGAATAGGGATGCTTCAGAAGTCTGTTTCCTTGGGTGCCTATACAGATACTTACTCAGAGCTGACTCCGTTTGGCTCATCACCAGAGGAAGAAGAGTGGGAAGAGTCTGGTCCCAGAGGAGGTGAGGCTTTGGAAGTCAGGTAATTGGGAAACTGTGATGAGTCATAAGAGATACCCCAAGTGGCAAGGGGGTTGTCCTCCAGCAGGGAATTCTCAGAAAAAGCATGGGATTCCCCCAAAGTATGGGGGGAGAAGAGAAGAGAGGAGTTGGGTCCCAATGGGAATGGTGGTGGATATTTCATTTTCTGGGGCACATGGTGAGAAAACTGAAGGATAAAACAGACAGAAAAGCTCTTTAACATTTTACCATGCTCCAAGATGGTTCCCTCAAAAAGTTGTGACATAGCAGATGATGGCTGTAGCAAGGGTTATTGGGATACAAAGAATCTACTGAAAGTAACAAGAAATAATTCTAACAGTGATGTATGGATAGAATTCTCCAGAGGCAGGACAATGAACCAAACCATGGTCTCCTAGAACACTTTCCAACATTAGCAAATCTACCTTCGCCAGGCCCTAGTGGTTACTGATTTGGATATTTTCTTTACATAGTCTGTTGGCCTCCAGCTGAGAATGTGACATTAGCATATACCAGTCTTAACATACTGATTACACTGAGACACCCTAACTCAGATTATAAAAATCAGGAAGCCACCAGTGTCTAATGCTAACAAACAGTCTGAGGCCCTTTAAAAGATACTTACCACTGGCTTCCCAGAAATACTGCTCATTTGACTTCGTGGAAGGGGAGGATTTCCCAGCCGGTTATTACGAAAACCTGAAGCCAAGAGAAAGGGCTACATTTTAGGCAAACGTAATAATTCTACCATGTTATATTCTGCTAACCCCACATCACCTGAAAAATTATTATTAATTATAAGTAAGTCACATTTTACTGAACAGCTATTATGCATCATGCCAGGAATCTTACATAAATTACTGCATCTGATAACAACCTTATACAATAGGTATCATGATCCACCTTTCGTACAGATGTGACTTGCCAAGATCACACAACTAGTAAACAGCAGAGGTGGGATTCAAACTCAGGCCTGACACCATTGAGAGGGCTGTCTTACGTATACTAGGCCACAATGGAGGGTAGCACCAGGAGAAGCCCAAGCTAAGAGAATGGCATAGGACCCCAGCTAAAGTTTTGAGCAATCGGGGCCCTGTCTCGTGTCACCTCTCTTATTACATGGAAATCCAAAGGAAAATGTCTACCAAACAGGAATGGCTTCTAGGAGGATGCAATACAAACAAGTGATTCTACTCTGGCCCAGGAGTTTCTGAGGGGCCACCTCAGTGTCCTCTATGGGCAGAGCAGCTCTGGGTCAGATGGAAGCCTTACCTAGAAAGGAGGAGGAACCCACTGGCAGCGAAGAGATTTTGGTTGTGACTGAATAGTACTCAACTGCTTTCTTGAATCGCTCTATTTTATCTTCCGTCCTGGACTGGATGTTGCAACATCAGATGTTCAGAAGAAGAAACAACACAAGAGTGTCTTTTTCATGCAATTTATAATTTGAGAGTCAAAACAGTAGCAGAAATCAAATATTTAAAGAAACCCAAGAGAGTAATTTTTCATGTTGCAGGAAAGATTAGATAAGGCGAAAGCATTATAGAACATAAAATCTGGGGAAAGTTTTTAAATTAAGTTTAAAAATAAATAAAAGTTTAAATTTTGTATTCTTCTAAAATGGTCACATGATCATTAGAAAAACACATAAGGATAGGGGAAAATTACAGAGTACCACCACCGAAAGATATTTTGGTGTGTTTTCTCCTAGTATTTTTTTAAATAAACTTTTTTCCAGATATTGGCTATTGTAAATAATGCTGCTATGAACATAGGGGTGCACATATTCTTTCTGATTGGTGTTTCAGGCTTCTTAGCATATATTCCCAGAAGTGGGATTGCTGGGTCAAAAGGCAGCTCCATTTTTAACATTTTGAGGAAACTCCATACTATTTTCAACAGTAGCTGTACCAGTCTGCATTCCCACCAGCTGTGCACTAGGGTTCCCTTTTCTCCACATCCTTGTCAACACGTGTTGTTTGTGGATTTATTGATGGTAGCCATTCTGGCAGGTGTGAGGTGATACCTCATGGTAGTTTTAGTTCGCATCTCTTTGATGATTAGTGACGTTGAGCATTTTTCATATATGTATTGGCCATCTGTATGTCCTCTCTGGACAAAACAGAAGCAGAGGCATGGATACACGGAACAGACCAACAGAGGTCAGAGAGGAGGAGAATGGGGGGCACTGGATGAAATAAGGTGAAGAGATTAGCCAGAGAACATATATGAATATCGCATGGACACAGAGAAGTGTGGTGATGGCCAGAAGGAGGGGGGTGCGGCTGGGTGGAGGTAGGTAAGGGGAGGAATGGGGGACATCTGTGATAGTGGCAACAATGAATTAAAAATAAATAAAAACTGTTACTTAAAAATAAACTTTTTTGTTGATGTATATAGCTGTACTATTTTAATACACATATTTGCTATAGTTAATACCTTACTCTATAATAATATTGTATCCTGCTTTTATTATATTTTTAAGATAATTTTGAATGGCTGCATATTTTATCATTATAAATATATCATAAATTATGCATCTACTTCCCTAATACCTGACATTTAGGTTATTTCTCACATTTGGCTTTTATAAGTTATACAGCAAAGACACATTATATAAGATTTTCTGGATTTTAGATTATGTCCTTAGGAAAATGTCCCCAAAGTGAAATTATTGGTTCAAAAGCCATGAACATTAAAACCAAAAGCAGCCCAGCCAGCGTGGCCCATGGCTGACCTATGAACCAGGAGGTCACGGTTCAATTCCTGGTCAGGGCACATGCCTGGTTTTGCAAGCTTGATCCTCAGTGTGGGGTATGCAGGAGGCAGCTGATCCATGATTTTCTCTCATCATTGATGTTTCTCTCTCTCTCTCTCTCTCTCTCTCTCTCTCCGTCTCCCTTCCTTTCCAAAATCAATAAAAATATTTTTAAAACACACAAAAGCACTTAAACATATATAAAACCACAATGTGACATCACTATATATCCACAGAATGGCGAAAATTCAAAATTATAAATATCAGCACTGGCAAGGATATGGAGTAACTGGAATTACCAGTAGATTGCTGGTGGGTATATCTAGGTACAGCTTGGAAAACAGTTTGGCAGTTTCTTATAAAACTAAACATTATTTACCGCATGGCATAGTAATTCTTCTCCTAAGTAATTTACCTAGGGAAAATGAGTACATTTGTCCACCAAAAAAATATGAACAAACTAACAACAGCTTTATTCATAATAGCCCTAAACTGGAAATAACTCAAATGCATATTAACAGAAGAATGGATCAATTGTGGTATATTCATACAATAGAATACAATATAGTGATAAAGAAGAGCAAAGTGCTGATACATGCAATGCTATGGATAAATCTCAAAGATATACTGAGTGAAAGACAGACAGACACAAAAGGGTACATATAAAGTTCAAGTAGAAGCAAAACTAATCTATGGCAATAGAAGTAAAATGGCTATTTCCCTCTGTGGGGTTGGGGCTGACTGAGAAGGGGCTTTTCTTTATCAAAATCCCCTTGAACATAATTTTATGGTCTTCATATTTCATCAAATGGAACATAAGATATTAAAGTCATTTTTAATTTCTCATTATAAATAATGCTCTAATAAGCATATTGTTAACAAGTTTCTTGGGTTATTTCATAGGGCAAATTCTTGGAAGTAAGTTTACTAGGTCAAAGGATATGGCCATGTTCATAGACTCTTGACACACGATACTAAATTTCTTTCCAGAATAGTGTCACAAGTTATATTTTCATCCTCAATACATGAGAGTGCCCAATTCACCATGTAGCCCCAAGTGTTGAATATTTTCTGAGAAAAACCCATCTACTAACTGCAACAATCCATCTGTTTCTTATAAAAAATTAAAATACATAATAAAAAAGAAAAACTTAAAATATGCATAATCTTATCTCTCAGAGTTGTAACTATTAACACCCCAGGATCTACACAGCATTCTAAAAGTTTTTATGGGCATGCACGCAAGCACACAAACACGGAAATCAAGATCTCCAAGTCCGCTAGCCTCACTTGGACACAAAATCACTCTGCTTACTAAAAAAATTGGACTTGAGAAGGCCTCTGTGGTTCAGTGGTTGAGCATCAACCTATGAATCGTGCAGTTGCCAGTTCAATTCCCCGTCAGGGCACGTGCCCGAGTTGCAGGCTCGATCCCCAGTGTGGGGCGTGTAGGAGGCAGCTGATCGATGTTTCTTTTTCATCGATGTTTCTATCTCTCTCTTTCTCCTTTCTTCTCTCTCTAAAATCAATAAACAATTTAAAAAGTGGACTTACTATAATTGTCTGAAAAAAGGGTTCCATGTCTAAAGAATGTTTGCAAATTATACTGATTTACAGAATATCTACATGGTTGAATAATGTTCCTTTGAATCAAAATTTCATTTCTATGCATTATTATTTCATTGGTATATTCAATAATACACATAATAATTGAAAACAATCTCTTACAAGATAAAAGCTATACAGTCTCTCCCCTACTAGCTCTACCTCTGCGCTCACTCCCCTCCCCAGAAGTGACCACTGTTACCAGCTGGGTGTATATTCTGTCATAACTCTTGCTGTATGTACACCAAGTTTCCCCCCCACATAAATAGTCATATCAACATGTTTTTAACCTGGTTTTTGTACTTAACAATACGTCTTATAAACTATTCATTGCCAGTGAGTATAGGTCTATGATGCAATCCCCTGAAATACGAATTATGCATACTTCCCGCAATGCACCACTCTGTACTGAGTCCTGACAGATATTTACTCTTCCTTCAAGGGGCACACACCAGTTGTATGAAACCGTTCCTCTCTATGAAACCTTTATTGGGGTTTTTCTTTGTTGTGCTCATTTATTTGCTTCTGCCTCCCAATTTAATCTCAGGTTCCGTGAAGACAAAGAATGGTTTATTCACATATATGTCCCAGTATCTAGCATGGGACCTTGTCTATACAGGTTCATTTAGTACAGTGGTTCTCAACCTTCCTAATGCCACGACCCTTTAATACAGTTCCTCATGTTGTGGTGACCCCAACCATAAGATTATTTTCGTTGCTACTTCATAACTGTAATTTTGCTACTGTTATGAATCGTAATGTAAATATCTGATATGCAGGATGTATTTAGGCGATCCCTGTGAAAGGGTCGTTCGATTCCCAAAGGGGTCGCGACCCACAGGTTGAGAAACGCTGATTTAGTATCTGATATATGATTGCATTTAATAAAGTTCTATCCTTTTCTTTTATAGATCTACAAAGGTGATATTTATGAAAATGCTACAGCAACAATGAAAAGTGGTGAAGTCATAAAATTAAGTGAAAAAAAGCAGGTTAAAATTTTTTACACTGACATGACTACCATACCACATCAAAACACACATATAAAGGAGACATGAAACACTGTAAGCAACTTAGGATGGAATTAGGAGCAGAGTGTCTATTTTAGTTTTTTTGGTTTTTTTATTAAAAAGGGATAAAAGTGTGATGATTGCTGGGGGGAGGAGAGGGATATGGGAGAGGGAGAGGAGGATACGGGGGGATAAATGGTGATGGACAGAGACTTGACTTGGGTTGGTGAACACACAATACAGTGTACAGATGATGTGTTGTGGAATTATGCACCTGAACCTGTAAAAGTTTATTAACCAGTGTCACCCCAATTTAAAAAATTTTATGGCCTTGCCCAGCCAGCATGCCTCAGTGGTTGAGCATCAACCTATGAACCAAGAGGTCATGGTTCGATTCCTGGTCAGGGCACATGCCCAGGTTGCAGGTTTGATCCCCAGAAGGGGGCGTGCAGGAGGCAGCTGATCAAGGATTCTCTATCATTGATGTTTCTATCTTTCCCTCCCTCTCTCTTCCCTTCCGAAATAAATAAATTAATATATTTTGGCTCAGTGGTTGAGCATTGACCTACAAACCAGGAAGTCACGGTTCGATTCCTGGTCAGGGAACATGCCCAGGTTGCGAGCTCGATCTCCAGTAGGGGCCGTGCAGGAGGCAGCCGATCAATGATTCTCCCTCATCATGATGTTTCTGTCTCTCTCTCCCTTCCTCTCTGAAATCAATAAAAATATATTTTAAAAAACAGAAAGTTAAATGTGAAGTAATGAATATAATAAAATGTTATTAGGAAAATGTATGCCTCCAATACCAAACACTGATTTCATTCTTCATTCATCTAAAGAAATCTATAGAGAGGTTTCTGTCCTGGATAAGATGGACCAAGCATACCTCACCTTGTTCCCACTAAAGGTAGCTATAATAAGCAAGAGCAACTATTTGACGACTCTGAAAAGTGAAGCAGGATGATCGGGGAGAAGACCAGAATTCAAAGTACCATTGAACCAAGGATGAGTTTAACATTTTTTTCCTCTGGTATCTCCTGGTGTGGACACAACACAGCCTGAAATCTGGAAGCATCCATTGATGTAGACAGAGAAAACTCCAGAAAAAAACCCTTGTCTTGTTCTGGCTTGAATACTGGGAAAGGGGTCTCCAAAAACTCAAGGAAGTGTATAGAAACAGCCCATTTTTCCTTCTTTTTCTTTTTTCTGTTCTCCTGTGCGCCAGCCCAAAGCAAACTTGTGGTGGGAGAAGTGACAAGAGGGGAACAGCAAAAATCTAAAACTGAATGACAGGAAGCTTCCTTCCAATCAGAGAAGCAGAAGTTTGAAGAGGTGGAGTGAGTCTTCTATGCCTTCTCTCTCTCTCTCTCTCTCTCTCTCTCTCTCTCTCTCTCTCTCTCTCTCTCTCTCCACCCCCTCCCATCCCACCTACCCCACCCCTCTGCTACTTGGCCCCAGATGCTGAACAAGGTTGTTCCAATGAACTGTGACGTGGCTGAAGAGATTGCAGAGGGGGAGCAGCACACACATATTTGACATTAGCAAACAGTACAGCACAGACTCTGAGACCCGAAGAGGTAAATCACAGCCCAAGTCCCAGACTGGCCACTGGGTGGCACACATGCTGGACTGATCCAAATAGGTTTGCAAAGGCCTTGAAAATTACAGACATTGAAACCACAGCCCACAAAAGGATGGTGAGAACTTGTGATCTGAACCTAAATGGGTTGATTGCCTCCCAAAACGAAAGTATCAACAGGACTAAAACCTATAAAACGCTGACGAAAGAAATCAAGAATGATCTAAATAAATGGAGAGGCATACTGTATTCATGGATTTGAATATTCACCAAATTCATCTATATATTTAAAGGAATTCCAATTAAAATCCCAGCAGGACCCCTGGCCAGTGTTGCTCAGTTGGTTAGAGCATTATCCTGTGCACCAAAGGGTTGTGGGTTCGATCCCCAGGTGGGGAGAGTATGGAAAACAGGCAATCTGATGTCTCTCTCCCCCTTTCCTCTCTCTCTAGAATCAAACAAAAACATATCCTCATGTGAGAATTAAAAATAATAAAATAGACACAGTAATTTTGAAAAAGAATAAAATTGGAGAAATCACTGCCCAATGTTAAGACTTATCATAAAGCTACAGTATTTAAGACAATGTGCTATTGCAAAGGGACAGACACATAGGTCAAAGGAACAGAAAAGAGTCCAGAAATAGATGCACACAAATATGGACAAATGATTTTTGACAAAGGCAATTCAAAAGAGAAAAGACACCCTTTTCAATGAAGTGTGTTGAAAACAATTAGATTGCCATATGCAAAACCAAAACAAAACACCTCACGCTTTATACAAAAATGAACTCAAAACAAATTATTTATTCTAAATATAAAACTGTATAATTTTTAGAAGGAAACAGAATTTGTCATGCCTACAGTTATGCAGAGTTCTTAGACATGATACCAAGAGCATGCTCCATAAAGATAAAAACTGGTAAGAATTTAAAACTTTTGTTCTACAAAAGAAAGTAGAGACAGGGGATCTATTCTTTGTGCTCAGATAAGGAGGAGCCAGACAAGGTCTTGAGTAGGCAATGCTGAAGAAATACTGCTTCACTGGGCCACGTGGTGAAAAGGGTGGGGAGTTGAGGGAAAGGGGTTCGGTGGCAGAAGATAAGGAAGACCCCAAGTTTGAGCCAGAGGGGTCAGGAAGAATAAGTTGGGAGCAGGAGCAAAGAAAAATGAGAAAGAGGCAGCAGGAAAGGGGCCAACCCTGTATGAGGACATCCCCAGATCAGAACACTTCACCCACAGGCAAATGAGGCACAGTCCTGGAATGTGGCTGGGCTTCAGGCCTGGATTAAGGAGAAAGGTTTAGACTGGATAAAGGAAGAAGCCCCAGAGATCTTGTGCCTGCAGTAGACCAAAGGTTCCGAGAATAAACTACCAGCTGAACTTCAAGAGCTGTATGGACTACCCCATCAGTACTGGTCAGCTCCTTCAGACTATGAAGGGTACAGTGGCGCAGGCCTATTCTCCCACCAGTGCCCACTCAATGTCTCCCATGGTATTGGCTGAATTTGACACATTTGTGCTGGTAACAGACTATGTACCTAATGTAGGCCAAGATCTGGTGTGCCTGGAGTACCAGCAGCCCTGGGATAAAGCCTTTTCCAAGTTCCTGAAGGGCCTGGCTTCCCGCAAGCTCCTTGTGCTATATGGGAACCTCGATGTGGCTCATGAAGAAACTGACCTTCGCAACCCCAAGGTAAACAAAAAAGAATGCTGCCTTCATTCCAAAAGAGTGGCAAAACTTGCCTGGCCGGTGTGGCTCAGTGTTTGAGCATTCTATCTATGAACCAGGAGGTCACGGTTCGATTCCAAGGTTGCGGGTTCGATCCCCAGTAGGGGGCATGCAGGAGGCAGCTGATCAATGATGCTCTCTCATCATTGATGTTTCTATCTCCCTCTCCCTCTCCCTTCCTCTCTGAAATCAGTAAAAAAATATTTTTAAAAAAGAGTGGCACAGCCCTAGCTGGTTTGGCTCAGTTGATAGAGTGTTGGCCTGCAGACTGAAGGGTCCTGGGTTCGATTCCGGCCAAGGGTACATGCCTGGATTGTGGGCTTGATCCCCAGTAAAGGGCGTGTAGGAGGCAGCTGATTAGTGATTCCCTCTCATCATTGATGTTTCTCTCTCCCTCTCCCTTCCTCTCTAAAATCAATAAAAATATTTTTTAAATATTTTATTGATTTTTTACAGAGAGGAAGGGAGAGAGAGATAGAGAGTTAGAAACATCGATGAGAGAGAAACATCGATGAGAGAGAAACATCGATCAGCTGCCTCCTGCACATCTCCCACTGGGAATGTGCCCACAACCAAGGTACATGCCCTTGACCGGAATCAAACCTGGGACCTTTCAGTTAGCAGGCTGACGCTCCATCCACTGAGCCAAACTGGCTACGGCAATAAAAATATATTAAAAAAAAAATTAAAAAAAAGAGTTGCACAACTTTGGGGAATTGATACAGGCTGTTCCACTGGCTGACAGTTTCCGGCACCTCCACCCCAACACAATCTATGCCTACATTTTCTGGACCTACATGATAAATGCTCGATTCAAAAATGTTGGTTGGCACCTTAATTACTTTTTGGTGTCTCACTCTCTGTTAACTGCATTGTGTGACAGTAAGATCCATTCCAAGGCCCTGGTCAGTGATCACTATTCCATCACCCTGTGCCGAGCACTATAACACCTCCCCCAAATCGCTTTGAGCCTGGGAAATGAGGCCCCCAACTAGTTTCAAAACAGCTTTGCTCTCTAGAGAATTCTGCACTGTATTTCCCTTCTAAAAGTATGAATCCTTCAACCAGGCTGCTAGTGACAGATGGGTTTCCTTTAAGCCCAAGGTTTTCTTTTTTTGTGTGGGTTTTCTTCTTTTTATTACATTAAACAAAAGTAGGCCCTGGCCAGGTAGGTCAGTTGATTGGAGCATTGCCCCATACACCAAGGTTGCGGGTTTGATCCTTGGTTACAGCACATACAAGAAGCAACCAATGAGTGCATCAACAAGTGGAACAACAAATTGATGTTTCCTTCTCTCCCTCAAAAAAATAAATCAATAAAAAAAATTTTAAAACCCAGCAAAAGAAGAAAAAAAAAGCTACTGATGACTTTCTTTGAACTGTCCATGTGAAAATAAAGAGCCATAGTTTCATAAAAAAAGAAAGAATGCAAAGACAACCACAGACTGGGAAAAATATTTACAAACCAGATATCTGACAATGGACTTGTATACAGAACATATAAAGAACTCTCAAAACTCAACAGGAAGTAAACGAACAACCCAATTAAAAAAATGAGCAAGACTGTTAACAAACAGACCATTCACCAAAAAGGACATATGGACAGCAAATAAACAGAAGATAAAAACTGTTCATCATTAATAATTTGATAAATGCAAATTAAAATTATGATGGGCTATCACAATATACCTATTAGAATGGCTATAAAAATACTGACAGTAACATGTGCTGATGAAGAATGAAATAGCCACTGTGGAAAATGGTTTGGCAGAGTCTTATATAGTTAACCATATACTTACCACTTGACCCAGAAATCCCACTCCTAGGGAAATGAAATCGTACGTTCATACAAAAACCTATACACAGCAGCTCTACCAAAAACTGGAAACTCAAATATCCTCTAGGGATAAATGCATAAACAAACGGTATACCCACATAATATATACTACTTGGCAATAAAAATGAATAAATTATTGCTGGATGCAACATGCAACAACTTAGAAGACTTGAATGAAAATGCCGTTCTCAAAAGATTATATACTATATGATTCCAGTCATATGCTGTTCTCTAAAAGATATAACTATAGTAACAGAGAATAGACTGGTAGTTGCCAGGAGTTAGGGATAAGTTTGGGTGTGACTGCAAAGGGATAGCACGAGAGATTTTGGGGTCATTCAACTGCTCTGATCCTAATTGTGATAGTGATTACATAAATTTATACAAGTGTTAAAAATTCATAGAAGTGGTCCCGCCGGGGTAGCTCAGAGGTTGAGCGTTGACCTATGAACCAGGAAGTCGCAGTTCAATTCCCAGTCAGGGCACATGTCTGGGTTGCGGGCTCAATCCTCAGTGTGCAGTGTGCAGGAGGCAGCTGATCAATGATTCTCCTTCATCATTGATGTTTCTATATCTCTCTCCCTCTCCCTTCCTTTCTGAAATCAATAAAAATATATTTAAAAGTAAAAGTAACTTATTTTCCTAACTTTGTTTCACAAGACAAAATCATAGTCAAGCTCTTTTGTCACTATTAACAATGAAATATTAATTCTTGTTTTATGTGAACCTACTTTAAGTAGTCTTTCTCATTACCCATTATCCTCTAGTAAGCAAGACTGCCTTTATATTAAAATATACAATGAGCCCTACCTGGTTTGGCTCAATGGATAGAGCATTGGCCTGTGGACTGAAGGGTCCCAGGTTCAATTCTGGTCAAGGGCATGTACCTTGATTGTGGGCACATCCCCAGTGGGGGGTGTGCAGGATGCAGCTCATCGATGTTTCTCTCTCATCAATGTTTCTAACTCTCTATCCCTCTCCCTTCCTCTCTGTAAACAATCAATAAAAATATATTAAAGCCGGAACCGGTTTGGCTCAGTGGATAGAGCGTCGGCCTGCGGACTGAAAGGTCCCAGGTTCGATTCCGGTCAAGGGCATGTGCCTGGATTGCGGGCATATCCCCAGTAGGAGATTTGCAGGAGGCAGCTGATCGATGTTTCTTTCTCATCGATGTTTCTGACTATCTCTCTCCCTTCCTCTCTGTAAAAAATCAATAAAATATATATTAAAATATATATATATATATTAAAATATATATATATATATACAATGAAATAAAGAAGAACCCTAGCCAGTTTGGCTCAGTAGATAGTGTGTCAGACTGTAGACCGAAGGGTCCCAGGTTCGATTCTGGTCAAGGGCACGTACCTTGGTTGCAGGCTCCTCCCCAGCCTGGGCCCTGGTCGGGGCTTGTGTAGGAGGCAACCAATCAATGTGTTTCTCTCACATCGATATTTCTCTCTTTCTTTCCCTCTCTCTAAAAATCAATGGAAAAATATCCTTGGGTGAGGATTAAAAAAATAATAAAAGAGTAGGAGGATATATGCTAGTGATAATATAGCAAGTAGTTTCTGGGTAATGAGATTTTAAGTGACTTCTTTTTTTTGCTTGTTTATTTTCTAAATTTTCCAGAATGAGCTTGCATAGCTTTGTGGGAAAAAGTTAAAGAATCCTTTCAATCTAGTCCTAGTAATGTTTTCTCAAGGAAACTCTGGGGCTCTGGTCTGTATGCATGGAGAAGACAAGCAGCTAGGAGGAGAGAAGGTAGCCAACACAGGAAAGATCAGATCTGCTGGTGGTACTGATGAAGGTAAGAAAACTGGCTATTCTTAGGAAGGGGAAGGCTAGCTCACCTGAGACTGTTTGAAAACATCCTTCCCAACCACATCCAGATCAGAGGGGTCTTTGATGGCACTAACATACTCAGAAACAGCCTTGATCACCACATCACAAGGAGGAAGAACCAGTTGATGAGCTCGAACCTAAAAGAGTTAATATAAACAAGAAACACTGGCATCAGACATGGTCGTTAAGAAAAAGGGTGAGCCCTAAGCAGTTTGGCTCAGTAGATAGAGCATCGGCCTGTGGACTGAAGGGTCCCAGGTTCCATTCCGGTCAAGGGCATGTACCTTGGTTGCGGGCACATCCCTAGTAGGAGGTGTGCTGGAGGCAGCTGATCAATGTTTCTCTCTCATCAAGGTTTCTAACTCTCTATTCCTCTCCCTTCCTCTCTGTAAAAAAACAATCCTATCTAATAAAAAAAAAAACACATGGTAATTGGCGTATGACCCCAACCCTTCCCATTGGCTAATCAGCGAGATATGCAAATTAACTGCCAGCCAAGATGGCGGCCGGCAGCCAGGCAGCTTGAAACTAACATGAGGCTTGCTTGCTTCAGTGACGGAGGACTCCAACGTTCCCCGCCTGCCGCTGCAGGCCTCTGAGCTGAAACTCTAAGCAACTATGTAACAAATATAGAAGCTAAACAAAACCCCAGAAACCTGCTTTAGTCCACCGGGCTTCAGCCAGCAGGATCGCAACATTGTAAGCAAAGGCCAGAAACCTACTTTCAGCAGTGGAGGCCTAAGAGCTGGAGCCAAGCCTCAAAGCTAAAGCTGGCCCAGAATAAAGAAAAAAAGGAGCAGTTGGGAGCTTCAGTCACCCCCAGCCTGAAAACAGCCCTCAGCCCCTCACCCAGACTGGCCAGGCACCCCAGTGGGGACCCCCACCCTGAAGGGTGTGTGACCAGCTGCAAACAGCCCTCAGCCCCTCACCCAGACTGGCCAGGCACCCCAGTGGAGACCCCCACCCTGAAGGATGTGTGACCAGCTGCAAACAGCCATCATCCACTCACCCAGGCTGGCCAGGAACCCCAGTGGGGACCCCCACCCTGATCCAGGACACCCTTCAGGGCAAACCAGCCAGCACCCACCCGTGCACCAGGCCTC
Source organism: Myotis myotis (assembly GCF_014108235.1). Taxonomy (NCBI): domain Eukaryota; kingdom Metazoa; phylum Chordata; class Mammalia; order Chiroptera; family Vespertilionidae; genus Myotis; species Myotis myotis. Next base: position 9,444,336 of record NW_023416346.1, read on the forward strand.
TACCCTATATAGTAAAAGGGTAATATGCCTCCCAGCACCGGGATCAGCGTGACAGGGGGCAGTGCCCAAACCCCTGATCTGCCCTGCTCTGTGTGTGACAGGGGGCGGTGCCCCAACTCCCCTATCGGCCCTACTCTGTGAGTGACGGGGGAGCTCCTCAACCCCCTGATGGGCCCTGCTCTGTGCGTGACAGGGGGTGGCGCTGCAACTTCCCCATCGACCCTGCCTTGAGTGTGACAGGGGGCGGTGCCCCAACCCCCCAATTGGCCCTACCCTGAGCGTGACTGAGGGTGGCATTGCAACCTCCCAATCCGCCCTGCTCTGTGCATGACAGTGGGCGGTGCCCCAACTCCCCAATCGGCCCTGCTCTCTGCCCGACCAGGGGCTGCACCTAGGGGTTGGGCCTGCCCTCTGCCACCCGGGAGCAGGCCTAAGCCAGTAGGGCGTTATCTCCCGAGGGGTCCCAGACTGCAAGAGGGCACAGGCCGGGCTGAGGGACCCCCCCTTTCCCCCCGAGTGCACAAATTTTTGTGCACCGGGCCTCTAGTCCTATATAATAAAAGAGAAACATGCAAATTAACTGTCCCTCCACCATGCCCACTGGCCATGCCCACCAGCCAATCAGGAGTGAGTATGCAAATTAACCCAACTAAGATGGTGGCGGCCACAGAGCTGGAGTGAGCTGGAGGCTTGGGTTGCCCCTGGTAATGGAGGAAGCCAAGCTTCCTGCCTGCCCTGGCCGGCCCTGGGCTCCGCTCAAGGCTACAAAGTTTCAATTATAGAAGTTAAATAAATCCCAGAAAAAAAGAAAAAAGAAAAAAAGGAATGGCTGGGAGCTTGGGTCACCAGGGGTCATGGCCAGCCTGACAATGGCCATCAGCCCCTCACCCAGGCTGGCCAGGCACCCCAGTGGGACCCCCCCCACCCTGAAGGGGGTGTGGCCAGTCTGTAAATGGCCCTCAGCCCCTCACCCAGGCTGGCCAAGCACCCCAAGAGGGACCCCCACCCTGAAGGGGGTGTGGCCAGCCTGCAAACAGCCCTCAGCCCCTCCTGACTCCTCAGGAGTGCTAAGGATATCTGACTGCAGCTTAGGCCTGCTCCCCACTAGCAAGTGGACATCCCCTGAGGGTTCCCGGGCTTCCAGAGGGATGTCTGACTGCCAGCTTAGGCCTGATCCCCCGGGGAGCGGGCCTAAACCAGCAGGTGGACATCCCCCGAGGGGTCCCAGAATGCGAGAGGGCTCAGGCTGGGCTGAGGGACCCCGCCCCCCAAGTGCACAAATTTTTGTGCACTGGGCCTCTAGTAAAATATAAAAAAAAGAAAAAGAAAACGGGTGAGGTGCTTGGCCGGCGTGGTTGAGTTGACCTATGAACCAGGAGGTCACGGTTTGATTCCCAGTCAGGGCACATGCCCAGGTTGTGGGTTCAGTCCCCAGTGGGGGCTGTGCAAGAGGCAGCCAATTGATGTCTTCCTCTCTCTATCCCTCTCCCTTCTTCTAAAAATCAATAAAAATATATTTAAAAATAAAAAGACAGCCCTAACCGGTTTGGCTCAGTGAATAGGCAGCCGTGGGCAAACTACGGCCCGCGGGCCGGATCTGGCCCGTTCGGCTGTTCTATCCGGCCCGCGGAGCCGAAAGAGCGGAGGGTTCTCTTGCTCTCCCCTCCGCTCCTTCACCAGCAGCAGTGTTAACATGGCAACATCGGGAAACACGGCTGCAGCTCCTTCTTCTGAGTCCAGTTTAAGAACCCATTGTGGCCCTCGAGTCAAAAAGTTTGCCCACCCCTGGGATAGAGCGTCGACCTGGGGACTGAAGGGTCCCAGGTTCGATTCCAGTCAGGGGCATGTACCTTGGTTGCGGGCACATCCCCAGTGAGAGGTGTGTGGGAGGGAGCTGATCGATGTTTCTAACTCTCTATCCCTCTCCCTTCCTCCCTGTAAAAAATCAAAATATAGTATATTAAAAATAAATAAATAAATAGAGAAAGTAGTCATCAAATAGATGTATTTTTTAAATGAGTTCAACTGTACAATACCCAGCTGCTACTGCAGAGAAGTGCTTGATGTGGGGAAAACCCCCAGCACATTTGGTGACCAGAGTATCAGAAGTGATGTATTCTGGATGAGTGTGGTAGAAGTGTGAAAGTAAAGGAGACACATAGGAAAGAAAGACATAGGAAGGAAGAGTTGGGTTTTCTCCTACACAGAAGGTGGAAAACGAACTTTTTCCTCTTTAAAGGGTATTGATCATAATTATAAATCTTTATCTGTTAAGTATTTGGGATAGTTTAAACCTAATGAAAGATAATTGTTCTATCAAAACTCCAATCAAAACCTGATGTCCCCTAGGCATGGATATATCCGCAGGAAATGGGCACAATACCTTAAGTGACGCAAGGGGATGTTCTGGTCCCAAGAGGCTCCAGTGGAAAGCAGCCAGGTCCTCATCTGGGAGAATGTGGTTACCTATAAAATACATTTATCACTTATTGACTGTACAAATGTTTCCTTAGAGCCTCCAGGGCATGACAAAGATGCTGTGAGAGAAAATTATCAAATAATTCACATAGATCGATATACTTCATGTAATGAATACAGTAGCTATGTGTTGATTACCTACTATGCGTCACATGCATTATATGTTTCACCTTCAAAATAACCATATATGATAGTATTATTTCTCTCATTTCACACATAAGGAAATTGAGGTTTGAACAAGTTTGATGACAGCCTAAGGTGGTAGAGTTAATTAAGTGCCCACACCAGGATAAGAACCTAAGGACTGTCTGACTCCAAAGCTAATGCTATTTTCTATGACCTAGTAACCCTGTTTTTTATAACAGCAGCCACCAATTACTGTCTGCCAAGTGCTGGACATTTTTATATCTCACTTCACTTGACTTTATAATAACACCATGCGGTATATTCCATTTCACAGAGGAGGCGACTGAAACCAGGGAGTTACCTGTAACTTCAGTGATTTGCCCAAGGCCTAATTGCAAAACTTGTGCTGACTGCACTAGATCATCCAAGCTCAACCCCTTTGGGATTATAAACAAGAGTTCACACCTAAGACAAGATATTAATCTTTATGCTGCCAATACATGGAAGACCAACTCGAAACCTAATCAACTCTCTGCCATTTAAAAGGTAGATGGATAGCCTGGCCAGCGTGGCTCAGTGGTTGAGCATCAGGTGACCCATGAACCAGGAGGTCACTGTTCGATTCCCAATCAGGGCACATGCCTGGGTTTGAAGCTCGATCCCTAGGGGGGCGGGGGGGCATGCAGGAGGCAGCCAATCAATGATACTCTCTCATCATTGATGTTTCTATCTCTCTCCCTCCCCCTTCCTCTTTGAAATCAATAAAATATTAAAAAATAGCCGAAACCAGTTTGGCTCAGTGGATAGAGCGTCGGCCTGCGGACTGAAAGGTCCTGGGTTTGATTCCGGTCAAGGGCATGTACCTGGGTTGCGGGCACATCCCCAGTGGGAGATGTGCAGGAGGCAGCTGATCGATGTTTCTCTCTCATCAATGTTTCTAACTCTCTATCTCTCTCCCTTCCTCTCTGTGAAAAATCAATAAAATATGTTTTAAAAAATATTAAAAAATAAAAGGTAGACGGATAGAAGGCTAGAACGGATATATATACATACATATATATATATATATATATATATATATATATATATATATATATGGCAAGTATAGTAAAATGTTAATGGCAGAAAACAGGAGGTAGATACAGGATATTCACTATAAAATTCTTTCAAGTTTGCTTATGTTTGGAAATTTTCATTATAAAATCTTAGCGCAACAGAAGCAAAAGGAAAAAGCAATTTGTGTTCTTGATCTAAATTTAGACACTGGGCTCTAACTGGTTTGGCTCAGTGGATAAAGCGTCAGCCCATGGACTGAAGGGTCCCAGGTTCGATTCCAGTCAAGGGCATGTACCTCGGATGCAAGTTCGATCCCCGGCCCAGGTCAGGGTGCTGTGGGAGGCAACCAATTCATGTGTCTCTCTCACATCAATGTTTCTCTCTCGCTTGCTCTCTCCCTCTCCCTTGCTCTCTCCCTCTCCCTTCCAATCTCTCTAAAAATGAATGGAAAAATATCCTCAGGTGAGGATTTAAATAAATGAATGAATTAAATAATTAATTAAATAGATAGATAGATAGATAGATAGATAGATAGATAGATAAATCTAGACACTGGGGAAATGCTCTGAGTGGAAAACTAAACCTGTCCAGGGCTAGTAAACATTTGGCCTAAGACAGTACTCTGCATAAAATAGTTATGGAATATAACAAAAGAGTGCATGAGTTAAAATAATGTTCTGGAATATGCATGAATTCATAAGGCAAACATGCCGAGTTTTTAATAAGAAGCTCAGAAGCCCGTCTGGAGTGGTTCAATGGTTGAGCATTGACCTGTGACCCCAGAGGTCACGGTTCGATTCCCAGTCAGGGTACATGTCCTGGTTGCAGGCTCAATCCCCAGCATGGGGCTTGCAGGAGGCAGCCCATCAATGATTCTCTCTCATCATTGATGTTTCTCTCTCTTTCTCCTTCTCCCTTCCTCTCTGAAATCAATAAAAATATATTTTTAAAAAAGCTGCCCTAGCAAGTTTGGCTGAGTAGATAGAGCGTTGGCCTGCAAACGGAAGGGTCCAGGGTACAATTCCAGTCAAGGGCACATGCCCGGGTTGCGGGTTTGATCCCCAGTGGGGGCGTGCAGGGGGCAGCCGATCAATGATCCTCTTTCATCATTGATGTTTCTCTCTCTCTCCCTTCCTCTCTGAAATTATATATATATATATATATATATATATATATATATACACACATATATATATACATGCTCAGAAGCATAGTATTTGGCATGAGAATTTTCAGAAGATAAACCCAATAATGATTGGTTAAATGGCTCTGGTCTTCATCTCTTAGCACTAGAAGGGGAACTGTAACTAATCACTGGAATCTGTTCTCTGAACCACCTACCTAGCAGCGCAGCGAATATGGGAAAACTCATCCGCTTCAGGCCCAGCTGCTTGGCCACCTCCTGCATCAAGAACTGGTTGGTAGTGAGGTTCTTCCCATTCCAGCTCAGCTTCAGAGCATGGGAACTGTAGTAATAGGGAATATTGTAGAGAGCATACTCGGAGTCATGGGCAAGAAGGCCATGGAAGCCGTTTTCCCTGAAAAAAGCCACCACTTCCAAATGGTGGTCCTCGAGGCTCTGAAAGACCTAGGAGGGAAGAAGAGAAGAACAAGGTCATGCAACAGAAGCTGAGCTGCATTTGGTTAGAGGTCAGGAAAGTTAGTAACTGAATTTTACAGTCTGTTGAAACTTAAGATTACATGAGATTGAATGGAAGATTAAAAAATAAAAGTCTCTCTCGCCTGCCGAAGTGGCTCAGCAGTTGAGCACTGGCCCATGAACACCAGGAGGTCACTCAAGGTTCGATTCCCAATCAGGACACATGCCCAGGTTGCAGGCTCGTTCCTCAGTATGGGGCGTGCAGGAGGCAGCCGATCAATAGTTCTCTCTCATCACTGAGGTTTCTATCTCCCTCTCCCTTACTCTCTGAAATCAATATATATATATATTTAAAGCCACTCTCGTAAATGCAGGCAGAATTATCTTTGGGTTTGTTCAAATGCCCAGTCTTTTTATACTCCTTTCATGAAACTGAGAGGCCTAGCCTCTTTAAAAGAAATTAACATGGTATGTAAGTTTTTATACCTATATTAGAAAAATAAAGCTATTACTTATTGCTCAGCACCTCTATATGCCCTGCATATTTACATAAATTATGTCATCATCAGAACAACCATGGGCGAGGTAGATATGGATGTCAAAACTTACACAGAAAGGTTAAACAACACATAGCTAGAACCTGAACCCAAGTTCATCTAACTTCCTTTTAAAAATTCTTGCTTGTGCCCTGACGGGTTTGGCTCAGTGGATATAGCGTCAGCCTGCGGACTGGGGGGTCCCAGGTTTGATTCCGGTCAAGGACATGTACCTTGGTTTCGGGCACATCCCCGGTGGGGGGTGTGCAGGAGGCAGCTGATCGATGTTTCTCTCTCATCGATGTTTCTAAGTCTCTGTCCCTCTCCCTTCCTCTCTGTAAAAAATCAATAAAGTATATTTAAAAAAATTCTTGCTTGCTTTCTTAAGAGCACCAAGGACACTCACAACATCTAGGTTATCAGAAACTTCACCCCATTTTCATTTATTTTATTTTTTTAGTCCTCACCTGAGGATATGTTTTTATTGATCTTCTGAGAGAGAGGGAGAGGGAGACAGAGACAGAGACAGGGACAGGGACAGGGACAGGGACAGAGGGAAACCGATATGAGGTTTTCTCCAGTATACATCCCAACTGGGGATTGATTAAATGCACAACCTAGGTAGGTGCCCTGACTGGGTATCGAACCCACAACCTTTTTGGTGCATGAGATGATTCTCCAACCAATTGAGCAACCCGGCCAGGGCAACTTAACCCCATTTCTAAAAATGGGAAAACTAATGCTGCAAGAAATTGGCTGCCCCCAAAGTTACATAATGAGTGAGTGAAGACAGGATTCAAACCCAAGCTCATCTGATGCCAACACGCATACTTTCCATTATACCAGGCTTCCTCTTGGAGAGCACTATATTTTATGAGACATACCATTAAGTGCCCTTCCTATGCATCCCTCTATAGCTGCACTTAGGCACACTGGATCTACCACACTAACTTCCTTGATTTCAGAGACTTTATCTCTGTATTCCTAGCTCCCACATAAGACCTAGAACACAGTAATAAGAATAGTAATGGCTAACAGATACTGAAACATGCACTATGTGCTAACTAATGTCCCAAGTACTTTATATGCAACAACTCAATACACAAAAACAATCTTCAGAGGCCATAACTATTATTGTTATACCCATTTTACATTACTATCCTTAAGGTCACATGGCTGGAAGGAACGAAGCCTGGATTTTGGCTCTAGAGCCTGTGGAGCTCAATAATATTGTTGAACCAAACTGATCTATTCCTTCATTTAAGTTGTAAAGGAATGGTAGTTTTCTGAATTCTGACTAGAGTTTCAATGCATTAAGCTTTTGCTAGCCTTTGGAAAGGGAGACTAGTCACAGTAGATAGTCATGTCACACATTAGTCATTCAAGGGGAGGGACACTGGTAAGCAGATAGCAAAGCAAGGTCTGTAGTATTTGATATTCAGGCAAAGGAACCAAAATTCCTTACTTTACACTGTAACATATTTAAGCCTAGAGCTATGATAAACTCCATTTGGGTCAGGGTAGTACAGTTTTATGCTGCCCCCCCCCCCCCGGTGATCATTTCTTCCAGCACATCTCTCATATACAAGTCACTGATGGCGCATCCTTCTACCTTATACCATCATAAGGCTGTGTGTGATATATTCTCCCCGATCATCACAACCTAACCATGTAAGCTTCATAAGCCCCATTTTACAATTGAGGAAACTGAGGCTTAAGAGAAATGAGGTGCCATACTCAGGGCCACAGAACTGGGAAACAGAAACCTGGGTCATACTGCCCTTTCAACGACAACACATTACTTTTATCTGGTCTAAAGCAGATTACGCCACTATCGAAGTGATTTCAATTCCAGAAAGCCAAGGACTAGTGGTTTTTAACTAATCTGGTGGCTCTTATAACACCAGGAGGGTAAATCACAATGACTGGAGAGCATCTTCAAAATATACAAAACTGTGCTTCACATCAGCTGATGACAATGAAACCCTGACGGGCAAGGAAAAAGCCTTCCAGCCACAATGCCTCTTAGAGAACAGCTGAGCACCCTGGCTCCATTTCCACATCTCTGATGATTACTACCACCTATGCAGAATGACTTACAGGCCCTGGTCCAAACTGATCCAGTTTCCTTGGCAACCGTGCAATTTTCCAGGAGACTAAAATGATTCAGGCGAAATTAAACAACATACCCAAACGACTAAGCAGAAAAGAAGTACATTTGAGCTATAAAGAAAGCAAGAGTTGAGATTCTGAATTGTCCATAGCTTTTTATTGTTGTTAATCTTCACCTGAGGATATTTTTCCATTGATTTTTAAGGAGAGTGGATGAGAGAGGGAAAGACAGAAATATCCATGTGAGAGAAACACGTCGATTGATTGCCTCCTGCACGACTGGTTGCCTCCTGCCTGAGCCCTTGATCAGGGCCTGGGCCCAGGAGAAGCCTGCAATCCTGCAATCAAGGTACATGCCCTTGACCGGAATTGAACCTGGGACCCTTTGGTCCGCAGGTAGACGCTCTAACCAGCTAGGGCTGTCTATCTTTTAATCACTGACTCAATTTTAGTCCAATGAATATGAATTGAGAGCCTAAGTGCTAGGATGCAAACAGCACAGAATGGCATGAATATAAAGAAGAATAAAACTCAGGGGAAAACAGCTCCCTGAGAGAAGTTTAATGTTTAATTTCCAATATAAGTAGTCCAAAGCAGTGGGTTTTATTTTTTTTAATATATTTTATTGGTTTTTTACAGAGAGGAAGGGAGTGGGATAGAGAGCTAGAAACATCGATGAGAGAGAAACATCGACCAGCCGCCTCCTGCACACCCCCCACTGGGGATGTGCCTGCAACCAAGGTACATGCCCTTGACCGGAATCGAACCTGGGACCTTTCAGTCCAAAGGCCGACGGTCTATCCACTGAGCCAGACCAGCGCAAAGCAGTGGGTTTTAAATTGTGCTTCCCAAACCAGGAATTGGGTAAGTGGGAAACTGGATCAAATAACCAGACAGGATAGATGCTCCTACTTTCTCTTGAAACTGAGCTCATATTTACCATATTACCTATTTTATATTTTGGCTCTTTCAGAAATATTTTATTTTATTGAATAACATTTGTTGTTAAAAAACAACTAGAGAGAAAAAAAACAACTAGAAGTAGCCCGGCTGGTGGGGCTCAGTGGTTGAGCGTCGACCTATGAACCAGGAGGTGGAGATTTGATTCCTGATCAGGGCACATGCCTGGGTTGTGGGCTTGATCCCCAGTGGAGGGCATGCAGTAGGCAGCCGATCAGTGATTCTCTCTCATCATTGATGTTTCCATCTCTCTCTCCCTCTCCCTTCCTCTCTGAAATCAATAAAAAAATATTGGTTGAAAGTCAAAATTGGTCCCCTACTCTGTGCCACGTGTTCTATGCATGAGATATACAGCAATAAACAAAGCAGACCAAAAAAATCCCGGCCTTCTTGGAGCTTACATTTTAGTGACAAATACTTCTAGATTTTTAAAAAATATATTTTTTTATTGATTTCAGAGAGGAAGGGAGAGGGATAGAGAGAAACATCAATGATGAGAGAGAACCATTTATGGGCTGCCTCCTGCATGCCCCCTACTGGGGATCGAGCCCCCAACTCAACATGTGCCCTTGACCGGAATGGAAACCGAGACCCTTCATTCTGCAGGCTGACACTCAATCCACTGAGCCAAACATCACCGAGGGCTCCACCAATATTTATTGAGCCAGGAACTGATATGTGCCAGGCACTGATGTAGGTGTGGGGATATAGTGAACAAGAGCCCCAAATTCTTATCTTCATGGAGCTGACATTCTAGTGATTAATATTTCACAATAAGCACTGGGCTAAGCAATGTAAGACATATTTATTTTTCTAACCCTGTGAAATAAGTATCATTAACCTCCCTATATATTCCTTTTTGTTAGCAGAAAAATGTAAATATCTCGCCCCAAATCACACGGCTGACCATATAGTAACACTTGGATTTGAACTCAGGACTGACTTCAAAACAATGCTCTTTTTTTTTTTTTTGCATGTATTTGTCCAGTTTTCCCAGCACCACTTATTGAAGGGACTGTCTACCCCATTGTATATCCTTGCCTCCTTTGAGGTGGGTTAATTGACCATATAAACAAAGATTTATTTCTGGGCTCTATTCTGTTCCATTGATCTGTTTGCTTTTATGCTAGTATAATGCTATTTTGATTGTTGTCAAAATAGCATTATACTATACTTTGAAACCAGAAAGCATGATACCTCCCACTTTGTTCTTTGATTTCTTTGGCTATTAAGGGTCTTTTGTTGTTCCATTAGTTTTTAGTTCTGAGAATGCCATAGGTATTTTTTAATAGGGATTGGCTGGAATACATCTACTGCTGTAGGTAGTAAGGACATTTTAACAATATTATTATATCCAATCCATAAGCATGGTATATCCTTCTATGTATTTGTATCCTCTTCAATTTCCTTCTTCAATATCTTATAGCTTTCAGAATACAGGTCTTTCACCTCATTGGTTAAATTAATTCCTAGGTATTTTTATGCTATTGATGCAATTGAGATGGGATTGTTTTCTTCTTTATTTCTCCTAATTGTTCACAGGATCTGTGACATCGAATGAATCTATGCTCAAATTCAAGTGGTTGTGCAAGTAACTTAGCTTCTTATCTATACAATGGAGATTTCACTAATTCCTACCTGATTGTGAGATTTAGCAATTACTTATATAAAATACCTGGCACACAAGCTCTGAGAAAGTGCTTATTAAGTAAGTCACAGCCTGTTAATTCTGCAGAGATGAAGTCTGTGGTACAAACTACTATCTGCAGGTCTTCAGAAATCACTTGAGGTAAGTAGATACCAGAACAGGGACTTGTTCTGCCCAAAGAAAACCTTCAGGATTGAAAACTCAGAAGGCCTGATGAAAGCCATCCTTGGAAATAAGAAGCATACAAAGGTCCAAGGGAGCTTTGGGGTTACCTCAGGGAGGAAGACAGGAACTGCAGAGGAAAATGACAGCAAGAAATTTCTAGGAATCCTTGAACCAGGGGCTGCAAATTCTTCCAGGGGCTGGGAAGCTAGCAAATGAATGAAAGGGGTTGAATTAAGAAAAATCAACCGCCAAGAGATGCAAATCAAAATGGCAATGCGGTACCATCTCACACCTGTCAGAATGGCTATCATCAACAAGTCAACAAACAAGTGCTGGAGAGGATGCGGAGAAAAAGGAACCCTCATGCACTGCTGGTGGGAATGCAGACTGGTGCAGCCACTGTGGAAAACAGTATGGAGTTTCCTCAAAAAACTAAAAATGGAACTTCCATTTGACCCAGTCAGTGATCCCACTTCTAGGACTGTATCCCAAGAAACCAGAAACACCAATCAGAAAGGATATATGCACCCCTATGTTCATAGAAGCAAAATTTATAATAGCTAAGATTTGGAAACAGCCTAAGTGCCCATCAGCAAATTATTAAAAAACTGTGGTACACCTACACAATGGAATACTATGCCGCTATAAAAAAGAAGGGATTCTTACCACTTGCAACAGCATGAATGGACCTGGAGAGCATTATGCTAAGCGAAATAAGCCAGTCAGAGAAAGACAAATACCACATGATCTCACACATTTGTGGAATACAATGATCAACATACACTGATGAACAAAAACAGAATCAGAGACAAGAAGCATCAATCAAACCATCAAATCTCAGAGGGAAGGTAGGGGAGGGTGGGGGTAAGGAGGAGAGATCAACCAAAGGACTTGTATGCATGCACATAAGCCTAACCAATGGACACAGACACCAGGGGGGTGAGGGCATGAGTGGGGGGGTGGGGGGTAATGTGGGGATAAGGGCACATGTAATACCTTAATCAATAAAGAAAAAAAGAAAAGAAAAATCAACCGCCAGGAATGTAATCTTTTTTACTAACCAATACTGTGGGTGTTAACAATATAAATATGCAAAATCTTGGCATTTACATTAAAAAAATTTTTTTGTTGTTCTTGTTAATCCTCACCAGAGGATATTTTTCCATTGAATTTTAGAGAGAGTGGAAGGGAGGGGGAGAGACAGAGAGAAACATCGATGTGAGAGAGAGAGAGACATCTACTGGTTGCCTCCCACAGGCGCCCCAACCAGGGCCAAGGATTGAGCCTGCAACTGAGACATGCGTCTTTGACCGGAATCGAACCCAGGACCCTTCATCTCCTGGCAAATGAGTTTCCTAAAGGCATAATTATGCTAGTAAAAAGCAAATACAATCATGCATTTGTGAAGGTATTTCTGAACAACCCTGGTTTAATTCAAAGTTGAAATGCCAACTAAACAGGTTAAATATTTTATTTCAATCATTTCTGGAGTGCTGAATGCCCTTTAAATGCCAACTAAGAAATTGTTGCCCATATGATAGGGCAGATTTCCAAAACATGAATCTAGTAAGTCACTATGCAAAATATTCAACTGTGGTTGGTGCAAATCACCATGCTAATTACTAGCTCCTGACATGTTTCATTTTGAACATTTTTGCACAATGACTCCTAAGGAGTGGCATAATAAACAGCTTTAAGCCCTTGTAAAATGTTTATTTCAAATGAAAGCTCCCTAAGTCCAACAGTATTGCTTTTGCAGAAGCACACGTGTAGTCATATTCACTAATTTTGACCAATTTATACTAAAAATTTCAAGACTTTCTCAACATACAAAATCCAGTTATTTCTGTATGCACCTGTCACAGGCTACAAGACCAAAAGAGTTAGATTGCATAAAAAATGTTTTAATATTTTTTTTATTGATTTCAGAGAGGAAGGGAGGAGAGAGGGAGAGAAACATCAATGATGAAAGAGAATCATAGATTGGCTGTCTCCTGCACGACCCCCACTGAGGATGGAGCTGCAACCCGGGCATGTGCCCTGACCGGTAATTGAACCATGACCTCCTGGTTCATAGGTTGACACTCAACCACTGAGCAACACTAGCCAGGCTGCATCAAAAATTTTAACATGAAAAAAAAAAATTTTAACATGAATTATATTTAGGTGCAGTGGTTCTCGAACTCTACGGTGGATGGCTTCTTAAAACAGGCTGACAAGCCCCATCTCCAGATTCTGATTCAGTAGGTCTGGGACAGGGCCTGAGAATTTGCATTTCTAAAAAGTGTCCAGCTGGTACAGTGCTGTTGGTCAGGGAGCATACTGTGAGAACTACTAGCTAGGCACATACCAAGTGTATAACTATATGGGCAGCGTTTATATCTGTTGTAAATAGTTGCAATCTAAAACTTCACAAATAACTTCTTGACCCAAGTTGTCCCCAAAATGTTCGGCCCCCAATTTTTAACATCTGGAGCAACAGTATTTCCTACTCTTGCAAATGCTGGTTTATGATTTAATTTCTGCTATACTCACTCTTTTCTCAAACTACTACCTACAAAAGGCTTTCAAGGCCTAGCAATGTTTTACTTACTATGTAATTGCATTTCATGCTAGTATCACTTATTCTGTCTGTATTCAAAAACACAGTCTAGAAAAAACCTGATAAATAAGTGGGACAACAGGAGAAACCAAGATGGCGGGATAGGCAAAAACACCATCTATTAAAATGTCAATCGCTTTTTCTTGTTGTTAATCCTCACCCAAGGACATTTTTTTCCATTGAAGTTTTTGAAAGAATGGAAGGGAGGTGAGAGACACACAGAGAGAAACATCGACTGCTTGCCCTCCACACGCACCCCAACCAGGGCCAGGAATTGAGCCTGCAACTAAGGTACGTGCCCTTGACCAGAAACAAATCCACGACCCTCCAGTCTGCAGGCTGGCGCTCTAACTACAGAGAAACCGGCGAGGGCTTAAAGTTCGTTTTGTTTCAGCACTTGTCATTTTTGTACACTTTGTCATGGTTGTATTTCTTATAATGGTTTATTTTTAAATGGTGTCTTAAACTATAGTCTTTCAATAGACACATTTTATTTAGGTATAGAGGAATACTCATGACTTTGTGAGAATAAACAAGTCATCTTTTCTGTCAAATAACAGTTCCAGGGGTGGGCAAACTTTTTGACTGGAGGGCCACAATGGGTTCTTCAACTGGACCGGAGGGCCGGAACAAAAGCATGGATGGAGTGTTTGTGTGAACTAATATAAATTCAAAGTAAACATCATTACATAAAAGGGTATGGTCTTTTTTTTCAATAGTTTTATTCATTTCAAACGGGCCGTCCAGCCCGCGGGCCGTAGTTTGCCCACCGCTGGTTTAGACAGCCACCATTTTGGACTATGTGACTTGGCAGCCACCATGTTGGCTGCATGGCTTGCAGATCCCCTGGGGGCCGCCATCTTGAAATGCACAAAAGGCCAGCCCCTTCCTTTGAATTAGCCAATCACGAAAGACTGCACCTGAGCTCGTCAAAAGTAAGGGACAGGTCATGTGCATCAGGACTAAAAAGCCCAGCAGACCACCTGCTCAGTGTGCGTTTGCTCCCAGACCATGTGCATGTGCACCCTTCTGCGCAGAAGTAAATATATTTGCCTTGCTGCCTGGCCCCCAAGTATGCTTTGTGTTCTACCAGGACCCCTGAATTTGGTGGCTCGCCTTATTTCTTACAACTTCCAACAAGAAATAGGCTCTCCCCAATTTTCCTTTAAATATGTGACTTTTTTATATAACCTTCTTTTTGTTTACTTTTCTTAGATGTGGGTACAAAAAATATTTCATGTTCTTCAAAACTGCTAAAAAAGTACAAGCGCAACAATCAATGCTATTTTTGTTATCTATTTCCATATAACAAATCACCCCCAAAACTTAGTGGCTTAAAAAATATTTATTATCTCGGAGTATCTGGCTTGAAATGGATGAGACAAGATTCATAGGAAAAGAAAATACAGCCATGGCCAGGTGGCTCAGTTGGTTGGAGCGTTGTCCCATGCACCAAGAGGTTGTGGGTTTGATTCCCAGTCGGGGCACATAAGGGAGGCAGCTGGTCGATGTTTCTCTCTCTCTCTCTCTCTCTCTCTCTCTCTCTCTCTCTCTCTCTCTCTCTCTCTGTCTCTCTCAAATAAATAAAAACATATCTTCAGGTGAGGATTAAATAGAAAAAGAGAATACAGAAAGTAGAATAAATTTGAGGGGCAACTATTGAGTTCCATCTTGGATATTTTTCAGATTAAGTCAGCGGTCGCCAACCGGTGGTCTGCGGATCACTGGTGGTCCCTGAGGTCCGAAAGGTTGGCAACCGCTGGATTAAGTGACCGAAATTGTGCCAAAAGTTCATGAGAGAGGTTGGGAGTAAAGAAAGAGCTCTAGGAATCATCAGAATATAAAATCACAATAATGGATGAGCCCTAGCTGGTTTGGCTCAGTGGATAGAGCATTTGGCCTATGGACTGAAGGGTCCCAGGTTCAATTCTGGTAAAGGGCACATGCTCAGGTTGCAGGTTTGATCCTCAGGAAGGGGTCAATGATTCTCCTCTTTGATGTTTCCATCTCTCTCTCCTTCTCCCTTCCTCTCTGAAATCAATAAAAATATATTTTAAAAACAAGTAAATGGGGGGGCCCCAGCAACTTGGGCAGCGGGAGACGTGGCAGCAGCCAGGCAGCCCAGGTTCGCCAAGCCACTAGGTTCCCCGTGGCCCTCAGGCACCCAGCCTGCCGCCAGGATGCCCAAGAGGAAGGTCAGCTCTGCAGAGGGCGTGGCCAAGGAGGAAGCCAAGAGGAGGTCCGCCAGCTTGTCAGCCAAACCTGCTCCTGCAAAAGCGAAAACGAAGCCCAAAATGGCGGCAGGAAAGGAAAAATCTGCAGACAAAAAAGTGCAAACGAAAGGGAAAAAGGGAGCAAAGGGAAAGCAGGCCGAAGTGGCTCACTAAGAACCTAAAGATCTACCTGCGGAAAACGGAGAAACTAAAAACCAGGAGAGTCCAACCTCAGATGAAGCAGGAAAAAAAGAAGCCAAGTCTGATTAATGTCATATGCCATGTCTTATCAGTGGTCCCTGTCTCCCTTCTTATACAATCCAGAGGAATAATTTTATCAACTATTTTGTAAATGCAAATTTTTAGTAGCTCTAGAAATATTTTTAAGAAGGAGGGAATTCCACCTCATCCCATTTTTTAAAGTGTAAATGCTTTTTTTAAAGAGGTGAGATTATTTGCTGGTTATTACAACCAGAAAATAGTGAGATATTCAATATGGGAGACTTTGATTGTCTTGGGTGTCAGCTTAACATTCCATAGATGGGGTAGTTTTTATACCCTATAATACAAAGCATACCAAATGACAATTTGGAGTCAGTCGTGCATTTGCTATGTCTTAAACATTTTAAATTATTTCTATGCACATGCTTTTGGTAGAATTGTTTCCTAAAGAAAACCACTTCTTGATCTTGGCTCTCCCTGTCAGAATTTTGTGCATCTGTAACATCTTTGCTGTGGTAGTCCAGTTTTCCTAGTAAATTTGTCAATGTGCTGTGAAAAATTGAAAATTTGATTATGTAGTATATGTGCTATTAAATTGTGAATTAGTGGGACTTTGATGTAACAGCGTTATCAACATCTGAAGATATTGGTACTTGATACTCTTAAGGAAAGTTAGCGTCTAAATTTTAAGCTGGAAAGTCGCTGGAATAACTGTTTAGAAAAGAATCACAACTACATGACTTTACATTTTTGGTACTAAGTTAAGAATTATGTACAAATTGATATGTCTGTGTTCTGACCCTTAAAACAAACAATAAAATCTCAATTATGAAAAAATAAATGGGAAGTTTTGCTTTTTTTAAGTTATTCACGTACACTGTAAGTGAAAGAAACCAGAGATGGAGAGACTGAAAATGCAGAAAAGAGATGATTACTTTTGAGTTCTTATAATGTCACTATCTTACTCTTTCACTTGGCATTTAGCTTACACAATGCTGGCACAAACTAAGTGCTCAATAAATCTAATTATTGCTTTTCTACATGTGTCTATGCATATTATCTGGCTAATAAAAGTACACAATCTTACACAAGATGTATGAAACAAAGGAAACTGTATGGTAAGAGTGTTCAAAGATACTCGGAGCGATACAGACCCAGAACAAGGATTTTTATCCACCACTGACTAGTACCCAGACAAAGAAAAAATCATTTCACCTCTATGCGCCTCAGTTATTCAATTGGTAAATGGGAAGAATACCATGCACTCTTGCAAGCTTGTGAGGATCAAACAAGATATTTAAAAAGCACTTTATATACAACTTGGTGCTCACATAGTAATACAGTGGAACCTCAGTTCTCCAACTTAATTTGCTCCAGAGGGCTGTTCGAGAAGTGATTTGTTTGAGAACCGAATCATTTTTTCCCATTAGAAATAATGTAAATTGAATTAATCAGTTCCAGACCCCCAAATGATTGTTTTAACCTTACATACAGTGCATACCTAACGTACTGTTTAAGGTGTAAATAAACACTTCTTTTAAGTTTATCGAACCACCCCTACTAGCCTTAAAGGAATCGCTTTTAGCATTTGGTCCAGGGATGCCTTTCAGGTCAGCATGCAGCATCTTTGCTTCACATATCACTGCCTCCCAAGTGCTGTCCCTGGCTAACTGCTTTTCCTTCATCCAAATCAGCAACAGTTTTCCTACCTCTTCCATTGCCTGTGATCAGTTTCTTTCACCTCCTTAGCAACACTGGCACTCTTGGGGGCCTCTTTTTTTTTTACATTGTACTAATTTGTTGATTTCACCAGCCACAAAAGCATTGGCTCCTTTGTTGCCTGAGAGATGCTTTTTCTCATGCTGAGGTATCAGCAAGAAAGGGTTGTCAGGTAGAAAACTGAAGTTTGGTTCAAGAACCAAGACATTTTTTCTGTGAACAACTTGGGACTAGAACCGAATTGAGATGGGAGAAGTTTGAGAAATTCAACAACCCCTTCATACTGATACCTGCATGATCCTTCACACGTCTCTCAAAGGTGACAAAGGAGAGAATGCATGAGTATGAGTCAGTTTACCACTAAACCTCATGTTGTTAACATCTTAGGAAATTGTATTGTGAATATTTTGGTGTTCTTTTGTTTTTGCTGATGATTATTAAATTTTCATGTTTTACTGTATATTTCACTTCCTTTTTGTTCAATATTCATTTACATTTCTTGTCATTTTTGTTTTTAAAGTGTTTATTTATAGGTTAAACAGTACATTAGAGATGTACTGCATATAAGAAAGATTAAAACGGAATCATTTGGGGGTATGGAGCGGATTAATTCAATTTAAATTCTAATGTGAAAAAATGATTCTGTTTTTGAACAGCTTTCTGGAATGCATTAAGTTCAAGAACCAAGGTTCCACTGTACTGCACCTTAGTAAGTTTATTTTAATCAGCTCACACTTCTCTAACTGCCCTGTTCTAAAGGAGCATACCTGTGAGCCTTGGCTAGTGTTGCTCAGTTGGTTGGAGCATCGTCCTGTACACCAAGAGGTGGCAGGCTCCATTCCTAGTTGGGGTGCATGCAGGAGGCAACTGATCGACATTACTCCCTCACATCGATGTTTCTCTCTCTCTCAATTTTAAAATAGCATAGCTGTGACATGGTGGGTTTCATGTGATTATCTTTTTTTCGAATACAATAAAACCTCGATACAACAGAGGTTTTTATAATTTGGGTGAGGGGTGTCTGAAGCCAAAAGTCTGTTACATAACACAGTAAGTTTTCTAAATTGTTAAAAATTGACAAATTAGTTTACCTGTTTTTACTTACATAAACGTTTGTGTAAAATTATGAATGCGAAGTTTAATTTCACAGAAAAGTTTTCTATATGTATTACTGTAATTTTAAATTTATACTGTATAGTCTAGTAAATGTGTACAATCACCAGTCACTGAAAGCAAATGAATGCGCACATAGGAACATCAGACGGCCATGTTAAAACTGCTGCAGAGACCTAGCTGGTTTGGCTCAGTGGTCATCCTGTGGACCAAAGGGTCCGGGATTCAATTCCAGTCAAGGGCACGTACCTTGGTTGCAAGGCTCCTCTCCAGCCTGGGCCCAGATCCAGGCACAAGTAACCAATCAATGTATCTCTCTCTCACCTCAATATTTCTCTCTTTCCCTCTCTCTTCCACTCTCTCTAAAAATCAATGGATAAATATTGTCTGGTGAGGATTAAAACAAAACAAAAACTGCTGCAGAAAGTCACACCAGGTGACAACAACAGAACCAATTACGAGGGGGTGTGATCATGTGCTCATCATTTGCCAAATACTGTTTACTAGCAGTGACACTTGGATTTAAATATGTAGACTATAGTTGTACATATGTAATATTTACTTATTTCGGCGAAATTACTATAGTGTTTTTTTACAACATATAGCCTATTCCCTAAAATTTGTTAAAAATAACAGTGTATTAATAACACAAAATAACCTAATTTAATTATAAGCAAATCTTAGTTAAAAGCATATGATGAGTTCTGCAAAATCAAGGGTTTACTGTATATATTAACCATTAAAACCAAGTATTCATTCCCTAACCGCCCAGTATCTTCTCCCAAATTATATTCTAAAACTGCTTTAGGTTGCTCTGTTTCTGAAACCCTTAGGAAGAGATCAGGTTGGCAATTTGCAGGTTTACTGAATTTTTCTGCTACTGGCGCTTACCACTTACAAAGGTTTGTAGAAAGGTACAAGTGAAACTAACCAAATCACAAAATTTATCTCAATTAAATACACTGAATGTTTTCACAAGAAGTCCTACCTTGTCTAAAATTCAACATCCAACCCCTTATTTTATCTTTTATTTATCCCTCTAGCTCTCTTTTCTCTATCACATATGAAAGTAAGATGAGAACAAAGGCCCCTTTCGAGGCCTGGTCTGAAGAACACCACCAAGAGGAAAAATACAGTAGTGGGTTTTGTTTAGAAGCATTAGCATTTCTGCTGAAACCGGTTTGGCTCAGTGGATAGAGCGTCGGCCTGTGGACTGAAGGGTCCCAGGTTCAATTCCGGTCAAGGGCATGTACCTGGGTTGCAGGTACATCCCCAGTAGGAGATGTGCAGGAGGCAGCTGATCGATGTTTCTCTCTCATTGATGTTTCTAACTCTCTATCTTTCTCCCTTCCTCTCTGTATAAAAATCAATAAAATATATTAAAAAAAAAGAAGCATTAGCATTTCAGTAACTATGCTGTGCACTCGAAACTAATAGAAAATCATATTGAATATAAACTTTAATCGAATATATATATATATATAACTTAGAATACATTTTTAAAAAACCGGTAAGCACGCCGATCATTCCGACCATGCAAGTGAAATCTGTTATCTTCAAGATGGCGCAGTGCTACTAGACAATCTGAAACGACGCCGTCACTCTGCCTGCGTAGGCCGTTTTCGAAAATATCTCAAATCCGTCTGAGCTACTCCCTCCGAAAGCTAGAGCCCGCTGCGTCATTGAGGCAAAGGTACAAAACGGCATCGGTTCACCAGTGGAGCGCACGTCTCCACGGAGAAGCCACGGATTTGGAACTCCCTATCCAGGGTGACAGGCTGGCCCTCGCTGGATCGCTAGTTACTCAAAGTCAGTACTTTTAGCTGAGTTCTGACTGCATGCGCGTTCACGTAAGGGGGAAGGGTACACAGAACATCACAATTTGCAAATCTGTCGAGAAATCCTGGGGCTGAATAGACATGAAGACCTAGCCACTGTGATCCCTGCAGGGATGATCAAAACCGAAGCGGAGTCCTAGCCGGTTCGGCTCAGCGGCTAGAGCGTCGGCCTGCGGACAGAGGGGTCCCGGTCCCGGGCTCGATTCCTACTGTGGGGCGTGCAGGAGGCAGCCGATCCATGTTTCTATCTCTCTCTCTCTTCCCCTCTCTCTTTAAAAAAAGCAATAAAAACATATTTAACAACAACAACAAAAACTGAAGCGGACGTCTTGGCCCAGGAAGGTGCTATCACATCGGGGTCCACGCACTACCGAAAAAGACCTACTTTTATCGTTCTGTGAAAACTAGTATGTATCTGAAAAGACATGAGCAGCATATACCAACCACATTCATTTTTCTATAACTTAAAGTTGTCTTTATTATCATAAATTAAATAATCCAGTTTCAACTTCAAAAAAGAAAGCTTTCAAAAGGCAAACCAGCCGAAACCGGTTTGGCTCGGTGGATAGAGCGTCGGCCTGCGGACTGAGGGGTCCCAGGTTCGATTCCGGTCAAGGGCATGTACCTGGGTTGCGGACATATCCCCAGTGGGAGATGTGCAGGAGGCGGCTGATCGATGTTTCTCTCCCATCGATGTTTCTAACTCTCTATCTCTCTCCCTTCCTCTCTGTAAAAAATCAATAAAATATATATATTTTTTTAAAAAAAAGGCAAACCACAATCAATTCTTAACCAACACTTTTCGAATCTGGGCTATAAACCAGGAAGTTCTCTATAACAATAACAACAAGCACTACCACAAAAATCATTGACCAGAACCAGGAGAGAGAACTTCACCTATGCAATTTTGGAGCCGGTCTTAAATCCACTATATTAAGAACCACATTCCACACTTTTTAAGTTACTCTTACATTTCATTCTCTTAGGATCACAGACCTATTTAATTCAGGGGAAAAATTTATCCTGCACCTAAAATGTACAAGACACCATGAAGAATCTGAAAAGATTGAAGAGCTTGTTTATAATTTAGCTTGGGGAATAAAATTTATATATTCCCTAAATGGTGTTTCTCGGATACAAGAGAGCTGCTGGAATTCCCCCCACCCCCCGAACATTTTATTATGAAAAATTGCAAATATATGGCACAGCTGAAATAATTTTACACTGAACATGCAGATACCACCAAGATTCTACCATTTTTACTATATCTGCTTTCTCACACATCCATCCATACATCTTATTTTTTGATGAACTTGGTAGCCCCACCTTAGGGTTGCATCTCAAAAATGTTGACTGAGCCCTAGCCAGTTTGGCTCACAAGATAGAGCATTGGCTTGCAGACTGAAGAGTCCCAGGTTCGATTCCTGATCAGGGCACAGGCCCTGGTTATGGGCTAGATCCCCAGTGTAGGGTGTGCAAGAGGCAGCCGATCAATGATGCTCTCTCAGCATTGATGTTTCTACCTCTCTCTCCCGCTCCCTTCCTCTCTGAAATCAATAACAATCTATTTTTAAAAAATTTTGATTGTTGGGGTACCAAAAAGTCTGGAAAACACAAACCTATGTTCAACTCTTCTGCCAACCTCCAATCAAAATTTATTCAGAGCTCACAACAGGCCATTTTAGGTCTCCATACCCTTGGGCACTATCTGATCTATTCTTTCCAGCCTCCTTCAAGGCTCAGCATCAGCCTGGGAAGCCGCCTCCAACTTTCACACCCTCACTCAGAATTAAGCATGCCCCCCATTCCCCCCTGGATAAGGGCCATGTTATTAAAAGCAGCTATCATTTCCCCAGCCTAGGCACATGCGTCATCTTTTGCAATTAGCCCACAGTATCTGCAATTCTGCTTTCAGTCTGGCTCTTTTACTAACCTGACCTCATTGAGGGCAGGGGTCACCTTATTCATCTCTGAATCCTCAGCAACCAGCACAGTACCCAGGCTATATAGCAAGCATGCAATAAATAATACAAGGGTGTCCCCCCAAAATGTATACACTTTAACAGCTGATTCTATTACATTATGAAAATGAAATGTATTTTAATAAACACTGCCTTTATAATTATTCAAAGCGTGTATGCATTTGGGGGGGGGGGGAACACCCTATATAAATGAACAACCCAGACCTGTCTTTACCCAGGAGCCAGGGAAGATTTTAGTCGAGTGTGGGAATGACCTAATCACACTGGCACTTTAGAAAGATTCCTCTTAGAGAGCACCGTTGTTAAGAGGATGAGCTTTGGAGCCAGACAGCCTGGGCATGAGTCCCAGAATCCCAGCTCTGCCATTTATTGCTGGGTGATTCCAGGCAAGTTTCTAAACTTCCTGTGCCTCAGTTTCCTGATTTGGAAAAGGAATGACTGTTTCATGGGTTATTGTGATGATCAAATGAGAGAATTTTATTTATGTTTTGTTAAAGCACATAAATTAGTACCTGGCACATACTAAGCCTTCTATCAATGTTAGCCATTGTTGCCAGCAACCCAGTTAATAATGACAATGAGGTAAAAAGTCCTTCAACGACCTGGCTGATTTGGCTCAGTGGATAGAGCCAAACTGAAGGGTTCCAGGTTCGATTCTGGTCAAGGGCACATGCCCAGGTTGTGGGCTCGATCCCCAGTGGGGGGCATTCAGGGGATGGCCAATCAATGATTCTCTTTCATCATTGATGTTTCTCTCTCTCTCCCTTCCTCTCTGAAATCAATAAAAATATATATTAAAAGAAAAACAAAGTCCTTCAAGCTTGGGTGGGCCCTGGCCGGTGTGGCTCAGTTGGTTGAGCATTGTCCTGGGCACCAAAAGGTAGCAGGATGTATTCCAGGTCAGGGCACATACCTAGGTTGCAGGGTTTGATTCCCAGGTCAGGAGCCTACAGTCAGGAGCTTAGGGCCAGGAGCATATGGGAGGCAACTGATCAATGTTTTTTTTCTCTCTCTTCTTCCTGTCTCCCTAAAATCAATTTTAAAAAATGTATTAAAAAAAAAAAGCTTGGGTGGTAGCGGTGAAAACAAATTGGAAAGAACAGCTATGAATGATGAATCTACTGAAAAATGTTCAGTCAGGAAGGCAAGCAAAATGAGCTTGTTATATTTTTTTTCCGGCTTTGTACATTTGACATAGCTCATGATTGGATTTTTCATTATTAAAAGCAGCTATAACTTCCCCCGTGTAGGCACAGATTTGAAGCCGAGCACAAGGAGTCTAGTATGACCAAACTCTAGCCACAAGCTCTGTGACCACTGTAAGCTTCTCTATGCGGGTCTTTCAGTGTCTCAGCTGTGATTTTTTTTTTTTTCATTACTCCCTGCAGCACCATTTCTTTAGTTTATGATTCCCACAATTTCCTGTCCTGTCTTCTGACTGTGAGCACATCCCTCAGAGCTGTAGTGGCTGAATGGATTTGAGGTTTTGTCCTATCCAATCTTGCACTACTTTTTTCTTCTTCCTGCCCACCTCATTTACTTCTCAAGCCTTGCTATTCCCCACACGTAGGAACTTGAAACCTAAGAGCATGGGAAAGCAACAGAGCAATAGCAGTGCCAAGAACTGGGGATGTTGCCAAGCTCTTCCCCAGGCCCCATATGCAGTGACCAACTACATGGGGAGATTAGACTTAACTGCCCGTGGGGCCTCACACGCTTCATATTCCATTTGCTTCTGCTCATTTTCTTTCTCCCACTTAAAGCAGCCTCCTCCCAAACCAGCAACCAATTCAAATCCAACCCATCTTTGAAAACTCAGGCGAGGTCCAACTTCTTCAAGGAAACCTCCCCTGACCATTTTAGCCCACAGCTATCCCTCCAACACACAAAACAGGTACTGTACCTGCAATATGCACCATAAAGCATAATCATGTACACACTTACACCACTAAATAAATATTTCATGTATACAGATTTGATTTTCCAAGGGTAGGGCCATGTCTCATGTTTTTTCAATCTCTCATTCTCAGTGAGTTAATACTTGTTGAACAGTAACTGAATGAGTGGGGTGTTTTTTGTGTGTTTTTTTTGTTGGTTTTTTTTTTTTTTGCTTGTGTGTTTTGGCTAGGGAGGAGGTACCTGTTGAAATGAAAAAAAGCTTGAACGGACATACAGGTGGGGGAGGGAGAAGCACTAGGTGAAAATGGGGAAATATATTGTAGAAGGTGTTCAATTAACATGTTTAACTGATTTGCTTCAAGATTGGAAAGAGACATACAGAAGAGAGATGCCAAGTGGAAAAATTTGGAAAAAGGCATTTCAGCTTTAGGCAGAAAACAGCAGGAGTAAGTTGAGGATACAAAAAGAAATTTTTCTACAACCCAGGGATAGGCCAACTGGATAAATGGAAGGTAAAGGGAGTTATTGGGATGACATAGGTAGAAATGTGGTTAAGGAGGTGAGCGAATGGATAAGGGATGGTTTGAAGGGGTGGGTAGATGGATAAAATGATCGAGGGTAGGTAGGCAAATGGGTTAGTTGGGCGGTAAGTGGGTGGAGGGGAGGCAGTTAAATGGATGGATGGGTGGGTGGGTAGGTGTTTAGTTAGGAGGGAACAGGTGTGGGGCATATTAAGAGGGCCCTTCCCTCACCTTGACCCGGAAACGGATGAGTGCCAGCCTCACGCAGTGGCTCAGGCAGGCCGGTGGCAGGAACCAGGCCCGTGGAGGAGGGGTGCCCTTGTTGCCCACGTGTCCCACGATCAGTTGCGCTGTCTGCCGCTCAGTCTGGCACCGACGGCCCCACTCGGCTAGCCGGTCCTTGCCCAGGCCCCCGGGGAACATGACGACCAGCTCCAGGCCCTCGCCGCCGGGATAGGCACAAGCCTGGCACAGCGCTGACAAGTAGCCCAGCATGGCGTTCCACTGGCCGCCACACACCCAATCCGTCTGGTAGCCGCCATAGAGCCGCTGCAGCGCCGAGCCCGCGTCTACCAGCACTCGAGCCCCTGGAAGCGGAGGGGGAGGGGGCGGCGGCGGCGGGGGCGGCGGGTGCAGGCCGGGATGCCCCGGGCCATGGTGGTGGAAGTGGTGAGGCGGGTGATGGTGCCGAGTCGGCCCCGCGCCCCCGGCGTAGGCGCCCAAGCCAGGGGGCGGGAGCGGCGGCTGCAGAGGACCGGGTCCCCTGGCGACGCGCGGAGCCCCGGGCGCTAGGGCCACCTGAGGCGGCAGCTGGCAATGCTGGAACTGCTGCTGCTGGCGCGAGACCGTGCGTGCGAGTTTGAGCAGGTCCACGGGGACCACGGCCCCGGGACAGCGCTTCTCCAGGAACTCCTGGAAGCCCTGGACGCCCATGCTTCGTCGGCGGGCAGACGAGACGGCGGCTGCGGCTGCGCGAGCGAGCGGAGCGGCGATCTGGGCGCGAAGCTGGGGGCGAGCGCGTGCGCACTCCGCGGGGGGCGAGGGGGTGGGAAAAGGATTCCCGAGGGGCGGGAGCGCGGGAGCGAGGGCGGGGTGGGAAGAGACCACTGACTGGATTTGGGGGGAGAGGAGGGCTGAGGCCAACGGGATTTCGGAGAGATTGGGAGGAGAAAAGCAATGACGGGCTCCGGTCACTTCGCTCGCTCTCTCTTTTTTTTCCTCCCCTACCGCTCCTCACCGCTTCGAAAGTGGTGAAGCCTCTTCCTTCCACTTCCGGAAGCCATGTTGCCTAGTATTGATGGTACACACTGTCTAGCTGCGGAGTGGGGGCGGGGCGGGCAGAGAGGCATCCTGGGAGTTAGAGTTTTCTCCGTGGCCTCGGTATACAGGCGAGGAACAAGATTCCCACCCCGTCAGCCCTTAGTCTCACAGGATCACCAGCGGCGGGGCGTGATGATATATGTTTAGGATTTTCACCTCAACTCCTAGCATCCACCGAGTTGCTTCATGGTATTTACTGGCTTTCCCAGGAAAGAGGGAGGAGCGAGGCATCATGGGAAAGGAAGCGGAGTGGATTAATTGGATTAAGTTGAAGTATGCTAAAATTCTCTGGGAAGTGGAATTTTCATTTCAGGGGAAAAAAATAATACGTGTAGCTCTTTTGTTGTTGTTGGTAATCCTCACCTGAGGACATTTTTTTTTTCTATTGATTTCCCAGAGAGAGTGGAAGGGAGGGAGGGAGAGAGGGGAAAAAAAAGCATCTATGTGAGAGAAACACATCCATTGGTTGTCTCCTGTAGGCATCCACACCGAGGGCGAGACTGAACCTGCAATCCTGGTCCGTGCCCAATGTGAACCCTGGACCCTTGAGTACGCGGGTGGACACTCCACTGAGCGGCACCGGCCGGGGCTAATATGTGTAGCTTTTAATGCTTGAGAAGGATGGACGCTGTGGAACATAAAAAATAATCACCACCATTGCTGAAGCAATTCATTTAACTTTGAGCAACTGCAATTTTTTCAAGAAGAGTTGGTGGCCCCAGTTAATGAATAGTGAACCTTACATTATTTTTTGCCCAAGGCAATGTAGAGAAAAAGTGAAATTGACTATCCATTGTCCTCGGGATCTCTTCGGGCAGGGACATAAGCACCAACACAAATTAAACTACAAGTTGTACCTTTCTGGTATTCAGTGAGTTGCAATGTCCTATGATTAGGACCTTTGTTTTTACACCTCAGTGTGAATCAATCTGTCAGGGAAGTCTGGTAAAATAACTACAAGGACTCCAATTCCAAATTATATAGATAGATATAGATATTCATTCAATCCTCACCCGAGGATACGTTTTTCCATTGATTTTTTTCTCTCTCTCTTCTCTCTAAGCATGTCCTCAGATGACAATTAAAAAAAAAAAAGTTGGCATTCTATGTTATTTGGCAATAAAGCAGTTGCTTATTGTCCTTGGGACTCAAAACACAGTAGCCCTCCTGCCTGTATTAAGAGATATGCAGTTGCTGAGGGTCAGATAATCATGGGCTTCGCTGACTTACAGTAGAACTCACACTTAAAATGTCTCACTGATTAGGTAACTGGCACAGGCAATTGGAATGGGGTTATCTGTATAAAGGTCCATAGTATTGCCTTGTTCTTGCCCCCTAATGTGATGATGTCTCTGTAAGTGCAGTCAGCTGGAATGCAAGGAGGCAAGACTAAGATCAGAAAAGAGAAGTTTCACAGCCCTGAACTCAGCCTATGATTTCCCATCCAAGCTCTGAACTGCAAATGTGGAGCAGAAAGCCAGGGAGAAGGAGCCAAGTCCTTAGGTAAAGTGCTAAGAAATAGAATTTGCAACAGGATGAACCAGGTTATTCCCTTCAGCAGATCTGAAGAGGTAACGGAGCAGAACTTGACAAGATTCTTGGCACTTATTAGCATTCTGAATCCCCTCCAATGGAATATACAGGCAGGCAAATGAAGTGTTGAAGTATCACTAGAAGATCATATCTCTACCCTCTCTAGGTGAACAGGGACCGTGAGCCAGAGCAGCGATTCTCCCTCGACCAACATATCAATATCACCTACAAACTGCTGGAAATGTACATTGTCAGGCCTCACTCCAGACCTCCAGAATCAGAAACTCTGGCGGTGCAAGTACGGAGCAATCTGTGGTTTAAGTATCGTCAAAGATAGGGCAGTAGTTAAAGCAGTGAAGACAGATTTTATTCAGTCACTCCTGACAGTGGGGGGAAAGCTGAGCCCCATTCCCATTTGTGCAGGGGTGACTGGGCATTTGAAGGAGGGAGAGGAGCAAGCAGGGGCTCAGTGGTGTCAGGGAAGTGAAAAACTACAACGGGTGGGTCAGCGTAGGTGCAGTTCGGCCGGCTGCGTCTGCGAGCGGTCCATTGTGGACGTGAGGAGTCTATCCTCCCACCGAGGCTGGGAGATAGAGGCCCTAGGCTTCCTGATGATTGCAGTCCAAGAACTGCACTCCTTTCCTTCCTAGACCTTTGTATGTTAGGGCTCTTAGTTCACCAATACTAAGAGAGACGCGCTGGAGCTGTGGGAGAGGCATCTACATCTCAAAGGGACAGGGGAAAGGTTAATTGGGTTAAGTTAAAGCACTGTTGACCGTGCTGAGCTTTTCCAGGTGAGAACTCTGCCTTAGGCTGCTAGAAGCCCCACTAAAATTTGGTCAAGTCTCTTAAAGCAGGTGTTTGAACAGAGTGTTTGTGTTGAGTTTTTGCAGGTCTCACTAGCCCTCCAGGTGCACTCTCACATTTGAGAATCGCTGCTCTTGTAGGGTATGCCCTGGCCCAAGTACAGACGACTTAAGCAAGGAGGTACATCAAGCACAGGCTGGTGTGCTCAGTGGTTAGAGCATCAGCCCATGCCCCAAAGGGTTGCAGGTTCGATTCTCAAATCAAAGGCACGTACCTGGGTTGCAGGTTTGATCCCTGGCCTGGGTCAGGTTGTGTGCAGGAGGCAACCAATCAGTGTCTCACATCAGTGTTTTACTCTCTCTCTCTCTCCCCCTATCCTCCCTCCCTTCTTACTCTAAAAGTCAGTGGAAAAAATACCCTCTGGTGAGAATAACAAAAAAGGCACATCAATAAATGGACTCTTGCCCTAACCAGTTTGGCTCAGTGGATAGAGCATCGGCCTGCGGACTCAAGGGTCCCAGGTTCGATTCCGGTCAAGGGCATGTACCTTGGTTGCGGGTGCATACCCAGTGGGGGGTGTGTAGGAGGCAGCTGATCGATGTTTCTCTCTCATCAATGTTTCTAACTCTCTATCCCTCTCCCCTCCTCTCTGTAAAAAGTCAATAAAACATATTTTAAAAAAATAAATGGACTCCCATACACTTTTCTATGCTGTGATTTAGTTCCTTTTTCCCACGCAGGTGGAAACGGTGCATATTCAGACCTGGTGGTTGATAATAGTGTGCCCCTCTCCTTTCCTGAAGGAGAATGTTTATCATGGTTAATTTAATCATTTCTCTACTATTGCACATTAGATCTACTGGTGGCAGTTAAGTTTTAGAATCAAGAGGAGTTACATTGAGTTTATCACTGACTTAGACGAGGAAGGGGCATGTTCTTGCGATGATGTTGCTTCCGGATACAGTAGTTGCATGTGACTTGCAGTTGTCCCAGGGTTATGTCAGGTGTGGGCATTTTTGAAATTGTAGATAAGGGGGAAATGGCCTATGTGTTTTTGGCTGTAAAAAGGAGGACTATGGGTAAGCATCTATTGCTTTGTCTCCCCAGAACCTCTTTGCTACCTTATCCTCATGGTTGCAGCAGGAGCCAACCTTTATATACCTTTCCAGAGAATTTGGGGTTGAGCTGAAGGAGAGATGAAAAAGCCTGCTGGAGCCCGGCCGGTGTGGCTCAGTGGTTGAGCGGCAACCAGCAGGTCACTGTTTGATTCCCAATCAGGGCACATGCCCGGGTTGCGGGCTCAGTCCCCCGTGTGAGGCACACAGAAGGCAGCCGAATGATGATTCTCTGTCATCAATGATGTTTCTCTCTCTCCCTCTCTGAAATCAATAAAAAGTATATATTTTAAAAAGCCTGCTGCATTCAAGTACCTGACTTCCTTGTTCCTAAAGTCCATCTGCATCATCCCGGGGTTTTGTGAGACACCGCCAACTTTTTTTGTTTTTAAATATATTCTATTGATTTTCCACGGAGAGGAAGGGAGAGGGACAGAGAGCCAGAAACATTGACGAGAGAGAAACATCGATCAGCTGCCTCCTGCACGCCCCCTACTGGGGATGTGCCTGCAACCAAGGTACATGCCCCTGACCGGAATCGAACCCGGGACCCTTGAGTCCGCAGGCCGACGCTCCATCCACTGAGCCAAACCGGTTCTGGCGACCGCCAACTTTTTATAAGAAATTTGCGTCATTTTGCTTAAGCTTGTTCAAATTGGGTTTCTATTACTCACAAACATGAATCTTAACATATATACTATAGGAGAAACGTTATGTGGGACATAGGTTCTAGGGAGGGTAGAGATAACAAGCCAAAGCCCTGAAAGCAGAAAGGGACAGTAGATGTCACAGAATAGTGGTTAAAAGTGTGTGCATTTTAAAAATATATATATTCTTATTGATTTCAGAGAGGAAGGGAGAGGGAGGGAGAGATAGAAACATCAATGATGAGAATCACTGATTGGCTGCCTCCTGCACACCCCACACTAGGGATAGAGCCTGCAACCCAGGCAAGTGCCCTGACCGGGAATTGAACCGTGACCTCTTGGTTCATAGGTTGATGCTCAACTACTGAAGCACACCGACCGGGCAAAAGTGTGTGCTTTGCATGATCTCACTCATATGTGGAATCTAATGAACAAAATAGATCCAGAGACATAGAAGATTGGGACAGACTGCAGAATCTCAGAGGGAAGGTGGATCAGGGTGGGTGGGAAGAGATCAAGCAAAGAACTTGTATGCATATTTGCATAACCCATGGATACAGACAATAGGAAGGTGAAGGCCTGGGGCAGGGGTGGGGGCAGGCTAAAAGGAGTCAATGGGGGAAAAAGGGGGACATATGTAATACCTTCAATAAAGATGTAATTTTTTAAAAAGTGTGTGCTTTGCCCAGCCAGCATGGCTCAGTGGTTGAGCATCGACCTATGACTCAGGAGGTCGATTTGATTCCCAGTCAGGGCACATGCCTGGGTTTTGGGCTCGATCCCCAGTGTGGGACGTGCAGGAGGCAGCCGAGGGATGATTCTTTCTCATCATTGATGTTTCTCTGTCCCTCTCCCTTCCTCTCTAAAATCAATTTAAAAAATTAAAAAAAAATCCCTACTTATAAAGTACTATCTGGGAAAATATGTAAGGGATACAATTTATACTGATTTTTGTGGTTTATATTTATTTTCTAAAGAAGGAAGACAACTTTAATTTCACTGGCAATCTCTCATACTTGAAATAAAAAGGTGCCAATTTTTAATACAAAAAATACTCCCTACTTAATCTTGAATATTTCTGAATGGCCTCTTCCTCTATGACTGTTTGTATAAACACATGCATGATTTTTCTACCTAAATTATCAAATGAACAAGTGATCTGACATCACTGATAGTCTCCTAAAGTCACAGTATTGTGGTGATAAGAGATGTGGGAGGGACATATCCAAATGCACTTTTTTCTAAAGGTGGACCATAATCAGTCAATATGAAAAGAAATACTAAGTATGTGCAGAGGGCATATTTTGAATTCTTTTTTGTACTACATATACTACAGCTGAAATTATGAAACAAGTACTAGATATAACTTCATGTTAAGATGTGTAAAAGCATACTAATCCTCTAATTTGATGAAAACCTACTGTAAATGTATTTGGATTATGTTTCATGTAGTACATCTGACAGTATGGCTCGGGATTTTTTCTGTGAGCTTTGGAGTCAGACAGACCTGGGTTTGGACCCAGGCTTCACCATTTACTAGCTCTTGTTACCTTGGTAAATTTTTTAATCTCTTTGATTTTCCAATTTTCTGTCAAGTGTAGACAGTAACAGACCTAGTTTATAGGACTGTTTTATGAATTAAGATATCACAGATAAAAGCCTACCTAACATAGGTGCTCAGTAAATCATAGTGAGTCTGACAGTTATTGCTGATTGACAAGTGTGGAAAAGAGGTCCAACTCAAAATTTGTTGGGGCTATAAATCAAGAGATAACACAGTTTGGTTGGTCTGATCAGCCAGCATAATCTATAGGACTCAATTTTTAAAAATCTGCCAAGTTAAATTTGGTAAGTGAAGAACTAGTTTAAGCCAGATGACTGCAGTGACTCCGATAGCATTTTAATAAGATGACATACTCATTTTAACACAGCCTTTATTTTCTGTTTGAAAACAAAATTTCCAGGAAACAAAATACTTACAATGGTTGGGTACAAATGAAATAAAAATCACAGTTTCAAATAACCAAAATAAGACAGCTGCTTAAAGGCAGATCACTTGGTTTACCCCAAAAAAGAAAAGAAAAGTTAAGGTCAAGGATTAAAATGAAGTTTAACAACATTCTATATAATGCTACATTCCCCAATTAAGAAAAGAGAGTTCAGCCCTGGCCGGTGTGGCTCAGTTAGTTGGAGCATTGTCCTGTACACTAACAGGTGGTAAGTTGGATTCCGGGTCAGGGCACATATCCAGGTTGCGGGTTCAATCCCCGGTTGGGGAGTGTACAGGAGGCAACCGATAAATGTTCCTCTCTCTCTTCCCCTTCCCCTCTCTTAAAAAAAAAAAAAATCGATGAAAAAAAGAGTTCACATATACAACTAAATGTTAAATGTAGAGATGTGACTGAAATTCTGTATACTTCATAGTAAATTATGCATGAAAGTTCATTAATTGCATAAACTTCCTGAGTGGCTCCCATGCTGAACTAGGTCTACATGCTTAATATTCATATCAAACGAAGCTTTATGTGATTGAGCATGGCAGACCTTGAACAACTGCACTTTCCGATCAGTCACTATTTCTGCTGAGGGTATGTTCTGGACCACAAATCTCAATCTGAAATCTTAAAACATAGTAAAAAAGAAATGCAACTTAAAAAAAAAAACTGGAAGGATGACAAGCACACAATTAGGAATTTATTTTACACTGGCACTTTCTTTTCTCAAGAGCCCAGTTTCTCTCTTCCCTTCTTGCTTGACTTTCAGCCTTTTTAACTTTTTGAAAATGAAAAGAAAACCTACCAGAATGGGAGCTGGTGGTGTGTACACTCTGTTAGCTATCTCAGTTAAAAATAACTTCAGTGTAACCCAGTCACTATCCCAGGCCCCTGCCTATGTCGGCTGTCAAGATCTGACCAATGTTTGTGTTCATCCTTCACATGTAAAACTATCTCCGGGGTGACCTGAAAGCATTTGGCTCCATTAAAGTTTCATGCTAATTTCACTTCAAAGGATTTTAGCAAGTTTGACTGTCACCATTTTATAGTCTGCTTTTTTTTTTTTTTTAAGAAAACAATGTCAATCCCAGAAATTACATTTACCAAATCAATTAATTGTCTTTTCTAGGTCCCCCGCCCCTTCTGGTTCATCGGGTGGGGAAACAATTCATCAATAAACAATGAAATGTGAACAATCTATTCCAGAAAATGGCCCACATGTCACCACAAATTTTTCTGAACCAAAAAGATGAAAAAACTGAATCCCAAACCAATGGCACATATACCTCAGGAATGTACTTGTGCACAAAGCCTGAAATACAGTATTTGCTACCATGAAATATGCTGTAGTGTTGCACACAGTAAACATGTGGAACAAGGACCATGTGGTTTACAAACATTTGCTGAGTTTTTTGGGGGAAAAAGGAATGCATCATTTCCAACACTTGGAAAAGACAGCAAAGAAAGTCAATGCCTCCAATAAACTTTAGAGATTGGAACAAGTTATCACCAACTACAATTCAAGTGAAAGCATACAGCTATTTCCAGGTAACAAAACATTACTGCAAATATCTCGCAGATGCTAATATGCTGAATGACAGGCCACCGATGTAGGATTTGTCAAGCTATTTCACTGTGGTAGTTAGTTAAAACAGTTTCACCCATAGCCCTTTAGGCACACAGATAAGAAACGCATCTCTAATAAAAGACGCAAAGTTACAGGCACTGAACTGTCTAATTTGGGTACTTTCTTATCATTTGCTCATTTTACAACTAATTTCTATACTGCCACAGCTGGATTTATTTATCTGCTCTCCACTCCCAAATCCCCAAAGCTTATTTCAGAGATGCATGTGGCTCTCATCACTTAAACACAGATCGGTGGCAGAGTGATAGTCCCCCTCATCACTAATTCAGAGTTAACGCTGGGACAAAGAGGCAGGCTACATTAATAACCTGAAAGAATACTGAGAATCAAGGCAAAAAAAAAAAAAAAAGCAAGTTTCACAGGCAGTGTTTACTTGTGCACCCCCAAACAGCACTGAAAACGAGGTAGATTAACAAAAGCAACTGGACTGGAATTAAACCTGGGGTTCTAAAATGATACATCCCATCATACTCTACACTCAAAACATTCTACACTCAATCTAAAAATCGCAGCGGAAAAGTGCCTTTTAAACTTCCACAGATAATTTTGCTGTCAAACCATTAGAATTCATGCTCAATATAAAACTGGTAAGAAGAGGATGAGAAACAGAATGGATATTGGTTATATTACAGCAAATTACCTTAAACAGAGAATCAAGACTGCTACAAATATACATAGGGTAATTTCATTAGATTTACACCAATACTGGTTTCATATTCTTAAGATGTTACACCCAACTTCACAAACATAGCAGCAGGTAATTCATGAAGAGATGCTCACATTAGCACATATGGAGGTACAGTACTATTCGTCAGACTTGCATTTTGAGAAGTAAACATGGTGGCTGGACATTCAGACTACCCCCCAAAGAAACGGTACAAGCAGATGACATAATACAACCCTTTTCTCTCCCACAAGAAGGAAAATGAAAAGGACAGTTTGTTTTTGGGAAGTGGGTAGAAGGCCCTTGTTATACAGTAGGCTCTTGGTTAAGTAAGAAGGGAATTTCTGAGCTTTACCTCAAGAATTAATTATTTCTGGGTTGGAAAAGTACCTCAGCAAGGATGCAAACAGCACTATTATATGATTTAGCAAAAAGTTAGGAAATAATGCAAAATCCCTATATAGAAAACTAGCCAATATTTACAGTCAAAGTGACTATAAGCTGAATCAAACATTTAAGTAATGGAAAAAATAAATAAAAACCCCACAGTGACGTGAATAACACTGTTTTCTTCATTTCCACACAAAGTCACTTTTTTTGCATTTTTAAACTTACACACACGTTACATATACACAATGTATACATAACATATATGTTAACCCAACCACTGCAGTCAGCATGGACTCGGCAGTACACTATTCACCATCTTCAAACTTTAGAAGACTACTTTTCTTTCCAGCAAAAAATCTGAAAAGACTCTAAATACTACAAGGCACTGCAAAAGTCTGCAGGCAAACAAATGATGAATCAGACATAAAACAGAGGTGGTGGCAAAACGTGGGGCATGTGATATAGAGCAGCCATTAGTAAATGTAATTGTGCATATTATCCATGGAGCTTTTTTCATCTTGGGGTAGGTACACTGTTTAAAAGAATTGTGACTAGAGCCCTGGCTAGTGTGGCTCAGTTGGTTGGAGAGCTGTCCTGGACCCTGAAAGGTGGCAGGTTTGAGTCCCGGTCAGGGCACATACCCGGGTTCCATCTGCAGTCAGGGTGCATACAGGAGGCAGACCATAGATGTCTGTCACTCTCCATCTCTCTTTCTCCCTTCCTCCCTCCAAAAATCAATTTTTAACAAGAAAAAAAAAAAAGAAAAAAAAAGGATTTTGACTAGAGAAGAAGGGACCTTAAAACCTGCAGTATTTTCACTTTCTGGATCACTAACCAGTGGTCCACGAGGTCTGAAAGGTTGGCGACCGCTGTTCTAAGTTATAAGCCTCAATGCAATCACACAAATCCAAATCATCTAATGAAACACGAGCAGTTTGAAAGAATTACAAATTTTAGGCACATTGTTTTTGTATACATGGTAAACACTACAATGCAAGCATTTGCATTACACTACTGTCCTAAAATCACTTCAACTCGCAAAGCAATACTGTGTAAGGAATTTGAAGAATTTGTACATAAGATTTAGGAAGACTCATCCAAACTAGCATGTCATATGAAAAGAAACTTTGGCTTTTACCAACAGCAATTCTCAAAATGCTACCCTATATGCCCCAAATGATAGTGACAGAATCTTCACAATGGTGAGGGCAATCCTCAGGTAAGCAGTATAAGACATATATCTATTTAGAAAGGGCACTGAATGTCACAAAGTAAACGGTGCAAAAAAAAAAAAAGTACACCCATTAAGTTTGCTTCATTACCTGGCAGGCTCATGGGCTAAAATTTGTAGTGGAATATGGAAGAAAATCTGTTAACAGAAATATTGGGTGATAATTTAGAATGTTTACCAGTAGACAGAACTTGTTCTTAAGGTAAATGTGCACTAGACACCACCTTGAAATTGTCAAGAGTGAAAAGTATTTTAAACATGTGTATGTGGCGGTGGGTAAATACCATTTACGAATTTTGACTCGGGTTTCACAGACTGAGTATTAGGTAACTCTGTGACCAGCTTTTTAAGATGATTATAGTTAACCTTCTTTGAAAACCAAAAGTGTATATTTTGACATTGCCTCCCCTCCTCCTTAAACTGGATAAAACCCAGTAAAGTGCAACTTGACAGTGACCTCTCGCAGATTCTAAAGAGGATGCAAAAATAATCTAAGATCTAAAAACAAGAGGCTATAGATACTAAGTAGAAATTATAACAACTAAAAAAAAGGCAATAAAAAAAAGCTAAGGGCAATTAAATAGTATACTTCGAGGATCTACTATTTCACTGCAGGACAGTGTATACCCCACATCTCTTAGAACCCTGTAAAGCCAGTGTTTCATGTGTAAGTCTTGAAACCTACAAAACCTACTGTGTCAAGTAAATTTCACGTCGGAAGAATGGGTCAATAGAGGTGTGACTTGAATCCTCTTTGTCAGGAATACAAAGATTCCCCCCAAATGAGATTCATATCAGCTGCAATATATCCCTTGCAAAAGAATGCAAGCCAAACCAATGCCTCTCAGATGCTCAAAAACAACGCAGTGTGCACATGAGAAACAAGGAGACAGCTGCTTTGAATTACTATGGAAATCCTAAAACAGCTACATTATCTGCAGAATCAAGGAACTGTTACAGTTCTGTTTTTATCCTTTCTTTCCGCCTCACCTAGAACAAGGCTTCACTCCTACAGCTGTGAAGACGGGAAGAAAATCACATTAAAAAGGGCTCATGTTCTATATTAGTTGACAAAAGTTATTCTAATTTTATACACCAAAACATTTCCTGCAGCATTACCCTGCCTTCTGGGAGAGGTAAACCTAAGACAAACATGTGAAGAATCCCACAAGACTCCGGTTGTCGGAGGATCTCACTCTGTCCACATGGGGGGAATATCAATTTAAACAGTATTTATACATTTTAAAGAAAAGTATCATCCAGCTGCGGTTGGCAGCAGTAAAAAAATGGAGGCTTTTCAGCAATTCATGGTAAGTGTCCTGGAAATGGTAATGCTCAAGCCGAGCTCATTTAAAGCATTCTGAAGAGTATTTTTAAAAAATCAAGTATCAAAGAGGATAGGATTTGAAGTGAAAAACATTTCTGTGCGCAGTGTTCTATGTACAAACTGCACAGTTCTACAGAATGACGAGCTATATCAAAGACTACATCGGAACCCCCAAAAATACAGTGGAAAGTAAACTCAAAAGAGGAAAAGATGGCAGAACCCAAGAAGAAGAAAGTTTAATATCTTAGGTGTCCCGGAAATAACTCTGAAGAAAAGCTCCCTTTTCTTCATTCATCATTTACTCTGATTCATTTGGGACCCGGAGGGTTCGTGGATGGATTCTGCACTGAGGACGATGAAAACGCAGGCAAATTCATTCCTGGCTGGAACGGTGGCCCTGGTTGGGTAGGTATGACCACAGGCTGTTGAGCTGGTCCGGGAATTCCTACCCACTGTACTGGATAACCGGGCCCCCCCACAGCATTATACTGACAGACATGGGACACTCCATATGATGGTAATGGCCCCGGAAACGAAGGGAGTGGGAGTCCTTGTGGTGAGGAGGTGGGAACAGCTCCACGGATTTGGGGCAGAGAAGAAATCCATGTTGGTGTGTAGCCCAGAGCAGATGGAGCATTCTAATGAAAACAAAAATAAAAGATCAGTTTATTTGGCAGAAGCTTTTACCCATCTATGTTCCTTCCTATTCTTTTTGGCTTACTGCTCCCATGATTACTATGAGGGGCTACCATTTTTGCAGCGCCTTCTGTGCGCTAAGCATAGTTACATACCTTGTCTATTTCATCTTCATAACTGCCCTGCAAGGTAGGCATTTTCAGATGTGGAAAAAGAAGCTCAAAATTGATAACAGCTGACACACTAAGCAAATTCATAGTGAGCTGAGGATTTGAACAATGTTCCAGCTAACTCTAAGGGCCCTGCTAAATCTCTGTTCAGTTTAGTGTCTCCTGCCCTCACGCTAGCATTACTCTTCTATTTTTATTTCCTTCTGCCAGTCTCGGGCATTCCCTTATTCAGCACCATACACAATAGCCCATCTTACTATATTACATAATTCTTTGAAGACAGGAGAGCATGATTTAGTATGGCATGGGGGAAAGAGCCTAGGATACAGTAGGTGCTCAATAAATGTCACCTCCCTACCCCCTTCTACTCACTGTCTTTAAATAAAGTCTGACATTTCTGTTACATTTTTGGAAATTTAAACTCAAGACAATTATGCTTTTGGCAATACTGAGGAAATATATTCCTGTCTGACTCTTATCATATTGTATTATGATTAAGCATATGTATAAAGATTACTGAAATCTTATGCACATGGGACTAATAAGTCTAATGGAAGTAAATAATTCTCACTCAAAGGCGAGATTGATATCAGTTCCAAATGCTTAGTTCTTTCAGCCTGCGGACTCAAGGGTCCCAGGTTCGATTCCGGTCAAGGGCATGTACCTTGGCTGTTGGCACATCCCCAGTAGGAGGTGTGCAGGAGGCAGCTGATGGATGTTTCTCTCTCATTGATGTTTCTAACTCTCTATTCCTCTTCCTTCCTCTCTGTAAAAAATCAATAAAATATATATTTAAAAAAAAAAAAGAATGACAATATCTCTTTGAGGTGAAAAAACCCCCAGACATTTGCTTAAGTTTCAGCAATCCCTTTTCATATCAGTGTTTTTGTTCTGTTAAAGTAAAACTGAATTTAACACTTCTGATTCAAATGAGCACATACAGTATGATTGCATTTTTATACATATACTTGCATTTTTATGCATATACTTGCATTTTTATGCATATACATATGCATTTTTTATACATATACTAGGGTCTCTAGCGGCTGCAGGCTGGGGCCTCCTTTCCTTCCCCTGGCCGGCCCTGCCCCCTGGTCAAATTCCTGGACAACTCTAGGTTGAGGGGACAATTTGCACACTATGCTTTTATTATATAGGATTTCCATGTATCCCTATACAGACATAGAAAGATACCTAAAATGGTGTTTATCTAAAGCTAGTGACAATTATATTTGGGTGGTGGGGTTTGAAGGCAGTATTTTAAATTTTGTACTTTTCCACATTGATTAAATTTTATAACAAGCATTTTATGAACAATAATGTGACTTTATTTTTTAAAATATATTTTATTGATTATTTTACAGAGAAGAAGGGAGAGGGATAGAGAGTTAGAAACATCGATCAGCTGCCTCCTGCACACTCCCCACTGGGGATGTGCCCGCAACCAAGGTACATGCCCTTGACCGGAATCGAACCCGGGACCCTTCAGTCCGCAGGCCAACGCTCTATCCACTGAGCCAAACAGGTTAGGGCGTGACTTTATTTTTAAAAGACTGAATTGGATATTTCAAAAGCATCTCAGGCCCTGGCCGGTGTTGCTCAATTGTTAGTGTTGACGTGCGCACCAAAGGGTCGCAGGTTGTATCCCTGATCAAGGGCACGTAACTGGGTTGTAGGTTTGATCCCTGGCCCCAGTTGGGGCACATGCGGAGGCAATTGATGGATGTGTCTCTCTCACATCAATGTTTCTCTCTCTTCCCCATCCCTTCCACTCTCTAAATATCAAACACACCCAGGCATGTGCCCTGACTAGGACACCTAGGTGTACAGGATGACTCTCAACCAACTGAGCCACACCAGCCAGGGTTTTAATTCTTATAAATAAAGAGAATTGGGTATAAACAACTTACTTCATGTACTTTGTTCCAGTTGTCAGTCTCTAATTTGTGTTGACTCTGTTTAAGTTGGTTTAAACTTGGCTTAATAAGAGAATTTCCAACTGTTTCCTTTGTCCAGTCATCTACCAATTTGTGTAAGTCATCTGTGAACATCCCTTTTTTACTAGCTGGAGATTGCTGGCTTGATGCTGTATTACTCTCCGCACACAGTGGATCTATAAGGAAAACCAGGGAAACCATGAAGAGGAATTAAAAATGATAAATACTCTTATTTGAACACCAATGCAATTGACAGAGTAAGCAGACATTTCAGTTTAGCTGGGGCAGTTCTGGTTTAAAGCTGTTGTCCTGAAGTAATTACTAACAATACTCCTTACATTCTCAAACATTTCCTCTTGTCTGGACTGCAAATAATATGTTCGCCTTAGGTATAAATCAAGTACAATAAATAGTAATGTTGCTTAAAAAATTAGCATCAACCCTAATCTTTTCATCAGATAGATACTTAGAAGAGTTAAAAAAACAATCATAGAATGTCAAAAGTAGAAAGAATCTTAGAAGTCTAATCTAAACCAGTAGTTTTATAATGGGGAGAAGAGGCCCAGAAAAATAATTGACATGCCTGGGTTAACGCAATTAGTTACCATAGAGCCAGGCCTGGAAATATGAAGCTGAGACAGGAACTCTCTTTTCAGTATACCAGCTAGGGCGAAAATCTCCCTATTTTAAAGTTCGTTGAGCCCTGGCTTGTTTGGCTCAGTAGATAGAGCACTGGCCTGCAAACTGAAGGGTCCTAGGTTCGATTCTGGTCAAGGGCATGTACTTCAGTTGCAGGCTTGTTCCCACGCTACCACGTGCAGGAGGCAACTAATCAATGTGCCTCTTTCACATCGATGTTTCTCTCTCTCTCTGTTGCTCCCCCTCCCTTCCACTTTCTCTGAAAACCAAAGGAAAAATATACTTGGGTGAGGATTAACAAAAAAAAAAAAAATAAAATCCACTGATTAACACCCTTCATTCCACCTACAACTTCAATTCCACTTTGCCATATAAATGAACATAGTCACATGTTCTAGGGATTTACACACAGATGTCTTGGGGTGGGGGGTGACCATCATTCCATCTACCACAAATTCTATTGAAATCTCACATACATCCTTAACGTACACCTTCAACTTCCACCTTGACTTTGCACATATAACCAAGGAAGTCTGACTTAACTAACAACTTCTTTATTAGTTAAATAGAGACTGATCCTTAAAAAAAAAAAAAAAAAAAGTACACCCCTAGCTGGGTTTGCTCAGTGGTTAGAGTGTTAGCCCTCCAACTGAAGGGTCATGGGTTTGAGTCTGGTCAAGGGTACATACCTCGGTTGTCGGCTCCATCCCCAGCCCTGGTCTGGGAGGGTACTAGAGGCAACCAATTGGTGTGTCTCTCATGTTCATGTTCCTCTGTTTCTCTCTCCCTTTCTTCCATGCTCTCTAAAAATCAATGGAAAAAATATCAAGTGAGGCTTAACAAAAAAAAAGTACATTTTCTAATATTCTCATAAGTAATAAAGATCTTGTATCAGATAGAACATGACTATAATTTTAAGGTTAACTTTGTTGGCAACACACAACAAACTCTAAATGTTAAACCAGCAGTTCCCATTAATTGCTAAAATTTCAAAAAGTACTTGGGGACTGAAATTGGGCCTTAAGGTATTTGTTTTCCAAATAAAAACATGAAATACATTAATCTGCTCTCCAGAATCTCTCATCTATCCTCATCATTATTTCATAAAAGAACATTTAACACCAAAAAAAGTAGAAAAGAATCTCAGATTGTGCACATTTTCAAATCATCTTAGCTTAATAAAAAATACATGATCATTATTTTTCTCATTTTGCTGATCTTTGACCAGTTTTTTTTAAAACCATTTTTTAAAATCGATTTACCTGTAGCAGCTGAATCACTGTCCACCTGTGTCAAGGACTGGGGGCGGCTTCGAAGTTTGCTTCTTAAAGATCTTGGTCGACGCGATGGGGATGCGGATGGCAGAGAAACCACAGATGACTGATGTTTGCTATCTTTAATTGCCCGGAGGCGATCATAGAGATCCTGAAGCTCCTTATTCTGCTGGGTTTGAAGATTTATTACCTCCTGAATATGTCTACATAAAAATGAGGCAGAAAGCGTTTTAATGGTGCTGGTTCCATACAGATGAGCTAAAAAAATGCCACACCAGTACAAGTAAAGTTTAACAAGGAATTTAGATGAAGGATGTGGATATACAGAATGTTTTCACAATTTTAAAATGGGAAATGTCTTTTTTTAAAAAAAATAATTTTATTGATTTTTTACAGAGAGGAAGGGAGAGGGATAGTTAGAAACATCGATGAGAGAGAAACATCCATCAGCTACCTCCTGCACACCCCCCACTGGGGATGTGTCCACAACCCAGGTACATGCCCTTGACCGGAATCAAACCTGGGACCCTTCAGTCCGCAGGCCGACGCTCTATCCACTGAGCCAAACCAGCTAGGGCAGGGAAATGTCTTCTTAAGCATATACTTAAACTAATCAGACATAAAGAAGAAAGGTCAACAAACTGACAGGAATAAATTTCTAAAACTTCAATATAGTGAAAAATGGCAAAAGAAAATTTAAAGTCACAGAGCATTGATAATATCAAATTTTTCTTTATTATATAATGCAGGTATAAACAAGAAAAAAAGTATCTGCATTATATAGAAAAGGTTACTATTTAGAATATGTAAATAATTCTTAAAAATCAGTAAGAAAAAAAGAAACTATCTTTTAGAAAAGAGGGAAAGAATATGAAAAGGTGACTCCAAAGAAAAATACAAACAACAAATAAATGAGATGATGCACAACCTCACTTTTAGTTAATACAATTTTTAAAAAAATGAATTCATCTGATTGGAATAAAACTAAAAGGATCAACAATATCCAGCCCAATGTTGTTAAGAAGTGGGAAAATAGGCACTTTCATATGTTTTTGTTTGGTGTGCAAAACGGTATAGCTACATTTGATAACAATAGCAATATCTATGAATTTAAAATGTGCATATCTTTTAACACATCAATTCTACTTTTAGGTATTGAGCCTACAAAAATACTTGCATAACTGTATAAAAAATAAGGATGTTCACTTCAAGCAAAACATGGGATAAAACTGAAATGTCCATTAAGGAGAGATTAAATAAACTTTCAATGGTGATAAGCTATTTCAGTGTATGGAATAAAGATTATTTGTGCGAACATGAATATACATTGGTGACAAAGTTAAGTAAAAAACTGCAGCATAACGTGTATTATGATAAACTTTTGTCAAAAGCAAAAACTATATATTTGTAAATGAAACAGGTCACAGTGGCTGAGAAGTTATCTTAGGGCATGAGAAATAGGAGATGGATTTTTGTAATTTCCGAAGTGATAAGAGCAATGGGAGAATCGTTTGTTATATTATTTGGTCTTGTGTCTTCAAATAGCTCCAGTTCCTGAAATAGCTCCAGAGTAAGAAAGATGAAAGGAGTGTCTTGTTATTCATAATGAGAAACGATGCACAACCTCACACTGGTGTCTAAGTCAATCAAGTGACTTCTGTAAAAATCCCAAGGGAACCAGCCAAGTGATTATAGGATGAGAATTTTCAGCTTCCCCCGGCCCTCCACCTCTGGTGAGGGGTGCGGCTGGAGATTAAATTAATCACCTATGGTCAAT
The DNA here is from genome assembly GCF_014108235.1 of Myotis myotis. NCBI lineage: Eukaryota > Metazoa > Chordata > Mammalia > Chiroptera > Vespertilionidae > Myotis > Myotis myotis. The sequence continues at coordinate 9,488,235 of NW_023416346.1, forward strand.
GATTTTCTCAGTCACACCTATCTAGATGAAGATCCCATAAAAATTCCTGTATTACAAGGTTCGGAAAGTTTCTAGGATGGTCGGAGAGTGGCACTCATGAGAGTGCATGAAGTTCCATGTTCCTACCCCCATACCTTGCCATTTGGCTGTTCTTGAGTTGCATCCGTTGGTGGGAACCTCCAGTTTATAACAGGCTAGTCAGAAGCATAGGTAATACCACCTGGACTTGTGATTGGCATCTGGGGCGGGGTGGGGGGGGAAGTCTTGTAGGACTGAGTTCATAACTAGTGGGATCTGATGCTGTCTTTGTAGTTTTCAATCATTACAAGGTCATCAGTCCTGCCCAGCCGGCATGGCTCACTGGTTGAGCGTCGACCTATGAACCAGGAATTCATGGTTCAATTCCTAGTCAGGGCACATGCCTGGATAGTGGGCTCAGTCCCCAGTGTGGGGCATGCAGGAGGCAGCAGATCCATGTCCCACTCTCACATCGATGTCTCTCTCTCCCTCCCACCCTTTCCTTTCTGAAATCAATGAAAATAAATATATTTTAAAATGCCACCAGTCCTAAATTAGTTAGCAACCTAACAGTTCTATAAACCCAGGGCACCCCTAGCTGGTTTGGCTCAGTGGATACAGTGTCAGCCTGCAGACTGAAAGGTCCCGGGTTCAATTTCAGTCAGGGGCACATGCCTGGGTTACAGGCTCAATCCCCAGTAGGAGGCGTGCAGGAGGCAGCTGATCTATGATTCTCTCATCGTTGATGTTTCTATCTCTCTCTCCTGCTCCCTTCCTCTCTGAAATCAATAAAAATACATTAAACAAACAAACAAACAAACAAACAAAAACAAACCAAACCCAGGGCAACTAGTTAGGTGACAAAAGAGAAACAGTTCTTACTTTTCTCGTAATTTTTGAAGCTCCACCTTCAAGTCCTCATCCTCTATTTCGGATTCATCATCACTGCTCATTGGGGAAGATGGTGAATAGAAGACCGAGTTCTCTGTCTCAGCACAGGTTTTTTCTGCTTGGAGTGGTAAGCACTGATCGCTCTCTGGATGACTCTCTGCCACAGAGTTCCCTGTGTCAGTAAGAGTGGCTGAAAATTCACCATCAGAGCAAAGCTGTTTCTCAACAGTAAGTCTCTCTCTCCCTTTGAGAGGCAGTTCAGAGCCAGACTGCATGCTATTTCCTGTAGCTGAGTTTTCTTCCAATTCTTTTTCCGGGGTTATAGAAGATCCATCAGTCTCACCAGCTGTGCTGAAAGATGAGCTGTCTCCTGGTTTAGGAATTGGTTTAACTTCCTGAAAGGTTTCATGAAGAGCTTCTAGGTTCTGAGGAGAAAATACAGTCTCTGGACTGTGCATGGCAGGTTCTAGTTCTACTACCTGAGCCTTGGCTGTTTCAGTGAAGGCTGGAGCTTCCTCACTAGAATGGCTTGGCATGTTATTGAAGGCTGACCCGTGTTGTATTCCAGTGCATGTCACTTTCTCGGCCTGCTGCTGAGGGATTGTAATCACCTGAGACACAAAAAGGCAAAAGTGGCTGGCTCCGCCTAACTAAAGAGCAAACCCACAAAGAAATTCAGGATCAACATGTGGCACAGACAAGTGGCTGTTCTGCTTGTGATGTACATATATTGATAATACCAAAGCTTTAAAATCCCATGCATCTCCCCACATTGCAAGTCTTTCTTTTTAATTTTGTTATTTGTTGATTTTAAAGAGACAAGGGGGGGGGGGAGGGAGAGGGACGGAAGGAGAGAGGGGGGAGGGAAGAAGGGAGGGAGAGAGAGAGAAACACTGTTTCACTTATTCATGCATCCATTGGTTGGTTCTTGTGGGTGCTCTGACAGATTTACCCTACAACCCTGGTGTATGGGGACGAGGCTCTAACCAACTGAGCTACCCCACCAAAGCTTCAAAGGCTTTCAAATGGTCCCCTTGGGTAAAGAACCTTGGCACTGATTGCTCAAATAAAATTCCACAATTTAAAAAAGTCCATAATTAAAGATGGCAAGATTCTAAAAGACATGAAATGGGAATTATAAAAACAGGTGACCCAACCTCCCACCACAAAATAATGAACCCTTTCTGTGTTCTCTTCCAGCTACTAAAATCCATTTTTTTTTAAAGGATGCCATTCATTCATTCACTCATTCATTTTCCATCGCTATTTATCCCCCTATATAAATCCCCATTTCTTTAGACACCTTTACTGGATGGCTTCAAAAGATTAAGGGATGCAAATTAAATATGACAATGATCTACACCAGCGGTTCTCAACCTGTGGGTCAAGACCCCTTTGGGGGTCGAACGACCCTTTCACAGGGGTTGCCTAAGACCATCGCAAAACACATATATAATTACATATTGTTTTTGTGATTAATCACTATGCTTTAATTATGTTCAATGTGTAACAATGAAAATACATCCTGCAGATCAGATATTTACATTATGATTCATAACAGTAGCAAAATTACAGTTATGAAGTAGCAACGAATAATTTTATGGTTGGGGGTCACCACAACATGAGGGACTGTATTAAAGGGTCGCAGCATTAGGAAGGTTGAGAACCACTGGTCTACACTGTCTTCAATGCTGTTGCCTGTTATAATGCACTGTAGATAAGGATTTAATGAAAAGCACAAACCTGGAACCGTCCCCGCTGAAAGGATCCACTCATCAATTTGCATCTACTCAAAGGCCTGCTATTAGCTGTGGACTCTACTGCCAGAGAAATGGGATCAGGAGCAACTGTGGATATCACATCATCTGTTTCCACTGTAAGTTTCGCCAAATTGTAAGGAGAAAAGAGAAAATTGGGTAAGACTAAATTTGTTTACATTACCAAAAAATGAAGAAAAGCAGAAAAAGCTTAACTCCGGCTAGACAATTAAAAAGTGTTACCCTAACTCTCAACCAGACATTGCAAGATTTATCCCGACTTAGTATCTATATGAAATGAAAAACTACAAAATCAAATTTCTTACAGAAGGAAAAATAAAGTGGCAATGACATTAATGGGATGTGTCACATACATGGGCTACGTGGAAAAAGTGGCAACATTTGTGTATGAAGAAAAAAACCAAAAACCAAACAGAAGTAAATGAAAAGTGATGTTACCTAGTCTAGGTCCCTGACTGTAAGCACACTACCTTGACGGACTTTTGATCTCTTGAAAAAGCTGGTTGACTGCCGTAGCCTGTATGCCCAGCTTTTTAATTTGCGAGTCCAGGATTTCTTGCTAATAGGATTTTTGAGACTAGGACAAGTAAAGCTTAGGCCAAAATATCCACCTCCTGTGTGCAGACGAGTGGCTCCACCGCTTGGCACAGCAGCAGGATGGGCCTCTGGATCCCCTGGAAGTGAGGCATCTGGGGACATCTCCTAATGGAGACAAAGAGACAAAAATCAAAATGGTAATAATTTAGATAAGGTGTAGCAGTTGGTTATACCATTGCAGTTTCTTGTATGGACTAATCGGTAATCAAAAATAGAATGCCATGTATACTTGCATTAATAGTACCATTTCAGACAGAACCTGAAGTATTCAAGCTATAGAATGAAGCCTTCCCCTTTCTTTAAAAATATTATTTAGACATCAGGCCCTGGCAGAGCTCAGTTGGTTAGAGTGTCGTCCCCATCCGACCAAGGCTGTGGGTTCAATGCCAGGTCATGGCATGTATAAAAATCAACCAATGAGTGCATAAATAAGTGGAACAAATGGCTGTCTCTCCTTCTCTCCCCCCCTCCCTTTTTCTGTCTAAAATCAGTAGATAAAAAGTATATATTATTTAGACAAGAACAGAATATGAATCTTCCATCCTAGAATATTTTCCCTTATAGCAACTTTGAAAAATTAAAATTATTTCCTTCATATGCACTAATTTACTAAAAATGGTTACTGAAACCCTATACTCTTTTTCTTCTTTTTAAGTTTTTTAAAAATGTTTTTTAAATTGATTTCAGAGAGGAAAGGAGAGGGAGAGAGAGCGACAGAAACGTCAATAATGAGAGAAAACCATCAATTGGCTGCCTCCTGCATGTCCCCTACTGGCGATCAAGCCCACAACCTGGGCATGTGGCCTGACCAGGAAACTTAACTGTGACCTCCTAGTTCATAGGTTGATGCTCAACCACTGAGCCACGCTGGCTGTGCGAAACCCTATATTCTTAAACTGAACATTTTTATTTATGCTTGTTATCTAGACATGTAGATTTACAGGAAAATATTACCAAATCAAATTTCTTACTTTATGTAAGCACACAGAAATTTACAACGGATCTCAAAATTATTTCAAATTCATGCTCTAAAAACTGTTAACATCAGGCCATGCACGGCTGGCAATAAAATCACTCTTCCCTCTTCTTGACCTCCTATCCCTCTCCTAAAAAAGCCAGAATTAACTGTTGTATTCTAAATAAGCCCTTTAAAAATAAGTTTCCTACAATAATTAACACAAAAATTAATATACACAATCAAAAATACTTTCGGAAACATGAGAATGGTCACTACTAATCTAGAAAGTTAAAAGAGTATTTAAAAGCTCAAGGAATGGAATTTAGCATTTGTCTGAAGGAATACAGCCTAAGTGTCACTAAGTATATTGCAGTCCTGGGTAAGAATGAACACTTGGGGCAGGTTAGCGGTTATTGAAAATAAAATTCTAAAGAATCAGTTTTAATTTTCCAAAATCCCATTTGGAATAGTAATAATACTACCTTCATGAAGAGGAAAAATAGTCCTAGCTGGTTTGGCTCAGTGGATAGAGCACATGTCCGGGTTGTGGGCTCAATCCCCAGTATGGGGCGTGTAGGAGGCAGCCAATCAAGGATTCTCTCTCATCATTGATGTTTCTATCTTTCTCTCCCTCTCCCTTCCTCTCTGAAATCAATACAAAATATTTTTAAAAAAGAGGAAAATATTCTCAATGATATTATAATGTAGAAAGTGTTGCATTGGTCCCACTGAAATTACAGACAAGACTTTTCATAAGTAATAACTGGATCAATGTGGTAAATCACATACAAGTTCTAGCCTCCTTTACCAATCCAAATTCACAGACACGACAGGAAAAACAGATGTAGACATATGCATATATAATTAAAGGAGGAAAAGGCAGCCCATGACATATGCAGGAACTGTTACAAGATGTTGCAAATTCGAGTGGCGGATATGGGCAGTGGGAGAGAGTCCTGGCCGACCAAGATAATTAGTGGGTGGCTAGAACACTTATAAAGTTCCACACGATCTGTCTTCTCTTTGCCTCTTCAACATCATATCATAACACCCTCCTACATGCTGGCCTTCTTTTGGTTCCTGGCACAGGTCTCCATCTGTGAATGTCACCGCCAAATACAAGTCCTTCCTTGACCACCCTACATAAAGTCATCCCGAGTCTTGCTATCACAGCCCTTTACTTAATTATTTATCTTTTTAGGGTCTATCTTCCCCCACTGGAATGTGAACAGCACAAAAACAGAGATCTTGACTTATTCAATGCTCACTGAGTGGAAGGGTAAACTGCTTGGGGTAGCAAAAAAGGAACAGCCAGGCAGTCTGGTCCTTCTCTCTCCACCTCCACAGCAAGCAAAAGACAGCGGGAGACATCTGCTCCCAAATTAAGAGTGGGAAGAGGAAAATGTGTGTGGCCAAGAGAAAGGTCAGCAATGTAGGGAGGCGACAACATCCAGGAAAAAGGGGAAGCTTGTTTACTGGGCCACCCTCTAGGCCAGCGGGTGCCAACCTTTCGGACCTCACAGACCACCAGTGGTCCTTGGACCACCAGTTGGCGACCGCTGCCCTAGGCAGCATTAGAAACAAGGTGTAATTCAGTGCCAGGAAGCATGGCCCATGCCTTTCTCCAAATTACTGGAAGAAGGTTACAATAATGACGCATAGTATTTATGAGGCGACCAACAAAACATGTTATGGGGGGCGAAGAAAAGATAAGTACACAACTGAGAATCACCAAACACTTAAGGGAAATCAACACAATAAAAAACCACTAAACTCAACAAACAGAAGAATAGCCAAGGAAATAGCATTAAAAATATAAAATAAGGGAGAGAACTAAGATGGCGGCATAGGTTAACGCCGGAGTTTGCTGCTTTGAACACCTACTTCAAAAGTGAAACTAAAAGACGGAAGGGACATCACCCAGAACCACAGGAACGCTGGCTGAGTGGAAGTCCTACAACTAGGAGGAAAGAGAAACGCATACGGACACTCAGAGGAGGCGCAGTGCTGAAGTCAAATTCTGAGGTGCGGAGTGCGCGGAGCGGGCTGGCGGCGGAGGGCACGGTTGGCGTTTTCAATCGGGAGGGAGTCGCAGACTCTGAGCTCCAGATACAGGCGAGTCTCTAGGGACCCAGACTCAAACGGGAGAAGCGGGACTGTCTGGCTTCGGTCAGAGCGAGTGCAGCTTTCTCTCCGAGGTTTGCAGCGGGTGCTGGGACTCAGAGAGGCAGAGCCCCTGGGGACAGGACTGAGAGCCACCATAACTGCTCTCTCCGGCCCACCCTGTTGATCCTGTGCGACCCGCCCCGCCCAAGCCCTGCACACAGGCATTTGCCGGATAGCCTCAGGCAAAGGCCAGATTAGCACCTCCCTAGAGGACAGAAGTTCTCTCACTGCAGACACAGCTGATTCTCATAGCCACTTGGCCTGGAGGTCAAACCCTCCCTGGTATTAGCTACAACAATCAAGGTTTAACTATAAGACTGCGCACAAAGACCACTAGGGGGTGCACCAAGGAAGCATAACAAAATGCGGAGACAAAGAAACAGGACAAAATTGTCAATGGAAGATATAGAGTTCAGAACCACACTTTTAAGGTCTCTCAAGAACTGTTTAGAAGCTGCCGATAAACTTAATGAGATCTACAAGAAAACTAATGAGACCCTCGATCTTATATTGGGGAACCAACTAGAAATTAAGCATACACGGACTGAAATAACGACTATTATACAGACTCCCGACAGCAGACCAGAGGAGCGCAAGAATCAAGTCAATGATTTGAAATGCGAGGAAGCAAAAAACACCCAACTGGAAAAGCAAACTGAAAAAAGAATCCAAAAATGCGAGGATAGTGTAAGGAGCCTCTGGGACAGCTTCAAGCGTACCAACATCAGAATTATAGGGGTGCCAGAAGATGAGAGAGAGCAAGATATTGAAAACCTATTTGAAGAAATAATGACAGAAAACTTCCCCCACCTGGTGAAAGAAATGGACTTACAGGTCCAAGAAGCGCTGAGAACCCCAAACAAAAGGAATCCAAAGAGGACCACACCAAGACACATCATAATTAAAATGCCAAGAGCAAAAGACAAAGAGAGAATCTTAAAAGCAGCAAGAGAAAGAAACTCAGTTACCTACAAGGGAATACCCATACGACTGTCAGCCGATTTCTCAACAGAAACTTTGCAGGCCAGAAGGGAGTGGCAAGAAATATTCAAAGTGATGAATACCAAGAACCTACAACCAAGATTACTTTATCCAGCAAAGCTATCATTCAGAATTGAAGGTCAGATAAAGAGCTTCACAGATAAGGAAAAGCTAAAGGGGTTCATCACCACCAAACCAGTATTATATGAAATGCTGAAAGGTATCCTTTAAGAAGAGGAAGAGGAAGAAAAAGGTAAAGATACAAATTATGAACAACAAATATGCATCTATCAACAAGTGAATCTAAGAATCAAGTGAATAAATAATCTGATGAACAGAATGAACTGTTGATTATAATAGAATCAGGGACATAGAAAGGGAATGGACTGACTATTCCTGGGGGGGAAAGGGGTGTGGGAGATGCGGGAAGAGACTGGACAAAAATCATGCACCTATGGATGAGGACAGTGGGTGGGGAGTGAGGGCGGAGGGTGGGGCAGGAACTGGGAGGAGGGGAGTTATGGGGGGGGGAAAAAGAGGAACAAATGTAATAATCTGAACAATAAAGATTTAATTAAAAAAAAAATAAAAAAAAATAAAGGGCCAAAAGGTTGAGAACCACTGTTCTAGGAAAAAAATAAATAAATAAATAAAAAATAAAAATATAAAATAAGACTAATATCTTCAAGAGTTGTATGAATATACAACATCCACAAGAAAAAAACAATGAACTACATATAATTACTAGAAATTAAAAACATAACCATCGATATTAAATAGCTCAATAAGCCCAGAAATCGACCCGAAACAATATGCTCAATTAATATTTGACAATGGAGACAAGAACATACAATGGAGTCAAGACAGTCTTTCAATAAATGGTGTTGGGAAAATTGGATGGATACATGCAAAAAAATGAAACTAGACCACCAACTTACACCATACACAAAAATAAACTCAAAATGGATAAAGGACTTAAATGTAAGACGGGAAACCATAAAAATACTAGAGGAATCCAAAGGCAACAAAATCTCAGACATATGCCGAAGCAATTTCTTCACCGATACATCTCCTAGGGCATTGGAAACTAAAGAGAAAATGAACAAATGGGACTACATCAAAATAAAAAGCTTCTGCACAGCAAAAGAAACCATCAACAAAACAACGAGAAAACCCACTGTGTGGGAAAACATATTTACCAATGTCATATCCGATAAGGGTTTAATCTCCAACATTTATAGGGAACTCATACAACTTAACAAAAGGAAGATAAACAATCCAATCAAAAAAATGGGCAAAGGACCTAAATAGACACTTTTCAAAAGAGGACATTCAGAAAGCCAAGAGACATATGAAAACATGCTCAAAGTCACTAATCATCTGAGAGATGCAAATCAAAACAACAATGAGGTACCATCTCACACCTGTCAGACTGGCTATCATCAACAAATCAACAAACGACAAGTGCTGGAGAGGATGTGGAGAAAAAGGAACACTTGTGCACTGCTGGTGGGAATGCAGACTGGTGCAGCCACTATGGAAGACAGTATGAAGTTTCCTCAAAAAGTTAAAAATGGAACTCCCATTTGACCCAGTGATCCCACTGCTAGGAATATATCCCAAAAAACCAGAAACACCAATCAGAAAGGATATATGCACCCCTATGTTCAAAGCAGCACAATTCACCATAGCTAAGATCTGGAAACAGCCCAAGTGCCCATCAGCAGATGAATGGATTAGAAAACTGTGGTCCATCTACACGATGGAATACTATGCTGCTGTAAAAAAGAAGGAATTCTTACCATTTGCAATAGCATGGATGGAACTAGAGAGCATTATGCTAAGTGAAATAAGCCAGTCAATGAAGGAAAAATACCACATGATCTCACTCATTCATGGATAATAAAGACCATTATAAACTGATGAGCAAAAATAGATATGGAGGCAGAGCAGCATCGAACAGACTGTCAAAGTACAGCGGGAAGGCTGGGGAGGGTTGGGTGGTGGGAAGGGGGGGTAAGAGATGAGTACTTGTATGCATGCATATAAGCATAACCAATGGACACAAGACACTGGGGGGTAGGGGAGGCCGGGGGAATGTGAAGGGGAGAAAAAAAAAAAGGAGACCTATGTAATACTCTTTGTAATACTTTAAGCCAGGGGTCTTCAAACTTTTTAAACAGGGGGCCAGTTCACTATCCCTCATACCGTTGGAGGGCTGGACTGTAGTTTAAAAAAAAAAAACTATGAACAAATTCCTATGCACACAGCACATATCTTATTTTGAAGTAAAAAAACAAAACGGGAACAAATACAATATTTATATTTGCATGTGGCCCGCGGGCCGTAGTTTGAGGACCCCTGCTTTAAGCAATTAAAAAAAAAAGAACCATAAAATAAAAAACAAACAAACAAACAAACAAAAAATAGCTGAATAGGACATTGGAAACAGCCTAAAAATAGAGAAATTATCCCAGTACAGAAAGCAAAGGGACAGAGATGAAAGCGTGAAATGAAAAGTTAATAAATAAGAAAAACAGGAAATGAAATAAAACTCTCTATTTACAGATGATATGATCTTATATACTATATAGAAAATCCTAAATAATACACCCAAAGCTGTTAGAGCTAATAAACTCAGCAAACTTGTAGAATACAACACCCCCCAAAAATCAGTTGTATTTCTATACACTAGCAATAAAAAAATCTGAAAAGAAAATTAAGAAAACAATTCCATTTGTAATAACAAAGAATGAGAAGTGGTGCTGGAACTGGATGTCCACATACAAAATATTGAAGCTGGACCCTTCTCTAATACAATATACAAAAATTAACTCAAAATGATCCTACCATATATAATTAATCAAGTGTGAAGTAAAATAAAGACATATTTGGACATTAAAAAATTACTAAAAAAAAAAATTACTATTCCAACATGGTACTGTTTTCTTTGAAAAACGTGTTTCAGATATTCTAAAGTTCAGCCATTTAGACTATACAGTTTAGTGGGTTTTTAAAAACTGAATTTACTGTGCACCCATTACACACACACACACACACACACACACACACACACACCTCTCATGCAACATATTTTAAAATATCAGTCATAGAAACATTTCAGGAGGGAGGAATTTTAGGACACCAGAAACAATGACAGGTAAGTTTGATCAAGATGCAGCAATGGGCACTTAAAGGAAGCAAAAGAATCCATTTGACAGTAACACTTGGAACAGGGGTCCTCAAACTACGGCCTGTGGGCCACATGCAAATACAAATATTGTATTTGTTCCCGTTTTGTTTTTTTACTTCAAAATAAGATATGTGCAGTGTGCATAGGAATTTGTTCATAGTTTTTTTTTTAAACTACAGTCCGGCCCTCCAACGGTCTGAGGGACAGTAAACTGGCCCCCTGTTTAAAAAGTTTGAGGACCCCTGACTTGGAAGAAGTCTCCTTCAAATAACAAAGTGTAAATGACAGAGAATTATATTTCATTTTTTTATAGTTCTAATTACATTATATGATCATTAGATAACATTTATAATATAAATGCTGTTTATTGATTTCCAATTCTTTTTTTTTTAAATATATTTTATTGAGTTTTTACAGAGAGGAAAGGAGAGAGACAGAGAGCTAGAAACATCGATGAGAGAGAAACATCGACCAGCTGCCTCCTGCACACTCCCCACTGGGGATGTGCCCGCAACCAAGGTACACGCCCCTGACCGGAATCGAACCCGGGACCCCTCAGTCCGCAGGCCAACGCTCTATCCACTGAGCCAAACCAGCTTCGGCAGATTTCCAATTCTTTAAATCAAACTGTAGACAAAGTACAGCCAATAGTTACAGAAAATATATAGATGCTAAACTTTACCAAAATTAAAAAGTAATATAATTAATAAAAATTGGAAGATGTGCAAGTGGAGGAAAGAAAAAGTATAATTTCCTCACCCTTCATAGCAGTGAGCCAATAGGTATTGTCTGAAATTACTAAATCAAAAAATAAATAAGTATATTATTTACTAGTTATTAATGGCAATGAGCACAAGAATTAAAACAGAAACTTAGGTCCTAGCCATTTTGGCTCAGTCGATAGAGCATCAGCCTGTGGACTGGGATTCCAGTCAAGGGCACATGCCCATGTTGTGGGCTCAATCCCCAGTAGGGGGCGTGCAGGAGTCAGCCAATCAATGGTTCACTCTCATCATTGATGTTTCTATCTCTTTTCCTCTCCTTTCCTCTCTGAAATACATAAAAATATATTAAAAATAAATAAACAAAAAAAAATAAAACAGGATCTTAGAACGGCCGGTGTGGCTCAGTTTTTGAGCATCAGCCTATGAACCAGGAGGTCAGGGTTCGATTCCCAGGAAGGGCACGTACCCAGGTTGCGGGCTCGATCCCCAGTGTGTGTATGGGGCGTACAGGAGGCAGCCCATAGATGGCTTTCTCTCATCACTGATGTTTCTAACTCTCTCTCCCTTTCCCTTCCTCTTTGAAATCAATAGAAATATATTTAAAAACAAAACAAACCCCCCAAATCAGGAACTTAACCGTGTTGGGAGTGCAATGGGGGGTGGGGTGGGTGGGAGGGTGTTAACGAAACAATTACTTTAAATTTTCTATTCTTCTGAATTGCTTTCATGTTTATGTATTAATTGAATAATTTAAAAGTACTATTTACCAAAAAACAAATATTTAAATTATATCTATTGAATAAAATATTTTACTGTTGTTCTAAAAATTTAAGTGAGGTGGAACTGTGTGTACTGACATGAATAGTACAAAATAAGTGGGGAAAAATGCAATCCACCCGGCCGGTGTGGCTCAGTGGTTGAGCATCGACTGGTGAATCAGGAAGTCATAGTTTGATTCCTGGGCAGGACACATGCCTGGGTTGCGGGCTCAATCCCCAGTGTGGGGCATGTATGAGGCAGCCAATCAATGATTCTCTCTCATGACTGATGTTTCTATCTCTCTCTCCCTTACTCTCTGAAATCAATAAAAATATATTGTTAAAAAATGCAAACCAGTCCATCTATGTAAAGAAGTATATGTAGCCCTGGATGGTATGACTTTAATTGGTTGAGGGTCACCCTATACACCAAAAAGCCACCAGTTTGATTCTAGGTCAGGACACAAGCCTGGGTTTCAGGCTTGGTCCCTAGTAGCGGGTGCAGGAGGCAGCCGATCCATGTTTTTCTCTCTCTCTCTCTCTCATCAATAAAAACATTAAAAAAAGAAGCGTCTATATATATAAAAGCCTAAGCGACTGTTCAACTGGCCAGTAGCTATGATGCACAATGACCACCAGGGGGCAGACGCTCAATGCATAGGCATGGAAACATGGAACAGACTGATGAATCTCAGAGGGAAGAGGGGAAGGAGGGGGGTGTGAAGAGATTAACCGAAGATCTTATATGCATACTAGAGGCCCGGTGCACGGATTCGTACACCGGTGGGGTCCCTCGGCCTGGTCTGTGGGGATCAGGCTGAAACTGGCTCTTTGACATCCCCTAAGGCAGTGGTTCTCAACCTGTGGGTCGCGAACCCTTTGGGGGTCGAACAACCCTTTCACAGGGGTCGCCTAAGACCATTGGAAAACACATATATAATTACATATTGTTTTTGTGATTAATCACTATGTTTTAATTATGTTCAACTTGTAGCAATGAAATTGGGGGTCACCACAACGTGAGGAACTGTATTAAAGGGTCGTGGCATTAGGAAGGTTGAGAACCACTGCCCTAAGTGGTCCTAGATTGTGAGAGGGTGCAGGCCAGGCCGAGGAACCCCACTGGTGTACAAATCCGTGCACCAAACCTCTAGTATGTAAATAAATACATAATATGTATCCATGCCTTGTAAATATATAGCACATATAAAGAAATATATCTAGATAAATATGTTCATGTCAGTTAAAACCATGTCTGGAAAGATTTATTAACAGCTATGTCTATAGGTTTGGAAGTGGGATGGATTTTACTTTATATACAGGCAGTCCTCAGGTTACGTTGGCCTCGACATATGTCGTTTCATGGTTACATCACCATCTCTCATTTATTTAAAAAAAAAAGTTCTGTCATTTCGACATATGTACATATGTGCTTTATGTTTATTTTATTTATTTATTTTTAAAATATATTTTATTGATTTTTTACAGAGAGGAAGGGAGAGGGATAGAGAGCTAGAAACATCGATGAGAGAGAAGCATCGATCAGCTGCCTCCTGCACACCCCCCTACTGGGGATGTGCCCGCAACCAAGGTACATGCCCTTGACCAGAATCGAACCTGGGACCCTTCAGTCTGCAGGCTGACGCTCTATTCACTGAGCCAAGCCGGTTAGGGCTGCTTTATGTTTTTTATTATTTATTTACCACAAGTAAAGGTCAGGAATTATCTTTTAAATTTTTTTTACTGTTTCACTTCATTACTGCTATGTATGTGCTCCATGTGAGTGACGTAGGTGCTTATGTAGGTGGGTTCCGACTTATGGCGAAAATCGCGTTACGTCATGCTGTAGGAACGGATCTCTGGCGTAATCCGAGGACCTACTGTATACACAAATACTACTTAAATATAATAATAATAATAGAGATACAGTGGTAAAGATTTAGAAAGGTGACTATAATATACTATAAATTGAAAAAATAAAGTTGCAGATCAATATGTATATAGTACAATCCTATTTTTGTGAATGAAAAATTGCAGTTATGTAAATAGATCTGTTTAAGCTCAAGTCAAGAAGGGTTAAGTACCCAAAGAACTTTCCCATGGATACAGACAATAGGGTGGTGAAGGCCTGGAGCAGTGGGGTGGGTGGTGGGTGGGAAGGAGTCAATGGGGGGGGACATATGTAATATTTTCAACAATAATGATTTTTAAAAAAAGAAGGGTTAAGTACCAAATAGTAGATGAACACCACATAATGATTACTTCCATGATTTAAAGAGACAGAAAAGGGAAATTAAATTGCTACGTTATGTAACTTAAAAAAGAAAGTCATGAGATTGTGGATGATTTTTACTTTCTTCATAAAGAAAAATTTCAAATAAATTAAAACCCACAAAAACAAGATTACATTAATACCATAAAATTATTGAAAAGGAAACTAACAACAAACATTTTTAACTGTAAATCTAAAAGTAAGTTCTTCCTACCCACAAAATCAATAAATTAGTCCTGTTCTTGTTATTAATTCAAAACAGACTTGGCTTGCAAGTTCCTAACTAATTCACCAGAGGGCGCTCTTACCATAAATAGGTCTGCCATCTGTTGAGAAGCTCTGGACACCTGCAAGTAAGATGGTCTTCTGAAATACCTGTGCCCTCGGAATCTTGTGACACAGACAATTAACTACATTCTGAAGGATAGAACTTTAGCAAAGAATGTTTTGTCTGGCTGGTGTAGCTCAGTGGTTGAGCGTTGACTTATGAACCAGGAAATCACGGTTCGATTGGTTCTCAGTAGGAGCTAAGCAGGAGGCAGCTGATCAATGATTCTCTCTCATCATTGAAGTTCCTATCTCTCTCTCCCAGTCCCTTCCTCTCAGAAATCAATAAAAACATACATTTTTAAAGAATGCATTTTTTAAAAGCACAGGGACAAGGAATTATTTAGAAAGAATCATACTTACATGTAAACATAATTCGCTGGGCACAGAAGTAATCACATTCAGGTCCCTTTTGAACACTGACACGTTAGCAGGCTGACTGGCAGCCACATTGGACAGAACCTTAGAGCCTGTCTGCTGAAAACTGGGGGACTGTGCAGGACTGTCTTGAATTCCACAGTGACTGATGGCTATGACTTCTGGCACTGGACACGAGAGTGTATCTTCAGCACAGGAAGAAAATGGAGAGTCTATGCTTTGGGTGTCCTTCTGGCTGTCAGGGTAGATGCTAGTCATGCTATGCTCCTGATAGAGCAAGTTTCTTAGTTTTTCATCTAGAGTTTTAATTCGGTTATCTGCAAACTCCATTTTTGGAGGTCTTTCCCCATCTGATTCCAGGACAGTAGTAGGTAGAAGGGCAGACGGTTCAAGGCCGGGGGTCTGAGTGGGGATGACCTTCTTAGGAGAACTTGCTTCAGTGTTCACTGTGGTTTTCTCTCCTTCTTGGGAAATAAACTCTGCATCCACAGTTGGTTGCTGCACTGATAAGGATTGAGGCCTTTGATCAGAAATAAATGCTGAAGTTTTAAGAGAGTTACCAGCAATCTGAGTTGACTCGCCAGAAGGTGCCGTAAGTACATTAGCCTGAGTGGCAGCTTGGTGACAGGGAAGCACAGGTAGAAATGTCCCTGCTTGGTTGGTGGGTCCCTCACATTTCACTGGAACTGTACGAACTGAAGTAGCAGTGTAAGCGGAGCTACTAACAACTGGTGCCATTCTCTGCCTGTCATCTTCCACTTGATAAAGTACAGCTGACTGCTGAGTTTCTACACTGGCACATTCAGAAATCTTACCATCAGCCACATCCTTGTGTTCTGACTGGGAGGTGAAAAGTGCATGCTGGCATGGATTATTTTCTAGAGTGAGCAGTGTGTCCTGTGACATTTCCTTATTATTTGTTTTGCTTGGACCTGGAACAATAACAAAGAATGGGTAAAGCATGTATTGGTAAGCACAAAGCATGAACTACTCCCCAAACTCAAAGGGGACAGGTAGATCAAGGGGTAAATGAGAACTTGTGTGAAAGTATTTTTGTAAAAAAGACTCGAAATACATAATTCTACCTGTGAAGGAAAAGAACCCCCCCCCCATAAATATTAAATAAGAAATGGCTTAAGTTACACCCTGGTATTAACATCTTCCAAAATGATTATGAAAATTCTCATAAGCACAAAATACCCATGAAAACAAGTTAAAATATGGTCCAGCCCTGGCCAGTGTGGCTCAGTTCATTGGACGTCATCCTGTGCACCGAAAGGTTGCAGGTTTGATTACTGGTCAGGGCACATGCCTGGGTTGCAGGCTTGATCACCGGTAGGGATTGTGCACGAGGCAGCTGGTTGATGCTTCACTCTCACACTGAAGTTTCTTTCTCTCTCTTTCCCTCTCCCTTCCTCTCTCTAAAAAGCAAATAAAAAAACCTTAAAAAAAGAGATACGGTCCATATTTCACACTCCTATCCACCAAGTCTGGATAAAGTTGGCAGAGAATGAATGCTTACTAGAAAGTGGATATAGCCCAGGCACTGTAGATATGGACTGTTGAAGAGAAGGAGGAGATTGAGCCTCACGGTTTCTTATCGTTTGATTGATACAGAATCGCCACCGACCAACTGGGGATGACTGAGGAGCAGATTCATCTGTGGAGAATTTAATATGCTAAGCAACTGTCAGCATGTTTACCTTATTGACTAAGGAAACCAGGTTAAAACACCAATTTTTCTTGTACCTCCATTTCCAACAACACTAGGATGCGTGCAATTTATGAGACCAGACCTCCTCCCCAATCCTGAAAAATACTCTAAAGAATTAAGAATAGCCTGGCCCTGCCCCAGCTGGTTTGGCACAGTGGTTGAACCATGGGCCCTCAGACTGAAGGGTCCCGGGTTTGATTCCAGTCAAAGGCACATACCGCGGTTGCAGGCTAGATCCCCAGTCCTGGTGGGGGGGTGTGCTGGAGGCAACCAATTTGTCTCTTTCACATTGATGTTTCTCTCTCTTTGTCTCTCCCCACACCCGTCCACTCTCTCAAAAAGCAATGGAAAAATATTCTCGGGTGAGGATTAACAACAACAAAAAAAGAATAGCACAGCCGGTGTGGCTCAGTTGGTTGAGCTTCGTCCCATGCACCAAGAGGTCATTTCCCGGTCAGGGCACATGCCCGGGTTGAAAGCTCAATCCCCAGTAGTGGGTGAGCAGGAGGCAGCTGATCGATGTTTCTCTATCATTTATAGTTCAATCTCCCTCTCCCTTCCTCTCTCTCTCAAATCAATAAAAACTAAAAAAAATGTTTTAAAAAGAATTAAGCATAAGATGACTTTAGAGAAAGATTTTAGATTCTTCTGAAAGAAACATTTCAATAGCAGTTAGAAGCCAGGCACTTTTTTTTGGGAGGGGGATAGGGGAGGAAGAAAGCACTTTTACCATTAAGGCCTACATTTCCTGTTCTGTATCCTGATTATGGTGCTTACAGAAATCTACACTGAGTATTACAGCTTCCAGGACTGTACACCAAAAGAAAAAAGTCAATTTTACTGTATGACAACTTGAAAAAAATAAGTAAAATAAGCCTTTGTAAACTTACTGAAATAAGTAATTCTCTATTAAACGTTACCCTAGTTTGCCAGCCAGAAATCTGTTCAGACTCCTGCTAATGAGAAAAAGTGGATAGAGAAGGACCCTGGCATTCCAACACAAATTGAATTTCAGGGTAATGGTATCTGGTTCCATGACTTGCACACCACCTGTTGCTTCTTCGTGTCGTTATAATTCCTTCAGAGGTCCTCATTTGTCTATGGCTTTTCTCCCCCTCCCAGATACTCTAAATATACCCATGACCAGAGCTGAGAAGAATGGAGAGATAAAGTCATCAGAGAAAACAGAGGACCCCTTTTTAGTCCCTGGAAGTTTATCTGGTATCTGATTTACAAAAACTTAGTGACCAGAGCAAGGAGAAGCTTGTCACTAGAGGAATGAAATCATGATATCAGTGACAATTAAAACACAAGGCAGACTTTGAACATAATGATTTTAGTTAAGAACGTTTTTGTACATCTCAAATTAGGGATGGGGGGGACTTGGCAGTCAAGTTCAAATAATAAAGCCATTAAAAATCATCACTACCATGACTGCTTTTCTGGTAGCATACCATACAGCAGCTCAGAAATAAATTAATCAGGTAAACAACCAACACTTGAAGGAAATTTGGAGAATGGTTTTACTTCTTATTCTATTTTCTTCTGGGCTATAAAGTTCTTTCAGAGTGTGGGAAATTCTACATTAACAACTTATCTAATTCCTTTATTGGCTAACATCTTTCTCAATGAAGATGTGTAAATTGAAGTCTCCAAATGTTTCAAATGCCAAATGGTAAATTTTATTAAATATACTTACTGCTGGTTTGAGTGGATGCAGAATTTATCTGTGCTTGTTCAGATGACCCTGTCTGAATTAAAAATGAATAGGTAAATAAAGAAGTTCCTGATACATATCCCAGAAGACCTATTTGCTAAATAATTGTTCTTACTTGGCCACTGTTGGGTTCTACAGCGACAGAGTCAACTCCAGTGGCTCTTTCTGCAGCACAGTGGACATGTAGAATCTCCTGGGCTTGACCTACAATAGCCCTCAATTCTTCTACAAATTTTTCTTTCTCACTATCCAGCACAAAGTTATCTTCAACCTGTCCAAAAGTAAAAGTAAGTCTATTTACGAAAATGAATTCAGTGTCTTCAAAATTATAATTATGTCTATCAATGGTTACTACCTTAAAGAAAACGAAATTAAAATTAATTATTTACATCCAAATGCCACAACAGAATTAACAAAGACCAGATATTAAATTATTAGTTCTATTTTGAGACCACTACCATTTGTCAGGTTGGCATTACCCACCAGAGAAGAAGCCAGCATTTGAAAAACGATCTGGCATTCTATAAATTGATTGTCATTTGAAGGACATAACTGAGGCAATGGCCAGGAATATATCTCTAAAGAAAACTGGCAAAAACAAAAGCATTGTGTACTCTTCCTGCCACCCTAGCCCATTCCCAGTTTTAAAAATAGGTTTTTATTTCTATTTTTTTAAAATGTATTTTTATTGATTTCAGAAAGGAAGGGAGAGGGAGAGAGAGATAGAAACATCAATAATGAGAGAGAATCATTGATCATGCCTCCTGCACATCCCCTTCTGGGGATCGAGCCTGCAACTGTGCATGTGCCTTGACCAGAATTGAACCCTGACCTCCTGCTCCATTGAGCCACAACCAGCTGGGCTCATCCCCATTTTTAAAAAATGCAAAAATATGCCCTGGACAGTGTGACACAGTGGAGTGTCATTGCAAGCACCGAGAGGTTTCTGGTTCGATTCCTGGTCAGGGCACACGTCCGGGTTGCGTATAGGAGGCAGCTGATTAATGTTATGCTCTGTTTCTCTCGTCTCCCTTCCTCTCTCTTTCAAAATCAATAAACTATTCTTTTAAAAAATAATAAACAGACAAATAAACAGGAAAATACTAACTTAAGCCTAACAATCCAAGAAAAATATAAAAACTAAATGACATAATGAATATTACTTAAAACACTGAAATATAACATGTTATAGCAGTAGCTAACACATCAAAAGTAACTGGTGAACTTTTATTTATTTATTTAAGCTGGGGACAGTGGAATAAGGAAGGGCTGGGAAAATGAGCCTAGACTGGGTTACTTAGGCTCACTAAGAAGTTAGAGAAAAGACGACCTTGGGGACAGGCTCAGGGTGTTTGCCCGGGATGAACTGCCACTGCCCATTGCTGCCCTGGTTGCAAACCTTGTGGGGTCCCTTAAAGTTCAGGAGATGCATGCCTGTGGGGAAAGAAGCCGGGGTGGGCAGGTGTTGTGTTCATAGGCATGCTCCTGGGAAGGAGAGCAAATCCTGGTGAACTTTATAAACTACTAGAGGCCCGGTGCAGGACATTCATGCACTGGGGGGAGGGGGGGGGAAGCCCCTCAGCCTGGCCTGTGCCCTCTCGCAGTCTGGGACCTTTCGGGGGATGTCCGTCTGCTGGGTTAGGCCCGCTCCCTGGCAGGTGGACATCCCTTGAGAGGTCCTTAGCACTGCTGCGGAGGCAGGAGAGGCTCCTGCCACCACCACTGCGCTCGCCAGCTGTGAGCCTGGCTTCTGGCTGAGCAACGCGGCCCCTGTGGAGCGCACTTACCAACAGGGGGCAGCTCCTGTGTTCAGCGTCTGCCCCCTAGTGGTCAGTGTGCATCATAGCGACCAGTCGTTCTGTCAATTTGCATATTAGGGTTTTATTAAATAGGAGGATTGATGCTTAGGCCTCATCTCCAAAGACTCTTGATTTAATTAAGGACCCAGGGAATTGGTTTTTAGAATACCTCTTCAGGTCATTTTAACATGCAGCCTGGGATAAAGAACCACTGACCTAAAATATCTCTTAATGAAACACCTTCATATTTTGCAGATAAATGAACTGAAACCAGAGGAGGTGCACTGGTTTCCTCTTGATCATAACCAATTTAGATCTGCACAAATTTTAAAAACCGTATCGTAAGAAAAAGATGACTCTGAATAAATGGGGGAAGAGTTACAGGGAAAAAAGAGAGAACACTGAAAGGAGAATCATTCGGTTTTATTGTACTTACCATATAGTCTGCAATATCCTCGGGTGCATCACCATCAACATCAAACTTGAAGGTGACCATCTTGTTATTGTGTGTCTCCAGCTGACACTCTACCATGTTGTCTCCAGAGGTTGACACCTGGGTACAAACATTTCACCACCAGATTAAGAATCAATCATTGTCGGAAGAATCAACATAGTTAAAATGACTATCTTACCCAGAGCAATATACAGATTTAATGTGATCTCCATCAAAATGCCAATGGCATTTAAAAAATTATATATATATTGCTAATACTCACCCAAGAGAAACATTGATGTGAGAGAGACTCATCGACTGGTTGCCTACCACATGTGCCCTGACCAAGACTGTGGATTGAGCCTGCAACCAAGCTACATGCCCTTGACTAGATTGAACCTAGGTATTCATTGAACCAAACTGGCCTTGGGCAAAAAATAATGATATATTTTAAAAGATTTTAAAATTGATTTTTAGAGAGGGGAAGAGAGAGCGAGAGAAACATCAATTTGAGAAGGGACATCGATGAGCTGTTTCCTGCACACCCCCTATAGAGGATCAAGCCCACAACTATGGCATGCCCTGATCAGGAATTGAACCGGTGACCTCTTGGTTCATGGGTTGACACTCAACCACTGACCCACCCTGGCCAGGTGGAAAGCGAACTTTTATAACAAGGCAAAAACAAGTTATAATAGTCAATATCACTATCTGCAATGCAAAGACCTAAATTTGGTCATTGATTTCCAAAATTCTCTTTAAAAAAATATTTTTTCATTGATTTCAGAGAGGAAGAGAGAGATAGAAATATCAATGATGAGAGAGAATCATTGATTGGCTGCCTCCTGCACACATCTTCCTGGAGATCGAACCTGCAACCCGGGCATGTGCCCTGACCAGGAATAGAACCATGACTTCCTGGTTCATAGATGGATGTTCAATCACTGAGCAATGTTGGCACTGCTAATGAAAATGTAAACTGGTCCAACATGCTGCTAAAACAGTGATCTAGCAACATGTAATCTTCATAATACTTGACCCACTAATTCTTCTTCTAGGAATCTAACACAAGGAAAAAAATCAGGGATATGTACAAAGGTTTGTGGTTCAAGGGTGTTTGCTGCAAAGACAGAGATGGAGAGAGACAAACAGAAAGAAACAACCTAAATGAAAAAAAAACCACACAGAATGCATGATTAAATTATTTTATCTCTATACAAGGAACTATCCAAGGCAGCCATTTTATTATTTTATTTTTATTTTTTAAAATATATTTCTTTATTGGTTTAAGAGAGGAAGGGAGAGAGAAGGAGATAGAAACATCAATGATGAGAGAGAATCATTGATCGGCTGTCTCCTGCACGCCCCACGCTGGGAATTGAGCCCCCAACCCGGGCATGTGCCCTTGACCGAAATCGAATCCAGGTCTCTTCACTCCACAGGCCGATGCTCTAGCCACTGAGCCAAACCAGCTAGGGCAGTACAAGTGATTTTTATTTTCCTTATATTTCCTATGTTTAACAATTAATACATAATACTCTTATCATTAAAAACTTTTAATGAAGGAAAAGTTAATTTAGAGAGTCTCACAATACCCTACTTGCACAGTAACATTGCCCCTCCCTGACTCCCCAGACCTCTATGCACACTTAGCCCACCCATGTTCACACACTGACCTGCAGGACAGTAAGCTGGAACTTGGTCGCCTTCTCTGGTCGAGGACAGGACACTCTTCTCTGTTTGATCCGATCCTGTTTGCCATTTCCACTTGGGTTATCAGGGGTGTTGTTGTTTTCCTTCACGGCTGCCACATCATGCTGCAAACTAGTAATTAAAAATACAGAAGCAACTTCTATTCAATTTCTCAGAATAGACATTCTTCTGTGATTCTCAAAACCCAATATTTAACCCCAATCAGACTTACCAAATAAACTTTCTTCATGGCTAGAATCATTTCATCCTGATATTAAAATTCTAAGAAAACCTCCCAATTTAAAATCATAAATAATGAGTTATGGAAAATAAATAAGTAGTACAATATCTTTTAAAAAGTTATGACTTTACAATCCTGTGAATGTACTAAAAGCGATTGAACTGTATACTTTAAATGGGTAAGTTTTAGAAAATATATTTTTGATTCCTGAGAGGGAGAGAGAGATGGAAATATCAATGATGAGAGAGAATCATTGATCGGCTGCCTCCTGCATGTCCCCTACCGGGGATTGAGTCTGCAACCAGGGCATATGCCCTGACCAGGAATTGAATCGTGACCTCCTAGTTCATAGGTCGATGCTCAACCACTGAGCCAAGCCAGATGGGTTACCCCAGGATATTCGTTTCTATTGGTTTTTAGAGAGTGGAAGGTAGGGATGGGGGGAGAAGAGAGAGAGGGAGAGAGAGGGGGAGAGGGGGTGAGGGAGAGAGAGAAAGAGAGAGATATCCACGTGAGACATACATTGATTTGTTGGGGCCAGGGATGGAACCTGCAACCCAGGTAAGTGCCCTTGACCAGGAAATGAACCGGAGAACCATGTGCAGGTCGATGCTCCAACCACTGAACCACACTAGCCAGGGCTGCAGAGTTACTTTAAAAAACTAGTATAGGGTTTGGGACAAGATGACAGAAACTCAATTCTCCCTGCATCTCCCCTCAAAGTACAACTAAAAAATCTAGAAATAATACAGTAGACAATCACAGGACTTCCTGTGGGACTTTCCAGAACTTAAGGAAAAAGACTACAACTTGCTATCTACCTACCCAGTGACACAAGGCTGTCCACATTTAGTGTTTCTTAACTCAAAGCCCAAAGGCAAAGGCAGCCCAAGTTCAGTGGTCTCCTGACCCCCAACCTGGCAGCAGAAAGTGGTTCAGGTAAGCCCTTTTCTCCCCCTGATGACACTGGTGGCCACACCACCAGCAGCATGTGACCTAGAGATCTGGCCTGGGACAGAGGGCCTAGAGAGTACTCCCAATTCTTCCACCCAGAGGTGGGGCCAGGAACGGCAGGTGATCCAAGGAGACCAGAATCACTCTCCAAGGACTGTGAAAACTAAGTGGTCATCAGAACAGGGTAACTTCCTGATCAACTACAATATTTAAGTAGGGTCCAGAGTCCCTAACATAATATCCAAAAGGTCCAGGAGACAAATGAAAATTCCCTGTCATACCAAAAACCTGGAAAAATCACACTTTGAATGTGGAAAGACAGTCAACAGATACCAACACCAGAATGAATAAGAAATTGGAAGTAACTGACAAGGATTTTAAAGCAGTCATCATCAAAACGATTCAGTAAGTAATTACAAATACTCTTGAAGCACATTAAAAAAATTGAAAAATCTCATTAAAAATAGAAGATATTAAAAAAGAACCAAATGAAAATTATAGACCTATAAGTACAATGACAAAAAAACAATGCATTGGAATGGGCATAATAGCAGAATGAATAGGACAAAGGAAAGAATCAGTGAACCTGAAAAAAGTAATAGGAATTAGCCAATCTGAATAACACAGAGTAAAACATTAATTTACAACTGCCAAATAATAGCACAATTATATATATATCATTATAACTTATTTCTTTAGAAAATTTACTCTAAATTATATTATTTTCTTTACTAATTCTTCTAAGCTTTTCTCAGACACAGGAATGTTATAATGAGAACAAGAAAATGGTCAATAATTTCACAATATATATGAGCTTCATTAAAATAAAAAAGTAAAAAACTATACCTACTATTTTTATTGAACATACACATAAATTCAAGAACACAAAATCTTCTTCAGTCATGATACAACAGGCCCCTAATGAATGAAAATACTTCAACATACCCTTATCATTTCCATGGTATTAAATTTGAAGGTACTCACCTTCTAACTAAATCTGGTTTTAGAAGCACTGCTTGTTGTTCAACTGCAGCTGGTTGGGATACAGGCTGTAAACAGTATAGAAATAAAATTTGTTATGATAATAGCAAACTTCAGGCTAAAGATGAAATTTGGTATTATTTCAGAAAATATACATGTTACATTTCATATTTTGGTTAATTCAATATCCAGGAAGAATATCTACACTTTTGTATGTTTACCTCAAAAAATTTAAAATATATTTTTATTTATTTCAGAGAAGAAGGGAGATAGAGATAGACATCAATGATGAGAGAGAATCATCAATTGGCTGCCTCCTGCACACCCCCTACTGAGGAATGAGCCCAAAACCAGGGCATGTTCCTTGACCAGGAA
This sequence comes from Myotis myotis, assembly GCF_014108235.1. Classification (NCBI taxonomy): domain Eukaryota; kingdom Metazoa; phylum Chordata; class Mammalia; order Chiroptera; family Vespertilionidae; genus Myotis; species Myotis myotis. The sequence continues at coordinate 9,513,183 of NW_023416346.1, forward strand.
TTGAACCGTGACCTCCTAGTTCACAGGTTGATGCTCAACCACTGAGCCATGCCAGTCGAGTCAGAATATGTATTTTTTTTTAAAATATATTTTATTGATTTTTCACAGAGAGGAAGGGAGAGAGATAGAGAGTTAGAAACATCGATGAGAGAGAAACATCGATCAGCTGCCTCTTGCACATCCCCCACCGGGGATGTGCCCACAACCCAGGTACATGCCCTTGACCGGAATCGAACCCGGGACCTCTCAGTCCGCAGGCTGACGCTCTATCCACTGAGCCAAACCGGTTTCGGTGGAATATGTATTTTTTATAGTTAAAAAAAAAGGATTGATTGCTTTAAGAAAGAGATGGAGAGAGAGAAACATCAATTTGTTGTTCCACTTATTTATGTACTAGAAGTCCGGGGCATGAATTCGTGCACCAGTGGGGTCCCTTGGCCTGGCCTGCAGGATCGGGCCGAAACCGGCTCTCTGACATCCCTCTTGGGGGCCCGGATTGTGAGAGGGTGCATGCCAGGCCAAGGGACCCCACCAGTGAACAATTGGGGCTGGGGAGGGGTAGCGGGAGGGCTCCAGGGCATGTCTAACTGGTCTTTGCTCAGTCCCAATAGGCCAGACCCCAGCAGCAAGCTAACCTACTGGTCAGAGTGTCTGCCCCCTGGTGGTCAGTGCACATCATAGTGAGCGGTTGAGCAGCCTTAGCATATTACGCTTTGATTGGTTGAACAGATGACCGGATGACTGGACACTTAGCATATTAAACTTTTATTATATAGGATTCATTGGTTGATTCTTGTATGTGCCCTGACCAGGGACCAAACCCACAACTATCGTACTGGACAACTTTCTGACCAACTGGACTACCTGGCCAGGGCAGAACAAAATATCTTGTAGAAAAAAAAGAAAAGGTTGCAATCTGATATTTTTTTTCCTACCCAAATTATATTTCATGTATGAATGTAAGTGAAAGGTAAGTTTCACATACCCAAAGGATCAAAAATAGCACACCAAATTAACCTTGAAAAATTACACAAACCCATTTTCCTAACTACAGAGGCACTTAGCAAAATTTAACAATCCAGGGTAATTAAGTTGTGGTATAAAAACTGGTTCTATGTATTAACACTAGCAATCAGTATTAAGTCCAAATTATTAAAACTCCATTTCAAAATTGGCTGTACACATAAAAACTGAAAATGTCAAATGTACAGTATCTTTTTTCCCCCAAAAAATATATTTTATTGATTTTTTACAGAGAGGAAGGGAGAGGGATAGAGTCAGAAACATCGATCAGCTGTCCATCCTGCACACCCCCTACTGGGGATGTGCCCGCAACCAAGATACATGCCCTTGACCGGAATCGAAACTGGGACCTTTCAGTCCGCAGGCCTATGCTCTACCACTGAGCCAAACCGGTCTGGGCAAATGTACAATATCTTTATATCTATATCTATAAAAACAGGAAATATGCAAATTACGGGATGTCGTAACGGGTTACGACCCTACAGGAGGAGGTTGAGCATGTGAGGCCCCCAGCGGGAGACGGAGACAGACACAGGAGGGCCAGGCCCCCGGAGCCCGAGCGGACACAGACGAGCGGACACAGACAGGGGCAGGGGGCTGGCCTGCAGCCTCCGTGGCCGAGTGTAGGCCTGGAGAGGAGACAGTGGGCCCGCCTACCTCGGCAGCAGGGTGGCTCCCTTCTGGCTCCCGTAGGCGCCAGCGGCTCGCTTTTGCCTCCCGTGAAAGCCACATGGCTTCCCGCGGCACGCTGCGGTTCCCGCCGGCTCCTGAGGAAGCGGAAGCGGAAGCGCGGAAGCGGGCGCAGAGCGGAAGCGGAAGCAGAAGCAGCGGGTGGCCTATGATATCGCCCGATGAGCTACTAGTGATAAAATAAAAAATACCTTTCATACTATCCCCCTGAAAAAACAGTTTGCCTTTTCCTTAAATACCTTATATAGTAGTAGTAACCCACAAGTAATCATTCTCTTATCTCATTCCACCAATTTCCCAAATTGAAGATTTCAACTGTGCTATTTTATAGGCTGGTTCCTTCCAGGAGAATGAGATCAACCAGAAAGGTCCCCATTCTTTCAACATACTCCATGCTTTACCTAATTTACATTCAAAGGGGAGAAGGCTGAATAATGTCCCTGTAAATCAATCCAAATGACTAATGTCCTTGGACATTATGAAACTATACAAAGCAGTGTGTGCCTTTTGCGAACATTTTTTTTGACAATGTTCAGGGAACACACCCACTACTTAGACCAATTTCCCTTCAATTACAGTAATTTCACATAAAACCACTATTGTGCAAAATAGCATTTTTACATAAATGGTTTAATACCCTGAAAGCCAGAATCACGCTTTCTAAAGAAACCAGTCATAACTTTCTCAATTTTTACACAAAGATTTTCATTTAATGGAATTAACTACTTTTATAGAGGAAGTTACAGTGAAAATGAAATGAGGTGGCTTGCTTGGTCCTCAGTGTCAGTTCACTAACTGTAAGATTTACTCTGCTAGAATGCTTCAGAAAAATGATCTCATTATATTAAAATCTTCTTTATCAGAATAAATTTGATTGTTTTAATCATATTCACACACAGTAAGCCCACAGATGTTTCTCAATAAACTGAACTTGCAGATTCTTTGGCCAATTGATATCAGCATTATATATATCAACAAAACGAAGTCTATTCTTCATATAGTTTCTGTACTGTCTTAAAAACAGTAGAAGAGCCCTGGCTGGTTTGGCTCAGTGGATAGAGCGTCGGCCTGAGGAATTAAAGGTCCAGGGTTCAATTACAGTCTAGGGCACATACCTAAGTTGCAGGCTTGAACCCCAGCCCTAGTCGGGGTGCATGCAGGAGGCAACCAAACGATGTGTCTCTCTCATCACTGATGTTTGTATCTCTCTCTCCCTTTCCCTTTCTCTCTGAAATCAATATATTAAAAAAATAAACAGAAGAATAGAAACATAAGCAGAGACAAAGTAAACATCTAAAAGGCACTGTTATCTTCAGTAACTACCATTCCATGGTTAGAATTAAAATCACCAAGTCTGAAGTGTAAAGATATTAAGTACTTCACTGATTAAGAAAGTGGAGCTGCCCGGCCAGTGTAGCTCAGTGGTTGAGCATCGTCGACCCATGAACCAGGAGGTCCCTGTTTGATTCCCAGTCAGGGCACATGCCCGGGTTGTGGGCTTGATGCCCAGTGGGGGGCATGCAGGAGGCAACTGGTTGATGATGTTCCTCTCTCACTGATGTTTCTATCTCTCCTCCCTTCTTCTCTCTTTAATAAAAATATATTTATTAAAAAAGAAAGTAGAGTTGAAAATTATTTCACTGAGATCAGCTAGGAAACAGTAGGAAAATAAGAATTGCTAAGAACCACAATCTCCAGAGTGATTTTATGAATAGACAACTCAGATATGCTACTATGTAGATTTATTGACTACTGATGCATTCAAAGTCTGAGATCTGGATAGTTCTGTCACTGCTCCTAAAGACATATCAACAAAAACCCCTTCTCCTCCTTGTCAATGCTAAACATTGACAACAACAAAAATCACTCAGTCACCTTTCTCTTATAATGTTAATCCGCATTATTCACGCAGATAAAAAATTCTAAGAGACTAAATCAACATGATAACAAGGAACATATACATCCGCTCTAATACTACAGTAAAACTAAAAAAAGAGTGCCATCCACAAACCATAAATGGTGGAGAATCTCCAAAGGAACAGAAACTAATGGATCACATCTACAAGGAAACAAAAATCTATGAAAAAACTAAAGTTTAGGAAAAGATAATCACCAAATTCAACAAAGAGATTAGTTCTTTAGAACAACGAATTTCAAGTAGGTACTTAATGCTGCCTGGCAATCTTACTACTGTTCCTTCTACCATTCTCCTAGAAACTTATTTTATAGCTTTGCCGCTTTCTTCAAACTTTTCTTTTTAAAATATATTTTATTGATTTCAGAGAGGAAGGGAGAGGGAGAGAGAGATGGAAACATCAATGATGAGAGAGAATCATTGATCGGCTGCCTCCTGCACGTCCCACACTGGGGGGATTGGAGCTGGCAACCCAGGCACGTGCCCTGACCGGGAATTGAACAATGACCTCCTGGTTCATAGGTCTACACTCAACCACTAAGCCACGCCAGGTGGGCTTTCCTCAAACTTTTAATACCCACTTCCTCCCCAAACTCATGCTCAGTTTATGGCTTTCTATATATTTCAATGAGAAAATAAAAAGCAACAAGGAAGAGCATTTCCATAAGCTCCCACCACCAGATATGCTCACCTAATAGCATTTGTGACCGTATTTTCTACCTTTGCCTTTTTATGGAAAAAACCTGTCTGGGCTCCCATGCTAAGGCCAACCCCTCTATTTAGAAACTAAACTTTAGCTCCTCTCACCTTTTCAAGGACATTATTCCAGTAATTCTCCTATCTCACCATTTTTCCCCATGCTCTTAAATCATTCCTCTTCTAAATATGAGATTGTATCTCCATTAAAACAAATCTTCTCCACCAGGGCTTGTTGCGATATGACCGATTATGAAGCTGGGGCAGTGACAAATAGGATATGCCTGGAACGTCTTGTTGTGTAAAAGGTAAGTTCAAAGAATGATGGGGACATGTCAAAAGGACAAAGGAACCAGCTTGAAGAGGATCCCACTAGACAAATCTGAGATAGATGGTGGATCAAAATAAACTCATAATCATTTAAAAAATCGCTTTTATTTAAGTGGAAATCAAAAATTTTAAACTTCTTATAAAGTAAATAGAACATGAGTATTGTTATATGAATGGATAAAGGTCAAAGGAACAAAACAGGTAGTTGAGAAATAACCCAAGAATGTATGATATGATAGAGATGGCATTTCAGATCAGTGTGAAACTGATGGACTATTTAATAAAAATGTTGGGGGAAATGTCTATTAACTTTGAAAAAACACAGCTAGATCTCTACCTCACACAGTCCTCAAAAAACAAAATCCAAATGGAATATAGATCTAAACAAAGAAAATATTTTCAGTATCAGAAGAAAATACAGAAGAATATTTTATGCTCATGAGCCTTCCTAAGCAAATGCAAAATCCAAAAGCAAAAAAAGAAAAAAGTGTGTGTGTGTGTGGGGGGGTAATAGAGTTGATTGTATAAAGGATAAATGCTTCTGTGTGACAAAGGACTCTATAAACAAATAGGGACACAATTAGAGAAAGTAATTGTGATATAATTAACAAAGGATTAGTATTAGAATGTATAAAGAAATCAAAGAGAAAAAGAGGAGGACCTCAATAGACAAATGGACAAAAATATATGAATGGCATTTACAAAGAATAGTGAATTTTCAATAAACATATGAAGAAGTAAAACTACTGAGGTGGAGGTGGGCAAAGGAGGAGGGGATGTAAGCACCTGTAATAGTGTCAACAATAAAAAAAGGTAAAAAAGTAAGCATCTGCTGATACACATAACAACTTGACTGGATCTCAAGTCAATCTCAAAAGTTTACATATTGTATGATTCCATTTATAAAACCTTAGAGGCCTGGTGCACGGATTCGTGCATTGGTGGAGTCCCTTGGCCTGGCCTGCAGGGATCGGGCCGAAACCAGCTCTCTGACATCTCCTGAGGGGTCCCAGATTGCAAGAGGGTGCAGGCCAGGCTGGGGGGAGCGTGTCTGGCCCGTCTCGCCCAGACCTGATCCGCCAGACCCCAGCAGCAAGTTAACCTACTGGTCGGAGCGTCTGTCCCCTGGTGGTCAGTGAGCGTCATAGTGACTGGTCGAACAGTTGGACAATTAGCATATTAGGCTTTTATTATATAGGATTCTTGAAAAGACAATTATCATGATGGAGAACAGGAGTTAGAGGTAGGGAGGGAGGGTGTGACTATAAACGGATAGCTCCAAGGAGTTTTTAGGGGTGATGAAACTGTTCTATATCCTAATTGTGGTGATTATTCTATAAATCTATACATGGAATAAATTCATAGAACTACAGACACACAAAATAAATGATTGCATGTGGAAATTGGTAAAAGCCAAATAAGGTTTATAGTTTAGTTAATAGTATTGTACCAATGTTAATTTCCTGGTTTTAATTATTGTACTATGGAGATATATATATATATATATATTGGGGAAAGCTGAGTAAAGGGTACACGGGAACTCTGTACTCTTAGCAATCTCTATGTGAGTCTAAAATCATTTCAAAATAAAAAGTTAAAAAAATAAACATATGAAGATATGCTCATCATCTCTAGTACTCAGGAAATTCAAAGTAAAATAATATATTGTTTTTCACTTATCAGCTTATTAAAAAACATCTGCATTATCAAACATTGACAGTAAGATTATACCACTGGCTGTTGAAATTTTAAATTGGTCTAGTGGTCCCTTGGGAAAGCAATTTGGTAATCCTATATAATAAAACCCCAGCGACAGAACGGCGGAACGAACAGAACGACTGGTTGACCAGTCCTTATGACTCGCACTGACCACTAGGGGGCAGACAATCAATGCAGGAGCTGCCCCCTGGTGGTCAGTGCACTACCACAGTGGGAGTGCCGCTTGGCTGACTGGGATGAGGCTGCTCCCACTGTGAACTCTGGGCTGATCGGCAGGAACCTGGGCTGCAATCATTGCCTCCTTGGCCCAGGCTGCTCCTTACTCCCTGCCACCTCCTCCAGATGCCTGCACCCGAGGTTGGGAGGTGGGTTCATGCCCGCCACAGGACCGAGGCCTACTCCACTGCCTCTCAGTGTTATTGTCCCTGGGCCCAGCCCCAACCAGTTCCTCTGAAGAGGCGAGTGCTCCGGCTCCACAGAAGATGCCGGACCAGGGAGCGCCACTGAGAGGGCAGGTCCACAGACGCTCAGCATACCGGGATGCGGCAGTGCTCCCACAGCGGGCTGATTCCCGCAGGCCACGCCCCCACCTGTGCATGAATCCTATGCACCAGGCCTCTATGTATTAAAATAAAAAATGTGTAGAACTTATGGTCCAGTATTTTTGTTCCAGTGCCTCATCTAGTATGATCTACTATTATAACACTAGTTCAAATAGTGAAAAATTGGAAACAGCCAAAATGTCCATCAGTAGGAGGAAGAACTAAATAAACTGCAGTGTGGTCTTACAAATGAATACTATAGGGCAATTACAGAAAAGCAAGTATATCTCTATGTAATAACAGAGACATATCTCCAGGACACATAATTGAGTAAAAAAATACAAAGTGACACATAGGTAGGATCTCTTTTATGTGCTTAAAACCATTCCAAACAAGAAAACAGTACTATACGATCTAATGGTACATATCTATGTATGTAACTACACTGAAAAAAATCTGGAAGGATGCCCAGCCAGCATGATTCAGTGGTTGAGCATCGACCCATGAATCAGGAGGTCACAGTTCAATTACCAGTCAGGGTACATGCATGGGTGGTGGGCTCGATCCCCAGTGTGGGGTGTGTAGGAGGCAGCAGATAAATGATTCTTTCTCATTATTGATGTTTCCATCTCTCTCCCTCACCTTTACTCTCTAAAATAAATAAAAACATATTTTTAAAAAATTTTTAATCTGGAAGGATACACACCAAACTGAAAACAGAAGGGAAAAGGACATAGGGAGGTCAAATGTGACTTCTCTGCCTTGTTTTACATTTTTAGCAGGAGTATATATTGGCTTATTACCTAAGTAATTAAATTAATCAGAAAAAGATTTTTTAAAAAATAATGCAAATATTGTGGTAGAGAATCAAAATGATATTCAAACACTGTACTGAGTAGAAATAAAACTGCATAGAAAAATGCTGAGGTTTAGTATTTCTCTCCAGGGGCTTAAAATAAAACCATCTAAACAAATGTTTGATTAGACCACAATGTCAACTGAAAAGGAACCAATGTCAACCACCAAAGTACTAATGCACTAATACTATCACATCACAGAACAGGAGGTAAAAAGTGCTGACCTCAGTGATAGATAAAAATCAGAATAAGTGGTTTTCCCTATTACTGGCTAAAACAATCAAAAGCACAGTTGACACACCTGAACTCATGATCTGCTTTGTCTCTCATATGCCCTATTGCTACGTGGGGAAATAAAATAGAGAAATAAGAACAGATCTTAGGTTGTCCATCAATACAAGTTCATTATCAACTTAAAAGTCCTGATTAGGCAACAAGAATGATGAATATAAACAAAGGATTGTTCTCCCATTGAGAGCAGGCTGATAGCAATATCTACAGCCATTCTTATTTATTAATTTATTCAACAAACATGTTAACAAGCAACTATTTATGTCCAACACTGTGCTGGGTGCTAAGAATAGAGATAAATCAGGTACAGATCTCACTGTAAAGAATTTTCAGTTTTATTGGGGGCACCGACACAAAATATAAGCACTGCCTGCAATTTGACCCAGCTGAAGAGCCTTCTCCCCTTTGCCTAGGCCAGTGGTCGGCAAACCACGGCTCGCGAGCCACATGCGGCTCTTTGGCCCCTTGAGTGTGGCTCTTCCACAAAATACCACGTGCAGGCGCGCACGTACAGGGAATGTTGTGGAGTGAAAGAAGATGTAGTGTTGAGGATTGAAAAAGGTGTGTTGAGATGGTTTGGACATATAGAGAGGATGAACGAAAGGAGATAGACGAAACAAGTATACAAGACAAGTGTGGATGGGAGAGTTGGAAGGGGTCGACCTCAGCGAACGTACCTCAATCAGATTGAGGACGTTTTTAGCAAAGGCCAGCTTAGGAGGACCCTAATTAAGTTAATAACAATGTACCTACCTATATAGTTTGTTTAAAAAATTTGGCTCTCAAAAGAAATTTCAATCGTTGTACTGTTGATATTTGGCTCTGTTGACTAATGAGTTTGCCGACCACTGGCCTAGGCAGTAAGAAAAACTGCCAAACATCAGAAATTCACTCCATTCCTCTGTCATTAACTCTTCAGGGTTTACTGATGGGCATATAGTGGTTACTTACCTCAATTAAGTCAGGGATGCTATTTTGCAACAACAAAAATGAGGAAAGAGAGGTTCTACTTCTGGAAGGACCCCATCAGAACCCTGTGAATACCAACAAAAAGTGCTGGACAAATATAAAAAAACAACTGCCTGAAGGCATAAGAGAACCCAAAGCAGGTAGAAACTGATAGGAAGGCGCCACTTGGAAGAAAGGAAGGACAGTGAGTGGATGGATGAGTTTGCCATTTTTTGGCTTTTCCTCTGAGAGAGGGCCCTACAGAAGCTTTAAAACTCAGAAAAAAACCCCATGTTCTTATAAGTCTGAAAACCCATATTCTTACAGTATACTCAAAACAGTATAAATATAACAAGAAAAAATCCTAAAAAACTTGCAAGTAGCTCACAGGAAGACAAGGAAAGGGAAACAGAGAAAAGGGAAACATAAGGAAGAAACAAAAAGCAAATACTAAGGTACCAAAAATTATTTTAAATAGAAATGGTTTAAATATATCAATTAAAAGGGAGACATGGGCAGAGTGGATAAAAAAACAATTATATGCTTTCTACAAGAAACTCACTTCAAACACAAGATAAATAGGTTGAAAGTAGGAGGATAGAAAAAGATATGCTGACATTAATCAAAAGAAAGCAGGAGTAGATCTGTAATATCAGATAATGTAGACTTCCGGAAAAAGAAGATTGCTAGGTATGAAAAGGGGCATAATATAATGACAAAAAGATCATCCACCAAGAAGGCACTGCATCCTAAATATGGATGCACCAAACAAGAGGCCTTCAAACAAATGGGGGGAAAACAACTGACCTAAAAGGAGAAATACATAAATCCACAGTTAGTTAGGAACATCAACCCTATTCTCAGCAATTGGTCGAACCTCTTCTAGACAGAAAATTAGCAAAGATATGGAAGAACTGAACTACCAACTAATGTTTCTCATGAACTTAAGATTCAAAAAATCCTCAACAAAATATTGGTAAATTGAATCCAATAATGTACACAAAGGATGATATATCGTGACCAATTGGGTTTATTCCAAGGATGCAAGGGTGTCTCAAAATTCAAAATCAGTCAATATAACACATTTATCAATAGGTGAAATAAAAATAGTATGATCATACTAATTAACACAGGAGTCGGAATAATGGAGCAACACCTCAACTTGATAAAGAGCATGTATAAAAAATCTATACCTTGCCAAAACTGGTTTGGCTCAGTGGATAGAGCGTCAGCCTGCAGACTGAAGGGTCCCGGGTTCGATTCCGGTCAAGGGCATGTACCTGGGTTGCGGGCACATCCCCAGTGGGAGGTGTGCAGGAGGCAGCTGATCGATATTTCTCTCTCATTGATGTTTCTAACTCTCTATCCCTCTCTCTTCCTCTCTGTGAAGAATCAATAAAATATATTTAAAAAAAAATCTATACCTTATATACCTAATGGCGAAAGACTTAATATTTTCCCCCAAGTCTGGAACAAAGTAAGCATATTCATTCTTATCACCCTTATTCTACACAGCACTCGAAATTCTAGCCAGCACGATAAAAGGAAAAAGTAAGAACTAAATGGCAGAGTTTAGAAAGAAGTTTAAACTGTCTCTACTTTGGAGATTATATGATTGTCTACAAAAACAAGTTTCAAGGATTGTATAAAGAACCCTCCTAGAACTAATAATAAGTTCAGCAAGGTCATAGGATACAAGATACACACAGACACATACAAATAAATTTGCTTTCTATGTACTAACAACAAACATGTAGAAACTAAAATAAAAAATACCATTTTACAATCTCTCCAAAGAAAATTAAATACTTAGGGATATACTTAGCCAATAAAAGCAATCAAAGTAGACCTAAATAAATGGAGAAACATACCGCGTCCATGTACTGGAAGACTAAACATAACAAAGATGTCCATTCTCCCCAATTTATATATAGAGTTAATCAAATTCCTATCAAAATCCCAGCAGGATTTGTTGTAGACAATCTTATACTAAAATTTATATGGAAAGGTAGCAGTCCTAGAATAGTTAAAGTAATCTTTTAAAAAAGAAGACAGTGGGAGGAATCACTTTACCAATGTTAAGACTTTCTATACAACTACTGTAATCAAGACCATTTGTAATTTAGAGAGGGATAGACACAAATGAACTAAACAAAATAAAGAGCCAGAACACGACCCACACAAATATGCCAAACTGATTTTTGACAAAGGTATAAAAAGAATTCAACAGGATAGTCTTTTCAACAAATATTATGGCACTAGAGCAACTGCACATGGACAAGCAAAAGAAAAAGAAAAACCCTCAATTAAACCTCATACCTTATACAAAAATTACAAAATAACATAGGTCACATGGATCATAAATGAAAAACCATAAAAATTTTATAGAATCCTTATTAAAATTTTGCTAGACATTTTTTTGGTAGAAATTGTCCATATGACTCTAAGATTTATGTGGAAATGCAAAAGACCTAGAATATACAAAAAATTTTGAAAAGCATAACAAAGTAGAAAGATTTATAAGACCTAACCTCAAGACATACTATAAAGCTATGTTAATCATGACATTGTGGTTTGGCTTATGGATGGACAACTAGATCAATGCAATAGGATATACAGCCCAGAAACAGATGCACATCTATATGGTTACTAGAGGCCTGGTACACCAAATTCATGCACGGGTAGGGTCCCTAGGCCTGGCCGGTGATTATGGCTGATTGGGGCCTTCCAGCTGCTGGCTGGGGCCTCCCTTTCCCAGCTGCCGGCCGGGGCCTTCCTTTGTTCCGCACCACCTCCTGGTGGTCAGCGCATATCATAGTGAGCGATTGAACTCCCGGTCTCCAGGTCAAACTCCTGAGGGGACAATTTGCATATTAGGCTTTTATATATAGATTTTACTGTTGACAAAAGTACCAAAACAATCCAATGGGAAAATGAAATCTTTTCAACAAATAGAGCTTGAACAATGGGATGTTCATGTGGAGAAATAAAAAAGGAAATTTGATCCCCTACATCATGCCATTCATAAAAATTAATTCAAAATGGACTATAGATCTGAACATAACACTAAAACCATAAAACAGGAGAGTATCTTTGTAATGTGGGTGCAGTCAAAGGTTGCTGAAGCCACAGAAAGCAATAACCACAAAAAATTTTTTGATGAATTAGACTTCACCAAGATTAAATACTTTGTATCATCAAATGAAACCATTACAAAATGAATGAGCAACCCACAGACTGGAGAATGTATTTGTAAAGTATATATTTGACAAAGGACTAGTATCATCCAGAATATATAAGAACTCCTGTAAGTCAATAATAGCAAGGCAAATAACAACAAGCAAAATAAAATGGGCAAATGCCCTAAACAGACACTACACAGAGAAAAATATACAAAGGCCAATAAATATACAAAAATATATGCTCGCTCAGCATCATAGTCATCAAGGAAATGCAAATTAAAGCCATAATGAGATACCACTACACACCCAGCAGCATACCTAAAATTAATGTTGGTAAGGGTGTGGAACTCTTATAGAATGCTGGTTTTATAGTGTAAATGGTGCAGCTAATTTGGAAAACTGACCATTTCTTAAAAAGCTAAACCAACACCATCCTAAGACCCAGGAAGTCTAGTCCTAGGTATTATCCAGGAGAAATGAAAACATATACTAACAAAAAGATTTATATAAGAATGTTCATATCAGTTTGATTCATAATAGCAGAAATCTAGAAAACTCTGGTATTCAAGAATAGTAAAATGAATGAATAAATGGAATATTACTCTGCAGTAAAAAAATAAAAAGAACAACCTACTGATACACACAACATAGATTACTCTAAAAAACATGTCAAGTAACAGAAGACTTACACAAGAGTACATACTGTATGGTTCCATTTATATAAAGGTCTAAAACAGGCTAATCTATGGTGAAAAAATCAACAGTGGTGGACTGTGGGGAGATGCAATGGGGACTGACTGGGAAGGGTCATTTGGAACTTTCTGCAGTAATGGCAGTATTCTATATCGGGTGAGCAAGCTACATACAGCCTGTAGGCCAAAGCTGGTACACCACATGTTTTTGTGAATAAAGTTTTATTGAAACATGGCCATGCCTATTCTTTTGCATTATTGTCTATGGATGTTTTCATGCATGCAATATGAAAGTTGAGTTGTTGCAACAGAGACTCAATAGCCCACAAAGGTTAAAATAGTTACTATCTAGAACTTTACAGAAAAGGTTTGCCACCCTAGCTGGTTTGGCTCAGTGGATAGAGCTTTGGCCCATGGACTAAAGGGTTGGTTGGGGTTTGATTCCGGTCAAGGGCATGTACCTCAGTTGCAAGCTCCATCCAGGTTCTGGTCAGGGCATGTGCAGGAGGCAACCAATTGATGTTTCTTTGTCTCTCCCTCTCTTTTCTACTTTCTCTAAAAATCAATGGAAAAATATCGTCGGGTGAGGATTAACTAAAAAACAAACAAACAAAAAAAGGTTTGCCAAGGGCACGTACCTTGGTTGCAAGCTCAATCCCTGGCCCTGCTCGGGGCATGTGCAGGAGGCAACCAATCAATGTGTCTCTCTCACATCAATGTTTCTCTCTGTCTCTCCTCCTCCCTTCCACTCTCTCTAAAAATCAATGGGAAAATATCCTTGGGTGAGGATTAACCAAAAAAAGGGGCTGTCATAAGGGTAGGGGCTGGAGGGGAGTTATAAGAGGTCTATGGGAGAAAAGGGGGAACAAATGTAATAGTTTCAAGAATATTTTTTTTAAAAAGTCATTGAATAATAATCTGTGTATTTCACTGCACATAAATGTAAACTAAAAAATATAAACAAATACTAAGTTCTAGTCAATGATATGCATGCTAAAGTATTTCTGCATAAAGTATACCGATGTCAGCAACTTTAATTTTGAAATGTACCAGAAAAATAGGATGAATTGATAAAAACATAAAGAGATAGTCGTAGAGCAAATATAGCAAAAAGCTAACTACAGAATCTAGCTGGTACAGATATGGGTATTCACTCTACAATTTTTTCAACTTTTCTGTATCGTTGAAATTTTTCTTAATAAAATTTTGGGGGAAATTATTTTAATTAGGTAAGGGAAATATACAACACATGGTCACAAAAATGGATATTCCAAACCAAAATACTCTGTGAAAAACTCTATTCTAAAGAAATAAATCTCAGAATCATGCTTTGCCTGAAGAAACTTCAGCTGCAAAGATCTTTATTAATCCTTGATCATTCCTGCTAGGAGTCAGCATGCACACATAGGAATCTATATCTATATATATAAAAGCCTAAGCGACTGGCCTACCGGCCAGTAGCTATGACACACACTGACCACCAGGGGGCAGACGTTCAATGCAGGAGCTGCCGAGTGACAGCAACTTTGCAGAGTGCCCTCCTGCACTCCGGGACCCCTTGGGGGATGTCGGACTGCCAGTTTTGGCCAGATCCTCACAGGCCAGGCCAAGGTACCCCCTCACAGGCCAGGCCAAGGTACCCCACTTGCTGGAGGGACCCCACTCACTCTGCAGATGCCCTTAGAGCCCCAGCGCCACCCCAGGTGTGGCCAGCTGGGGAAGGACCGCGGAGGTTGGCTCCAGGGTGTGTCCAGCCCGTCTTGCCTAGTCCAGCGCCATTGGCCACCTTCTAATTCATTTACTTTCAATGTGCGTGAATCTGTGCACTGGGCCTCTAGTTCTTTATAATTTATGCCGGCAACAACTGGTGTGTGCACCAGAATTTTTAAAACATGCAATACCTGACTGTTTAGTCAGGGACACTGACCTCTTTTCCCTTAGATTGTCAAATTAAAAAATGACAACAGCTAACACAATAATAACCATCCAGTGTGAACAAATAAAAATTATATCTACTTTTTGTCAGACTGGCAAAGAATACAATTTTGGTGTGCTGCAGAATTTTAGTAATTAGTTTTTGCGTGCCATGAGATGTAAAAGGTTGAAAATCACTGATATATGCCCTTGATAAAGAGAGAATTTTATAAAACACGTAATACTTGAGATAATAGCTCTTTGGAACAGTAATATATCATAATTAGAAAAGTCTTACAGTGCAGCGTACATTTTATTTAAGAAGCTCAAAGCATTTTTATTAGCCAAACTCAACAAATTCAGGGATGTTAGAGATATCAAAGCAGAACAGAAGAGTAAGAAAAGAATAAACTGGATTCTCAGTTCCTTCCTTTAACGATTTCAATCAATCCCTATGTTAAATAAATCTCACTGAAGTCATCATACCCTTTTTCTCCTTTCCAGTAGAGAAGACAGCTATCCTACAAAGAGGCTGAATGGTGTCATGATTAAGGGCTCAGCCTCTGCAGCCAGGTAATCAGGGTTCAAACCCTGGCCCTCCTGTATGTCATTGGGAAAGTAACTCAACCTCTCTGAGCCTCAGTTTTCTCACCTGTAAAATGGGGGTAATGACAGCTACTATTCACAGGGTTGTTAGGACAGTATATGTTAGGCTGTTAGAAAACAGCATTTGGTACCTAGGAATCACTCATTGGTGATCATTAGTTTCATTTCATAAAGGCAATGCTTTATAATAAATGTAGAACAGTAAGATAGGCTCCTAACATTTTAGGACTAACAACTACTCTGGCCTCCTTGCTATTTTTCAAACATGCCAGACACACTCCTCACTTAGAGCCTTTCCATGGCTTATTCCCTCTGCCTGGAATGTACACTGTGGACTCCCTCGCCTCCTCAAATGTCACCCTCTCAATGAGGCCTACCTTGATCGCCACCTTACAGAAAATTGCAACCCATTTTCCTCCTTACCCTGCTCTAAATTTCCCGATCGCTTTGTACTGTATTATATAATTTACTTTTTATTATGGTAATTGAGTCTTCCCTCGATTAGGCAACAAAACTCAGTGACAGAAAACATTTTTGTTTTTTATTAACTGACATATCCCAAGTTGGTGCTCAAGTAATTGTTGTTATCATCATCGGGTCTCATCCCTTCACTTTACAGATCAGGAAAAGCCAAAGAGACTTGAGTCAAGGCCACTCAGGAAGGAAAAGAGCCAAAAGAGGGACTGCGACTCCCAGTTCAGTGCCATTTCTACTACAGCTCACTATCTCCCTGACCCTGGAACATTACAGAAAAATCACAATCATCCACTATCTTCTCCCAGGAGGATTTACCTTTGGAAATTCTTGGCTTTGCAAATGCTGCTTTACCTGTTAACAGGAAAATGCTCTGAAAGGCAGTGGAAGCCTGTACTGGGAGACCAAGTGGTGACAGATGAACAGAAGAAGATGGCCAATTTGGAAGGGCTATCCCAGCACTTTGATAGAGGGTCTGCTGTTGTAATTGTTTTTCTGATGACCCAGAAACAAGTGCTGAGCTAGAAGCTGGCTGCCACCGTGGCTGGACAGCAGGCCACTGCCGAGTCCATGCTGGCTGGTGCCGTGCTAGGTGTTTCTGCAGGGGAAAAGTCTGACTGCTGTCTAATGCCTGAAGCACTTAAGGCTGCTCTAAAGGTTGTATTACATGTTGTTCCATTGCTGCTGGTTGCAACTGTTCTTGCAAAGGACATGTAATCTAGACTGTGTTTGGAATGGCCCTTGGAATACCTAGTAATGGCTGACCTTGGTTAGGTGCCTGCTGTGGAAAAACAGCATGTTGGCTACGCAAAGAATGCTGCTGCTTCCCTAGCTGGTTTGGCTCAGTGGATAGAGTGTCGGGCTGCAGACTGAAGGGTGCCAGGTTCGATTCCAGTCAAGGGCACATGCTGGGCACATGCCCGGGTTATGGGCTCAATCCCCAGTTGGGGGCGTGCAGGAGCCAGCCGATCAATTATTCTCTCATCATTGATGTTTCTATCTCTCTCTCCCTCTCCCTTCCTCCCTGAAATCAATAAAAATATATTTTAAAAACTGGGTGTGAGGATTAAATAGGCAATATTCATTTTTAAAAAAAGAATGCTGCTGCAGATGTGACCTTCTTGAGTAGACTGCTGATGGCTTTTGTGTTTTTGTCTATGAGATGAATGAATGATCTGCTGATTCTGAATGAAAGCTGAGTGAGAAACCTGGCTTGGTGTTAGATGTGAGGCAAAAAGCTGTGCAGAGAAGTACAGGGCTGGATGTGGGCCAGTGAGGAGGCCTGCTGAATGAAGGACATCTACACAGGGTGTTGAAACTGTCCTTCCACGGCCCGCTGAGATGGAATGCTAGTTGACTGGGCTTTTAGCTGCTGGTGTCCAAAATTGACATCTATCTGGGATGGAGCTTCTGAATGCTGGACACTAAATAAAGGCTCAGTAGAAAGTGTCTGTGGCCCAGCCAGTGTGCTCAGTGGTTGAGCATCGACCTATGAACCAGAAAAATCACAATTCGATTCCCAGTTAGGGCACATGCCGGGGCTGTGGGCTCGATCCCCAGTGGAGGGTGTGAAGGAGGCAGCCAATCAGTGATTCTCTCTCATCAATGGTGTTTCTCTCTCTCTCTCTCTCTCTCTCTCTCTCTCTCTCTCTCTCTCTCTCTCTCCTTCCCACCCTCCCTCCGTCCCTTCCTCTCTAAAATCAATGTATCTCTCTCTCTCTCTCTCTCACACACACACACACACACACACACACACACACACACACACACACACACACGGCTAATATGCTAAGTGTCCAACTGACCGGCTGCTATGACGCTCACTGACTACCAGGGGGCAGACGCTCAACAAAGGAGCTGCCGAGCTGCAGTGATTTGGCAGCGGTAGTCTTGAGTGATGCACCCAGAAAACAAAGAAGAGGTAGCCCAATTCCTCACGGGGGGCCACGTGATTCCACCTTCAGCCATGGGTTATGTTGTTGCTGGGGCACTGTCGGCCCCAAATCTGGTTTACTGCACACTTGCATTTGCATTCCACACCCTGTATGACAGCAACTTTGCAGAGTGTCCTCTCACACTCCAGGACGACTTGGGAGATGTCGGAGAGCCAGTTTCGGCCCGATCCCTGCAGGTGATCCCCACAGGCCAGGTCGAGGGACCCCACCTGCCAGAGGGACCCCGCTCACTCCGCAGACGCCCTTTGAGCCACGGTGCCACCCCTGGTATGGCCAGCCAGAAAGGGACTGCAGGCGGTTGGCTCCAGGGCGTGTCCTGCCCTTCTCGCCCAGTCCCACCCCGCCCCAATGGCCACCTTCTAATTAATTTCCTTTCAATGTGCACAAATCCATGCGCCGGGTCACTAGTCCTATATAAGAAAAGGGCAATATGCAAATTGATCCTAACAGCAGAGTGACTGGGAATCACTGGTCACTATGACACACACTGACCACCAGGGGGCAGACGCTCAATGCAGGAGCTGCCCCCTGGTGGTCAGTGTGCTCCCACAGGGGGAGCTCTGCTCAGCCATAAGCCAGGCTGATAGCTGCCAGTTCAGCGGTGGTGGTGGGAGCCTCTCCTGCCTCCTCAGCAGTGCTAAGGATATCCGACTGCAGCTAGGCCTGCTCCCTGCTGGCAAGTGGACATCCCCTGAGGGCTCCCGGGCTGCCAGAGGGATGTCTGACTGCCAGCTTGGGCCCAATCCCCCGGGGAGCGGGCCTAAGCCAGCAGGTGGTCATCCCCCGAGGGGTCCCAGACTGTGAGAGGGCACAGGCCGGGCTGAGGGACCCTCCCGAGTGCACAAATTTTTGTGCACTGGGCCTCTAGTATATATATAAAAGAATATGTCTGTGTATCTAAGGTTGATGTTAAATGTCTTTTGTTGAAGAATTATTACCTTAAGGTTGTGTTAAATAGGCTTGTTGTTCAGATGTCTGTGCTACATAAGGTGGTACTGAGTACAATTTCTGACCTGCAGTTTGTAATATGTGTTTTCTTGCTATTAGAAGGGTTTCCAGCATATACATGCTGGGTTATAAAGGTTGCCTGTTCAGTTGTCTGGATGGTGTAATAAGTTTGTCCTGCATAAGGGGCATGCTATATAGTGCCTGGTAAGTGGGCTGTTCCATAGGTTGCACAGGGTAAGCTGCTTGGATCCTATATGCTCCCTGGTCTGGAAAAGGTGACTGAACTGGAAGTTGCACTGGGAAAGCAGGCTTCCCTTGGCCTGAGGCTGAATAAGAGGGTTGTACCAGTAGGTGAGATTGGAGAAGAAGTCTGCAAAGAATGAGTTGGTTGTGATCCCGATGGTTATACAGTGTAAAGAGGATGCTCTCCGGCTGGCAGTATATAAATAGGCTGTGCTGGAGCCTGGATTGGGTGAGCTGACTATGATGGGTAATAAGCTTGTTCCGGGGATGTATCCCAAAGAGCAGCTGCTCGGGAGCCTTCAAGGGAAGGATGGAAGTTCTGTGATGGTCCTGGATAAGTGTGTTGAACAGAATAAGATGGCTGTTCCAGAGGCTGAATCACACTTTCAATACCACCCCCTGGCTGCCACTGACTTGCATGAGCTTCAGATTCTTGCAGAATACAACCCTGCTGAACATTTTTCTGTGGTGATGCCATAATCTTAGGTTGTCAAGCTAATGGCTGCTGCTGAATACAGGCTTGGAAAAAAGGCTTCTTCAAATGCATAATCTGATTTTGTGGCACTGAAGAACCTGGAGATATGGACTCCTGATGTGCCACTTGGGTATGGCTGGTGTACTGAGTGTATCTTTTGTGAAGCCCAATGGGCCCCTGAATGGCCTTCAATGGAACCAAAAGGGAGCTGTGCTGTACTCACATACTGAGCAGAAGAATGGCTTGACAAAGCTTAAGGGTGGTTTCTTTTCCAATTATATGAGCAATGTCTCAAAATTCTAGTTATACAATGTTAGTTTAGGTGCATCCTCAAGAAGAATGTCGTAGGTGAAGGAAAGCAGAAACTTTCAGCTTTCAGTGACTTTTATAAAAACCATGATGAATTTATGAAAGAGTGCCTTTGCCTAGCAGAAAATCGAGGCAGTGTTAGATATGTTTAACTGAATACAGGGCTTCTAAAATGTATCTTACCTTTGTCTGCGAGACCTTCTGGACAGTTAATGGGGACACCAGGGGTTGTGAGACTGGTGGTCCAAGGACATGTACAGGCAAAACAGTGGACTGACCTTGAGCCAAAGGCAAAATCTGGGGCTGAGCCAGCTGTGGCTGCTTCTGTAACAGTCACATAAGAAAAAAAACCCAAAAACGATTAAAGATAAGCCCTCCCATTTACAGTAAATATGCTGATTATATATTTAAAAATATAACAGATCATCTTACCCCTGAAATCTGCTGGTAATGTCCTACTAGCTGCTGGGGTGGATAAATCTTCCCTGGAACATTCATTTCGGCCTGTGGGATGCTAGAAACCATTTGAGAGCCCATCACCTGGTCCGAGGAATAGCCTGTGCTGGGCTGACTTGCATCTGAGTGTGTAACTGATCCAGCTCCGGACTCGGATAAACTGTCACCTAGAACAAAGAAAATAAGCAACAGGTAGAAGTGAAAACTTGAAGCACCAGGTCCAAATAGCATTGGAAATAGTGTTTCTTTCATTTTTTCTTACACTGACAACCTGAGACATCTTCAAATAAAATATGTACAATGCAGAATTAATAAAAAAACTCTCAGTGTAAACTCTGTGCTGATATGATAGAATGGCAAAAATTTTCTTAGTAAAGCAAAAGCTGAAAACAAAGAATCACATAAAAATCAAATCCATTTGCTGGCCATTTCACATATATCCTTAACTAACCTATACTTGTCAATAGGGTTTCAGTAAAATCTAAATGTCATATTCTTTTTTATTCTCCTAGAAGCTAGCTAGAGAATAATACTGTCATTATACAACAATTAGCTATTACTATGAAAATGCTGTATCCTTCTAGAAAAGAGAATGCATGACAATAGAAAAATTAGAGGCACTGTGTTAATTTTATACTTGAGTACAAAATACAAAGAGTCTTAAAGTTTAGAAAATTCCTTCTTAAAGAAAAAAATCATACCCTTTAGTTCCTAGTTTTCTATATTAAAGGACTTATTTTAGACCCTTAAAATGGTAGAAAGATTATAATCCTTATGCCACTAGTACCTTGGGCAAGTCATGTAACAGAACATTTTCAAATAAAACTAGCTGGCTTATCTATTTCAGGGAATTTGTAAAAGGACTGATAAAATGATAAATAATACATTGAAAAATAAAAAAGTATTATCTAAAGATAAGGGAATATAATTACACATTTATTTGCTTTTATTTTTTTACTTTTTTTTTAAGGGAGAGGAAGAGAAACATCGATGTAAGCGCATAACATACCTGGGTTTCGGGCTTGATCCCTGCATACCCCCACTACAGGGATCAAGCCCGAAACCCAGATATGTGTCCTGACGGAATCGAACCAGCAACCTTTCGGTGCATGAGACGAGGCCAAAATAATTGAGGCACACCAGCCAGGCATTGTTTATTTTTATAAGTTATAACTATGTTACCTGTAACAGAGGAACATTGCTGCTGTGGTTTTCTTTGTAGAAGCTGTTGTCGAACTTGTTGTTCGACTTCAGTTTCTTCACACTCAGCCGCGGTGTGCTGAGCAGGAGCAGGGGGCAGAGTTGTATTCTGGGGTGGAGGGAGAACACTCCCCACAGACTTGCACTGCGAATCCCTGCGTTCTTCTAAAGAGCCAGCTGGCTTCTTCTCTCTTGTCTTCTTTATCAGGGTCACCCGGTCTCTAATGGACTTAGCAACAGCTTTGGAATCACTTTCATGGAAGAATCCTGACTTGACCTACAAACAAAACATAAACAGCAAACTATATCTTTAACATTTAACCCCGGGGATCAATGGGGTGATAGATGTTTGCAGCAAGGTCCGCCCTCACATCTAACATTTAAGATTTTAACCTTTTTTTTTTAAACTAGTGGAGTTATTTAGTGCCCCCAAATCCCAAATGCTATTAAATAACAGTTTCTATGTTCTTTCTTAATTAGACATAGGTAAATGTCAGAGTCTTTAATCAACAAAAGGAAAACAATACTATCACCAAGCATTGTTAAAAGAATTCTGGTCTTAAATCAAACAAGCAAATAACTTGATGTTTCAGTACATGCAGTCTTATTATAGGGTATTTATGACTGCCCTGTTTTGTGACATTAAAAGGGTTTGCACACTCAGCAACATTAAGTGCCTACAATAGGCTCTAGAGACATAGAGGTGATTAAGTTGGCCCTTTGCCCTATATGAGCACACAATCTGATGCTGAGGGACAGATACAAGCTTAAAATGAAATGAGGTAGAAATGAGCTGCTGTAAAAGCCCTAAAGGAGCACATGCCTCTCTGGAGGAAGTAGAGAAAGTATCACAGAAGAAGATAAACTCTGACCTGGATTAAAACAAACAGAAAAAGGAACTTGGCAGGCTACTGAGTGTAGATGACGTTTACAGATCAACACTCTAGGCAGAGGAAAGTATGCTAACAGCAAAGTACTACAGCGTGCTAGGTGTTAGAGGAGTGAGGAGAAGTTAAGGACTTGCTGTCTGAGAGGACCAGGGCTGAGGAGTAGAAAAGACTTGGGGAGGTGCTATAGCCTATCATTCTCAGTCCTACAATCTGCATTTTAGAGTATGTCTTGGGAGTTTGCTGACTTGGGGAAATTTCCTGGTAGTTGAAAGATGATTAAAATGTGAGACAAAGCTCATATATTTAAGTTCACTCCCTTTGAAAGCTAAAAAAAACAAACCCCCCAAACCCATAGGAAATGCATTTTTAAGTTATAAGCCCATAAGGACAGGGAGAATAAGAGAAAGACAACAGCAACAACAGTTGGGACTCTTTTGAATATGGAAAACAAGTAGATAATAATTGACTCAGCAAACCTAAAAGAGGTGAACTAGAGAAAGCCGAGATTCCCATTCACACTCAACACTACTCACAAGGTGCAGGGACTGGTAGTACCAGGTACTTCCAAAACTGGGTAAAATCAAAAGAGATGACTAAAATAAGGAAGACTAAGGGAAAGGGTTTTGAGAAACAGGTATGTAGGATCCTATGCCCCACCAGCCATTCCACTCCTTTCAGTGACTGCTTCTCCCCTACCCAAGGAGTCTGCAGTTTAGTTCTCTGGACTATGGAACACCAGGCACAGTTGAGGATATGGCTTCCAAGTGGAAAACAAAAAGATTAAGCGACCATATGCATGCTGAATGCCATATGCAGAAACTTCCAGCCCTCTTCTCCACTTGGCTACCAAAATACCAGTAACCAGACCCTTACCCTCCAGGAAGGACAATGAAAGATTCCTCTCTAGGGATCTGACCAATCCAAGAAGAAAAACCAACAAATATTGATGTCAGAGATTCCCCAACTAATGGCTCACCCAGATACCCTGTGGTAGAGGTCAAAGTTAATAAGTCTGACACAAGCAGTCATATGGTCCTATCAGCTTGTCATGTCAGTCTCTGTGGTAGGCAAATGATGGCCCTTGGAAGATGTCCCATCCTGATCCTCAAACCTGAGCAAATGATGAGATGTCACTGTGCTAGGCACAGTTGACATGAAGGTAGGGAGATGATCTGGTTGAGCCTTTGACCAGCTGGTGACACTAGAAGGATTTAACATGCCATTGCTAACTTAAAGGAGACGTGGGGGCATGTGAAGGGACTGTAAGAACTGCAAGTGGCCCCTGGCTAACAGCCAGCAAGAAAATGGGGACCTTAGTCTTGCAACTGCACAGCATTACATTCTGCCAACAACCTGGATGAGCCTGGAAGCAGATTCTTTCCCAGAGCCTCCAGAGTAGAGCCTTGGTGGCCAACACCTTGACCTCAACCTGCGAAACCCCAAGCAGAGAATCCAGCGAAGCCCACTAGGACTTCTGACCTACAGAACTGAGATTATAAATGAGTGTTGTTTTAAGCCACTAAGACGTTTGTGATCATTTGTCACACAGCAATAGAAAACTAATACACTCTTCCACTATTAATCATGAACAGCCAGCAGCCAGCCAAGAATTACCAGAAATATGAGAAAAGCCTCTACCAAGAAGATGGAGCACAAAGCTAACAAAGGGAAAAAAGCAGCAAATTGGAGTAAAGAGACTATGCAGGGAGGAAAAAAAATGTCAAAAGCACTCCCTTTACTAAGGTTACAGAAAGATGCAATAATATTGCATCAACACCACAAAGAACACGATTTTTTCTCTAAAAAAGAAACAGACCAAAGTATAAAGGAACTCTTAAAATTAAAAACATGATAGCAGAAATGAAAAACTCAATGGAAGGGTTAGAAGATAAAGTTGATAATATCTGCCAGAAAGGAAAATAAAAAGACAAAAAGATGGAACATAGAAAAGATAAGAAAATTGGAGAAACAGTTCAAGAGGTCCGACATCCAAATAATAACAGTTCCAGAAAGAGAAAACAAGGTGGGAGAACACATCAATAAAATACTTCAAGATAGCCCTGGCTGGTTTGGCTCAGTGGATAGAGCGTTGGCCTGCGGAATGAAAGGTCCCAGGTTCAATTCCAGTCAAGGGCATGTACCTTGGTTGCAGGCACATCCCCAGTGGGAGGTGTGCAGGAGGCAGCTGATCAATGTTTCTCTCCCATCAATGTTTCTAACTCTCTATCCCTCTCCCTTCCTCTCTGTGGAAAATCAATAAAATATATTTAAAAAATACTTTAAGAAATCTCCCAGAAACTAAAGGGTATGAGTTGGACCTAGCCAGTTTGGCTCAGTGGATAGAGTGTCGGCCCTTGGACTGAAAGGTCCCGAGTTCGATTCTGGTCAAGGGCATATACCTCGGTTGCAGGCTCAATCCCCAGCCCTGGACCGGGAGCATGCAGGAGGCAATCAATCGATGTGTCTCTCTCTCACATCGATGTTTCTTTCTCTGTGTCTCTCCCCCTCCCTTCCACTCTCTCTAAAAACTGATGGAAAAACATCCTCAGGTGAGGATTAACAATACATAAATAAGTTTAAAAATAAATAAATAAAGGTTATGAGTTGACAGATTGGGAGGGTCCACTGAGTATCCAAGGCAGTAAATGAAAATAGACCCAAATCAAGGCACATCACTCTGAAATTTTAGAATATTGAGAATGCCAAGATATTATAAGCTTCCAAAGAGGAAAAATGGATCCCGTGCAAAAGATCCAGAAAACAGAACAACTTTGCACTTCTTAATATCAATACTGAAAGCTAGAAAAGCAATGACTCTTAATTTTTTTTTCCAAAATATATTTTATTGATTTTTTACAGAGAGGAAGGGAGAGAGATAGAGAGTTAGAAACATCGATGAGAGAGAAACATCGATCAGCTGCCTCCTGCACATCTCCTACTGGGGATATGCCCACAACCCACGTACATGCCCTTGACCGGAATCGAACCTGGGACCTTTCAGTCCGCAGGCCGACGCTCTATCTACTGAGCCAAACCGGTTTCGGCAACTCTCAATTTTTTTTAACTGCACAACCTAAAATGCCTTAGCCAGCCAAATAATTGGTTAAATATGAAGATAGAATAAAGACACTTTTTATATATGCAAGTCTCAAAGAATTTACCTCCCATGTACCTTTTCTTAAGACGCTAATAGAGGAAGTATGGCGCCATAACAAAAGAGTAATCTGTGGGATTTAGGAACATGAAGTCCAATACAGGAGAAAGGCAGAGAAGTCTATGAAGACAGTGAAGGGAGATACCAGGATGAGAGCTTTGTGCCATATGTTCAAGGCAATCATTCCAGCTTAGAAGAGTGTGACTAGAAAGAAAGACCTGTTGTCTCCAAGATCTCCACTGTCACTGTCCCATTCTTCTTCTTTTTCTTCTTCTTCTTCTTTTTTTTTTTTTTTTTGGTTAATCCTCAGCCGAGGATATTTTTCCATTGATTTTAATAAAGTGGAAGGGAGGGGAAGAGACAGAAACATCGATGTGAGAGAGACACATCGATTGGTTGCCTCCAACACACACCACCACTGTGGCCAGGGATCAAGCCTGAAACCGAGGTATGCGTGCCCTTGACCAGAAGCGGCTGACGCTCTAACCATTGAGAAACTGGCCAGGGCCCATTCTTCTTTTTAACCTGAGGACGGAATGCCCAGATGAGCCTGCTACACAGTATCTGTACTTCACTAACTATGACCACATGCTGCGGAATGAAGCTCCTGCAAGCTCTCCCTCCAAGCGCTGCAACAGCCCAGGTTGGGGACCCAGACAACTCATTCTGGTCCACACAACAGCCCCGCTGGTGCACTGACTGAGGGGAGCCACGTGTTTAGTTCCCTGGACTCCCGTGTGACCTCACCCACTGACTTCCCCAGAAGGGGCTCTTGTAACCCCTTCAGGAAGCTGAAGCCAGACAATGACTGAGAGGTTCTGTTCAACTCCTCCTCTCCTGGGCAGCTTCACCCAGGAGTAACTTCAGTAACCAGTGGGGTGTGTGCTCGCCACTCAGGTTTTCAAAACAAAACCGTATGTTACTTAGGTAAACTACAATGAAAAGCAAAGGAATGACACAAGAGTCAGAATAGATATTGCTGGTGGTGATGAGCGAGGGAAATGCAACCTGGAGGGGCACACAGATGGCTTCTAAGATACCAATTGTGTTCTGTTTCTTAACAAAGGTAGTATATTATCAGTCTTTATAGTGTGTACAAATTTAATATACTCTGCTGTAGCAATACATTTCATAGTACAATATCAATTTAAACAAAGAAAAGGAGAAAATGAAAAAAGAAAGCAATGAGAAAGGAAATCAATGCTGATACTTCTAAAGGGCAGGGGGAAATAGCAGTAGCATTCACTTACCATTTCATAGGCTACTTCCTCAGGGGTATCTTTTTCTAAATTGAAACTGAATTCAATAGCTTCATTGTCTTTGTGCTTGCCTTTCAATTTTTTAGGGTCTTCAACCCAGAGTCGTAAAGCCAGAGATGAATTTGAACAATCATCTTCCTCTGCTAACTCCACCCTCAGTCCTGTATCCTCAGCAAAAAATGCGTGGTTTAGTAGGTTCTTGATAGACAACCTAATAAACAAAATACATAGTTCATTATCAATCCTTCCAATCATAAACAACACATAGAAACTTTAAAATTAATTGTATCAAAGTAACAATCTATTTTAAAATTTCTATTAATTAAACTATTAATCTGCCTTGTCATAAAAACAAAATATTTTCTCTTATTATTACCAAGAATGCAAAAAAAATTTCC
Source organism: Myotis myotis (assembly GCF_014108235.1). Taxonomy (NCBI): domain Eukaryota; kingdom Metazoa; phylum Chordata; class Mammalia; order Chiroptera; family Vespertilionidae; genus Myotis; species Myotis myotis. The sequence continues at coordinate 9,540,349 of NW_023416346.1, forward strand.
AACTAACATGCATCTGTAGGGATCTTAATTAAAGATTATTACTAGCAACATATCTAGATACTGAAGTTTAACATACCTAAAAGTATGCCTTAAAGAAAGTTGGAGACGGAATCTCAGAGGGAGGGTGAATGGGAGGTAATCAACCAAGGACCTTGTATGCATTTATGCATGGCCCACGGACACAGACAACTGGGCAGTGATGGCCTGGGGCAGGTGGAGGGGGGAGGGTGAGAGGGGCAGGCTGGAGGGGGTGCATGGGGGGGAAGGGGGGGCATATGTAATACTTTCGACAATAAAGAATTATTAAAAAGAGAGACAGAGATTTGGAGAAGTGCTGCAGTTCATGTTACGTGAATTGAGTAGTTTCCCTAAACCACTGGCTTAGGTTATTAAAACACATTGCACACAGATCACACGAATTCTCGTGTTTTCATATTACACAGTATTTTACTTTAAAAAGATCATAGCTTGTAAGAACATGTAATAACTTCAAAATGCAATGGGTATTTAATTTTAAGGCGTGCCTTTAACATTTATGTAAAACGCTTTTTGTACTCATTCAATAGAAACTTATCTGGCCACTGGTAAAGCTAGCAACAAAACTACTGCTCCACAATGTGTTAAGACTCAAGCAACATATTGCCTGCCAAGGAAATGAAAAACTCTTCCAGATATGTAAACTCTAAATTAAATTAAAAGTTCAAATTCTTTGCAAATGTTATAAATAGAACTTGTAGCCCTGGCCAGTGTGGCACCAAAAGATCGCTGGTTCGATTCCTGGTCAGGGCACATCCTGGGTTGCGGGCTCGATCCCCAGTAGGAGTCATGCAGGAGGCAACCAATCAATGATTCTCTCTCATCATTGATGTTTCTCTCTCTCTAAGATCAATAAAAACATTTAAAAAAATAGAACTCGTAGACTTCATTAGCCATAATCTAGTCAGTGTATGTCACTCTTTAGAGCATACCATAGGTGAAGCTAATTTACAATTTAGTTCAGTAAAGTCCCATGGTTTTCTTGAAGTATTTATGTCTAGTGTTTTAGGCCAAAGTATACATACAATGGATAAAAGACTAGCTTAGTATCAGGGATTAACCATCTTTGAAGAAAAAAAAAGTACAGGGGTTCTAAAGATTCTTTTACAAGCTGGGAAATTAATTTCCTTTCCTTTGACCAACTTCCAAAATAGAGATATAATATCTAATCTATCTGTATTACAGGCCAGGGAGCACTAAAACTGATGTATTCCATAATGTCTATGTAGAAAGCCCCTCCTGTGCTATTTAAAACAGACAAAGCATATTGACAAAGCGTTATCCTGTAAGTTAAGGATTTAAACCCTCTACATATTTAGTGATCAAAAGACAAATAACCCTTAATCAATAAAGAAAAAAAAGAAATAGAAGAAAAAAAGACAAATATTTAACTAAGGCAGTGATATACAAAGAATAATCTTGCTCAGACTAATTAGTTTTAAGGTTAAGGTGAGATGTGTTTAAGAAAGCACAACCAAGTTAAACCCTCTACCTTCAATGAAAATTTTGCCTATTTGACTAAAGAATAATTATAGCAATCGCAAAAGATACCATTCATTAAATACATATCATTCTGTTAGGGATTTTATAGACATTCATTATCTTTTTAATCATCAAAACAATGCCTGTTTTGAGTAACAGTTAAATCAATATCACACTGATTAAGTGAGTCCAGATTTGAATTTTAGACTCACACTGAAACCTGTGCTCTTTCCAATAAATATGCCATGAATCCTTTTGAATATTCCAGTGTTCTTAATAAATCGTAATTAAAATGCTGTACAAACAATAATCAGAATCCAAACTAAAATGGCTACTTCAACATAGTATTTTTAGCCTTGCTTAAAAAGAGCAGGCCTAAACTCCTACAGCTCAAAAAGAACAAAAATAGACAACTCAATTTAAAAAAGGGCAAAGGACTTAAATAGACAATTTTCCAAAGATATGCAAATGGCCAATAAGCACATGAAAACATACTCAACATCATCAGTCATTAGGAAAATGCAAATCAAAACCACAATGAAATACCACTTCATACCCACTAGGATGGCTATTACCAAAAATCATACAAACAAACAAACAGAAAATAACAAGGGTTGGTGAGGATGTTGAGAAATTACAACCTTCCTACATTGCTGTAGGGAATGCAAAATGGTGTAGCTGCTGCGGAAAACAGTTGGATGGTTCTTAAAAAAAATTAAATGTAGCCCTAGCTAGTTTGGCTCAGTGGATAGAGCATCGGCCTGTGGACTAAAGGGTCCCAGGTTCGATTCCAGCCAAGGGCACATGGCTGGGTTGCAGGCTCGATCTCCCCCAAGTAGTGAGAGAAAGGAGGTAGCTGATCAATGATTCTCTCTCATCATTGATGTTTCTATCTCTCTATCCCTCTCCCTTCCTCTCTGAAATCAATAAAAATATTTTTATAAAATTAAATGTAGTATTACCATATCATCCAGTAATTCCACTCCTAGGTTTATACCGAAAAGAATTGAAAACAGAGATTCAAGCAAATATTTGTACCCCAATTTTCATGAAGTACTCATAACAGACAAAATGTAGAAATAACCAGTGTCCATTAGCAGAAACATGAATAAACAAAATGTGGCATATTTATGTGTGTGTATGTATGTTATATTATGTTATATTATGTGTGTTATATTATTCAGCCTTAAAAAGGAACGAAATTCTGATACATGCTACAACTTGAAAACTATGCTAACTGAAATAAGCCAGACACAAAAGGAGAAATGCTGTATGATTTCATTTATAGGAGGAAACTAGAATAAGCAAATTCATAGAGGTAGAGAGTAGAAGAGAGATTACAAAGGGTTGAGGGAAAGAGGGAATGAGGAGTTGTTTAATGGGTACAGAGTTTCTGTTGGGATGCTGAAAAAGTTCTGGAAAAAGATAGTGGTGACAGTTGTACAACAATGTGAATGTACTTAATGCCACTGGATTATAACGCACAAAATGGACTAAAATGGTAATTCTTATGTTATATAAATTTTACCATAATGAAAACAAATATATACCTAGATATGGCCTGTTGGTACAAACACAAAGAATATTCTGTAATAAAGCTATAATTACACAGGCCTTACCTTAGTGGCTTTATGTATTCTCAGATAAGCAACATTAAATTTAGATAGAAAAATAATAAAAGTGTAGGTAACAGTCAATCAAATGCTGGTGGAAATACTTTCTATAAAGGACCTTTTTTAAAAACATATTTTTATTGATTTCAGAGAGGAAGGGAGAGAGGAAGAAACATCAATGATGAGAGAAAATCATTGATCAGCTGCCTCCTGCATGCCCCCCCCATCCCACTGGGGATCGAGCCCACAACCTGGGCATGCACCCTGACTGGGAATTGAACCATGATCTCCTGGTTCATAGGTTGATGCTCAACCACTGAGCCACAACAGCCAGGGCAGGACCTGTCAACTTTATTAACCAAAATCAATAAGGAGGTAAAAATCAAATGACTAATCCTTCAATTTAAGTCAGCAACTGTCCAAAGCTCAAATGAAAGGGAAATATAAGCTAAAACTAAAAGGAGTTGTCCACAAGAAAAACAGAAATTGTGATACAAATAATCTAGAATACCAATTCGTGAATAAAAACAGCCCTATCAACTTTACCATCTATATATATAAAAGGCTAATAGGCTAAGTGTCCCTCCAACCATCCAACCAGTCGCTATGATGTGCACTGACCACCAGGGGGCAGACGCTCAACACAGGAGCTGTCATGATGCGCACTGGCCATTTACAAAGAAATGGCACTGAGGACCTGGCACCCACAAAGCAACACTCAGCTTCCCCCAAGTGGGACAGAAGCCCCACCACCACCCCAGAGCAACAGCCCACCAAATCGCAGCAAAACACTGCCAAGACCCCATGGTGCAAAATGTGGCCCCCAGCCCAGCTCAGACCGGAAACGGCTGCTGTGGGGGCCAGGTAATGACATCACGTAGCAACGCCCAGCTTCCTCTCCCTAGCGACTAGCCTCCTTGAAGTTTCTTCAGCCCAGGAAGATGACTTGCTTTATAGCCAGGTGCAAACATTTTACACTTTAACCAAATGTCTGTGAAGCGTTTTCCTCTGCCTCATTTCATTTGATCCTCACAGAAGTCCTGGAGTAGGTAGGTAGGAGACTTGGTGGAATCCTATTTTCTTTTCATTAGCTGGAAAATGGAGATTTAGAAAGTTTAGAAACTTGACCCGACTGAGAATAAGTAAGAAATGGTGGACCTTGAAAAATAACTTCAGGTTTACTCACTGCACAGAATATAGTCAAAAAACACTGCTGCAGTTAAATATTTTACCCTTTGCTCTCCCTGCATGATCTACAATAATAATTTGCTGTGTTGCTGACAATTACCTGAAAGAGAAGTTGGGGTGCTTCAGTGGGCTGGAAAAAGTTTAGCTAAATCAGAAAGCAGGTCTAATTAAGCAAGTTTAATATATATATTTATATATGGCTAAGTTGACTCGCGCATGCGCGATACATATAAAGCTCTCACTGGTGCCAATCACACACGTGTGTTTTGATCTGTCATTGTCCATTGTGAATTTGGTTGACACTTTTATTATAGAGAAAGGGCAAATAGTGATATTAAAATATTTCTTCTAATTAGTTTCCTTTCAATGTGCATGAAATCCATGCACCGGGCCTCTAGTCATAATATAAGGACATAGGGTTAAATTTAAAAAACCTGGTGAGTTGATGGTTACATTTTTAAAAAACTATCATTAAAAAACCATTTAAGTACTTACATGAAGGTGACCACAGAAGCTCTCTACTTAATCAACTGTCAGAAGTAAGTTAATGGGGGAGGGGGAACCCACTGACTTAAATTGATGCCTCAAGGTGCAAAAAGCTTGTCACAACACACACACACAAATCAAATGTTGCTTCAAGGAAAATTTAGCAGATGATACCCAAGTCTAAAATGGCAAACAAGATGTACTGATAAACTTTACTAAAGACAGTATGGTTTGGGTTTGGCTTCCATGCAAAGGTCAGAAAATGACCAGGTGCAAGGTAAGAGAAAAATGCATCCATCAGTTATGTCATTTCACTACATCAGCACCCACCTTTCAGATTTGTTTTGACGAATACAACCTTCGATGATTTCTTTCACTTCAGGATCAGTGACTTTATTGAAACTGGCTGGTTTTATGCCCTGGGAGGAGAAAATGGTTTCTAGTTACAAATGAAGCAACTGAAAGCCCAAATCAACATGACTTTTATTACAATAATGTTTTTTACCCTAAACTATATTCAAGTTTTAAATGAGATAAATATATACATACAGTATGTCTTTAACAACTTTTTGACAGGGATTTTGTCCTCGTTCTACAGATAACAGTGAAGGTTGTAAATAATCTAAATCAACAATAATAGAGCCAAAATTGCATATTATGTATTATATATGTGCCAATATTATGTAGAAATTAAAAATGTTCTCAAAGTAATTATTAACATGGGAAATTCTCATACTGTAACATTAAGTAAAAAAAAAAAACAAGACCCCAAAATGTACAAACAGTACTACCCCAATTAGCAAAATATAATAAACAAATATATTTTGAAATCAGAAAAAAATTCAATGTTATTAAAGAACACTTATGAAAATTCCTAAGAAGGACTGCTTTATTGCAAATATTCAAAATCAATATTATTTCAAAGTCTTCTAGAATGGCTAGGTGAAATAAACAATTAAATTGATGATTTGTTGGAGAAACTAGGTCATTTTTCCTATAGAACAGCGGTTCTCAACCTGTGGGTCGCAACCCCTTTTGGGGTCGAACAACCCTTTCACAGGGGTCGCCTAAGACCATCGAAAAACACATATATGATTACATATTGTTTTTGTAATTAATCACTATGCTTTAATTATGTTCAATTTGTAACAATGAAAATACATCCTGCATATCAGATATTTACATTATGATTCATAACAGTAGCAAAATTATAGTTATGAAGTAGCAACGAAAATAATTTTATGGTTGGGGGTCACAACAACATGAGGAACTGTATTAGGAAGGTTGAGAACCACTGCTATAGAATATCCCATATTCTGGACATTGGCCTATTTCCTTTTTTTAATTGACTTTTTCAGAGAGGAAAAGAGTGAGAAACATTGATGTGAGAGAGAAACATCAATCAGTTGCCTCCTACACACCCCCCAACTGGGGATTGATCTAGCAACTTGGGTATGTACCCTGACCGGGAATGGAACCTGCCACCTTTTGGTGTATGGGATGATGCTCAAACCAACTGAGCTACCAGCAGGGCTGGCCTTATTTCTTATTGTCTATCTAACACAAGCCTCTGAAGTCAGACTTAGGGTCAAAATCCATTAGTAGTAGCAATGTGAATGTGGATAAGTCACAATCTCTGATACTCAGTCTTATCATTTATAAACTGAAGATAGCACCATCTTGTAGAGATATAAAGATGAAGGCATGTGGCATACAGCATACATTTAAAAACAGCACCTATTAGCATTAGTTACTGGAAACAGTCTAACGATCGCCTTCCTGGTCTGAGTCACCTAATTGGATATGATGTAGACCTCTTTTGAACAATCCTAACACTTTGCTTCTACCTCCCTTATGTCCCTTACAATAAATACTCCCATGCACTTATTTGTATAATTATTTGTGAATTTATATCACTCTCCTGCTAAAAATGTAAGTTCTTTGTGGGTAACAGACACTTCTTATACATCTTTGCATTCCTTGCAATTTCTAAAAAATTATTCATAGTAAGAATCAAATACTGTATCTGTTGAACTATATTTTGAATGCCCTTTCTTAATCAGGCTTTTAGCACTAAAAGAGACCCTCAAAACTATTTAGCCAATCTTTATTATTCAGGTTTGGAAAATAAGAACCATCTAATAAGTATCTAAAAATTCTTTACAAACAGATATTGATGATATGTCTATGTTTTCCCAAGGATACTAATACAGAGCATTTTATATGACCCCAATAGGATATAGGTATACAACATATATCTAAAACTTGTTTCGTTACAATTATATTTAATTTAGCACTGCTATACAGAACTAAACCAAAATTAGGTTTTACTCAGTTTACTTAAACCAACTTCAACATGAAATATGGCAGTTTGTGAAGTAAAAAGAATAAAGTTATACCTACACTAGTTACTTTACGGTATATTTGAGCTGCATTTTGGCACTCAGAATAAGGGTACTCCGAAGTAGCCATTTCCAGCATACACATTCCAAAAGCATAGACATCTACAGATTCATCATAGTGCTCTTCATACATCTCTGGGGCCATAAACTCAGGAGTCCCTACAAGGTAATACCACAACCACACTTTTATTAAAAAGAAAAATGTATTCACAAAATTCACTTTCCCTTTTCCATAAGAATTACTTGAGTTAATTTGTGCTTCCTAAAAGAAATTTATAAATATAAAATTTGTTGAATACTTGCTATATCTATATAAAGCACTTAAAGAATTTCATTAACTTTCTGTTCTGATAAAGTACAATCTGTAATGCTCAAGATTAGGTCATGATCACTAAAATTTGTTTTTATTTCTATCCTTTTTAGTTATTGAAATTTTTCATAATTAAATTAGTAAATTAGCTTTCTTAAGTCCTTAGAAACTTTCAATAATTTAAAATATACCCCACAAAAGAAATACACTAGGATATCTCAAAAATAAGGCAAGATATAATATTTCAAAGCAAATTCACATACTAGGCCAGAGGTCAGCAAACTTCTCCATTAAGACACAAATGGTAAATATTCCAGGCTCTGCCATCATATGGTCTCTGTCACAACTACTTAATGCTGCCATTGTAGTACAAAAGCAGCCACGGACAATACACGAACAAGTGGGTATAGCTGTGCTCCAATAAAGCTTTATTTATAAAAATAGGCAGCAGGGCCAAATTCGGCCCATGGGCTGTAGTTTGCTGCTCCCTGTTCTAGACAAATACAATCAACAACTCTCTTTACCCAACCAATCAACTATAAAATGTTAATCACCAATGACACTCTTAGCAAATGATGTGCGCATTAAGGTAGCGAGGCCTAGATCACCAATCTTCACAGATCCAGTAGGTCCCGTGATGAAAATATTGTCACACTTGAGATCCCGGTGAATAATAGGAGGAGTCCTAGTGTGCAAGAACTGCAACCCCTTTAAAATTTGCCTGCACCAGCTCCTTAGGACCTTTGGTTTCATGACTTTAAATCGTTTTAAGTACCTATATAAAGAAACAAAAGACCACATGTTAATAAACATACCTAACTTACTATATGAGCAGTATTAGGGTAAATCACGTAAGCTAGCAGATATTGTATATGCCATACTACTATTACCATCACTAAGTTGTTGGGGTTTTTTATTTGTTTCTTTTAAATATGTATTTTTTTATTTCAGAGAGGAAAGGATAGGAAGAGAGATAGAATCATCAATGATGAGAGAGAATCATTGATTGGCTGCCTCCTGCATGGGGATTGAGCCTGCAACCCGTGCATGTACCCTGCCTGGGAATCAAACCGTGATCTCCTGCATTCATAGGTCAATGCTCAACCACTGAGCCATGCTGGCTGGGCACTAAGTTGTTTTTTATTGTCTGTTATGGAAAGAAAATGTTATGAAGAAAATTCTAAATCTAAGGCCTCATTCTTAGAAAAGACATCCTACCAAGTTTAGTATTTTGAATTCAAAACAAGAATCATTCCAATTAGAGTGGCCTTTTGTGAAATGGCAGCACAATTTTAAAAAGAAAGTCCATCTCACCCTAGCTGGTTTGGCTCAGTGGATAAAGTTTTGGCCTGCGGACTGAACGGTCCCAGGTTCGATTCCAGTCAAGGGCACATGCCAGGGTTGCGGGCTCGATCCCCAATAGGGGTGTGCAGGAGGCAGCCGATCAATGATTCTCATCATTGATGTTTCTCTCTCCCTCTCCCTTCCTCTCTAAAATCAATAAAAATATATATTTTTTAAAAAGTCCGCCTCTACTTCTTAATAACTGCTTATATAGATCACTAGAGGCTTTAACTATGTAAAATTTTAGTGTAAGGATGCTAGGAAACAGAAAGTGTGCCCCACATTTAATAGCTACAAATAAGTGATTTAAACCATCAAATGAAAAACTAGTCAGAAACAAAGCAATGGACTATAATCACATAGTATATAGCTCACTAGCTATGTGAACCTGACCACACCCCTAACTTTTCAGTATCTTTTACACAACATTATATTATCTCTATGATTTCTAATTCTAAACTCCTATGCTATTCCACAAATAATTTCACAACACTATTTTCTAACAACATTCATTAACATCATAATTTTTAACCTGCTCTGAAATATAGTCTCTAGATTCAGATTCTACAAATTCTTTAATCAAATACTGTTATTTTACAAGCAACTTTTATGACACTGAAAATTATTTCCAAAAAGAACTCCATTAACACTATCAGGGTCAACTTACGTCTTTAATGTTCCTGATGTCATAAGTTCAGTCACCAATACAATGCATTTCTTTCCTTTCAATGTAGACTCCCAGGAATCATAAAATCGAACTATATTGGGATGTTGGAGACCCTTTAACATCTCTGCTTCTTCCTTAAATCTTTGCTGCTCAGCTTTGGTTAATTTCCGATCCTGAATGAAGAATCAAATTCCAAATTAAAGCTTAGAAATTCTCATGCACATTTCTAATACCAGTCAAATGAGTGCTTCACTTTATTGTACTTATTTATATATGTATTTATTTTTGCCTGACAATTCTTTTCTATATAATCACTGACAAATATCCCTTGTTAGTGATTTTGACTCCTCCCATATAGCAATGCAGCAGTTGCTACATTTCATAACTGTTATAAACCCACCTGCATAATAAACCAACACCCTGAAAAACCTATCTTGGAAGTTAACTTTTTATGGTAATCATTTTGTAATACATACATACTAGAGGCCCTGTGCACAAAAAATTGTGCACTCGGGGGGGTCCCTCAGCCCAGCCTATGCCCACTTGCAGTCTGGGACCCCTCAGAGGATGTCCACCTGCTGGCTTAGGCCCGCTTCCTGGGGGATCGGGCCCAAGCTGGCAGTCAGACATCCCTCTGACAGCCCGGCAGCCCTCGGGGGATGTCCACTTACCAGCAGGGAGCAGACCCAAGCTGCAGTCGGACATCCTTAGTGCTGCTGAGGAGGTGGGAGAGGCTCCCACCACCACCGCTGTGCTGGCAGCCATCAGCCAGGCCTGTGGCTGAGCAGAGCTCCCCCTGTGGGAGTGCACTGACCACCAGGGGACAGCTCCTGCATTTGAGCATCTGCCCCCTGGTGGTCAGTGTGTGTCACAGTGGCCAGTCATTCCCAGTCGTTCTGCATATTACCTTTTTATTATATAGGATAGAGGCCTGGTGCACAGGTGGGGGCCGGCTGGTTTGCCCTGAAGGGTGTCCCGGATCAGGGTGGGGGTCCTGCTGTGGTGCCTGGCCAGCCTGGTCAAGCCCCCCCCCGTGGGGGCCCTCACCCCATGGAGGTTTGACCAGCCTGGGTGAGGGGCTGATGGCTGGCCACACCCCCTTCAGGGTGGAGGTCCCCACTGGGGTGTCTGGCCAGTCTGGGTGAGGGGCTGAGGGCCGTTTTCAGGCTGGCCAAGCCCCCTGGCGACGGAAGCTCCCAGCCTCTCCTTTTTTCTTTTTCTTTTTATTCTGGGATTTATTTACCTTCTATAATTGAAACTTTGTAGCCTTGAGTGGAGCTCAGAGCCGGCCAGTGCGGGCAGGAAGCTTGGCTTCCTCCATCGCCAGGGGCAATCCAAGCCTCCTGCTTGCTCCAGCTCTGTGGCCACGGCCAGCTGAAAGCAGGTATCTGGGGTTTATTTATCTTCCATAATTGAAACTTTGTTGCCTTGAGTGGAACTTAGAGCCGCCGCGGCAGGCGGGAAGCTTGGCTTCCTCCATCACTGGGGCAACCAAGCCTCCTGCTTGCTCCAGCTCCGTGGCTGCAGGCTGCCATCTTGGTTGGGTTAATTTGCATATAGTCACTCTGATTGGCTGGTGGGCATGGCTTAAGGCATAGCAAAGGTATGGTCAATTTGCATGTTTGTCTTTTATTAGTGTAGATATCAAATCGTTGTACACTTTTAACTTATACATTGTTATGTCACTTACATCTCAATAAAACTGGAAAAATAAATAAAATTATTATTGCTGCAAAAGAAATAAGGAAATCCTGCCATTTGTAACAATAGGGATAGATCCTGAAGGCATGCTAAGTGAGATAAGTAAGACAGACATAGACAAATACTATACGAGTTCCTTAAATATTTTTTAAAATATATTTTATTGATTTTTTACAGAGAAGAAGGGAGAGGGATAGTTAGAAACATCAATGAGAGAGAAACATCAATCAGCTGCTTCCTGCACACTCCCTACTGGGGATGTACCCGCAACCAAGGTACATGCCCCCGACCGGAATCGAACCTGCGACCCTTGAGTCCGCAGGCCGACGCTCTATCCACTGAGCCAAACCAGTTAGGGCTTCCTTAAATATTCTTAAAATAAAGTTGTAAGAGACTAAATCTTAACTGTTGTCAACATAATCTATAATAATAAAAGTGTAATATGATAATTAGACCAGACATCCTTCAGGATGACCTTCTGGATGAAGCCGGGGATGCAAGGTGCCTGCCGGTGGCTGAAGGGAAGCCTGGGTCCCGGGTACCAGAGGGAAGCCGGTGCCAGCAGCCGGGGGGAAGGAAGGCCTACTCTTGCACAAATTTCGTGCATTAGGCCTTTAGTAAAATGATAATTATGTGACATGATGGAGGTACTAGCTAATGCTATGGTGGCAATCATACTACAATAGATAAATGTATCATGTCAATACACTGTACACTTTAAGCTATTACATATCAATATTATATTTCAATTGTATTTCTGTAAAAAGGGCTTAAAAAGAGTTAAGGAACTCAAAGAACAAAAGTAAGAAATGCTAAACTTAGAAGATATCTAAAAACAAGTGTTTATGATTTTCTGTCTAACCCAAGATGACGAATAAGTCCTAAATGTCCCTATAATTAGCTAGAAGTCTTTCCATTGTGATAGGTCAGCAGATCTGCTCTGAAGAATAATGAATTAATTTTGATGCCCTCTGATGAAATTAGCAAGCACAAGTCATGTGCCAAGATAAGCTACATACTTCACTTTATCCTTTGATCCTATGGATTAAAAGTAGTCAGCATTCAGAGTAAACAACTTTACAAAGTTATAACTGCTGTCTCAGACATATTGCTAAAGATAAAATTCCACTAAAAAGGTATGGCCAAACCCTGGCCAGTGTAGCTCAGTTGGTTGGGCATCCTCCCATGCAAGGAGAGGTTGCCAGTTCGATTTCCAGTCATGGCATGTGCCCGGGTTATGGGCTTGATCCTAGGTAGGGGGTGTTCATTTTCTGCTCTCACATCGATGTTTCTCTCTCTGTGTCTCCCTTCCTCTCTCTAAAAATCAATTTAAAAATATTTTTTAAAAAGGTATGGCTGCCAGAACCGGTTTGGCTCAGTGGATAGAGCGTCGGCTTGCGGACTGAGGGGTCCCAGGTTCGATTCCGGTCGGGGGCATGTGCCTGGGTTGCGGGCACATCCCCAGTGGGAGATGTGCGGGAGGCAGCTGATCGATGTTTCTCTCTCATCGATGTTTCTAACTCTCTATCTCTCTCCCTTCCTCTCTGTAAAAAATCAATAAAAAATATATTAAAAAAAAAGAAAAAAAAGAAAAAGGTATGGCCAAGGTCTTCAAAGGTCCATTCTAATTCAGAGTTGAAAGTAAACCTGTCAAATTCGCACCGAAATCCAGAGGAGAGCTTTCAGCTACTATAATTATTCTCCTTTACACACACACACACACACACACTATTGTATTAATCAGTAACTTTCACACCTTACCAATTAGAGTTCTTACACAAGAAAGGAATGATGACCCACAAATGGCAAACTAGAGATCACTGATAGGTAACGGAGTTGACATAGTCAGAAGCCAGGAAAATTACAGTCTACAAAAATGATCCTTTAATCTTACTGTCTCTAGGTAAGGTCACCCCCCCAAAAGCATCAAATAACAATGTTTTAGTGTTATACATATTAATTTATATGGCTGATAAATATAATAAGAGGTCAAATACAAATTCACCGAATAGATTTCAACTACTCCAACACTACTTTAAAAAGAATTACTGTCCTTCTATGAATGTTAACTAAACACTTAATCTATCATAATATATGGCATGCTTAAAATGTACACAAAACCTTTCCTGGGGCAAGGCACAATACCAACATGAGTAACCTGCATATGTATTTACTCAAGATAAGAAGCATTTCATTTCCAAAAGGTAAACGCTGGCCTTATCAGCTATGTCTCTTAATGCAAACACCAGCAATGAAGTACAGAACCAGGTCAGAGGGTACATGGATCTGTTTCTGCAAACGTGAGGAGGAAGAAATCAACATATCCTAAAAACTATACTATAAAAGAACTTGTTCAAATAAGGATGAACACTATGAAGGCTTCAAAACACTGCTCACTTGCCCTGACCAGTTTGGCTCAGTGGATAGAGCATTGGCCTGCGGACTGAAGGGTCCCAGGTTCGATTCCGGTCAAGGGCATGTACCTTGGTTGCGGGCACATCCCCAGTAGGGAGTGTGCAGGAGGCAGCTGTATCGATGTTTCTCTCTCATCGATATTTCTAACTCTCTATCCCTCTCCTTCTCCCTTCCTCTCTGTAAAAAAATCAATAAAATATATTAAAAACAAAAACATAAAAACACTGCTCACTTTACAAAGTAGTCTATCAATGACTAGCCTGGAACATTGCTCAGTATTTTATCACTATCATTTAATGAACACTCAGATATGTATCACATGCTTTATAAGCATTATCTCTAACCTTCCAAGATTTTGTTTCTCAAGCTGAGTAGTAAGTACACAAGCTCCATTGTGTTATTCTTTATTATTTTTGTGTATCAGAAATATTAGTTATTTTTAAGTGAAAAACTAAGGCTTCAAAATGTTAGGTAGCTTAGCTTGCCCACGGTACCTAACAGGAACAGGCAACATTGGAACCAGGTCTGCCGTATTCTGAAACCCAAGCACTTTCCAGGTCATCACTCTGCCTCTCAGAAACAATATTCACAGCAAGGACTGCAGATACCTCACTCCCAAGCCACTTTCCATGGAGAGACGGAGTAGTACCCCAAAACTACAGCAAAATGAAATAAACATACACAAGGCCAATGGCAATTTGTAAATGGTAACACCAAAGAATTAATCAAGAAATCAGCATATAATAGAGTCTGGCTATATATGAGAAAAGGAAAGTATCTTAATAACTTAAGATATATTAAAATTACTCAACCACAAATTCCCCAATTTGGGGGGTTTTCAGAAATTCAACATATTTAGGAAGAGATCACATAAAACTAAGAGGTAATTCCAATTAATAAATGTAAAAGGAGCCGAAGCCGGTTTGGCTCAGTGGATAGAGCGTCGGCTTGCAGACTGAAAGGTCCCAGGTTCGATTCCGGTCAAGGGCATGTACCTGGGTTGTGGGCACATCCCCAGTGGGAGATGTGCAGGAGGCAGCTGATCGATGTTTCTCTCTCATCGATGTTTCTGACTCTGTCTCTCTCCCTTCCTCTCTGTAAAAAATCAATAAAATATATTTTAAAAAAATGTAAAAGGAATGTGGAAAATAGAAAATCAGCATTATAACACCACAGTAATACTCACTAGAGGGAAAATACACCAATGAGTGCCAAAACAATGCAGGAAAGTTTGAGGAGAAACAGATCTCTGCATAGTCTCAAAGTATCTACCCCCAACATATTAATATAAAAATATGTATTTAATAGTATAGAAAACCTATCATATGCTACCCTACCCAAGTGATCAAGGTTATCATCACCAGTAATCCAAGTCAACATCATATACCCCTTACTATAATGCAGAGAATGGCATTACCACTCTTGTGGTATCCATGCCAAAATTCATAGCCTGTATCTATGTAATCATGAGAAACCATAAGACAAACCCAAATTAAGGGACATTCTACAAAATAACTGAACAATACTCTTCAAAAGCTCAAGATCATGAAACACAAGGAAAGACTAAAGAACTACTACATCTTGGAAGAGACAAGGAGACATAACTAAATGCAATGTGGGTCCAGCTGGCATGGTTATGAACCAGGAGGTTCTATTCTCAGTCAGGGCACATGCCCAGGTTGCGGGCTCGATCCCTAGCATGGGGTGTGCAGGAGGCAGCCAACCAATGATTCTCTCTCATCATTTATGTTTCCATCTCTCTCTCCCTTTTCCTTCCTCTTCAAAATCAGTAAAAATATATTTAAAAATAAAAGCAATGTGGGATCCTGGATTGAATCACAGCATTGCAAAAGGTCATCAGTGGAAAAACTGGTGAAATCCAAGTAATTCCTAACTTTAGTTAAAAGTATTGTACTAACAATAATTTCTTCAGTCTCTGGTTAAGATATTAACGTAAGGGAAAACTGAGAAAACTGAATGAAGGGCATACTGGAACTTTCTAGACCAGTGATGGTGAACCTTTTGAGCTCGGCATGTCAGCATTTTGAAAAACCCTAACTTAACGCTGGTGCCGTGTCACATAAAGAAATTTTTTTGATATTTGCAACCATAGTCAAACAAAGATTTATATTTTTGATATTTATTTTATATATTTAAATGCCATTTAACAAAGAAAAATCAACCAAAAAAATGAGTTCATTTGTCATAGGTTCGCCATCACTGTTCTAGACTATCTTTGCAACTCCTCTGTTAGTAGCAAATTATCTCAGAATAAAAAATTAAAAAGAGAAAACCAGCCGAAACCGGTTTGGCTCAGTGGATAGAGCGTCGGCCTGCGGACTGGGGGGTCCCGGATTCGATTCCGGTCAAGGGCATGTACCTGGGTTGCGGGCACATCCCCAGTGGGAGATGTGCAGGAGGCGGCTGGTCGATGTTTCTCTCTCATCGATGTTTCTGACTCTCTATCTCTCTCCCTTCCTCTCTGTAAAAAATCAATAAAATATAAAAAAAAAAAAGAGAGAAAACCAAGTAGTAATGGAGTGGTATCCTGTTGTCTGCTACTCCCAACCCTACCATTTCCATCAAACAAACCTATATTTTAACAGCCCTTTCATCTGATTTTCACTAATTCCAATCTCCAAATCTTCTTCGTACCGATTATAAACTCCCTCTACTTATACTTTATAAAAATGGGGCCTGTGTCTGGTTTTCTCCATTATGCCTCTAGCACTTAGCACAGTCTTGGTACATTATAGACACTAAATATTTATTTGATGAATGAATGAACAAATGAATGAATGGCCGCGGTGTATATTGTATTCATTTCCTATGGCTGTTGTAACAAATTACCACAAATTCGGATGCTTAAAACAACACAAATGTATTACCTTCCAGTTGTGTAGATCAGAAGTCTAAAATGAATCTCACTAAAGTCAAGTTGTTGGCAAGGCTGCATTCCCACTGGATGCCTTAGGGAAGAATGAATCTGTTTCCTTGCCTTTTCCAGCTTTTAGAGGTTGCCCACATTCCTCGGCTCATTGCCTACTTCCAACAATTGCATCACTTCCATCATGAGATCTCCTTCTGACTATGGCCACCCTTCCTACTCTCTTATAAGGACCCTTGTTATTACACGGGACCAACCCAGATAATCCAGGAAAATCTACCAAGATCTTTAATTTAACTGCCTCTGCAAATTCCTTTTTGCATTGTAAGGTAACATATTCAAAGGTTCCAGGGATTAGGACACAGACATCTTTCAGGTGCAATTATTCAGCTTAATACATGTATCAATTTGTTATCTATCAAGCAGATAGCTCAAAACTAACCCTTTGACAAAACTGGGAAAATGAATATTTCACAGACCAAGTCTGTCTGTCTCCTGCTGCTCTCAACCTGTCATTTTATGAAAGCATCTGCCTTTGATTTTTACTTTTTAAAAATATTTTTTTATTGATTTCACAGAGGAAGGGAGAGAGTGAGAGATAGAAACATCAATGATGAGAGAGAATCATTGATTGGGCGGGTGCCTCTTGCACGCCCCACACTGGGGATCAAGCCCACAACCCAGGCATGTGCCCTGACAGGGAATCGAACCCAAAAACTTTTGGTGTACAGGACTATGCTCCAACCAACTGAGCCACCCAGTCAGGGCTCCACAATTTTGATACAAGCTTTCAGTAAAGGGGTATGGACTTTTAAACTGTTATTTCCATTGCATTGCTTTGAATATATTCGCTACTATAATGAACGTGTATGAGAAGGCTCACTCAACATGTCATCCTGCTAAAGTCGATTGTGTCTTTTATTTTAATATCTTTTTTCAGTGACATTTTGCTTGAGTTCAGAGACTACAGGTAGACTTTTTGATGTCTATTTGTTAGATGCTACTTAAAGGAGGCCTGTTTAATTACCCTGAGAAGCACACAATCACACGTGACCCCAAAGTGAAGCACATTCAAATACATTTTAGGCATAAATAACAAAGATCTTCAAATAGCTATGTTCCTTCATTTGGAAAATAGCCCCATTAGATGAAAACTCACTTCCATCAAGAAAACAAATGACAAATGTACTAGTGGAAATATTTTTCCAAGTTATAGCAAAGCAAAACCTGGTTACGTTTCCAGGTGTAAAAGCAGAGTGCTGCTGATTCTGAAGTGGTCAGTGGAAGAGGAAAGAAACTATTAAAAACATCTGTGATTGACTCCTCCTGAGAGTTATTAAACAGCCTTTTCAGTAACATCTGACCAGGTCGTTCAACATCATGAACTAAAATAAATAGTATTCTAAACAGGAAGAAGGTCTTAAAGCCCTCACGCACAGTAAATTACCAATTTACCAAGGAATTACCAAGTAATTTACCAAGTTCTTTACAAAGAACAATAGGTCAAAGTTTCTCCATTAATGCATAAAAAGTCAAGAATGGAAACCCTAAAATATGACAAACTATTGAAGTGCAGATGTTTATGGCCTAATCCTAAATCAGACTTACATCAAAGGGTTTTTGTTTGTTTGCTTGTTTGTTCTTAACATTCTCAAAGTCAAGTATCAGCAGTAAAATCTCTCTCTAGGTCCTTTGCACTGCCATAAAGTCCACGTTGTCTAAACAAATGGGTGTGATTGGTGCTTTTAAGAATTTGTACCCAAGGCTCAAATGTCTACATTGGAGGGGAAATGCCATCAAGAGAAAAGGTACAAAAACTTTTTTTTGAGCTGTGCATTTCAAATTAAACATGTAAAAGATAAAAATTTTTAAAAAGAACAGAATTGCCTAATTTCAGGGGAGAAGAGTAAGCAAGAGGTGGTGTGAATGCAATATAGTTTACAATTTAAATGATGTTAGTAAATAGAATATATATATATATCACGTTGTTAGTGGACATACCAATTTTTTATATTACATACACATATAAACAAAGATTGGAAAGAATCTAGAATAATTTAAACTGTTAACTGGGATGTTTTTCTATAAAATTGTGTAATTACATAATAAAGAACACTTTATTTTTAAAAATATGAGAAATCGTCCATTACAAACTGCATAGTACACACAGGAAAGTAATTAAAAGGCGATGCCCTGCCCTGGCCAGTGTGAGGGCATCGACCTGTGAACTAAAAGGTTGTGGGTTCAATTCCCAGTCAGGGCACATACCTAGGTTGTGGGTTCAATCCCTGGTCTAGGCACGTCTGAAAGGCAACCAACGCACATTGATGTTTCTCTGTTTCTCTCTCTCTCTCTCTCTCTCTCTCTCTCTCTCTCTCTCCTCCCCTTTCCCTCTCTCTAAAATCATTACGCATATCCTTCTGATATTCTAAATAAGTTAGTTTTTCTTAGTTCCAAATATGTAGAAAATGAAATGATACCCAAAAATTATATCAACTAAGTTCACTCATTCTGACATTCCTTTCATAATTGAAAATTGCAATTGTTCTCTGTATAAATTAAAATGTAGTTTATATCATTTATAACATTTGCTGCACATGAGAGAGTCCCAAATCTGGCTTTGTATCCAATTATCTAGGGAACTTTTTATTTATTTTTTAAATCTTTATTGCACCTGGAGAACATTTTTTTAAATATATTTTATTGATTTTTTACAGAAAGGAAGGGAGAGGGATAGAGAGTTAGAAACATCAATGAGAGAGAAACATCGATCAGCTGCCTCCTGCACGCCCCCTACTAGGTATGTGCCCGCAACCAAGGTACATGCCCTTGACCGGAATCAAACCTGGGACCCTTCAGTCCGCAGGCCGACGCTCTATCCACTGAGCCAAACTGGTTAGGGCACCTGAGGAACATTTTAAAAATAAGTTCCTGGACCCTGGCCCTGTGGCTCAGTTGGTTGAGAATCATCCCATGCACTTGAGAGGTCAAAGATTCAATTCCCAGTCAGGGCACATGCCTGGGTTGTGCGCTCACCCCCAGTAAGGGTGTATAGGAGGCAGCTGATCCATGTTTCTCATCAATGTTTGTCTCTCTCTCCCTTCCTCTCTCTCTAAAAATCAATAAAAACATATTTTTAAAAAATAAGTTCCTAGGGCCCATCTCCTGGAGATTTTGATTTGGAAAGTCTGGAGTGAGTGCCAGGAGTCAGTATCCTATATAATAAAAGGCTAGTATGCAAATAGGCTGAATGGCAAAACAACCAGTTGCTATGACATGCACTGACCACAAGGGGACAGATGTTCAATGCAGGAGCTGCCCCCTGGTGGTCAGTACGCTCCCACAGGGGGAGCGCCACTCAGCCAGAAGCCGGGATCACAGCTGGGGAACGCAGTGGCGATGGCAGGAGCCTCTCCTGCCTCTGTGGCAGCTCTAAGGACCCCTCGGGGGATGTCTGCCTGCCGGCTTAGGCCTGCTCCCTAAGCTGGCAGGTGGACATCCCCCGAGGGGTCCCAGACTGTGAGTGGGTGCAATCCGGGCTGAGGGACCCCCCCGCCAAGTGCACGAATGTTGTGCACTGGGCCTCTAGTATATGTTAAAACATAAAACTCATGTTAAGTGTATTTGGGGATTTCCTCCTCTGATTCAGCTAGTTCTTGGAACTGGTCCCTTATTTTAGTGCTTTTCAAACTCTGCTGTTCATCATTTGCAGATGTTACTAAGCGGCAGATTCTGAATCATTGGTCTGGAATGAGGCCTGGGAACATGCAATTCCAACAAGCTTTGCTAGGAAGACCTTATAGCAGGGGTCCTCAAACTTTTTAAACAGGGGGGCCACTTCACTGTCCCTCAGACCGTTGGAGGGCTGGACTATAGTTTAAAAAAAACTATGAACAAATTCCTATGCACACTGCACGTATCTTATTTTGAAGTAAAAAAACAAAACGGGAACAAATACAATATTTGTATTTGCATGTGGCCTGCGGGCCGTAGTTTGAGGACCCCTGCCTTATAGGATCTTTCAATCTTTCCCCAGGCGAATGATAGGAGGCAGGTCCCACTGCTAGAATATTTTCTTCAACTTTTACCTAAACATCCTTTAGCATAGTTAGAGTGCACAATTTGCAAAATAACTTGACCTATCTTTACTATATAGCCTACCAAGCGAATGGAAATTACTTCCCCCATTTACAGAGTATCACTGCAAGATGAGCGTTACCAATGTCATGATGCAGAGGTGAAATTAAAATGTACAAAATATTCAATAGATATATAAGGATGATCACAACATAATTATAATGGTAAAACATTGGAGAAAAATCTAAACGTCCAATAATAGAGGACTAGTTAAATAACTTATCAGGGCATGTAGTAAAATAATGATGTAAATGTACAATTACTGGTAATGAAAAGATGCTAGTGGTAAGTTTTTTAAAAGGTTTTGTAAAAACTTATAGTTTGATTCCAATTGGTGGGGGAGAAAATACACAAAGTCATATATACATTTATGCAAAAGGGTCCAGAAAGATAGACTAAATTGTTTAAAGCGTCCTCAAAGCACTAGAATTTAAGGTGTTTTTTGGGGGGCGGGAGGGGAATGTCCTGACCAGACTCTGGGTCCATTGGAGGATGCTCAACCAATTGAGCAACACCGGCAAGGGCCTCAGGTGGTTTTCATGTTTGTTTTTTTGCATTATCTAATATTTCTACTGTGACACAGACCTTATAAAATTCTTAAAGGATTAAAAAGGGGATGAGAAGAAAATCAAGCAAACCCCATACCTGCATACACTTTTCAAGAACTACTATAATGGCTCTACTGCTAAGTTATTTGCATTCCAAAGAGTCATCAAGGGATTTCCCACATTCAAAACACTTTGTTTTTTGTTTTGTTTTTGTTAATCCTCACCCAGGATATTTTTTCCATTGCTGTTTTTACAGAGAGAGGAAGGGAGGGAGGAAGAGAGAGGGGCGGGGGAAAGAGGGAGGTAAAGGGAGGGAGAGAGGAGAGAGAGAGAAATAGATATACATCTATGTGATAGACATATCTACTGTCCCAGCCACCTCAACCAGTCCATTGGTTTTTTAAAGAGTGGAAGGGAGGGATGGAGAGACCTAAGTGATACACATTTACTGTCACAGCTGCCCCAACCAGGGCCCCAGGGCTAGGGATTGAACCTGCAACCTAGAACCAAAACTGTTGTCTTGCACTCCACCCAGACTTGCTGAATTTGAATCTCTGACAATAAACTCCTGAATGTGCATATGAAGCAATCATTGACTTTTACAGAGAGCAAAGTTTGGAAACTTGGTGTTAAACAAAGAAGCTTCCTAGAAATGCAGGGACTTGCACTAAATTTCAAACCTATCTAAATGGCAACCTGTAGCATATTCAGAAAGGGTGAAATCAGATACACCCACAGGCACAGAGACTACTGGAATTTGAACAATAATCACCTGCCTAGAAGTACTGGCTTTATTCTATGTTAATTTTAAGCATCTCCTGTGAAAACTGACCATTTCTCTTGAGCTGACTGAAGTCACAAAGGTTTTTCCTTATATTTAACCTACATCTGTCTGAAACTATTATTATAACTCCTTCTATGATACTTGACCCCCTATGTAGTCATTCATTAGTTAGAAGTTCACATAAACATTTATTATGGAACCAGGTATCCAGTTGATGCAACTACAGTCCTGTTGCTTTCATTTCTCCTTTCTAAGCACATTACATTTGACTAACCTCAGTAAATTCTGCTGATTATTTCTTCCAGAGATCCTCTTCAAGGTAAACACAAAGGCATGTGTGAGTTTATACTAATAGAAATCCTCAAGGAATCAAGAAAAGCATTTCCTGTTCTAAAAAACAGTACACGAACCCCCAAAAATTTGTTAAGAGAAAAGGGAGGTATCACAGGACATATGACTAATATATCACAGTCTTAAGCACTTATTATATCAAGTTTTAAAGCACAAATTTAGTGAAAGTTTTAAAAATGAGACGTTAAGAGTTTCAGAAATTTCCTAACGTTAATAAATTAAGAGCATTTTCCCAACGACACCATAGAGCAGTGGTTCTCAACCTTGGCTGCACATTAGAATCACCTGGGAATCTTTTTAAAATCCTGATTTCTGGGCGTCATCCTCCGGAAATTCTGTTTCTTTGTTATGGGGTGGAGCCACAACATTAGTAACAAAGAAACAGAATTTCCGGAGGATGAGGCCCAGAAATCAGGATTTTAAAAAGATTCCCAGGTGATTCTAATGTGCAGCCATGGTTGAGAACCACTGCCATAGAGTTTCCCCCTCTTAAACCAGAGGGGAAAGCAACAGGAAAAAAAAATAGCTGGCGTGAGGTCCTAAGACAGCGGTTCTCAAACTGTGGGTTGCGACCCCTTTGGGGGTCGAACGACCCTTTCACAGGGGTCGCCTAAGACCATCGCAAAACACATATATAATTACATATTGTTTTTGTGATTAATCACTATGCTTTAATTATGTTCAATTTGTAACAATGAAAATACATCCTGCATATCAGATATTTACATGACGATTCATAACAGTTGCAAAATTACAGTTATGAAGTAGCAACGAAAATAATTTTATGGTTGGGGGTCACCACAACATGAGGGACTGTATTAAAGGGTCGCGGCATTAGGAAGGTTGAGAACCACTATCCTAAGAGGATCTAGGAAAGGGGCACAATTTCTGGGAGGTGGGGGGGGGGGGACAAGCGCTTAATTTTATTATAATCTAGGATGCGTTTTAATGCTGGATCACTCAGAAGACCAAGTCAACTAAAACTGGAATTTATTAAAACCAGGAAGATTATATACCGACCTGCAACTCACACCAAGCAACCTCAACCCATGTTTCAGTGTCCAGTCCTTTATACACTGTTTTAAAGGCTCCTCTTCCCAGCTCTATGTCGAATTTCAGGAACCTGCCACTAGGAGAAGTAGCTACAGCCTTCATTTCCGCTTCTTCTTCCATTTCCTTCTCATTTTTCTCCTTGAGACAATCTTTGGAGGATTCGGAAGTTGCCTTTGAACATTGTGAGAATTTGACTTCTTTTTCACCTCTTAGCACATTTGCAGGAAGCTTTTCTCCGCCTGGAATCTCTGTTGTAGCCTTCGTTCTCTCATCTTTGGAGGAAGAATCAATAACTTTGTCATCAACACTCTTTCGGAAGAATCTCTTCCTTTCGACAGTTTCCCCCCCAGCAGAGATGGTACTGTCATTTTCCTTCAGTCTAGCTTCCACTGTCAAAGTGGCTGCCATCTGATGAACTCTGTTTTCCAGTGAAACTCCATCAGGTTTCTCAGAATCTTCTGTGCTAGCTGGCTCCCCTGAATCAGTAGCCATTGTAATTAAGGTTGGCACTAAAAATTTCCCTGTTCTACCCTTCAGACCAGTTACATCTCAGGTATCAGAATTATCAGAATGGACTTCCTTTTTATGTGGTCATGTTTCCATAGTAACCTGAAAGGGAAAAAAAGGATATTTTAAAATTACCTCACAAAGGAAATCATTAAGGAGAAAACAAGTCACCTGATTGTTTAATCCATTTTTTCTTAATAAGAAGTTTGTTCTTTTTTCTGTCCAAGCTTAGCAACCAGCAGACTCCAGGGACTATGTCTTATCTTGTTTACCACTGTAACCCTCAGTGCCTAGCAGGCTACTTGGCATATAGCTCAGTAAGTCTTCATATTGAATGAATGTTGGTTAGGAACCTAGTTTCTCAGTCCCATCTATCAATCCATCATATCTAAAACAAGTATCTAAACCTGAGTTCACTTAGCTACAAGGTAAAAGGTAACACACAATAATTAAAACAAGCACATTGTTTCTCAGTAATTGTTTTTTGTCTAAAATTCTGGAATCTGATGGTAGTCTTTTTTATTGTGGTAAAATATACTTAATATTAAATTTACTATTTTAACCATTTTTAAGCATACACTTCAGTGGCTTTAAGTATAGCCACAATGTTGCGCAATCATCACCATGATCTATTTCCAGAACTCTCCATCCTGGATCACTTCATCAACCTAAACTGAAATTCTGTACCCATTAAACTATAACTCTTCATCTCCCCAGTCCCTAGTAATCTCTATCCTACTTTCTGTCTCTATGAATTTGTTTATTCTAGGTACCACATCTAAGTGGAATCATACAGTAGTTGCCCTTTTGTGTCTGGCTTATTTCACTCAACAAAATGTTTGCAAGGTTCACTGATGTTGTAACATGTTATCAGAATTTCATTCCTTTTTAAGGTTGAACAATATTACATTGTATGTATATACCACATTTTGTTTATCCATTCTTCTGGTCAATGGATTGGGGTTGTTTCCACCTTTTGAATACTATGAATAATGCTGCTATGAACATCCAATTATACTTTTGAGGTACACAAAATACTTGTTTATGAGCTTGCCTCAGATTTTAGCATAAACTACTGTAAAATATTAACATACAATACAAAAATATTAAAACACTATACAAAATCTTTTAAGAAACACTTTAAAATATGTATCCTCTTAAACCAGCAATTCTACTTATAGGAACTTGCCTTAGAAAAATAGTCAATTTGTGCAAAGATTTAATTATAAAGACATTCATTACAGCACTTAAAATTTGGAAAAAACTGTAACTAAACATAAGCCTAATAGGGATTTAATTAAATATCTCAAAATGAGATGGATACAATATTTTTAAAAATCCACTAGCTTTTAATGAGATTAAAAGACATCTATATATTATATGGTTAAATGAAATATATACAATAAGCCTTCATATATACACACATAGATACATATATGATATTAATTCTGAATGGTATAATTATGGACTTTCTGCTTTTCTGTATTTTTTACAGTTTTCCACAAAGAACATGTGGAAATATGTGGAACATATAAGGAAAAAGTTATTTTTTTAAATTTTATTTTAAAATTATAGTTTACATTCAATATTATTTTGCATTAGTTTCAGGTGTATAGCAAAATATTTCAGGGACCACTTTGTAAAGTATATGATCATGTAAGGAAAAAGTTTTTCAAATGAATGGTTGTACTACCAATAAAAAAATTCTTCTCTTCTCACCACAAACATGCATCACAAAATTAAGTACTGTCTAACTATTATGTTATGTACCTTAGAAGGCACTTTTTGTCACAATCAAAAAAATACGAAGAAATATTAAATTTGAAGACCTGAGAATAACAATCCTTAACTAAGACAAAAATGGAGAGAAATATCCCAAATTGCTCTACATATTAAACATAAATCCTATCAACATCCACCTAGTTTATTTGCAGAAATTAACAAACTGATCCTAAAACTCATAAAACTTTGAGGGACCAGAATAGCCAAAGGCAAAACAATCTTGAAGAGAGGAAAAAGTTGGAGGACTCATCCTTCCCAATTTTAAAACTTACCACAAAGCTATAGTATTAAGATAGCGTGGTACTGGCATAAGGATAGATGTAAAAATAAATGGAATGAAAACAGAGAACCCAGAAATAAACCCACATATTTATGGTCGATTCTCAATAAGGGTGCCAAGACATTTCAATGGGGAAGGAACCCTCTTTTCAATAAATGGTGTTGGGACAACTGGTTAACTATATACAAAAAGAATGAAGTCGGACACTCGAAGGAAGGTTTACTGGAAGAGATGCTGGACCTGAGTCTCAAAGACAGAAAATTACCTGATCCAAGCAGAAGGAAGATCACAAGCAAAGTCATGAGACAGCATGGATTAAGTGTATGAATGGTACCGTGAATAGTTTACTGCATACTTTAGAAGCAGGCAGATGAAGACAGAGAGCAGATATAAAATAAGACCAGTTAGAAATCTACTGCAATAATCCAGGAAAGAGATGCTGAGGTGTGAATGAAAATATTGGCAAGAGGGATAGATTCAAGATACATTAAACGAAGTTCTAAATTCAAGGTTTATTGCCTGAGTGAATATGGTTTTAAAGGGAAACAATCTATGATAACTCCCAGAAATTTGCCTATCAGATGACACTACTAAGACATAGCTGTGTCAATACCAGAGATAAGAATTACAGTCATGTACCACACAATGACATTTTGGTAAAAAACAGACCACATATACCATATAGCCTCGGTGTCTAGTAGGCTATACCATTTAGGCTTGTGTAAGTATACTCTATGATGTTCACATAGATGAAATTACCTAACAATGCATTTCTCAGAGCCTATCTCTATTGTTAAATGGTGCATGACTGCAAACTAAGGACTCATGAACCACTTTATGAGGTTACATTGCCAAATCAATTTCAAAAGTCAATGCATAAGACTAGTATTACCTGCAAGTAAGAAAAGGTAACTAATAACACCTCACTTAGGTGCAGATTTTTTTCTTTAACTTATTTTGACACAATTTGGACTTGGAAAAAAAAGTATACAAAGAATCCAATATACCCTTCACTCGAATCCCCCAAATGTTAACATTTTAGGTGAGATATTCTTAAAAATATTATTCACTTCACTTAACTAAAGGTCAGTTATCCAAAAGCCTCAAGAACAGAGATCCATAAGCCAAAAGGACTTGTAAAAAGACAAAAATAGGTAAAATAAGAGAATTTAAGTAACTGCAGAAATTCTTTTTAAAAAGTGAAATCTTACTCGGAACCCTAACATAAAAATAGAGGAGCAAGTAGTCCTGCTCTAGTACAGCTCTAACATGTTTGGTCACCTGGTTTTCCAAACTATAGGATAAGAAGCAGAAAATCAGAGGGATGGGGAAAGGAATGTTCCCTCAGCCTTTTAAAAAACAACCTTAAGACAAAAAAATGTTATAGAGACAAAGAGGATATTTTATAAGTATGAAAAGATTAATTCATTAGAACAATAGAATTATATACATCTAACAAGAGAGCCCCATAATACATTAACACGTTAAGCGCCCAGCCTGTTTTGTCTTCCGGATGGAAAGTATAGTGTCAGTCACCGGTGACTGACTGGCCGCTTAACGTGTTAAGTTAAAACTGACAAGAGCCTGACTGGTGTGGCTTAGTTGGTTGAGCTTTGTCCCATGCACCAGGAGGTTGCCGGGTTCAATTCCCAGTCAGGGCACATGCCTGGGTTGCAGGCTCAATCCCCAGTAGGGGGCATGCAGAAGGCAGCCAATCAATGATTCTCTTTCATCTTTGATGTTTTTCTCTCTCTCTCTCCCTCTTTCTTGCTCTCTCTGAAATCAATAAAGACATATTAAAAACATAAAAGTTGCCACCAAGAAAGTGATACACAAAAAGCCTTGGAGAAAATATGTGCAAATCATTTATCTGATAAGAGACTAGTATTCAGAACATACAAAATATTCAGAACATACAAAAAATTCTTACAAGTCAATAATGAAAAGATAAATAATCCAATGGGCTGAGGATCTGAATAGACATTCTCTAAAGAAGATATACGAATGGCCAATCAACATGAAAAAAACGTTCCACATCATCACTCATTAGGTAAATGCCAATCAAAAACTAAAATGAAGCCGAAACCGGTTTGGCTCAGTGGATAGAGCATCGGCCTGCGGACTGAAGGGTCCCAGGTTCGATTCCGGTCGGGGGCATGTACCTGGGTTGCAGGCATATCCCCAGTGGGAGATGTGCAGGAGGCAGCTGATCGATGTTTCTAACTCTCTCTCTCCCTCTCTGTAAAAAATCAATAAAATATATTTAAAAAAAAAAAAAAAAAACTAAAATGAAATACTACTTCATACCCATGAGGATGGCTACAATCAAAAAGATGAACAGCAACACGTTGTTGGTAAAGATGTAGAGAAAATGGGCCCCTCATGCATTGCTGGTGGGAATGTAAAACATTGCAGCTGCTCTGGAACATAATCTGGCAGTTATTCAACAAGCCAACATAGAGTTACTATATGATACCATCTACCCAAGTGAAATGAAAACACATGTCCACACAAAAACTTGTACACAAGTGTTCACAGCAGCTCTATTCACAATAGCCAAAAAGTGGAAATGATCCAAATGTCTATCAATTGATGGCTAAACAAAATGTGCCATATCCATGCAATAGAACAGTATTCACACAATAAAAGGGAATGAGATATCAATACCTGCTACAAGGATGAACCTTGAAAACGTTATGCTAAGAGAAAGAAGCCAGAGGAAAAGACCATACACTGTATAGTTCCATTTATATGAAATGTTTAGAATATGCCAATCTACAGAGACAGAAAATAGATTAGTTGTTGCCTGTGGGCTGGGGCTGGGGCTGGGGCTGGGGCACAGGAATAGCACTGACAGCAAACCAGCACAGGGGATCTCCTGGGGTGATGGAAATGTTCTAAAATTAGATTGTAATCAAGAATATACAAGTCCATAAATTTACTAAAAAATCACTGACATTTATATTGGTGAATTTTATGGTATGTAAATTATATCTCAATAAAATATGATGTCCCTGTTTAAGATCCTAAAATATTTTGACTAAAATCAAAGCCATCGTAATATCAAATATGTCTTTTTAAAACCATACTCTCTACCCACCCCCCTTCTGTCCACTCTCCTTATCTTCAGCCTGGCCTCCTGGGTTGAGAATCGCTGTTCTGAAGAGAAACTACTGACAACAATAAAATGTAATAGCTGGGAGCCTTAGGGTAAACAATGAATAAGAAAAAAATTTAACTAGGCCAAGAACTTCACTAAGCATAGTATATCTGGGGCCTTTTCATTGTGGATCCACTAGCTTTCTTGAACATAAAACAGTTTCAGAACACAGGTTTTGGGGTGCGAGAAACCTGGAATCAATATTGGTTCTGCCTCTCACTTCTCAGAGTAGATCTGAGGCAAATGACTTAACCTCATTCATCCTTGGTTTCATTTGTGAAATCTCACAGGACTGATATGGAAATATACATATAAACTATTTAGCACAGTGCCTGGCATAATATAATAATCAATAAATGGAGGTTTTTATTCTCTATCTCTTAATAAACCCTAGTGGCAGCCCTATATTAAAGCACTATTAAACAATACTCAAAATAGTAAATTATTTTCAGGGGATTATAATTATTTTCAATAAGGCCAGAAAGTATATGATGCATTCGTTTAAAGCCTTGCAGTTGCATTGCTACTGGGGTATACTTCAGTGACCACGATAGTATCTCTTCTACATTCAGCAATACAGAAACACAGTGCATTGAAATAGTCTACAAAAATCAGGCCTGAGCCCCGCCAGTGTGGCTCAATGATTTAGCATTCACCTATGAACCAGGAGGTCATGGTTCAATTCCCAGTCAGGGCACATACCCAGGTCGCAAGTTGTATCCCCAGTCAGAGTGCGTGTAGAAGGCAAACGATCGATGCTTCACATTGATGTCTCTCTGTCTCTCTCTCTCTCTTTCTTTCCTTCTCTCCCTCTCTTTATCTCCCTTCCTCTCTCTGAAATCAATAAAAAAGAAAAAAGTTTAAATATATATAAGATTTGCCCTGACCGGTTTGGCTCAGTGGATAGAGCGTCGGCCTGCGGACTCAAGGGTCCCAGGTTCGATTCCAGTCAGGGGCATGTACCTTGGTTGCGGGCACATCCCCAGTGGGGAGATGTGCAGGAGGCGGCTGATCGATGTTTCTTTCTCATCGATGTTTCTAACTCTCTATCCCTCTCCCTTCCTCTCTGTAAGAGATCAATAAAATATATTTTTTAAAAAATAAAATAAATGAATAAATAAATAAATATAAGATTCAAAAATCAAAGAGGGAGATATATATAGACACTCCCAACCCTGTTTGCCATTTAATTATCACCACTCCAACATGTAACCACTTATTCAATTCTTATAGCCCTCCAGAGTTTCTTTAGGAAAAAATAAGTGAATATAAATACATGTTCTCTCTCCCTTTCTACACAAAAAGTAGCATAGTGTGTACTAAATTTTTTTATAGTTACAATATTTTTATTGATTTATTTGAAAGAGAGGAAGGGAGAGAGAAAGAGTTGTTATTCCACTTATTTATAACTTAATTGGTTGATTTTTGTGTGTGCCCTGACCGGGAATGGAACATGCAACCTTGGTGTATGGGGACGATGCTCTAATCAACTCTGCTACCCAGGCTATCCTATATAATAAAAGGCTAATATGCAAATAGACCGAATGTTGGAACAACTGAACAACCGATCGCTATGAGGTGCACTGACCACCAGGGGGCATGTGTGGAACATGGTGGGCATGGGCTTCTGCAGGAAGGTGGAGCAGGTGAGCAGGATGCCAGACCAAGGCAGGGCGCCAGTCGCTGTCATCGGGGCGAGCCTCTGGTGGTTACTGAAAATTCTTTGCTCCCATGCACCATGGTCCCACCCAGCGTTCGGAGCTGCTGCCAGCACCAGCCCCGCTTGCAGCCGCTGCCAGCACTGACACCACCACTCACACTCGCAGCCGGAGCCACCGTTCACACCTGATGCCCAGTGCCAGTCCCTAAGGGCTTCCCCACCTCCCCCTGCTCCTGAGGGGCAATCGGGGCAGCAGCTGCCACTCGCACCCACTGACGGCGCCAGCTCTTCTCACACCCGCTGCTGGTGCAGGCCTCAACTGCTCCACGCTATCAGTGGGTGCAAGTGGGACCGGCACCGTCAGCACCTGGGAGCGGCGGTGATAGTGGGGCTGCCGGCAGACAAGGGATGGGGGGGACCGGAGGGAAGGGCCGGGTGGGAGTGTGGAGGATGGGCAGAGACCTGCCCCTGTGCCTACTGCAGCCTCGTGGCCCACAGTTCCTTTCAAGATGCACAAATTTGTGCACTGGGCCCCTAGTAGTCACAATATTTTAGGATACGTTTTTCCCTGTCCATACATAAATGTTCCTTATTCTTATTTTTACTACTTATATAGTATTCAGTTATTTGCTATGCTAGATAACATTGCATATTTCATTTTGCCCATGTGTGTACACATATATGTAAATACCCTGAAATAGGATTGCTGGATCAAAATAAATTTGTATATTTAACTTGTATTGAAACATACTAATATATCCAGAAGAGTACACATAATCCAAGTGTATCTTTATATAATGCTGCCAAACTGCCTTTCCACAGGCATTGTACCAATTTAAACTCCCACCTGCAATGTGTGAGAGTATCTTTTACCCCACATCCTTCACAATAAAAAAGGTGTTATCAAATGTTTTGATTTTTAACGCTCTGATAGGTTTAATAAAGGAATCTCTGTATGGTTTCAATTAGCATTTATCTTATGAGTGAGCTTAAACATCTCTCACATAAACAATAATTAAAGTCAAGAATAAGGCAGGAATTCCTATTATCACTGCTACCACCTACGGAAATAAAACAAGACCTACAAATATTGGAAAGTAGGAGACAAAATTCAAAACTTGCAGACTACATGATTATCTATCTAGAAAATCCAAGCAAAATAACTACAAAGCTATAATAAGGACTAAACAGCAGAGCTCAGCAGAAAAACCAAAGACAAAATCAACAAACAAATCAACAGCTTTGCTAGACATCAGCAATAATCAATTACAAAATGGAATTTAAAAGACAACTATCCTAACTTGAGGGCTAGAGCAGGGGGGTAGGCAACCCCACGAGTGGGGCAGGAAGGGCTGGGTACCCTAGAAGGAAGGCAAGTCAGTTGATTTTTTTTTTTTTAAATTTTTTTTTAAACTATCCTGTTCATAAGAGCCGCAAAGCTATAAAATATTCATCTGGGAATGAACTCAAGAAGAAGTATGCAACACATATAAAGAAAGCTGTACATTTTTACCGTAGTACATGAAAAACACTTTTTCTTGGTCCAAAGATTCAATATCAGCATCTTCATATCCCCCGCCAGATTATTCCAAATTCAATGCAAACCCAATCAAAATCTCAAATATATTTTTTGTCCAAAATTGAAAAGCTGATTCTAAAAGAATACAAGGAAATCCAAGAAAATCTTGAAAAACAATGAGAACTTGCCTTAGCAGGTATTACATACAGCAATAGTAAATTAAACAGTGTAGTTTCGGCACAGAAACAGACAAATGGACTACTAGAGTAGAAAAATCAATACAGAGTCCTGGCCCTGTGGCTCAGTTGGTTGGAGTGTTGTCCCATACACCAAAAGGTTGTGGGTTTGATCCTCAGTCAGGGTACATTCAGAAGGCAACCAATTGATGTTGTCTCTCACATCTGTGTTTCTCTCCCCACCAACTCCTTCCCTTCTCTCTAGGGTCAATGACCATATCCTCCAATGAAGAATAAAACAAAAAAATCAGTCCTCGCCGAAACCGGTTTGGCTCAGTGGATAGAGCGTCGGCCTGCGGACTGAAGGGTCCCAGGTTCGATTCCGGTCAAGGGCATGTACCTTGGTTGCGGGCACATCCCCAGTGGGAGATGTGCAAGAGGCAGCTGGTCGATGTTTCTCTCTCATCGATGTTTCTAACTCTCTATCTCTCTCTCTCTTCCTCTCTGTGAAAAATCAATAAAATATATTTAAAAAAAAAAATCAGTCCTCGCTGGTTTGGCTCAGTTGATAGAGCATCAGCCTGTGGACTAAAGGGACCCGGGTTCGATTCCAGTCAAGGGCACATGCCCAGGTTACAGGTTCAGTTCCTAGTAGGGGGTGTACAGGAGGCAGCCGATCAATGATTCTCTCTCATCATTGATGTTTCGATATCTCTCTCCCTCTCCCTCTCTGAAATCAATAAAAAAATATTTAAAATTTTTTTAATTAAAAAAAAAAGAATCAGTACAGAAACAGACACATTATATATGGGGATGTAGTCCATGATAAAGATGGCATTTCAAATTTGTGAGGAACATCTAGCATACCAAATGGTATCAGGATAACTGGCTACCCATTTTGCGGGGGAGGGGGTCAAAGCCCTACTTAAAACTCAGTCACAAAAATAAATTCCAGGTAGATTAAAGAGCTAAACATAAAAAGCAAAACTACAACTATTAAAAGAAAAGATGACAATATATATCTAACCTGAAGAAAGGCCTCCCTAAAAAGACAAAATGCAGAGATCATTAACGAAAAAGCTAACACATTTTGCCATTTGACCATGAACAAGGTTAAAAGATAAGAAACAGACTGGGAGCCAGCATTTGCAACATGTATAGCAAAGCATTAATATCTAAAATATATAAAGAACTAAAAAAAATCAGGAAGAAATACTAATGACCAGTACATGCATGGTAGAAGGATGGCTCAAACTAATTAGTAAGCAGAGAGATGTAAATTCAAAAAATTCAATGTCGCCGAAACCGGTTTGGCTCAGTGGATTAGAGTGTCGGCCTGCGGACTGAAAGGTCCCGGGTTCGGTTCCAGTCAAGGGCATGTACCTGGGTTGTGGGCATATCCCCAGTAGGAGATGTGCAGGAGGCAGCTGATCGATGTTTCTCTCTCATCGATGTTTCTAACTCTCTATCTCTCTCCCTTCCTCTCTGTAAAAAATCAATAAAATATATTTTTAAAAAAAATTCAATGTCATTCTTGTCCATCAGATGAGCAGAATAAAATATGCTAATATCATGTTTTAAGAAGTATGTGAGAAATACTGGACTGTTACCAGGTAAACTGGAATAGCCTTTTCATATGGCAATTCCAATTGCGAGTAGCTAGCGCAAACTTGTCACCCAGCAATTCCACTTCTTAGTATTTACCTGAGAAATATTCCTATACATGTACAAATATATATGTACACGGATTTTTTTAATGAAGCATTGAAATAGAAAAAAAACTGAAAAAACCCTTAAATAAGGAGACATATGTAATAATTTCAACAATAAATAATTAAAGAAAAACACCTTAAATAGCTATCTTTAAGAGAATAGTGAAATAAACAGTGGTATATCTGTACTGTGTAATAATATGCACCTGTTTAAAAAATGAGAGATGGATATGTACTGATAAATAAAAATCTTCTACATATATGTATTGAGAAAAACAAGTTGTAGTACTATGTATACATTGCATCTATATATATCTGTAAAAATCCCCCCAAAAACTTTATATTTCTATATGTACTCATATTATGTGTACATACATATAAAAAAGACTGACAGGATATGCTCTAAACTGATCCTAGTGGTTAAAGAAGCATGTAGTATGAAATACTGTGTATCCATTAAAAACAATAAAGTGAGCATATACATACTGACATATATATGTAAATACAGAGAAAAAAGACTGTACAAGTTCATAGTCAACTCTTAAGAGTTACCTGCTGGGAGGGCAGGACATTGGGTAAAGGGGAATCTTAAGGTTTTAATCTACTTCTATATTATTTTAACCCTTTAAAGCAGAACTGTCCATCAACAACCTGTACAAAAGAACCAGCTCCGGATATTATAATTTCTTACAATAACTAAAGGAAAGACAAAACTAATAATTATGTACAAATATATTCAAATGACTACTATCAGTTAACATGTATTGAATGCTTTGTGCCAAACACTGTAATCATTTTCTCATATAATCATCACAAGAATCTTGAGGTAAATATTTTTATTCTCATTTTACAAATGAGGAAACTAAGCTCAAAAAATTAAGTTAACTTGCCTGAGATTACACAGCTAGTAAACACCAGGGCCAGAATCCAACCCTGGCATTTGACTCTGAAGTCCAATCTTAACTACTTCTAATATGAGGCCATGTATCACTTGGAGCCAGATGCACACACTACACAACCCTGAATTTCATAGGTACATATACTGCACAACCCCATCACAGTCCTTAGGAGTTTATAACACTAAAACTATCTTCTTCCTCACTTCCATCCTCCAGTTTTGATTTGGCAAGGTCATTTCTTCAATTAAAGATGCCCATTTTATGTGAAAAAATGTCTGGGTCCAAATTAGAAAGGGGGTTGAAATCATCTCTATCTTCTTTCATCATCAAAATTAAACAATTTCTATTTATCAATCATCTACCCTCAAATCCTTACTTAACACCTTACTCTGCCTAACCCTTTAAAGCGTGGCAGCCAACTCCTAGGAATATATCCTAAGAAACCCAAAGCACCAATCAGAAAGAATGTATGCACCCCTATGTTCATAGCAGCACACTTTACAATAGCTAAGATCTGGAAACAGCCCAAGTGCCCACCAGCAGATGAGGGAATAAAAAAGCTCTGGTACATGTACACAATGGAATACTATGCAGCAGTGAAAAAGGATGTCTTCCCCTTTGAGACAGCATGGAGGGACCTGGAGAGTATCATGCTAAGTGAAATAAGTCAGTCAGAGAAAGACAAGTATCACATGATCCACTTATGCAGAATCTAAGTAACAAAATAAACTGATGAATGGAGTGTATCCAGAGACATGCAAGCATGGAACAGAGTGCGGAATCTCAGAGGGAAGGAGGGGTTGTGGGAAATAATCAACCAAGAACCTTGTATGCGAATATGCATGGCCCATGGCCACAGACAATGAGGCAGTGAGGGCCTGGGGGGGGCAGGCTGGAAGGGGTCAATGGGGGGAAAAGGGGACATATGTAATACTTTCAACAATAAAGAATTATTTTAAAAAATAGATCCCGCCGAAACCGGTTTGGCTCAGTGGATAGAGCATCAGCCTGCGGACTGAAAGGTCCCAGGTTCGATTCCGGTCAAGGGCATGTACCTGGGTTGCGGGCATATCCCCAGTGGGAGATGTGCAGGAGGCAGCTGATCGATGTTTCTCTCTCATCGATGTTTCTAACTCTCTATCTCTCTCTCCCTTCCACTCTGTAAAAAATCAATAAAATATATTTAAGAAAAAAAAAAAATAGATCCCTACCCTCATGGAGCTTAAATACTAGTAAGGGGAAACAATAGTTAACAATAAGCATAATCCTATATAATAAAAGGCTAATATGCAAATAGACCAAATGGCAGAACAACTGAACAACAGGTCGCTATGATGTGAGCTGACCACCAGGGGTGCGGAGGGAGTCGTGTGTGGAACATGGCAGGTGTAGGCCACGGCGGGATGGTGGAGCAGGTGAAGCGGGGGTGTCAGACCAAGGTGGGGTGCCAGTAGCTGTCATTGGGGCGAGCCTCTGGTGGTAACTGAAAATTCTTTGCTCCCATGTGCCACGGTCCCACCCAGTGCTTGCACCTGCTGCCGGCGCTGGCCCCACTCGCACCCACTGCCGGCGCCCAGCGCCAGCCCCGATCGCTCGGCACCGTAGGCGGGTGAGATTGGTGGCTGCCAGCCCCAATTGCCCTTCAGGGCTTCTCCACCTCCCCCTGCTCCTGAGGGGAGATCGGGGCCATCAGCCACCTCTCACACCTGCCTCCGGTGATGGTCCCACTCGCACTCACTGCCGGTGCCAAAGCTGCCACTCGCACCCACTGCCAGCACTGGCCCCACTCGCACCCGCTGCTGGTGCCCGGTGCTGGTCCCGATCACTCTGCGCCATCAACAGGTGAGTGGCAACTGCCAGCCCTGATCATCCCTGAGGGCTTCTCCACCTCTCCCTGCTCCTGAGGGGCAATTGGGGCTGCCGCTCACACCCGCTGACAGCGCCAGCCCCACTCGCACCCGCTGCTGGCATGGGCCCCAATTGCTCTGCTCCTTCAGCGGGTGCAAGCAGGGCCAGCGCCATCAGCACATGGGAGCGGACGCGGCAGGAGCAGGGCTGCTAGCAGACAGGGGACCGGGGGCCAAGTTGGGAGGAGCTGGGCGGGGACGTGGAGGATGAGCTGAAACCTGCCCCTGTGCCTACCACAGCCTCACAGCCCACAGTTCCTTTCAAGGTGCACGAATTCATACACTGGGCCCCTGGTAAATATATAAAATATCTAGTATTTGCAGTTTGTGGGTAAGAAACAGGTTACAACATTAAGTAGCATGGTCAGGATAGGCTTCAGTAAAAAGGTAACATGAGGAAGTAATGGTGTAGAATGTCTAAAGGAACAGCTAGTTGCAAAGGCCCAATGTCAGGAACAAGGCTAGAGCTCATAAGGTAGGTCTAAGCTGGAGATGTGAATTTGGTGTGAAATGGTATTTTATGCCATAAGACTATATGAGATCACTGAAGCAGGGACTATAGATAAAGTGATAGTCACGACTTTCACTAAAAGGAGCAATCAGAGAAACCTAAATTCTTAGGAAATCCAAGAGCACAGAAACATGGTAGAACATATGTAAGGAACAGTGTGTATCCCCTCTCTCCTTTGACCCATCAAAATCATATGAGGACTTAAGAATCCAGTTTTTTTAAAAAATAAAAAATAAAACGTGGCAGCCAAACTACATATAGCACCCAGGCCAAAACCACCTCACCTCACTGACTGTTTTTGTGCAGTAGATAAGCCTAGAAAGACTTTTACACTTTTAACGGTTGGGAAAAATAAAAAGAATATTTTATGACACACGAAAATTATTCAAAACTAATTATTTCAGTGTTCATAAATAGTTTTATTGGAATATAGCCATACTCATTCATTTACATATTGCCTAAGGCTGCTACAACAGCCGCTGAGTCCTTGCAACAGAGACTGCATGGCACGCAAAGCCTAAAATATTTACTACCTGGTCCTTTATAGGAAAAAGTTTATCAGACCTTGCTTTACAGTTTCCAAACGAACTTTAAAAAAAATTTATTGATTTCAGAGAAGGGAGAGGGAGCGAGAGATAGAAACATTAATGATGAGAGAGAATCATTGATCAGCTGCCTCCTGCACGCCCCCTAAGGGGGATCCAGCCTGCAACCCGGGCATGTGCCCTGACAGGAAATCAAACTGTGACCTCCTTCCTGGTTCATAAATCGACGCTCAACCAACGAGCTACGCTGGCCGGGCTTTTTTCCTTGTTTTAAGCAAGGATTTCACCCTTCACAAACAATTTGAAAACAAAAATAATATTCTTTATTTAAAAATCACTTATGTAACTTTAGCATAAAGATTGTCTCACTTGCTGTATGGAAGCTTCCTGATCATAAAAGTCTCACTGACTCATAAAAAGCTTTAGAATATCCCTCTCTTCAAATATCAGGTATGACCTTAAAAAATGCATTTCTCTCCCACAAATGCCCAAAGAGTAGATACCACAAAATAGCTTCATTTAACTAATACACACATATAGTATTGCATACTCTGTATTTTATAGTTTAAAAACTTTAAGTTAATCCACTTGCAAAGCAATGAAGCTGGACCTTTATACACACCATATACAAAAATGAACTCAAAACAGAGCAAAGAACTAAATATTAAAGCTAAAACTATAAAACTCTGCAAAGAAAATAGGAGTAAGTCTTCATAATCTCAGATTTGGCAACAATTCCTTAAATAACAATAAAAAGATGAACAACCAGATTTAAAAATGGGAAAATGACTTAAATAAACATTTCTCCAAAACAGAAATTCAAATAGTCAACAAGCATATGTAAAGATGCTCAACATCATTAGTCATTAAAGAATTACAAATCAAAACCACAATGAAATATCACTTCACACCTACTATCATGGCCACAAAACACACACACACACACACACACACACACACACACACACACCCAGTAACAAATGCTGGTGAAATTGGAACTCTCATACATTGCTATTTGCAATGTAAAATGGTACAGCCACTGTGGAAAACAGTTTGGTGATTCCTCAACAAGTTAATTATAGAATTACTATATGAACCAGAAATTCCACTCCTAGGTACGTACCCCAAAAAGTTTAAAACAAACTTTGGACAAATATTCATACCAGAATTATTCACAAAAGCCATAAGAGAGGGCTTCCAGTCAAGATGGCAGGGTAGGTAAACATTGTCCTCGCCCCATCTTACAACCACATCAAAATTACAATGAAAACTACAGAACCATCATTCAGCACCGCCTGAAGTTGAGCTGAACTGTAAGTCCTATAACTAAGTATATAAAGAAGAAGCCACTTTTGAGACTTATAGGACGGGTGAGACTCGGAATGGGCGAGTCCCACACTCATGTGTGAAATTTAAAAATCAGGAGGGAGGTCCTGGCTGGGTTGCTCAGTGGGTTGGAGCATTGTTCTGTGCACCAAAAAGGCTGCAGGTTCTATTCCTGGACAGGGCACATACCTAGGTTGCAGATTACAGTTGGGGCACCTACAAGAGGCAACTGATTGATGTTACTCTCTCACATTTATCTTTCTCTCTCCCTCTACCCCCCCACCCCCCTCTTTCTCTCTCTCTCCCTCCCTCCCATCAATAAATATATCCTCAGGTGAGGATTAAAAAGGAAAAATCCTATCTAATAATAGATAAACATGGTAATTGACCATACCTTCACTACGCCTCCCACTGGCTAATCAGCAAGATATACAAATTAACTGCCAACAAAGATGGCGGTTAATTTGCATACATAGGCACGAAGCGGCGGAGTGAAGGCTTGAAGGCGGCTCCAGCCGGAGCGAAGGCCTGGGTCCTGGGTGCCAGAGAAAAACCGGTGCTGGCAGCCAGGGGAAGGGAAGGCCTATTGCACGAATCTTTTTGTGCAACAGGCCTCTAGTTTAAAAATAAAAATCGGGATGGATAACTTGGCTATAGAGATCCCCTCTAAGGAGCCAGGGGTCCCAAACCCTCACCAGGTCCCCCAGCCCAGGGTTCTAGTGTCAGGAAGTCCCTTTAACTCTAACTGTGAGATGGAGGCTGCTGGAGTCCAGGCATTCCTCTTAAAGGGGGCCCGCCACAAGGATGTACTTGGACTCACAGTAACTCAAAAGGTGCCAGGAACATACAGGGAACTGAATTGTCCAGCGAGGATTGGAGGAGCAGCTTTCTCCCAGACAGAAGTATTGGCAGAGGCCATTGCCCCTTTGCTGAGCCCTCCTCACATAGAGCTGGCAGGTGGGTGCCATATGTGAGTCTCTATTAACCTGGATAACACTGTTAGCCCTGCATTGGTGGTTCCCTGAGACCCTGCCCCACCCAACTTGTGGGCCCACCCAAGCCATTTCCAGTGGCTTTTCCATATAAATGGCCTGTCTTGGTTCATGCTTCAGACTTTCCTAAAATGTCTCAAACAAGCAGCATCTGGGCTTAGCATGCCCAGTACCTCTTGCTAAGTGGCCCCTGGCCCGGCACTAATGGGTAGCCAGCTTTGATTAGCAGCTACACCACTCCCAGTCAACTACAAGCCCAGCACAAGTAGTAGCCATCTGCAGACTGCTATCTAGCTCATGCCAGGTGGCCCTAGGCAGAACACAGGTGGTGGCTGACCTTAGCCTGTACCTTCCATGAGGCCCCAGACCCAGTGCACACAGTGGACAGCTTCAGACCATGCCAAACCACCACCCAACCACCTCCACAAGTGACACACTCAAGGGGCTGACTCAGTAGGCCCCAGTCTCACTAAAGCCAGTCCTGCTTCATGGGGTTGAACCCTACACAGCATATGCTTCACGGTGGTCATGACCCGTGCTTGCAGCCAATGAGCCCGGGGGTAAATCCCTCCCATTGGTGCACCAACATCAATCAAGGCTCAACTGCAACAGGAGGGTGCACACAGCCCACATGGGGAAAACACCTGGGGCACCCAGCTCAGGTGACCAGGGAGGCTGCACCACTGAGCCCTAGAGGACGCCTACTACATAAGACCACTCTACCAAGACCAGGAGACATAGGAACTCTACAGGAAGGCAGTTAAAATGAGGAGACAAAGATACATGTCCCAAATGAAA
Organism: Myotis myotis; assembly: GCF_014108235.1. NCBI lineage: Eukaryota > Metazoa > Chordata > Mammalia > Chiroptera > Vespertilionidae > Myotis > Myotis myotis. The sequence goes on from NW_023416346.1 coordinate 9,581,527, forward strand.
GAAAAGAACAAAATTCCAGAAAAAGAATTAATCAAAATAGATAAGCAATCTACCAAATGCAGAGTTCAAAACACTGGTTATACAGATAGTCAATGATCTCAGTGAGAACTTCAACAAAGAGATAGGAAACATAAAAATGGAGATTTAAAAAAAAAAACACATAAAAAAGAACCAGTCAGAAATGAAGAACACAATAATGAAATGAAGAATACATTACAGGGAATCTACAGTAGAGTAGATGAAGCAGAGGACAAATTAGTGATTAGGAAAATAAGGAAACAGAAAACACCCAATCAGAACAGTGAAAAGAAAAATAAAAAAAATGAGAATAGTAGCAGGGTAGGAGTGCAGGAGGGTATAGGGGATATAAATGGTGATGGACAGAGACTTGACTTGGGATAGTGAACACACAATACAGTGTACAGATGATGTGTGGTAGAATTGTGCACCTGAAACCTACATAATTTTGTTAACCAGTATCACCCCAGTACATTTCAATAAAAAGGGAAAAAATGAGGATATTATAAATAGGAACCTCTGGGACAACTTCAAGGATACCATCATTCACATCATGGGGGGGGGGGGGGGGAGTGCCAGAAGAAGAGAGAGAGCAAGGAATTTAAAACCTATCTGAGTGCTTGCTTCGGCAGCACATATACTAAAATTGGAACGATACAGAGAAGATTAGCATGGCCCCTGCGCAAGGATGACACGCAAATTCGTGAAGCGTTCCATATTTAAAAAAAAAAAAAACCTATCTGAACAACTGATGGAAAGCTTCCCTAATCTGGTTACAATTCATAATATAAAATCGTTTTTTCTATCAGTAGATGAGTGGATAAAAAGGGTGTGGTACACCTACACCATGGAATAGTATGCAGCAGTAAAAAAGGATCTCACTCGGACTGGTTTGGCTCAGTGGATAGAGAGTCGGTCTGCGGACTGAAAGGTCCTGGGTTCGATTCCAGTCAAGAACACATGCCCAACGGGTTGCAAGCTCGGTCCCGGTGGGGGGCGTGCAGGAGGCAGCCAATCAATCATTTTCTCTCATCATTGATGTTTCTATCTCTCCCTCTCCCTTCCTCTCTGAAATCAATAAAAATATATTTTAAAAAAGAAGGATCTCTTACTCTTTGAGACAGCATGGAGGGACCTGCAGACTATCATGCTAAGTGAAATAAGTCAGTCAATGACAAGTGTCACATGATCTCACTCATATAAGGAATCTAATGAACAAAATAAACTGATGAACAAAATAGATCCAGGGACACAGAAGCATGGAACAGACTGCAGAATCTCAGAGGGAAGGTGGAGGAAGGTGGGTGGGTGGGAAAAGATCAACCGAAGAACTTGTATGCACACATGTATAACCCATGGACACAGACAGTAGGGTAGTAAAGGCCTGGGGCAGGGGGTGGGGGCAGGCTAGGAGAGGTCATTGGGGGGAAAGGGGGACAAATGTAATACTTTCAACAATGAAGATTTTTTAAAAAAATATATATATATATGATATTTAAATTCACAAGTAAACAAATAAATATAATAGTTTTTAATCAAATATACAAAATCCAATGAAAATGACGTATTTCCAAAAAAAGAAAAGAACATATTTCTATGTATTTTATTTTATTTTATTTTTATTTTATTTTTTTAAATATATTTTATTGATTTTTTACAGAGAGGAAGGGAGAGGGATAGAGAGCTAGAAACATCGATGAGAGAGAAACATCGATCAGCTGCCTCCTGCACATCTCCTACTGGGGATGTGCCCGCAACCCAGGTACATGCCCTTGACTGGAATCGAACCTGGGACCTTTCAGTCCGCAAGCCGACGCTCTATCCACTGAGCCAAACCGGTTTCGGCATATTTCTATGTATTTTAATGATTTTATGCAAATAACAACTTAAAACTTTGAAATGAAGATACTTGGAAACAAACAAAAAAAAAAGTCAAAAGATGTTAAGACCCCAAATGCCTATGAACTGATGAATAAGCAAAATGCAGTATACACACACAATACAATATTATTCAACAAAAAAGGAATGAGCCCTGGCCGGTTTGGCTCAGTGGATGGAGCGTCGGCCTGTGGACTGAAGGGTCCCAGGTTCAATTCTGGTCAAGGGCATGTACCTTGGTTGCGGGAGCGTCCCCAGTGGGGAGTGTGCAGGAGGCAGCTGAATAAATGTTTCTCTCTCATCGATGTTTCTGGCTCTCTGTCCCTCTCCCTTCCTCTCTGTAAAAAAAATCAATAAAATATATTTAAAAAAAAGGAATGAAGTATTGATATATGCCAGTCTCAAAAACATGCAAAGTGAAAGAAGCCAGACACAAAAAGCCATGTATTATATGATTTCATTTGTACAAAATATCCAGAATAGGCAAATCCATAGAGATAGCATATTAGTGGTTGCCTGGGACTGGGAGAAAAGGGCATCAGGGAGTGACTGCTTAATGGGTACAGGGTTTGCTTTTGGAGTGATAAAAACGTTTGGAACTAGATATGCAACATCATGAAGTTACTTAATGCCACAGTCTGTAAGCTCTAAATGGTAACTTTTATACTATGTGGATTTTATCACAGTAAAAAGTTACCAGGCAAAAACACAGGAAACAATGTTGCTTCATTTCTATTTTCAAAAGTGCATGAGCCGAAACCGGTTTGGCTCAGTGGATAGAGCGTCAGCCTGCGGACTGAAAGGTCCCAGGTTCGATTCCGGTCAAGGGCATGTACCTGGGTTGCGGGCACATCCCCAGTGGGAGATGTGCAGGAGGCAGCTGATCGATGTTTCTCTCTCATCGATGTTTCTAACTCTCTGTCTCTCTCCCTTCCTCTCTGTAAAAAATCAATAAAATGTATATATAAAAAAAAAGACAGGGATGTTCTTTGTAAAAAAAAAAAGTTCATGAACCCTAGACAGTGTGGCTCAGTTGGTTTAAAGGTTATCCCACAGACCAAAAAGCTTCAGGTTGTATGCCCAGTTGGGGCCCCTGTGGGAGGCAATGGATTGATGTTTCATATCAATTATTATTATTTCTCTTCTCTTCTCTCTCTCTCTCTCTCTCTCTCTCTCTCTCTCTCTCTCTCTCGCCCCCCCCCCCTTCTGTCTCTAAAAATGCCCTAGCTGGCATTTGATAATGGCTTACTTGATAGAATGTTGGTCTGGGAATTGAAGGGTCCGGGGTTTGATTCAAGTCAAGGGCACGTGCCCAGGTTGTGTATGTGTTGGGGGGGGGGGTCAAACCCCAGTAGGGGGTGTGCAGGAGTCAGCAGCCTATCAAATGATTCTCTCTCTCTCCCCCTCTCCCTTCCTCTCTGAAATCAACAAAAGTATAAAATAAATATAAAATCAATAAAAATCAATGGAAGCATATCCTCAGGTGAGGATTTTTAAAAAAACTCATGAAAAAATTATATAATCCTGAAAAAAAGGGGGCATTAAAGGCTCATTTCTGTAGGAAGTTAATCTCAACATGTTTTCAAATCCAACAATCTCACGACAAGCTCAATCAAAACAATTAAAAAATGGCATCAGATTCTACTTTTGAAGCCCAGAGAATTTCTGAAAGAATGCCTTACAGATGTCCTTTCCAGTCATCAAATATCTCCTAACAGCACCATAAATTTTATGATTTCAAACCAAATGGAAAAGACCCACCCTTCTGTTGTATTCTGGCTTTTAGCCAACAGACACAATAAAGTATATCTGCAAATAGAGCTGGTCTACTTATACTATGATGGGAGACTGAGAAAGGAAGGAATTTTTTTATACACAACGCCTCCCCAAACATATACAATGCAAAACTTTTGGCCCTCCATTACTTTTATGTAAATTATCTGATTAGAAATCTGATAGTAATATGTTTTCTTTTTTTACTTAACTATTTTCTTTCTTTTTTATTAAAATTTTTTTAAAGTATTGATTGATTTTTAGAGAGGGAGAGAAGCATCGATTTGTTGTTCCACTTATTTATGCATTCCTTGGTTGATTCTTGTATGTGCCCTGACAGGGGATTGAACCTGCAACCTTGGCTTATGGGGAAAATGCTCTAACCTACTGAGCTATTCAGTCAGGGCCTTATGACTATTTTCTTTACTTCTGATTCTGGTTCACTGCAACCATTGCCTTTATCATTTACTGGCTAAATGATAGGACATCTTAATGAAAAGAAATCCCTCTACTTTACAGAAGAAAGTTAAAGTCCACATTACAGAAATTTAACTCCTAAAACACTACATAATAATTATATCAATGAATGTAGACTTGTGATATGAGGATCAACATTGGTCTAGAAGTCAAAACTCCAGGGTCTACCACTTACTTTACTAGGACAAGTCTTATTTTCTGAGCTTTATTTTCTCTCTCGGGTATAAAAAGGAAAACTTTCCTGCTTGTCTCCCAACAGAAGTACAGTAATAAAAATATGTACAAGGTGGTTGGTCCCACTAAAGAGGGGCACCTAACCTAGCTTGGTGTAGGATGCTGAGAAAAGGAAAAAAGATGGGAGCAGGAAAGAGTTTCAGAAATAGCTATTGAATTCAAATTCAAATTCAAAGGGAAATGGAGAGAGAGCATTCCAAACTAGGGGGTCGGGGGGAGGCTCAGAAGCAAAGGTGGTGAGATGAACACCACAAATCTGCTTATGTTATTTCCTTTCTTTAAGAGTCAAGGGCTCCTAACTCTTCAGAGTAGTCCCTTCACCCTAACCGCAATGTAAGATTCTAGCCTTATCTCATTCCACTCCCCAAATATACAATGCTTATTCTTTCCAGCCTCAAGACTTGAATGTTCTTCCACTCCAGGAACATCTAGCTCAAAATGGGGACACTACCTTGGCCTGCCAGAGTGAGTGCAACATTTCCAGGCTGCCACTTAATAAGTAAGTAGTATTCATTTTAATCTAAGAGAGTATGAACATTGTATTTACATCAAAGCAGAATGAAAGAATGTTCTCAAATTTGCAATATTTCCAAGATAAATGGATGTGTGTCAGTAAAGTTTGTAAAAAGTAATCATGAAAAGTTAAAAATCCATAAACTATTCATCTTGACCCAGAACAGAATGAGACCATCACAAGACATCCTTACCAGATAAGTAATGTATTCCCAGAACAAAATGTTCAAGTAATCTTCTGTAATTTAAACTCACATCAAAAAATCAAGTTCCTATTTTGCAACCAAGGTAAATTCAAAATGATACCAAAAATCATATATAAAGTATTTTAGCGCTCAAAATCAGCTTTAGTGCCTTTTAGCTACTCTTTAATGCAGGGTAACTTTCCTTTGCACTGTTGAGTTTTAAACAATTTTTAAACTGGTAAATCCAGAGTATAGAGACTGTGTAAAAGACACCTGCTGCTCTGTGTCATATACTGAGACCTCTTCAAAAGTTCTCTTGGTATTACAACTTACTAGAGATGAAAAAACAGGTAACAATGCCTCCCAATATTGGATGCAATCAGTATTGTACAGAACATTTTCACAACTTTAAAGGCTATTATTCGTATAACTGCTTCAGTCAACAGTAACTCTAAAGGACTAGCCATACCATTCGCATCTGTTTTGAGGGTTCAATTTCATTTTAACAAGGTCTATCAACTCCCAAGACACGGAGACACACGTGCAGGATTTCCAGCCATACCCCACTACATAAATGTTTCACCACTCTTAACTAGTCAAACAAAACCTCTCCCAGTACAGTGAAGCCAGCTCGCCACTTTATCCTTACCCCATTATACCGTCTCTTCCACATCCCCAACCTGTCAGTTACAGAACCCACCACCCGGTCCCAAGTAACACCTTTCAATCTCTTTGAACCTAACCCACTTACACAACGAGTCCGCGGTATCCCTCGCCCCGATCCAGTCCTATCGACCTGCCCGCATCAACTGAATCTCTAAATGAAATCCGCTTTCCACCACCCCATTACCCACTAAAACCCAACTTCCCATACCTGAAGCGATCTTCCCTTTCAGTAGCCTCAATCTAACTTAAATGATCACTCGGTCCCTTTGTCAACCGTCTCCCGCCCCACCGTGTATCCTCCTCACCTTCCCTGTCCCCTAGTCTTCCATCAACTCCCAAAGTTGCCACCCCCCAAGAAAAACAAAAAAGACAAAAAACCGCACCTCAACCTCAGACCTGCCCTTCCCCACTTTTACCCTCTTAATTCTCCTCTCCGCCTGTTCGCTCATACCGACAACGGCTCCGACAACCCCGAAGATCCGAGCCCGGCCTCGTCCCATACCTCTTGGGGACGGCAATCACCTCGTCTCGGTCAACGCGCCCCCCACTAGGGCGCTTACTCCTAACAGACTCCTGGCCGCCGCTGCCTCCCTCCATTCATCCCCGGCCCATTCATCTCTCAGCCCGATCCCAGACACGCCCCCCGGCCTCCTCCCTCTCTCCCAGCGCTCTGCCCGGCCCGGGACCCTCACCAGATTAGAGGTTCTAGCAGATGGAGACTCTGACTCTTTGCGCTTCTCCTCCGTCCTCTTCCAAGCCTCCGTTCGCCCCTCGATGAGCCACACCATAGAACATACACATACGCACACACCGCCTCCTCCTCTAACGCCTCCTCCGATGCTACTTACTCCCCTCCTCGGTGTCTCGCGCTCCGCTCCGCGGCGTGTGCGCGTGCGCGCGCGAGCGTCTCCCCGCGAGCCCACCGGGCCAGCTACCGCCGGTAGGTATGGAGCGGGCGGGGTTCGGAGAGCGGGGTGCGAGCCCGAGCTCGCGCTCGCCCGGGAGCTGAGCAAGCGCACGCGTACTCCAGCCAGGGAATTCAGTTGGAGCGGAGAGAGGGGCGGAGGGGGCGGGGAAGGGAGGGGAGGAAAGTGGAGGGGGAGGGGCGGAGAAAGCCGAAGGAGCAGCCCCAGCTCCGATCGGCTCCGAACGCGGCGAGGTGCCGAGTGGCTGGCCAACTGGAGAGTGCGCGCTCCTCCCCCGCCCTTTTCGGCGCAGCGGGAGACAGGGATGCGCGTCGAGGAGAAAGGCTCCAGAAAAAAATCTCAGAAGGGCCACGCGTGACACCTCCCGGGTGTTCAAAAGCTCTCTCTCCACGGCTGCTTTCCGAGAAAAAAAAAAAAAAGTCCAAGCACACACAACTTCCTAGCCGCCCTCCATCCACTGTTTTTCACATGACTGTAAATGCGGGAGCTCCGCTGAGATGTGGTACCCGCCCGCACCTTTCCAACTACCACCCTTAACTCCCTTTTTTCCAACTCCCGTCTTTTCTCGCGAGACCCATACCTGCCGGCTTTGGGATTAGAAGTCGAAGCACAGATTTACAAATACCGGTCTCCCGGTTACGTTGCGAGGGCAACGGCCACGGCATGTACCCCCCACCCCCGGTGACTGCAGTGCGCGCGCGCGGGGGCTGAGCAACAGCAAAAGCTGGGATGGGAAAGAGAAGCTATGAAAGGGATTTTTGACGGCATGTAACCGCTAGGCCTGGGCACGTGCCCTGCGCCTCGCGGGCAGGTGCAGGGTACTCTGGGAATTGTAGTTTTTGTTCCCACCTTCAGATCCACTCCCACCCTCTGCCTTACTTAGGCCTCAGGCCGGGAGGGGGATTACCGACGCCATTTTGCCAGGAACAATGGCCCTTGGCCCAGGCGGTGGCGAGTGGGGGAGGGAGTATGGTTTTAAGGGTTCGGTTAACCTCCCCTGGCCCCACGGTGCCATAGCAACCTTTTCAGAACCTGGCTCCGCCCCCCTCGCTGCTCCGCAGGGCTCCTAGCCTGTGCGCATGCGGAAAGACCACATTCCACCCCCCCTGAGACTTGCTCTCACCATCTCCCACCATCCACCTCCCAGATCCTCTAGTCTAGTTGGTATGAATACTATCTCCTTAGAGCATTCGCTATATGTTAACCTCGGGGCAGCTACTTTGTTTAAGAACTGCTTCTTGCCCTGTATCAGAATTGTTTCTGTCATTCTTACATGAACAATCCTGGCTCCACAGAAGAGGAAACCGAGGCTGGGATGGAGGGGGAGAATGTACATGACTTGCTCAAGTTCACACAACTATATTGAAGAGTCAGAACTTGAACCCAAGTGTGCTCAGGGGTAGAATGCATTTTTCAACCCCTCAAGGTGCGTCTGGCGGCACAGACCTAGACTGAAAGCTCCTAAGGGCAGGATTGCTTTCTCAAGGCACCTTAAGCCTTAGGATGCCTTGAGGGCAGGAGGCAGGAAAATGCGGAGCTAATATGTTCAACTGCACAGCCTAAGGGCCCTATCACTAAGACATACCAACCTCTTATCTCCAACACTTTTTTTCTTTTCCTATTGTAGCCCTCAGAACCTCAGCCTTTTTCAGCTCTTTAAAGAACTATCAATAAATGTAACTTTCGAGTCCAAATGGAGTGGAATGATGGGCCTGCATCTTGTCTCTGCACCTTTCCTCTCAAAGGTTGTTTTTTAATCCCAATATTGCCAGACATGCAAGGAAACCAGACCTTGCCCTTAATAAATTCAAATCCCCATATCCCAATTTTGACAATGGAGGGAAACTGAGGGAATGAAATTCAGGGTTATAAGGTCCAGCTATTCCACCTATGGAGATCTTCCTGGATAAATCTGAAAGAACAAGTTTCTCCAGATAGTGCCACCTCCCTACCTTAGAGGTCTCTACATTCCAAATTAGCTGTAGAATGGATGAAGTCTCCCCAAATCCTTCTTTACTCACTTGCCCCTGAAGATAGTCCCTTTTCCCTGTTAAATTATTGACTACTGTGGGGAAAATGGGATGCATAGCCCAATAACCACTTAAGGACAATATCAAAGGTTACCACGTTATTCGAAGTCTTTATAGGTCCTGACTCCCACTGAGATAGTAACTAGAAACTGTCTGCCATTTTTATTTTTCAATGTCACTCTACTCCCACCACCACCACCACATACAGCCTACCTTTAGGAAAAGCAACAGGTACCTCCCTCAGGTGTCACCGGTTCCTTTCTTTGTCTCTGAGCCTGAAGATCTAATCAACACAGATCAGCACTTGGAAGTATGAGCCCCTCAATCTGCTCAGATGTGAACCCATCTAAGAAGTCCCTCTTTGACAGTCAAACATTTACTAAATAAATCTAAAGTCATGTGACTTTTATAAACTTTAGAAATTAGAAAATCAAACAAGTCTGCTCCCCATCTAAGTAAAGGCCCTTCTCAATGGAGGCCTTTTATTGACATATGTGCTCTTCTGTTTGAAACAACCTGTCCATAACTCAGCACAAATGCCACTATAGGCAGAAAAGGGCATGGGTAATTATATCTAGTCAACAACAAACATACAACAGAGAACATTCCTTCTTACCCACTGGTTTCCACTGACTCTCAAATGGAATTTGTGTACGGTTTCTATTCATCAAATAGAAAATTTGACTTATATTAACCAGTTATATTTGGCTTTACATTATTCCAGGAAAACATCCTTCCAATAATCGACTTCAACTTATCTGAAGGCTCTGGTGCCAAGAAATTACAAAAGCCTTCATTGGATCCATTTTTATTTATGTATTCTTTTTAAATATATTTTTATTGATTTCAGAGAGGAAGGGAGAGGGAGAGAGAGATAGGAACATCAATGATGAGAGAGAATCATGGATTGGCTGCCTCCTGCACACCCCACACTGGGGATGGAGCCCGAAACCCGGGCATGAGCCCTGACCGGGAATCGAACCTGTGACCTCTTGGTTCCTGGGTTGACACTCAACTGCTGAGCCATGCCAGCCTGGCACTGGATCCATTTTTAGACCCCATATTCTGCAGGAGTGTGGATGGGGGTAGTTTCATGGCCCTGCTAGCTGTTGATCTTTTCCTTACCACACAGGATAGTAACTCCTTCGATCAAGATGAACCTCAAAGTTTACAATTAGCTGACTATCGCAGCCATGAGTAGAGTTGTGACTATTTCTAGAACTCAGTTTGTGACCTTGATCCCTCCTTGGACTAAGCTACTGGGAAAACAATGTAAGTCATTCTTTATTATTATTATTTTTACAATATACAAAATAAATTTATTACCAAATTGTAGATACAAAATAATTAGCCACTTACATGCAATAAACATTAATATTTCAAGAAAAACATAAGTCATTCTTGATGTTCATTTCCCTTATCCCAGGTGATGCCATATTTGGGGGATCTTATGTAGTGCTCAGGCATGTGGATGGATTAAAAGTATCTATTTGCAGGTCCTTAGATTCTGTCAGTTACTGCTGAGCCCTCTGCCCACATGGGTATTTTCAAGTGCTGTGGTCCTCTTTAACATCTCTACCACACTTAGGGTATGGAACTCATTGCCAAGGTCACCTGTTGGTCCAACTACCTAGACATTCCCCACAGCCCTTCCTCTCTTGAGTCTTCCTGCCAGCCAAGGGTAACTTTTAGGAGTATATGCCACTTGGGCTCCCACAGAGCTCTCTCTGCCTCTTTTCTCAAAGGGGAAGGGAGTGATAAAGACAAGAATCTCTTTATAGGCTCTGCAAATCTTTCTTCCTTTTAGTTTTCTGGCCCAGATACTTTGTCTCTGCCCCTGCACCCTAATCCCCCTTCCCTAAGGCTTATACTTTTAAATATATATATTTGTATCGATTTCAGAGAGGAAGGGAGAGGAAGGGGGAGATAGAAACATCAATGATGAGAGAGAATCATTCATCTGCTGCCTCCTGCACACCCCACACTGGGGACTGAACCCTCAGTCCTGGCATGTGCCCTGACCGGGAATTGAACTGTGACCTCCTGGTTCATAGGTCGAGGCTCAACCACTGAACCATGCTAGCCGGGCAGGCTTATACTTTTGGAAAACAAAAGCAAGAGACTGGCTGTGTATTTGTTTTCCTGACTTGCCACCTCCTTTTCCTGAGATACACCACAAAGCTGACTACTTTGAGATGGGGGGGGGGGGCGTGCAGAGAAAAGGGGGAAAGATAGGAAAGAGAAAAATCCATTTCTATCTCAAAGTAATATGGCAGCCACATTCTCCCTCTATTAAGTCTTAGCATCTCAGCAAAGAAAATGTACCTCTCATCCAGATTCCCCTGTTCAAGACAGTCACTCCCAGGGCTCAGGTACCTGGGTGATCTTTTTTCCAGTCAAGACTTGGCACTGGGGGAACTTCCACCTGTATCACCTATGGGCTGTTAATGTCTTCCCAGGAGGCTCTCTCCTCTAGCTCGAGTGCCCCCTGAGTAAGAATTAGTATCTCCTACCTCTTTGGTTTAGTGACTGACTCAGAAACACTTCACCTTTCAGATAGTACAGTGGAATTTCTCAAGCCTTACTATGGAGTCTGATCTCCTCTTCCTAGACAGTCTTTTCTCATGTGCTGTAGGGGCAACTGAATCTTGGGGAGCCTACAAAGAGTAAGCCAATGCCCCAGCCAGTGTGGCTCAGTCAGCTGAATGTTGTCCAATGATCACTAGTTCAATTTCCAGTCAGGGCACGCCCAGGTTGTGGGTTCGGTCCCCAGTCAAGATGGGTGCAGGAGGCAACCGATTGATGTTTCTCTCTCTCGCATCAAATGTTTCTCTCTCTCCCTTTCCTGTCCACTCTCTCTTAAAAAATCAATAAAAACATATTTAAAAGAATAAAAACATTAAAAGAGTAAGCACACATCATTTCTCTAAAACTTGCTAAGTGTATGGAATTTTGGTTCCTGTTCCAAGTCCCTATGTGAACAGAATACAGAGCCTGAGTTGGGGTTGCTAGAACAGCCCTTTCCCTCTCCAGAAGATCAGTTCTTTAAGAAATATACAGTCTAACATAGTATATTCTTCTGGGAATTAGAGAATTCAGTCACCTGGTATAGCAACAGGCTGCTTTTGCCTGCCTCTCTTTCCTTATCTCTCCTTCTCTCCCTCCCTTCCACTAATCCCTCTGAATCTGTTCCAACATTCCATAATAATCTTTCAAAACAGTCTTGCTACAAATCCTTCATGTAGCGGAAATGAATCAGAGTCTACCACTAAGATATAGAATAATAAAAAATTAATAATAATAGCTAATAATTAAGTAACATTTACTATGTGCTTTATACAAACTCATTGAACCCTGTGGGGTAAGTACCATTATTAACACCATTTTTAAAATTGGTAAACCAAGGCAGAAAGAGGTTAAATAACTTGCCCAGAGTAGCACAGCAACTACATGGCAGAGCTAGAATTGAATCCAGTTAGTTTAATTGAAAGTTCATGCTCTTAACCATTTGCTATATCTTTCTTTATTGTCTATGATTCCATTTAATTTTATTTATTTATTTTCAATTACAGTTTGCATTCAGTATTATTTTCTATCAGTTCCAGGTGTACAGCATAGTGTTTAGACAATCATATACTTTACCAAGTGTTCCCCCAATATTTCCAGTACCCACCTGGCACCATACATAGTTATTGCAATATTATTAACTATAGTCCTTGTGCTGTATTCTATATCCCCATGACTACTGGGTAACTACTAATTTGTGCTTCTTAATCCCTTCACCTCTTTCACCCAGTCACCCAACCCTCCTTCCCCTCTGGAAACTATCAGCCTGTTCTCTGTGTCTATGAGTCTGTTTCTGTTTTGTTTGTTCATTTATTTTTGTTACTTAGATTCCACATATGAATGAAATTCATATGGTATTTGTCTTTCTCCGACTGACTTATTTTACTTAGCCCATTATTTGACTAGGTCCATTTATGCTATTGTAAATGGTAAGATTTCATTCTGTTTTAAGGCCAAGTAATATTCCATTGTATATATGTCCCAAATCATTTTTTTGATATATTGATTTTAGAAAGAGAGAGATCAATTCTACTTATTTTTGCATTCATTGGTTGCTTCTTGTATGTGCCCTGACCCAGGATCAAATCCAAAACCCTGGCCTATCAGGATGATGCTCCAACCAACTAAGCTACCCAGCCAGGGCTGTACATCTTCTTTACCCAATAGTCTATCAATGGGCTATTAAACCTAATAGCTTCCATATCTCAGCTATTGTAAATAACACTGCAATGAACATAGGGGTACATATCTCTGTCTATGTTCCATTACCACCAAGCCCATCTCACATCAGCCATCAGTGATCTTTCTAACCCACAGACCCATCCATGTCATTTAACCCGCTTAAAACCCTTCAATCGACTTCCACCCACAATAAAATAACAAGGACCAGATTTACCCTCTGCCTAAAACAACTAAAAAACACACAAAATATATGACAAAAAGGTTTTCAGGTGTTCCACAATAAGCAGGACAGAGAAGTAAGCCCTGAGAGATGGGAAACAAATGAGATGAGTTCTGCAATTGCCCCAGCTTACCCCTGAAGAGAGCTTCCAGACCACAGTACAGAGAAAGGGGATTCAAATGGAGCTGGATGTTCTTTTCCTTAAGCTGAGGGGGCGGAGCTGAGGATTCAGGTAAACAGGATGGCTAGAATTTACAGAACAAAATACCAGAGAAGGGGGGGCTGCATAGAGAGTAAAGAGCTGCATGGAGGAAGAACTCCAGAGATCTGCAGAGGATTCCTCTCTAATCTTCAACGGACTACTAGTCAGCACATGCATGTGAAGAGATTACCCAAGGCTGAGTAAAGAATCACCTGAAAAGAGCATAGGGGAAAATTCCTGGTGCTCACATAGAGCTGGAATCATTCGCATTCCCTATGGTCAGAGCGGAGAAAACTTTAAATACATGGGACATCAGGAAAAGTACTAAGAGGCATATTGCCTCAATAGTAAGGTAAAATTAGCCCTGGACTAAAAACTATGCTGGTCCCATCTACAGTGTTTGAAAGCAAGCCTCAAAAGGATAAAATTGTTTCCAAGTAACTTATCTGTATCCTAAGACAAAGCTCAAAATCACTTAAACTAGTAAAAAAATAAAATCCAGAACCCAGCTTGGTAAAATTCACAATGTCTGTGGTCCAATAAAAAATTATCAGGCATGCCCTAACCGGTTTGGCTCAGTGGATAGATCATCAGCCTGCAGACTGAAAGGTCCCAGGTTCCATTCAGGTCAAGGGCATGTACCTTGGTTGCCGGCACATCCCCAGTGGGAGGTGTGCAGGAGGCAGCTGATTGGTGTTTCTCTCTCATGGATGTTTCTAACTCTCTATCCCTCTCCCTTCCTCTCTGTAAAAAATCAATAAAACTATATATATATTTTATTTTTTTATTTTTATTTTTTTTTTATTTTTTAATTTCTTGTATGCATGCATATAAGCATAACAAATGGACATGAGACACTGGGGGGTAGGGGAGGCCAAGGTTTTTTTGTTTTGTTTTTTTTAATTATCAGGCATGGTTCAATTCCGATCAAGGGCACATACCTCGGTTGAAGGCTCAATCCCCAGCCGTGGTCGGGGCACGGTCTCCCTCACATCAATGTTTCTTTCTCTCCATCTCTCTCTCTCTCTCTCTCCCTTCCACTCTCTCTAAAAAAATCAATGGAAAAATATCCTTGGGTGAGGATTAACAAAACAAAAAAATTATCAGGCATGCACAATGGCAGAAAAATGCAACCAAAAAGGGGAAGAAATTAATCAATAGAAAGAGACCCAGAAATGACACAGAAGATAAAATTAATTGAAAAGAACATTAAAACAGCTATTATAAATATATTCTATATGTTGAAGGAGGTAGAGGAGAGAGTGAGCATGTTAAGGAGAAAGATTAACGATATTTTTAAAAGACCCCTTAAACTTCTAAAGATAAAAAATTCATTGTCTGAGATGAAAAATACAGTAGATGGGATTAATAACCCCATTATTTTCCAACAAATATTTGCTAAAGTCCATAGGAGAGATAACAGAGTTCTTGAAAGTAGAATGCTTTTCATTGTAAGGTTTACTTGTGTAGGGAGCTTCTGTTCCCAGTAGGTTATATTCTTTTCAATCAGAAGTCTCCTACCACCCTTATCATTGTTCTGTACATAAATATTGTTAAAAACAAGCTGCTTTAAGATTTGCTTGGACATTGCAGAAGAAAGATAAATGAACTTAGGAAACACAGTCATAGAAACTATCCAGAATTTTTTAAAATATATTTTTTATTGATTTCAGAAAGGAAGGGAGGAGAGGGAGATAGAAACATCAATGATAAGAGAGAATCATTGATCGGCTGCCTCCTGAATGCCCCACACTGGGGATCGAGCCTGCAACCTGGGCATATGTCCCGACCAGGAATCGTACCCTGATCTCCTGGTTCACAGGTGAGCATACCAACTGGACGAAACTATCCAGAGTTAAACACACTGAAAGACTGAAAAATATGAGCAGAGTATTAGTGAGTTGTGAGAAACCTTCAGGAGGCCTTAATATACATATAATTGGAGTCCCGGAAAGAGAGACATAAAAAAATTCAAGAACTATTGGCTGAAATTTTTCAAAATTTGTTGAAAATTGCCGAAACCGGTTTGGCTCAGTGGATAGAGCGTCGGCCTGCGGACTGAAAGGTCCCAGGTTCGATTCCGGTCAAGGGCATGTACCTGGGTTGCGGGCACATCCCCAGTAGGAGATGTGCAGGAGGCAGCTGATCGATGTTTCTCTCTCATCGATGTTTCTAGCTCTCTATCTCTCTCCCTTCCTCTCTGTAAAAAATCAATAAAAATATATTTAAAAAAAAAAAAGAAAATTGGGAAAGAAGAGATCCAGGAAGCTTGTTTTTATTTTATATTTTAATATTTTTCAAACTATAAGAGAAAGTTTATTTAGAAAGTCACAGGGGTAGAAATGAGCTGTAGAAGACATAAGCTCAGGAAACCAGTTACAGAGGCAAAAGAAGGCTCCTTGGAGCTCTGGAGAGAGAAGGGTGAAAGAGGGGGAGGGGAAAAGCGAGGGTGTGCTCCTGGGAGGGACAGGGCCCAGGAAGTTTGTTTTTAAACATTGCTCTTTAGGTAAAGAACAATGATAAGGATGTTAGCAGACTTCTTGTTTCAAACAATAAAACCTATTGGGAACAGAAGCTCCCTTCCCAGTAAGCCTTACATTTTCTACTTTCAAGAACTGTGCTCTCTCTTCTATAGACCTAGCAAATATTTGTTGGAAAACAATGAAGTTCATTTATTTATTACATTCATTAATTTAACACATTCTGTGCTCAACTAAAGTGAGAAGCCAGGACAGAAGGCTAAGTTAATCCAAGTCCCAACATTTGACCTTGCAGTTTAGTCAGGGGCCTCCCCAAAAGATCTGAGATTTTTATAATTTTCAATATATTTTGAAAAACGTTGGCAATTAGTTCTTCAAGCTTCTTTTTCTTTCTTCTCTGTATCATTCCAATTTTAGTATCTGTGCTGCCGAAACGAGCACTGTTCTTCAAATGTTTTTTAGTTTAATGTTGGGAAGAAGGATTTGTTAGATGATGGCTTTCAAAAGATTAAACAGGACATTTTTATGTTGATTTTGAGGTATCTTTTCAACTTTCTTGACAAATTTGTCCAAAGGAAGTCTAACACCATCCTTCTTTTTCGTTTGATAGCATAGTATAAATTGCACCCCAATCAATACTCGTGGAGCTGTGAGCTTCTCTGATTCTGGAAATATATATATCAGTCCAAAATCTAAACAAAATTACTCAGTTTCCTTTGTCATTACGCTATAACTTTTGACTCAATTTTTAATTAATTGGGGTGACATTGTTTAATAAGATTATATAAGTTTCAAGTGCACAGTTCTATAATACACCATCTGTATATTGCAATGTATGCTCACCACCCAAAATTTAGTCTCCTTCCATCACTATATATTTGACCCTCATTACCCTCTTCAATCTCTACCAACTCTCCTTCCCTTTTTTTGTCTGTGTCTATGAGTTTTGTTTGTTTATTCATTTGTTGCTTTCTGTTTTATATCCGACATATGAGTGAAATCATATGGTTCTTGTCCTTTTCCATTTGACTTACTTTGCTTATTCTAAAGATCCATCCATGTTGTCACAAATGGCAGTATTTCATCTTTTCTTATGGCTGAGTAGTATTCCATTGTATATATGTACTATATCTTTCTTGATCTAATCATTCATCAAAGAGCACTTAAGTTGTGTTCATGTCCTGGCTACCATGAATAATGCTGCAATAAACATAGGGGTACATATTGTTAGGTCGGAGAGAGCCCAGGATCAGATACATGCAGACATGACAAGATAATGGACTTCCCCTGGAATTTCTCACAGATCAAGGTGCCAGACACAGATACCAGCTTCTTCTCCCTGAATGCACATACCCCCACACAGATAACTGATTCACTGGACTCTATTTCTTGCGCCGCCTCCTGAGCCACCTAACCTAACACATATAGTGGAGAAAAGAAAACCTCTTCAATAAATGGTGCTGGGAAAATTGGGAAGCCACATGCAAAAGATTGAAACTAGACTGCTATTTGATAGCTTACACAAAAATTAACTCAAAAATGTATCAAAACCCAAATATAAGACCTGAAACAATAAATTACATAGAAAAAAAAAACCATAGATACTGAACTTATGGACCTTGGTCTCAGAAAGGATTTTATGAATTTGACCCCAAAAGCAAAGGAAGTAAAAGAAAAACAAATGAATGGGACTACATCAAACTAAAAAGCTTCCATACAGTAAAAGAAACCATCAACAAAACAAAAAGACCACCTACTGAATGGAAGAAGATATTTGCAAACAATACCTCATTCAAAATATATAAGGAACTCATACAACTCAACAACAACAAAACCCAAACAACCCAATTAAAAAATGGCCAGAGGACCTAAACAGACACTTCTCCCAAGAAGACATACAAATGGCTAACAGGTATTTGAAAAGATTCTCAACCTCCCTAGCTATTAGGGAAATGCAAATCAAAATAATGGGATACCACCTCACATCTGTTAGAATGGCTATTCTCAATGAGACAAGGTTGTGGAGAAAAGGGAACCCTCATGCACTGCTGGTGGGAATGTAAATTGTTACAGCCGCTATGTTAACAGTATGAAAGTTCCTCAAAAAAAAAATTGAGAATAGAGCTACCATATAACCTAGAAATCCCTCTTTGGGGTATCTACCTGAAATTTGGAAATATATATTAAACTGATAAGAACAGATACTACACTTGATCTTAGCCAAAAGGCCAAGAAGCGATGGAAATATATATTCATAAAGATATATTGACTCATTTTTCACTGATGTATTTTCAGTCATCTGTAGATATTCCTTTACCTTTTTTTCTTCCCAATTCAATCTCCTGTTGACCAGCTGCTCTAGTATGCTTATCTCAAGAGTCACTGCTTTTGATACATTTAATGTTATTGGTCTTTGTCTAAATTATAGTATTAGCCCTTTCACTTTGTTTGGCTTCCCATTTGGATTTTTATAAAATAACTAGAGGCCCAATGCACAAAATTCATCCACGGGTAGGATCCCTAGCAGCTGCTGGTTGCCTGCTGCCGCCGCCAGGCAGGGCCTCCCTTCCCACGCCATGTTCTGCGCTCCAACCTGGCGGTCAGCGCACATCTAACTCCTAGTCAGTCAAACTCCTGCCAGTGGTGAAAATTGGCATATTAGCCTTTTATTATATAGGATAAGAAAACTGTAATAAAATGTTTGAATCACAAAATCTGCTCTATCAAGATGGCTTCATTGTAGGAACTGGAGGGTTGGCCAGCAGGCAACAGCTTGAAATGTTTGTTGTCTGGTGTATTCAAGTCAAAATTCAGCCCCAAAAAGATGGTTCAGATATATTAATATATCCAAAGATGGTTTGGATATTTTATAAAAGTCGCATGTATCAAAGCTGAAAACCTCCTGTGAAATCAAATAACCCTAACACAAAGTAGAAAATAATGTGTGCTATAAAAAGATATGTAGCTTAAGAGAGCATGGGGAGTTGTGGGGGATTAGGTAGAGGCAACATTGATGTGGGCCTTGAAAGATTGATAAGCTTTAGACAGGCCAAGATGCTGGGAAAAGACATTCTAGGTGGAAGCAAAGACTTGGATATTGAGAGTTTGCAACTGACTTGGGTTAGTGGGAAGAGTTCACATTTTCTTTATGCATACCGACTTCCAAAATGAAGGTCTTGTGATAAGAGTCAAGGACACATTAGTCAATCACTCTCTTGAGGATGGAACTTTATGGGGTAAGAACTGAAAGGTTAAAAGATGTTGCTGTGGAGATCTCTCCTTTGGAATATCTTTTTTTAAAATATATTTTATTGATTTTTTACAGAGAGGAAGGGAGAGGGATAGAGAGTTAGAAACATCGATGAGAGAGAAACATCGATCAGCTGCCTCCTGCACACCCTCCACTGGGGATGTGCCTGCAACCCAGGTACATGCCCTTGACTGGAATCGAACCTGGGACCCCTCAGTCCGCAGGCTCCATCCACTGAGCCAAACCGGCTAGGGCTCCTTTGGCATATCTTGATCTTCCCCTTGCTTGGACATCTTTCTCTCTCTAGTTAAGTTGTTGGATTGTGCTTTTTTTTCTGTGCAGGTCGTGGGACAGAAATGTCCATTCCTAGACTATTATCCTTCACTGAGCAAACTAAGTGGGAATTCAGATGGATTCCAAGAGACTGGAGGCCTGTTAATGGGGAGTGGAAGTGAGGCATCTTCTGCTCTAAACTCTCTAAGCCAGGGTTTCTCAACTTCAGTACTATGGACATTTTTTGTTGTTGTAGAGACTATTCTTTGCAATGTAGGATGTTTAGCAGCATCTTGGCCTCTACTTAGTAGATGCCAGTATCAAACCCCCCCCCCCCCCCCCCCCCGCCACACACACAATTGTGACAAACAAAAATATCTCCAGGCATTACCCCACGTCCTCTGGACATGGAGGAAGGGACAAAATTGCCCCTGGTTGACTTCTGAAAGTTTTTTTATGCCTCTTACTGCTCATAGTCTGGTTAGTACGATTGAGAGGCACAGAACCTAGAGTATGAGTCCAGAGGGAAGGACCAAGGAACTTAACAGGCCAGTATCTAGTTTAGATTTTAACCTGGAAAGAATCATTCCTTTTAGACTCCTTGTTGCTCACACACACTCTAGTTCCTCTTATTGGAGTTATATCTAGAGATCTTCCTGATCTTGCATTGCAAAGTTTCTACTCATAGAGCACAATTAACATATAATGTGACTCAGCCACCTGTGGTAAGTACATATACATGCAATGTGGTGATGTCAATATTTCTGCTTACTGTCTGGGAAATGGTAAGTGAATGCCTCTCAGTATCCTGTGGAGGTGTAGAGGGTGGGCAGAGATCATGGAAAGGGGTGTGATGACCTCTCACTGGCCAGTTTATGGATCTTGCCATCTGGCACATATCAGGGTAGGGAAGACCAGGGCAACCCCAGCTTCATTTCAACAAGAGCCAGACCTATCCTCTTCCTGAGGACTTCTTCCCAAAGCCAAACAACACAGCCACAGTGGGAGACAGCCCAGGCCAGAGCAACAGACTTAGGAATTCAGGCCCCCACCAGGTACCCATGTGAGTTTCCTCTAAGTGAAAAAAAGTGGGAGAGAAGAGATAAGATGTTTTGGATATATTTGGGCTTTAATTTTTCCTTGGGAAGAAAGTTTTCTCTTGGTGATGGAAAGGACTTGATATTATTAAATTCTGCTGAGCACTGTATAGGTCATTGTAATCACTTGATGCACATTGTGAAATCCAATATGTAGAGCTGCGTTTTAGAGTTAGGCAACATGTCCTTGTTTTCTTTTTCTTTTTTCAATAATTCTTTTTTTTTAAAATATTTTATTGATTTTTTACAGAGAGGAAGGGAGAGAGATAGAGAGTTAGAGACATCAATGAGAGAGAAACATCGATCAGCTGCCTCCCGCACACCTCCCACTGGGGACGTGCCCGCAACCCAGGTACATGCCCTTGACCGGAATCGAACCCGGGACCCTTCAGTCCGCAGGCCGATGCTCCATCCACTGAGCCAAACCGGTTTTGGCTTCAATAATTCTTTATTGTTGAAAGTATTACACATGTCCCCCTTTTTCCCCCATTGACCCTTCCCAGCCCGCCCCCCGCCCCAGGCCCTCACTGTCCCATATATGCATGGCCTCATCTGTGTCCATGGGTACACAGATGCGTACAACATCCTCATATGCGTACAACGTCCTTGGTTGATTACCTCCCACCACCCACCCTCCCCCACCTTCCCTCTGAGATTCCACACTCTCTTCCATGTCCATTGTTTTCCATTGCCCTCCCCCCATGCTCCTCACAGAACTTTCTAACAGCCCCACTGAGTGGGCAGTAGGCCACTGTCACCTCATTCCAGGCTGCAGCTGATTAGACTATGGTAGACACCTAACCTAAGCTGAGCTGATCAGCTTCTCTTCCCTAAGATTTTGGAAGGGAACTCAGACACTCCAGTTAGCTAGCTACAGGTTCTGGACTGATAAGGATATACATTTGGAGTTTTACAGCCCACATTTGGGCTACATGGACTGATTGATGAGCTGGCAGAGATACTGAGTCTTCATCTGGTCTGTTTAGTATCTGTCTCCTCTACAAGATTATAAAGTCAAAGAGCACAGGAACCATGTCTCCTTTGCACACCACAGTAGTCCTAGACTCTGGTAGTACCCAGTGCATAATAGAAGTCAATAAATAGTCATCTAGTGAAGTTATGGCCAGCTTTACCACTTAAGAGAATAAATAATGGCTGTCTTCTCTCTCAATTAGCCGTGTAAGGCATCATCTGCCTTTATTAATAGGAAGTCCCTGTTCCCCCCTAACTTGGTAAATAACCTAGGTAGCTATTCATTCCCTGGTGATGAGTCCTATTTCAAAACTCTAGGCAGAGGGAGAGAGAACTGGAAATACCAGTCAGTCCACTAGCCCTATAGCTCCCTTGCCATCTTCTTTGGTCCTGCGCAATGCAAGAGTTCAGAGTACCAAGGTTATGGCTCTTTGAGTTAATTCTTTTTTAAAAAATTATATATATATTTTTTAAATATTTTTATTGATTTCAGAGAGGAAAGGAGAGGGAGGGAGAGAGAGAGAGAGAGAGAGAGGCATCAATGATGATAGAGAACCATTGATCGGCTGTCTCCCGCACGCCCCCTACTGGGGATTGAGCCTGCAACTGAGGTGCATGCCCCTGACCGGAATTGAACCCGGGACCCTTCAGTCTGCAGGCCGATGCTCTATCCACTGAGCCAAACCAGCCAGGGCTAAAAAATTATATTTTTTATTGATTTCAGAGAGGAAGGGAGAGGGAGAGAGAGATAGACACATCAATGATGAGAGAGAATCATTGATGGGCTGCCTCCTGCATGCTCCACCACCACCACCACCACCCCCACCCCACCCCACCCACCCCCCCTGCAACCCAGGCATATGCTCTGACCAGGAATCGGACCTTGACCTCCTGGTCCATGCCAGCCAGGACTCTTTGAGTTAATTCTTTATGTTTAGCTGTTGACCCTCAAAACATACCACTGTGCCTTCCAGGTTCAGTCGTAGGACTTTAAACCTTAGAACCAGCCCAACCCCCAAGAACCCTTAGGCTCTGGTGTTGAGTCCGGATAAGCTGCCCAGCTTCTTGCTGCCTTCCAGGCAGGTAATTTTTCTTTGGGGACCACTGGCATCCTTTCTTGCCACTCCAACAGCAGTTTAAAACTTTAAATCTAGGGAAGAAAGCACTGATTGGATTCTTAGAAATCCTCTTGTCTTCTTATGCAAATTGATCTGCCCCTTCCCCAGGACTCTCCAGAACTCTGAATAACATTTCGAAAACACAGAAAAAAGATCCTGTTGTTCCTTGGCTAAGAGTGCCTTCCTGCCTTTCATGTCCATGACTTAGGGAACTAGCCAAATTATTTTTTCTAGAATAAAAAATCTGCCCAGAGTGAGTCACAGTTTTCATGACATCAAAGAGATGGGGATAATTTTTTTTAATTTCACTGCATTAGGTATATGGCTATAAAAGAGCACATAGAGGTACAGTTACTTGGAATGGGCTTTTAGCATAACTCTTTTAGGAGCCTGCAGAGGTAGTAAGCCAAGGATTTTGGGTCATCAGAGTTCTGACTGTTCTCTGACATGCCTAGCAACATGCAAGGGCAAGAGAGAGGAGTGTCCAGTGTGACCTCATCTTAGCTTGAATGAATCTGCAAACACCCTATTTCCAAATAAGGTCACATTTACAGGTACTGGGGGCTAGGACTTAAACATATCCTTTTGGGGCATACAGTTCAACTCACAAGAGAGGCTAACACATCATGAGAACAACATCTGTATTATGGGTGTGTCTCTTGCTACTTCCAATCTCTGAGGTGCTAAAGAGATACTAGGAGGTTATGCTATCATAGTAGGGATAAGTTCCATTTTCTATTTCGAATTAACCTGTGAAGTACTTGTACTGAGTTATACTCCAACCATTCATGTCTGAGATCCCTTTTATTCTCATTCTTACCAATACTTGATATTACCAGACCTAATTAATTTTTTTAATTTAATTAAATTTGCCAACCTTGTAGGTGTAAAGTATTACAAACCAGATTGCACAGATGTGGGAATAAGTCCCATCTCTCTCACTTGTGTCACTCTACTTTTAATTTTCCTGATTACTGGTAATATTTGCCGTCTTTTCATGTTTATTGCCTCTTTTGTGATTCACTTTGTGTGAATTGTCTTCATATTAGCTTCCCACTTTTTTAAAAAAAGATATTTTTATTGATTTCAGAGAGGAAGGGAGAGGGAGAGAGAGAGAGAGAGAGAGAGAGAGAGAGAGAGAGAGAGAGATCAATGATGAGAGAGAATCATTGATGGGCTGCTTCCAGCATGACCCCCACTAGGGATCGAGCCCACAACCCGGGCATGTGCCCTGAACGGGAATCAAACCATGACCTCCTGGTTCATAGGTCGATGTTCAACCACTGAGCCATGCCGGCCAGGCAGTTTCCCACTTTTTAATTGAGTTGTTTATTTTTTATTTATAAGAGTTTTTTTATATGCACTGGATATTAATCTTTTGCTACTATATTTATGACAACTTCTCTTCTCCCAATTTGTGGCTTAAATGCTCACAAAATTATCTCTATCCTTTCACTACCCATCTACTCATTTATACTAGTATATCCTTCTTGCTGTTTGAATACATCCTGTAGAGCGACTCATTAATCTGTTAACTCTGGTTATTCCTGGTTGGTGGGATTTTAGAGCACTTGTTGCCTTCTTCTTTGTCCTTGTCTCTATTGCTTAACTTTTCTAGAAAAAGCACACATGAGCCCTAGCCAGTTTGGCTCAGTGGATAGAGCGTCGGCCTGCAGACTAAAGGGTTTGATTCCAGTCAAGGGCACATGCCTGGGTTGTGGGCTCCATCCTCAGTAGGGGCGTGTAGGAGGCAGCCAATCAGTGATTCTCTCATCATTGATGTTTCTCTCTCTCTCTCCTTCTCCCTTCCTCTCTGAAATCAATAAAAATATTTTTTTAAAAATCTGGAAAGAAAAAAGCATACATGAGCCCTAGCTGTTTTGCTGAGTGGATAGAACGTCAGCCCGCCTACTGAACGGTCACGGGTTCGATTCCAGTCAAGGGCATGTGCCTTGGTTGCAGGCTCGATCTCTGGCCCTGGTTGGGGCACATGTGGGATGCAACCAATCGATGTGTCTCTCTCATATCAATGTTTCTCTCTGTCTCTACCCTTCCCTTCCTCTCTCTCTAAAAATCAATAGAAAAAATATCCTTGGGTGAGGATTAACAAAAAAATAAATTAAAAGTACACATGATTTTTGTAAAAGCAATAAAGTTTACTTCTCCTATTTAGTTGAAGGTGTGAATTGAGAATCTAGAGAAGGAAAAAAGAAAGATATTTTCAATTTGTGTTGGGGAATGGGTAAGATTTGCCTTCAAGTAAAGTTGGACAAGTAGGCTCATGAACTGCTGCCTCTCAGCTGAGGTAGGTATGGAGCAAGTTTCCCATGGGTGACAGCCCACCATGTTTAATAAAAATCTACATATGTACTTAGATTACTTTATTCAGGATTCTGGTAACAGAACCTATAGAAGAAATTTTGCTGAGCCCTCTCTGTTCCAGGAAAACCTGCACAGGGATATCACCAGGACAAGTGGAAGGGCAGTACTTAAGCTTCAGGGGTGCCCTAGCCAGTTTGACTCAGTGGATAGAGCATCGACCTGATGACCGAAGGGTCCCGGGTTCGATTCCAGTCAAGGGCACGTACCTCAGTTGCAGGCTCCTCCCAGGTCTGGGCCCTGGTCAGGGCACGTGTGGAAGGCAACCAATCAATTTGTTTCTCTCACATCGATGTTTCTTGCTCTCTGTCTTTCCCTGTCTCTTCCACTCTCCCTGAAAATCAATGGGAAAATATCCTCAGGTGAGGATTTAAAAAAAAAAAAAAAAAAGAAGCTTCTTGGTGACATTGGTTCCCTTGGTGAATCACATTTCAGAGCCTGGCCCTCAGACTTGCAGTTCAATGTGGGTGGATAAATTTTAGGTAAAAGTTTTTTGTTTTTGTTTTAATATATTTTTTATTGATTTTTTACAGAAAGGAAGTGAGAGGGGTAGAGAATTAGAAACATCGATGAGAGAGAAACATGGATCAGCTGCCTCCCGCACATCCCCTACTGGGGATGTGCCCGCAACCAAAGTACATGCCCTTGACGGGAATCGAACCCGGGACCCTCCAATGCTCTATCCACTGAGCCAAACCAGTTACGGCAGGTAAAAGTTTTTAGGTAAATTTTATTGAAGTATTACATAAATATTAAAAGTACACATATCTTTTTTTTTTTTAAAAAATATATATTTTATTGATTTTTTCACAGAGAGGAAGGGAGAGGGACAGAGAGCCAGAAACACCGATGAGAGAGAAACATCAATCAGCCGCCTCCTGCACACCCCCCACTGGGGATGTGCCCGCAACCAAGGCACATGCCCCTGACCGGACTCGAACCCGGGACCCCCCGAGTCCGCAGGCCGACGCTCCATTCACCGAGCCAAACCGGCTAGGGCTAAAAGTACACATATCTTAAGTGTAACAATTACTTTTGCCTCTATGGTCAGCACATATTGAGTCCTATTTTTAAAACTTTTGCTCATTTCTAGATAATAGTTTGAAGTATTGGGATTTTTTTCTCCCTGAATGTCACCCGTTCCTTTTCTCCCTTTCTGACAAATAGCAGACTCTGTGCTTCATTGCTTTCTAGGAAGTATGTGGCTGAGCTGAAAGCAGATAAGCTTGCAAGATATTTGAACTTGTCTGGCCGGCATGGCTAAGTGGTTAAGCGTTGCCCTATGAACCAGGAGGTTACGATTCGATTCCTGGTCAGGGCATATGCCCGGATTGTGGACTCAATCCCCATTGTGGGGCGTGCAGGAAGCAGCCGATCAGTGATTCTCTCTTCCTCTCCCTTCCTCTCGGAAATCAATTAAAAATATATATATATTTTAAAAATATATTTGAGCCCTAACCGGTTTGGCTCAGTGGATAGAGCATCGGCCTGCGGACTGAAGGGTCCCAGGTTCGATTCCTGTCAAGGGCATGTACCTTGGTTGCGGGCACATCCCCAGTAGGGGGTGTGGAGGAGGCAGCTGATCGATGTTTCTCTCTCATCAATGTTTCAAACTCTCTATCCCTCTCCCTTCCTCTCTGTAAAAAATCAATAAAATATATTTAAAAATAAATAAATAAAAAATATATATATTTGAATTTTCTTTTCTAAAAGCCCAAGCACATTGAGGAGAATTATGTTCTTCCACCAAATGGGACTCTGACCAAATTCAAAAGAAATGTCCCTTGAGCTGTGGGGAGAGAAGGTGAGAGAAATCAGCTGGGACCTGGGCCTTGCTTCCCACAGCCTCCTGGTGAGGCCCTAGAGAGGAATGGCTGCTTTAATGAACTTGAGGGACAGGGATGTAAGACCTGGGGTTTCAAACATTATAAGAAATTTCTGTGTTTGCCGAAACCGGTTTGGCTCAGTGGGTAGAGCGTCGCCCTGCGGACTGAAAGGTCCCGGGTTCGATTCCGGTCAAGGGCATGTACCTGGGTTGCGGGCACATCCCCAGTGGGAGGTGTGCAGGAGGCAGCTGATGGATGTTTCTCTCTCACCGATGTTTCTAACTCTCTATCTCTCTCCCTTCCTCTCTGTAAAAAATCAATAAAATATATTGGAAAAAAGAAAGAAATTTCTGTGTCCCAAGGCTGCCACAGAAGCTATAGATTGTAGCTGCCCATTGGACAATGTTCCTCAGTAGTAACCTGTGAGAATCCTCCTCAATTCCTCCCCAAGGCTTGGCATTGCATAAGACCCCAGAGCCAGTCAAGGAAGACCAAGAGTATAACTTAGACTGACCCCCGCTCTAGCCCCAACAGAAGTAGCTCTATCTACTTCCTTATATGGCAGTTTCTGAAGTTTGAGATTAATTTGAGAATGGAGAGCATTATGAACTATTTAAAGATCTAGATACAGAACATGGATGGAAATGACTTGAAGTGAACTGCAGGTGAAAGTATAATCTTCTTAATAAATTCCAGTTTTAGCCAGCATAGCTTCCTGAATGATCTAGGATTAAAATAATAACATGGCTTAAAATGGGAGATATTTTTTTCTTTTTCCCTGAATTCTTTTCCTTTTCTTGATCCTCTTAGGAGCTCACCAAACTTTTCTTCCTCCTGTGTTTTTCCTTTCTATTACAAAATGAACTTTGTTGCTTTCTTTAGATGTAAAAAAAAAATGCTCTTAATTTTCCATTATAACAGATTAAAATTCTAATTCATCTGTAAAATATTTTAAATGAAGTAACATTTGATGCATACAGAATAATATTTGTAACTTTATGTTTGTTGTAAAGCTTAACAATAAAATAAATAACCATGAATCTACCACCCAACTTAAAAACTAGAATATTATTAGTAACTTGCATTTATCTGAATGTTTCTGTCTACCCCATATCTTGCCTCTTTACATAACTAAC